>NC_137340.1:21684143-23104643 GCF_965287045.1 Carcharhinus amblyrhynchos
TATCCCTCTATACCCATGTAACTGTCTAAATGTTTTTTAAAAGACAAAATTGTACTCACCTCTGCTACTACCTCTGGCAGCTTGTTCCAGACACACTGAATAAATTGCCCCCCTGGATACTTTTGTATCTCTCCCCTCTCACCATAAACCTATGCCCTCTAGAAAAGATGCTGACTATCAAGCTGATCTGCGCCCCTCATTATTTTATATGCCTCTAAGAGATCACCCCTCAGCCTCCTATACTCCAGAGGAAAAAAGTCCCAGTCTATCAAGCCTCTCCTTATAACTCAAACCATGTTGGAACACGAATAGTAAACTGTGCAATGTAGAATGAAATTCCAGAAAACTACAGGTTGTGAAATAAGCATGCCACCTTACCTTTCAATCTGTAACAGCTAGGCCTTGAATTTAACCTTATTAACCATTCACTGTCTGCAGCCGAGTCATGTTTTCTCAAGGGAAATAGAAATGTATTCATTTCCTCGTTCCCCAAATGTTTACATAAATCACCTGTGCTACAGAATCTATAGTCTTAGCAGACAGGCTGAACAGAAAATGGATATCAAGCAGAGTATGCTGTAGCCACACATACTATGCCTTAAAGGTGGAGTCACAGAAAATCCACACTTCAAAGTTGCAATGAAAAACATGGTTTGCAACACTCATGTTAATGAAATATTAGTTTTAAACAAGAAAGATTCAACTGTGCAAGTGGACATACTGATGGAATTGATCCTATTTGTCATTAAAATATGCCATCTAACCATAGTATTTAAAACACGGTAGGGATTAAATCACTTTACAACATACACAGCACAACAAAACAGCCAGGTAACAACACATGACTCAAACATAAATACATCACCCATACTGGCCTGCGTGTAATCAGGGATTTGAAATCAACTCGATCCACATATCAGAAACAAAATAAATGCATAGCAATAATCTGATTTAAATTTAAAAAGTAACCTTGGCATTTAATTTTTCTACAACTATGAACAGTTCCAAAACTGTCAATGGGATTTATTGAACCAAGCTAACTTTTCTAAAAATAAACATCCGATTAGGATATTCATTATCCTTTAATTTTGAGAGGATTCAAATTTGGCTTGTTGGTCCTGGTCTCAGGCAATTTTACTTTGCCATTGTCATCCCAGGTTAAGGGTGGATCTCTTTGCCGCAGAAGGCTGTGGAGGCCAGGTCACTGAGTGTCTTTAAGATAGAGATAGATAGGTTCTTGATTAATAAGGGGATCAAGGGTTATGGGGAAAAGGCAGGCGAATGGAGATGAGAAAACTATCAGCCATGATTGAATGGCGGAGCAGACTTCATGGGCCGACTGGCCTAATTCTGCTCCCATGTCTTAGGGTTCATTAGAAATTGTGGATAACAAATTATTAAGAAATTACTCTAGTTACCCATTTATCACTAGTCTCAAAAAGCATATTGGATCAAATAAGCAATCACCACCCTATATGACAGGACTAAAGGGCCAGTTTCATGCTAACTGGAGGGAATTTACTCATACTTGTTTAGAAACTGATTTTTTATTCTCTCTCTGGGGATTAATACAGGCAAGGGCTTTAGTTTCCTTCCCCACCAAAAGATTTGTATAAAAACTTGAGAGGTACTACCTCCCAAGTTTCAATTTTCTCTCCTCTTTCACAATCTGAGAAATAGGGGTATTAAATTCAATAGAAAATCAGCAGAATTATTGGTCCACTCAGTTACTGCAATGCACATGATTAAGACAAAAAATTGAACACATTTAATTTCAAAAATCCCTTTGTTAATGCACAATGACAGCACTCCACCCAAATACTCAAGCAGTATTTGTTTGGTGGATGGGGCCTCACCACTTGACACTCCAGACTGTGAATTGTGATCACATGAAAATCAAACTCTGAGCTGCCACAAACAGAAAATGGTATGTGAGCATTCAAGGGATTCACTTATGGAACACTCAATTTGAACAATCCAATTTCAACAAAAATCAACCAATGTTTCACATGCACACCTAACATTTAATTCACATTTGAAATCCATTTTAATTACATGTTGCCAAACAAAGAAATCTTCATTTTAAACCAATTAAATTGGAAAGAAGATGGAATGCGAGGGGCCATCTTGTAAACTGCCATTGTAAAGCTGAACAGTTTCTTGGCATGAGCTCTTCCTTCCTGCATCCCCTAAAACCCAGAAAAGATCATAATAAAACCAAAAAGTGCTGGGAAAAACTCAGTAGATTCAGTAGTGTCCAGAGAGAGAGAGAGAGAGAGAGAGAGGGAGAGAGACAGAGTTAATGTAATTCTGGATCTGAAGAGGTTAAAAAGGTGATCAGTTTTATGCCATTGGAAAAAGGGAGACAGGTGAGATAGGAAAAATTAGATCAGGGGTAGGTTCAAGGGTTGGAGAGATTAAATGACAAAGATGTCACAGAACAAAAGGCAAAGAGAGTGGTATTAAAGAAACAAAATATTGGCCCAGAATAAGTGTTAATGGCAGAATAAAGGGCAGCTCTGTCTGACAGCAAAACACGAAAATAAGATGCAAAGTGGCACTTCTCAAAAAAAAATCAAAATGGAAATGAGTTAATGGCTGAAGTTGTTGAACTTAAGTTGCATAGAGAAGGCTGCTGTTAGAAGTTGAAGCGCTGGCCCTCAAGCTTGTGTGTGGTTCACTTAACATTACATAGCAGACTGATGACAAATGTAAGCATGAGAGCAAGGTGATGCATTAAAATGGCAAGCAGCCAGAAGGTCAGTATCATGTTTGCAGACTGAGTAGATGCAAAGTGGTCACCCACTCTGCATTTGGTTTCCCCAATGAAGAGCAGACCATATTGTAAGCAGGAAACAATACAAAATTGAAATAAGTACAGGCAAATCACTACCTCACTTGGAGGAAGTGCTTGGGGCCTTGGATTGTTAGGGAGGAGGATGAGATAGGTGTTACACATCCTGTGACTGTATGGGAAGAGGACTAGGTGTTGAAATGAAAGTGCAGTGGACCAGGGCGTCAGAGGGAACTGGCCCTTAAAGTTTGAGGACGCATACCAACCTAGTCAAGAATAGCTTCTTCCCTGCTACCATCAGACTTTTGAATGGACTTACCTTACATTAAGTTGATCTTTCCCTACACCCCAGCTATGACTAACACTACATATTGCGCTCTCTCCTTTCCTTCTCTAATTACGGTATGTATAATGCACAAGAAAAAGTACTTTTCACTTTATACTAACACATGCGACAATAACAAATTAAAATCTGGACGGGGAGGGAACCATGCCTTTAGAATTAAAGTGAGGACAAGGAGGATTCTATTGGGGTTCAGGGATAGGAATGAGTGTAGGAAACTGACCATACACTCAAGGGCTCCGTCAACTCACTGGGTGGGTGAATTCTCAGTTGAGGAAAAAGGAAGCCATGTTGTAAGCACTGTTGTGGAAGGTAACAGATGTGACGGAGATGGAGAAACGGAGAACAGAAATGGAGTCCTTACCGAAGCAGCATGTGAGCGTGTGTAGGTGAGGTAGTTGAGAGTCAGTGAGCTTATAATGAATATTAGAAGCCAGCCCATCCCCAGAAATGGAGACAGAGAAGTCAAAGCATCATTTGAAGTTTGAAAGCAAAATTGATAATTGGGTACACTATGAGGACAGAAAGTGGCACCTTTATTACAATGTACCAAATGAAGAGTTGGAGTACAGAGGACCTGAGTATGACTGGAACAAGGAGTGTTCCACATATACCACAAAAAGACAGAAGTAAGACCTATGTCTTACTTACCTATAGCAACATCTTTGATTTGGAGAAAGTGAGAAAAGTGAAAAAAGGAGAAATTTTTCAAGGAGAGGATGATGAAAGTAGTTGGGGATGGCTCAGACCTCCTTTTTAAAAAGGAAGCAGCGATCCCTCAGACCCTCCTGGTGGAAGACAGACAGGGATTGGAAATCCAGAACATAAGAGGCAGCAGTTAGGGCCAGGAAACTGGAAATGGTTGAAATGAAATGGTTCAAAGGAAACACAAATGCAGGTGGGAAGAGACTGGACCAGGAGAGAAAAACAGAGTCAAGATAGAAGGAAATAAGTTTAGTGGGGCAAGAATAGGCAGAAAGGATTGGTCTACCAGAACAGTCTTGTTTATGGGTTTTGGGAAGGAGGTGGAGTAGGCTGTTCTAAGTTGGGGGACTGAAGTGCAAAACTGCGAAGGGAAGATCTTCAGAGGAGATGAGCTTGCTGATAGTGCTTGTTTGTATGTTTGGTGGTGGTGTCATCGACAAGGTGGAAGTTGAAAGAAGCGTCAGAGTTGATGCTCAGAGTCACCCAAGTCTTATATTGGCAGGAGTTCGCATTGGAATTTCTGTGATATGCAATCAATCCAAAACTACAACTTCACCAATTTAATGATTCACATAATTCCAAATGTTATAATCCTGAATTCAGATTCAGGGCTGCTAATTGAAGACAAGCAGAAATTTTGGTGTAATCAATTTCCTCTTACAGTATCATGCAACAGGATAACAGGGGTGGCACAGTAGTTAACACTGCTGCCACATAACCCAGGTTCAATTTCTAGCTGGGGTCACTGGAGTCAGCACATTCTCCCCTAACTCCGTGTGGGTTTCCTCCCACAGTCCACGAGATATGCTGGTTAAGCGTATTGGCCACACTAAATTATCTTTTAGAGTACCCAAACAGGCATCGGATGTGGCAACTAGATTTTCACAGTAACTTCACTGCAGTGTTCACGTAAGCCTACTTGGAACACTAATAAACTAAAAAAAAGACACGAAAACTGAACAGTCCTGTTTATAATGCCACAGGTGGGCAAGCTCTGCAGAAATATTCTGCTTCCAGATTACTGCTAATGCAGGTTCGTAAAACTGGGAATAAGTGACAGCCTACCAAACTGATTTTTTTTTCATTATTTTGTTCAAAACTTTCCAAATTTGATGCTTTAGATTCTAAAGTTGAGTGAGCAATATAAGGAATGAGAAAGAAACTTTAGTGAAAAATAGATTGTTTTGGAATAGATGGCAAAAAGCAATGTCATTCCGTTCCGTCCAAGGCGCATGCAATTTACAAATGCTTTATTCTCAAAAGTCCCAATGAATGCATAACACCCACTTCATTTTCATTACAGTACAAGAATAGATTTCAACTGTGGTGTACTGCCTTCTATAAAAGAATGATCACAATATTTTATTCAAATATATTTTCTAGTGGTATATTTTTATTTCACAGACTGTACTCCTAGCCCATTGACTTTTCATATATAGTGGCATAAAAAATTGTAGCTATTAGTACTAAACAGAATATAATCAAACAAGATCACAATACTAAAATATTTTCAAGTGTTTCATACGCAAGATCACAACAATAATTATTTTATACACTTGAAAAAACTAATCAAAATTTAATTAATTTAAAATTAGCTAAGTTAATAAATGACCCTCAAATTGACATAATTTTCCTGTGGGTGAGAACATTTTGATACTACAAAACAAACTGATTTAAAAGGAAATAGGTGACAGATTCAAAATATTTGGCATTATACTGTATACAAGAGTAGGCAAGCCCATGCAACTCAAAGGAAACAAACATTTCAAAAACATTAACTATAGAAAGCTCTGCCCAATTGAAGTTTGGTTTCAGCAATACAGCCAAATGAGACCGGCTTCTGCAGACTTTCCCTTTGAGATGCAATTATTTTATTCGGGGAAGCAGCATGCTGCAGAACCCTTGGGAACAGAAGGTTACCGGCAAAAATCTTAACAGTAAATTATGAATTTTCAGGATGCGAAAATTGGAATCCTTGGTTTATTTTCCATACCTTGATCAAAAGATGATGTTGACATCAGTGAATTAGTACCAGAGGTAGAAGTCTTAAACACCTGAGAGAAATTGCAAGGAAAGCATTTCATCTTCTGCAGTATGCAAATGCAGCCTTAAATTCCTCATTTGACACCTCCAAAGTCCAAATGGCTGCACACCCTCGTCTTTTACAAGATTTCCTTTTGCTATAGATTTTCTAGATGCCTGCATTGCATAGAACAGTTAAATGTTTTAGATCAGAAAAGAACAGGCACGAGACGGATGGACTCTGCATTTATAACATGACTGTGCAGGCCCCATACGCTATTCCCAAGATGCTGCTAAGGCAGGGGCCATTGCACTAAATAGAGCTGTCCAGTTCACTGCCAAATTTTTAAAATATTAAATCAAAGCAACGGTCACCTTAGTAAACAGTTTTCAGTTCTCACTTACAATAGACAAAATTTTTATAAGTTACAAATACAATTCAACCCAATTTGAAATAAAAGCCAAATCTTTACTTCTTTATCTAAGCTACTATTATTTAAAGTACAGCACTGTTTTTCCAGTTCAAGTCAGCACCATGACTGTGCCCAACATACTGTGGCAATCAGTAAAACAGCCAATCAAACAAAATCAAGCGTTATCCATTTCCATCTCTTTTTGGAATACTGCAGCACGTTTGCTCTGAGGAAATCACAGGCAGCCGAGGTCATGTGCTCATTAAATTATCCCTCAGCCAACCACAAGTCTACTTTACAAATGCACAAGAGAAACGATTTGAATCTTCTGTATTTAAATTTATAATGCATACTGCTTACTGCCGCATTTTTACAACTTCTGTTGAAATCTTCAGAACTACACAATATGAAAAAACTGCTAATTATTCTCCCTTCAATGTTTATGACCTTGCTGCTGAAAATAAAGCAGATATTAGTCAGTGTTTGGCTGATTTTGATTGTACAATCGGCTCACATTTTCTGACCTTGTTTAAGTGCATGCGTGAATGGAAGTGGTGGTGATGGGTAAAAGGGCAGCAGGTGGAAGTTGCAGGGCAGCTGAGAACAGGATAGCATCCAGTTGTGATGTTTCCTTGTTTTTCCCTCCCACCAAGCTATTAGGAAGTATGTTTGGGAGGTACAACTTCCACCACACAAAATATCAACATTTTAAACAGATTGTCATTTATTTTGGCTAGAAAAGCAATAACCATCATCAATTTTCATTAAAGCCAATTTTGAAGTTGTTGGATATAGCATCTTAAATGCCCTGTTTCCTGCTGCAGAAACAGTGACTCACATGCTTACAGACGTCACTTTTCCCTCTGCTGTCTAACCAGTGCTGTGTGATACAAGAAATTAGTTTTGAACCTCTGGCCTATTTCATAATTTGTATCATTGTTCATTGGAAAATAAACTCAGGATTTGACTAAAGTTTGGTTAATTTCCAATCTGTTGGACTTTCCTTGATACCCTCCCCCCACCCTATATTCCTCACATAAATGCCGTCTATTGGTGGCATCCTCCACAGACTGTAAATTTACACTGAAGACATCCAACCTCAGCAACATATCTGTCGATTCTCCCACTATCTGTAAATCAGACATGCAGTACTAGAGGAACAGAAATTTCTTCTAATGAAATATTGGGAATACCAAAGCCATGCTCTTTGACTTTGGTTCAAACTCTGTTGCCCTGCCACCAACTCCATTTCTCTTGGCAACCATCTTAGGCTGAATCAGATTGATCATAACCACATTGTCCTCTCTGATCCCGAGATGTTACATTAGACCCAAGAGCTATATTAGATGTAGTTCTTGAAGCTAAAGGGACCAAAGGATATGAGAGGAAGGGTGGGGGAAAATCAGAGTATTGAAAATGATGAGCCATGATCATAATGAATGGCAGACAGGGCTTAAAGGGCTGAATGGCCTACTTCTGCTTTTTGTTTCTATGTTTTTCCAACTGTAAGTTTATTTATTAGTCACAAATAGGCTTACATTCATACTGCAATGAAGGTACTGTGAAAATCCCCTAATCGCCACATTCCGGCACCTGTTTGGGTACAATGAGGGTCATTTAGCGTGGCCAATTCACCTAACCTGCACATCTCTGGACTGTGGGAGGAAACCAGAGCACCCGCAGACAGGGAGAATGTGCAAACTCCACATTAGACAGTGACCGAAGCTGGGAATTGAACCCAGGTACCTGGCACTGAGGCAGCAGTGCTAACCGCTGTGCTACCACCGTGACCCATTTCTACCTTTGTAACACTTCCCAACTCCACCTCTGCCTCAACTCATCCATGCCTTTCCTATTTGGCTCGAATATTCCAATATATACTTGATTGGTCTCCCACTATCTACCTTTCACAAACTTGGTCAGCAAAAAGTCAATGACCAGTGTCTGTAGTCCAACATCGCTCCGAGTATTTGTTGGTGCCTTTATTTCAACCAATTCCCCTTTCATTTCTTAATTCTACCTAGGATACATATGCCTCTGTGCTTGTGGAGTAGCCTTTCATATGAAATCCTCTAAAAATGAGCATGTTATGGTAAAGTGGATTTACTTAGGGTGCCACGCTCTGAAAAATTGGATGTTGCTCAGGTGAAATTTCATTTATGTTTGCTATAATTTCAAGTTATTTTCATACAGATAATCCACAAATTTCTATATACCACGTAATTTAAAAAACTGAAGCTGAGGTTTCCCCTAAAATAGAATATAACTAGAATTTATTTTTACATCAAGATTATAGCCATTGAACAATTCTCATTATCAATGGATAATTAAAAAGCCTATATTCAAACAGATTTTAGATTCATAGAATCTCTACAGTGAAGGCCATTTGGCTCATTTGAGTCTGCACCAATTCTCCAACAGAGAATCTTACTACCCCTCTTCCCTGTCCCCCTCCCCTGTATTCCCATGCATTTATCCTGTTAATTCTCCTAACCTACATATCTTGGGACATCAAGGAGCAATTTAGCATGGCCAATCCACCTAACCTGCATATCTTTCGACTGTGGGAGGAAATCAGAGCACCCAGAGAAAACCCATGCAGACATGGGAAGAAATCACGCAAGGCTGGAATCGAACCCAAGTCCCTGGTGCTGTGGGGCAACAGTGCAAATCACTGTGCTACCATGATTGTGTTTTTTTCCCCCATTACTGAGAGTTTAACAGATCATAGCTAGTCTCAATTCTATACAGGCTTCAATTCTCTTCTTGGTGCTGGAGTAATAGAAGAGCTTGAAGGGTTCTACGTTATGTTCACTTCTTGTCACTACTTCATCCCATCAGCTATTTTGTGCTTTTATAGGTGCCATTACTCTCCCTACTAGCTTCCTCCTATAGCATTTATAGAACTTATTTTGCTTATTTCAACTTTGTAATACTGCATTAATTTATCATACTTTGTTGATGATTCACTCACTTTCCGGTATCTGCTCAATCTATTGAATAATAGATCAGTAAAGGCCAACCCAATTCTCAGCTGGGGTTTCATTCCCCTAGTTGATTTTTGTTTAAAGTGTCTTCACTCACTCTTTGGAAATTGTCACTTTTTTACTTGCATGTACCTGATACTGGTTTATCCCACATAATGTCAACTTAAATCATGTTGTGAACTGTTGCCAGGGCTACCATTTCTTCTGTTTTCAATATGCTATTGGGTTATTTCCCTTACCAGGGCAAACTGAGGGACATCCATACCGATAGGTCATACATTATATTCAAAAGTTCAGTCTACAGTCAGCCTGAGTGTTTCAAGTCTATACCAACAATTAAAATATTTTAAAAAGTGTAGCTGTTAGACATACTTTTTTCCCCCCCACAGAATAATTCATGCAACTTACTGCTTTGATCTACCACTCATTCGCACTTCTTACTTCCATCTAAAGTCATTCAAAAGGGAAGTTAATGTTAACGCTGTCTCTTTCCACCAATGTTGCCAGACTTGAATACCTTGTTTTTGTCATTTGATTTCCAGCACCATGATACTTTGCTTTTGTAAAACGTTCTCCTTCTGGGAACAACTGGGAGATAATAAGCTCTTTGGTAAATCAAAGTATCACGGTGTTGGAAATCAAATGATAAAAACACAAGGTATTCAAGTCTGGCGGCAATGGAAGAAAGACACAGTTAACATTTCAGGTGAAAGGAGACTAACATTACCTTGGTTTCTCCCTCCACTGATGCTGCTGAATGCTTTCTATTTTCATAATCTATTCCAGTCTACTCTGCCCTTTTTAAAGGCCAACATCTTACATACTCTACTCATTTACATTACTGGGGTTAACCAGGGTTTTTGCACCCCTATCACAAAGCTTCAGATAATTTCCAGCATGTTTATTTAGATTAAGCCCATCCTTCAAAATTTTATTTTGCTTGATTGACATTCTACACCCGTAAATTTTAGTCTACTTTTCTCATTTGCCTTTCTTCCTGTACTATTTTTAATCTACTTCCATTTCCTGTTTACTCTAATTCCCAGCTAATTGGTACTAATCTTGTTTAGATGAAGTCTGAATCTGTTCAGAACTTGTCCCAATGACCATTCCTACCAAAACTTTCCCTTCTCCGTCAGGCTATGTATTTCGGCCCAATTTCACTACTTTCCTCGTTGATCTAATGCAGAATTGTATGGCCTTAAATTTTAACAGTCACTGTCTTGCAAAAACATAGTGGGGTAGTGGCTGAGATAGAGGAAGCGCTAAACATTAAACAATCTTCATTTTGTGTTGAAAAATGAACAAAATTCCAACAGCGTTAGATTGCCAAAACAAGCAGGTAGATGAATATAACAGGTTAATGAGGCAAATATTGCGTCCACAAAATGCCCTATTTTCAATGTAGCAAATATTGAACTGACCACTGACAAAATTGTTAAAGTGAGCACTGGGTCAAATGCAGAAGGGGATACTTGGCCAACTTCTTTCAAAATTACTGCTCTGAAAAACTTCCAAGAAAATCTGAAATTTGATTTTCTTTTGGCAGAAGCAGTGGCTGTGTGATAGATGCTAAAAATTATATAAAACCTTAAGTCCGCTCACAGTTTGAGCACTCTAATTTCTATTTACACCTTTCAGGGAACAGCAGATTGATAAGAACACTGCTTAATGCAGAGATATAAATAAGATGCAATCTTGAAAAAATGATACTGTTTTTATTAGAATTGAGGGGATTTTTTTAAATGAGGTTTTTAATCAAGGGATGTGACAAAAGGAGGAAGAACCACAATTGAAAGATCTACAAGAGATCATTGATACATTAATACAAGAGGTTTAGCACAAAAATCAGGGGACCAGCTATTTCTCACCCACTTCACTAATGAACCCCCCAATTGAGGGGCTACAGAATATGCAACTTGAATTAGCAACATCAACAATTAACATTAGGCTGCATGGATGGCTGAAGGAAATAATAATAGATATAGGAAAACAGGAAGTGGAGTTGCTGCTTATACAAAAGATAATCAGCATGAACTTGCTGGGCCAAAGAATCTCTTGGGACTGTGATTTGTACATAAAAGTATCATGAACATGTGCTCTGCTTTATATTTTTAAATTGGCAAACAATGTTTTGGCACTTCAATCAATGATAACTGTTCACAAGTCTTTAGCAGTGCCAATGTAGTTTCACAGAAAGTAACTGTTACAAACATATGAATCCTTTGAGCCTACACTGCTATTCAACTGGATTATGGCTGAACCGCAACATTCATTCATTTGACCACAGTGTTTCTGCTGCAACATGTGAAGCCATTTCTTCTTCAACACAATGCCAACATATTAGGCATAGGTTTTGGTTAGTGCAAATGAAGTGGTAAAATACTATATTATAAAGTTCCATATACAAATGAGCTAAAGTCAATGCCCTGTGGCATTACACATGGAGAAACACAGCTAACTGTGGCATGCAGATCAAGCAGGATGAGAAGACAGCAAAAATAAGTGAACATAAACAAGAGGATGGTGGGAACGGAAAACACTGTAGGGGTCAGTGGAGAGGGAGAGAAAAAGAAAAAAAAGAGCAAAATATTCACTCATGGAGTTGAGGGATGGAGGAGCACTAAGCTAGAGGGGTACAGCAGCAAAGGAAGACCTCCAAAAAAGATCTTCTGTTCAAGGAGTCATTGCTCAATTCAGCATTACAACACTGAAAGGAAAAGGTACCACCCACCAAAATATTACTGAGATATAACTGGACTTGCAGTTATTGATTGCAACAGATCAGGACATTACCTAGCCAACAGTTTGCACAAACCTGAGCATTGGACTCTACTTTTCTTCTTCAATGCTAGTTCCTTACCTTGTTTGTGCAACCACAGGTCAACAATCTTGCTCATTGCTCCAATCCTCTCAACCCAACCATCCTGTATGCTCACCCTATTGATACTTCTAACCTCCACTGTGGCTGCCTGTGCATTTGTTCAATTTTCAAATTCATCTAATCATCCCTACTAAATATATTGCTTTTAAATATCATATTTTTTCTTTTAAAGTGATATACTGCATTTGAATAGCTTAAGCATTTCAAGAATTAGATACATTTTTGATTCAGGTGTCAGGAAAGCAACAAGACAGAGCATTTGAAGGCAACTGCATGAATACTCTTACAACTTCACTGGTACCCTTAACCCCGTAACACCCCCTTGCACAAAGTCATCATCCCACTTTTTCAATCCCTCCTAGTCATTCTACATTCCCAAATTTTACACCTAAACTATCTTACTCATGTACTGTGCACCCTTCCCAAACATAGATTATCTCTTCCTCCCTCTGAGCAGATTCTGGTGCTTGCTCAAAGTGCTTACAAACACTAACATCTAATGCTTCTTGGTCCCACAGTCAACTCCAAACCCTCTTTCCTCAGGGTTCCTGCCCACAAACCGACAAGCCTCTGAGTGTTTACTGATTTAACATTGCTGTGTGTCTATTTCAGCAGCCCTGATTTATAGTGCTCATTTAGTACTCTTAACTGAAACTCATAGTACAATAGTATCAGTTTGATACTTGGTGTCCTCTCCAATTATATTATGTAATTCTCATAACACAACTCATACCTGTTGGGCTAGCCTGCTATTTTTATTTTCTACCTCTGCTGCCACTGCCAACTGCGTTATTCAGGTTTGCAGCCTGACTCTAATGGTCTCCCTCTCCTCTGTCAGCAGCGGATTATTGAGTTGAAGAGCTGATATTTTTAGAAGCCAAATTAATTATAGTATATTATCTTATTAGATGCCTTGAAAAACCAAAATTGTTTTTTCAAGCTCAGTATCAAGAAACCAAGTTTTAAGTTTCATTTGGGTACAAATAGTAATGCGTAGGCAGCACCAAAATTAGCAAATGTTTTGCTCTTTTCTTTCTCACTCCACCCACCCCTATTAAGTGTTTTTCACCTTACCTTCCCATCCACTCCTCATGCTCATTCATTTTTGTTATCTTCCCATCCGGATTGATCTGTGTGCCAATTCTCCACATGCAATGCCTCAAGTCATTGACTTTTGCTAATTTGTATATGGAATTATATGATAATGGTACTTTACTACTTTATTGCAAACAAAAATGGTTCATTAAAACCTATGCCTGATTATGTTGGTACAGTTCTGGGAGAAGAAATGGCTTTGCATATTGCAGCAGAAATCCTACGGTCAAGTGAATGGATGTGGAGATTCAGCTGTAAAATCCAGCTGAATGGCAGTATAGGTTCAAAAGTGTGAATGATATACTATATATTATTCCTTTGTAAATTCTAGAATATAAGAGTTTAACCATTCGAACAAGGCTGATAAGAGGGCTTTGAAGCTTGACAGTATACTGGGATTCAGTGTTAGAAAGACAGCAAGGTCTTAGGTGTTATTAGGAGAATAGGAAACAAAATGGCTTTGGCCACTTTTAGCTCATCAGGTATTTTCTTCATCACTGCATTCTCATATCAGCAGCCTCTTCCTAAGCATCAAAACTCCATTTGTACCTCTGGATAACCCCCACCAATTCCCTTTCCTTCTATCTTTTCTTGTAAAAAGGCAATTACTGCAAATACTAGAAATATATAAAAGCTGGAAATGTGCAAGTGCTTAATGACATTGAGTTTCCAGCTTCTTTTGTTTTTGGCTCCTTCTTAACCTTGAAAGAATCCAGTGTACACCAAACATGCATCAGAAAATTCAGCACTGAATTTTTTTTTTAATATGAGAAGAAACTGCCCTCACACCTAGGAGCATAGAAGCAGAACATTTCTCTAAAGTTCACTGATTTACAGTCATGAACAAATATCCATAAAAGTGTACAATTCAAATGCTCAGAAATACTTGATTCTGCAAAGTGCTTCAGAACTGAAATTGCAACCAAAATATATGCGGCTGATTGAACATATTTTCAATAAAACATTTTTATGGCTGCTCTTGTATGCTGTCTGGCTTATGAAAAAGATATTTGATTCTCAAATCATTAAAACAAGAAAAGGGCATTTTGGTATCAAATTGATGCAAAAGCCGAATATTGGAATTCTTTAAATTGTCTCCAACTAAAGGTAAAAATATGCAAAAATATCCAGTTTTCACAACTGGCTGAGACACAAAGTGCAACTTTGCTACTAAAGACAACGTAACAAAAATATTCAATAATTACAGCAATCTTTTTAACTTTAGAGAATAAGCATTTCTTCAAAAACTTTTGAAGGTTTCAATTGTTTCAAAGTGCTTACATAAAATGTTCCCAATTTATTTGCATAGAAGACAGTACAGAAAGCTGTTTGTGACAAAGTTATAGATTTTGTGGACTGTTCATTAAATAAAACTAGAATGTGGTTTTTAAATAGCTGTCCTGTCACATTCTGAACACAGGAGTTCACCATCCATAAATGCAGCAAATCTACCTGAGCAATGAATTATGTGACTGACGTAAGACTACAATATTGCACACCTTTACCTGTTACTGAAAGATAAAAGCCTCAAATATATTTGTAATACCAATTACCTACCATTTACAAAACTTGCTCAAGATGCAATAACTGTTTTTCATGAAAATCTGTCAATTTTATTCTTTGAATGTCTGTCAGTTTCTTCTTCCAAATAGATTAAGACTTCAGGAACCACTCAGGGAGTATTGAGGGCATCTGACCAGGGGTACTCTTCAGGGAAGAGAAGATCTGGGACTTCAGTAGGGCTGCAGTAAAAATCAAAAACCGCAGTCAAGGCCCAAGACAACTCTTGAGCAATGCCACAGGAGACTGACTATGATAAATATATATTGCATTAAATACACTTAACTTAAACATTCCTAGAACAACAATTAAAACATCCTTTAGATCTGTATTAAAAAAGGTGACTAACTAGAGTATAGGTAATATGTTATTCTAGAAAAGTCAGCAATCCTGACAAAAAGTCACCATGCAAAATGCACAGGAAAAGGTAACAAAATCCTTGGAAAGATCTTTACTAACAGTATGGGCCTGATGTTTACACTTCTGCTGTGGCATGTTAGTTCTCAAAAATAAAAACTTTTTGCAAACTTTAGCAATAAATGTTTTAAATTGTTGCATTATTGTGTCCTCGTTGATAATGCAAGTAGCCTGAACACTCTTCCTAAAAAGAGGGAGTTGTTTACGGGCTTAGTTAAATAAAATATTATTCAAAAGCACTTCAACAGGGCTGATAGAAATTTTTAGCTTTAAAGATAAGCATTAAGACTCAACCAAATAAGGACGCAACACAAACAGATAGTACCAAATTATAGTCCTTTATGATCTTTTATCCCAAATTACTCAGACTGACCAAACCTGCAGTGGGAAAAATCTCAGCATGATTTCAACTGTTACATTACTTCAACAACACTAGATGGGAAAATATATTTTAAAATTTTATGACTACTAAAAACATGAAAACCTCCACTGAGAATCCAAATACTGAAGTAGTCACCTGATGAGATTGCTTAGTTGACACCTACATTAGAAATCATGTCAACTTCATTCCAACCTGATTATAAAATGATTATATCCACAATTATAATACAAATTATTGCAGTGGCATCAATGGTAGGAGGGTGTAATTACCGTATGACAAATTTATTCAGAATCAGAAGCAAATCAATACATTGCATCAGTGCTAAGCTACCAATTAGCCCCACTCATTCCTCTGGGTTATCAAATTCTCTTCTGCAAATTAAATGAAGCTCTACTGCCTTTTCAGGCAGTGCATTCTAGATCTTTAAATGTCACATGATTCACCCCTTCCCTCCATGCTATCTTTGGCTCTTCTGACAGTCACCTGTGTCCTCTGGTTACTGTTCTTTAGCTACTGCAAACAACTTTCTCCTTATTCTGATCAATAACCTGCATGATTTGAAACACCAAACGAAGTCAGCCCCTAACCTTCCCTACTTAAGGGACAGCAACCAGGTTTCTCTCGTCTCTCCACAAACCGAAGGCTTTCATTCCTCAAACCATTCTAGTAAATCTCCTTCGCACCTACTCCAGGAAGTGTGGTCACAAGATTCAACTTGGGATTAAATCAGCATTTTATAAAAAGGTTAGCATAGCTTTCCTGCTTTTTAACTTTGTTCATCCAGAAAGTATTCTATATAGCCTTCTGAACTTGCCCCAATCACCTCCAAAGAATTATGCGCATACACTCCCAGGTCTCTGTTCCTGCACCCAATTTAAAAATTCCACCAGGTTAAATTGCAGGTCTTCATTCTTCTCACTGAAATCAATCATTTCACACTTCCCCCACATTCAAATTCATCAAGTGTGTGCCCCTTCCATAGGCTGCTGATAACCTTATCTGTAAGTCCATTACTAACCTCTTCATTGATACATTACTGTTTGATGTCAAATGCAAACTTTGAGATTGACATTGTTGTCCAGTCCAGGTAATTAATGTGTGTCAAGAACATTGGTCCTAATGCTAATCCCTGGGACCTCACAATACATGACTCTCCAGTCTGAAAAACACCCATTGCTCTGCCCAGGACTGCACAAAACTACACAAGGTCATGAATGAAGTCCAGTCCATCACGCAAACCAGCCTCCTTCCACTGGCTCTTTCTACACTTCCCGCTGCCTCAAAAGCAGCCAGCATAATCAAGGAGTCCATGCACCCCAGACTACTCTCTTCCACTTTCTTCCATCTGGAAAAAGATGGAAAAGTCTGAGGTCACATACCAACTGGTTCAAGAACAGCTTCTTCCCTACTATCAGAATTTTGAATGGACCTACCTCATTAAAATGATCACTCACCACACCCTAGCTATGACTGTAACACTACATTCTGCAGCCTCTCCTCTTCTGTATATGGTATGCTATGTCTGTATAGTGTGCAAGAAACGATACTTTTCACTGTATACTAATATGTGACAATAATAAATCAAAGCATTGATCATGACATACCTCTTTTTATTAATTAGTCAATTACATATTTAAGCAGCGGTAACCCTTTAATTTCATTTGGTAACCAGTCTATTAGTGGCACTTTTACAAACTCTTTTGAAAGCCATCCACAGTATACAACGTTAACCGCACCATCCCAACACATCCTCTCTTACTCCAAAGCAGTTACTCAAGTTAGATGTTAGATAAACATGATATGCAATCATGAATTCTGAGCTGGCTTTCATTTATGAACCCACAATTTTAAGTGCCAATTAATTTGGGCTTAAAGTAATGTCCCAAAAGGTTTGCTCACCATTATGCAGACTGTCTAGCAATTGCAAGGTTTATCTTTTTTTGAACAGGATTGCCATTTACAATTCTCCAGTCCTCTAGCACCACTCCTGTAACCAAGAAGCACAGTAAGAAGTCTCACAACACTAGGTTAAAGTCCAACAGATTTTGACTCACCTGAGGAAGGAGCAGTGGTCCAAAAGCTCATGATTCCGAATAAACCTACTGCACTTTAACCTGGTGTTGTGAAACTTCTTACTGTGCCCACCCCAGTACAATGCCCGCATATCCACATCATGATAACCAAGGATGGGAATATTGTGGCAAGAACCCTCCAACTTCTACCTTTACTTCCCTCAATAGTCTAGGATGCATTCCAACCAAAGCAAATAAGAACGCGACTTTAAAACAGGACTGGAATCAATTTGATGCACCCTGAATATTATTGAACATTCAGCTTCCAAACTCCATTGATGCTACAGCAATGTGAAACTTATTTAAACATTCACAGGTTGATTAAAACAGTTTTTTCCCCAAAGATAAAGTAACTAGTCGAAAGATAACCAATAAAAAGGTAAAAATAGTATAATCCTGAAAAAAAATGCAGTGGCAGAAAGATCTGCAAAATGTAATTACATAAGAACATAAGAAATAGGAGCAGGAGTAGGCCATCTGGCCCTTCGAGCCTGCCCCGCCATTCAATAAGATCATGGCTGATCTGTCGTGGCTCAGTTCCACTTTCCCGCCCTCTCCCCATAACCCTTAATACCCTCTCTTATCAAAAACCCATCAACCCGCTTCTTGAAAATATTTAGCGAGGCAGCCTCCACCACTTCAACGGGTAGAGAATTCCAGAGATTCACCACCCTTTGAGTGAAGAAGTTCCTCCTCAACTCTGTTCTAAAACGCCCCCCCTTTATCTTGAGGCTGTGCCCCCTAGTCCTACTGTCCTGTCTGAGCGGGAAGAGCCTCTCCACCTCTATCCTATCCATCCCATTCATCATCTTATACGTCTCAATGAGATCTCCCCTCATTCTTCTAAACTCCAACGAGTACAAGCCTAGTTTATTCAGCCTCTCCTCATAGCTCAACCCCCTCAACTCCGGTATCAGCCTAGTAAACCTCCTCTGCACTCCCTCCAAGGCCAAAATATCTTTGCGCAGGTGCGGCGCCCAAAACTGCACACAGTACTCCAGCTGCAGCCTCACCAATGCCCTATACAGCTGCAGCAAGACCTCCCTACTTTTATATTCAATCCCCTTCGCTATGAAGGCCAGCATCCCATTCGCCTTCCTGACCACCTGCTGCACCTGCAGGCTGGGTTTTTGCGACTCATGCACAAGGACCCCGAGGTCCCTCTGCACCGTCGCCTGCTGCAGTTTTTCGCCCCGTAAGTAATAGTCCTTCCTACCATTCTTCCTACCAAAGTGGACCACCTCACACTTGCCAACATTAAATTCCATTTGCCATTTCCTGGCCCATTCGCCCAGCCTATCTAGATCCTTCTGCAGACTCTCCACACCCTCCGCACAATTTGCTACACAAGTTGCAATATATTTGAACCAGAAACTTTCACCAGTCAAATCTGAATAAATTTAAATGGCCAACGTACTTAAAGGGATTTGACTGTTTCCACCTATTTGTTTATGCTACTAAAGGGCAAAGAGGAATATTTCCCAGAAGGCTCAATAGATGTTTCACTATGTGAGCAACTAGGTGTTTTAAACATTGTGCAGGAACAGAGGATTTGAAAACTCGTTGTGCAGAAGGCATTTTGAATCTATTTGCCAAAATTTTTCTTTGCCCATGAGATGTGATTAATTTTCTTTATTAAATATATTCAGCCTCCTTACAAGATGTTATACAACACTTAATCAAATAAAGGTTGAATGCACCTGTCAAACCAGACTTTTTGTTGTTTTTACAGAGTTGTTCCAAATGCTTAATTGTTGTATTAGTCAGATTTTATTGCTTTGGCCTTAGCCCGAAGCACTAAAAAGCGTTCAAAAAAATTCTGAAATAGCAGTTCTAAATACTTCGTCTAACAATGGCCAGTCGTTATCACTTCAGCCCCATGCAAAATAAATTAGCTATTTCTACAATAATGTTTGGCTTTGATCAACTCTTAATATCTACTATATTACAATGAAAGATAGAAATTCTATGGCTACATTAAAAAAATCAAAAGGCATTCCTCTTCCTCCTCACCAAAAGAAATAACACACCCAAAAAAGGAATTGCTATTTTAACATACTTGAAAGTGGTTTTTAAAAATCTGCACCATGAAGAAAAGCAATATTTTCAAAGATGAATGATAAAATCATTCTCAAGATGACCAGCAGCTTTAGCTTTCACACATTCATCCAGGGATCCAAGTAAACAAGAACTGCATATAATTAGAGCTTCCAGCAGCTATTTACAAAACAGCAATTCAGGGTTTATCTGTTTCTTCAGAACTCTAGCAAAACATCTAAGCTGCATGCAGAAAGTGGTGAACTAGAGTGTCATTTCAGCCCAACAAGCTGGTAAAAATAAGCAAATGCAATGTTAAAAATAAACAGAGTAAAATACTTCCTGATAAGACAGAATGCATTTGTTTGGTGGAAAAAGTGCGATGCTTTTTAAAAAGCTGTTTGGTGTGCTTAATGGGAGCTGGTAAGCTAAAAACCTAGGCACCATCTTTTAAGGGCAATAGATACTAGCATAGGCAACATCATATCTTAAACTATTTTTAAAAAGCCATCAAAAATATCAGAAGGCACTTCACTCAGAATATGGAATTCTCCACGATGTGAAATAGTGGACGTGAATAATGAGAGAAAAGAATGCCAACAAAATTAGATGAGGGGGAATAAGCCCCACCGGCATGGACCAGTAGGACCAAATTATCTATTTGTGGTGTACATTCTGGAATACAGCAAAGTTCCTTGGCCACAGGGATTTTCAGATTTTTTTTCATTCACTCATTGGGTGTGGGTGTAAGCTGGCTAGGCCAGTGTTTACTGCCCATCCTTAATTACCCTGGGGAAGATGATGAGCTGCCTTCTAGAACCATGGCAGTCCACGTGGTGTGGGTACACCCAGTATTAACTGGGAAGGAGTTTCAGGGTTTTGACCCAGCAGTGAGGAAACATATTTCCAAAATGACTTGTGGCTTGGAGGAGAACGCCAGGTGGTGGTGTTTCACATGTAATTGCTGCCCTTGTCCTTCTCAGTGGTAGAGGTCATGGGTTTGGTGGGTGATGTCCAAGGAACTTTGGTGAATTCCTTTGTGCATCTTGTAGATGTACACACTGCTGCCACTGTCTCTAGTCAATGGCAACTCAAGATTTTGATAGTAGGGGATTCAGCAATGGTACTGTCCTTGAACATGAAAGGGCAATGGTTAGATTCTCTCTCTCATTGGAGAGAGTCTTTGGCATTTGCATGGCATGAACACCAACTGCCATTTGTCAGCTCGGTCCGCAGTGGTGCCACTGAGCTACTTGGTGATGGACAGTTAAGTCCCCTACCCAGAGTACAGTGTGCACCCTTACCACCTTACTATTCTGTGTTCTGTGCGAGAGAGAGGAGAGAGAGAGAGAGAGAGAGAGAGAGGAGAGAGAGAGAGGAAAAAGAGAGAGAGAAAGAGAGAGAGAGAAAAAAGAGGGAGAGAAAAAAAAGAGGGAGAGAAAAAAAAGAGGGAGAAAAAAAAAAGAGGGAGAGAGGGAGGAAAAAAGAGGAAAGAGAGAGAGGGGAAAAAAGAGAGACAGAGGGAGAGAGAGGAAAAAGAGAGAAAGAAAAGAAAGAGAGAAAGAATGATAATCAGCACGTGGTTTTTGTTATTTGATATTTCACACGCTCCCCAGTAGATGACGATCAGGGCTCCCAATTCGACTCCCTTCAGACTGCATACCACTGTGCCGCCACCACCTCTGCTGGATCAGTTCTGCTGGTCAGACAGGGCATACCAAGGGGTGGTAATGTCTGGAACATTGTAGGTTGTAATGTATGATTCTGTGATCATGACTATGTTGCTTGACTAATCTGTATGTTAGTTTTCCTAATTTTGGCACCAGCCCCCAGATATAAACAAGGAGAACTTCGCAGGGTAGACAGGGCTGAGTTTGCTGTTGTCACAGAATCCCCACAGGGCAGAAGACACCCATTGAGTCTGCATTGACACTCTGACTGAGCATCCTATCCATGCCCTCTTCCTATTCCCGTAATTTCATGTATTTATCCACTAATGCCCAAACTTACAAAAAAAAGGGGCAAATTACAGTGGCCAATCCCCCTAACCAGCACATCTTTGTATTATGGGAGACACTGAGCACCCAGAGGAAACCTACGCAGACATGGGGAGAACGTACAAACTCCACACAGACAGTTACGAAGGCTGGAATTGAACCTGGGTCCCTCAAGCTGTGAGGCAACAGTGCTAATCATTGTGCCGCCCATGGTGCCGAGGTTGATGCCAGATGGTACAGTTTTATTTCTTATTGACTTTCCAGCAGTTTGATACGAGTGGCTTGCAAGGCAATTTAGATCAATCACATCATCTGGTCTGGCCTCTATGTGGCTCTAGACCCCAGTGCAAAGATAGCAGATTTATTTCCCTAAGAGTATAATAGCAAACAAAATGGTAATCAAAATGGTTTTGTGGTCACCCGTAGACTTTTAATTTCAGATTTTTTAAATGACTGAATTCAAATTCCACCATCTGCTGTGGTGACCCAGATCCCAGGAGCATGACCCAAGGTTTCTGGATTAGTAGTTCATACAAAGAGTTAACAGGAGTAGGCCACTTGGGCCTTTGAGCCTGCTCTGCCATCCATTAACGGTTGACCTGATTTTAACCTCAACTCCATATTCCTGCTTATCCCTGATCCCACCCCTTGCTGGACACTGTGGGAAAATTGCCCAGGTGTCATCCAGTGACAATACCACTGTGTATATAAAATAGGTTAGAGGCTGATTTATTACCTCTGGTTTTGGGGAATTTTGTAACAATATAGGACCTTTAATGTGGTAAAGCATTCCAAGAGGCTTTACAGGAGTGTTAACAAACTTTACTGCCCAGTCACAGAAGAGATAATGGGGATAAAAGACTTAAGGAAACAACTCCAGAACTTGCAGGCCTCTGCAATCGAAGGCGCAGCCACTAATGATACAATTAAAATCATGGACACAAGAGGCCAGAATTGCAGCAGTGCAAAATATCAGCTGTAGGGCTGAATGAGGTTAGAAATAAGGAGGGGCAAGCCAAGGCCATGAACAGATTTGAACAAAAAAGCGTGCATCATCTCCGTAGATGTCAAATTCCCTTCCTGCTGCACCTCAAGCAGAGTCAGAGTCAATGTAGAAACCATTCAGGCTATCTTCCAGAGAACCCATTTGAAATTAAATGGAAAATTGAAAAACAGTAACTTAAGACTTAAAGCATGGTCAACAGCTGATCAATTACACAGGATTTACATTTCACCCAAATATATTATCAGCTTTTATTAAATATCCAGCTTCTCCTCAGTCACAATTTATGCACTATCCAGCAACACACAACAAAACTTTAAAGAAAAAAAGGCGTTGAATGACCATTGGCATTTCATACAAAAGTTTGGACTCTTAAATAAGAGGGCAAAAGGTTGCAAAGAACCCAATACTGATGAAACTCCAGGTTGCAAGAAACTGAATGTATAACAGTAATAAACATTTGAAAAGCTATAAGCAGTGCAAAAAGAAATTAAAAAGTACAGAATAACTTGCTGAAATCTTAAGCCTTAAATTTGCCAAAACCACTATTTCTATATGGGACAATAGCACAATGGGTCTGTACTTGTATGGCTAAAATATATACATCTTGCCAAAGTAAATTAACAGAACTTTTTCTAGGGCATTATTGTGTTGAGAATAATTTCAGAGCTCTCTGAAAGCACCTAATCAAAACCTGTGCAGAGAATAAAGAAGCTAGGCTAATTACCACAGGTTACTGAACACTGGACATTCTCAATACTTGGGAATTTGTTGCAATTTCAGAGAAATATTAATGACTGAATTCCTGAACTGAATTATTCAATTACTGTAATGTGTACAAAGCTAAACTTGCTGCAGTTACTTTACATGAGTATACCTATCAATTTACAATTTTTCACATTAAGCCAAAATGCAGCTTGTTTCACACTTCAAAACTCACTCAAATGCAAATTTAAACATAAATAACCACAAGCAGTGATATGAAACCCATCATGCATTTACTGATCCAAGTATACAAAACTGGCTTCTTCAATTGTGTACCAGGGTATTTAGTCAAAACTAGAATACAGAAAGTTGAAAGTATAATCACATTTAAAATCTATTGTGCTGCCACATTAGCAGAAAACTACAGCAGAAACAGATTTTAATGGCACAAAACCCCTCACCAATATATTTACTTGAGTTGCTTGAACTTATATTCAATGGTCTGACTAAACATCCTTTGAAGTAAAACATTCAATTGTTAGACTTCTATGCTCAGTGATTTTATCCAGGAAGTAGCTGAGACAAAAAACTCATGACCAAGTTCAATCCCAGCACATTTAGAGTTAGCAGATCTTAGACAGTATTATAATTAACCTTATAATTCACTCAAGGAAAGGATTTACCATGACTCATTTAGAACAAAGAAAATTACAGCACAGGAACAGCCCTATGGCCCTCCAAGCCTGCACTGACCAGGCTACCTGATTTAACTAAAACCCCCTACCTTTCGGGTACCACATCCCTCTATTCCCATCCTATTCATGTACTTATCAAGATTCCCCTTAAAAGTCACTACCGTAGCCACTTCCACTACGGCCCTCGGCAACGAGTTCCAGGCACCCTCTGTTCTATGTAAAAAATCTGCCTCACATCTCCTTTAAACCTTGCCCCTCGCGCCTTAAACCTATGCCCCCTAATAATGGATTCTTCCATCCTGGGAAAAAGCTTCTGACTACCCACCCTGTCCATGCCACTCAATCTCATAGAAGTCCATATGTATAGACATCAGTTAAGTGCAGAGTTGGGTATGACTCCATGACCGAATAGCTGGACTGGCATGCAAGTGGAAAAGTCCATGCATTCCCAAAACAATTACTCATGCAACAACGTAGAACAGTATCACGTTAAAAGGTTCAGTGATGTGAAGAACAGGAAGACCACTAACAACGTCAACTACAGTCATAATGGATTGATTTGATTCACATTTTTTGGTGGGATAATTGAAAATGACAGTGAAAAGCTGAAGCAGATACTTTTACAAATGCAAAAGCATTCGCCTTTACCCACTTTAGTTTCATACTGATTGTTGAATTGTAATTTTTGGAAACCATGGGCACTATTAGTGACAAAAGAGATACTCCATAGTGAATATTTCTATCAGGGATGTATTTTAAAATAGTTTTATTGAAAAAGGAACACCAGATGCGTGAATCTGTATCAGCAGCACTGCTTACAAACAAAACCACTTTAACAACTGCGATCCACTTTTGCTGTTAACTTCCAGGGTCTGATCTGCAAAGGAAACGCCTCAATACTCACATCTCGGTCAGATTCTATTTTTCCTAAGTCTTGAGTTTTGAACAATTGGTCAATGCCATGTGTTGATTCTTGATAATCAATGCAGGTTATGTAACTGGTTAACTTTTGTGCTTTAACAAATTATTGATAACATGATAATCTGGAATAAGGCCACTTTTTTCAAGGATTCAGAACAGTATGAAGTTTTATCATTCATAAACCCTTCATAAAACAAGTTGGGTGTTTAAAAAAAGGCAAGCTTAGATAGTTCAGACTATGTTACACTTATGGTACAACATTAATAAATGAACTTTAAAAACATCTGTCTGAATGTCACAAGCAGACTTACAATCAAACTGCAATGAAATTTCGAAAATCCCCTAGTTTCAATTATAAATGTCAACATTAAAGTCAGACCATTGGAAAGCGAGGCTAAACTGAACAGAAGGTGCCTGCCATATGAAAGATTTTAGCTATGCCATGGCACTATTTATGGTGAATCAGAAACAGCAGCATCTTCTGACAGGGTATTTAACCCAGTTAGGGAACATCGGAACTAATCAGTGACCGAGTAAAAGGTTAATTTGTTTTTAGAATTGTATTCTGCAGTTTGAGGCTTAAATTCCAGACAGTCCTTTTTTTCCCCAAGGCAGCTATAAATCTATGCAATAAAAGACAAACATTCACCAATTGATTTCCTGCTGCTTCACACATGGAGAATCAAGGCTAAATGAAACATTCAAGTTAGTTTGGAGTTGGGCATACTCAAAAATCACAGGTAGTCTTAGTTTTAAAATGGATCAACTGCTGTGAGACTTACGACAAAGACTCCACTGAGAGATTGGCACGGACATCCATTAAACTGCAATTCTTGCTGTTGATGCTAGGGGAGCTTCGGCAGCTGTGCCACCTCTGGCCTTTGATAGATATACACATTACATATGACACACACAGTGTACGTATTACAGGGGCAGTGGTGCTGGAAATCCTAAAGTGCATCAAGATAGATAAATCCCCAGAACCTGATGAAATATATCCCAAGACATTGTGGGTCCCCTAGCAGATACCTGGATCATCGACAGTCTTAGGAAAGGTGCCTGAAGATTGGAGGGCAACAATTGTACCTTTGTTTAAGAAGGGCTGCAGGGCAGAGCCCGAGAACTACAGACCGATGAGCCCAACATCTGTAGTGGTAAGTTGTTAGAAGGTATTCTGAGAGACAGGATCTACAAGCATTTAGAGAGGCAAGGACTGATTAGGGATAGTCAGCAAGGCTTTGGGAATGGAAAATTATGTCTCAAATTTGATTGAGTTGTTTTTGAAGGGGTAACCAAGAAGATAGATGAGGGCAGTGTAGTCGACATTGACTACATGGACTTTTGCAAGGCCTACGACAAGGTGCCACTTGGTAGGTTGTTGCATAAGGTTAAATCTCAAGGGATCCAGGGCGGGGTAGCCAATTGGATACAAAATTGGCTTGACAACAAAAGATAGAGGGTGGTTTTTCAAATTGGAGTCCTGTGACCAGTGGTGTGCCACAGGGATTGGTGCTGGGTCCACTATTATTATATTAATAATTTGGATGCCAATTAAGGCGGCATGGATAATAAGTTTGAAGATGACACTAAGATTGCTGGCATGGTGGACAGTGAAGGTTATCTAGGATTGCAACAGGATCTTGATCAAACAGACCAGTCGGCTGATTGGCAGATGGTGTTGAATTTAGATAAATGCGAGCGATGCATTTTTGGTAGATCAAAATCAGGGCAGGGCCCAATCTGTTAATTGCAGGGTGTTGGGAGAGTTATAGAATAAAGAGTATAGAAGTACAGGTGCATAGCTCCTTGAAAGGGGAATCACAGGTGAACATGGTGATGAAGGTGGTATTCAGCATGCTTAGTCTCAGAACATCGAATACAGGAGTTGGGACATCCTGTTGAACTTTTACAAGACATTAGTAAGGCCACACCTGAAATACTGTACAGTTCTGGTCACCTTTATTACAGAAAGGATATTAAACTAGAAAGAGCGCAGAAAAGATTTACGAGAATGCTACCGGAACATGATGTTGAGTCAAGAGAGGCTGGATAGACTAGGACTTTTTCCCCTGGAGCACAGGAAACTGAGGGGTAATCTTAGAGGTCTATAAAATAATGAAGGGCCTAGATAAGTAGATAGTCAACATCCTTTCCCAAAGGTAGGGGAGTCTAAAACTAGAGGGCATAGGTTTTAGGGGGGTGGGGGGAGACGAGAGATAAAAATGGGTCTAAAGGGGGCAAAATTTTCACTCACAGGGTGGTGACTATCTAGAACAAGCTGACAGTAGTGGTGGTGGGTACAGTTTTGTCTTTTAAAAAGCACTTACAGTTACATGGCTAAGATCGGTGTAGAGGGAGATAGGCCAAATGGGACTAAGTGGTAAAAATTGGGCAGCAAGGACAAGTTGGGCCAAAGGGCCTGCTTCCATGCTAGAAGCCACTATGACTCTACCTCCGAGCACATCTGATATTGTGAGGATGGTGTAGATAGTCCTTGAAGGGCAACGAACCTAAAATGTTAATGCTTGCCTCCACGTGGGCTGATCGGTTACAGCCATTTCCTAAGAGGTGGTCTGTAATGCAGCGTTTACTAGCACTTATTTAGTGCATCCTTGTATTGCTGGTGCTTTGATGTTGTTTGCCCTGAGACATTGCCATAGAAAATCTGCTTGGGCATTTTGTAGGTGATCTGCCCACCCAAATTCAATTTTCTGGAGGGTGGTCTCCATGCTGTTGAACCCAGCACGATCCTTGTAATTTTTTTCCTGCCATTGATTTCGCATGATGGAACATGGGCATCTTTGTCTTTGGTGGTATTGATCCAGAGCATTGATGTCATGCCTACAGTAAACCCAGGATTCTGTACCAACCAGGAGGATGGTACAGAGAATCATCTTCTGTTTCATGCTATACATCCAGACACAATCATCATGAGCCATAGGCAGAACTTCCAGGACACATGCATGGATATCTTCATCAATAATGGCAAACCTGAGAGTAAACTAGTGGGGTGCCCCAGGGGTCGGTGCTGGGGCCTCAGCTATTTACCATTTATATAGATGATCTGGAGGAGGGAACCGAGTGCAGGGTGTCGAAATTTGCTGATGACACCAAGATTGGGGGAAAGGCAAATTGTGCGGAGGGTGTGGAGAGTCTGCAGAAGGATCTAGATAGGCTGGGCGAATGGGCCAGGAAATGGCAAATGGAATTTAATGTTGGCAAGTGTGAGGTGGTCCACTTTGGTAGGAAGAATGGTAGGAAGGACTATTACTTACGTGGCGAAAAACTGCAGCAGGCGACGGTGCAGAGGGACCTCGGGGTCCTTGTGCATGAGTCGCAAAAACCCAGCTTGCAGGTGCAGCAGGTGGTCAGGAAGGCAAATGGGATGCTGGCCTTCATAGCGAGGGGGATTGAATATAAAAGTAGGGAGGTCTTGCTGCAGCTGTATAGGGCATTGGTGAGGCCGCAGCTGGAGTACTGTGTGCAGTTTTGGGCGCCGCACCTGCGCAAGGATATTTTGGCCCTGGAGGGAGTGCAGAGGAGGTTTACTAGGCTGATACCGGAGTTGAGGGGATTGAGCTATGAGGAGAGGCTGAATAAACTAGGCTTGTACTCGTTAGAGTTTAGAAGAATGAGGGGAGATCTCATTGAGACGTATAAGATGATGAATGGGATGGATAGGATAGAGGTGGAGAGACTCTTCCCGCTCAAAAAAGACAGTAGGACTAGGGGGCACAGCCTCAAGATAAAGGGGAGGCGGTTTAGAACGGAGTTGAGGAGGAACTTCTTCACTCAAAGGGTGGTGAATCTCTGGAATTCTCTGCCCGTTGAAGTGGTGGAGGCTGCCTCGCTAAATATTTTTAAGAAACGGGTTGATGGGTTCTTGATAAGAGAGGGGATTAAGGGTTATGGGGAGAGGGCGGGAAAGTGGAACTGAGCCACAACAGATCAGCCATGATCTTATTGAATGGCGGGGCAGGCTCGAAGGGCTAGATGGCCTACTCCTGCTCCTATTTCTTATGTTCTTATGTTCTTAAGATATGAGAATTTTTCTTGAAACTGTACAAAGGTCATGTCTGGTGCTTTCGACTTGGAGATATTAGTTTGGGGATCAAAGTTTTGGCAGCACTTTACCATAATCTGGATTGCTTCCTTCTTGTGGACAACTGGGAATCAGCTGCACACAGAAGTTCTGATTATCGTCTGTGACTTCGGTGGCACCATGTAGTTTGAGAGACTGAAGAGCTTCACTAAACTGAACCTAATGTTGACGCCTGCAGGTTTATCTCTAAAAGCATCCTTAACTTACAAAGAGGGAGACTGAAGAATTGGGAAGCCATGACGTAGCCTTGCTTTGCCCCACTAATTACCACAAAGACATTGGAAATCCCATATGTAAAAGCCACAGGACTTTGAAACCTTTTCTACAAGCTTGGATGCCTGAACAAGTGCAATAGACCAAGTCCACTCATTGTCAAATGGGTCTTTGGAAAGCATATACAGATTTTGATGGTGCTCTCTGCAGTTTTCTGCTGTCCCACAGTTAGTCCTAAAACCAGCAATTTCAGGAGATTATTTGAAGCTGTTTAGTAGACAGCTTAACAAGACCCCTGTGAGGATTGAAGATAACTGATGAGGGCAGGGCAATGGATATTGTCCACATGGACTTCAGTGACGCCTTTGACAAAAGGCCTCATGGCAGACTGGTGCAGAAAGTGAAGTCGCTTGGGATCAGAGGCAAGCTGGCAGCATGGATACAGAACTGGTTTGATCAGCAAAAGTCTCACAACACCAGGTTAAAGTCCAACAGGTTTATTTGGTAGTGCAAGCCACAAACTTTCGGAGTACTGACCCTTCATCAGGTGAGTGGGGGTTGTGTTCACAAACCGGGCATATATAGACACAGACTCAATTTACAAAATAATGGTTGGAATGAAAGTTTTTAAACAGGTAATCAAGTCTTAAAAGTATAGAAAATGAGTGGAGAGCAGGTTAAAGAAACGTGTATTGTCTCCAGTCAGGACAGTTAGTGAGATTTTGCAAGCCCAGGCAAGTTTTGGGGATTACAGATAGTGTGATGTGAACCCAAGATCCCGGTTGAAGGCCATCCTCGTGTGCGGAACTTGGCTATCAGTTTCTGCTCAGCGATTCTGCATTGTCACGTGTCGCGAAGGCTGCCTTGACAAACGCTTACCCGGAGATCAGAGGCTGAATGCTCGTGACTGCTGAAGTGTTCCCCAACAGAAAGGGAACACACTTGCCTGGTGATTGTCAAGCTGTGTTCATTCATCTGTTGTCGTAGCGTTTGCACGGTCTCCCCAATGTACCATGTCTCAGGACATCCTTTCCTGTAGCGCATCAGGTAGACAACATTGGCCAGGTTGCAGGAGTATGTACTGTGTACCTGGTGGATGGTGTTCTCATGAGAGACGATGGCATCTGTGCTGATGATCTGGCATGTCTTGCAGAGGTTGCTGTGGCAGGGTTGTGTGGTGTCGTGGTCACTATTCTCCGGAAGGCTAGGTAGTTTGCTGCGGACAATGGTCTGAGGTTGTGCGGTTGTTTGAAGACAAGAAGTGGGTGTGTGGGGATGGCCTTGGTGAGATGTTGGTCTTTATCAATGACATGTTGGTCTTTATCAATGACATGTTGGTCTTTATCAATGACATGTTGGTCTTTATCAATGACATGTTGGTCTTTATCAATGACATGTTGGTCTTTATCAATGACATGTTGGTCTTTATCAATGACATGTTGGTCTTTATCAATGACATGTTGGTCTTTATCAATGACATGTTGGTCTTTATCAATGACATGTTGGTCTTTATCAATGACATGTTGGTCTTTATCAATGACATGTTGGTCTTTATCAATGACATGTTGGTCTTTATCAATGACATGTTGGTCTTTATCAATGACATGTTGGTCTTTATCAATGACATGTTGGTCTTTATCAATGACATGTTGGTCTTTATCAATGACATGTTGGTCTTTATCAATGACATGTTGGTCTTTATCAATGACATGTTGGTCTTTATCAATGACATGTTGGTCTTTATCAATGACATGTTGGTCTTTATCAATGACATGTTGGTCTTTATCAATGACATGTTGGTCTTTATCAATGACATGTTGGTCTTTATCAATGACATGTTGGTCTTTATCAATGACATGTTGGTCTTTATCAATGACATGTTGGTCTTTATCAATGACATGTTGGTCTTTATCAATGACATGTTGGTCTTTATCAATGACATGTTGGTCTTTATCAATGACATGTTGGTCTTTATCAATGACATGTTGGTCTTTATCAATGACATGTTGGTCTTTATCAATGACATGTTGGTCTTTATCAATGACATGTTGGTCTTTATCAATGACATGTTGGTCTTTATCAATGACATGTTGGTCTTTATCAATGACATGTTGGTCTTTATCAATGACATGTTGGTCTTTATCAATGACATGTTGGTCTTTATCAATGACATGTTGGTCTTTATCAATGACATGTTGAAGGCTCTGAGAAAATGTCGTAGCTCTCTGCTCCAGCGAAGATCAGAGAAGACAGAGGGTAGCGGTGGAAGGGTACGTTTCTAAATGGAGGGCTGTGACAAGTGGTGTTCCTCAGGGATCAGTGCTGGGACTTTTGCTTCATGTTGCCTAGTACGAAGGACATTAGCTACGAGAAGAGGTTGGACAAATTTGGTTTGTTCTCGTTGGAGCAAAAGAGGTTGAGGGGCAACCTGATAGAAGTATACAAGATTATGAGGGGCATGGACAGAGTGGATAGTCAGAAGCTTTTTCCACAGGGTGAAAGAGTCAAATGCTAGGGGGAATAAGTTTAAAGGTACAAGGAACCAGATTAAAGGAGATGTACGTGGTAATTTTTTTTTGAAACAAAGGATGATGAGTGCCTGGAACTCACTGCCAGGGGAAGTATTGGAAGCAGATACGATAGTGACATTTAAGGGATGTCTTGACAAACATATGAATAGGATGGGTTTAGAGGGATATGATCCCCAGAGGGGTGGAAGGTTTTAGTTCAGTCAGGCAGCATGGTCAGTGCAGACTTGGAGATCCAATGGGCCTATTCCAGAGCTGTAATTTTCTTTGTTCTTTCCTGCAATTGAGTGTAGTTGCCACATGTTTGGATCCTTTTCACTGCCAGATGCTGACTATGTTCGCATCGTTGGGAGGTCTTGTGGAACTTTTCTCAATCTTCAGATACTCAAAGACAGTGCATTAACAAACTCTGTAATAACTCAAAGTCTCTGCTGGAATGTCATCTGGACCAATGCTTTTTTCCCCTTATTTAATCACTTTTTCAGTGGAAGGAGGAAGAGAAAGCTCTCTTTCTCAGCCAACTGCTTAATTGGAGAATGCGTTAAAATGTGACAGGTTGCTGCTGAGTTTAGCAAAGTGCTCTGTCCAACATTCAGCTCCCTGCATGGCATGAGCTGACATCAACTTTAGTCTTCTGGCTGAGCAGCATGTAGGGGGCAAGGAGATGCTAGTGCTTAGATAATGGGACTAGTATTTGTTATGGCAATATCATGCTTAGCACACAACAAAATTAGGTGAGCTGCATTTGATTTTTTTCTTTCCAGCTCCATGCTGACTGAGGATACCTCCTACTTGATGTGATCATGTCCAATTCTAGCATTAAATCACACTCAAGGATAATGTTGTCATCATTAGGGATAGAATGCAGGTGGTGGCCCAGATTACCATAGAACTTTAAATTGTTACCACGGCAGCATTTGCATTTCATTATCCATCCACTGTGTTGTAGAGGAAGGCATGGGCTCATCAGGTTCAATCAGCCAGTCACTGCCTACCACATAATTAAGCAATCTTGTTTTAATGTGTGTGTTGGTGTGATGCTATGTACATAGGTCACACTCCTGACAACTGGCTAATTAAATCAAACAACATGTCCCATTTGTTTAGTTAGTTGTAACAGGCAGACTATACTCATCCAGCTCATGCTTGCAGAACTGATATTGATATGCAATTCCACAATTGGGCAACATTTGCTGAACAACCTGCTGTGTGCTAATAGCGAAACTAGCAACCAATTTAAGACAGTTGTGCTTGTAACGTGGTTCATTTACATTTGTCAGAAGTAACATATATTCAGACAAGACCACTTCTCTGCAAACAAAAGGAACATGTTAAAACCTGTGCCTTTTTTGAATTACCAAGGAGCTTGGAGAACCTCTTTCTCCATGGCAGCACCTCAGCCAGAATCAACTTGCCAACTAATCAACACACTTCACTCCATTTGAAATTTGACAAGCATCTTTCTGCTTGCCCTGATGGATGCAAGATGAAAAGCTTCAGCAATATTCAAGTTCTATACTACCAAGTGACTGTATACAGATTTATGCAAATTGCACTGAGAAAATACTGCACTACCAAAGTTTCCTTCTTTCATCTGAGATGTTAACGGAGGCCCCATCTGTTCTCTCATGTCAGCATAAAAGATTCCATGATATTATTTCAAAGACAGTAGGGAAGTTCTCAGACAATATTGATCCCACAATCAACATTAAACAAAATAAATTAATACTTTTTGCCTGGCTATTTGTGAACCCTACTGTATGCAAATTGGCTGACTTGTTTCCTTCCATCACAATATCTATAGCCAAATTTGCAGCTGACAAAAAAGAGCAGGACTATTTCTCCCAAGGAGTTGTGAATTTGTGAAATTCGCTATCCTGAAGTGCAGTGGATGCTGGGACAGTGAGTAAATTTGAGGAGTTAGACAGATGTTTAATTGGTAATGGGTTGAAGAATTATGAGGGGATGGCAGAAAATTGGGGATGAGCATATCAGCCATGATCGAAGTGGCACAGGTTCAATGGGCCAAAAGGCCTAATTCAGCTCCTTTATCTTATGAAGTTATGAATATTGACCAACTTCATAAGTACTTAATTAGCAGTAAAGCTTTGGGATGACTTGAGGTTGTGAAAGGAGCTATATAAATGCAAGTTTTTTTTTTGAAAGTAGAATTGTCATGGTCTCTTCCAGAAATCTTGGTGTTTTATTTTTGATAAATTTCTGCACCCATGTTTATCATTGGAAAATTTACAGAAAATACATTTAGGTGAAAAGATTGTGAGGGGTGGGGAGGGGGGAATACAAAAGGGTATGCCTCACAAGAAATGGACCCATTTTGCCTGTTGGAAATAATGGATGCAAATTTACCCGCTTCAACTTGTGTACAAACGTAGAGACAGCAGCTATAGAGACTTAAGGCAGCCAGAAAGGTGACTTTTTGATTCATGTTATTTGCAGAATTACTGTTAATTGTAACAGAATGGGAGATCTAGGTATTTGTGTACAAAGAGTCTTTTACTACTTTTAATGGTGACATTACAAATTCAAAACAGTATTTTACCAGCATGGAGCTTATTTTACAAAAATAAACTTCAAACATGGTGGGCCTAACAAGACTATTATTATAAGTGATTCAAAAGCCTAATAGTTCTCAAATAGTAACACCCTGCATTAGTGGCACGTGCTAATTTTTTTCTCCCATTCATGAGGGCAACTTTATGTGCATCAATATGAAGATAATGTGTGGATGTGCCACCAATATAGAGACAATAATTTTTTTAAAAAAATCATTCCCAACCAGAGACAGTAACCTGCCAGTTCCACATACTACCAAATATGCTGAACTAAATTTTAAATTTACCATGGCGGCATTAGAAGTCAGGTTTTAAATTTAGTATCATAATCACAATACCATACATTTAGTTTTTATATTGCAGCTTGTGTTTTATTCATGTGACAGAAAATAAATTGGTGAGGATGGTTCAAGACAAGAATCTTTTGTTTCAATTTGGCAAACTCAAGGTAGCAAGAACCAAGGAGGCTTATCTTTTGAATGGATAGAAAATGTGGAAAAGGCTACTTTCCTTTTTTTTAGACTGTGTTTTCTTTGCTTAAAATGGCTATGAATAGCGAGGAAAATAGCTGTCATTTCTTCACATCACCAAACAGTCAGGGGTAAAGAGCTTGTGAATTCTGAGAGCAGCTGATGGCCAGTGGGACACACAGCCCCTGTAAATTAAGTGAATATTAAGTAAATATTGAAGGAGGAAACCATGTCTGGGAATTGAAAAGAATGTGTGTTGTGAAGAGAGAATGGAATCACAGGAGGGAGAATGATTTTTGACGAAGCTTTTGGAAAAGTAGTGGCTTTTATTCCAGTTATTTTTAAAAACATTAAAATCTATAAATTGTGAATAAACCAGTTCACCATTTTTTAAAGTAAACTGTGCATATAAAAGTTAATTGGGGAGAGATAGTATTTATAAATATGCAAAGTTTTAAAAGTCCTATGAGATAACCTCAAGAAGTTCTGCATTATTATATGAAGAGCTGGGCTAGGGATCCTAAACTTTTCACAAACTCACAAGAAATGCTATTGGATGTTTTATATTGTCAGATATTTTTGGGATTAGTCTTCCTTTCACAATTGTACAAAACCAGCTGCAGCAAAATGGGCTGGGGAGATGGAGAGGAAATGAGCAAGTATAGGACTACAGGCAGAAGGGAAGCAGAAACTGAAAGGATAGGCAAGAAGGCTGCAGGAGTGACACTCACCATAGCTGACACAGCTTCAGGCTTAAGTTTGGCAGTTAATTCCACCTGATTAATCATTTCAGGCTTGACTCTCATCTTTTAATTCCAAGTTGCTGGGGAGTCTACCAATTCCTTGTTTGTTGGCTAGAGTGGCAGTAAACTACATTTAACCACTGCAGGATGTGCATGGCTACAATAATTAAGTAAATGTTACTCGATCATGTTGTATGGCTGTGCAGGCGCAGAGTTTATAGAGAACACTAGTTCAGGAGTCTCCCAAGAGCTGTTTAGTGAGCCTCTGTTAACTTAAGCTCAACAACAATTATAGGGGTATTAAGGCACAGTGACTAATGTGAACTTAGAAATTGATAAGACAGTAGAGATGCACTGCAAGACATCTTGGGAGATATCTTCTGACACTCAGCACAGAACTTTCCAGTGAAAAATTAAGACCAAGGATGCATCATTTGTGGCCAACTAAGGAAGCTGAATATATCAAATTGAAAAAAAAAAGCAGACAATTCAAAAGATTGGACAGAATTTTTAAAAATAGCAGAAAAGTAGTGACAAAAAAGGAAGAGAGAAATTAAAGCACGCGAGAAAGCTGGCTAGAAATTTTCTTTATATAGGTATTCAAAAGGGAGTAACTAAATAAGCAAATCTGGGGAATTAATGATAGGAAATAAGGAAATGGTGGATACATAGATCTGTCTTCACTGTAGAAGATAGAAATGATGATATATCAAGAGGTGAAAGAGAAAGGAACATAAAGCAATTACAATCACCAGGGCTGGGGTACTGAGAAAACCATTTGAATAAAAGGCTTGTAAGTTTTCAGGATCTCATGGACTTTACCCAGGAGCTTTAAAAGTGGCTATAGTGACCGTGCATAATGGTTTTAAGAACACACAAACAAGGAACAGGAGTAGGCCATTCAGTCCCTTGAGCCAACCCAGCCATTTAATAAGATCACGGTTGATCTAAAAGTGATCACAAATCTGCATTCCTCCTACTCCCAATAACCTAGCACCCCTCCTTGTTTACAAAAAAATCTATCCATCCTTGCTTTAAAAATATTCAAGGGCTCTGCTTTCACAACTTTTCAGAAAGAGGCCCAAAGATTTTCATCCAGAAAAAAATTCACATTATAAATGGGCAATCCCTTATTTTTTTAAACCACGAGTTCTAAATTTTCCCACAAGAGGGAACACCCTCTCAATATCTATCTTGTCGAGACCCCTCAGGATCTTGTATCTTAAGTGGCCTCTTACTCTTCTAAACTCCAGCACATACAAGCCTAACTTTTCCTCATAAGACAAGCCACCCATTCCAAGTATTAGCCTAGTAAATCACCTCTGAACTGTTTCTAATGCATTTACACCCTTCCTTAAATAAGACGATCAATACTACACACAACACTAGTGCCTTGTACAACTGAAACATAATCTCCCTACTTTTGTATTCAATTCCCCTCACAATGACAAATAATATTCTATTGGCTTTCCTAATTACTTGCTGTAAATGCATTCTAGCCTTTTGTGATTCATGCACTAGGACACCTAGATCCCCTACCCTTAAGGCCCTGCAATCTCTCACCATTTAGTTTGATTAATATGCCTCTTTTATTCTTCCTGCTATAATTAATTTCACACATTATATTTCACTTGGCAGACCTTTGCCCACTCAATTATCTATATCTTTTTGTAGCATCCCCATGTTATTTTCACAACTTACTTTCTTATCTCATGTGCCATCAGTAAATTTGATAACTATCCCTTCATCCAAGTCATTTATATAAATTGTAAACAGATAAGATCCCACACTGATCCCTGTGACGCACCACTTGTTACATCTTACCAACCATAAAAAAAGATATGTCTAGTCTCTGCTTCCTGATAGTCATCCAATCTATGCCACCATGATGTGCCCTTTACCATGGGCTTGTATTTTCTTTGATATGGCACTTTATCAAATGCCTTCTGGAAATCTAAGCACAATGAACCTGTTCCCCTTCATCCACAGCACAGGCAATTTCCTCCAAGAACTCCACAAGTTTGTTAAACATTACTTCCTTTGCATAAGACTGTATCGACTCTGCCCGATGACCCTGAGTTTATGAAGTACCCTGCTATAACTTTACTAAAAGCTTTTTGCTATGACAGATGTTAAGCTAACTGGTGTGTAGTTTCCCACGTTTTGAATAATAGTTATGTTTACTATCGTCTAATCTAATGGGATCTTCCCCAAATCAAGGAGTTTTGGAAAATTAATGCATCAACCATCCCACTAGACACTTCCTTTAAGTCTCTAGGGTGAAGTCTACAAGATCCTGTCAGCCTGCAGCTCCAATTCATGCAAGATCACTTCTCCGAGTATAATTTTCCTGACTTCTTCTCTCCCTTCCATTTCCTGATTTATAACTGCTTCTTGGATGTTACTTTTATTCTCTAATAGTGAAGACAGATGCAAAATATCTGCCATCTCCTATCTTTCCAGATTCACTGCCTGTAGGTCCTATGCTCATTCATCCACTTCTTATTTAAGGAAACCAGGATGCGGAAACAGTTTGGGCAGAGATGAAAAATATAAAAGGCAAGAAGTTACTGGTGAGAGTCTTACACAGGTCCTTTTGTATTAACGACATGGTCAGATGGAGCATAAAAGTAGAAATAATTGGAGCTCATCATAAAAGTAGTGGTAATTATGAGATGATTTTAATTTGCATACAGACTGGAGAAATCAGTTGGGCAAAGGTAGATGACGAGTTCAATGTTGGGATAGTTTCTTGGAACAGCATTCTCTGCAGCGAACTAGCAAGTAGGCTACATTAGACTTGATATCGTGTAATGATTTTACAGTTAGCTTTCTTTTATTCTCATTTTTCCTCCCTACCAATTTTTTAGTCATCCTTTACTATTCCTCATTCTGTCTAATCTTCTGTCCAACTATCTTCACAAAAATTATATGCTTGTTATTTAAGTTTGATACTATCTTTAATCTTTCTAGTTAACTGTGGATAGAGAGTCCATTTTTTGGGCTTTTTCTTACTTATCTGAATGCATCAATTTTGTACATTCTGAAATATCACCTTAAATGTTTACCACTGCATCTTTATCGACCTATCCCTTAATTTGTCAATTCACTTCAGTCAGCTCAGTTTTCCTGCACTCAGTCTCAGACCCACTTCTTTCTCTCTCAAGCTAAATTAAAATTCAATCATATTATGGTTGTTGCTACTCCTGTGCACCATCGTGAGGAGAACATTAAATACTCCCATCTTGTTGCAAATATAAAATCCTGAGCTACATGTCAATGTGGATACTGAAAGGGTGCTTCCCTTTCAGAGAGACTAGAATAAGAGATACATTTTAAAATGCAAGGCGTCTCCCACTTAAGATGAGGAGTGATGGCAATATTTTCCCTTCGAATAGGTCATGAGTTGTATAATTCTCTCAGAGAAGTGGAGACAGGGGCATTAAATATTTTTAAAAGCCAAGTCAGATAGATTCTTGATTGACAAGAGAGCACAAGGATATGTAGGGTATTCAGGAAAGAAGGTGTCACAAATAGATCAGCCATGATCCTATTAAATACCAGAGCAGACTCAAGGGGCCAAACAGCCTGCCCCTATTTTGGAGGATCAGATACATGGAAAGATCAGCAGCTGTAAATTCCATTACAAGTCATATGCCACTCTGACTTGAATGGCACTGCCGTTCCTTCACCATTGCTGGAGCAAATCCAGAAACAATTTTTCCCCATTAGTATGAAGAGTACCTACATCATACAAAGAAGGAAGGTGCTGCCATCTCATCAAAAACAATGGCCCAAGCAGCAGTGTGACATGGGCCCTGACCCCAAATCCTCCCTTTGTGTCACATGGGTCTTGGTTCACACCCACTCCCCAACCCCACCCCCCTGGATGGCACTCTTGCCCCAACCTCCCTGGATGTCACACCAGCCCCCAACCACACCCCCTCATGTCACTGCTCACACCACCCCCTGCCCTGTGCATTGCATCATAATGTGGGCATGCCGGCGTTGGACTGGCGTAAACACAGTAAAAAGTCTGACAACACCAGGTTTTAGTCCAACCTATTTATTTGATGATATACTCGCAAGCTTTCGGGTTAGCCCCTTCGTCAGGTGAACGAAGGCACCTGACGAAGGGGCTAACCCGAAAGCTTGCGAGTATATCATCAAATAAATAGGTTGGACTAAAACCTGGTGTTGTCAGACTTTTTACATTGCATCATACCCAATCCCTTCTTGCACATGGCACCAGCCCTGACCCAACCCTACCACCCCAGATGTCACACCATTCCCCCCCCCATGCATTTCGCCACCCCACTGGCCCAAGACGTCACCAGCTCCTACAACACTCTGCCTGACTCTTTCCACAGACGTCACCCGACCAACCAGCCCTGAAAGCCTCCCTCCCCAGATGCTGTGATGGCCCCGGCTCTCCCTGCCCAACACTGCCCAGCCTCAAACATCACCTATCCACCCAATAGCCCCTTCCTGGTTGACACCTGCCTGCATCCATGTTAGTATGGACAACAATTACCCTCCCTAGATGTCACGCTAACTCCAAGTTTCCCTCTCCCCACTCCACTGATATTTTGCCTGCCCCGACTCCCACCCTCCCTAGTGGTTGGTCGTCCGCCTGACACCCCCACCTAAAGGATATCTTTGTTTAGTGTTTTTGTACAAAATTCGAGTCCCTGTCAAAAACCTGGGTTTGGAGGTCATGTTTCTAAGAGATATCATTGTTAGCTGAAGAGGGGGCTCCCAAATTCAGCTGTGCCTACAATTCCCAATATGCTATGTACAGGGTGAGCATACGATGTGGAGGAATGTTCCAGAATTCAATTTAATTCAGGCTACAATTTTTTTCATTCCAAGTTATATTCAAAACAAGCTAGCACTTGAACTTTAGGACTGTTGCTGATTATAATTACACGTCAACTGACAAAATACAGACAACAATGGCTGTTCTACATGATCTAACCTGATTGCATCTAAAGTAGCTCTGTGTGTAAGCTCAGAAACCCAAGCTATGTCAGAATGTTCGTACTGGGGATGAATGGCATCATAATTAAGCACAAGTATCTATATGGTAACTTCCTGTTCCTCAAGATGCCCTATATCACTATATAGTCATTGAACTACAATAAACCTGTTGCAGCTATATGGGCAAGCACAATAACCAATTTGCTAACAATGAGATTCCACAAACAGCAGTGAGAAGCTCCAATTTAACCATCAAGCTTCACCTTTCTGGGGGAAAAAATATTTCCCTTGAACAGAAAATTTGACATTTTGCTCATGCACAGAAGTCAAAGCTTGACCTGTTACACACTGCTCAGATGGAAAATGATCAGCAACCTTATCATGCAGCAGCACTGTAACTCAAACACAAGACAGACAAGTTGCCAAGATATGTGGACATTAGTCTACTAGCCTTCATCTTCTTTAAAAGAAGGGGGCTTATCCAGAATATTTACTTAATTTACCCCCGAATTAGTGTCTCGAAGTGGGTTAGCAGAATCAATCCTGTATTATTTAGGTTATTGGTGTGGGCAAACAAGTTACTATTCTGCTAACAAAACTTTTGGGCATCACTGGCAAGCCAAATATTAATGTATTTCCCACTCAGGATTTATTTGATCTGCAAGATGCCTTGAGATCTTCTGCACAGATGTATTGGATTTGCGCGGAATGACTTGTAAGCCTCGAGACATTGGTCTGGAGGGGAACTTGCAGGTGGCCATGTTTCCATGTGCTTGCTACACTTATCCCACGGGTAGAGGTCACAGATCCTGAAGGCGCTGTTGAAGGCAGTTTGGCTAGTTGCTGCACTGACTCTTGTAGATGGTACACACTGCCGCTGCTGTGTGCCATTGGTGCGGAAAGTGAACGTTAAGGTGATGGACGAGGCATCAAGTGGGCTGCTTTGCTCTGGATGTCAAGTTCCATGGGAGTTATGGAGCAATGAGGAACTTTCCATCATACTTTTGACATGCACCTTCTACATAGAAGAGGCAATCTGAGGAGTCAGGTGGTGAGTTACTTGCCAGAGAATACCCAGCCTCTTACCTATGCAGTAGCCAACATTTTTAAGGACATCATTGGTACTATATACATGCAAGTTCTCTCTTACACTAGATATTAAATATTCTTTAGATTCTGAAGAGAATGATATCAAGAAATCATTAAATTGGAGTTTATTTTCTCTCTGCCCATTGACTGCACTGCAATCATATTTAAAATTCAGCTTTTTTTGGGCAAAAATAAGACAGTAAATAAGTAATTTGGTAATCTAGAACTTGAGACATGTTGGGTGGGATTTTCTGGCTGTGCTCATCCCAAAACCAGAAAATCCCACCCAAGGTGTACGGGCTTCTGCATGGTCCATCCTTCGCCTACTATGATTCCAGTGGTGGGTGGGACAGGAAAATTATGACGGCTGTTAAAGCTTTTTGTCTTGCACTCTTCAGGATGATATGCAAGGATACCCAATTGTAAAGAATACAATTTATACTGCTTAAGCAGGGGGCACCAATTGATTAGCCAGTGGACTCACAGGTGTTGCTATGGAGAATGCACCAGTTAAATAATGACAAAGTTAACTGCCAAGCTTGTTTAAATTCAAGCTGGATAGGTTGACTCTGACCTGGCAAGGCAGTGTCCTGGGGAATGAACCAGAGAATGGCTGTTGCCTATTTCTGAAACAGGTGCAATGTGTAAAGATGGACCCTTGTATTAACATACCTAGCTTCTAGCACACGAGTGCACCATACTGCAAATGCGACAATCTTAAATTTGTCAGCACAATTGTTCACACACTCAAGGTTGTTTCCCAAATGTTGTCCAATCACAGAATCACATCTAACGTTGGGCACTGAGATTTCAGTTTTGCAAGCACAGGCTGATTGAGTAATGTCAGTACCTTGTCTGCTGCAAACAGCTAAAGGGATATGCCTTTTTTTTTAATGATCTGCCAGTCCTTGGGATGTATGCACTACATACATGGCATTACACCAGCACAAATTCATGCACCACATTATTCATTTGCACAATATGTACATCACCCTTTTGTTGTGAGGGCAGCATCTGTTTGTGGCAACCACTCATGTTGCTACTACTTGCAACAAGGTGAAATAGCTCGCTTTATCTCTTGCTCAAATTTTTGAGACTTCTTACCCTTCAAAGGTAATCTGAGATAGAACAGGCATCTTTCAGAACCGAAAATAGTGTCTTCAGGCCCATACACAAGTTTGTACATCATGCAATAGGCAATGATCTAATCAGAATGATATTGTTGCACTTTTTCAGCATGTAGTTTACATGAGCAAATGACTCGGGTTCCATTTGAGGTTGCCGATGACGCCAATATCATAGCACGGAACTGTAAGAATCCCAATGCTTATATTGACCAGTGAGGGAAGGCATGTGTTAAGTGGCAGTAGAAATCCCCTGGCAGATTTCACAACCAGCATATCAAAGATAGGGGGCTTATTTGACTGCTTTATTTCAAAAGTGAATTTGAAGTCAGCATGGAGCTGTTCAAGGTGTGCAAGGAAATTCTTAAATGCTGCTGCGGATTAAAATATATTAACACCCTGGGGTTACCACTGACTAGAACCAGGTCTGCGAATTCTCCTCATTCTCCCAAGCCTGTCCACCATCCATAACGTACAAGTCAGTAGTTCGAAGGAATATTCTCCACCTGCCTGGACGACTGCAGCTCCAGCAAACAAAAGCAGCTTGACATCATCCAGGACAAAGCAGCCCGCTTGATTGGCACCCCATCCATAACACTCACTCCCTCCACCACCAACTCTCAGTGTGCACCACAAGAATTGACTAACACTCCTTAGGCAGCACCTTCCAAATCCCCACAAGAATTGACTAACACTCCTTAGGCAGCACCTTCCAAACCCCCACAAGAATTGACTAACACTCCTTAGGCAGCACCTTCCAAACCCACAACTGTTACTTCTTAGAACAGAGCCAGCAAGTGCATACACTACCAACTGAAGTTCCTCTCCAAGCTACTCACAATCCTGACTTGAAAATATACCATCGTTCCTTCACTTTGGTTGGGTCAAAATCCTGGAATTCCCTCCCCTAAACTGTGTTTTCTTGCATTACATGGACTGCAGGGGTTCAAAGCAACAAGTCACCAGCACTTTCTCCAGGTTGATTAGGGATGGACAAGTGCTGGCCCAGCCAGAAACATCCACATCTCAAATGAATAAAAATGCATTTATGCAGTCAGAAATAAGTAAAGGTTAGAAACTCATCCAAATGACAACAGAAGCAGACAGCCCAGCAATAACCAAAGACACAAACTGCAATAAAATTTGTGCATTACACAAAACTACTGCAAGCACATTTATAGCTGCAAGTGTACATCATACAAATTTTACTTGAGACTTAGGACCATCAACCATGCTCCCAAAAAGATTCTGTAGTTCTCTAAACTTCTATATTAATGCAAGTGAAACCAGATTTCTTTTTGTATTAGTAACTGAAAATTCAGGTCAGTTTAAACAGCAAACTGAATAATAGAAATATTTAAATTAAAACTCAAGCTTTATTCCTCAGTTTTAATGCTTTCTATTAATTTTGTGCAAAGATGTTGGCAGTAAATAGTGGTTGGAATAAAAAGGAGAAAGCTGCAAAGCAATTATGCTTGATTGTTTCAAGCCAGCAACAAAATGCACACAAAAAGTAATAAAATACATCAAAGAACAAACGCTCATGCAGCTTTCATTTTTCAAATACCATCTGAAAACCTCCATGTAAAACTACTGATTGTAAAACTACTGACTATAAAACTACTGATTGTAAGATATGTCATGGGAAGGGTGAGCTTGGAGTTAAATACCTCCTTTATGTAAAATGCTTCTTTGGATGCTATTTATGCAAGTATTGATAGTAATTTACTCAAGGGATACAGGCACATTGATAAATTAGTGCCACAAATTTGTGTATTACCATATCTGAACTCTTCAATTAATTTACAATTTCTGTACAGGATCGTCACTCCATATGACCAATCAGGAAATGAAAACCAGGATTTTCTTTGAGTTCAACAATAATACAAGTTGGCCATACAATGACACTGACAAATTAATCACATCAATAATGGCACAATACACATTACAAGCCACATTTAAAATACTACTTGAGGACAAATAAAAAAGCTTAGAACACATTACTGCTTTACTTATGAGACTGCCACTAGCTGAATGCAATTCCTCTTAACACATTTTAACTGGGCTATTAACAAGTTTTTTATAAAATGCTTATCTTTCTGAAAGTAAAATTCATAAAAGAATACTGTCTAAAAGGCTAGAAATAGGATCTGTTTTCAAATCACTTGGATAGAAGTACCAGAAATTCAACACATGACGAGAACCTACTTCAAGCACTTGCAGTTTAACATTTCTAAAGGAGAGTAAATTCCCCCAGAAATCTGTTTTAATTTTTAAGTTTAATTATCAGTGTCACAAGTAGGCTTATATTAGCACTACAATGAAGTATAAGAAAACTGTTTAGTTACCACACTCCAGCACCTGTTCGGGTACACTGGGGGAGAAAATTGTAGGAAGCCCACACAGACACAGCGAGAAGGTGCAGATTCTGCAGTGACCCAAGCTGGGAATCAAAGCCAAGACTTTGGCATGACAAGGCAGTAGTGCTAATCACTGTGGCACCATGCCATCACATTGACCTTTTGAACTATAAGAAAATTAGATCATCTGGAGCAGATCACATCGACCAGGAACACATTTGCATGGTTCATACCAATGAGAAACTTTTAATCCGGAATGTGTGCAGCCCCCCCCCCCCCCCTTCTCTGGGATGGTATGACTGGGGTTTTAGGGAGCAGCAGGGCAGGGGGCAGACAGGGCAGCAGGCGCTCCTGCTCCGCCCCAAATTTTAAGAAGCGCGGCTCCCGCGACTCGGCGGCACCCCGACTGCTCACCTTCGGCCACATCCTCATCCACGGCGCCTTTCACCTGGGAGAAACACCACTGCAGGTCGTTACCGCCGCTGCCGACACCTCCCACCCCTGTTAAAAAAAAAACACACGATGAATCAGTTACTAACCCACCCAGGGAGGAGGCGGCGGCGGGAGTCTGGATTACCCCCCCTCCTGGAGTACAACCAAGCATGAGGCCCCATCCCCGGCCCACACACTTACCCGCCATGTCTTTGCGATCAGACTGAGTGTGCTCCCTCCCCGCAGGGCCGGGCGGTAGCGGCTCGGTGAGGCCGGGCGCTGTGCTGCGCCGCGGGGTGTTTAGCGGCGGCTCCAGGAGCCGCGGGCCGGGTTTCCGCTCCCTCCCGCCGCCAGCCACAGGCCAAAATGGCCGGGCGGCATGATGCGCTGACGTCACCGCCGGGCCGCGCGCGCAGACAGCTCTTAAAGGGGCCGCGCCAGGGTCATGGGCACACAGGCAGCAGTGCACACTGCCGGTCTCTTAAAGGGGTAATGGGTACACAGGCAGCAGTGGACACTGCCGGTCTCTTAAAGGGGTAATGGGTACACAGGCAGCAGTGGACACTGCCGGTCTCTTAAAGGGGTAATAGGCACACAGGCAGCATTGCACATCTGCTTTCTTAAAGTGGCCACTCGAGGGTCATGGGCACACAGGCAGCAGCGCACGCTGCTGGTCCCTTAAAGGTGTCATGGGCACACAGGCAGCAGTGCACATCTGGTCTCTTAAAGGGGTAATGGTCACACAGGCAGCATTGTACACTGCTGGTTTCTTAAAGGGGTGATGAACACACAGGCAGCATTGCATTCTGCTGGTCTCTTAAAGGGGCTGCTTCAAAGTCATGAGGGGCACAAAGGAGCGCTTAGATGGAATCTGAAGACTTGGATGGTCGACACCTGAACTGGACCAGGACAATTGCTTTTGCACAGTGGCAAGTGCTTAGCACTGCTGCCTCACAGCACCAGGGACCCGGGTTTGATTCCTGGCTTGGGTCACTGTCTGTGTGAAGTTTACACGTTCTCCCCATGTCTGTATGGGTTTCCTCCGGTTTCCTCCCACAGTTCAAAGATGTGCTAGTTAGGTTAGTTGGCCATACTTAATTGCCACTGAGTGTCAGGGGATTAGCAGGGTAAATATGTCGGGCTAATGGGTTAGGGTCTGGGAGGATTGTTGTTGGTTCAGACTTGATAAGCTAATGTCTTCCTTCTGCATTGTAGGGATTCTATGAATCTATGAAGGATACAGTCGAGGTACATTCCCACAAGAGAGAAAGGACCTTGACAAACAAAGCCATGGCTCTCTGAATGATGAGGTGCAGAGAGTAGAAAAGGTGGATAAGACAAGTGACAACAAATTAAAAGGGGCAGCACAGTGGCGCAGGCCTCACAGCATCAGGGACTTGGGTTCGATTCCCAGCTTGGGTCACTGTCTGTGTGGAGTTTGTACATTCTCCCTATGTATGCGTGGATTTCTTCTAGGTAATCCAAGTTTCCTCTCACAGTCCAAAGATGTGCGAGTTAGATTGATTGGCCATGCTAAATTGATCCTAGCTTCAGGGGGATCAGCAGGGTAAATATGAGAGGTTATGGAAAAAGGGTGGGATTGTTGTCAGTATGGGCTTGATGGGCCGAATGGCCTCCTTCTGTACTGTAGGGATTCTATGATTTTATGATTCTAAGGGCACTAAAACTGCGCAATACTCCAGGTATGATCTCAAGAATGCCTTCTTTTTTTTGTATTCTATTCCTTTAAATATAAATGGCAACATTCCATTCGCTTTGTTTATTATCTGCTGTACCTACATGTTAGTTTTCTGTGACTCACGAAGAAGGACACCCAGATGCTTCTGCACTGGAGCACCCTGAAGTTTCTCCCAATTTAGATAATAAGTCGCCTTCCCATTTTTCCAACCAAAATGCATAACCTAACCCTTATCCACGTTAAACTCCAGTAGCCACATTTTGGCTATCCATTTGTAAGGTTCTTATTTCCTCATTGCAACTTACTGTCCCACCTATTTTTGTGTCATCTGCAAATCTGGCTATAGAACCTTCTATCCTTGTATCCATGTCGTTAATATAGATTGTAAATAGCTGGGGCCCAAGGATTGAACCCTGTGGCACCCTACTAATCACTTCTTGCCATCCAGAAAATAAAACATTTATCCTGACTCAGTCTCCTATTCATCAGCCAGTCATTTATCCAAGCTAATAAATTACCCCAATCTCACGTGATCTAACCTTGTGAATTAACCTTTTGTGCAGCACCTTATCAAACGCCTTCCAAAAGTCCAGATATACTACATCTACAGGACCCCATTTTCCATTTTCCTTGTTACATCCTCAAAGAACTCTAGCAAATTAGTAAAACATGATTTGCCCTTCATAAAACCATACTGACTCAGACGCATAGCGTTTTGACTTTCGAACTGTCCTGATATTGCTTCATTGATAATTGATTCTAACACTTTCCCAACAGCAGATGTTAAACTAACAGTTCTATAATTTCCCACATTTTGCCTCCATCTCTTCTTGAATAAGGACTTTACATTAGCATTTTTCCAAAGCACTAGAACCTTTCCTGTGTTGTGGGAATTTTGGAATATGATATCCAATGGATCCACTATCTCCCCCACCACTTTCTTCATAACCCAGGATATAGGCCATCAGGCCTGGGGGACTTATCTGCCCTCAATCCCAGTAATTTGCTGAGTACCTTTTCCCAATTGATGTTGATTGTTCTAAGTTCAACACTATTACCTCTGACTTGCCCGTTCCTATAGGAATGGTATTAGTATCCTCCTGTGAAAACTGAGGCAAAGTAATGATTTAGCATCTCTGCTACTTCAGTGTTCCCCAATATTAGTGACAGGAAACAAAAGGTAATGGTCAACAGATGTTTTAGTGAATGCAAAGCAGTTTCCAGTGGCGCTCTACAGGGCCCAGTGTTGGGTCTTCTGCTGTTGTGGCATGTTCTTTCTGCCGAGAAAGGACAAGGCCATGTGTGTGTATTAATATATATAGTTCCTAGCACATGGTCACACACTGTCCATTTTCCAGCTAAACAAAATAGACAACTGCCATTCTCTGGTTCATTTCCCAGATCGGTGCCTCAACCAGACAGACTGGTTTGAATTTTAACGAAGTTTTGCTGTTAACTGTAGGTATCGGTTAACTGGTTCATGGCAACACCTCCGCCAATCAAATCCACTTGCCAATCAATCAGCACTCTCTTATGCAGTATAAAATCTTGACCCTTCACAATTTAGTATTCTTGTGAATTGTCCTGATGAGTGCAAGACAAAAAGGTTCAACAACATGATTTTGTAGCAATAAGTTTTGTACTTCAGATGAGTAACATTTCCTTTTCTCCTGCAATCCAATGTGCTGCTCCCAGCTGCTTTAACTTTGCACCACAATATTACATCTCTTAATATTTGCCTTATTTCCTCTCGCATTTCATTACCATAACCCTTCAATTTTCTTCTCTATTCCCTCTCCCCTATATTATCATCCATTTCCCCTTTTCACTACTCTCTATTCCCAATTACCCCCTCCTATCTACTCCCCTTTTCTTTCCTTGACTTGCCATTCCTATGTGGAAATACATATAGAACATAGAACATAGAACACTACAGCACAAACAGGTCCTTCGGCCCACGAGTTGCGCCGATCACATCAACACCTTCCAATCATAGACCTATCTATAACCCCCAATCTCACTAAATCCCATATACTCATCCAGAAGTCTTTTAAAAGACCCCAGCGAGTTCGCCTCCACCACCACTGACGGCAGCCGATTCCACTCACTCACCACCCTCTGAGTGAAAAACTTACCCCTAACATCACTTCTGTACTTGCCTCCCCACACCTTAAATCTGTGTCCTCTCGTAGCGACCATATGTAGAAGTTTCAAAGCAAGACAAGTCAGTCAACCCAACCAGTTTGTGTCGATATTTACCTTTCATCCAAATAATTCTAATTATATTTTCCTAGCTTGTTCCTATCTCCACTGATCCAATTTATCTTGAAGGTGACACATGTGGTGTCAGCCTCAAGTGCTAACATTTTTTTTATTCATTCATAGACCATGGGCATCACTGGTTGGCTAGCATTTATTGCCCATCCCTAGTTGCTCTTGAAGGGCAGTTAAGAGTCAACCACATCGCTGTGGCTCTGGAGTCACATGTAAGCCAGACCAGGTAAGGATGGCAGACTTCCTTCCCTAAAGTAAACCAGATGGGTTTTTCTGACTATCAACAATGGTTTCATGGTCATCAGTAGATTCTTAATTCCAGATTCTTTTCATTGAATTCAAACTCCACGACTTGCCATGGCAGGATTTGGACCCAGGTCCAGAACATTAGCTGAGTTTTTGGATTAATAGTCCAGCAATAATACCACTAGGCCATTGCCTTCCCTGTGGAAGTGAATTCCAAAGCCTCTAAACACTCAGGTAAAAAAGTTTTCCCTTCCCTCTGTTCTAAATATCTTACATTTAATTTTGTAACTAAAGGTCTAAGCTACTGGAAGCAGTCTGTTTCTATCTTCCTTATCCAATTCTTTCATACTTCATAAACTTTTCATCACACTTGTATTTCCTCATACCAGACAACGTCTTGGTGAAACTGTTGTACACTTTTTCCAAAGCTGCCATCTCCTCCTTATGGTAGATCATCCAATACTGCTTATTATAAGATAGATGAGGGCCTATGTGCACTGACTTCTGTCAATACTCAGTTCTTAAATTCCTTCCTCAGCTTGAAGAGGTCATTCATCACACAGTTACTTTCCAGAATCACGAAATGCACAAAATGGATGCCACATTTGTTAACATAATAACAAGACAAGCTAATTGTATGAAAAGCACGTTCAGAGATTCTGAGACGTATGAGTGCAAATCTATCTATTTATGTGCAGCATCCATTATGTCTAATGAAAGAATCACAATTTAGTCTTCTGTCTCCTGAATGAATCATGTTGCCCCACCAAATGCAGGTACCTGTTATGAAGGGCAAGAATTTTAAAATCAAGACCTTCCTGGACTGGGACCCAATGTAAATCAGTGAGCACAGGAGTGATGAATGAACAGAACAAGCTGCAAGCTAGGAAACGGACTACAGAGTTTTAGATAACTGAAGATTATGGAAGGAAGGAGGCCAAGCAGGAGAGCACTAGAATAATTAAGTCTGGAGGTGTTAAAAGACCTAAATGAGGGTTTAAGCATCAGATGAGCTAAGACATGGTTGGAAGTAGGTGATCTTGGTCATGGAGAGGATATCAGGTTAGTTCTCCTTTCAGGGTCAAAGCAGAATGGTTCAGCCTCAGATAGTGACTGGGGAGAAGGATGGAGATGGTGGCTAGGAAATGGAGTTTAAAGCCAATATGATCTGGCAGGTGGCAATTGTCCTGCTAATGAAATCACAAGGCTATCACAATAATTTTCAATTTGTATTTTGTTATGAATAGGTAGTATGTGTGCTGAAGTCAGGAGCCACAAATTTCAATAACACTTTTGGAGACACTGAATATTAAATCAAAACATTTATTAGCAAAAAAATCTTAAATACACAAGATTACATTGACACAGTTGAAATTAATCTTACAGAACGTTTTCCCAATGGATTCTTACTTTATTAAACTCACAGATAAATATTCCTTTGGGCAACAGTCTCAATAAATATTTAAGCTGTAAAATATTCAGTAATATTACGACAGGGCACCAACTGTTGCTATAGGGAAGAGATATCACAGGGTTGCTCTCTTTTTTTCTCCCTCTCACTCCACTGTGGATAATCCCAAAAAGCTTTAGAAGAGAGCCTTGCTTCTTGAAGATAACAGGCACCCTTCTGGGTAGCTAAAGACAGTTTCACTTTGCTTCTTTTCACACTCTGAGCTAGCTCGGATCATACTCCAGGGTCTTACTTGGCCACTCCTCTCAACACAGATCCCATGCTTTCCTTAAAATGTGTTATTCTCTTTCATCTTTAACACTATTGTTCACAATGCCTCTATGAACTTAACTGTCAAAGTATACAAATCCGTCATGTTCTTTATTGCTCCCATGCTTGGGTCAAATAAAACTTAATGGCCTTTCCTTAAGTTGTAAACTCCTTATTATTTCCTTTTCAAATTCAATTGCTAAATATTAAAATCCTCACTTATCTCCTAATGCAAATTTCTATCCATGATCTGTTTACCTGTAGAGCATCCAACTTGGCACTATTGACTTCAAATGGCTGCTTCTCACACCTGTTCCCTTTGATGTTTTGAACTCTGTAGACACTGTCTTCAGTTTAATTAAATTAGTCACACACACAGCCCCCACAATCTGTTCCACAACATAACACAGTACCTAGAAATAATAGAAAATAACATTTTTTTCACAGCGCCATTAATCTTACAATTACAAAAACATTTTTGTTAATTTATCATTTCAAAAGGGACTTTTAAAACTTTAATCAAAATTACGAGGCAGGAGCAAATGCAAATTTACTGAGAATAATTCTACTGAAGCATATAGTGAATAAGAAAGAAAATCCTTTGTCCAATGACTTCATTAATAAGAAAATATTCATTAGAGATAACTTACTATTGTACTCAATGTAAAGGTTTTAGTTTTCTCAGTGCAAACAACACTGGTACGCTAAAGTAATTCAAGTAGTGGTAATTTACCAAAATTCGCTGGACTCTGGGGTGGTTCCCGCTGAATGGAAAATGGCAAATGTCAGGCCACTATTTAAAAAAAGAGGTAGACAAAAGGCAGGTAACTATAGGCTGGTCAGCTTAACTTCTGTAGTGGGGAAAATGCTTGGAATCTATCTTCAAGGATGAAATAGTGAGACATCTGGATATAAATTGTCCCATTGGGACGCAGTGTGGGTTCATGAAGGGCAGGTCATGTTTGACTAACTTGGTGGAATTCTTTGAGAACATTACATGCACAGTGGACAATGGGGAACCTGTGGATGTGATATGTCTAGATTTTCAGAAGGCATTTGACAAGATGCAGCACCAAAGGTGCACAATGTCACAAGTAATGTATTAGCATGGACAGAGGATTAGTTAACGAACAGAAAGCAAAGAGTGGGGGTAAATGGGTGTTTTTCTGGTTGGTGATAAGTGACTAGTGGTGTGCCTCAGGGATCAGTGTTGGGACCGTAATTGTTTATGATTTATGTAGATGATTTGGAGTTGGGGACCAATTGTTTTGTGCCAAAATTCACAGATGACACTGAGATGAGTGGCAGAGCAAAGTGTGCAGATGGCACTGAATGTCTGCAAAGGGATATGGATAGTCTAAGTGAGTGGGCGAGGGTCTGGCAGATTGAGTACAGTGTTGGTAAATGTAAGGTTATCCATTTTGGTAGGAATAACAGCAAAATGGACATGATTTAATTGTAAAAAATTGCAGCATGCTGCTGTACAAAGGGACCTGGATGCCCTTGTGCATGAATCACAACAAGTTGATTTGCAGATACAGCAGGTAATTAAGAAGGCAAATGGAATTTTGTCCTTCATTGTTAGAGGGATGGACTTTAAAAATAATGAGGTTATGTTGCAGCTGTGTAAGGTGCTGGTGAGACCACACCTGGAATATTGTGAACAATTTTTAGAAAGGATATATTGGCATTGGAGAGGGTACAGAGGAAATTTATTAGTTGATTCCAGAGTTGAGAGGTTGGCTTATGAGGAGAGACTGAGTAGACTGGGGCTATCCTCATTGGAATTCAGAAGAATGAGGGGTGATCTTGTAGAAACATATAAGGTTATGAAGGGAATAGGTAAGATAGAAGCAAGGAAGTTGTTTCTACTGGCAGGTGAAACTAGAACTAAGTTTGTTAATTTTGTTTGGAACTTGCCTTAAAAGCACATTTTCAGCAGCTGTCTAACACATAACATAAGGTAAAATGAATTGGATTTTCTGCCCAATGACCATTTCTTGCAAGGGCCAACTTTATTTTGCGAACCTGAAACTAAATTCAAAAGACTACCTGGAACTGAGAACATAAGAGCATAAGAACTAGGAGCAGGAGTAGGCCATCTGGTCCCTCGAGCCTGCTCCGCCATTCAATAAGATCATGCTGATCTTTTCATGGACTCAGCTCCACTTACACACCCGCTCGCCATAACTCTTAATTTCTTTACTGTTCAAAAATTTATCCAAAATTTGAAACTATGTCATGGCCTCAAAATAAGGGGGAGCAGATTTAGGACTGAGTTGAGGAGGAACTTCTTCACACAAAGGGTGTGAATCTATGGAATTCCCTGCCCAGTGAAGCAGTTGAGGCTGTCTCATTGAATGTTTTTAAGGCAAGGATGGATAAATTTTTGAACAGGAAAGGGATTAAGGGCTATGGTGAGCAGGCAGGTAAGTGAGTCCATGAAAAGCTGAGTCCATAAAAAGGTCAGCCATCATCTTATTGAATGGCAGAGCAGGCTCGAGGGGCCAGATGGCCTCCTCCTGCTCCTAGTTCTTATGTTCTTAAGTTCTCAATTCCTGGTAGTCTTTTGAATTTAGTTTAAGGTTCACAAAATAAAGGTGGTCCTTCCAAGAGGTGATCATTGGGCAGAAAGTCCAACTCATTTCATCTTATGTTATGTATTAGAAAATTTCCTGCCAGCTGAAAAATCAAGAAAGCAGTTCCAAACAAAATTAACAAAGTTTTCAGAAGAATTTGATTAGCAATTTCCTGCAACTTGTGAGTTCAGAATCAATACATTTTACAATATTTATTTTCCCAAATCAAGAAAAAGAATGGACATTTTTTTCGAGTCTTTGGGTCAAACTTTCAAAGTGTGGTAGGGACCCTGGCACCATCATAATTCCTGTGTCTTGAGACTGTGCCACAACTGCAGCGCTGATACAACATCACTTTGAAAACATAAATGCCTTAATAGGGCTGGAGTCGAATTTAGGGTCAAATTAGCGGCACCGAGCATCAGCAAGAGGTGGGAGCTGCCTGCAGAATATGATCAGAGAAAGCAACCATGATGGAGCCTGTTGCTACCGTGTTAAAGACAACGGGTGGAACCTTGGAGTGCGGGTGGCATGAATGTGCAAAAATTGTCAATATATCCAAACGAGATGCAGTGCTCGAGTTCCAATGGTACAAGATCCCCCAAGTCCTCAAACCTGTCACTACCACAAAATCTTTTACTTCTCACATTGAATCTAGCAACTTTGCACGAATATGCAGCAGACTGCTCCTCTTCACCGAATTCACATTCAAAAATTACATTCTCGTCCTCCCCAGTGTATTCACCAGGTCTTGTAACAAGGAGTGTCATATGCTGCTAATTAGAGGCAAGTGGAATCATCGTCTCCCCCCTGCAATCCGTCACCTCCCTTTGAAAATTGAAGTGCATCCCAGAGGTAGTGAGTTCCAGAAACACCTGCTGGAAATGCGATTTTTAAATTGCATCATAGCCCTGACCCCATCTGCAATTCAAAACTCCGGTCCTTCATTTTCATTCAGACATTATAATAATCCCCGAGGTGATTGGTTACCTTATCTAAAGTAACGTTTACAGCCCTTCAGCTTCAAAGAGTTCCACACCAGTTCTCAGCTGATGTAAGTTCCATCAACTCCCTTCAATGGCACAAAAAAAGCAGGATTCATTGAATCATAGAATGGGATCATAGAATCCCTACAGTTCAGAAGGAGGCCACCCAGCCCATTGAGTCTGCACAGACAACAACCCCACCCTGTCCCTGTAACCCCACATATTTACCCTGCTAATCCCCCCGAAACTAGGGTCAATTTAGCATGGCCAATGCACCTAACCCACATATCTTTGGACTGTAGGAGGAAACCAGAGCACCCAGAGGAAACTCACACAAACACGAGGAGAATGTGTAAACTCCACACAGACAGTGACCCAAGCTGGAAATCGAACCTGGATCCCTGGTGCTGTGAGGCAGCAGCACTAACTACTGTGCCGCCCCTGGGGTTATTCCTGGGATAGCCCCGCAGTACTTGTCGAGTTATAATGGAGGGGATGTCAATGATGAAGCAACAACCTCAAATGTGGCCCCGAGGAACTCCTGCCGCAATTTCCTAGGATTGTGATAATTGGCCTCCAATAATTACAGCCAGCTTTCTTTATGTTAGGTATGACTCACGCTACTGGAGAGTTTTAGGAACAAAGAGGATTAGGCATTTTGATGCTATTAGCTTGTTCCACCATTCAATTAGATCATGAACGATCAATTTCTTAACTCCAGCTATCCATCTTGGTTCCAGAACTCTTAACTCGCTGACCTAAGAAAAATCTATCAATCTCAGTTTTGAAGTTTTCAAATAGTTTTGCCTCGACTGGCTTTTTGTCAATGATTTCATTTTTATTTGATCTACTTGGTGCCACATTCAGTCATATGATGCCTTGATGTCAGTATGACTGACATAGTTACTGTTAATGCAGATGAAATTATAGTTCAAACTTGTAAATTGTGCTGCAATTCCTCACATGAAACTTGTCTCCTGGTCCTAAATCTCACTTCCTTACAGTAAAAAATTAAAAAATGTCTGTTTAGCATTTCTCATTTTGGTGGTACAGTATCCTCTTGGATTCCAGTTTAGAAAGGATCACTGCTGCTTCAAGGCCTGTATCTGCAGAACAGAATAAAAACTGACTTCATGCAAACACTTTTGTACAATAGAGTCACAGAATCATATTACAGCATAGAAATAGGCCGTACAGCCCACTAAATTCCTCTGGGGTTTTTATTCCAACTTCCCTCTCTCTAAATCAAGTTAGATTAAATCAATGTTTAAGAACACAAGAAATAGGAGCTCGTTGTGACCTGTGAAGCCTAGTCTACCATCCAATATGATCATGACTGATCTTGGACTTCAACTCAGTTTTCTTGCACACTCTCCATGTCCCTTGATTCCCTCAGAAACCAAGGTTGGAATTTTACCACCCTGCCAGCCATGGGAATCGGAGTGGACAAGGGGTGGAACATGGAAAGGTCCATTGATCTGGGGTGGGATTTTACGGTTTCGGGATGAGCAAAGCTGTAAAATCCCACCCCAAATCTGTCTATCCCAACCTTAAATGTATTCAATGATGAAAAATCCACAACCCTCTGGGTAGAGAATTCCATAGATTCACTGTTTGGGTGAAGTAATTTCTCCACATCTTAGTCCTAAATGATTGGTCCCTTTTCTTGAGAATGTGTCTCCATGTTTGAGGCTTGCCAACCATCAGAAACAATCTGTTAGCGTCTACCCTATGAAGACCCCTCAGAACTTTGTAGGTTTCAATAAGATCGCCTTACTTTTTTCTAAACTCCAGCGAATATGAGCCCAATTTGCTTAAACTGTCATCTTAGTACAAGCCTCCATGCTAGGAAAGCTAAAATATATGATCACAAATCAAATTTGGATATTTTAATATTCCAACCTTAATGATGGGTTAAATATCTCTTTATTATGTGGGATGAGAAATGTTACTACTGGTTCTGAATAATTTTTGCAAATGGTTGATTGCCAATAAAAACATTTACCACTCTCCTCACATCCAGCAATATTGATGCCATTGCAAAATCTACAGATAAATTTTCCTCACTTCTGCATTTCTCCCTACCCCTCATATACATATATATAAAAATAAAAGGTCAGTTTACGCTGATTATCTTAAAGTTGGAAATGCAAATATCTGGCTGCATTTTATATTTTTATTGTATTATTGTAGCATTAGAGCACAATAATAAATGATACTACATTGATTAGTGGATGGTAGTTATGATATTTTAATAACATGATCATTGGAGTTTCCCTTTAAATCCAGTCCCCTAGTGTACAAGAGGTCATTTTATAAAACAGGCTTTAAATTAGGTATGTCCATTCATAAGTAATTAGAATAGCCAGATATGAAAGCAGAAGAATTAATAAGAATCATACCCATAGATTGGGAGAGGCAGATATTGTTCCAAGAAAATTTCAATTCATAGTGTTTAAAACATATCCATTTGTAAATATAATTAATTCAGCAGGCAGTATTACCCTGACAAATGTATAATTTTGAGTTGCCAGAACAACAACATTAGTGGGACACTTCCATGAGGTATCATACCAGATACAAGTTTCCTGGGGGACAGGTGTTTCATAAAAATAATTTGATTTTAATATCAAATGCTGAACTAAGTACAATGCATTGGAAGTTTATTGTGAAAACAACATGATCACTAAATGTAATTGTTTCAGTCTCTCTTTCATTTCTGGCTTGTAGTTCCTTAGATGAGTTGGTGCTTTTAGTTGAAGTGAAGATTTTGAAAGCAAACGATTTTTGCAAAGCTTCTTGTGGTTCAATTTCTGGGAGATTGATTCTTTGGTACACTGGAAGTTGGAATACATTGGGAAGAATCCTTCTCCCAGTTTCAAGGTATGGTAGTTTATTACCTTGGCTGAGTACTGAATCTGCAGTTGGTTCAATGGCGGTCTGAGGGATTCATTTTCCCTGCACAGCTTATTTTTGCTGTTTTAAAAGCAGGCAATGGACATGAATGATTCAGTCATGTGGCCATGTGACAAATCAAAGGTCCTTTTCTGAATAAGGTAGGTGGTCAGGTTGCTAAATTTCCTGGCTTGAATTTACTGGCCATTCACACGGCTGGGATTTTCCAGTCCTGCCGCCGATGCACCCTCACTATGGGTTTCATGGCAATAGGAGGTGCATTTAGTGGGAAACCTTGTTGACAACTGTGGGACAAGGAGATTCTGTTGGATTTAGTCTAAGTTTGGAAAGCAGATCATCACAATACAATGGAAGGCTGAAGGAGAATCCTTCACGCTCATCTAACACATAGTGAGATTTGATGTGTCTTTTGTCTGTAGGGAACTGGTGAGATGAGTTGGCTGGAATACTACAGTCCTTTTGATGATGTTCCATCCTTTAACAAAGAAATGTGTGAATTTCCTGGATGGCTGTGAATATGTAATTAGGTATTTCCTTGAGTTTCAGGAATGTCTGGAACTGATACTGACGAAGGCATACAGTGTCCATTTTAACAATTTGTTCAAAATTTCAAAACATGTTTGAAAGTTTCTAATATACTAGGACATGACACAACCCAACAATAATACTGACAGTTTTTTTGAATCCTGGGTGAAAGGACTTCAGTTCCAGATCTGCGTCATGTTGCCCATACTTCTCTTGGAAGCCACTGTTTGGGGATGCATTATAAAATATCTTATTTCTCCCCAGTCTCAAAGACTTATGTTGGCTACTTCAGCTGCTCCCTATTCAAGCATTGACACCAACACCCTTTTCAGTCAGTTAGCTTGAAGCAAGCGAACCTGGGAAAGTACAACATATAAACAATAGGAGAGAAACCACCGATCAGGCAATGATGGAACTGAGCCCCAGTTGGAATTTTAACTGGGGACAGGGAAAGCATTAGGGTTGATGAGAAGAGAATCTGTGGCCAATAGAATCCCAAACACACTCCCACCCTACCAGTGTAATTTCACTCTGGCAGGGTTTGGATTAGCTCCCCACTTTCAGGGATCTAGCGGAAGACTCCACTGGAGTGAAGGGGGGCAATCAGAGCCCTCCCCAGGGGGTTGGGTGATGGAGGGTAGTGCCCTGTGGGCATGAGCACCCTGACAGTGCCAGCCTGTGCCCCCAGCACTGCCCAAGGTGCAAAGTGTCCATGCCCAGGGGACATCCTGGCACTGCCCACTGGGCATCGGGCAGTGACAAGGGGCGGGGCCTAGGAAGAGGGGCTTGGGGTGATCAGTGGGGGAATCCTGCTGCCACCCTGCATTGGGATCCAGTCGGGACAGGAAGGAGGCCAGAGATCGGGGGTGGACTTGGGGGGGGTGCTGGGGATGTGGTCTTCAGGGGAAATCAGCCTCCTGTGGGGAGTGGGGGAGATTGTCGCTGCTGGGGATGGGGGCTGGAGATTGTGGCACTCTGGGATGGGGGGGGGGTGTCGGGGAATGATCATGGGGGCCGTGATCGGGCCATGGCGGGGACTGCGGGGCAGCACTGAGGGAGTCCCGGGCTGGCCAGCAAACTACAGGCTGACAGTTCAGGGCCACCGCGCATGCGCAGAGTTCCAGAACTGTCAGACTCTGGTGTGAATAGGTCCCACCCCCCGAGCTTTTAATGATATTCATGATTGGGACCTCTGCATTGCACAGAGTGTGGGAGGTTCGAATCTGAACTCCCACTGAAAAAAAAAATCGTGTTTTAAACCAGTTTTCCTGCAAAATCAGCACTTAGAACTTTCTTGGGAGAATTGCCCCCAAAGCCACACCCTGTTGAGGTCAGGAGGCTGGTCCTTCTACCTGCATATTCCATCACCCTATTTTTCTAACACTGTTTTGGCATTTTGAAGTTCCATTGGGTTTTGATCATAACATTGGTCAAAAGACATCCACAGTGTGGGCCGAATAGAAATTGTGAATGTTATGTGACATTTAGAGAACATTTGGTACATTAAATAAAGGTCACCATGGAAATTGAAGTAAATTTCTTTTAGACATTATTCCTGATAGTTAATTATTCATCTGTCAACTAAACAGGTATTACCTATGCATGTACCATTTTGCTTAGTATGACTCTATTGCACCATCTGCAGGTCAGTTGTATCAACAGCATCACAGTGCTGGGATATGTATTGTGAATTGTATAAACAGAGGGTCCATTGTCAAAGGGCTCAGGGCCAAAATCCACAAAACACATAACTGCAATGGCTTAGTTTAACCAGCAATGACTGATAAACAAAGGCATGTAAAGAAATCTTTATTAATATTAATTCAATACAGGCCAAGACTTACAGACAATGGTTTTGTGTTTGATTTGCAAACATGATTCTATGCCAACGAATTTCATTAATCGATTGTACGCTTACCGAAATATTCTTTAGCATTCAAATTTCAGTTTAGTATAAAATGTAAGTTGCGAGCTGAGTCCAAAGTTCGATAAGCATGGCATTTAAATTCACAGGCAAAAATCCTTCCAGCTGAAATTCTGCAAACTAAAGAATGAGTGAGGAACTCTGTGAAGCATCATGCAATCTTATCCACAACTTCTACAACCTAGAATAACAAGGGTTTCAGAAACACAAAAACACCACATTATGTGCTACTCATGCAGCACAAATGTTCCTTGCCACTTACCAGCCCAAAGGTTTTGTGGCGTGTTACGATGGACTGCTTCATTATCTGTGGTGTTGTGGTCGATGAGCAAGGGAAGAGAGAAAGCCAAGGGGAGGGAACCAGATGGCAAAGAAGATAAGGAAACTGAAGATGGGGAACCCGAGGGACTTTCTACTTCTGATTCCCTTCCTATCTTAGACCTTCACATTTCATAGACCCCAGCTTCAGAACCTTGAATGACACAAGGGACATAGCAAACTATCACTTTAAAAAAAAAGAACGTTTCAACATATTGCAGTGTAAGGTGTTGGGTTTTGAAGCATAAAACCCTTCTAACCAAAAGAAAATATCTAAGGTCGGAATGCTTTAATTTCTAACATTAGGGTCCTCAGTTGTGCTTGACTCTCCAAGGTACGAATGACAAGTATTTGTGAATTAAGCAGAATTTATTAAGTAAAAGGAAAATATACTTAACGAAAAGCAATGAAGGCAGCCTGGATATTCTATCCATAATGATCCAGGATTCCTTGAATGCAGACAGCACAGCCAAAGTCTGTTTCCTTCTGTCTCAGAAGCAAAGATGAACTATGTCTCAGAAGAAACATACTATTGAAACTATGGTAAAACTGTGCCAACAAGTGCACCAATTCTCTATTTTATATCCCCACAACTCACTATCCAGCACTCACTTTTTTTTGGGAATGATCCAAATATAATCCTCCTGTTGGCTACAGGATGCAAATCATCTCATGTCACCCCACCTTTGCAACCCCTGCTTTGTGGATCGTAAACTGAAACCAGAAAGGCTGGCACAGGTTCAGGGGCCAACTAGCATTGGAAGCTGGAAATCTCCAGCTGTGCTAAGTCTCAAAACTGTATCCCCTACAGCAGCCTAGGACCCTTTAAAACCTCCAATTCTAATGCAGCCTAACCCTTCTCCCTGGGTCCAAGCAACTGAACTCCCAGGTGAACAAGTAGGTGCTAAGCTGGACTAGAGCAGTGCAGTCCTCTGATCCCAGGACCTGGCACTCACAGAGAGAGATGTCCAGCATTCCCCTGTGCCTCGCACTGAGCTGCTTAACCCACACTCGACACCCGATTGTTCATCACCCTGTAAAAGCACCAGATCCATCTGAAGATAGAGGAGAGTGAATGCCAAGGGAGGGAAGTAACTTCAGAATTTTATCACTAGCTACGCTTCTCCGGGCAGATCAATTTCAAATCCTCCCCAAATCTTCTTGGTACAGATTTGGTCAGTCAAACTCACTCCATCATTGAATTAGATCATTTACCCCAGCGCAAATTTCTCACGTTATCCCCATATCCCTTGATGTCATTAATGTGAGGCATCTCCCTTCCTAACAGAGCTGTGGGTTAACTACACCACATGAATGACAGTGGTTTGAGAAAGTAGATTACCAGCACCTTCTTAAAGGCAATTAGACATAAATTCTAGCCCAGTCAGCAATGCCCAGATCCTGAGAAAGAGCTAAAAAAAACCTTGAATTCAGTTTTGAGTTAAATTCCACTGTTTTGCAAAGCTCTATTTTTGAGTTGTTAAAATGCCAAATATACCTGTTTGATTTGTATCCATCCTTTGAACACACATGACCAATATATGCAAATAGTTTTACAAGTTTCAGAATGAATATGGAGATGGATGGTTCTTTATAGGGGCTTGGAAAGTGCTGACAAAACCATTATTTCCATTTTGGTGCGACTGATGGCTACTTTTGCCTTTGCCTTTCAGTTAATTACCACAGTGAAGTTTCAAAGGACATAAGCTGTGGAAGACGTGAACTGAACTAACATCATTTCTCACTCAAACCTGCAGGTACAAAGTGCAATTTTTAGACTCTTCATGCCAGCGGGATCTTCCGGTCTCGTTGATGGTGTATCCCCCTGCATGCTCCCCAGCAGTGTGGGGTGGTATCTATGGGAAACCCTACTGACAGCAGCAGGACCACAAAATTCCACCGCTGGCCAATGGCACGCCATTGAAAAAAATGCCACGGGGAGGCCAGATAATCCCGGTGCAGTCGAATTCCAGAGCAGCTAATTCCAGAGGTGAATTGATTTCAAGATTACAGTTGATCTGTACCCTGGTTCAGCTTTCAATTTAATAGACAAGAATTAATTTGTGCGCATCATAACTGAAAGATGCCATTTAATGGGTCCCTGTTAAATTAAATCCAAAATTGTTGATTTAGTAAGAATTTGTAACTATTCTCCTACACTGTTTAACAGAAATTGCAAAATTTACATCTGAGTAGGTCAAGTATGATGATTTGTTGCACTTATCAGCATGTAATTACTGGCACTCCAGCTGCAATGTAATATTGGAAAAATTGAAGAACTTTAACTGCATAATTTTCTTACGTAAGGTTTTGTCAGAAATACTGAATTTATATGAAATATTTAATTGCATCAACTCTAATATAAAATATTTTAATAATTATGTAAACGTGTTTCATGCTTGGCAATGTAATGTCAGTAGATACTTTTTACAGTGGCCTTAGACTGCATGGCCTTAGTGGCATTAACAAAACAAGTAACATTCCAAAAGCCATTGTTATTCTTTGTTGATTAAAGTATTAACTTAAAGGTAACATTTTTGTCAGGCATTAACCAATTCCCCCGCCCCCCCTACCCTTATTCCAATGGGGAATAGAATCATAGAACCATACAGGGCAGAAGAGGCCCTTTGGCCCATCAAGTCTGCACCGACTCATTAGAAACACCTGAACTCGCACCTAATCCAATCTGCCAGCCCTTGGCCCGTAGCTCTGAAACATCACCCAACACTATCACTGACATTTGGTCCATTGCAGGACAAGGTGAAATGCAACAGAAAGCAGCAGAGCAGAACTGGAAATGGAAAGGGTTGCTTGCATCTCCTGAGCACTATGGAGCCTCTCAACATCATGGAGACGTTTGCAATAAAAACCATGTCACTAAAAACACAGAGGTTGATGGTGCGTTACTGTCTTTTGATACTTCTCAAATTCCAGTTCACTCTTATTCTAGTTTCTGGCATCATAGTCTGGCATGATAGATAAGTTGCAAATGCTGGCACTGTGGACCTCCTGCTTCCTACCCCAAGCCCCGTCCCATCTCCCAGGCTTCCCCTTCTGAGCTCCTGTTTCCAGATACCCAAAAATTGCCACCCACTTAGCAACCTAAGAGAGAAGAGAGAGAGACAGAACTGGCACAACATTGATGAAGAGACCTTGAATCTTGATCTAGTGCAGTCAATAGCTCAGATACTTTAACTACTTGGAACTTGAAAACTGCTTTTGTGTTGGGATTAGCACATTATAGTTATGAGGAGGCTGCATGCAGGCCAGGGATAAAGGATGGTTTATTTTCAAACTCTCTGCAGGTCATAGACAAGAACTGCTACTAAGGTGAGGGCTTTGGTGGGGCAGCATAAAGGAATATGCTGATAAGCATATTCAAAGAATTGCTGGATGCTAATCCCTGTCAAGGGGCATTGAGGAGAATGGCTCTGGCATGTAAATACTAAATAGATTGCATTAGAAACAAAGAAGGCGATAGATATACTTAGAGAGACAGGTCATGGTTTGAATACTCTGAGTATTTCATATCGGTGTTTAGTAAAGATGAGGAATCTGACAAAATATCAGAAGAAATGGAGGTGGTAGATGGCATGGATAGGGTGAAAACTGAGAGGAGTGAGTTTGGAAAGGCTAGCTATGTTTAGGGTAGATTGGTCACCTGATCCAGATGGCTTGAATTCCAGGTTGCTAAAGCAAGTAGGGAGGAGATATCAAAAGGGTTTGTCATAATCGTCCAATTTGCCCTAGATATAGGGAAGGTACCAGATGAATCCAGATGATTCAAGAGTGGCAAATATGACACCTCTGGTGTTCAATATTTTGATTCATCTGGCCTTGATTAAGTTTGTCTGTTCTCCTCTGATCCTTGTAACTGTACTTGATTGCTTATGCCTGTGAGTGGAGCTAGACAGTTAAGAAAGGACCTGGGATTCCCTGTAGAATACAATGTACAAAATCCAGTAAGTTTAGAGATATTTTAAAGTTCTGTAAATACACTGTCTGGATTTAGATGAGAGTTAGAATGAGAGTTATCTCTTCATTCCTTTGAGATATGCAGCAAAATGGCAGATACATATCAAAAATGAGTGACAGTGATGGTGGAGAAAAGTTTAACTTTATCAGCATCAGAAACAGTTTTTTCATTGCCAGGAGATCCTCCCACATCCTGGGACCAATGGATTTTAGGGTTCATGACTTGCTCAGTTCAGAAATGGACAGCCGGAATGTAGTAGCGGTCGGGAAGTACCCCCACTGCATCATTGATGAACTTGGGAGCAACAGGCTTTCAGGACCATCCCCAGTCCTGGGTTGCAGTGAGTGAATGATGATCACAGGTACAGTTTAGATATGGCGCCTGAAAAGATGATCCAATAGAGTCACAATAGGGCAGACCTGCCACTGCAGTAAGTATCCAGTGCAGAATATACTGCCCTTTATCCCATTCATTTAATTTGAAACTAAGCCAGCCTATATCAAAAGGACTCAAAACCATTTATGATTTAAAACCACAGAATTGTTCCAGCGTCAGAAGGAGGCCATTTGGCCCATTGTGTCTGCAGTGGCTCTCTGAATGAACACTTCACCTAGTACCATTCTCTTGCCTTCTCCCCATAATACTATACGTTGTTTTCTTTCAAACCTCTTATTAAAGAAATGAACTCTTGTCAGAAGGAAATACTTCCAGGAAAAAGCTTACATTTCTTATGTGCTGCTGCTTTATGGAACTGACTTAGCACAGAGGACGCCAGATAATTGTGTCAAGTACCTCGTTTGAATGCAGATTGTATAATTGGAAACTAAAACGCTAACAAGCATGGAACAAAGAGAAAAGATTCGATAAATTAAAATTCAATATTTTTGGAACATTTAGGTTTGGCTGTATATATAATTAAAATTTATACAGGCATCTTATAATTTTAACAGCTGTGCATTATTTCTGTGCAAAACTTTCTTTTTGTGTATTTGATTATTAGACTATTACCTCGCCATTGATTTGTCTTGGTGAACCAATGGAAAAACTTTTTTTTAGTTGACAGACACAATAGGGCGGGATTTTCCAGCCACGCTCTCCCAAGACTGGAAAATTCCACCCAAGGTCAACGGACCTTTGCATAGTCTGTCCCCACCACCTGCTATGATTCCCACGGCAGGTGGGACAGGAAAATTCCAGTGCATGACTGTTAATGGTGAGTCTTAGAGAACGTCCATCGAAAAGTTTAGTGTTGTACCATGTTAACAGACTTCTTGTGTTGTTTAGTTATGGCTAAGGTCTGTTACAGCAATGTCCTAAGAGTTTTTGGTGAAGTCTGTATCTAGGCATATGGGGGCAGGAATTTTCCCATCCTGCTGACCACAGGAATCATGGGATTGGGAGGAGGGGTGGACCATGCAAAGATCTGTAGATGTCAGGCAGGATTTCCCAGTTTTGGGGCGAGCATGGTCAGAAAATCCTGCCCTAAGTGTGTGACTGTTATACAAATCAAAAAAAGCAACAGGTTCAAAATATATATTAATTCCTTTGCCTGCTATTTTATGAATCTTTTGATCTGTTTAGAATCATAGAATCACTGAAGTGTCAAAGGAGGCCATTCAGCCCTTCAAATCTTCACTGCCAACAAAAACACGCAGGCCCTATCCGTGTAGCTCCATGTAATTGCCCTACTAATCCCTCTGACACTAAGGGACAATTTAGCATGGTCAATCAACCTAACTGGCACATCTGTGGAGTGTGGGAGGAAACCAGAGCACCCGTAGGAAACCCATGCAGACACAGGGAGAATGCGTAACCCCACACAGACAGTGACCCAAGTTGGGAACCGAACCCAGGTCCCTGGTGCTGTCAGGAAGCAGAGCTAGCCACTGCGCCACTCTATTTCTTACCTCGCCTACAAGATTGGACAAAAACTCAGGAATATATCAGGGACATGAAAACCAATGCTGAAAATAAAGTAATTTGTAATTGATTTAATTGTTTATTTCTGATATAAAATAGTTTGGCTAGTTACAGGTCTTGATCTCCATTGGTTTAGTTGCACATGTTGGCGATTCCTGAGTGTAATTACTCAGTGGTTACTCACTGGTTTTCTACTTGTGTATCCCAGGCAATATTTAAGTTTACTTTAGTCATCTTCTGGGAAGTCAACAGTGGCTCTAAAGAGACATTTATAGAATTAATCATTTGTTTTTGCCCTACAGCTTCAGTGTTTGTTATGGATTTACTGAATAAAATCTATAACCTATTATCATTTTTATTACAAAAACCTGAGGGGGGACTAAGCTGCCCATGTCTATCTGTATCACTGTGCCTGATCAAATAACTTTAATAACAAGTGAAAGGCTTACTCGAAAACTTGCCTCAATGTTGGTAATATAAAACAACATTTTTGTGTTGAAGTCTGCACAACTCAATTCCAATCTAAATTGAATCAGGCAAAGAAGTTGCTGAACAGAGGCTCCTGGCAAGAAGGGAGGGAATATTGAAGTGGAGAGTTAGGCTGGCACAGTCGCTGCTGGTGCTGAGCAGACACCTGGTGAAGCCTGCACCTAGGCATCTAGTACAAGTCAAAGGAAGCAAGGGGTTCAAAACCCTGGCATGCTGGCACACTGGTCAGTCCAGCTGCTTCACAGTGCCAGGGACTCAGGTTCAAATCTGGCCTTAGGTGACTGTCTGTCTGTGTGGAGTTTACACATTCTCCCTGTGTCTGCGTGGGTTTCTTCTGCTTGCTCCAGTTTCCTCCCACACTCGAAAGATGTGCAGATTAGGTTGATTGGTTATGCTCAATTACACCTTAGTTTCAGGGAAATTAACAGGCTAAATAGTTGGGAATAGGGTCTAGGTGGGATTTTGTTGGTGCAGGCTTGACGGGCTGAATGGCCTCTTTCAGCACTGTAGAGATTCTATGAAAACATACAAAGGAAACAGGGAGAACTTGCCCTAATGCCATTTTAAAGTAATTTAATCAATGTAAGTTTTTGTTGAATTTCATACATTTCAGTCATATAAGTTGATTTTCTGTCTAGTCGTCCATTTGCAGAAACATTAAAACGAATTTTCATGGCCTTTTCCAGGCAGGAAGAAGTTGAAGATTGTAATGTTTAACTTGTTGCCCCCAATTCACTCCAAACCACTGATCACAGTGATTCTGCACCATTTTTAGGATGTTCCTGGCATTTTGGACACCGTTGTGTGGAGCATGCATGTTACGGGTTTTGCCCATTTCTTCCACGTATAGAGTGGTCCAACTTGCTATGTACCCAGTGAATTGCCAATTGAGTGTTGCATACTGGTTCCCTGCGGCGTAAATGGAAGAATCCAAAACAGCAGGCTGGTATAAGTGGCATAACTCAGCTATTGCCTTCTTAACAAATTAGAGCTGCAAAGGCAGAATCTGGGGGGGATAACTGTGCCTGCATCTATAGACATGGTCTTGGATAAGGGCAAGGGCAGATGTATATATGAACAAGGGACAGTAGTAGGTATTTCAGCCCCTTGAGCCTGTTCTGACATTTAGATATATCATGGCTGATCTGATAGTAATCTCAAATTTGCAACCTGCCTTCTCCTGATAGTCTATCACCCCTTTGCTTACCAAGAATCTATCCACTTCTACCTTAAAAATATTCAAAGACTCTGCTACCAAAACTTTCTCAGGAAGAGAATTCCAAAGACTCATGATCTTCCTTGAGAAAGAATTTTGTCTCATCTCCATTTTAAATGAACAATTCCTTATCTTTAAACAGTGAGCCCTAATTTTAGGTTCTCCCACAACAGGAAACATCTCCACATCCACCTTGTCAAGGACCCTCAGGTTCTTTCGTGTTTCGCCTCTTACTCTGAGGTGTGAGCAATCCACCTTGGTGTAAATGCATCAGCCTTATTTTTCTCTTTGGATCTTTATTTTCCTCCACCAAAATATTTAGAAAATACAAGGACTAGTAATAGAGTTTTCACATTCTGAACGCTCATTGGATCATCCAAACTTGCAACCCTCTGCAAACCAGAAATGGAAAATAGGCAAAAAAAGCCAAAAATGCCAGAGACAAACACAGCAAAAGTGACAAGGAAAACTTCAACAAGCAGGGTGACAGTGGCAACCATTCCAATATTTCTTTAAGATTTCAATACCTTGGATTTTCCTATTGTCTTTATTTTATTGCGAGTACTAATAAGGCAATGTCATGGTTACATGAGGAGGGGTAAAAATGACTCTCCTGAGCTATTACTTCAAGTTTGACCAAAACATGTGAATTTAGAGGAGATGAAGGAATCTGTGTTTAACCCTTTATGTGCTGATTGCAAGGAAACTAGTCTGGCAGGTTTCCTCGTGTGTAAAGCAAAAAAAGGTTCATTCTTATTGCATTAAAAACCCACCCAGGTAAGGATATAAAAATATTTAAAAAGATAACTCCACATCATGATCTTCATAACCCATGTGTACGTAAATACACACGTGCAGAATTTACAAGTTTTACCATGATTAGTTGTTTAGCAAAATTAAAGTTTAGTGGTGAATAGTTACAAAAGAGAATTTGCTGTGTGTGAGTCTTTTGTTGGTATCTGTGGCTGTAGTAGTCTTTTCTTCACAGTGGTCTTGAGATTTGAGGCAAAGAAGCCCATGTAGAATTGCAATTGATGGAGACAATCTCTTTTATAAACTGTAATCACACTTTCCAGAAATCAATGATTTTTCCATATGAGCTTCCTCTTGATAGAAATTCACTATCTCTGTGCTGGATCTTTAAATGTAAAGAGATAGGATTTTAATCTGAAAGACAAGAGCAAGGAGCTTGGAGCTCTTTCATTGTTAGTTTCTCAGACCGCTATCTTAGCAACTTCCATCTTAAAGAGATTTCAAATATGGTCACTTTGGTCACATGGCCTCTCTTACCTTAACAATTTCAGAAGATGCTTGGTTGGATGATGTCTAAAATGACTGTGGCTTTCGTTTCATGGCCGAGGTGATTAGAGTCTGTAATGTCCCAGCCATTAACTCCTGGATATCCATAATGAATCTTGGTGAGAAAGGAAGAACTTCTTTCTTGTAACTGTTATCCTAAGTGGGCACGCTGGCCCCACTTGAGAGATAGCCTTACAGGAATGCAAATGTGCTGCCCAGTGGAGCTTTTAGTAAATCCTTGTGGAGGAGTTTTTGACATCAACATTTCTGAAATTCCTGAGTAGGATGTTGTGTTAGGGTATGGATCAGAAACCCTAAGGAATGTTATGAAGCCTGACTAGACCCCAAAGTTTTGTTATTGTGGCATTAGTGTGAGGTATGGTGTTTCACATCAGGTGAGATTCTATTGACATACCAAGAAGCTTTTTATCAAAGCACACTTCATTTAACAATACAATTTAAATATAACTAATAAATTAGCTTAACTTCTACCAATTGAAGCATGACAAGATACATGACAATGCTAACCTTACTCAATTAATTCCAATTCAAGTAATATTCATCTTATAGTCATAAACTCCTCTTCAAAATCCTTGTGCCTCCAGAACACCTCTGGGGGGGGAGAAAGAGAGAGAGAGAGATGGCAAGAGAGAGAGCGAGAGAGACAGCGAGAGAGACCTATTCCTCCGAGCTGATCCCAAACAGCCACCTCCGGCCAGTGAGAGAGAGAGACTCCTCTTGCTTCTTTCAGAACCTGGCAATAACTGCCTGCATTTTCCTGTAAATTTAGCTCCCCCCACCTACCCCCTCTTTAGCATATGACTCTGTCAATCAGTCTAATCAAAACCCTACTCTGAAACCCCAGGAGAAAAACCAAATAAACAAAAATGTATTAACTCAGATTAAAACAAACACATCTCAAAATATAATCAAACATTATCCTGCATTCTTAGCAGGCGAGCAGCCTGTTTTGCAGACAATTCAGCATCGTATAAAACAGAGCTGAATTTTAAACATACATTTTTTAAAAGCATGATATCATCACATATTGTGGCATGTCTAAATTGTAATTCACATTGGATCTTTCCAGAAACTTGCAATTCCAGACATCAGGTGACTTGCAGCCTTCTGACCTCACTATCTTTGTTGGTGTTTTAACAATCTTTTTAAATACTTCAATATATGTTTGATCAGCCAATGAAAGATTAATGCTACTTGTGCACAAGTCACATTATTATAATGCTAGTTTTAAAGTGGTGTTAATTGAAAAATCCAGCTTAACTACTCAAAACTTAAAACACTTCACATCATCACCAATTTTACAAGGGCTGGTATAAAGCATAGTGTTTTCTAGGCAAGAGATCTGTAAAATCTAACCTTCAGGTGTTTTCTTTGACTTTGATTATTTTGGTGAGCATAATTAAACTTCCACAAATTTCAGATAGATGAGCTTGAGATTCCAGGAATAGAAACCAAGGTAAAACTGCAATTGCCAGAGATAATTTATTTTTTAAAAACACAATCTATCTCTTCCAGATGTCTTTTGCACCTGAGTTCCTTTTGATGGAAATTTACTATCTCTGTGCTGGATTTCCAATTCATAAAATGATAGACTCTTGGAAGAGAAAAGCAGGGAACTTGGTACTGCTTTAGTAGCAGCTTTCCCAGGCACCATCCAGTCAGAAGTTCACACTTGGTGTGAATTCGGTTGGAATTTTACCTGGGTACCTAGCTCGATTTTTGGGGATACAGTCATATTTTCTGTAACAGCTGACTCCTTCAGCCCTGTATTTTTAGGTAATCTCAAATGTGTGATTAATTCTGGTAAGGTGTTCACAACAGGTTGCCTTTTCATTCAATCAAGGTAATAAAATGTTGTGCTATAGGTTTATTCACCTGCTTTCTCTTCTCTCAATGCAATAATTGTAAAATGGTGGCATTGTGCTGATATCACAGGATTAGTAACGCAATGGCCCAGGCTAAAACTCCAGAGATGTGGGTCCAAATCCCATCATGGTAGCAGATGGAATCTGATTTCAATTAATAAATCTGGAATGTAAAGCTAGTCTCGGTAATGATGACCATCACAACCATCAGTGATTGTTGTAAAAACCCATCTGGTTCACTCATATCCTATAGGGAGCGAAATCTGCTCTCCTTCCCTGGTTGACTCTGAAATAGTCAAGCAAGTCATTCAGTTGAAGGGCAATTAGGGATGGGCAACACATGCTGATGACATCCACATCCCATGAAAGAATAAAAAAACTTACTAGTTATTACAGTGTAGGAATATTAGATCCATGATGAGGGATTAATTCTGCCAGAATTTTAATATTATGCTGATTCACTGTTTCTGATTTTCGACTATAGTTTTTAAGCTAGCCATTTTTTTAATCACTTAAATATAAAATTATTTTTTGTGCATGTCTTTTGACCTTTAGGAGCGGCACAGTGGTTGACATTGCTGCCTCATAGCGCCAGGGTCCCAGGTTCAATTCCAGCCTTGGGTCACTATCTGTGTGGAGTTTGCACATACCTCCTGTGTCTACGTGGGTTTCCTCCCACAGTCCAAAGATGTGCGGGTTAGTTGATTGGCCATGCTAAATTGACCCTAATGTTAAGGAGATTAGCAGGGTAAATATGTGGGGTTACGGGAATGGAGCCTGGGTGGAATTGTGGTCAGTGTGGACTCAATGGACTGAATGGCTTCTTTCTGCACTGTGGGGATTCTATGACCTTAAAATCCTGCAGGATACCTCTATGATTGCAGTATTCATTGTACAAGCTAAAATGGTTTTTTGAATCACTGGATTTACAATAGTTGGTACAGGCAGTTAATTCAAAGTTTGTTCTTAACACTTATACAAATGCAATTTTAGATGCTAAATTAAATTATTCTGGCCCCAGCACGAATCAATACACAGTAACCACAAAACCAATGTCAGCATGTCGGGATGAATAAAAAGAGTTGCAGCTTTCTATCAGGGACCGTATCATATTTTTATTATTGACATTCTATTACAATATTGACAAAGTCTAATTTGTTTGTGCCCAGGCTTGTCATTTATTGAACAATAGTTGTTGACACAGTAATCTAATGTAGGATGTAACTAGTGAGAAAATGTGTAAATAAATGAATGATGAAAATGTGAATTATTTTCAAAATCTGCTTTGTAAGATGTGCCAGATCGTATAATGCAAGAGTGGTTTTGTAATTTTCTACAGATTAAGAGGATTATGTTTAGTACATAATCCAACTATATCGGTATTGCTTCCGTTCATTATTGACTGAGTTTCTTGGCAGCACCCACACATTCCCACATTCAGCTTTTATGCCTGCAAGTTGTTGGCTGGAAAGTTGGCTGAATAGCCTTGATCGTTGACCTCCTTTGATTATTCATACTTGGGATGTTGCAGCAAGGGAATCAAATGCTTCTCATGAAATCGCCAATTGCAAGCATGGGATAAAGAGAACACAGTGCTAGGTTTGAACTACAAAGTGAAAGGTTTGATTCTACAATTCATGTCCCACATTTGTAATAACATGCTTCAGCCCTCTGCCTCACGTTATATCTCAGAGTGACACCTCAGCCAACCTGGTGATAAAATCGAGGGAAAAGGACTCTACTTTCCCTACCCATGCTATTGAGTTGAGATACCATGGGGCTCTATTTTATCATTGCGTCTCGTCTGTTTTTGGGTGTGAAAAGGTGGAAAAGTCAGGTGTGAGGCCATTAATGCGATCTGCGCTTGCGTCCGTGCAGATAGCCACTTTACCAGGAATGGTGGCAATCCAATTCGCGCCCGAAACAGGCGCAACGGCGATTTAAATGTATTTGCGTGTAATTCAATTGAATTCATGAACTGCCCTTCCAACTTTATCAACATCTCCCCCTTTACTGCTGTGTTCACTGATCCAGAATAGCGCCAAAATGAACCTGCTCAATAAGAATCTGAATCAGGCTCTTCAGCTGCTGAAGAGCAAGTTCAGAGCTTCCAACAGCTCTCTGACTCAGATCGGGGTGGGGGGAGGTGGTGGTGGGGGGTGGTCAGATCATTCTCTGGTTGGCGGGGGGGAGGAGGAGGCGGGTCAGATGTATCTCTGGTGGGGATGGGAGGAGGGCCGATCATTGTGTGGTGTTTGGAAGCGGGGGGAGGGCCAATCGTTGTCTTGGGGGGGGTGGGAGAGGCTGATCATTATCTGGTAGTGGGGAGGTAGGAGGAGGTGGGTCAGATGCTCCTCTGGGGGAGGAGGTGGACTGAGGCCGGATCGTTCTCTGAGGTGGGGGGAATAGGGCGGCGGGTAAGATGTATCTCTGGTGGGGGGGAGGTCCGATTGCTCACTGGTGGGGGCGTGGGGTGTGCGAGAGGAATCCGCTGCCACTTTGCAGACGATCGGTGGGGGGAATGGGAACAGGGGTCGTGATCTGGGTAGCGGGGAGGGTGGGTGGATAAGGGGGACAGTGACGTCTGTGGGAGCCATCACTCCCGGGCAGCTTTCTGTGCCTCAGGAGTGATCTGACATGGGCACACTTCTTCAAATTTTTTTCCAACTGCGCATGCACTGTTCAGAGTTCTGATCATTTCGGGTGCACTAAGCCCAGCCTAAGTGCGAATGGGACCTGCACTTCTTTTTCAGGCTAAGTGCATATGGAGGCGCCTGAAAGCAGATTTCTAAATCGGATCTGAATTGTGCCCAGATTCAGCACTTAGAATGAAAATGGTAAAATCAGGTCCCGTGTGTTATCTGGCATTGACAGTAGAGTTAATGTTCTCAGGGAAAAGTGAATATTAAAGATGGAAAACAGTCACTAACAACCTCAATTTTGAATTAAAATGAGCCAAGACAGCACTTTAAATTTGTTTGTACTGATTATGCATCAATGATTAAATTAATGGGTGAGGTCCTCTGGCCTCCCAGCTCTGTGTTTCCCGTCAGCGGGAGGTGGCGCCTGTTTGCTAGCGGTGGGATTTTCTGGTCACACTCTGGGAATTCCCATTGACATCATCCCATGGGAAATCCGTGGACAGGGATCTGGAGAATTCCGCTGGCGTGAATGTCTGGAGAATTCCAGCCAATATCTTTGGCTTAATATCAAAATGTTAAGCTTGACTATAAAAGGTTGTCCCAGATAGTTCTTCGAAGGTGGAGAGCAACTCATCCTGGTTCTTACAGGAGCAAGAAGAACTGCAGAAGGTGTGATTATTTTCTATACTTCAGTGCATTGTTCACAGAAATTAGTACAGTGTGGCTTGATTAATGTGACAAAATTACCTGCGAGAGCTATCTTTGTAAATGATTAGAGGAGATGAATGGAGACACAGAGGCTCTTTTGGAGAAGTGGTTAAAACAGATGCTAATTGGGCATGTGCTTAAAAGATACCCTACTTAGAGAGTGTGGTTTTAGTTTATTTGAGACTAATCCCTGATTATCATGATTTAAGAAAGTCTAGAGCTGCTAAATCTGAGACATACAGGTTTTGCACTCCAGCACTTATCAGGAGCATCTTTTCTAGAGTCTCCATGTGCACACGGACTGACAGAAGACAACATACATCACGATGGCTCAGGCATTGAGGGAGAGGGTCCACAGTCTCTCAGAGCAACATTTCTGAGATCCTTGTGAGGAAGGACAGTGAAGAAGTGATTCCCTCTCCACAGAGAGGGAAGATGCCACAAGAGGCAACTGTTGTAGTGGATGTGTGGGGAGATTGCTGTGGCAGACATTTGCTCCAAAATCTCCATATGTGGTTTGGTGTCAGGTTTTGTTTAATAGCTGTCTTTTGACAACTTTCTACATGGTGTGAGAATTCTGAAAGAGAAACCTACTGATCTATTTCTGGATGGCTGCAATGCCCCATCAGTTCACTATTGCCCTTGTCAGTCAGTCAGCCAGACATCCCAGAATGCTCAAAGACATGCTGAGATAATTTGATCAGAGGCGGGGCCATCACAGCCCACAGTCTCTGAAAGGTGTTGCAGGAACAGCCCAATTCAGTTTCTCAGCTCCCATCCACCTTGTCTGCCATTGGGGTTGCACCTTACTGAAGCTCCAGGGTAAACAAGGGCACTTAAGATAGTTACCAAGGGTGAGTGCCAGAGAAAAGTTTCATATTTGAGTGCTGTTGGTTTTATCATGTTTTTGTCATTGTGTTTCTGCTGTTAACAACGAGTGTAATTGGATTGTGGTGGAATTGGTGGTCTTTCTTTTTACAGTGATCTTCATGGGAAAGCAGTTGAAAGGATTGAGCAGAAGATAGACTGACTGATAGAGCCTCTATCACTTGGCATGTGGTAACAGTGCATCAAAATCTGATGGTGAGGGGGTACTCAGAAGGTAGTAATAAGTATTTGCCCACGGTGTGGACCTCCTACCTGGATTCTTCTGATGTTCACCCAGCACCTCGCATTTTCTTTCTTCTCCTCAATCCCCTCATGTTCCTCTTATACCTCATGAGTTTGACCCTCTAACATAGTTGTTGATGATAACAACTAGTTTCATGAACACCAGCTTGTCAAGCATGCAGCAAATCACAATAAATCCAGGGTCCTTCTATCCCTCCACTCCTTCCCTTCTCCAATAGCTGTTGTTGCTCTGTACCCCCTCATCTCCTTGTTTCTTTCCTCGTCTAGACTTATGGCGATGCCTAGCAAGATCCTCACGACCAATCATTCTCTTTCTTCTGGTGACTGCTAATGAGGTCTCCCACAAGGTACAATTGGACAGCACTTAGTTTGCTTTGGTGAAGTCGTCAGAGAATTACAGCAAAAATGTAAGAGTGTGTGCAATCTCCTGAGAAAATGTCCCAGACAATCTCTTGATGTGTTTTAAAAGTCCTCTTCAAACACACTGTAGATAGTCTATATTTGAAGAACAATACTGAACAGGCCCTTTGGCCCATCAAGCCTGTGCTGATTCCTAATTCTTATGACCCACTACCTGTTTCCCATACCCGGTTACTATTCATCTGTTCGCCTCCCATTCATGTGTATATCACGATACGCCTTGAACATTGCTAACGAGCCTGTTTCTGTCACCTCCACTGGCTGTGTGTTCCAGGCATCCACCATCCTTTGTGTGAAAAATATTCCCCCCATGTCACCCCTAAACTTAGCGCCTCTCACATTGAACCTGTGCCCTCCTGTAGTTGATTCTCCCACCCTGGAAAAAGCCTCTGACTATCCACCTTATCTATGCCTCTCATAATTCTGTGGACCTCCACTCTAACAACTTCATCATTCTAAAGGTACTACTCTTTCCTGGTCCACCCCAAGTGTAGGAAATGAAACACTTTCCCTTTTCCTCCTGCCCAAAGCCCCAAAGTGAAAACATGATTTATTTGTAGTAAATTATTACACTATATTTTCTTCACATGATATGGTCTCCTCTATACAGGGGAGACTATACTCAGACTGGGTGATGGTTTTGCTGAATATCTCTGTTCAATCTTCAAGCAGAATCTCAACCTTTCAGTTGTCTGTCATTTTAATGCTCTATCTTACTCCCACTCTGAATTTTCTGTCCTTTGGCTACTACTGTGTTTCAATGAAGCTCAACACAAGCCCAAGGAACAGTGCTTCATAGAATTGTAGAATGGTTACAGCACGTAATGAAACCACTCAATCTGTTGTGTTCATGCCAGCTCTTTGAAACAGTAACTAGGCTGGTACCACTCGCCTGCCTTTCCCCTGCATTCCTGCAAATTCTTTTCACTTTACATAACAATCTGATTCTCTTCTGAAAGTCAGGATTGGATTTGCCTCCATCCCACTGTCTATCAGTGCATTCCTGACCCTGCACAAAAACACGTTTTCACCAGTTTTGGGTGCTTCTTTCGCCAAGTAACTTAAATCAGCATCCTTTGGTTCTCTACTCTTCTGGCACTCGGAACAGCTTCTTGCTAACTGCTCTGTCCAGGTTCTTACTGATTTTGAAAACCTCTGTTAAATCAAAGCTTAGGGGAGGCAATGGCCGAGTGGTATTGTCGCTGGACTATTAATCCAGAAACTCAAGTAACGTTCTGAGGACCTCGGTTCAAATCCCACCACGGCAGAAGGTGGAATTTGAATTTAGTAAAATAAGTCTGGAATTAAGAATCAACTGATGACTATTGTTGATTGTCAGAAAAACCCATCTGGTTTATGAATATCCTTTAGGGAAGGAACTCTGCCATCCTTACCTGGTCTGGCCAGAGCTTCAGCAATGCGGTTGACTCTCAGCTGACCTCTGAACAAGGCCAACAAGGGATGAGCAATAAATGCTGGCCAGCCAACTGACCCATAAATGAATTTTTAAAAAATCTCTTCTCTGAGAACAGCTCCAGCTTCTCCTGTCAATCCATGCAGCTGAAATACCTCATCCGAAAGACTATTCTCATGAATCTTTTTTAACCTTCTTTAACCATCCTTCCTAAAGTATGATGGCCAGAATTCGACACTATGCTCCCGGAGATACCAAACCAGGATTTTATACAGGTTTGTCATAGTTTCCTTCCTTTATACTTTATACTTCTTTCCTGTCTCATCCAAGACACTAGACATTGTTTAAGTCTTTTTGAAGTTTGTCACTGCCTTCCTCATGGTTCACAATACTTCCAGCTTTTGTATCATCTGCAAATGTTGAAATTGCCCCCTATATATCAAAGTCCAGATAATGATTACAGATCCAGGAAAGTAGTGGTGCTAATAGCAATCTTTGGTAAACACTAGCACATACCTTCCTCTAGTACAAAAAACAACCATTCACCATTACTCTCTGCTTCCTGTCACTCAGCCAACTTTGTATCAATGTTTGAACTTTGTTGGCATGTTATGTGCACTTTATCACATACATTTTCAAATCCCAACTGCGTGAGCTTTATCAATTGTCTCTACTACCTGTTCAAAATTTCAATCAAATGAGTTAAACACAATTTGCCCTCAACAAATCTGTGCTGTCTTTCCTTAATTAATCCACATTTGTCCAACTGACTGTTAATTTTAGGCAGGATTTTCGGGTCACATTCACCCCAAGACCAGAAAATCCAGCCCGAGGTCAATGGATGTTTACATGGACTGCGTCCTGCCCATTATGATTCCCGTGATGAACAGGACAGGAAAATTCTGTCCTTTGTCTCAGATGATTGTGTCCAAAAGCATTCGCACCACTGAGTTGAACCGATGGGCCTGATGTTGTTGGGCTTATCCATACACCCAATTTTGAATAAGTTATAATTGTCCTGTCTTCAGAAACTACCCCTGAATCAGAGAAGGATTGGAGGATTATGGTCAGTGCCTTTGAAATGTCAATCCTTACATTCCCTGGTATCCTGAGATGGATCTCATCTGGCCTTTGAGACTCAGTAAGCACAACCAGCCTATCAAATACTTGCGTAAACACAAAAATCTGTGGATGCTGGAATCTGAAACAAAAACAGAAAAATGCTGGAAAATCTCAGCAGGTCTGACAGCATCTGTGGAAAGAGATTAGAGCCAATGTTTTGATTCAGGATGATGCTTCGATGGAGCTGTGACTGCCTCTTTTAACCCGTCCAGTGTCAGTGACTTCCTCCCTCACTCTGAATCGGACAACATCTTGCTTGCAGCTTTTTCCCAGGGTGGAAAAGTCAATTACTGGGGGCACAGGTTTAAGGTGCCAGAGGCAAGGTTTAAAGGAGACGAGGCAGATTTTTTACACAGACGGTGGTGGGTGCCTGGAACATGTTGCCAGAGGAGGTAGTTGAAGCGGATACAGTAGTGACTTTTAAGGAGCATCTTGACAAATACACGAATAGGATGGGAATAGAGGGATATGGTCCCTGGAATGGTAGGGGGTTTTAGTTAAGCTGGGCAGTATGGTCGGTGCAGGCTTGGAGGGCCGAAAGGCCTGCTCCTGTGCTGTAATTTTCTTTCATCTTTGTTCTTTGATAAAGACAGTTGAAAAGTACTCATTTAACATTGCAGCCATGCCTCCTGCTTCCATGAATAAATTCCCATTTTGTTCTCTATTTATTCTACTTCTACTTTTCCTGCCCTTTTAATATTTATATGCCTACAGAAAACTTTTAGATTTGTTTTATGTTAGCTGCTAATCTCATTTCAGATTCTCTCTTTGTTTTTTTAATTTCTTTTGCCATTTCCCCTTTGAGTGTTCGGTATTCTCAGTCGTATTATCCACCTAACATCTGTCACATACGTGCTTTTTCTGCTTCACCTTACTCTTCATCAGTCTCATCATCCAGGGAGCTCTCAATCATTTTTCCTTAAGCTCGCCCTTTGGGAAGGTATTTCAAATGCATTGACCTTTTTGAAGGCATCTTTTAACTGGGCATTTTACAGACTTCTTGGCTGGAAATCTACTACCTCACCCGCTACAGGATTGGAGCAGGCGAGGGTTCAACAACGGAAATCTCCATCGACCTTGGGCGGGTATTTCTGGTCTTGCTCGAGCAAGGCTGTAAAATCTTGCCCCTGGACTTAAAACTGAGTTCAACAATTTTAGATCATAATGTCTGCCTCTTTTTTGCTTTGCTTGCCTAGATTTCTTCTCTTTTTTTTCTCTTATTGTCTTTACTTTGCATTCGGTTGGTAGCTATTCAAAGGTGATTGGCGGTTGCAGGTCACTTTTGCATAAGTGTAGTCACTGCGACCAGAAGGAGGTTAATAGAGGAGCTGCTGTGAAGCGACAGTTAAAATCCTAACCCTACTTCAGTGTTTCCCTCTGTACTTCCTCCCCTAACCAAGGGCAAGAGTGAGGCCATGTTCTTTGGGAACTGGGCTGACAGATCCTTTGTCCCCTTCAGCTTCAGGGCAGATTACCTTAAGACGCTGGGAATAATGGTTTGGAGTGGCAGGGGCGTGCGCCAAAAACTGGGACAAGCGCATTGCCAAAGCCGGGCAAAAATTGAGCTTGTGGGAGCAATGCTCCCTATCTATTTCCGGAAAAAAACCTGGTGATCTGATGTGAGGTGCTGTCTGTGTTGTTGTACATAGCGCAGATGTGGCCTATCCCCAGATCCTGTGCAGCAGCAGTGACCCAGGCCATCTTCAAATTTATCTGGAGATCAAAGATGGATTGCATCCAGAGGGAAGCGATACACAAATCTCCAGAGAACGGAGGGAAAAACGTTCCCAACGCTGCCCTCATCCTGTTGAGGGGGATAGCCTGTCAGGGGGAGATACCAGCAGCAGCCAGGCCTGTGACACCACAGCTGGTTCTGCTGTGGGACAGGGTCGTGCAAAGAGCAAGTGCGCAGTAGTAATAGGGGACTCACTAGTTAGAGGCACAGAGAGGTGCCACAATTGAGACTCCAGGATGGTGTATTGCATCCCTGGTGCCAGGGTTAAGGACTTCTGAGCGATTGCAGGATATTTTTAAGGGGGAGTATGAGCAGCCAAAGGTCATTATACATATTGGTACCAACGACATAGGTAGGAAAAGGGATGAGGTCCTGAAATGTGAATATAAAGAGTTAGGCAGAAGGTTGAAGTGCAGGACCTTGAAGGTAGTAATTTCAGGACTACGACCACTGCCATGTGCTAGTGAGAGTAGGAATAAGAGGATTAGGCAGATGAATGCCTGGCTTGAGAGCTGGTGCAGGGGGCAGAGATTTAGATTTTTGGATCATTAGGATATTTTCTGGGGAAGGGTTGACCTGTTCAAGAGGAAAGGGATTACACTGAACTGGAGGGGTCTAACATCCTGGTTGGGAGATTTGCTGGAGCCACTCGGGATCTACGGGCATTCAGAGATGCAAGGACTGATTAGAGACAATCAGCATGGCTTTGTGAGTGGAAAATCATGTCTCACAAATTTGATTGAGTTTTTGAAGGGTAACCAAGAAAGTAGATGAGGGCAATGCAGTTGATGTTGTCTACATGGACTTTAGCAAGGCCTTTGACAAGGTACCGCATGGTAACTTGTTGCATAAGGTTAAATCTCACAGGACCGAGGGTCAGGTATCTAAATGAATACAAAATTGGCTTCTTGACAGAAGCCAGAGGGTTGTTTTTCAAATTGGAGGCCTGTGACCAGTGGTATGCCTCAGGGATCAGTGCTGGGCCCACTGTTATTTGTCATTTATATGAATGATTTGGATGAGAATATAGGAGTATGATTAGCAAGTTTGCAGATAACACTAAGATTTGTGGCATAGTGGACAGTGAAGAAAGTTATCTCCAATTGCAATGGGATCTTGATCAATTGGGTCAGTGGGCTGATGAATGGCAGATGGAGTTTAACTTAGGCAAATGCGAGGTGATGCATTTTGGTAGATTGAACCGGGCCAGGACTTACTCAGTTAATGGTAGGGCATTAGGGAGAGTTATAGAATAAAGAGATCTTGGGTACATGTTCATAGCTCTTTGAAAGTGGAGTCACAGGTGGATAGAGTGATGAAGAAGGCATTCAGCATGCTTGGTTTCATTGGTCAGAACATTGAATACAAGAGTTGGGATGTCCCATTGAAGTTGTACAAGACATTGGTAAGGCCACACTTGGAATACTGTGTGCAAGTCAGGTCACTCTATTATAGAAAGGGTATTCTTAAACTAGAAAGAGTGCAAAAAAATTTACCAGGACACTACAGGGACTTGATGGATTGAGTTATAAGGAGAGGCTGAATAGACTGGGACATTTTTCTCCGGAGCATAGGAGGCTGAGGGGTGATCTTATAGAGATCTATAAAATAATGAGGGGCACAGATCAGCTAGATAGTCAATATCTTTTCCCAAAAGTAGGGGCGTCTAAAACTAGAGGGCATACGTTTAAGGTGAGAGGGGAGAGATACAAAAGTGTCCAGAGGGACAACTTTTTTCACACAGAGGGTGGTGTCTGAACAAGCTGCCAGAGGTGGTAGTAGTAGTAGTAGTAGAGGTGGGTACAATTTTATCCTTTATAAAACATTTAGACAGTTACATAGGTATGATGGATATAGGATGATATGGGTCAAATGTGGGCAATTGGGATTAGCTGAGGGGTTTTAAAAAAGAAAGTGTGGCATGGACAAGCTGGGTGGAAGGGCCTGTTCCCATACTGTAAACCTCTATGACTCTATCCTGCCATGCACAGCTTCTCTAGACACATCTTTCGTTTCTCTGCTTGTCCCATAACCGTTTGCTTTTCATCATGCATCATGAAATGACCTTTAACCTCTCTTGCCAGTATGTTTCCTTTGTTCTTCTAGTTATGTATGTGGGACGTAGCCCCTTTCAGAAGACAGGGCAGGTGACCCGGGGTATGGGGTGACCTGCCCAGGAAATTGCTCCTACAGCCAGTGGAGAGCTGGAGTGTGAGGAGTATAGCTCATCAATAAATCCTGTTGTTGCTGTGGCTTGTTTTCAATGTGAGTTCTTTGGAACTGCCCCCTCATGCACCCCCGCTCCCTCCTAATCCCATCACAGACTTAGTGCTTCTTTATACCTTGAACCCTCCACTTGTTCAAAAGCTGTTACATTTCTAACCTTCCCTGTAGTTCTGATTTTAAGATCACAGATCTGAAAGGTCTCTGTTTCTCAGCCCACATATCTTGAGTATACCCCACAGAGCACTTCCTGTTTTAATTTCAGATTTCTCGCTCCTGCAGTATTTTGCCCTTTTGTCACTGTTTGTGGATCCTTGCTGTGCTTTCCTACGCTACAGCAGCTATTGCATTTCAAAAACATATTTCATTGGATGTAAAGTGCTTAGGGACATGCTGAGGTTATGAAAGGCACTATATATAAATGCAAATTCTTTTTCACGCCAGAATTCCTTGGAGTGTTTTGCAGCCCAGTTGATTCAGTGAACAGCTTGCAGGACTCCCAATGCTTTTATTAAAAGGGCGCTGAAAGGCTGGCAAGCTGTTTGGCGAAGGTATCCACCATATAAAGGCAGATTGTCACTCTTTTGAGACTTGCTTCCTTATATTTTAAGTTGACAGATTGTGTGTTATTGTTTGTGTGTATTTTTTTTTTGCTTGCTGTTTGCTGATATTTCCCTTCAATTCAACACTTCTTTTGGTTCCTGTCTCCCCTAGCAGCACTCTTATTTCCAATATGTTTACTTACCCCTTGGGCAGTTTGGACCACAGGCACACCACTGGGCCTCTGCTCAACTTGGAGTCAGAAGAGGTACCATCGCAGAAGAAGGAGAGGTAGCATGCTGGTACAGTAAGTGCCTGGCACCCACCTCCAGACAGTGCAGGAATTATGCCATAGGTGACTTGGGCACAACTGTTTGTCAAATCTGAGTTGATCTACGAACATGGACACAGTCACCAACATATGCCATCAACTGAAAATGACATCCAGAACATGGATAGCACTACCTGTTGCAGATAAAGTCATCATTGCAGTGAATTGTCATGCTGTTGACTCATTCACTGCTGGTGACATTTGTCAGATGTACACCATCGGTACACCAGTGCAGCAAGTGGTTTTCCCTAGCTTCTTCTGCAGTGCTTTACATTTATAGAAAAGGACCAGGTAGAAGATCAGATTGTTCCTTAAGCTGACAAATGGTGTCCTCATCTTTTCTCCTTCTTGCCATACCCCATCTGCCTTAGAAATCTTTATGGAGTAGACCCCGAGCTTGTGTTAAGGAGTTCTCAGGCTGATTCCCTAGGCATGAGAACTTCTGTTAAATTGCTCCAGGTCCCAGTTACTGGCACACAATTGCCTTTGTAAGTTCCATTGGGAGGAAACGTATGGAGCATTCCATGGAGCTGTCTGCATTGCAGCTGATGTGAAAGAATAATCAAAAGGCACACAAATTATCTGATGAGCTGCAAAATTGGTAAGAAAATGTGCCAAAGCAGTCTGAGCTGAAAGAAATCCTCCCTCTTTGGAAATCACCAAATAATGCTGCACCTTCAGATATTTAGGTTTCAGATGTGATTGACGCAGCTTATTATCTGCAGGCTGTGACACAGGTTGGCATGTTTGCTCCATACATAATACAAGCATTCTTTTCAATTTACTGAGGATCTCTCAGGTTCTCCTTCCCTGCCACTCTTTCACAATGTAGCAAACCTTTTATTCTTTTATTCCTATAAGTGATAAAATAAGGAATCAGCTTTCAAAGTGTAATGTGACTTTCAAACACACAGATTGCTCAAAGGTTATAAAACAGGGATCCTTTATTCCACTGGCATCAATTTTTTTTCTAAGCATGGGGCAGCATTGTAGCACAGTGGTTAGCCCTGCCGCCTCAGTGCCAGGGATCCGGATTCAGCTCCAGCTTTGGGGTCACTGTCTGTGTGGAGGTTGCGCATTCTCCCTGTGGCTGTGTGGGTTTCCTCCGGGTACTCTGGTTTCCTCCCACACTCCAAAGATGTGCGAGTTAGGTTGATTGGCCACGCTAAATTGTCTGTTAGTGTCAGAGAAGTTAGCAGGGTAAATGTGGGGTTAGGGGGATCAGGACTTAGGTAGGACTGTTGTGAATGCAAGCTCAATAGGCTGGGTGGCCTCTTTCTGCACTGTAGGAATTCTATGACTCTATGAATGGAAAATCTTAATGTATAGTAATATACAGTGGTTATTCACAATCAATGCTCCAGATCCACTAAGATGCCATCAGGTGCTTAACTCCTGATCTTTAATCAATTAGGTGGCAGTGTTGAGTTGAGCTCTCATTGTTTTTTTTCTGTAACCAGATTACTTCCTCAAACATGAGGTGAACAATCCTCTTCTCAGACTCACAGATACTGCCCAATTGGACCTCCAGTAGCTGCATGCCTCCTCCCTTACCACTTCCCAATTCTCTAGCCCCCATCGGAAGCTTTAAGCTGTAACTACCTCTGCCACCCATCCCCAACCTCCTACCAAAGAACTGTTCCCTGCAGAGAGGGGCCCACTGGGACTGACCAGTCCCCCTGCTTGGTGTTCCTGGTCCACCATTGTCACTTGCTGGTGTACATCCTATATATCAACATGACCGGTTACTTCCTTCCATTCTTGATTCACAGTGGTTCTTTTTGGAAGGTTTTACTCTGCCCCCAACGTTGTGATTTTTCTCAGAAGCACCTCCTTCATTTAAAGTTCCAGATTTCCTTTACTGAAGGGGACACTCTTGGAAGCTCTCTCAGTTGTACTGTCTGGAATGCAGGTCTCCAAAATAACTGCTGCCTTCCAGATTGTAATAGTACCTCAGGAGCTTCTAACATTCCGCTGTTTTGTCCGCCTCATTGCTCACCGAACATTAAACAAACTGTGCAGAGAGATTAGCTGACCACATACAATAAAGAGAGATTTGAACGCCAGTTTGGTTACATTCTCTTTCCATCTTCTTTTTTGGGAAAATGATACAAAAGTCTGAAAACATGCACCAGCCGACTCAAGAACAGCTTCTCCTCTGCTGCTATCATATATTAAGCTGATCTTTCTCTACATCCTATCTGTAACTGCAACACTATATTTTGCACCCTATCCTTTTCTTATCCTCTGTGTACTCAATGAACGGTATGTTTTGTCTATATAGTTCATAAGAAACAATACTTTTCACTGTATCCCAATGCGTGTGACAATAAATCAAATCAAATTGTCTCTAACATCGCTGGATGAGACATTATTAATGATCTACCAATATTCTAGACAGGAACTGCTTACTATGCTGATTCACATTTAACTTTCTCTCTGAATCTTTTTCCCATTCCCCCTCACCTTTTGGAAGCAGGATACCACTGTTTAAAAAAGGAGATAGACAAAAGGCAGGTAACTACAGGCTGGTTAACTTATCGTCTATAGTGGGGAAAATGCTTGAATCTATCATAAAGGAAGAAGTAGCAAGACATCTGGATAGAAATCTTCCCATTGGGAAGATGCAGCATGGGTTCATGAAATACAGGTCATTTTTAACAAATTTAGTATAATTCTTTGAGGACATTATAAGCGCTGTGGACAATGGGGAACCAGTGAATGTGGTTTATCTGGATTTCCAGGAGGCATTCGACAAGGTGCCGCACCAAAGACTGCTGCATTAGATAAAGGTGCACGGTGTTACGGGTAATGTATTAGCATGGATAGAGGATTGGTAGCTAACAGAAAACAAAGACTAGGGTAAATGAGTGTTTTTCCGGTTGGCAATCAGTGACTAGTGGTATGCCTCAGGGATCAACGTTGGGATCGCAATTATTTACAGTTTACATAGATGATTTGGAGTTGGGGGCCAAGTGTGGTGTGTCAAAATTTGCAGATGACACTAAAATGAGTGGTAGAGCAAAGTGCGTAGAGACACTGAATATATGAAGATAGTTTGAGTGGGCAAGGGTCTGGCAGATGGAGTACAATGTTGGTAAATGTGAGGTCATCCATTTTGATAGCAAGAACAGCAAAACGGACTATAATTTAAATGGTAAAAATTGCAGCATGCTGCTGTGCAGAGGGACCTGGGTGTCCTTGTGTAAGAATCACAAGGAGTTGATTTGCAGGTGCAGCAGGTAATTAAGAAGGCAAATGGAATTTAGTCCTTCATTGCTAGAGGGATAGAGTTTAAAAACAGTGAGATTAAGTTGCAGCTCTATAAGGTGCTGGTGAGGCCACACCTGGAGTACCGTGCACAATTTTGGTCTCCTTGCTTGAGAAAGTAACTGGCACTGGAGGGGGTGCAGAGAGATTCACTAGGTTGATTCCAGAGTTGAGAGGGTTGGCTTACGAGGGGAGACTGAGTGGACTGGGGCTATACTCATTGGAATTCAGGAGAATTGGGGGTGGATCTTAGAGCAACACATAAAATTAAGAAGGGATTAGATAAGAGAGAAGCAAGGAGGTTGTTTTCAGTGGCAGGTGAAACTAGAACTAGGGGGCATAGCGTCAAAATAAGAGGAATCAAATTTAGGACTGAGTTGAGGAGGAACTTCTTCACCCAGAGGATTGTGAATCTGTGGAACTTCCTTCCCAGTGAAACAGTTGAGGTTACCTTGTTGAATGTTTTTAAGGCTAAGGTCGATAGATTATTGAACAGTAAAGGAATTAAGGATTATGGTGAGCTGGCAGATAAGTGGAGCTGAGTCGACGAAAAAAATCAGCCATAATCTTATTGAATGACAGAGCAGGCTCGAGGGGCCAAATGGCCCACTCCTGCTCCTAGTTCTTATTCCAAGTTAGTATTCCATAGATTTTCAGCCTTTCGATGACTCTAATGTTGCTGTGTGATTGAACATGTACATCCTCATGGATAAGGCTGCTACGAATCATGTTCAATTGTTCAACAATTCAAGTTTCAGCTTCACATTAAAGGTTACATAATAGTTAAGATATCTGTTTGATTCCAGTCTGGTCAGAGATTCATGTCTTCAAACTGGCAGCTATTTGAACTGTCTTGTCATATAAATGTTAAGCTTTCAATTAATGAATTCCATTTCCTTTTTCTCAACTAGATGAAGAATAACTTTGGCATTTATCAGAGCAACAGAGTTCTCTCGGGCATTCAGTGTTCTCACCCACCTGATTGATAATACTGCAAGATAAAGAACATGCTGAAGAGATAGAAAGGAAAAAGGCTGGCTTCTCTGGCCTCATCTGGCCCCAGCACAGTTCACACTAGGGTCACGTGGGTTCAAGGAGGAGGGGCCCAGTGCATTTAGCGCCAGTAAAAAACCGCTTTGGGAATGCCTGGTACTGCCTCTGGAGTTCAGGATGGAGGGCACCAGTGGACCCTGCAGCACCACAGCAGTGGGTGAAGGGAGCATCTAATAGGTGGTCTTCCAGCTTCAGTGTCATCGAGAAGGCCCATTTCCAACGTTGAGTGTTCCTGCAGATCCTCCTTCTTTCTTCAATGGTAGGTCAGGGATGTCGGGCACCATTTCAACATGACACCCAGATATCATGGCAGGACAAATGCAATCAACCTCGCCCTGCCACAGAATACAGTGCTACATCCCTGGATACAAAAGGAATGAGGTTGGGGATCTGAAGGTATTGGGAGGAGGTGATTCTCCACCCGCTGCACTGCTCTAGCAATGTAACGGGCTGGGAGACATCAGCGGAGGCCGTTTAGCAGACTCCCCGTTGGGTGCCATGGTCTCCATGCATCTCTGACTCCAGGATTTTTGGAGTAATCAGCTCCACACTGAAAATCAGATGATTTAAATTATCATTAGTGAGCCAGGGATTGAAGTCTCCAGACCTGCTAGCATCTTCCCAGTGGCATTTACAACTGAATGGGGAGCTCGCAACCTGATCCTGCTGGAGGTAACAGAAGCCATGAAGGGCCACCCAAAAGGTTGTGGATAAGGGGTGGGGGTGCCCCTGGCAGTGCCAGCCTTGCCCCTGGTACTACCAAGCTGGCACTGGGGCAAGGAGCAAACCGGCAATGCCCAGGTGGCGCCTTGATACTGCCCACCGGGCATTGGGCAGATTCAAGGGGGTGGGGCTAGAGCAGGTGGAGCCTATTGGGCATGATAGGGGCAATCGGTGCGGATGGAGCGACTCAATGCCACTGTGCAGGGATTGGTGGCAGAGGAAGGAAAGGGGTGATCATGGTTGGCCATCCAGTTAGTCTGGGGGTGGGGTGGGCAGTCAGCCTGCAGGGGGTGGTTGGGATTGCGGTGGTATTGGGTGTAGAGGGGATTGGGAGATTTGGGACTGCTGAAGGTGGGCAGGGGTGGGTTTGGGAAGATCAGGGCTGGCCTGGCAGGGGGGTGGGGTCGTACATTGGGCTGGCCCGGAAACATCCAGGAGACCAGTGATCAGGAGGTTACGGCGTTGGAGGAGCAGCAATTCAGGGTTGTGGGAATGGCTAGCAATTGAGCCGACCAGCGATTGGGAGGCCAGAAGTGTGGGGCTACTGCGCGTACACTGATCCTGTTGCTGACAAATTGGCACATGCACCGTGGCCCACTCAGCACTATGCTGCCGGCTCCTCGGGTGGGAATAGGCCCTGCCCACAGATTTTCAAAGTGAATCTCACTAGGGCACTCTGCAGCGCTTAGAGTGTGGGAGATTCAATCTGAAATTCACGCTAAAATAATCCAGTGGAGTTACTTCTGTTTTCATGCAATTTTGGTGCTTAGAATTTTTTGGGGGGAATCCCCCCACCCCCCTCCCCCCGTGGTGTGGGTTCCTGTCAGACTACACAGTGGAAAGTATTCCCATCTCCACCGCCATCATGCAACTTAGTCCCAATTGTTTTTGTGAATGAGAGCAATCCTAAAGGATTTCCTGAGGGGTACAATAATTGCAGTGGAATGGGTTAATAGAAATCGTTATTCTAATGAGCAATGTGGACCATGAGCTAACGGTGACAGCAGCAGTAAGTACAGGAGACTATGTACAACAGATTGGGTGGGCAGCATTCAGGAGAAATATGCCTACTCAGTAACCCATCTGTATATTGGGTGACACAGTGGTTTACACTGCTGCCTCACAGAGCCAGGGACCCGAGTTCAATTCCCGGCTTGGATCATTGCCTATGTGGAGTTTGCACATTCTTCCTGTGTCTGTGTGGATTTCCTCCGGGTGCTCCGCTTTCCTCCCATAGTCTGAAAGATGTGCTGGTAAGGTACATTGACCCAAACAGGCGCCAGAGTGTGGCAGCTAGGGGAATTTCACAGTCACCTCATTACAGTGTTAATGTAAGCCTTACTTGTGACTAATAAATAAACTTTAAAAGAAGTATGCAGAGCAAATAATGCAAATAATTTGAAACAACTACCTGAGTCAGCCTACAGTCTCTCCAAGTAAAATACATCAACTACAGCACCAGTAGCTGAGACAGCAGCTAGTTTACTTGGCAAATCTCGAGGCAGGCAGAGGAAGATAGGTCAAACCAATAAATTTCCTGGCCAGTCACAGTATATATCAGGCAAAAGGGTGGAAAGAAAATCTGCCATAAAAAAAGGGACAACCAGTGCTAGATAGACAGTCAAATTTCAGAGAAAACAATGATATTTCAGTCTGCTCAGAGGGCCGTTATGGCATGTTTTATTCGTCATGAGGGGGATACCGGACCATCAAAGTCCAATGAATTTTACTTCAAACAGTTGTTCAGTTAACCTGTGTGAAATAAATCTGTTTGGTTTCACACTCAACTCTGACTTCTTAAATTGTGAACCAGTCTACCTTCCAGAATACTGAAGGAGCAGACACACAAAGATCACAGCACACAACTCATATATCAGGTATGGTTGGCAACTCTCCCGAATGGCCAGGAGATTCCTAGAATCACCCACCAATCTTCAGGCTGCTATTGAAAGTAGTTCGGGGTGATCTTAAAATGATATGATTAATTCCGATTAAATGAGCGACTGTCCCCCCGGCACTCACAAAGCGTATTTATTAGTCTCTCATGTAGGCTTACATTAACACTGCAGTGAAGTTACTGTGAAAACCCCTGAGCCGTCACACTCCAACACCTGTTCAGGTATACTGAGGGAGAATTTAGCTTGGCCGATGCATCTAACCAGCGGGTCTTTTGGACTGTGGGAGGAGGACCTGGAGGAAGCCCACGCAGACACGGGAAGGATGTGCAGATTGAACCCGTGTCCCTGGCACTGTGAGGCGGCAGTGCTAACCACTGTGCCACCGTGCTGCCCTAGATCACCGAACAACATTTCTCAGGAAGGTTAGGAAGCACTCCTGTACGGGCACAGCCAGCCTGATGATGTAGCATGTTTTATCACTGTCAACACACGTGTGCAGAACTCATGGATGTTGCTACTTGCTGCCCTGCTTGCTTTTTCCTCTTCCACAGGCACTGAGATGGATACAGTGTGAGCTGGCAAAGGAATTGTTAAGTGTGTGTGGGAAACAGGCATGGGTCACAGGGTCTATGGTTCTGGGAATGGAGTACATCAGTCTGCTAATATCCATGCCAGACTAAACAGAGATTTGGCTAGCCAACAAATTCTCCAACCTCACTGCAGTGGGAGTGTGGAGTGAATAGCAGATAAGATTGTGCCCATTGTCTTGCTTGTAAAGGATAAATGTCTGACTATGGGGGCCCAGATTTTGCTGTCCCAACATATCGCTGCTGTTCAGGGCTGTAACAGAACTGCAGTTTTTGAGGAATCCACTTCCAATCAAATCCCAAAATGGGCTCTTGTGCTAATGACTCTGGTGGAACCTGTCAGTGTGGAAACTTCAGCTGACTGCACTGTACTTAGACCATAAGATATAGGAGCTGAATTAGGCCATTCACCCCTTCAAGTCTGCTCTGCCTTTCAATCATGGCGATATGATTCTCATCCCCATTCTCCTGCCTTCTCCCCATAACCCTCAATTCCCTATCAAGAACCTATCTATCTCTGTCTTAAAAGTACTCACTGACCTGGCCTCCACAGCCTTCTGCGGCAATGAGTTCCACAGGTTCACCACTCCCTGGCTAAAAATATTCCTCCTTATCTCAGTTTTAAAGGAATGTTGTGCCCTGGAGTTCTAGTCTCTCCCACTAGTGGAAACATCCCCCTCTACGTCCAGTCTATCTAGGCCACTCAGTATTCTGTAAACTCTTTCACTTTCATTTACCCTTATTCATTTAGGGCTGCTTTTGGTAAGCAAAGTCGCTGCTCAAAAGCACAACCCACCATCTCTCACTCCTACCCGAGGGCACTCCTGGCCCCACTCACTGGAGAGGGAGGGAAACTCATGAGCATCAACTTGTTGGGAGTCTTTGTAACTGCAAGCTAAGTCCTCTCCAGGTAGTGGGAAATATGAAACAAGCAGCAGAATAAAAACCTACCACTGACAACAGTTGACTAGAGCTGTCCTGCTTATATTTAATTACCTTTGTTGCTGAAAGCTATTGCGGTCAGTAAGTGGGGATTGACATTTGTGCCCTTGGTTAAGGTAAAGCCAATTCCAGCACTACAGGGGGTAACTGTGGGTGCAGCAGCAGGAGGGGAATGGGATTGGGGGAAAGGAATGGAATCAGAGCAGGGGTTAGGCGCTACAAATAAATACAAAACAAAGAAAACATTTTAAATACTTAAAATATTTTATATCATTTGCTATCAATATCCTGGCGATTACCTTAGACCAGAAACTGAACTGTATCTGTGTTGATACAGTGCCTTTAAGAAATATATTTGTGCCACGTATCTTGTGCAGGTTTCTTTTTAGCAGGCAGTTCTATTATTGGTGCCATTTTGTCTGTACCCAATGGCCCTCTTTCCTCTAAAGATTCCAACAGAAAGTGAACTGAGTTTCTCTTCATGAGCCTAGCTCCTCCAAGTCATAGCAATCTAATCATGCCCCACTCTGAAAAACTCCAGGAGAAAACAATAACATAACACAACAGCCCTGCATTAGTCCAGATTAAAACAAACATTTTAGCAATTAAGGTCAATTATGCTGCTGCAGTGACAACAGTGCTGCCAGTCCAGACAAAACAGTATGGATACATAAAACTGCCAGCTAAAAAACAATATTACACAAGACAGACACAAATACATTTCTTAAAAGGCACAGTTTTGCCACAACCAATCATTACAAATATTGTGGCCACTTAAGCAAGTCAGAGGCTAGGAATTCTGTGAAGAATAATCTACGTCCTGATTCCCAAAAACCTGTCACCATCTACAAAATACCAGTAGGTATGTGATGGGATATTTTTACTCCATTTGCCTGGATGAGCGCAGCTCTAACTAATCTCAAGAAACTTGACACCACCCAGGACAAAGCAGTCCACTTGATTGGCATCCCATCCACCACCTTCAATATTCACTCCTACTCATGGCACAGCAGTGTCTGCTATTTACAAAATGCACCATAGCAACTCACCAAGGTTCCTTCAACTGCTTCTTCTAATCCCATGAACTCTACTAACTAGAAAGACAAGGGCAGTAGATACATGGGAACACCACCACCTGAAAGTTCAGCTCAAAGTCATACACCATCCTGCAGTGGAAATACGAGCAGGATTTTCCCAAGAACTGGCACTGTCAGGCTCAGTTTCCAAGAAAAACAGACCTGTTTTCTGATGAGACTTTCCCAACACTTGGTCATGTTTTTGAAGGGGGCCATGTTTTATGACGACATTATGAAGGTTGGGGCCTAAAGACGATGTCAGGCCTGGTTTCACAGAAATCAAGGTGCCTTTTTTAAAGAGTGCTCCAAACTCAAAATTGAATTTAAAGGCCCTTCTCCCCCACCTCCCATTGACGTTTCCACTAATGGGAAAATGTAGAACCAGAGGGCACAACCTTAGGCTAAAGGGACAATCCTTTAAAACAGCGATGAGGAGGAATTTCTTCAGCCAGAGAGCGGTGAATCTGTGGAACTCATTGTCACAAAAAGCTGTGGAGGCCAGGTCACAGAGTGTCTTTAAGACAGAGAAAGATAGTTTCTTGATTAGTGAGGGGGTCAGGGGTTATGGGGAAAAGGCAGGAGAATGGGGATGAGAAAAATATCAGCCATGATTAAATGGCAGAATAGGCTCAATGGGGCGAGTGGCCTAATTCTGCTCCAATTTCTTATAGTCTCGTAGCATGATTCTCCCTCCCACGGAATATTGATCACCAGCATGTTTTTAGGCCTCTCGTCGCATTTTCCCAACCTGGCCAGAGAATCACGCCCATATCCCTGTTCCTTCAGGGCTGCTGGATCAGAATCTCAGAATTCTCTTCCCAACAGCACTGTACTACACCATATGGACTGCAGTTCAAGGAAGTAGCTCACCACCTTCCCAAGGGCAATTAGGCATGGGTAATAAATTCTCGACTAGCCAGCAATGTCTGTATGTGTGCAAGAATAAGGGGGAAAGAATCTGAAGGGTAAACTCAAAGGAGGCATGTGGCTTCGCTGCAATTGCACATACCATTCAGCTTTACTACTTTACATTGCCATTGAATCCACACTGCAACCAGGATGCTAAGTTCCTGCTACAACCTTTGACAGCTAGATCCTGGCCGTAGATATAGAAAATTGTTAGGCAGACTGAACATACAAAACATCTGTTTAAAAAAAAGCATTTGGGTGAACTTTCCAAAGAAGGACTGCCTATTTGACTGCCAAAGATTTTCTCAATAAGAGTTTGTTATATAGAAATGCTTCACTGAGAAAGAAGCAACGGATTAAAGACAATAGATGGCAGTGTACAGACGTTAGAGAATCCTCATCTTTTACCAAATGTGAAATTGAGTTGCTTTGTTTCAGTGATATGATGCAGAGAGGAAAGAAAACTAGCTGGTTACTGTAATTCATTGGCAATAAAATAATGTTTTCATATGCACACCATCAACTCCAAAAAACATTAACAGCAGCCTCACTGGGCCAGGTGGCCTACTATTGCTCCTAGTTCTTATGTTCTAAGTCATAATAGAAGTATAGAATCCCTACAATACAGAAGGAGGCCATTTGATCTGTACCGACCACACCCCAGCCAGGCCCTATTCCTGTAACCCACACATTTTACCCTGTTAATCGCCCTAACACGAGGGTTAATTTTAACATGGCCAATCAGTCGCACATCTTTGGACTGTGGAAGGAAGCCTGAGCACCTGGAGGAAATGGGGAGAAAATGCAAACTCCACACAGATAGTGACCCAAGGCCGGACTTGAACCTGGGATCCTGGTGCTCTGAGGCAGCTGTATTAACCACTGTGCCACCATGCCACCCCTAACTTAGTCAAATAATCCTTTTCCAACAGTCAATTCTTCTGTCTGAGAGTTAAGATGATACCGCACAAAATATGAAGTTCCAAAGGTTTCGAGGCTACACAATAAAGCAAAATGGTTGATTTATCTAAAACAAACCCTAAGTGAAATAGGATCCATTAATCCTGCGCTCACAATGGCAACAATTTGTATTTATACAGCAACTTTAACGCAGTGAAATGTGCTAAGAAATTTCACAGGAGTGGTAGCAAATTAAATTTGACATCAAATCACAGAAGGTGCTGTTAGAGCAGATGACCACAAGCCTGGGTCAAGATTTTTCAGACATCAGAATTTTCCAATCTAACACCATTCAAAGCAAATGTGTCCCTGTCAATAACAGCAGCTCCACTACTATATAATCCTCCATAGGGCTCACTGAAGAGCAAGGCCTACCTTACACAACTGCCAGTCAATCTGATCGGCCAGCAGCTCTGGAATGCCAGCAGTGTGACCAGAAGCAGTACCGACTGCTGGAATTACAATCTGCCCCACCAGTCTCAGCAGTAGAACCCACAGGACTAAGTAGGCACAGGGTTTTGTGGCGGGGTAGAGAGGAGAGGCCCGGGCAGTAGAGGGCCCTGTTGCTAATGCAAGATGAGGAGGGAGCACCAAATGGGGGCAGATCTTTGTGAGGGGGGAGGAATGCCAATGATGAAAGTGAACTACCATCTCTTCCACCTAGAGCAGGCTGAGCGCCCATCCCTGAACTCCTCCCACTGGGTACAAAATTAGGGTTGGATGGGATGTATCCCTTATAAGGGCTTCAGTTGCAATAGGGGCAGATGGACCACCCTAGACCTCACCTGTCTTTCCTCTGCCACCCAGGAAAACTTCGAATAGGATGGGGTGGTGGCAGAGAGGCCACTGGGGAATTTTACGGGCAATACCACCTGCAAACTGACTAGTAAGGGGCGGTAAAATTCCGCCCTTGATCAAAGACATCTCTCTCACTACTCCCAGGATTTTTACACCCTTTTGAGTTTCCACTTCCTCTGCAGGTGCATGGGACCTTTGTCTTCAGCTTCAAGACCCATTGGTCAGCTCTTGAGACTGACCAACATAAAAAACTAAACCTTACATATGCAGCTCTTTCCCAGCTGATACATGTGTGGGAGGCCCAAGGTAGGTAAACTCTTGGAGACAAAGATTATTTTTAGTTTAATTACAGGAATTTTGAATAATTTTGGATCTTTATTCATGGCACAATTAGATGGTCTCCGTCTGGAACCACTGCACTATACTGCCGCTTGTGGTCGTAAGACGCAAAAGCAGACAATTAGACTTGGATGCTGAGACTTAAAGATAGCCAGCAACTCTAGAAGGGGAGGTGCATATACTGGCTGCAGATGGCAGGGGAATGTCCTTAAACATGCCTGGAAGCAATATAAAGAGCACTCAATTTTGGAGGCCGTAGTCTAGGCTGTCAACAGATGGAGGGACATCCTGTTCTCCCAGACTACCAAAAGCCCTTCAGGGAACACCCTCCACTTCCAGGTCTCATTACAGGCATTTTTAATGTTTTTGAAACGTACCCTCAGCAACTAGAGATTTTCAGTGCAGACACTTGCAAGTCAACATAACATCTTTGAACTACTCCATGCCTGTGTCTTTGGATATGCTACATGTAAAACTTTACAAGTGAGTAAGCAATTAAGTCCATTAAGAGTAAAATTTTTATAGTGCACACGTCTTCTGCAGAAATAATTGACAAATGAGCAGTATGCCGAAGGGCTGATTTGCCTATTCTCGCTCCTAATTCTTATGTTCCTATGTTTTTATTGTGCTTTTGGTATATCATCTTTACACTCAAGGTTGGAACTTGTTTGGTGCCTGGGTAAACTTAACTATTTCTTTTAAACTTTGATGCAAAAGAAAGTAACGTGGCCTCAAAAATCTCACCAAACAATATCAAAACTTTTTGTCAACAGAATATGCTAATAAGTAAATGATTAGTATAACGCACAGCTGTTAAAAGTTCTTGCATTCATTAAGACAATACATTAGCACAAAAATATGTTGATGAATTTGGCACGATATAGTGATCTGCAGCAACTAATAGGCCCTTTCTACATGATCATTTTAGGTGCAATTAGTGACTAATTGCACAAATATGTGGTCCTGTAAATCACTAAAAGAGTTATTCTAGCCTGTCTGTCTTATGTTTAAGTACAGAGACTATCATACCAAAGCAGCCTTGATATGAGCAGCTGTGAATACCATTTTTCATAGTAATTAATTCTGCATTTTAATTGGATCATTATCAATTGAAATTATGTTTTATCCACATCAATCAGAAATACATATTAAATGCATTAAGCAGCATTCCCGATCCTTATATGTCTGGATCCCAAAACATCCAAAAGATAGTGTAGAAATTCCTATAGCACATCTACCTATAGTGTACAGAGCAAAGGATACTTGAGCAGCAAGTATGCATTAACATTAACAAAATGTTTTCCTGAAATAAAAGCAAAAAAATGCTGGAAAGACACAGCAATTCAGGTAGCATCAGAGGCAAGAGCAACAGAGCTAACATTTTAAGTCAAAAACCTTATGTCTGAACTGGAAAGTTTATGAGCAAGATCAGAGCCGGAGGAGGGGAGTGTGGGGTGGGGGTTTGAGGTTATTTATTGGTGGGGATGTGGAAAGATAAGAACAAATGGGATCGTCTGTAATATGATGGATCACAGGAGGAATTAAATGACAAAAAGGGTGATGGTACAAGTCATTGGGGTAAGGGACAAGCAGAAACTAAGGATCAGCCTTAAGGGGTGTAAATAGCAATAGCAGAACTATTAGCAGCACTTGTTGTCCAAGAAAATGGAAGCAGTATTCTGAACTAAAGTTGTTGAATTCAATGTTGAGGGTGGAAGGCTGCAACTTTCCTAATTGAATGGTTGAAATGAACACTTGCAAAGTGCTGGCAGAAGGAAGCAAGTGCTGGGAGTGTTGGAAGAGTGGACTAGAGTGGAAGTAGTCCCTTTGGAATGCTTATTGGGATGTAGAGAGAAAGATGTGCTTTATGGTTCCATCTCACTGGATCTGGCAGAAGTTAAAGAAGCTAATCCATTGAATCTGGAAGCTGGTAGGCTGGGCGATGAGAGACTTTGGGATGGAGGGGAAGATGTGAAAGCAGAAATGCAGGAAATATAATGGACATGACCAAGGACCCTCATTCAAAGTGGAGGTGACCCTCAGTTGAGGAGAAAGGAAGACACATTGGAAGCATTCTTGTGGAAAGTGACATCCTTAAAACAGATGTGATGGGAATGGAGAAATTGTGATGAACAAAATAATGTCTTTATGAAAGCATGCAGGAGGAAGCGGAATCAAGATAGCTGAGAATCAGTGGGCTTAAAGTAAATATAAATGGACATTCTCTCCCCAGAAATGGAGGTAAAGATATAAAAGAAGAGAAAGAGGAAAAAAACATCAGACTTGAACAGGGAGGGAAAAATCAGAATTGGACCATGTGAATACGAAAGAGGGAAGGGTGGAAATTAGAATCAAAGTTGATGCTTGTTTCTAGTTCAGGGCGATAACAGGAAGAGACCAACACAGTCGTCAAAGTAACGGAGAAAGAATGAGATGGGCATCACGAACAGGATTGGAACAAAGAATGATCCACTTATCCCATGTAGAAGGAGGCATACCTAGGACTTACATGGGCTTCCACAGTGAAAGGTTTTATCTGGAACAAATGAGCGGAGTTAAAGAAAAATGTCTTCAATATAAGACAAAGTTCAATCAAGCAGAACAGAAAGGTGATGAGTGAGGAGAAGTTGGCTCTCTGCAAAGTTAAGACACAGAAGGCCAACACATTGCCCTGGTGGAGGTTTGCCAGAAAAGACTCAAGGAGCTGAAGAGGCCATTTTGTTCTTATATTCCTTCTGCTTCTGCGATACCCTGGTTCATTTCTGCATTACCTATAGCCTTCCCCATGCACCTTCACATGGAAGTGGAGAAGATGTCTCACCCATTTAACCTCTTACTTTCCCAAGGGAATAGTGACATAATGGTTTTGTTACTGGGTTCAATGTGCAGGGACTTGGACTAATAATCTGAGATATACCAACCCAAATCTCACTATAGCAGGTAAGGAATTTAAATATAGTCAATAAGTAAGTCTGGAATAAAGCACAATTTCAGTAATGATGACTATTTCACAACTGGGTTGTTATTAATTAAAAAATCTTGTTTATTTACTTCCTATAATGAAGGAAATCTGCCAACTTTACCTGGTCTGGCCGATCTGTGACTCTGAACCAACATCAATATGGTTCAGTCCAAACTGCTTCAGAAATGACCTAGCAAGCCATTGATTAAGGGCAATTAAGGCTTTGCCAGCAACACCCACATCTTGTGAATGAATTAAATAAAAACCTTGCTGGGGAAACAAGGATTTACTTATAATTCTTCCAAAATAGTCGCCACTGATAATGCTGACTCCTTTGCAATGGAGAGAGATTGGATGATCACTTTGCTGAACTGTTTCTACTTGCAAGCATGACCCTGAACTTCTGCTCACTTGGCCACTCCCACTTTCTTTCTCTACACCATAGCTATGACAGTAACATTACATTCTGCACCCTCTCTACAAATGGTATGCTTTGTGTGTATAGCTTGCAAAAAATACTTTTCACTGTATCTCAATACATGTGACACTAATAAATCAAATCAAATCCATGGCCTCCTGTACCATTCTAATGAAGCTCAAAAGAAGCACAAGGAACAACCTCCCATCTTTTAAATGGGCATTTGAAGCCTTCCAGCATTACTGAGTGCCAATTTTAGATTATAATCGCTGCAGATTAGCAGGTACTGGTAATGTTTTGCTGTTTCCATTCATACCTCCTGTCGACTCATAGAATCTAAACTTGATGTTCACAGAATCTCTACAATGAAGGAGGAGGCCATTCAATCCATTGAGTCTGCACTGACAACATCTCACCCAGGCCCTATTCCCATAACCCCACGTATTTACCCTGTTAATCCCAAGGAAACTAACGGGCAATTTAGCATGGCCAATTTGCCTAACCTGCACATCTTTGTACTCTGGGAGGAAACCAGAACATCCAGAGAAAATCCACACAGAAGGAGGAGAATGTGCAATCTCCACCCAACACCAGAATTGAACCCGGGTCCCTGGTGCTGCAAGGCAGCAGTGCTAACCATTATGCTGCCATGCCACCTGACTCATCTTTTGAGGAACAGTGGTTGGGGAAATTCGGTTAGTCATGCATCCAGATGAGTCAGGATGACAAATGCTTAAATGAAGGGACATTTTGGCACCCAGGTAGGAGGCAGGTTTGTGGTAGCATGGAGTTAATCATTAGGAGAGGATGGAGTGCAGTGGAGAGAAATATGACTCAAGCACAAAATTCGATGATTGAGAACTTGGGACAAACAGCATCCCGGATGCAGACAACCCGGGACACATGATAGGCCTCTCATCTATAGGGCCGTCCTGGGAAATCTTGGGCAGTTAGTGACCTTGAGGTGAACCCACATTGCCTTGCCTCCAGGCAAGGATCATCATGTGTGTCTTTCCACTGTCCTAGTGAATGAGCAATGCAGCCCTCACAATTGTGGGCCTTCTTTCCGTTTTGCAATTTTAGCAGATTGCCACCATTTTTAGGTGCCATGGTATTTGCCTTTCTGCCTCAATAAGGTTTGCCTTTCCCAATAAGGTTGCCGGCCGGCTGTTACTGCAGGCCCCGTCATTGGGCCTCCTGCCCCAGGACCCACCTGGTGAAAGTCGTAGTAATTAATTAGGAGGCTGCCTCATAAAAAGCTGTGCCGGCCAATACCTTGACAACAGAATCAAAACAGAAAACGTTGGAAACTCTCAGAGATCTGACAGCATTTGTGGAGAACTGTGTTTTTTTTATAAATATTTTTCACGTAGCAATTGACGGGCCTCAGATGTTTACTAATTTGATTTTGAGCAGGAGAAGGGAAGCTTTTGACAATATTTTACTGTAGATGCAACCAATGTAGATTCTATATTTGAGGTTAATTGAGGCATCCTGCAGTGAAGTTAATTAAGAATTCCCCAGTGTAAAGTAAACAAAAAAAGCATACATTAAGATTTACTAAACAAATGAATCATGCTTTCCTTCCTTTCCTTAATCTCAAGTAGGCAATACAACCACAATCCCAAACTGCACCATCATTACAGAAACACAGCAACATAATGAACATGCATCTCATCTTGTAAGCACTGCTCACACACTAATGGGAACCTCAAAAGTGATGGGGAGGGTATGGAAGTATCTTCCAAAATTGCTTTATTGTCCAGTAAATATAAACTCCAGAGACACATATGTGGAAAGCACAGAATCAACTAATAAAGCTAAATGGATTTGCCTTCAATGAGATGGTTTTGCCATTCATTAATTAAGCTGCTGGATAAAGAAGTTTAGATACATTTACAGCATTTTCTCAGTGAGGAGGAGAAGGTGGCAGAGACATCCCACACAGCAGAACTGCCAGAGAATCAGAATAGTATTAATGGAACATTGGAGATAACTTGGCCTAGCTTACATTCTTTCTGAAATCCATTTGCTTAGAATTGAGGAGACTTCGACACTGGTGAATTTGTACCAAAGGCCATCAAATAGTGAGGAGGAAGTGAAAGCAAATTTGAAGGCAAAAGAGAAAATGCTGGAAAATCTCAGCAGGTCTGGCAGCATCTGTAGGGAGAGAAAAGAGCTAACGTTTCGAGTCCAGACGACGCTTTGTCAGAGCTAAAAAGCATAGAAAGTGGGAGATATTTATACTGCAGGGAGAGCGAGTGAAAGATGAGTCAGACAGAAACAGAAAGCGGTGAAGGCAGATAGGAATAGGTAAAGGGAAGGTACTTAAAGGTCAGCAGCATTCAAGGTAGGAATCTACCTCATCTGAATGGGGTATAAAATCCTAGGTTGCTGATGGTAGTAAGGGTGGAAATTGCAGAGCCTCTGGCCATAATCTTCAATCCTCCTTTGATATAGGAGTAGTGGCAGAAGATGAGAGAATTGCAAATGTTACACTACTGTGCCAAAAAAGAGAGGGATGAACACAGCAGCTCCAGGTCAATTTGTGTAATACACAGTTCCACAAACATCAATGTGTAATGACATTAATAATGTTAATAGTTATAAACTTTTTTTTTCTCTTAATTGAGATGTCATTTGAGGAATAATATTTGATCAGGAGTGCAGGGACATATCCATTGCTTTTCTTCACGAAATAATGCCTTTACTGCGAGTGCAGACACTACCTTGGGACATTCCATCCAAAAGGTAGCACCTCAACAGTGCAGCACTCCCTCAGCACTGCAATTAAATATGAACCTACATTACATATGCAAGTCTCGGAAGTGGGCTTGAATCCACAGGGTGGGATTTCTCGGCCGCCCTCACCCCAAAACCGGACAATCCCATCCAAGATCAATGGACCTTTGCATGGTCTACCCATCCCCAACCCTGCCCGTTACGATTTCCGTGACGAGCAGGATGGGAAAATTCCTTCGGCAATTTTTTGACTCTGAGGCAGGAATGCTGCAACTGAACCACAGCGAGCTCGCAAAAACCTGCAGACTCTCTGCAATGCTCTTCAATTGCCAACATTGTTTTTCTTTTTTGTGACTTACGTGAACCAGAGATGCTTCACGCATTAATCTTTCTCCGTTTAGCACGATATATTGTGTGGATGTTCAGTGAAGAGCCAACTTGTATTCCTTGTTTACAAATATGGATTCCAAGGGTGAAAGTAAACGTCAGCGGTAAAAATACAGAAACAAGTGCCTCCCTGAGTGTAACCCCCACTGAGAATGTTTGAATATCTTCTGGATGAGTAGTACTAAACACTTCTACTTAAGTGTAGCTGGCACTTGCTGCTAAAATGTTAAGGAAAATACATTTGACAGCTCCAGCAAATTGAAGACAGAGGGGTAAAATGGAAAGAATACACATGAAATGAAAATAAATGATAAGCAGTTTTTAAAAAAAAAACTCTACCACAGATCTAATTTGAAGTGGCAATTAAGGCTGCCAATCTAAGTAATGCTAGCCAAAATAGATATCTACATGATCTTCAAATTAGGAAGAGAGTGAGCATTTTGATTCAAAGCAGAAATTCTACGAAAGTGGGACTAATATCAACTCATGTAGAGATGTGAGTGCCAGTGAGTTAGATGCAGAAGAATCTTTCGTTTCATGAAAGAATGTAGAATCATGTTTTTTAATTGAAGAGAAATAACAGCAGATGCCATCAAGCAGAAAAGTTTGGCTCATTAAGGCATTCCTTTTTGACAGCTTTGGGAAACAGACAACACAGAAGCTAACTTCAAAATTCTTGGTGAGCTTAAGCAAAGTCTATGAATTTAATAAATTATGCATAATGTCTAAGCACTAATGACAATCTTACAAATGTGCAAGAGCGCAGATCGGATGTTGATGCAACAATTTGCAGATAAAAATGAGTCAATCACTCTGATGGTAAGGATACAATACATGGGAATCATGTCCAAGTTCTTCCATCCCCACACCATATGCTGCCACCACCAAGACGTTGGGTGTAAATGATTGATAAATTCCCTGTACCAAAAAGTGGAAGGCAGAGATAGATTAGTCTCATGATGATGATACTATGGAATTTACATGATTAAGGAGTGAATGGATCAAAGTTGTCAAGCTATTGAGGAGACCATACAGGGAAAAGAATTGGGAAGTCCAGGATGGCACAGTGGCGAGCATTGCTGCCTCACAGCGCCAGAGACCAGGTTGAATTCCGGCCTTGGGAATGAGTGGAGTTTGCACATTCTCCCCCTGTCTGCATGGGTTTCCTCCCACAGTCCAAAGATGTGCGAGTTAGGTTGATCAGCCATGCTAAATTTATCCTAGCAGGGTAAATATGTGGCATTACGGGGATAAGGCCAGGGTGGGATTGCGTTTGGTGCAGACTCAATGGGCCGATTGGCCTCCTTCTGCACCATAGTGATTCTATGATTTAACAGTTGAATCGGGATCTTTTGGGAGTGAAGTATTGAGCACAAGAGATAGCAGTAGTTTGAAATTTACTTTCACAAATAGCCATTGGCTCTAAATTTTAAATCAGATTGAAAGATTTTTGTTAACCAAGTGTCTTGAAGGTCTGGGGCAAAGCCAAAGCAACATAGAGTTTGGTCACGGGTTAGTCATGACCTCGTTGAATAGCGTGCTTGAAAAGTTAAATAGCCTGCTCCCATCCCTACATTTCTATGTTTATTTTTCATATAAGTATGCCTAATCGCAATGTCATGAATTGAATCAATGTCAGGAGTTGCAATAGCAAGGAGTTGCAATATTTAGTTTTAGGATGCTGTTATTTATGTTCTCAACAGGCCACCTAAGCCAGTATTGTCAAAGGTTGTGCATGAATGTACTAATGACTGAGATATCAAGCAGCTGTACACAAATTTATTGGAACCACACATGATCCAAAATGAACACTTTGGTATTCTATTTTCTACATTTGAATTTGCCTCATTGGTGTTTTAGATATCCATGCAAAAAATAAGAAAAAGCAATGCATTTTCAGAGAGGCAAAAGGAGTCAATACATATGCTTTACTATTGTCATAGTATTCCCATTATTAGACAAGCTATAAGCATGAACCCTCTAATGCACACCGGATAGGTGGTGAAAACAGATCCAAAAGTAACCATCAGAAATAATCATTGTAAGTGATTACTTAAAGGAGGATAAGTGGCCAGAGTGCAGAAAAGAGCAGAGGCATAGGATTAATTGGATTGTTCTCTGAAAGAGCTGGCTCAGACAAAAATGGATAAAGTGGCCTCTTCTGTGTTTCTATCAGATTACAAGAATATAAACTCCTATTCCTTAATTCAACCAGGATGAATTATTTACCATTTTATGATGGGTTCAGACCTTCAGGAAGAGGAGTCGAGTGGGGGTCTAAAGGGGGAAGTGGTCTGAGTGGGCGAAGACCTGAGAAGGTTGGGTCAACCTCATACCTGTGTGGTGTTGTGGAGGGGGTTGGGGAGGATGCCTCTCATTGCTGAGGGATTGGTGGTGCTCCTTGGACCCTCAGGGTCCAAAATACCAGGTTTGTGGTTGTGAGGACCTATATTAAATCTAGCCTGTTGCAGATTCCTCTTGGAAGATGGGTGAATAGTAGAAGTGAGTCAAATTGAGCTTTGACTGTAAGCTAGTCAATTTGATAGTTTATCAGGTTCCCATACGCCCTGGCCAGGAACCCGTTCAGGGCCAGAGAGGCAGACTGAAAGCATCGGAATGGTTTGGCAACCAGCACAAAGCCCATTTTTCAGCCAATGCCTGATTCTCCAGGTCATTTCAATTCTTGTTGGGAGCTAGTAGACCCGGAGAAATCCCCCCATAATGTAAATAGTTTTAGGATACCAATTAAGATTGTTACTTGAAAAGTTGAGATGTAGGGACATGTAGGATAATGAGATAATAGTAATGATAATGAGATAGTGATGTATATCATGATATAATATGATGTATCAATCGTCATGTGCAAGGGACTGTGAACACGGAAAAGTCTGTACAAGAGGGAAGAGAACTTACCTAGAAGATAGAATATACAATATTGTAAATAGACAGGTTTTTGAAGAAACCTACTGGAATTAGACTCTAGTCAGTCATAAGTATCGGGAAGCATTTCCAATCCAGAACTGATCACAAGTTACCAAAGAGAAATACAAATACTATTCAAAGTGGAAGCCAGTATATTGATAGGTTTATTGGCCAGATATGGCTTTTAAAATAAAATCATGCCAGGCATCGCTTGTTAGGCCAGCGTTTATTGGCCATCGCCAATTGCCCTTGAGAAGGTGGTGGTAGTGAGATGCCTTCTTGAACCGTTATCCAGTGAGAACTGCAAACATTAAAGGTAAAATAATATTTGCACTTGTCTTATTCTTATATATTTAAAAGGGTTGCAGGTTGCTTTAAGAGCTGATCACATGATTTGACGGTGATGTCATTCAGGTGTTTAGAGAGGCTGCTGTTTTACTTTCAGTTTTGTATTCTTATGCAGAGCAGAGAACAGCTATTCAATAAATAGGTGCTTGTTATATTGAATTCACATGTGGAAACCAGATTCCTTTCTTACTGCTAAAATCCACAACCCCTAACATAGTCAGGACATTATAGTCTAGGTCAAGAAAAATAAACTCTTCTCTCTAGGGGCGGCACAGTGGCAAAGTGGTTTGCATTTCTGATCATAGTGTCAGGGCCCCTGGTTCGATTCCTGGCTTGGGTCACTGTGTGGATTCTGCACATTCTCCCTGTGTCCGCATGGGTTTCCTTCAGGCACTCCGGTTTCCTCCCACAGTCTGAAAGACGTGCTGCTAAATTCTCCCTCAGTGTACCTGAAGAGATGCCAGAGTGTGGCAACTAGGGGATTTTCACAATAACTTCATTGCAGTGTTAATATAAGCCTACTTGTGACACTAACAAATAAACTTTTAAAAATCTTTCCTTATTTCCTTCTCATATTCTTCCTCCAGTAGCAATGGTGTGAACTAATGTGGCAGACTTCCACCACATTTAATCAGAATTTGTTTCTCGCTCTGTTAATTAGGGTCTATTCACTAAGCAATAATTGGTGACATAATATAAGGCAATGTTTAGCGTGCCTACGCATGTACATTGAAAATACCCATTTCAATCAATTTATACGCATAGCATTTGGAATAAAATTAATGAGTTAACAACACAAATAGAGACAACATGTTGTGATTTGGTGGCAATTACTGAGACATGGTTACAAGGACACCAGGTCTGGGAGTTGAATATCCAAAGGTATTTAATGTTTCTGAAGGACAGACAGAAAGGAAGAGGCACTGTAGCTTTATTAGTAAAGGAAGAGGGATATCAGCATTGGAGATCAAGACATAGAATCATTTGGGTAGAAATAAGGAATAGTAAGGGAAAGAAATCCCTGGTGGGAGTAATCTATAGGTCCCCTAACTGTGGTTGCAAAGTAGGACAGATTACAAACTAAGAAATACGGAGGTTTGCAAGAAACAATAATCATAGGTGATTTTAATATTAGCTAGGGTAGCCATGACAGAGAGTTTATAGAATATATTAGAAATTGCTTCTTGGAACAATATGATGTTGAACCAACCAGGGGGCAGGCTTTTTTGGGTTTAGTATTGTATAACGAGATGGGGTTAATTAATGATCTTATAATAAAGGATCGTTTAGGAAAGTGTGATCATTGCATGCATGAATTTGAAATTCAGTCAGAGGGCAATAAATTCAAATCTCACACCGGTGTTTTGGTAAAATAAACACATGTGCATAGCGACCAATTTGATTTAATGGACAGAGCAGAAAGAGTACAAAGTAAGGCAGTTAATGAACACTGGAAGACATTTAAGGAGATATTCAATTTCTCCCAATTAAAATACGTTCAAGAGAGGAAGAAAACTTGTAAGGGGAGGGGAGGTGGGGGGGGCGGGGAGGGTAGGCATCCATGGTTAAACAAGGAGGTTAAAGAAAAAGGCAAAAATCAAGGCATACTACATGGCAAAGGACAGTGGCAGGATGGAAGATTGGGAAACTATTAAAGACTAACAAAGGGTTACAAAAAAAATTTAAAAAAAGCAAAGGTCGGCAAAGAAAGAATTCTGGTGCAAAATATGAAAATGAACAGCAAAAGATTCCATAAATATATAAAAAGGAAATGAATAACTAAAGTCAACATTTGTCCCTTAATGGACGACACTGGAGAATTAATAATGTAGAACACAGCAATTGCAGAGACGTTAAATCAATATTTGCCTCGGTTTTCATGCTGGAGGACATTAGAACCATCCTGCCAGCAACAGGTAATGCAGAGGTTGTTGAAAAGGCGGAAATTAAAATAATCACCAATGTACAGAGCAAACTATTGTGATCAGAGGCAGACAGGTCCCCAGGGCCTGATGGCTGATATCCTAGGGTCTTAAAGGAAATGGCAGCAGAGATAGTGGAGGCATTGGTTCTAATATTCTAAAATTCCCTGGATCCTGGAAAGGTTCCAGTGGATTGGAAAAAGGCTAATGTAACACCTTGGTTCAAAAAGAGAGTAAGGCAGAAAGTAGGAAACTATAGACTTGTTAGTTTAACATCTGTTGTTGGGAAAACATTGGAATTGATAATTAAAGAAATAGTAAGAGGACGTTTGGAAAATCAAAATGCAATCCATCAGAGTCAGCATAATTTTATGAAGGGTAAATCGTGTTTGACTAATATGTTAGAGTTCTTCGAAGATATAAGAAGCAAAGTGGATAATGGGGGTCCTTTAGATGTAGTGCATCTGGATTTCAGGAAGACATTTGATAAGGTGCCACACAAATGTTAATACACAAGGTAAGATCCCACTGGGTTGGCAGTAATATATTAGTTTCAAAGAACAAAGAAAAATACAGTACAGGCCCTCCAAGACTGTGCTGATCATGATGCCCGAACTAAACTAAAAAATAAACCTTCTGTCCTTACTCGGTCATATCCCTCTATTCCCTCCCTGTTCATGTACCCATCCAGATGCCTCATAAATGTTGCTAATGTGCCTGCTTCCACCACCTCCTCTGGCAGCACATTCTAGGCACCCACCACTCTCTGCGTGAAAAAAAAATTCCCCGCTCATCTCCTTTAAATGTTCCCCTTCTCACCTTGAGCTTGTGCCCCCTTTGTAATTGACACTTTCACTCTAGAAAAGGTCTCTGACTATCCACCCTGGCTATGCCTCTCATAATTTTGTAGCCCTCTATCAGGTCTCCCCTTAGCCTCCATCTTTCCAGTGAAAACAAGCCTAGTTTATTCAACCTCTCCTCACAGTCAACACACTCGAGACCAAGCAACATCCTGGTGAACCTTCTTTACACTCTTTCCAAAGCTTTCTCATCCCTCTGGTAGTATGGTGACCAGAACTGCATGCAATACTCCAAATGCAGTCTAACCAAGGTTTTATATAGCTGCAACGTAACTTGCTAAGTCTTGTACTCAATGCTCTGGCTGATGAAGGCAAGTATATCATATGCCTTCATGGCCACCTGTGTTGCCACATTTAGGGAATAGAGAGGATTGGCAAACCAACAGAAAGTAAATGGGGATAGATGGGTCTTGTTTCTGGTTTGTAAGCTGTAACTAGTAGGGAGCCATAGGGTTTGGTCCCAACCATTTACAACCTATAGCAATGATTTGGATGCAAGGATAGAATGTGCTATAACCATATTTTCGGGAAACACTGTCATGGGTGGGAAAGCAAGTTGCAATGAGGGAATAAGAAATTTACAAATGGATATGAATAGGTTAGGTAGTGAACCAAAATTTAGCAGATGGAATTTAACATGATTTAGTGTGAGGTTATCCATTTTGGTCAGAGGAACAAAAAAGGCAACTTATATCTAAATGGAGAGTGACTTCAAAATGCTTCAATGCAGAGGGACCTGAGTGTCCTTGTGCATGAGTTACAGAAAGTTAGTATGCAGCTGCAGCAGGTAATAAGGAAGGCAAATGCAATTATGGCATTAATTGCTAATGGGATCAAGTATAAAAGTATGGAAGTGGTGTTGCAACTGTAAAGGGCATTGGTGAGATCAATCTGAAGTTATATGCACAGCTTTGATCTCCTTACTTGAGGAAATGCAAAATACATTAGAGGCAAGTCAGAGAAGATTCACCAGATTGATTCTAAGGATGAAGGATGATCTTCTAAAGAGTGACTGAGGAGTTTAGGCCTATACTCTATGGAGTTTAGAAGAATGGAAGGAGATCTAATTGAGGTATATGAGATGCTAAAGTGGATTGACGGGGTAGAAGTAGGGCAGATGTTTCCTCTAGTTGGACATTCTCAAATCAGAGGTCATTCTTTTAGGCTAAGAAGTGACAGGTTTACAACAGAAATGAGAAGGAATTATTTCGAAAGCTCTCGAATCTGTGGAACTCTTTATTCCCGAGTGCAGTGAACGCCTGAATAAACAAATTTAAGGAGGAGACAGATAGGTTTTTAATTAGTAGTGGGATGAAAGGTTATGGGGAGCTTGCAGGAAGGTGGAGATTGTATTGAATGGAGAAGCAGGCTCAAGTGGCTGTATTGCCCACTCCTGCTCCTATTTCTTATGTTCTTACGTGTTAACACAGCTGAAAAGAAAGATACTCTCAAAGGGGGTGATTCTGCCATCTGGGCCAGGAGCATCATGCAGGGAACAGTTTGCAGGATTCCTGTGAATGTTTGCACCCCACTAACGTCTCCAAGTGTCAGATTTCCCACGCGGTTTGCTCTGTGCCGGAAATTGGTGGAGAGACGGGGCTAACAATTAAATGAAAATGTAAATACTATTTAAATGTCATTAACAGGCTCGGGACTGAATTCTCCAGGTCCACTAGTTTCTTCCACCTCACTAGAATGTTTCTGTCCAATAGGGTTTAGAACAGCTCCCCACTTTTGAGAAGCTAGTGGCCTGACACCGCTAGAGTGAAGGGGGGCAATCTGGGCCCCCAGGGGGTCAGATGGTGGGGGTGTGATGCCCCCTGACCATGGGCATCCTGGCAGTTCAAGCCTGTGCCCCACCAGGCAGGGGGCAGTACCAAGGGGGTGGGGCCTATTTGGGATAGGGCCTGGGGGTGATCGGTGGGGGTGGGTGTCCTGCTACCACTCTGCATTGGGGATTGATATGAGCAGGAGGGAGGCCAGGGTCGGCTGGGGAGTGGGAGTCTGCCGGGGTGGGGCCTGCTGGGGAGGGGCAGTATCGGCCTGTGTGAGTGGGTGTCCACACCGTGGGGTGGGGAGTAGCTGGAGATCAGGGTGATCCGGGACAGGGCTGGTCCAGGAGGTCATGGTTGGACAGTAGGAGGGTTGGAGGGGCAGCACTGTGGGGGTCCTGGGCTGGCCAGTGATTGAGCTAGCCCGCAAACGGGAGACTGACAGTTTGGGGCCACTGCACATGCATCTAGGAGGCTTGTTGGTTTCAGCCTCCCGGGCAGGGATGGGCCCCGCCCCTGAAATTTAATGAGATTCATGCTGGTGGCCTCTGCATTGCATAGTGTGTATGAGAGATTCTGAAAAAATCAATGCGAATTATTCCTGTTTTCCCACGTATTCAACACTTAGAATTTTTTTGGGAGAATTCCCCCCACTCTCTCAGTAGTTTGAAAACACTTCATCCTGATGTGAAAGGTAAAAATCCTGGTTCTTTATGAGTTAGCTTATTTCTGTCGAATATGAGAGCAGTTATCAATAGAAATTTCCCTGGAAGTTACAATGGCTCTGAACAAAATTGCACTGATATCAACTTGCTACCTTTGTGTATTCCTGGAGCCTGAGACATATTTTGTTCATATCTTTTTTGTGCTCCTTATAATTCAATGTTACATTTCCTGAGCGCCCTTGATGTCACCTCACAGACGTATCAAGCAGATTTTGGTTAGTGACAGCATCTTTATTCATTCATCTCGGATAGATAACCTGCGTGAAGCAAGCTGTAAGTAGTCCTGTTAAAACATAAGATTATATCACTCTTTGATAGATGCGATGATTTTAGAGAAGCAGAATGCAAACAGACACACACGCTGTACCATTTAAGATTTTGGGAGAGCAGTCTAGTATACCATTCAAGCAACCACAATGATTGTCTCCTGTGATTTATGCCCACCCGTTGTTACTTGTGACAGTGATTGAAATATTCCTTTCATGCAACACATCACTCTGTCCACTTTGTCTTCACTCTGGGCAAGATCTTGCAAGTAATTTAGGGCATGTAAATAGCAATATTAATTAAATCCTCAAGGGGAAAGAGAACCTGCAGGAAGGATCTATGTCAGTTTTAAATTATAAGCAGGTTGGTGCTACGCAATGCGCCATCTGAAACAAAAAGTTAACTGGTTTCTTAACGGTTAAGGATATCTCCAAGGTTATGGCTACGACTAAAAAAAGAGAAAATACATTTTTGTTACATTGCTCTTTCAATGACAACATAAAGAAAAATGCAGAAGATTTGCGGGGAAAATACTCAAAATAACAACTTCACCAATAAAATTAGAGCAAATGTTTGATGACCTCTGAGGTAAAGTCAGAATTGGGATTACAGCAGCATTCCTAAATCATGTGCATTTTGAAGGATAGTTACCAAGGCTGAACTTTGGATTACAGCACGAGAAATCCCAAAGGGTTCTGGCCTCATTTTTTTAAAAATGACAACTCAGTTGTAGAAGAGTGAAATAAATATGTTATTAAGAATAAATTAAAAAGGAAAACAAAAGTACACATGGTAAAGATCAGAAAATACAGCAGAATATGCATTCCATTTTCACGCTATGTCTTATTCAAAAATTCGGATACTTCACACGTAGGGCAGAATTTAATCCAGATGCTCCGGTTTCCTCCCACACCCCAAAGATGTGCTATTAGGCTGACTGGAAGTAATAAATTGTCCCTAAATTAGTTTCCCTCAATGTGGATTGCCATAAAACAATAGACAAGGGTCATGGGTGGAGGGGGGGGACTGGTAATGTTAAAATGGCGGCGCGGGCTCGTTAGGCCGAAGGGCCTGTTTCCCAGGCTGTTTTTGTTCTTTGTTCTTATTACGGAGGCCTTGCCTAACAGTTGAACAGCCAGCAGCAACCCTAGATCCCCACTGTTAGGGAAAGCCTGTTCTATAAAGCATCTATCAGAACTTTAACTAGCCAGTGGTAGGCCTTCCCCAGGATTTAGGACCCTGGGGGTAGAAATCCACCACCCACCACCCCCCCCACCCCCAACAGGAGCTGCTGCCAATCAGAGGTTGACAGCTCTTCATTGTCCATCAGTGCCACCTGGAACAGTGGCAGTAGCCAGCAAAGCACTCACTCGGGGGCCTAGTATTGCCGGGGGACCCAGGAATGGAATGGATGTCATGGGAAGGGAGGCTGCCACTGGCTACCTATATACCTGGGGGATTGGTTTAGCTCAGTTGGCTGGACAGCTGGTTAGTGATACAGAGTGATGCCAACAGCATGGGTACAGTTCTCTTGCAGGCTGAGGTTATTCATGAAGGCCCTACCTTCTAAACCTTACCCCTCATCTGAGGTGTGGTGACCCTCAGATTAAATCACCAACAATCAGCTTCCCTCTCAAAGGCACAGTGGCACAATGATTAGCACTGCTGCCAGGGACCTGGGTTTGATTCCTGGCTTGGGTCACTGTCTGGGTGGAGCCTGCACATTCTCTTTGTGTCTGAGTGGGTTTCCTCCAGGCGCTTCGGTTTCCTCCCACACTCCAAAGACGTGCTGGTTAGGTGAATTGGCCATGCTAAATTCTCCCTCAGTGTACCCGAGGAGGTGCCAGAGTGTGGCGACTCTGAGATTTTCACAGTAACTTCATTGCAGTGTGAATGTAAGCCTACTTGTGACACTACTAAATAAACTTTAAAGAAGAGAGCAGCCTTACCTTTTTACCTTTACCTATACACACCCTCGTCTCTCCCACCCGATTAAATGCCCCCCCCTCCAAATTCACTGCTGCAGGGAGAGGGGGGAAGGGGAGTGTGACATTAAAATCCACCCACTGAGGAATTACAATGTACGAGTGACACCGATTAGAACAAGCAAAGAAATCTGAAATTAAATATCAAATCAAATTTTGTTTTGCAGGGTTGCCTGCTTTTGATTACTTTCTTAACCTTCATTTGAACAAACCAGATCTGCAGCACTCCAAACTCCAAGCACTGTTAGTGCTGGAGCGCCAGCAAAACATTAATGCAATTTGAAGGGCTGCACCTAATGGAGGCTGGGGTGGTTCCAGTCAGTTCTAGATAACTGCATTAGCTCTAATGGGTACAGTAATCCTCGCTGTAAAAGCAGCAGGAAACTCACCAATGCTATTTGTTGGCTGTGTGAAATTAACTGAATGTGACCCGACATTTATTTTAAGCCTCTGTGCCTAATCTCATCGTCTGTGAGCCATTTGGAAAGGAAACGTGCAATCGATATTAGACCAGCAGAAGTGCTACCTGTGTGAATCTGAGTCTCTAGTTTGGGTGTTCCTAATCACGGTAGGTTCGGGATTTGGACTTCTCAGTGCAATTTGAGGAGGGCTTCTCTGAGAGACGTCCTTCCAAGATTTCCCAGCAGAGTTGGTGGTAAAAAATATGGCGGATACATTTGGCCAAATAAGGGTGAGTGGACCATACTGAAGCTCAAAGGACAGAATGATATATTACAGTAAGTTCCTGTCATTTCAGAAGATTCTGGAGAATCTTAGCAGGCCTGACAGCATTTGTGGAGAGAGAATAGAGCTAACTTTGAGAGTCAGGGTGACCCTTTGTCAGAACTGCTTTCGAGTAAGGATGACCCTTTGTCAGAAGTGCCTTATTCTCTATTCTCTCTCCAGAGATGTGCACAGATTTGAGACTTGAGCTGTCAGACCTGCTGAGTTTCTCCACCATTTTCTGTTTTCGTTTCAGATTGTTTGTTTTGTCTGTTTATTTGTTAGTGTCACAAGTAGGCTTAGTTTAACACTGCAATGAAGTTACTGTGAAAATCCCTCAGCCGCCACATTCCGGCACCTGTTTGGATACACTCAGGGGGAATTTAGCATGGCCAGTCCACCGAACCAGCATGTCTTTGGAGTGTGGGAGGAAAGCGGAGCACCCGGAGGAAATCCACACTGACATGAGCACAACATGCAGACTCTGTTCCCAGGCTGGGAATTGAACCCTGGGGCCCCTGGCGCTGTGAGATTGCTGTGCTAACCACTGTGTCGCCCATTCCAGATTCCAGCATCCACAATATTTTGCCTTTACGTTGTCATTTCAGCCTGAGTGATAACAGGTTCAAAAGACACTTGTGCGTCCCTGAACTCCAATCACAGAAGGAAGATCTTGAAACCTAAAGGTCAGAAAACCTATGCAGTCAATTGGAAGAAGATTTTAAAATTATTTTGGCCCTCAAAGGGATTGTCAGCTATTCGATATCTATGGATCTCAGTACTTTTGTTGCTTCCCTTATTTTATTGTGATCCTCTATTCCAATCTCACTTTGTCACTGAACCTTGGTTATTTATCATTTTCATTAGCTGGTACAGGAACATCTGAATTCAAGGGAACTTGAGTAGATAACATACTTTCAAGTTAAACTACTGACCTGCCAATTACATTTTCTTTGCTTGGGGATGTTCATTCCTGGTGGTGGCAGTTCCAGAGCTAGCAGGGTGTTCTGTGCACTAGAAATCTGGCAGCTTTTAAGCTGCAAATTTAGTTAACTTGTGTATGAACATAGTCTGTATTTTAAAATCAGCAATCTGTTCCGCGTAAAAATTGGCATTCCTCCAACTGGTCTCACACTGGTTTTGAAATTCTGAATTGCACTGAGATTCTCCAATGTAAAATCAGATTTTCTCCCTCTCTGTTAACCTTGTTCAGGCTGCTCAGAAAACAATATTTCTGCTGGACTGGTTCCAATGTTTGATTGTTTCTTTTTTCATCTACTAGGTCTAAATTCGCTGTAACATCAGGAAGACAAAACCAGCACAGGCTCAATATTGTTCAATATCGTTCGAACAACAGACTTCACCACATTTATGTTATTAAAGTTTTTTAAAATGTGTTTTATTGTGCGACAGATAGATTTCATGTCAAGGCTATATAGTCAGCCAAAAGTATTTTGCTCCATCAAAATGGAACAGCACATTTGCTTCATAACTATACAAGGATCAGAATCTTCTATTCTGGAGCATAGGTTTGGTAGTGGGCACAGAAGTGAGGGTGATTCCCTTGGTGGGGCAGAACGATTGACCAACCTTCCACTCTTCCGCAAGGACCTTGCCAGTTCTTGTAGCAAAGACAGATAGGAAGCCACTGCATTTCCCTTACCAGGTTGAAGGTCAAGTCAGCATATTTAAAGCACACCTGGATTAAGGAGCAATTTAGCATGGCCAATCCACCTTACTTGCACGTCTTTAGACTGCGGGAGAAAACCGGAGCACCCGGAGGAGCAGGCTCAAAGGGCTGAATTTGCCTTCTTCTGCTCCTAATTCCTATGTTCCTAATTCACACAGAAACAGGGAGAATAGGCGAACTCCACACAGACAGTCACCCGAGGCTGGAATTGAACCCAGGTTCCTGATGCTGTGAGGCAGCAGTGCTAACCACTGTGCCACTGTACTGTCCATAAATGCCAACCCATGCTTCAGACCATTTGCACATCCCCTTCCCCTTTGCCCAGCTACTGCTCCACAATTCCAAGCAAACCCCTCCTGCCTTTCTTGGTCATCCTTCAGGCAACCTTCACTACCACAAGCTGGTCGGAAGTATAAGTTGGCATTCATGGGTGGCACAATGATACAGTGGTTGACACTACTGCCTCACAGGCACACGGGTTCAATTTCAACTTGGGTGATAGTGTGGAGTTTGTACATTCCCTCTGCGTCTGTGTGGGTTTCCTCTGGTTTTCTCCTACAAGGTGTGCAGGTTAAGTGTATTGGTCATGCTAAATTGCCGCTTAGTGTCCAAAAGTGTATAGGTCTGGGTGATCAGCAGGATAAATATGTGGAGGTTATAGGGATAGGGGTTGGGTAAGATGCACTGTTGGTGCAGACTCGATGGGCTGGATGCCTTATTTTGCACGATAGGGATTTTATGATTCTACGGTGCCGTGATTTACAGACACTCCCGAAAGAGAACATTGAGGCGTAAACTCACCGATAATCATGCAGGAAGTGTACCTTGTCAGGTGCAAGCCACTTGTGTGCAATTGTAAATGTGAACCTTCCTGGTGGGGAAAGTAACTTGGAGGCCTAACTAAATGCTGGCGAGGTGGCCTTTTAATGGGCATGACATGCAAATGCGTACACAAGGGCTTCCCGATATCGTTTGTTGGGAAGCTCGACTCACTTTTAAGAACTACTAAAATTTATTGGAAAACTAATTTTAGGGCCCCCACCAAATGAAGTTCTGCTGCCCGTCATCTTCCCCTGCTGACATCACTGGAATTATTTTGCCTTATTACCTTGTCTTATCAGTGCCAGTGTTAGAATTTGATTACAAATGGTTGTAATAATGCTGAATGGTATTGAATCTTTCCAAAGTTGCCAATGGTCTATATTGTTTGATTTTGTATGTTAAGTTAATGAGCCAATTCAGCTTCTGCTTCAGCTGCTTTTCTTTTAAGAATGACTGTTCATCCTTTTGAATATGTTTCGAAAGAGTTCACCTCCTTTCCAATTTTCTTGCTTTCTAAATGAGTCACTTGACTTGCTCGGGAATACGATTTTCAGTCATTAGCTGGGATTTGTTTCCAAGATTGTTTCAGTTGGAGCGTTTGCTGCAATTTTTGTTAATGAGTGAACAATCTCGCTTTGGTTAACACCTGCCTGTGCACAAAATAAATTAGGGTACATGTCTAAATGTGCCAGCAATAATTTAAGGAAGTAACAGTAAAGAAATTGTGAAATAAACTAAAAAAGACAATTAAATACACCATATACCTACCCCGTGATAATGAAACAAAAAGTGACGCAAGTCTCTACTGTTACTGGTTCCAATGAACCTTAGGTGCAGTCAAAGAAAATTAAGCTTCAGTGATACATCGCAGAGCCTTTAATGAAGTCCTTAAGTGGTTGTGATGAGTAAATTTTGGAACCTGTCTCAACGTAGAGTATTATTTTTGCCAGGCATGGAAGTTCATAGCTGGTAATGAAATGCAAGGTTCAGTGGTCACAGGTACCATCTATGATTTCATGAAGAATAGCGGAACAAAAGGATGGCAGCAGGTGGTAAAGTGGTAAACATAGGGGCAATTCTCCCAGCCTGCTGCGCTGCTAAAGTGAAAACCGTTTAGTGAGCTGCCTGCTGGGTACCACATCCACTGCGTGTCTTTGGGTGCCGATTTCCATTGCCGTCAGATCTGCACTAGAAATTGGCGGTATAACAGGCACCAGAGCTATATAATTTATTTAAATTAGAATTTGTATGTGGACCTGGGACTGAAATCTCCAGGCATGCTAGAGTCTCCCCTCCCACCCCGCCAGGAGCGTTTCACTCGAGTGGGGTGACAATAACTGTCCATTTGCGGAGAACTGGTGGCTCAACCCTGCTGGAGTGAAGGGGGCCATCGAGGTTCCCTAGGAGGTCGGAGGTAAGGGGGGGGGGGGGGGGGCTGCCCATGGGCATTGCCAGCTTGGCAATGCCAGCCTGCCTCCTGGCATTGCCCAAGGGAAAAGTGGCAGTGCCCAGAGGGCACCTTGGCACTGCTTGCAGGGCATCGGATGGTGCCAAGGGACATGAGGCAGGGCCAATATAGGGGCAGGGTCTCTTGGGGGGGGTTGCAGTGGAGGTGTCCCGCTGCCACTCTGCATTTGGGCTTGGTGACAGAAGGAAGGAGGCCAGTGATCAAGACTGGCCATCAGGGTGTGGGAGGAGAGGTCAGCCTGCTGGGGCATCAGGACTGCATGGCATGGGGTTGGGACTGGGGGCAGGGGCCAAATCTGCCCGTAGAGGATGGGGGGGGATCAAGACTGCTGGGGTGGGAGTTGGGGGCATATGGAGATTGGGACTGCGGGAGTAGTGGGGAGATCGAGGTGGGGCGGGGGGGGGGGGGGGGAGGTCCAGACTGACTTGGACATGTCCGGGAGGCCAGCATTTGGATGGTGGGGGTGACAGTATGACAGTGATGGGGAGTCTCGGGGCTGACCAGCAATTGAGCTGGCCTGCAATTGAGAGGTTGGCAGTGCGGTGCTACTGTGCATGCGCCAATCTCGTCGCTGACAGATCGGTGCATGCACAGAGGCCTGTTCCGCACTATGCTGCTGGCCCCTCCAGCGGGAATAGGCCCTGCCCCTGATTTTTCATGAGGTGTGGGAGATTCATTTTGAAAATCCCACTGAAATAAAAAATGGGATTGACTCTAGTTTTTTGTGAATTTGACATTTAGAATTTTTTTGGGAGAATTCCACCTTGTCTGCTGTTTGGCAAGAAATTAAGAGGATGCATGACTTGAAAAGATGTGTGAAGACAGTTTTGATTTGATCTGATTTTTTTATTGTCACATGTATTGGGATACAGTGAAAAGCATTGTTTCTTGTGTGCTATACAGACAAAGCATGCCATTCATAGAGTATGTAGGAGAGAAGGAAAGGAGAGGGTGCAGAATATAGTGTTGCAGTTATAGATTAGCGTGAAGAAAGATCAGTTTAATAAATGATAGGACCATTCAAAAGTCTGATGACAGTAAGGAAGGAGCTGTTCTTGAGTTGGTTAGTACACGTTTTCAGACTATTGTATCTTTTTCCCGATGGAAGAAAGTGGAAAAGAGTATGTCCGGGGTGGGTGGAGTCCTTGATTATGCTGGCTGCTTTGACGAGGCAGCGGGAAGTGTAGACAATGTCAATGGATGGAGGTTGGTTTGCCTGATGGACTGGGGTACAGTTGCTGTTATGTTGCTTTGATGGGCTCTTAACGTAAAGGTAAGTGTAACAATCTTACCAAGGCCAGTCTTCTGTCACTATCATCCTTTATTTACAAATGTGCTCAAAGTGCTGCTCAGCAGATACCATGTATAGTTCAGCCCCAGTCTTTGGACTGCTGGCCTGAATGGAGTCAGCTGGTTTTAAACCCCTCGCTGCTCCTTCCCTATCGGGCGAACCTCCACTCGCCCAATGGAGTAGCTTGTATTCTACGAGGTCCATGGGGACATCTATTGACCTTCCCCTGTGGCCATCATAACATTAAACGTGAATAAATCATTGAGGAATGTTTATATCAGGGGTATTTAATCATGTGGAATTGTTATATCACAGCAAATGCTTTTCAGTCTTGTTTTCCTCTGCTAAAATCTTCCACCACTCCAGCACCATTCTGGAGAGCTACAAACACTTCACATTTCCATTTTTTGCTCCACTCCACTCTCACCAACAAGTGCAAGGATCTAATGGACTTTGTCAGCCAGATTGAGGACTGAAATAGTATGTGGAAATTAAGTTACAACAAGTATGGCAGGCAACTCTCAGCAAAAATCATCAAACAAGGCCTCACTGGGGTCAGCGGTTGTGTCATTTTCATAAACACTGCATTCCTGGCCTTGGCCACAGGATGAAACAAAGACAAGTTATCACGACAAAAAAAAAACAAGATATGTTAACATGTTACTCTAATGAAGGAGACAGTTTTCTATTGGATAAGAAAGGGAAAAAAGCTATGCTATGATTGGTGAAGCGTATACGCAAATGAAGGATGAGAAAGTTGATCGTTTCTCATTTGCTGTAATTAACCATAACTCTTAATTATCTGTATGAATCAACAGAACGCCTAGCAGTGTGTTGCACCGCATGTGTGTTCTCCTTGCTAGCAAGTAATAAAGCCTGGGAGATTGAGTACTCACCGTGTGTTGTCTGGTTAATCCTCAACAAGTACACACTTAGCTGGAAGCAAGTTTTCAGGCCAGACTTCTGACCTTGCATTGTATCTTCAGCCTCACTGAGAAACCACCAATACAGACCTCGTTACAGCACGGGAGAGACAAAGCCACGCCACCATGATGCTGAACAATCTGGGAATCGCCCTGGAGGGCAATCAGACAGCTCTGCATTTTATACAGCAAGGTAAATTAATCAAACTTCTTGACCACTCATCATGTGTTACATACGGTTTGAATTCTTTTAAACATTTAATACTATTTAGCAATTCTAAGTCTAGCCAACTGAAAAGTACTTATATTTTTGCTCATGGGAAATGTCAGCTCTTCAGATTGTGCAGAAGAATTTTGCGGATTTTGATTTTGCAGAAGAAGAAATTAACATTCTCCTCACTGTGATGGAAGGAAGACAGACATACATCTTAGGAAGCGAAAAGGCAAAACTGCTATGGAAAGTGCAGTCCATTGCCTGGAAGGAATTAGCCATTGTGGTCAGCTCAAGTAGCACCGTGTGACGGACAATGGATCAATGCAAGAAGAAACTTTCTGATTTAATGCATGCTGTCAGGATTTGTTCATATCAATTTCTGATGTATTGATTCCACTTTTTACGTTGAAAATACAGGAGGATCATAAGATGTTGTTTTTGTTTACTAAGTTTATGAGATATTGTGTAACATACAGTACCTTTGAGGTGGCTCTGACTTTGTCATGTTTTATTTCTAATCAGAAGTCCCGCTGGATGCAGGCTGAAAGCTGTCTCCAGCAGTTGTAAAATGTGTCACAGCATAGCAAAGTCAGGATCATGATTTGTTTACACTAACATGTCTTCCTTTAGGCAATGCTGGCCCGTAATCCATGGGCTCACTCATTGACTGGAGGTGGTGCCATGCATCAAGGGCCCAATGGAATAGGAAGAGTTCACAAAGCAGCTATATCGGCCCCCTCCCAACCCCACAACAGATATGGGAATGAACAATGGTGATGTCAACCCCAAGTGCTTAAACCATGAGGAGAGTCGATACATGTGACAAATAATAATTGTGAAGTATTTCCTCTGACAGATTGCCCACAGGCTCATCAGATGCCAATGGACGTGAGTTGGCAGCAACATTTGAAATTCCTGAAGGGGTGATGAGGAAGGATCGGAGATGAAAACTTTGCAGCAATGTGGCATGACAACTGCAACGCAGGAGGGAGGACAGGGAAGCATTGGAGTTGGAAGGTAGCCTTGGAAATTCAGCGCTAATGTTAAAAGTTTGTGAGGAGGCAGAGATCAATGATGCAATGGTACAAAGAGCAAGGAGGGCCCCTGGGAAGTGAGAAACCTACGGTTCCTGGAGCAGAATCTCCGCAACCACTTGCACAACAGCAGTCCCATGCAGGGGGTTGACAAAATTAAGATGGTGTGATGCTCCTTGTGTAAATCAGGAACGGGTTCAAAGTGCTGAGAATTATCAGGATACTTCTGACCTGCTTCAGCAAACTTTGACTGAATTCAAGATGAATATTAAAGTTTAAAGTTTATTTATTAGTCTCATATGTAGGCTTACATTAACACTGCAATGAAGTTACTGTGAAAATACCCTGGTTGCCACACTCCTTGGAGATCATAGGAAGAGTGTATGATACAGCTGAAATGTTGATACAAAGCATCCTATTATGTCCTTCTTTTTACTCGATTTTTGTCCCCGCAATCAAAAAATGACTACATGTAAAATTTGTAAAGGAAATATTCCAAAACATTTTTGTCAGTGTAAAGAGGTAATGTGTAACATGATGCATTGCCGTTGTGTACTCGTGCTAATTGTGCAGTGATTTCTCTTCAAGGTATATTTTACCATATGAAGACTCAAAGCCAATAACAGGCAACTCCAAGGGTGATTGTAAAGCTGGAAAAGGACAGCTGCAACATTTTGTGTGCGACTGTTGAGGGATCTTGCATGTGTTAAGACATTAAGTGTCACTTAGAGCCTGAACTAACAGGAAAAACATGCCCTGCCATTGCGATGTCAGACACATGCTGCTTCTGAGGGTTATCAGTACTCTGCTTGAGCGTGGAGTGATGTACCGCTTGAAGTCCCTGTATCCCTCATTAACTACAATCTTGTTCCAACTTGTCCATCACTGAAGCTAGTAATTATCACTTCTTAGAATGCTGTCCACGACAGAACAAAACCAACAGAGTGAGAATCCATGAGAGAAGCAGCTGTACGTAATTCAGCTGATTCTTCAGAACAACATTGAGAAATGCTGCCATATCGGACACTCAGGACCAGATTTTTGAGACAGGTAGCTGGAGTCGGAAATTTCCCAACACAGTGGACCCATTTCTGTAGAAAGTGTTCCGTCAATTTTCACTGAATCCCATCCTTTGTGACTTTTGAAAAAACAATATTTTAAAACGACAGCGGGGTGGGGGGACTTCTCCCATTCTGCTTGCCATGGGAATCGTAGCGGGTGGGGGGGTGGACCACATCCATTGACTTTGGGTGGGATCTCCGGGTTTTAGGATGAGTGCGGCTGGACAATCCCACCCAACATTTTTACAAAAAGACTGATGGCTCCTGAGAAAATACCACACCATTTTGTGAAACAAACTATTTGTATCTCTCGATCTGGCCTTGGGTGACTGCCAGTGTGGAGTTTGTACATTCTCCCCTTATCTGCGTGGGTTTCCTCCAGCTGTTCCAGTCTCCTCCCAGTGTCCAAAGATGTACGGGTTATGTTGATTGGCCATGCTAAATTGCCTCTTAGTGTAGGGGATTAGCAGGATAAATACATGCGGTTACGGAGATAGGGTCTGGGTGGGATTGTTAGTGCTGGCTCAATGGGCTGAATGGCCTCATTCTGCGCTGTAGGAATTATCCGATAGTATGAAGTCACACTTTCTGATATTGACTTAATGTTCGTCAGCTCAGAAGAGAAATTAATCTTCAGTGGTAAAGTTATATTTGCATTTTTGAAATAAAACATTTTGACATTCTGAAACCACAGATGGGACAAGAACGCAACTACATCATGGGATTATCCCAAATCTTTATTTGGGCCATAACTTGACACTGATGTGAGGCCACATGGTATTGTGGCCATCCTTGCTCTCTGAACACACTAATGAAAGGTCAAACTGACACAAGAAAGCGCCATCCTCACAGTGAAAACCCAAAACGTAAAACCATCAGACAGCTGTGATCGACTAGGCAGTTAAAATGCCACACTACAGTGCACAGAAAGATAAGTCAGAGCCCTCTATCCTCTGCGCTGTTCCAATCATCAAGCCCATCTGAGAAACCAGCCTCTCACAAATAAACTTCGGCTGCTGAGCTACCTCTGCAATTTCAAAGCCTTCACTTCAGACAATGTAAAGGGCGGCACGGTGGATGGGCAGCACGATGGCACAGTGATTAGCACTGCTGCTTCACAGTGCCAGGGACCCGGGTTCAATCCCCAGCTTGGGTCACTCTCTGTGCAGTGTCTGCATGTTCTCCCTGTGTCTGCGTGGGTTTCCTCCAGGTGCTCCGGTTTCCTCCCACAATCTGGTTAGATGCATTGGCTGTGTTACTTTCCTCCTTAGTGTACCCATACAGGTGCTGGAGTGTGGCAACCAGGGGATTTTCACAGTAACTTCATTGTAGTGTTAATTAAGCCCACTTGTGACACTGGTAATCCTTTTTTTTAAGCCTAGTTGATCACAGCAGTTTGATGGCTATGCTTGTTGGTCACCTTCCGTCTACTTTGAAGTTTCTGTTTGCTTCTGTGAAGATGTTCTTTTTCTCAGTTTCTTGCCTCACTCAAAACTTCCTGCAATTATCATATGACCTGTACAAAATGTGTAGTCATCTCCCAAAAAGGCCTTGTAAATGTTTGTTAAGCTTTGGGATAATCCGATGATGTAGTTGGGTTCTTCTCCCATCTGTGGTTTCAGAACTTCAGATGGTCCAGCTCCCACCTGTGGTTCTTAACTTTGTGTTCTTACCAAGGCACAATTTACATTCTAACCATGAGGAACTGACAAAACTTTGTTATCTCCTGGATGAGACCAAGATGAACCATAACTAAATTAAAGATTGTGTTTTGACCTTTCTGAAGAGGAGAGCCAATTTAAGATCCTGGTGACTTGAAGACATTTTGAAACAGTCTTTAAACTTAGTCCAGGATTTTTTAAAAATGTGACCTTCAGATCAATTTCCTAAAATTTGTAATAATTAAATATTGCCAAATTACCAGTTCTTGAAGGGACTGCTGACAGTCGCTCACAAAATGGCAACAAATGTTCTCACTGTTCAGGAACAGGTGTCTTTTTCCTGGTAATACCATCAGTCCTAATCCTAATTTATTTACATTTAAAGCTTTTGTAAGCTTATTTAATGCACGCAGATTAAAATGGCTTCTGTGATATATTGCGACGCACACTGTGCACTAAGCACTGGGCAGGCCTCAATGCCCAATAATACACCACAAATATCATCTACACTGCATTGTCACAAGTGCCGAAAAATCACATTTTTGCTTTTTGTTATCAGGCAAATTGAACATTGTCTGTTGAGGGAAAAAACTTACTAGGTCAAAGATTCGTACTTGTCCCATACCTCCTTGATTATTCTAAAACCAATCCAAGGTCATTTCCCTGGCCCTGCACTCAACCCTGAAACACCTAGATAACAAGGACACCTATGTCAGACTCTTATTTATTGACTACAACTCAGCGTTCAACACTATTACTCCCATGAAACTGATCTCCAAACTCTGTGGCCTAGGCATTGACACCTCCCTCTGCGACTGGACCCTGAACTTTCTAACTCATAGACCACAATCAGTAAGGATAGGCAACAAAACCTCCTCCATGATCATCCTCAACACTGGTGCCCCACAAGGCTGTGTTCTCAGCCCCCTACTATACTCCTTATACACCTATGGCTGTGGGGCCAAATTCCCCTCCAATTCGATTTTCAAGTTTGTTGCCAACACCACCATAATGGGTCAGATCTGAAACAATAACAAGACAGAGTGCAGAAATGAGATAAAAAATTTGGTGAACTGGTTCGGCAGCAACAATCTCTCCCTCAATGTCAACAAAATGAAGGAGATTGTCATCGACTTCAGGAAGCGTAAAGGAGAACATGCCCCTGTCTATATCAATGGGGACGAAGCAGAAAGGGTCGAGAGCTTCAAGTTTTTAGGTGTCCAGATCACCAACAACCAGTCCTGGTACCCCCATGTTGACATTATAATTAAGAAAGCCCACCAATGCCTCTAGTTAATCAGAAGACTAAGGAAATTTCGCATGTCAGCTACGACTTCCACCAACTTTTACAGATGCACCATAGAAAGCATTCTTTCTAGTTGTATCACAGTTTGGTATGGCTCCTGCTCTGCCCAAGACTGCAAAAAAACTACAAAAAGGTCATGAATGTTGCCTAATCCATCATGCAAACCAGCCTCCCATCCACTGACTCTGTCTACATTTCCCGCTGCCTCAGCAAAGCGGCCAACATAATTAAGGACCCCACGCACCCCAGACATTCTCTCTTCCACCTTTTACCTTTGGGAAAAAGATACAAAAGTCAGAGGTCACATACCGAATGACTCAAGAACAGCTTTTTCCCTGCTGCTGTCAGACTTTTGAATGGACTTACTTGCATTAAGTTGATTTTTCCCTACACCCTAGCTATGACTGTAACACTACATTCTGCACTCTCTCATTCCCTTCTCTATGAACAGTATACTTTGTCTGTATAGTGCATAACAAATAATACTTTCACTATATGTTAATACATGTGACAATAATAAATCAAACCAAATCAAATGTCATTGACTCTTTTCTTCAAACGTAATTAAATGTTTAAACTTTCAAGTCCAAATCAGGATGGAAGATTACCTAAAATATGCATTTAAGAGAAAGCTAAATAAGAAAGGAGGGAGAAGGAAAACAAGGGTACATTGATAAACTTATGTACTTTATAGATATATAAGATTTGTAAGGATAACACAGGTTATAAAAATATATCTTATACTTTAATGTGCTCAGTAAGTACACAGTCCGTGTAAACCAATAGGTGAAACGTGATCAGTCACATAACACTTTGAAACCAAATAATAGATACCACTCAATACAATTTCTGTGGATTTCTCATCAAATACTCCCAAATTCTTGTTACAATGTGAATCAATTGGTCTCAGTGGAACTCTACTTTTAACACAAAGGTTTCTAACCTCCACTCTTGAAGAACACATTTTGAAATTTTCTCCCACACAAGGTTTTCTCTCAATTGCCTTCAGCAAGGGTTCACATTGAGAGCTTCAACCTCTCTTTTCAGTATTCCTCTGCCCTGGATCAACAAGTGCATTCAAGCTTCCAGTCAATCTCTCAGGCACCCAGCTAACAGAACATGACTGTTTCACAGGCTGCGGGCAGCATGGTGGCACAGTGGTTAGCACTGCTACCTCACAGTGCCAGGGACCCGGGTTCAATTCCAGCCTCGGGTGACAGTCTATGTAGAGTTTGTGCATTCTCCCTATTGTCTGCATGGGTTTTATCCAGGTGCACCAATTTCTTACCACAGTCCAAAGATGTGTAGCTTAGATGGAATTACCATGCTAAGTTGTCCCTTAGTATCCAAAGATATGCGGGTTAAGGGGATGAATGATGTAAGTATGTAGGATTACAGGGATAGGGCCTGGGTAACATGATCTATTGGAAAGTCGGTGCAGGCTCCATGGGCTGAATGGCCTTTTTCTACACTGAAGGGTTATGATTCTATGATTAAGGAGTCACCAACCTTACGATTACTTTGGATGTCTGGTTTCTCACTATCCAACCTCATCAGGTCTGCACTTTGCAGCAGGGCCTCTCTCTGCCACTTTCTTTAACTTCAGGAAACAGTACCTTTCTCACATTTTGGTTCTTTGTCTCTGACTTCAACCTCCTGGGATTTTCCTTATTTTCATTCCTTGGTTTCTGGAACTATCTGTCTTTAACTTCTGGGGTTGCTTTCTACCCCTTACTCAACTGTCCTTCCCGCGCTGGGAACTTCTGTGAAAAGCATTTTGCTTCTTGGTTAGCTGGTTCCAGAGTGATTCTAATGGATAAAACAAAAATACAGAAGCAAAGAAGTTATGAAGGAGCTTTATAAAACATTGGTTTAGCCTCAGCTGGAGTACTGTGTCCATTTCTGGGTACCACACTTGGGAAGCTTGTGAAGGATTTAGAGAGGATGCAAATAAGATTTATGAGCATGGTTCCATGAATTATGCAGACAGACTGGAGAAGCTGGGGTTGTTCTTCTTAAGCAAGAGAAGGTTGGGAGGAGAATTGATAGAGATATTCAGAATCATGAGGTGTCGACAGTAGATAGAGAGAAACTGTTCCCACTTGCAGATGGGTCAAGAACCAAAGGGCACCGACTTAATGTGATTGAACCAATGGCAATAAAGGGAAAGCTTTTTCATGCAATGAGTAGTTAGGATCTGGAATGAGTGGGGGCAGGTTCAACCATGGCTTCCAAAAGAGAACTAGATAAGCACGTGAGGGGAAAAGAATTGCAGGGAAAATAAAACAATGGGACCAGATGAGTGGATCTTAAATATAGCTGGCATAACTCTATGATAATAGTCAGAACAAATCAACCAGCAAATAATCTGTAGTTAATAATCCTTTAAGTAAAATTAATGGTTGATGTGGTGTGAATTCCTTTGTGCTGCTTAGCATCACGTCCAGGAGGATGCAACAAGCAGCACCAACATAAAGTCAACATCGTGTACATTTTAATCTTTGAGCATGCTACACATAGAAATATAGAAACATGGAAATTAGAAGCAGGAGCAGGCCATTCAGTCCTTTGAGCCTGCCCCGCCATTCGTTTTGATCATGGCTCATCATCAAATTCAATATCCTGATCCCCCCTTCCTCCTATATCCCTTTAGTCCCAAGAGCTGTATCTAATTTCTTCTTGTAATCAAACAATATTGGCCTCAATTACATTCTGTGATAGTGAATTCCACACATTCACTACCCTCTGGATGAAGGAATTTCTCCTCTCCTCAGTTCTAAAGGTTTACCCTTTATTTCTCAAACTATGGCCTCTAGTTCTGGGCTCCCCCACCCATTGGGAACATTCTTTCCGAATCTACCCTATCGAATCCTGATAGAATTTTCTAAGTTTCTATGAGATCCCCTCTCACTCTTTTAAACTCCAGTGAATATAATCCTAACTGACTTTCCTCATATGACAGAACTGCCATCGTAGGAATCAGCCTGGTAAACCTTCACTGTACTCCCTCTTATCCTCAGATAAGGACACCAAAACTGCACACAATACTCCAGGTGTGGCCTCACCAAATACCCTATACAACTGCAGCAAAACCACCCTATCCCTATACTCAAATCCTATTGCTATGAAGACTACATACCACTTAACTTCTTTTTTGCCTGCTATACCTAAGCGCTTACTTTCAGCAACTGATGCACAAAGGACACCAAGGTCTCGTTGAGTATCCACCTTTCTCACTGGTGCCATGGGTGCCATTTTGGAACTTAAGGGGCCTCATTGCATCCAGAAGAATGTGAGTCACGGAGTCTAATTTTACCCTCTGTGAGTTGGTTATTTCATAATCACAGATTAACTGTCATAGAGATATAACAGGGAATTATGAGTCTATTAACTGGAAATCAAAATGAAAATGTACATTACCACATATTCCATTCGCAAGAATTGAAACTGCGGAAAATGCGCGAGAAACATTTTTGGTCCTATACATTTAGATTTTTTTTTCAAATTTGTGTTAACTTTGTTCAGAGTCCCAGCAGGCACAGGAAACAAAGCTGGGAACAGAAAGTTGCATGCAAAGCCATAGAAACATAGAAGATGAAAGCAGGAATAGGCCATTAGGCCCTTCAAACCTGCTCCACCATTCATTTTGATCATGGCTGATCATCAAATTCTATATCAGGTTCCCACCTGCCCCCTATATTCTATGATTCCTTTAGCCCCAAGAGCTATATCAAATTTCTTCTTGAAATCAGACAATGTTTTGGCCTCAACTACATTCTGTGGTAGTGAATTCCACACATACACCACGCTTTGGGTGAAGAAATTTCTCCTCATCTCAGTTCTAAAAGGTTTACCCCTTATTCCCTTAGTTCTGGATTCCCCCACTATTAGGAACATTCTTTTTGAATCTACCCTCTCTAACGCTGATCTACCCTGTCTAACCCTAACATCAGAGCAAAAGATTCCCCATGCCCATTGGATTTCAAATAAATAACTAAGATTCTTTATGTTCCTATGTACAAAAATGTCTTACAAAGTCCTGTGGTTTTCTGCATCGGTCCTGGTTAAATTCCCCAAAGACTTTTTGTGCCTCTGGGAACTGACTTTGAATAATGTCCAGCTGAGACAGGATGAAAATCTCTTTCCTCTGGTAGCTTCATGGCCCCAAGCCATAAGAAATGAGTTCCTGCCACTTTTAACTCGAATGGGTTTTAATCTCACAATACTGTTCAGAATGTTGACATTAATTGCCAATTCATTAGTACTTTCACAGAATGGCTGGTACTTCTGAAAGTCTTTTGAGGCTGTTGTAAAAGCAGGTTATTGTGTCAATGGGGGAAGCGTTTTAGTTTCCCTGTAGCCTGTTCTATACGTGTCCTTGAAAATACCTGATTTTGCATTTGAATCCGAATATGTACACACATGTTTCTTACTCATACGGGGCGCAGATCAAATCAAAGTTCATATTAAGCAATTTTTTTTTAAGTACTGCTTTGAACCACATCACGTCTGCTTCTTGTACAAGAGAAGCTTTCATCATTAGTTAAGGATTTTCTTTAGAAAAAAGAGTTTTCCTACCAGGCTTCACATCGTATATCAAGTGCAAAAAATGCTTCTCTGCTCCAAATGTCATGCATACTGCCTCCAGGGCCTTCCTATCAACTGTGACTTTACTTCTTCTGAGGTCTGTACAAAACTCCTAAAGCAGCTAAAATGAAAAATGCTCCAGTCACTACCATTCATCACTGTAGCGCTGATTACTGAGAATAAGAAGTTGTCAAAGCAATCACATCAGACAAATATAAGCCTCCTCCTTCAGCCCTTTTGCAAGCAAGCTCTAATGACTCAGTCTTTGGTACCAGTTTTAAATCAAACTTGAGAACTATTACCAGCAAAACTCAAGAAAATCAGGTCATCGGAATAGCTGAAAATATACATTCCTTTCAATTTAACACATACTGTTGTCACCAGGAAAAGAATTGGGACTGTGAGATAGCTTTCTAAGCTCAATCCTCACAAAAGAGCATGTTTTCTGGTTTATGGTGAATAATTTTTCAGTATCCTTCCAATAACTTCACAATGTCCTGTTTTAGAATCAATTCTTTTTACAACTTGATCACCCAGCCTTGGCTCAGTTCCTGAGAATTGCCCCTGGAGTGCCCTTCCTTTCCAGTTGGTGAACTCTCTGTAGGTGCTTGTATAGCTCAGGGAGTTTACTGATTATTCCGACTATGATGGAAGCTGTTATACAAAAATCCGCCCTCAGGATTCATAGAAACATAGGAAATAGAAGGAGTAGGCCATTAGGCCCTTCATGCCTGCTCCGCTATTCATTTTGATTATGTCTGATCATCGAATTCAATATCCTGATCTCCTCTTCCCCCATATCCCTTGATCCCTTTAGCTCCAAGAGCTATATCGAATTCCTTCTTGAAAGCACACAATGTTTAGGCCTCAACTACATTCCGTGGGAGTGAATTCCACACAGTCACCACCCTCTGGGTAAAGAAATTTCTCTCACCTCAGTTCTAAAAAGATTACTCCTTATCCTCAAACTATGACCCCTGGTTCTGGACTCCCTCCAGCATGGGGAACATTCTTTCTGAATTTACCCTGTCTGACCCTGTCAAAATTTTATACGTTTCTATGAGATCTCCACTCACTGTTCTAAACTCCAGTGAACATAATCCCGCGGAAACATAGAAAATAGAAAATTCCAAGCAAGGGGGTAGGTTTTTTGACTGGGTGGTAATTTGACAGAATGGATGCCGTCCTTTAGAGAACCCAGCCAATTTCTATTCCATTAATTTCAAGGATGGACTATCTGCTCTGGCAGATTACTGCTTGGGTGATGATGATGAGAATCTACACAATGCTGCTTGCGCTGCATGTGAAAACAGTGGAACTGAAAATACACTGAGGATCCATTTAAATTTTATACTGTGTGCTATGCAAATAAGATGTTTTTTAAAATATCTTTTGAAGTTACATGAATATATTTTTCTCCACAGCTTAACTCTTCAGTGAAGAAGTAATTTTGAGTTGTCTAATGGGAGAGCTATAACATCCCTTTCTTCTTCTTTAAAATGATACACTCTCCCCAAGCCAAAAAAATATAAAAATTAGCCAAGTATTGAAATGTTAGTTGCCTTACATGTTTGGTTTGGGTTAGTTTGCTTTTGAAGAACAACATCACAACGTAGGTTGCAATTATTCTAATTTTTTTCTGTATAATATATATCTTATGAAGTGCCAGCAATAATTATGTAGCCCTAATCCTTAGGGTCTCTGCCTGCATCACCAACTTAGGCAGCGAATTCCAGACATCTACCATCCTTTGCGTAAAAATGTCTTTCATCTAATCCTTCTGCCACTTCAATTGAATCTCTGACCCCTAGTTTTTGAATTCACCGCCAAGGGAAATAGGTTCCTCCTGTCACTCTCTCCCTATCTCTCACAATTTTGTATACCTCAGACTCCCACGCAGTCACTCTCCCCACTCTACCCCTCCATTCAGCCCCTGTCTGCCCCCCTCAGACACCCCACTCAGCTTTCCTTCACGCCAAGCACTTTGTATCAACAGTGCACTGTCCCCTAGCACCCTGGTACTGACACCCAGGCCTGGCACCTTGGGAGCCTGAAGAAGTATGACCAGTGGGCTTTTGAGTCAGCCATAGTGTTAGTGCCAGGGTGAAAGGGAGCCTGAGGGGGGAAGACGGCCTGAATGGAGGTTGGGTTGGATAAACTTCATGTTTGTGTGGAATGGGGGGAGGGTGCCTGAAGGGTTGGTGGTTCTTCCTTTACCCCCGATGCCTAACATGCCAGGTCCTTGCTTGTCAGAGACACCTGTTTGAAAGCCCAAGTGCTGCAGATCCTGTTGGAGAAATAGGTGAAGAGTGGGAACTATCTGACTAGGGCTGGAAGCCCACAAATTATATTGAAATGTGTAGATTTGTACATGCAGCAGGTACCCAGCCCCATCCCCGCACAGCCTGGGATGGTCACAGTGGGTTTGGCACCCAGTGCCATCTCTGGTTTTCCCGCCGACTCCCAATTCTCCGTCCATCGTGATTCACGATCGGGGCTAGTGTGTTCAGAGAATCCTACCCCTCACATTGTCTTTTGTATGTTGGAGATAAAACCTGATGTGTGTCACCTCTGCCCATGTGTGAAGAGGACTTTATTACACAGATTTTTTTAAATGACTGCAGCCACAAGCATTCTTTCAATATCGATGGGCTGGATTTTCACTTTTGAGGTCGATATTGAGAGTTGGGAATTTCCTGGTGCAGCACACCTGCCTCAGGGAGAAGCACCCAAGAGAAAAGATTTTTTGAAAGCAGCGATTTCCCTCTGATCTTTTCTGTCAATTGCATAATGTTTATGTGCACAAGGTGAAGAGGTGTTACGTCCTTGTTGTTTCTGCTGTTGTTACTTTAAAGGGTCTGGATGATTGACATTTTTAGAGGGCTGCAGTAAAAGCAAAGTTTGCAGATGAATAGCTTCTTTTTAAAGCTTTTTCACACATGCTATTGTTACTCCAGAGGTCGGTGATTCTGTACAGAATATATACTGGGTGAATGGGTATGGAAGTGCCATACGTCAGCATGAAGAGTTTGGTGGGTTGGGGGAAGGGGGACAGGGAGGAGAGTGGGTGGAGAGGCGTACGAACATGGATAAGACTCATTTCAAAATGTTCCCATATCCACACTATCGTTCATTATACATCTGAGGGACTATGACTGTGAATCCTTAAAATGCTGGACTGACTCCATGAAAATTGCAAGGGTTTAAGAGATGCCTATCCTGCAATGGAGTCAGCCAGGTTAGGATTGTTGAGTGTGCACTCATGGCCTGTACTAGCCTGCACCCTTATCCCGTGCTGGTGAGAATTGGGAATGCCTCAGATGTGGCTGGGAGTCCTAGAATCAAGTCCCGGCTGCCATTTTTAAAAATCCATGGCGTCTCCCCAATTCCGTGACAATCCAGCTCTATTTCTCCATCACCACACCCACAAGCTTCATAATTAGCACACAGCTCAGAGGCATACAATCAAACCAAACATCTGAACACAACACAAATCACGCTGGAACTTTGGAAGTTCTCAAAAAGCCCCCAAAATAGTTGTGGTTATGGTCCATTCAACTCGGCCAAAACCTTGCCTGATGGTTTCTTCTCCATACCAACAGCTAGTGAAAGGTGTTTCAGTTGTGTACCCTAAGCAAATTGTTGTAATTATCCCTGCAAAAGCTCTCCTGTTCTGTGATGGACAGCAGTCTAGACAATTCTTTCTCCATCATTGCCAGGGGCTTGGGTCAAGTGCTTCCTCCACATTTTCCATGCGCAGTTCTGGTCACCACACTACCTGAAAAATGTGGAAGCTTTGGAGAGAGAGCAAAGAAGGTTCAGCAGGATGTTGCCTGACCTCGAGGATGTTGACTATGATGAGAGGTTGAATAAACTAGGATTGTTTTCACTGGAAAGATAGAAGCTGAGGGAAGACCTGATAAAATTCTACAAAATTATGAGAGGCATAGACAGAATGGATAGTCAAGAGGCTTTTTCCTAGGGTGGAAGTGTCAATTACAAGGTGGCACAGGTCCAAGGTGAGGGGGGGAAAGTTTAAGGGAAATGTGTGGGAGATGTTTTTCATGCAGAGAGTGGTGGGTGCCTGGAATGTGCTGCCAGAGGAAGCGGTGGAAGCAGGCACATTAGCAATATTTAGATGGCTGCATGAATAGGGAGAGAATAGATGGATTCAGGCTGAGTAAGGGCAGAAGCTCTTAGTTAGGGCATCATGGTCGGCACAGGCTTGGAGGGCCAAAGGGCCTTTTCCTGTGCTATTTTTTGTATTCCAATCATTTCTGATGAAGTACAATCATCATAAATTGACTCTCCATAGTTATCTGTGGATCAGCTAGCAGCACAGAGGACTTCTACTCATGATATGTTGGCTCCTCAGCACTCATTTCCTTTGCTTGCACTATCATCAAATGCAAATACGTTGCACCCTGTGGTTCTTTATCTACATTAATGCTGCAGCTGTCTGTCTCTGGGCTGCTGCTTCTGCTGGTTTGAATGATGATGCAAAGTGCTCTGGTGAATAGTGCTGGCTGGTGTTTTGCTGCGAACTGCTGCTTCCTTTTGGCCCTTGAAGAAAGCAAACACGATCTTATTATCACCTCGTCAATTTTGTTTGCTCCCTTTCAGTGTGTGAGCTTTAGGTTGCCCATTAATGATTCACAAAAACATTAATGTAACATATGGAGTGGAGGGAAATTGTGTTCAAAATGTTAGTGCACAAGAATATTGTAAATGTGTTTAAGAAGAGAAGGTACGTGATTTTGCTACTCATAGCAACCACAACAATTATTTTCCCATAGTTACAAATGCTTCAATTCTTCTCCCTGCACAGCTGGAGTTTTGGAGAATCTGCTAGAAGGCAATTTATCAGATGAAAAGATTATTTCGATGGTAACCTGTAAGTGGTCAGGTTATTTCCTTGAATGGCAGAAAAGATGAATTCAGCGAGATGCTTGTACCACCAGAATTGTCCCCAATGCTTTCATTCATAAGAACAACACTGGGGCAGAGTGGAGTGGGAGCTACTGAGATTAAATCATCTGCCTGGCATAGCTGGTATTACATGGGCATTAAAGTGAAAATGCTCCTTTTCCAGCCTGCTGTTATTTTCAGGACAGGCAGCTGACTCAAGCAGGAACCTCGGGTGTTCTCATTAAATCAATATTCAATTACATAGTCATAACCACATAATCGTTATTATGGCCCGGGTGCAATAGTTCAATAGCAGTCTCAAAACCAGCTGCCCATCCAATTGTGCACCACCTCAACCACAACCAGCTTCTCTGTAGAACTTCCCATTTGTCCACCTGCATGTTGCATCGGACACCACGGGGCAAATTTTCCTATTCCGCCTGCCACGGGAATCACCATGGGTGTGGGGCGGACCATGGAAAGGTCTGTTGAACTCCGGCAGGAATTTCCTGGTTTGGGGTAAGCGTGCCCCACAGTTCACCGGTGAAAGTTTCCTGGCACCTCCTATGAAGCCATACCACTCACATAGATCAAACCCTGATCAAAATAAATGGAATCATAGAAACATAAAATCCCGACAGTGCAGGAGGAGATCATTCAGACCATCAAGGCTGCACAGACAACAATCCCACCCAGGCCCCATCCCCATGACCCCACATATTTACCTTGCTAATCCCCTGACACTAAGGGGCAACTGAGCATGGCCAGTCATCCTAACCCACACATCTTTGGACTGCTTGCCAGAGAGTACGTATGATGCTAATAATGTTTCCTATTACCCAGGCAATTGAAAATATCCTACCACGAATGTTACAAACCTCGTGGAGAGTGCTGACTTTTAAAAAAGATATCTGAGTTTCCACTGACTGACTGGAAGTATCACAAAATCAAGATTTCAAGTTTTAAGAAAATTTACTGTCGTAAGCAAACTAAAGGCAATATTGTCGAGCAAACATATGCAGGCAACTTATGTTTTAAACACCAGAAAATATCCTGATTGAACTTTAAACCTATAATTTCCTGCCACAGGGATACTTTATGCTGTCCTTTAAGAGGACACTTTTGTTATTCCAGAAGCAGTCTAAAGCTATTCTGTTTCTGATTATGAAACTATCAAGGAGGAGGAGCTGGAGCAGAGTGCGAAAGAATCCTATGGCAGCAACTTTGGAGTTCAGGATTGCATGGACAATTCTGCCTTAGGAAACGAGAGTGCCACAGATGTTGCAAAACATTTGTCACACCCAGTCCCACCAAAGATGACCCTGCAACAGGTTCACCAGCAACAAGGGAGAGCCATGCAAAACACCATAGACATCAATGGGACTGGAAGACTGCCAATGGCAAGCTGCTCCCACCATGGAAATCATGTTGCAGGCAGTTGGGGGGAGGGGGGGAGTGGGGGCGGCTGGAAAATCCTGCTCTTTACAGTTGTTAAAAAATGGCTGTGCAAAGGTGTGCATTCTCATTTCGGCGCAGTTCTTGCCTGCCATTATCTTAAGTGGACCCTTCTTTTAAGGGCAGCCTGATTTAACTGGTGGGTGAGTTGCATTTTGGGCCGAAATATCCTCTGGAGACTCTCAGATGGGAAGGCCATCAGCTTTCCACAGGTGGGAATCTGAGTGAGATAAAACCCATCCCATCATTTCTGCTGCAGCCACTAATCCTGGAAATGAATCCTGCACAATATCCTGTATCAACAATTTGACTGCAAAAATATTTCCTGAGGAATAAATCAGCAATATATTTTAAAAACTCCAATCCCTAGCCCTCCCAATCAAAAACACGGGAATTTAAAATTTCCCACAATAAATATTTTGTCACTTCTTTTCAGACGACAGATGTTGTTTATCATTTCCTTTGCACAGTTTCAAGGTTTGTAATCCTTCCCTATTCAGGTAACAAACTATGTTTATCTTTGAATGTTAATCATATTGCTCCTGTTTCTTCATCTAAGTAAATTCCCTATATTACATATTTCCTGTTTTATTAATATTGCTTCTCCAACTCCTTTCTTATCCTTAAACAATATGTCTGGTAAGTTTATTTTTTCCACTGTTTAACTAATTTTCTGTGAATTGAGTTAAATCTGAGGAATAGGTTCTGATTGTTTAGTGCTTTTTAGCATTTTAAAAATCACATTTCAGATTGAAACCATTAATTATGCTTAGATTATCAGTCTTTATGGAGGGCATGGTTCTCTCATGTTGCTTGAAGAGCTAATTCCCTTATCTTGCATCTTTGTAGAGAGGAAATGCTCACAATGATGTAGCTGACTCTGCTCCTCAGAGCATGGATACAATTCAGAATACAGGATCATTGAACTGTTCTGATTAGTAATTTCAGCTTCACCCTCAGGGTAGCCCCATCCAGTGTTGATAACGAATTATTTTGAAAAAATCTCCTGCTTTCAGGGTTCCACAGATTCTGCCATGCAACAATTTGTTGACCTTTCCCTGTAACATCCCCATAACTTATGAATGCTGCTTAGCACCTCCACAGATCAGCACAGTCAAAATCAGCAGCTTAGTGTCTTAGATACTCAGGATATGAGACAACACTCCAGCCTGCATTGACGCTTCAAGGTCTTAACCAATATGTTGCATCTATTACATTTATTCTTTCCTGAAGTCTGGCACTGTAGCACTGTAGATAGAATTATGTATAGGAGATTTAACTTTGAAATTAAAAATCCATTTCTTATTATTATGTTGACCAGGGCCCAGAAGGCAAGACCGAGTCCAAATGCATTTAATCAGCGTTACAGTGTCACTTGTCATAAAAAGGAGCACACATTATTGTTTATAGATTTTTAGTCATTGTGCATTGGTGCATAAATTATAGCATATTAAAAGGTAAAATGCCAAACTCCTACAGCTGTGTAAAAGAGATAAGGAAGAAAGAAAGGCTTGCATTTCCATAATATTTTATCGCATCTCTCAGAAATGTCTAATGAGTTTTACATGTAATGAATTACTTTGAGGTAGAGTGACTGTTATTATGTAGGCAAACATTGTGCTGACATAACTGATCAAGCTCTTATGAATCTTCTGTGTATACCTAATCATCCATTACTTGCTTATAAACAGGCTTCCCAGAATGGGACATATTCTATTTCTCTGCTTTGAAATTAAAGAAATACCAAAATTCAATAAAAAGGTACTTACATTTTGTTTCTACATGTTTTGTATGTTGTGAGGTTATGTCGGTGGGAGAGGAAAAGAAGCCCAAAAATATTTCTAGCTTGTGCCTAAAGTTACTGATAGAGTTGAAGAATGAAGATGATTGTAGCGGAGCCATTCACACTGACCAATATTTACTTTGTAAGCTGCCCATAAACTGCTTTGATCACCTGTTGGTAAACATTGGTGTTTATTACATCCAAGACAAATAAGACACCCTTCAACAACAACACAGAAAATGCTGGAAAAACTCAGCAGATGTGACAGCATCTGTGGAGAGAGAATAGAGTCGACATTTCAAGTAAGGATGATGACACATTGGCCGTATTTTGTAACTTGCTCGGACAAGGCTCATAAAATCCCGCTTGAGGCCAACAGGGAATTCCATTCTGCAAGCTGCGCCCGCCCCAATTCCAGGGCGGGCGTTGTGACAAAATTCCAGCTGTTGGTTCTGTTTTTCCTCCACAGATGCTGTCAGGCCTGCTGAGTTTTTCCAACATTTTCTGTTTTTGTTTCAGATTCTATCATCTGGAGTATTTTGCCTTTATCTTAAGATACCCTTAAAGTTAGTATTGATTCTAACTTGCTGTGTCAGTGAACACGAAGAAGATATATTGTGAGTGGTATCGCAACTAATAAGAAAGTGAATTTTGTTCCAAGCTTTTTTTTTATTTACAATTTCTTAATTATTTTGCGCATTAGAATTTATGCCCCATCATTGCCCTCATCAATTTTTCCACCTTGTAGATTCACCAGACTGCACATTGTTTTATTTACACTTGCTTCCCTCTCACTTTGAGAGCTGAATCTTCGCCTACACGGTCCTTAAGTCTGGCTCTGTGCTGCTGAATTTTCACTAATGAGTCATCTTTTAAATTCAAAAATAAAAACCCTTTTAGTTTCCTGACACTGCATTATTCTTCCTTACTTACAAATACACTTAAGGGACTTTTGTTGGTAATTTAATTCAGTGACATTTCTAAAGCGAGATTATCACCAAAATTAACTTTCTGACAACTATAATTTGTGTTCAACTTAAATTTCTCCCAAGTACATTACTAAGAGCATCATCGTGTGCTGATATATGACTGGCTATGTTGCAAAGAAAGTTAACTTCCATATAAATAAGCAATATTTAAAAAATATTCATAATAATTCATGAATCTAATCAGTAACTCATTTTTATGGGATTGTTATTTCGTTTGTTGAATAATATTAATACATTGTATTCGCAATTAAAGCACATTAATTCCTAGCATGGCTGGTTGGTCACACCACCCTCCTCCAAAGTCTCTGCTCTGAAGTCTAGCTCAGTTGATCACCTTTCATTTGATCCAACATTTATTTATCCAAAAGTGGCCAGAGCATCTCCAGGAATGGTCCCATTCATACCCCTGCATCCCAACTTTGGCAACATGGGATTGTTTTCCATACGTATACTGATAAACACTCAGCTTTTCTCTCAACCCCTTCTCTGTGCTGCCAGATTACTTATCCATTCATGAGTCTTGCATGAATCATAATTTCCTCCAGTTAAAGAAGATGGATTTTGTCTTCTCAAAGTATCATCCTCAAATTTCAATATCTTCTCTCTTTACTTCCGGCTCCACCTGGAACCTAACAACATCTCCAAACTCTCTTCTTCCTCTTTTGCAGTGCCCTACTTCAGTTGCCCCATACCCAGCCTTGGTCCTTCACCCTCACCCAGACTTCCACACACACACTTCCTTGACGTCATCACTGGCAGGTATGCCTTTCAGCTGTCTACAGCTGGAATTAGCTGCCTCCATCTCTTTAACTCATGTTATTCCTTTAGTCCTTCCCTTAAAACCCACCTTTTTGTTCAAACTGTTGATCACTCCTCCCAACAGCTCTCACTTTGATTTGGCTTCCACATTCATCTGTGAGGTGCCTTAAGATGTTCTTGGAACTACATAAATGCAAGTTATTGTGGTAGTATACCCATGTGTACCTTTTCTTCTAGCAAAGCCAATTATCATTTTAAATTTGAAGTCTATTTTCAGCTGCAATTCATGGATCATAATTTATGAATGTTAAAACTGGTTCAAGAATTGGATTCATGGCAATGATGAATGAGAAGGCGTGTGTAAACATATATTACCTTATGTTCTAACGATTACCCCTGTGGTAAAATTAAGAGATAACCATGTCTTCTTGTTTACTGTTGCTAAATTCATTACAAAAATGTAGCATTGGAGTTTATTTAAAAGGTATTGAAGCATTCAGCAGATGCTCTTAAACAAATAGATTGCCTTAAACAAACAAAGTATCTCAGCAGAGATGATGAGAGCCAGGTGTTCTTTCACTGTGGGAAAGCCTGCCATTATTTATGCACTGTGAAGTATTCCTAGCTTCTGGCTTTTCCTTACGGAGGAACCACCTTAACTGTTAGGCACTGAGCCAGCCTTTTTCCCTTCATGCTCAGAAGTGAACCATATGCTGTTCGTCTACTTGATCACATTTTTAGAAAGCACTATGTCATGTTGATTTTCATTGCTGCTTGGCATCGATACTTGATTTACTTTAGGAAATTTCAGAATCATTATAAAGCTCTAAGGTGCCAGTACAAAATAACCCAGGTATCTCTCACATGGAGAGAATCCAGATAATTCTGTAATGAAATTCCAATTCTCCGTATAAACAAGGCCATTTGCAGTTAACCTGTAATGTCCCACATTTTCAATTCAAATGGTTTACATTTCAAAATACAAATTGTATTCACCTATCATTAATGTAGACAAAAACAGGGAGTAAGGACTCACTGGAGAATCTAGCATTCCTAGCACCAGATCTGAGTAATGAAAATATCAGTCACTGACAATGCATTGGTTGGTCTCAGAATCATAGAGGTTTACAGCATGGAAACAGGCCCTTTGGCCCAATTTGTCCATGCTGCCTTTTTTCTTAAACTCCTAAGCTAGTCCCAATTGCCCTTATTTGACCCATATCCCTCTATTCTCATCTTACCCACGTACTTGTCTAAATGCTTTTTAATAGAACAGAAAGAAGCCATTCAGCCCATCAAGTCTGCACCGACCACAATCCCTTCCAGCTCCTATCTCCGTAACCTCATGCATTTACCCTGCCAGTCCCCCGACACTAAATGGCAATTTAGCATGGCCAATCAACCTAACTCACACATCTTTGAACTGTGGTAGGAAACCAGAGCACTCGGAGGAAACATACACAGACATGAAGAGAATGTGCAAATTCCACACAGACAGTGACCCAAGCTGGGAATCGAACTTGAATCCCTGGTGCTGTGAGGCAGCAGTGCTAACCATGGTGCCACATCAATGAATTTTATTGCCCAGTCCTGCCACTTCCTGATAGCAAGTCTGCAAGGGACACACTAAGAAGCTCTGAAAATTGGCTCTAACTCTAATGACTTCTTGGATGAGGGGGTTGCACAATTCTGAAAGTGACTTTTCAATCTGACAACCTGCAGTCAATATTTAGAGGTGTCAGTTCACTTCTGTTCACAAAGGAATAAAAAGTGGCTGCAGTAGGGAGCAACTGGGTGCGACATTTTGGGTTTATTTTTCCAATTTAACCACAAGTGCAGCAGAGTTACCCTTTTGGCTTCCCTGTGAATTCCCCTCTGCAACAAAAAGGTTTTTGAAGTGCTGAATTGCCAACTTCTGTTCCTAATTCCTATGAAATGGGATGTAGCTGTGCTGGAGGTGTTGACAATGTGATTGCGATCTCCAGCAAGATTGAGGTGATAATTGTTCAGAACAATCATATGAATGCCAAGGAAAAGCTTGCCAGTATTGCACTACAGCAGGTAGCATTCATGAAACTACACTATCTCATCTCATTCTTAATTACAGCATTGACAATTCCTAACATGATGGGGCCCTATTACCATCCTCCTCCAATGCCTCTGGTCTATTGTGCACTCAGTGGCGTTTGAGATGACAAACCATTTTCTCCCAACCAAGCAACAGTAAAACTGAGGCTATTTTTCTTTCACATTTGATACGCATGCTCAAAATAATGCAGCAAAAAAATTCCTTCTTTCTGCCACATAAAACCAGAATTGAACATTTGACTATCGGAGTTATACCTCACCCCTCTCACCTTGAGCCTGTGACCCCTCGTGATTGTCACCTACGACCTGGGAAAAAGCTTCCCACTATTCACCCTATCTATACCCTTCATGGCTTTGTACAGCTCTATTAGGTCTCCCCTCATTCTCCGTCTTTCCAGGGAGAACAACCCCAGTCTCTCCTCATAGCTAAGACCCTCCATACCAGGCAACATCCTGGTAAACCTTCACTGCACTCTCTCTAAAGCCTCCACGTCTTTCTGGTAGTGCGGCGACCAGAATTGGACGCAGTACTCCAAATGTGGCCTAACCAGCGTTCTATACAGCTGCAACATCAGACTCCAGCTTTTATACTCTATACCCTGTCCTATAAAGGCAAGCATACCATATGTCTTCTTCACCACCTTCTCCACCTGTGCTGCCACCTTCAGGGATTTGTGGACTTGTATACCTAGGTCTCTGTGTTTCTACACTCTTGATGGCCCTGCCATTTATTGTATAGCTCCCCCCTACATTCGTTCTTCCAAAATGCATCACCTCGCATTTATCTGGATTAAATTCCACCTGCCATTTCTCCGCCCAATTTTCCAGCCTGTCTATATCCTGCTGTATTGTCCTGTTCATCACTAGCCACAAGTCCAAACATCTTCGTGTCATCCACAAACTTGCTGATAACATCAGTTACACCTTCTTCCAAATCATTTATATATATCACAAATAGCAGAGGTCCCAGTACAGAGCCCTGTGGAACTCCACTGGTCACAGACTTCCAGACGCAAAAACTTCGACTGCTACCCTCTGTCTCCTGTGGCCAACCCAGTTCTCTACCCATCTAGCCACCTCTCCTTGTATCCCATGGGCCTTAACCTTCTTAACCAACCTGCCACAAGGGACTTTGTCAAATGCCTTACTGAAATCCATACAGACGACATCCACGGCCCTTCCGTCGTCAACCGTTCTTATCACCTCCTCAAAAGACTCTACCAAATTTGTAAGGCACGACCTATCTCTTCCAAAGCAATGCTGTCCATCACTAATGAGATTGTTCCATTCTAAATGCGCATACATTCTAAGAATCCTCTCCAACAACTTCCCTACCACGGATGTCAAGCTCACTGACCTGTAATTACCTGGGTTATCCCTACTACCCTTCTTAAATAATGGTACGTGTGTGTGTGTGTGTGTGTGTGTGTGTGTGCGTGCGCGCGCTGTACAGATAAACAGTCACAAATACAGGATTCCAAATAAGATTGCCACAATGTTCACAGACACCAGCACCCCTCCCCCTCCTGCCTACCCCCTCCCCCCACCCCACCCTTTACACACCAACTCACCTTTAATGGAGAAGTGTTTAAACATAATGTGGAGATGTTGGCATTTGACTGGGGTGGGCACAGTAAGCAGTCTCACAACAACAGGTTAAAGTCCAACAGGTTTATTTGGTATCACAAGCTTTTGGAGTGCTGCTCCTTCTACACCTATTGACTCCAACCTCGTGTTGAGAGACTTCTGATTGATTAATCATCGGATCCAGTATGCATCCAGGATCTCACTACTCCACACAAAATATCTGAATGTCACAATACAGACAGGTGAACTCTGGTAGAGTGAACTTGGGTGTAGAACCAGAGAAAATTGGTTCCTAGTGAAATGTAGTTTCAAAACAGAACAGCAACATTAACAGGTTGACATGTACCGCCTCATTCCTCAGCAATTTATCAACCTCTGCCTGAGGAAGCCAACAGCAATGTCAGTGAGTAATGAGAGGTTACTCTACTTGTCACACCAAATAGGGAACATTATCTCACTTCCAATGTCAGACTGATATTTTATTTAACCAAGGTTAGATAAGGCTGGGGGAGGGCATGACATATGGAATATCTTAATTATTCCACAGCATTTTTATCTCACAGGTGAAATGACATAAATTTTGAACCTCTTGATTTGAATTGACAGTGTGTTTACGGAAACAGAATTATTGTGAGGTTCATGCTGATTACGTGGTGATAAAAAAGCATTTTAAACTTTGTTTTATGTTGGCACATTGATAAAGGAATTCTTCTAGGCCCTTCTAAACTAAAGATTTGTTCCTGCAGTAAATCAATCATGGATCACAGAAGTAAAAGTAAAGCTCTTCATTGGAGTTTACAGTCCAAGGTGGATCTAGCTAGACTCTAATTTTTCATGCAATTATTGGTTATTAACCACGATGTGAGCTGACATAAATGGGGCACACTGAATTGAGGATGAAGCTATCTTTTTTTACAAATGAGAGACCTGCACCAGAGAAGCTTTCTGTAAGAGGACTTAGGGCAGAAGAAGCCCAAAGATACATTTGTTTAAAAAAACAATTTTACTTTCCTTGTTGGGCCATATTATAAGACTCACATTTTATATCAATAATGTTTTTATTTATTGAATGGGTTGAATTCCACCCGATGGGGCGATACGGTGGCAATGCGGCCTCACAGTGCCAGAGTCTCAGGATCAATTCTAGCCTTGGATCAGTGTCTGTGTGGAGTCTGCACATCCTCCCCGTGTCTGTGTGGGTCTCCTTCGAGTGTTCTGGTTTCCTCCCACTGTCCAAAGGTGTGCAGGTTAGGTGAATTGGCCGTGCTAAATTGCCCCTTAGCATCCCAAGATGTGTAGGTTAGAGGGATTAATGGAGTAAATACATTGGGGTTATGGGAATAGGGCCTGGGTGGGATCCTCAGTTGGACAGTCAGTACAGACTCAATGGCCCGAATTACCTCCTCTGGACTGCAGTGATTCTATGCTGAATACCTGTATTTTAAATGAATAAGCAGCTTCTAAGATGGCTGAATATTTTCATACACTACAAATGTATCCTACACATTCTAAAGCCATTGAAATGTGGTTATGTTGTCACCTCTACCAGAAAGTTTTGACATCCTTTGCATTCAAGAGTGTTCAATTAACACTGGGGGGGGTGATTTTAAGCTGATGCCCACCTTCCGTGCAAATGCAGGTAGGCCTCAAGATCTGGAAGTCACTGTTCTTGCCGGCGAGAATGAGATTTTGTATCTTCACCGCCCTGCACCAGCAGCATCATCAGATTCACGCCCGTAATGTGCATGAATCTGCTTTACATGTATTTGAATGGATTGTAATATCATTAACTGTCCCTTCGCCAGATATTGACACTCACCATCTACTGACATGGCATCAACATGACATCACCTTAACTTGGTTTACAACAGGTTCACCTAGAGGGAAACCTGATGTGGGGGTCTCTCCAGGGGTGTAAAGTTGAGTATAGCCCCTGGGGGAGAGGGACATAGCCAGGCAGTGTTCTGTAAATGCGCCCTGGCATTACCCCAAGGCACAGGTTGTTGCCACTACTGGGTTGACACCATGCCCATGCCAACCTGGCAGTGCCAATCTATGCTAAACGGCTTAGTGGGAGCCTCAAGGGGAGGGGGGCAGATTACTTTGGATGAGGTGGTGGCTTGGAGCGGTTGGATGAACTGAGGATGGGAACAATGGCCATTGGAGGGGGCGTGGGGGGGACGGGTGGGGGGGGTAGGATGTGTGGAGGAGGGTGCCAGTTCAGACTGTGTGGAAAGGGGAAGGGGCAGATGATTGATGGTTTGCAGGGGGAAGGGGTCAATGATTGGGAAGAGTAGTGTTGACTCCGATTTGGGATGGGGAGGGAAATTCTGAGACCTCCATGGTGGGCTTGGGGGGGAGGTTTACTGAGGGTATGACTGGGGCAAGCTTTAAAGATGCTGCCCCAATCGTTGAGCAGCTGGGTTTCCTGTTGTGTGCATGATGGCAAGAAACAGGCCCCTGTGATTTTTTTTAGGTTGTAAGATCCGGAGAGGAAACCAACCTGTTGCTGGTTATCTCACTGGAAACACTCTGCTGTTTTTTGGTAAGATTCTCCCTGCATCTGCGTTCAAAACATTTAGCCATCATTTGATATTATTTACACTTGGAAGTGTTCATTTTGCTTACATGTGACATCCCAAGAAGCAATCAACTGATATAATTCATCATCAATTAACATCAAAGTGCTCAATTAATGTCTTTCGCAATTATTTAGCATCATTTAATTACCACCAGAAGCATTCAACTGACATCTAATACAAACAGATTCTGTTTGTGAGGGAAAGTGTAATCATGACCAAATTTAACTAAGTTTCAGACATAAGCAAATATCAACAAAACTTAAAGTTTATTTATTATTGTCACAAGTAGGCTTACATTAACACTGCAATGAAGTTACTGTGCGCCTGTTCAGGCACACTGAGGGAGAATTTAGCATGGCCAATGCACCTAACCAACATGTAGACCTGGAATCAATGCTGGGGTCAGGTTTGGGAAAGTTTTCAGTTCATGCAATCACATGATGAGCCCACTGAACTTCTTTGACTGCTTTTCTCCAGGCCACAGATGAAGAACAGAGAATGTTTGAGGATGCAATGATCCTGTTTTGTTCTAAGTACTCCCACTAGCAGGAAAACCAATGTTACCCGTTGGTATTAGCAGCGTATCTCGGGTGGGACTCAATCACCTTCACGCTAAAAAAAAAATCGCCAATGGGAAACAGACTGGAACCTTTGGCTTCAGACAGATTGCGGCATCCTTTTTACAAAGCACCCCAATCTCAATATTCCTTGACTGGACCCACCCTCCCTCCCACAATGGACATGGTGACCTCCACTGACAAGGAGAGCACCCCCAACCTCTCAGCACACAGGCAGACACAACAGTGACCTGATTCCCCCCTCCCCAGTCAGAGGTCTCACCAACCCCACTATAATAGACAGTCCAAGTTGGAGTAATGTCAGGCCATGCCTTGGCAATGCTCCCTAGCATTGAAAGCACTTGAAGCTTACTGGATTGAATCAACAATGAACTGATGGATATGCTTTGGAGTTGTCAGAGGAATTCAAAGTGGCCAACTGCACCTGTGACTCATCCTGGCTATAAAAGGGAATCTCCCCACTGAAACTGACATTTGCTGCCAGTGAGAGGACTTCAAAGGGGTCTGCTAACGCCTGGTGTTTCTGCGAGAGAACAAAGGAATTCTTCTTTAGAACGGAGTGCTGCAATGACATTGATGGCTTCCAGGTGTCCGGGGCATTGATAGTAAAGTGACTAGGCCATTTCAAAGGTTTCACAGTGCACAGACAAGAATGAAAATTTAACAGAAAAGTGCCTGGGACCACCTGATCAAGCAACATTATATTTTCAGGATGGCACCGGAACTAGGCGACTTTTTACAAGCTGTGCCCAGCATACTTTCTAATTCTAAGTTTTATTCTTGTTTTATGCTTCTAAAATTTCATTCTCTTTCCTTTCTCTACACCCTAACTATGACTGTGACACAACATTCTGCGCCCTCACATTATCTTCTCTACATATGTATGCTGTGTCCCTATAGCACGCAAGAAACAATACTTTATCACTGTATACTTATACATGTGACAAAAATAAATCAAATCAACTCATTTCGATTTTATAATTCTCAACTATGTTCAAATCCCTTAATGACCTAATCCCTCACTATTCCTGTAAATTTATCCAGCCCTGCGACTCTCTGAAATATCTGCTTATCGAATCCTGGCCTGTTGAACATCCCCAAATTTAACTGCTTCATCTTTGATGGTTGAATCTTCAGTTGTTTAGGCCTTAAAAACTGAACATCTCTCCCTCAACATTTCTACATTTCTGACTCATTTTTATCCTTTTAAACTCTTCTTAACACTTACCTCTTTGCCCGAGTTTTTGGTCACCTACATTGCTTAATGTTATTCCTGTGACCTGCGTCAGGTTAGTTTATTACAATAAAGGAGGCGGATGTATAGAGGTATTGTCACTGGACAAATGACCAGGCGTAATGCTCTGGGGACCCGGGTTCAATTCCCACCACGGCAGATGGTGAAATCTGAATTCAGTGAAAGCTGGAATTAAATGTCTAATGATGATCACGAACCTATAGTCAAATGTCGTAAAAATCTATGTGGTTCACTAATGTCCCTTTGGTAAGGAAATCAGCCAAACAAATTCCAGATCCAAGCAACGTGGTTGACCCTTAAATGCCTAGTGAGCCATTTAGTCCAAAGACAATTGTGAATGGACAGTAAATGCTGGCACAACCAGTGATGCCCACACCCCATGAATGAATTTTAAAAATGTTAAAGGTGTCATATAAATATAAATTGTTATTGTTGTTGTTTCTTTAAATTCACTAGTTTAAACTCAACCCTGGGTGAATTGGCTCTGTATCATTTGAGTTAACATTTATGAAGAAGCAAAACAGTGGGAGGTCCAGGATTTGAGAGGTAGTCTGCTTCTCAAAACCAATGGGAAACAGTAGCTGGCTAGCTGATTGAAGGAGGTTACCATGCACTGGGGACTGAAGGAACATTTAACTCTTTTGGTAAAATGGCTGATAAAGCAATGAATATATGAAGAGTTCATCTTCTACGTCAAGGGCTGTAATTTCTCGATGACGATATCATGAGTATCATTGCCTACTCATGGGGCACGTCGTTTGGAGATGCACAGCATTAAGAAAAATTGAAAAGTAGGAGTGATTGGTAGCAAAAATATTATGCATTATGAATCAGATGTTCTGGTCATCGTAGTTAGAAAAATGTGGCATCAATTAGCTCTGTTTAATTCTGGTGAACCAAAATTCAACAGGAAGATTTAAGTACACTAAAACCCAAGCCACTGATTTGTGTTTGGTCTCTGTGTCATTTATTGAAATCCAGTTTCTCTCATAAAGAGGACTTCTCTCAGGCTTGAACAGTCAGACTCCAATTTTGAGATGAAAGGAACAGGTTAGGAATAGAACATAAAGACCTTCCAATATCACTTTCCTGCTTCCAATTTGTAACACAGTGCTGCAAACAAAACTCCTCAATCAATTTTTTAGTCCCACACCATAGTTTAAAATTGATTTTTTTTGTACCATTACATCAGTGACCATTCACCTTCTCCCATTAGAAGAACTGCAAGCAGACATTACCTGCCCATCTCAACTAAAGCTCTTTAGTATCAACAGTAATGGCTATTTATCTTCATTCTCTTTGCTAGGTAATTTCTTACTTTGGCATGCTACAACCCAGTGTTATCCCTCAGTAAGTTCCACCATTCTTGGAGCTGTGGGCAGAACTTTCAGCACCATTGTTGCAAAGGTGAGGCCAGGGTTGGAAAATGCGGCGAGCCATTCAAAACTCCATGGATTTTGGAGGGATCCGGAAGTCCCACAATCAGGAAGGGCCGTAAAATTCTGCCCGATGATATGGAAACATTGGTCTAATTGTCAACTCCGATGGTGTTTGGGGGAGTTTTGAGAGGGATTAAAATGATTTAAATGGGGAATGCATTCTGAACTGACTGCTTACACTCCAGGTGGCATTTGTATGACAGTATCTAGCTTGTCATGTGATGCCAGGATACTTTATTAACATATTTTAATCAGGCGCCAAAAATTCAACTGGGAGTCTAATTTAAACTTAGCAATAAATGCTTAATTTGTATCCCTGCTCTTTTGCTCACTTCAATTTAATATCTGAGACATAAGTGGTGTTTCCATTATGCCTAGCCAATTACGTTTACCCGTGCTGAAGTTCATTCGCCACTTCACTCATTTGCAAACTTTCTAATGTCATCTTATACTTTGTTACGTTCTTTCTACATGGTACCTAAACCCTCCAATTTGGTATCAAAGACAAGAACCAGAACTGGGTCCCATTTCACTCTACTTTAACCCTTATTGCATTCTGTGACTATTACCACACTGTTGACTTTTGCGCCTCACTGGACTTTGCTGGTGTTAGAAACACAAGGGTATGAACTAAATGACCAATAGCAAATGGACGGTACATCTTACATTCCGACTAATCACCTTTCTCATTGCTGAAAACAGCAGAACATTGAAGTAAATATCATGGAAATTGAAACACAGGTCATAATTTTATGCTTCACACCAAGGATTATATACTCTATCCCAACTTCTTGTACCTGTTCCTCTGCTGTTCCCTTTTATTAATTTTCTTCTTGAAGTATTATCCAACTTCTCTAATGTGACAGATTAAATTTACTTCAGTAACCACTTGAGATAATGTATTCCATGTTTTAACCATACTCTGCTCGGAAAAGTAAGCCCACTGATCTCCCTGTATTTCTAATTTCTTCTAACTCAACCATGAACTATGATGAAAGACGTATTGGGAAAAGGTGTAATTAATATTGGAGCATACGATCCTGAGTGCATACTGTACAGACTTTTGAGCAGTCCTTCAAAACCAGTTACCAAGAACACTATAATCTATTAATTTATACAAATAAACCAGGGAATTGATTGCATTGTAAGGTACAGCGGCAGAATATAGCATCTTATCTTCACTGACAGGTTGCTGTTGAAAGATGCAGCCAATCCATAGTTTATCAGTAATGTTTGCTGTTGAAAGCGAATAATACTACCAGCTCTCACCTGAAGTGCTGGAGATTAAGCGCCTATTCTAAATTCTGAACTCATAGTGCAACACAGCTTTTACTGCCAGTCAAAAGTCACATTTAGTGTTCTGGTCAGGAATGCATGAAAAAGACTTTTTGCACTTTGATTTTCTGTCACATACTATGTAGATTATTTTGAAAACCATTCAATGTATACTGATTTTATGCCTGAGTAAAGAAAACAAAATAAGTTTAAAATCTGCTGGCTTTTGCTATCTCCCAATACGGCGATATAATGATACAGTGATTAGTTTATTTCAGAATCTTGTGCAATTGCATACATAACTTACCTGAAGATCCCACTGGTTATCATTTAATTTATCACCAGGTTTTTCAACTTTTGAATATTATTTAATTCTAAGCATGGGAAGGAGATGGGATTAGTTGCTGGTTGCAGGGAAATATGTTTACAGGAATATCTGTTAAAGTAATAGCTGTACTCCTAAAATCCACAACTTAAATCAAAACTCCTTATATCAGAAACCAGTTCTTCCATCTAATATTTTGTAATTATCAGCAGATGCATTTCCAAGGCAATATGTTTGGCTGTAATACGTAGCATAAACATAAAATAAACAAAACACAATCTTCTATATTCTCAGTGGTTGGTGCAGACTCAATGGGCCAAATGTCCTCCTTCCGTACTGTAGCGATTCTACGATTCTATGTGAGAATTAAAGACAATAGATTTTGTTTTCTAGATTGCTCTGAAGTGAAGCTACAATACATCCACAAGATTTTTCAGTTGGGACCATCTTCCATAAAGCACTTTAATTCACCATCATGCTTGTGGCTGGTGGGCATTGCAGTGATATACAGTAGAGGTGACCTGGGTCAGAGTCACACCAGGCTCCTGCTCAAGTGGGCTCTGGGGCTAATGAGAGTGCCAGTGGCAGTGGGATGCTCCTCTGCTGGTGCTGCCGCTTCCATATCCATGCAGAGCCTTCAGTACGGATCTATAAGAATACATACTTAGCCATTGATAAAAGGAGCAAGGAAGAAGGGGAATGGAGACCAAAACCTAAGTCAGGCTGGGAAGAGGTTGGGAAAACTTAGCCAGTATTTAGGCAGATGGATACAAAAACTCATTGCATCCAGTTCCCAACCATAAAATCAATTAATGTGTAGTTTTTTTTAAACTGCTTAATGATGATATACTCTATTCAGGACTACATAAAATAGGGTATTGTTGTAAATGTTTTCCCCATTTTAGGCAAATTATATTAATACATGGGATTTAAGACCAGTATTTATTGTCCCTGAGAAGGTAGTGGTTAAGATACTGCAGAACGTGTGGATAAAGCCACAATGCTGTTAGGATGGGAATTTCAGGATTCTGATCCTGCGATGATGAAGGAACAGCAATGCATTTCCAAGTCAAGGTGGTGTGTGACTTGGAGGGAAATTTGCAGGTAGAGGTGTTCCCATGTATCTGATTCCCTTGTCCTGCTTGATGGTAAAGATCTCATGTTTGGAAGATGCTTTCAGTAAAGACTTGGTGCATTATTGCAGTGCAAACTTTCTTGTTTAGGGAAAACGTTGCAAAACTTTTCGTTTAGGGAAAACACAACTTGTTCACTTACAGGTTAAACTATACAGAAACTTACAACTTCCTAGTTGCAATCAGTTCCCAATACGACTCTGAACACAATAGCCTGCACTTACCAGAGTGATTCCTCCCATCCTGCTCCCCGATTGGCTCCCCAGGTCATGTGACCCTTACTCTGCAGATTGATCCTTAAAGGGACAATCAGCACATTCCTCCTCCTGTAAGTCCCTTTATACAAATGTCAATACTCAATTTACACAGTCCCAGATAATGAATGTTTTAGTACATAAAATTAGTCGATTATAAATTAAATCTTTTAGAGGATTCAATATCCTTATGGAGCAGTGTAACTGCTCTATCCAGAGCATTTCCACAGGATTGTTGTCAGCCAAAACCAAAATGACAGGTGCCTCTTCAGGCACAGGCAGTTCAGTTGTAGCCGTTTCCATGGAGATATGAGTTGTGTCTGCTACAGGACAACCAGGTACTTCTGCACTGAAACAGTTGGTGAAATTTTCTGATGGCAATGTACTTTCTGCTAGCAAAACTGGTTGCTGGGCATCTCTCTTTTTCTCAAATGGTTTTCAGACCATGTTTCCTCAGAAATAAGAATTCTAGGGACCCAACTTGACCCATTATCAAAATTCCTCAAATATGTGGCGTCATCCAACGTAAACAATTGTGTTGACTAACACGATTGCTTTGGCTGGTCTCCCTGGCAAATTTGGAAACACGGGTGTGTGTCTCATTCTGAGACAAAAGCTCATTAACAAGTCTGCTGACAGGATTCCCATTGATGCATATGGAGTAGTCCATAACATGAAGAAGGAAGCAAGAGAGTCTGGTCTCCAGGCTTCCTCCTGACTGCTTCTTGAAGTCAGACTTAAAAGTTTGGATGGCTCATTCAGCGAATCCGTTTGATGCAGGATGGTGAGGTGTAGTTCTAATGTGATTTATATCATCGAGTGTGGTGAAGTTTTGAAACTCAGCACTTGTGAATACTGTTCCATTGTCAGACACCGTGGTGGAAAAACATTGGCGTACTCTTTCAATTGTAGTGTGCAGTGTCAGAGACTTCACCTCAAAACGTCCATCCATTTAGTGTGTGTATCAGCAATGACCAGAAACGTTGTGCCTATAAATGGACCAACATAATCAATATGGAGTCATACCCATGGTTGGCTATGCTATTCCCACAGTGCAGAGGAGTTGCAGCAGGCAACCTTTCTTGCAATTGATACTGTACATTAGGCTCTTGATATCAGCATCAATGCCAGACCATCATACATCACTCCTGACAAGCATATTCACTTTTGAGATGCCCAGATATGCACTGTATAATTTCATTCGAAGTGGCCCTCTGCCTGTATAGGGATGACTTTTCCTACTCCCCAGAGTATGAAGCCCTCCTGCCATTTCAACTCATCCTTAAGGATAACAAGTGGTTTCATTTCTTCAGAAACTGGCTCTTTGGCTCAACCTATAAGTATCCTGTGTCTCATTTTGGACAGAAATGATCCCGATTGGCCCAGTATTTGATTTGTTTTGCCGGGACTGGCAGCATGTCTAAACAATTCAACACCATGACAATTTGCTATGGTACTGGAGCAGCTGGTACACTTGGTTAAGTTGGACGACTCAGTTCATCTGCATTCACTACGTGTGTTCCATATATTCATAGGCAGACAGAATTAATGCCCAATGTTGAATTCTTGCCAATTTGATTGGCAGAATAGTCTTCTCTTCTTTAAAAAGACCCAAGAGTGACTTGTGGTCAGAAATGGTGATAAAGTGCATGCCATTTAAGTACTGGTCAAATTTCTTGACATAATCCTTCTTTCACAATTTGTGAGTAGCTTTCTTCAGCCTCTTTAGAGGGTTTTTGGGATATAATCTATTGGCTTTTCAGGTCCGTCAATCTTGTGGGACAACACTGCAGCCACACCACATGGAGAGACATTGCAGGTCAACACCAGTTCCTTAGATAGGATGAAATCTACTAAAAAGTTTGAAGAATGCAGCAATTATTGTACTCTGTTGAAAGCTTCTTTCTCAGAGTCTTCCAAGACCAGCACGGGAGTTTCTTTAGCTGATCATGCAAGCGGGTCAAAAATGTAGACAATTTTGGTGAAAAACGTGCAAAGTAATTTATCATCCCCAAAAATGATTTGAGCTCAGATAAGTTTTTGGGGGCCGGTGCCTCCTTTACGACCTTAACATGGCTTTAAATTAAGGGGTGGTAGTTATAGGACGGATGTCAGGGGTAGGTTCTTTACCCAGAGGGTGGTGAGGGATTGGAATGCCCTGCCTGCTGCGGTTGTAAATGCGCCTAGTTTGGGGGCGTTTAAGAGATCTATGGATAGGTTTATGGACGAAAAGGGATTGGTTTAGAAAACTGGTCGGCGCAACATCGTGGGCCGAAGGGCCTGTTCTGCGCTGTAATGTTCTATGTTCTATTAACCTTGTTTGAAAACTTGGCCACCAACAACCACAACCATCTTCTTTTGTGCTCTGACTCCAGCTGGTGAGTTTTCCCTTCCAATTCCCAATGACATCAACTTTAGTGGTGCTCCTTGATTTTACGTTTAATGAAATGGTGCCTTTATGCCAAGGGCTGTCATTCTCACATCTGGAATTCAGACCTTTTGTCTACATTTGAGTAAAGGTTGTAATGAGATCTAAAGTGGTGAGGATGTGAGTAGTGATCATGTGGTGTCTGATTGCTTTGTAGGCACCTTCCATCATTTTGCTGATGATTGTAAGTAAACTTATGGGGAAATAATTGGCTGCAGTGGATCTCTCTTGTTGTGGACAGGACATACCTGGGCAATGTTGTACTTTGTTGAGTAGGTGGCAGTGTTGTAGCTGTACAGGAACAGCTTGGCTACAGGGTGGCCAAGACTGGAGCAGGACAGTCAGGATGTTGTTAGAAAATCCAATGCACTCAGCTGCTTCTTGATTTCACACAAAGTGTTTGGAATTGGTTGAAGACTTGCATTTCATAGAATCCCTACAGTGCAGAAAGAGTTCATTTGGCCCATTGAGCCTGCACTGATGAAAATCCTACCCAGGCCCTATGCCGTAACCCCATGTATTTACTTTGCTAATATCCCTAACACTAAGGGGCAATTTAGCACGATCAATCCGCACATCTATGGACTGTGGGAGGAAACCAGAGCACCAGGAAACTGTGCGAGGAAACCCACGCATATACAGGGAGAACGTGTAAACACCACACAGACAGTGACCCGAGGCTAGAATTGAACCCGGGTCCTTGGTGCTGTGAGGCAGCAGTACTAACCATTGTGCCACTGTGCCATGTGGCTAGTTAGGCTCTCAGGAGGAGATGGATTATTCACTAGGCAATCCTGGCAGAAGGTGATTGCAAAAGCTGTTGCATTGACCTATTAAATTCTCTTCAGCATTCTCCTGAAAGAGCCATGATAACTGCCCAGAAACTTTGGAATTACTTGATTTAATTTGATTTATTATTGTCACATGTATTAGTATACAGTGAAAATGATTGTTTCTTGTGTATTATGCAGACAAAGCATACTGTTCATAGAGAAGGAAAGGAGAGAGTGCAGAATGTAGTGATACAATCATAGCTAGAATGTAGAGGAAGATCAATTTAGTGCAAGTTAGGTCCATTAAAAAGTCTGATGGCAGCAGGGAAGAAGCTGTTTGATCAGTTAGTATGTGTCCTTAGGCTTTTGTATCTTAATCCCAAACAGAAGAAGGTGGCAGAGTGTATGTCTGGGGTGCATGGGGTCTTTACTTATGTTGGCAACTTGTTGTGCAACAGATGACTTTTTTCATCACCCTCCAGATAGCATTAAATTTGATCCACAAATTTCTGAAATAGAAATTGATAATGTCATGGTGGTTTCAACATCTCCTCTGGAACTCGTGAACGTTAATGCCAATGGCTTATCTCCTTATGCAAATCAAATTAAGGGCAGACAGAGAAACAGGGCGAATGGTGGAGCAGGAAATGTGAAACTTCAGAGGTAGATCAGATACAGAAAGAGGGATGAAGAATGGATGAATACAGAGTAAAAAAAGAGACTGAAAGGAAAAGTAAGAAAAGGATTAAAAACAAGTGGAAGAAGAATGCACGGAAACCTTGTCACTGAGATTTTATAATTGTTGTATTGGTTCCAAGGAAGTTAATTAATGATTGAATGGCAGGGTAGGTGTGAGCAATCTACATTCTTGTTCATAAACTAATCTTTCTAATTCACATTTCTGAGTGTGAAAACAACTTTGTATCCTGGAAATGATTGCCTTCCAACACTAACAAAAGTGTGAATGAAATGTCTGACAGAAAATTATTACAAATACAGGAAGAGAAAATATTTAAGAAACTCTAATAGCAATTCACTACCTGCTGGAGTTGACTCCCAGCTTCATTTATTCCCTTTCTGGACCTGTTTCTGCTGGGTTTGATAGTCAGGACCATAAATCATGTCATTTTGTATTTCTCTATGACACGAATTATTGACTTTAAATGGCAATAGTGTTTACAGAGCAAAATCAGCAATTTTATAATCTCACAATTGATTTCAATGGAGAGACTCAGTGAGGTTGCAGCTCTGTAAATTTTGATGACGCTAACACTAATGTTCAGGAAAAGTTTATCAGGCCAAAACAAGGAGCCACATCCATAGATGCTAGTTTCTGCCCACAAAAGTGGTGATATCAATTCTTGCCTGTTCTGTTAATAATCACTCAAATATTTGCATAAAAACTCACTGTTGTTCCAAATCGGCCTCAGGTTTGAACAATTGATATGAATCCAAAAGTCCAAAGATGTGAGGGTTAGGTGGATTGGCATGCTAAATTGCCCTTTAGTGCTCCAAGATGTGTAGGTTAGAGGGATTAGCAGGATAAATGCATGGGGTTATGAGGATAAATGGGTGATGGGCCTGGGTAAGATGCTTTTTCAGAGATTCAGTGCAGACCCGATGGGCCAAATGGCCTCCTCCGGTATTGTAGGCATTCTATATATAGTATTGTATATAAGGCATGGTGCATTTTATACAACTCACATCGTTTCACATGGTGAAGATTGTATTTTATATTGCACAGAATGTATTTTATGTGGTGTGCACCTTTAGGGTAATGGTTTCTTTACATACAGGTCATAGAATGAAATGTCATTGATGCGGCTTAAATGAAATAGTTGGGCATTATTAGTATGTTCAGGTAGAATCTCCTCACTTAAAATGTGATAAAGTTGTGGGATAAATTAGGCAGGAAGAATCTTGAAACAGATAGGGCACAAGGGATCAAATGAATGAGATTTGCTTCAAGAAAAGGGATTGAATAATTCTTGTGAAGGTGGGAGGTGAGGTTGATCAAAGGAAAAATGTTGGCTGATTTATAAAAATGTTACGTGGCTGGCTCCACACTTCTGGATATTGAGGTACCTTCATTTTAGGTTTGAGAGATGCAATAAATTTTACTGTGAGTAAAGGCAAAATGCAAGCTTACCTTAATTATCCAAGACTGTTACTATTATGCTAACTTCAGGAAGTATTGACTCAGATTGATGAGAAATCTAATTGGGAAAAAATGAGAACTATAAATTTGTAAATGTTTTGAATAAAATGTTGCTTCAGTTCAATTATTTCTTAAACAGGCCATTCTCTGGCATGGGCATTTTACAGTAGCATATCAAACTACTGAGAGATGGAGTTATAACTCTACTTAACACCCGTCAAATGTTACTGTTACATTCATTGTGGCTTGATTGTTCCATTAACACATATATCATAAGTTATGCAAAGCAGTTTACGAAGTCAAGCAGCAAAACAAAATATGATTGCTGTCAACCACAGTAATTTGGTTTTATTCATTCAAGGGAATCTGGGTGTCGCCAGATGGGCCAGCATTTATTGCCCATCCCTGAGGGCATTTAAGAGTCAACCACATTACTGTGAATCTGGAATCATATGTAGGACAGACTGGGTGTGAATGGAGATTTCCTTCCCTAAAGGACGTTAGTGAATCAGATGGGTTTTTACAACAATTGATAATGGTTTCATGGTCATCACTAGACTTTTAATTCCAGATTTTTATTGAATTCAAATTTCACCATCTGCCGTGGTGAGATGAGATTTGAACCTGGATCCCCAGAACACCAGCCTGGATATCTGGATTTCTAGCCCAGTGACAAAACGACTTTACCACTGCCTCCCCTATCAGGAATTTCTAATAACGCTAAAGTTTGCATCCTACTCAAAATGAGTATGGGTTTCCTCTCAGTTGCTCTGTTAACTGCAAAGGGAACTAATGGATGTTACAGCTTTGTTATCTACTTGGCAGAGGTCTTGCTCACTATCAGCGCATTACTCCCTCGTGTTGTTTGTCCTTGCTTCCAAAACTTCAGACTCTCCATAACTGTATACCATATTCCTAAATCACAAAAACGGCAGATGGCGGGTGTCTCACTGGGGTCTTAGGCAGACTTTTTCATTTCCATTTGATTTTATTCCCTACAAATGCCAGCACACATTGAAGTAATATCCACACAGTAAAGCAGTCGTACAAGTGTGGCCTTTCTATGTTTCTGTCTGGCTAGTGGCTAACCAGGGTGAATCCAGAGACAACAGAAAATCCATAATGTTTACATTTCTGTTTTAAATAAAATCAGCGACAAGTACGCCAGATATCAAAGATCACGCTGTGGCTTTATAATTCATCTTCACAGATTGGAACAGGGAGTACTCTCCTCAAAGTAGAAAACTGCTTTCTTGCAGTCGAAGCCTGGATGCAGTTAATTCATACAAGGGAGTTATCTCAGATTGACATAAAGGCATCCTCCTTCCTACTTTAAAACTGCTTGTAACAAGAATCGAAATATCAGATATTGTTATGAATCTTGCACACACACACACACACACACACACACACACACACACAAATGCATGCACAGCGCAACTGCAAAAATTGTTTGGGTGTGTAATTGGACTCTGAGGCACATTGTTATTTGGGAGCTATAGTTGCAGTTTGGGGATCAAAATGATGTCTCATGAGTGAGCAGTCACTTTTGCCATGAATCATGCTGGATATCATCTCAATGAGGACATTAGCACACACAGCTAATGCACGGCAGGAGTATGAAAAACAGAAAAATTATGAGGTCAATCAGCATGCAACACCGATTTTTATCTTTTTATCCAGTCATGGGATATGGGAGTTGTTGATAAGGTAAGCATTTATTGTCCATCACTAATTGCCCTTGAGAAGGTGGTGATATAGTGCTTGTGGTGTAGGTTCATCCACACAGTACTATTCAAGAGCAAGTTCCAGGATTTGACTCAACTGCAGTGAAGAGATGGTGACAAAGTTCCAAGTCAGGATGCTGTGTGACCAGGAGGAAATCTTGCAGGTGTCGGTGTTCTCCTGCATATGCTCTCCTTGTTTTTCTAGATGGTAGAGGTAGCAGGTTTGGAAGGTGATGGGGACCTTGACGAGTTGTCACATTGCATCTTGTACATGGTACACACTGTTGTCACTGTCGGTTGGTGGTGGAGGGAATTAATGTTTAATGTGGTGGATGGGATGCCAATCAAGCATGCAGCTTTGTCCTGGATGGTGAAGCTTCTTGAGTGTTGTTGGAGCCTCAGTCAACCAGGCAAAATGTTTGGTTTGTGTCTTCTGGATGGTGGAGAGACTTTATGGGTAATGTGAGTTATTTGATGCAGAATTCCACCCTCTGACCTGCTTTTGTAACAACAGTACTTACATGGCTGGTCTATTTCAGTTTCTGGTCAGTGCCAATCCCATGGATCTTGACAAGGTTTTCAATGATGGTAATGGCATTAAACGTAAAGAGATACGGTTAGATTATCCAAAGACTGATGTTCTTTTGGATCTTATGGCTGCAGCCAATGTCTTTCCTTAACCTTGTACCAGTCACCAGTTAGCTCCCCCTCAAAAGCAGGAAACAGCCTATAGTCACCTGGGGCTAAGGCGACTTTATCTCGTACCTTACAATTGACCATAAGTTAAGTAGCATGATGGATTCCCACCAGCACTATTTCAAATGCTCATCAACTACACATGTTTGGGGAGCAATTCTTCAACCTGAACCTCAGCAAAGTACAACCTGGGGGATGCTTGAGCTTCACTAAAGTTGGTCTCATTGAAATCTGCACCTGCTGCAGCCACTATAATTGCAGAGCGTGGCAAGGGCAAGCATTGCCAGGGACTGTGAAGGTGACCATGGAGATGAACAGTTTTGGAACCTTTTCAGGCTGGTGCTGGAGACATTTGTAACATCTTGCAGCTTGCCATCCACTATTGCCTAAGGGAAGTCACTGATCTTTTCTGTACAAAGAGAGCCAACTACATTTTATCCTCTCTCGCCAGAGACCCTAGGCAGAGTGAACATATGGCTTTGCTAGGATTGCAAGCTTTCCAGGGTGGAGGGGACCATTCACTGTACATACACTTCACTTTGCAGCACTGCATGTGGTACGCTGAAACTAAAAGGAATTTCACTCCTTCAATGTCCATGTGATGTGTGACCACTGGCAGGCCAATGCCTAGTATCCTGGTAGCTGTCATGCAACCCTCATTCTGTGCAGTCCACTGTGCCATATGACCTGAATGGCCATGGCAGAGTGAGGATTGGGTGACGAGGGCTATCTGCTTACCAAATTTCTGATGACTGTGGTGTATAACCCATACACATGTGTACAGCAAGCATACAATGAAAACAATGCTTCCATGTGGATAGTAGACTCTGTTCAGAGAAATACTACAGTACAGGACGAGGCTATTCAGCCCATTGAGTCTGCACCAACCCCAGTCCCACCCAGGCCCTATTCCCATAATCACACACATTTACCCTACTAATACCCTTGACATTAGGGTCAATTTAGCATGGCCAATAAAGCTAACCTGCACATCTTTGGACTGTGGGAGGAAACCAGAAAACCTGGAGGAAACCCACACAGAGATGGGGAGAACGTGCAAACTCCACACAGACAGTGACCTGAGGCCGGAATTGATCCTGGGACCCTGGCACTGTGAGGCAGCAGTGCTAACCACTATGCTACCATGCCACCACATATTAAAGATGAAACAACTTTTTTGCTGCTTCGACTGGTCTGGAGGATCCCTGCATGCCAGTTTGAGTAGGTCTGAAGATTTGTAAATGCTGCATGCCACACAAGCTTGGCAACATGAGGGGACAGCCCTTGATATCAGTTATATCATGTGGAATTGAGAAGAGGAATAGGGGAGAAAACTGATATAGCATCTTTCTGTCCATGAAGAAAAACTTAAGTGCAATGTCAGTAGCTGCAGCCTCAATTCTCCATTCACCAATAATCCCACAACAAACCTTCCCTCTGTCACTGACCACCACCACATCCACTTGGTCACAATACAAAAGATAAGAATCCACGTGATAAGCATTTCAACCTATAGTTATAAATGAAATCATGCCATATTGCATTCAACTATAAACTAATAATCCTTAGGCATCCCCTCATTACCTGTCTGAGTGCCTTTGCTGCCCCAATGCTGTGGTATTCCTAGTATCCCAATTGCTGCAGCTTGGCTGATGGAAGGCTATTGACATTAGTACAAGACTTTGCAAAGGGCTTTGGAGGATGATCTCAAGTCTAGAAGGCCTAGTTACAGACAATAATCTCCTGGAGGACAGATTATTGGACTGCTGTGACAAGTTGCAAGTTCCTGGTGCAGTTAGTAGGATGTAGCATTTGAAGTACATTCATTGCTGATGATCACCAATGTGAGGTCACGAGCATCATGTAGCCCTGCATCAAGGATCTCAGGACATGACTCCTGATATTGGCCTCTCCAGATCACATTATCTTTAGCACATAGCTAAGGGGCCTCCTGGCTCCCCGTAGATACTGAACATCTCTTCTTTCCACCTCCACCACCAAGACCTCCAATGGAGTCTCTGGAAACCTTAACATTTATTTCCTTTCCTGTGGTGTTCCACACTCTTTACAATGACAGAATCACTTTCTGCATGACCCTGAGCACTTGTACCAGCTGCAGTGCAATTCCTCTTAAAAAGTTCAGACTAGTTTTAAGTGGTGCTCAGATGCTTTCACATTGACCTCCTGCTGATTTATGCAAACTGTAGATGAAGCAGTTAGCACAGACCACGTCTTGAAATCATTCTAATGAAAGAGCAGCACAAAAATTTCAATCAAAAAGGCCTATTCAAATGAAGTCCAATCATGGTCCCCAAGCTGTCAAGATGAGACATTGCATCCTATCTTGGGCTCGATAAAACAAGATCCAAGCTGACAGGATGAGGCATTGCACCCCTTCCTGGGCTTGATCTAATGCTTCATCTTAGCCGAAAGGCCAAGATGACTTTGAAAAATTGCATCAGGTAAAGCTTCGGTTCAACTTCATTGGCTACCCTGATCCTTTACTCTACCCTAGCCTGGACAAGCCACCATCACAAGGCATCAGCACACCCAAGTGCAATGGGCTAGCCTCGTCCCCCGTCTGATCATGGTTTGAATCGACAGGCACGGCTTAATTGCAACATCATGATCCGTGCACCTGTTTTTGGGGGCCAATTCAATTTAGACACCCTTTTAATTTTCCAAATTAGGCACTTCCCAACCTGTATCCAGAATTGTGAAGGAGGCAGGTCTATGTAACTTCTCATTAAAGTTACCAACTAATAAGTCATGGAGAGATATTAGTTGATTGGCTTTTTATTGTGTAAGGGTTTACAATTGCAGTTCTCTCCTGAAGATTGAATGTAACATAAAGCTTCATATGCCTCATAAAAATGAGAATTCTTTTGAAAGTATTTTTATTTTATTCTTACCTAAATGGTTGGAACACTTTACAGTAAATTACCACCTTAATTACCTTCTGCTTAAAATGATCTACTCAGAAATTTATTGGTCTGGATGGCTGCTTATTAGAAATGATCTTCAAACTATAGAATGATTGTTATTCTAACCTGCACGTATACAGTAAAAAAAAAGCAAGCACAGTTTAAGCACAATAACCTCTGTGTTTATCTGATGATAAATTTGGTTCTTTTCACACTCATTTCTGTACGCTTGAGAAGAAGTGTTTTGTAACTAACCGTTCTAATTAGGTATCTCTGTAGAAGGTGATGAAGGAGGGAAATACTGCCAGAGTCAACCATTTGTCCTCAGTATCAACAGGCTGGTTGGGATCTGGTCACAGATCCAGAACTATGCAAGGCTAGAAACACGGAGCTGGATTTTCAACTTTGAGGTGGGAATTGGGAGTCAGGAGATTACCCAAAGTCATGAATCCACCTCTGACCCAGCAAAGCCTGGAATCACAGAAGAATAGAATCCTACAGTGCAGAAGGAAGCAATTTGGCTCATTGAGTCTGCTCTGACAACAATCCCACCTAGGCCCTATCTCCATAACCCTACATATTTACCCTGCTAATTCCTCTAACCTATGCAGCCCGGGGCACTAAGGGGCAATTTTGCATGGTCAACGCACCTAACACACGCATCTTTGGACTGTGGGAGGAAACTGGAGCACCCGGAAGAAACCTAAGCAGACATGGGGAGAATGTGCAGACTCCATGATAGTGACCCAAGCTAGGAATCGAACCCAGGTCCCTGGTGCTGTGAGGCAGCAGTACTAACCATTGTGCCACTGTGCTGGCACTATTTTCATCCTGCTGAGGTGAAGACACCCTGGAGCTAGGCCTGTTTGCCAGATGTGAGCAGGTTAAAAAGTCTATCTCCATTTACAACCACCTCAGCCTAGTCCTGGAAATGAGTGTGAGGTTCCCTAACCCCTCAACCACATACCCAGAATCCAATATACACAGAATGCACAAGGGCTATAATAAGATTAGAAAGTCTTTGATAAACTCAAATTTGTCAAAAGAAACAAACATTGTTTAAATATTCTATGAAAGATCATCATCCTCTTAACAGCCTGTTAAAAAGCAAATCTTATTTGATTAACTACTTAGAAAATCATTAATCTCTTAAGAAATTATAATTTTATCTCAATGAACAAGCTCTTGTTCATCTTTACAGTTACTCCAACAACGCCTGCCGAGTAGAATCCATTAGCAGGTTGGAAGTCAGCCAAGCATTCACAGTGTGATTCCACTGAACAATTGTGTCACAGACTGTCCTGAACTGAATATATTAAAGACTTTAAACATAAACTGAAACTCAACCAAAGCTTTAAAAAACAGATGGCTAAATTGAAAAGGAGAAATGGGGTCAGTTAACACCGTCAAATCTGGATTTCATTATTGTGCAATGCAGAGTAGTACTTTATCCAGAGATAATGAACCTAAGGCATCTGTAGAACTTTCCACTTGCCTGATATAATTCCATCCCTTGACAGCTTGCCAGTTGTCAGAAATAATAATTTGACAAACATACTATTTAATGATCATTTGCCTTTTCTAATCAAAGTCTTATTATCACTCACTGTATTAAAAATAGATTAAACTTATGCTACAGCATTCCATTATGACATGTTAAGTAGGCAGCACCTTTCATATTATACCTGTCATACGGTTCCCAACTCCAAACCATTATTCACGACTCTTCTGCACTGGTGTGATTCACATCAAATACCAAAACAGGGCTGATGCTGTCAAAATTGCTTAGAGTCTAAAATGCTCACTTTTGAAATGGTGCTGGCAATGTGCAGCATATGGGCTCTGACCCTAGCCCTTTTTCCCATGCTTATCCAAATTACTGGCACCGAGAACAGATATTGGAGTCTCAGATTTAGCTCCCATCTGCCTTTATCTAAGCCCCCGCAACACACTTCTTTCCTCATGAGGATGGGAACTCCAGGCCATGGAGATTCTGCTCATTTTAATGGCGGGGCTTCAGTTGAATAATTTCAAGCTGTCTCCACCTAGGTTGACTGCCTAGCTGGTGGACGGTAAGTAGCTGTGCAAGTGTGCACCAGGGACTCTTTGACGTTGTTCCCCAACAGTTAGTGGGAGACAGGAATTTCCAGGCTGGGGTGTCGGGGGGTGGTGAGACTGAATCATTTAAATGCATGAATAGGATGGGAATAGAGGGATATGGTCCCTGGAAGGATAAGGGGCTTTAGTTCAGATGGGCAGCATGGTCGGTGCAGGCTTGGAGGGCCTAAGGGCCGGTTTCTGTGCTGTAATTTTATTTGCTCTTTGATTAGGACCATCCTTGGGAGTGGGGGAGGCCAAAAGTTTCCATGCGAGATTGGGGGTGACATTCTTGCTCTGCCTAGCCCTCAAGCAGTGCTCAAAAGGAGTAGATATTGCATTATCTTTGTTAGTCACCTACTGCCATCTCAGACCTGGCATGGGGAGGGAACCCTACAACACAAGCCTCCCTCTGAGGTGCAGTTAAGCTAAAGTGGTGACTTCGAACTATTAACATCAAGCTCCTGCTTGTCATATGTTGGAGCCTCGTTGATTTTTCCTTAAAAATAATTTATCAAGCAGAAATGGGGACAGGTTTCTTGAGTCAGATATTGTAATCCACACCTGTCTTCGTTGGAGACCAGAGTTAAATTCAAAGCATTCCAATCTCCAATAGGTGATGTGCATCAATTCATTTCAATGCAGTAGAAAGAACAGTGTTGGGGAAGCTGTTGTCTGCTTGAGCAGTGAATGGGCTAACATTTTCTGAGGATGAACCTTCTTAGACAATGCTGCTTAATAGCTAGGGATCAAATCTTTGTAACCAGTCTGCGTGAGGTTTCCCTATGATCTCAGCTTCCCTCCTTATAAATTGTTTGTTTGCTCCCGGCTACAGAGTAATCTTTCATTAAAAGATTCCTGTCCTGGGTAGGAGTTCATTAATGAAACACCATAAAAAATGGATGACTTTACAATGAAAATGCTTCCCTGTACAGCACAGGTACATAATACTTTCAGCCTGCTTAGGCAGAACTCATCTATCTCAGTTTGCAAAGAGCAGTCGGTCACACACAGGATAATTTTAACTTTTCGTTCAAAATGGGGATAATGTATTCAGCCTTAAATGAGGTTTACACTTACCTAACCTGATTTCAGCCGTATTGCCTCAGGAATGAATATAGTGCTCGGGCACAGCTTGAGTGTTCTAAGGAGAGCTCTCTGCTCATTCCTATGAAGAGTTCCTGCTCCAGGGTTTTTGGCCATTTCTGAGGCATCTCAGGCTGCTGGTGTTGCAGAAAGCAGTTTCAGTTGGGTTGTTCTGTGGCTGTTGCAGCATTGTCAAGAGATGGCAAGGAGCCTTAAAGAGAGAATAGCAACCAAAAGACTGCATCAAGTTGCCAACTGAAGCCCTGTCTTAAGACCCAGGCCTTCTGCTCCTGGGTGTTAATGAGAAGTGAAGGGAAAGGAAGCAACTAAAGGGCCCACACAATCCATTCCTTAACCTTAGAATGGTTACCAATGTTTCTTGGGGTTAATGGGCACTTTTCACACAGCAGTTGTCAGAAGCAATGGTAAGTGGGGTGGTCAGAGGAGAAATCCATTGGAGAAATCCACTGGAGACTTGTCCCCCTGCCACTTATTTTCTTGTAGTGAGCATATTAGGAGAAATATGCAGCAGGCCATATGCGGTTGAGGGAGGGAAAGGCTGGTTAAACAGAAAGTTGGTGCAAACATTATGATGTACATATATTGTATGTTAGGATTTGGGTATGGACTGCTTCTTTAACAGTATGGGTCAGGTGACCCTTGGGCTATTAGACCCGCCCAGTGTGGGATCTTGTTGGGCAGTCTTAGACCTGACTATGAATGGAATAAACAGCTCCCAGTATTGAAGTATTCAAGTTTACCTTGTGATTCTTTATGCCCCTTAGTCCACAGGGGCATACATAATAAACATATGCCTCTAATTTTCCACTCATTCTCCATTTCTTTTCTGCTTGATTTTGGGCACGGCTTGCAAAGCAGAATCCCAGTCCCGTATCTTTATGGGTCTCCTTTCATATGTAGCCCCTAGATGGTACCAATCCTGTAGCTAAACTGCTACTCCTCCCGAGTAATGTTATGTATTTTACAAAGTACTCCTTCCTGTAACTCAAAGGCTCACTTGCCTCATGTTGATATGGTGGTACTTGTGACATTGCTTGCTTTGAAGTGCTGGTCTAGTTTGTCTGGGACTGGTGGCAAAAACTTCAGAACCTGGCATTATTGGTTGGCCAATTTATTATGTACCAAAAGCCTGCAATGCACTGGGAGATTTGATTGACTGGGCAGCAAGAGGAGAGAAAATAAACAAATATAATTGGCCCTAGCCTGAAACAAGGCAAGGCCATCTCTCAATACTTTTACTGTGCTACATGGTTCCTTTCTTGTAGCTGGGTTAAGGGTCTAATGTTGTCGGTAGCACCAGTTGCTCCCCATTCCAAATCATGATGTGCCTGTTCTTATCGTAAAATGAAATACATTGAAAAAAGTGCTGGAAATTTGGAAAGTACAGACTATGAAACAAATAACCATCCTTTTTCCAAAATATGAGGATATAAAAATAGCTTTTTTAAAATCTGTTAACGGGATGTGGGTGTCACTGGCTGGGCCAACATTTATTGCTCATCCCTGAGGGCATTTAAGAGTCAACCACATTGCTGTGGCTCTGGAGGCACATGTAGGCCAGACCAGGTAAGTCTGACAGATTTCCTTCCCTAAAGAACATCAGTGAACCAGATGGGTTTTTACAACAATCGACAATGGTTTCATGGTCATCATTTGACATTTAATTCCAGATTTGTTTTAAATTGAATTCAAATTTCACCATCTTCCACGGTGGGATTCAAACCCTGGTCCCAGCACGTTACTCTGGTTCTGTGGATTACTATTGCAAACTGCATTTAATGTGCCAGTAGATTCAGGTACAGGTACCATATCATTTGAGGGTCCATGGCAATTAGGAGGTGAGCTGCATATTAGGATGGGCTTTTTTCCACTGTGTGAAGGGAATAAAATAACTCTGAAGTAACAATTACATTCCATTTGAGATGAAAGTATTTGATGCACGCCTGCCATACCAACACACTTGATGCACCAGAATGCAGCTTAATCTTCCTGAGATCAAAAACACATCTCTATGCGTGACTGTCCTTTTTAACAAGGGCAATTGCTTTCACCTTACAGATTTTTGGTTTGTCTCCTTGACCCAAAAGTGGTAAACATTACTATTTTTACCAAGGCTGCCTCAAGGAAGATTGAAGTCCTTCCTCTGACTAAGTGTCACCATGCCCTTTGATGTTTTAATGTTGAGATTGAAATGCTGAATTCAGAATTCTCTCCAGTTTAAAAAAAATTAATTCCCCTTCAAGGTCCCAGGTCCAACTATTAAGACATGCTGATGTACAAGATACTGTGCCCTGGATTGCAAACATGTTTCTGCATAATATCCAATCTGAGCGAATGTAGCCCAATTCCAAGCAAACTTCAGAATGTGCAGGGAGATTCATTCTCTGCACTAGAATGATTTTGTTTAGTTTTTTTGTGTATCCATTGTGAGACATGGGCATTGCTGGCTAACCAGCATTTAATTATTTGGTAACACAAGCCACAGGCTTTTGGAGCACTGCTCCTTCATCAGATGAGTGGGAGTTCTGTTCACAAACAGGGCATATAAAGACATAAACTTAATTTACAAAATAATGTTGGAATGCGAGTCTTTACAGGTGATCAAGTCTTAAAGGTACAGACAATGTGTGAGTGAAAAGAGGGATAAGCACAGATTAAGGAGATGCATTTTGTCTCCAGGCATGGACTACTCTCCGGAATAGGTTGCATTCTTGGATACACGCATCTCCATCAAGGACAGTCACCTCAGCACTTCGCTGTACCCCAAGCCCACAGATAACCTCATAATGTTCCACTTCTCCAGCTTCCACCTTAAACACATCAAAGAAGCCATCACCCACAGACAATCCATATAAACAGGGTGCTCAGATGAGGAGGATCACAACAGACATCTCTAGATGCTGAAAGATGCCCTCATAAGATCAGGATATGGCGCGCGATTCTGACATTTCCAACGTGTTACAGCGAAAAACCGTATTGACCTCCTCAGAAGACAAACACGGGACAAGGTGGACAGAGTATCCTTCATCATCCAGTACTTCCCCGGAGCAGAGAAGCTACGACATCTTCTTTAGAGCCTTCAACATATCATTGATGAAGACGAATATCTCACCAGGGCCATCCCCACACCCCCATTTCTTGCCTTCAAACAACCGCACAACCTCAAACAGACCATTGTCCACAGCAAACTACCCAGCCTTCGGAGACCAGTGACCACAACACAATACAACCCTGCCACAGCAACGTCTGCAAGACATGCTGGATCATCTCATGTGAGAACACCATCCACCAGGTACACAGTACATACGCTTGAACTCGGTCAACGTTGTCGACCTGATACGCTGCAGAAAAGGATGTCCCGAGGCATGGTACATTGGGGAGACCATGCAGACGCTACAACAACAGATGAATGAACACCACTCGACAACACCAGGCAGGAATGTTCTGTTCCTGTTGGGGAACACTTCAGCAGTCACGGGCATTCAGCCTCTGATCTTCAGGTAAGCATTCTCCAAGGCGGCCTTCGCGACACACGACAACACACAATCACTGAGCAGAAACTGATAGCTAATTTCCACACATGAGGACGGCCTCAACCGGAATCTTGAGTTCATGTCACACTATGTGTAACCTCCTTGACTTGCCTGGGCTTGCAAAATTTCACTAACTGTCCTGGCAGGAGACAATACACATCTGTTTAACCTGTGCTTAACCCTTTCTCCACTCACATTGTCTGTACCTTTAAGACTTGATTATCTGTAAAGACTCGCATTCCAACCATTATCTTGTAAATTGAGTTTGTGCCTGTTTGTGAACACAACTCCCACTCACCTGATGAAGTAGTAGCGCTCCAAAAGCTAGCGGCGTGTGCTACCAAATAAACCTATTGGACTTTAACCTGGTGGTGTGAGACCTCTTGCTGTGCTTACCCCAGTCCAATGCTGGCATCTCAACATCACAGCATTTATTTCCCATCCCTAGTTGCCCTTGAAGGGCAGTTGAGAGTCAACCACACTGCTGTGGCTCTGGAATCACATGTAGGCCAGATCAGGCAAGGATGGCAGATTTCCTTTCCTAAAGGACATTAGTGAACCAGGTAGGTTTTTTGATATACGACAATGGTTTTATGGTCATCAGTAGATTTGTAATTCGAGATACTTTGTATTGAATTCAAATTCTATCATCTGCCGTGGTGGGATTTAAACCTGGGTCTCTAAAACATTAGTTGAGTTTTGGATTAATATTCTAGCGGTAATACTCACCTCCCCTGAGCTCCTGTGCTAAGCATTCTTTTAATATGCAAAATATTATAGAGATAAGAATACTTTAACCATCACAAATATAAGTATTAGGGATAAAGATCATTCTAAGCAAGATCCTGATGCAGTTCTTTCAAAATGTCATAAGAACGTAAACAAGCATGAAGTGAGATAAATTCTCCACAAGCCCTCTAACACTATTTTATCATTAAATCCAACATAATTATCTAGTTTACTTGTGGAAGATTCTGCAAAATTTCTCCCCTAGAGTCCCAGAAGTGGCTGAGTAAACATAGCAGTGCTTCTTAAACCTGTCCGATTGTTTTCCGTGGACGTTGCCACAATTGCCACTCCATGAAATATCACAGATTTATTTACATACCTTTGCATTAGCAAAGGTAATCACAAGATGACTCGCAAGGTCATTCACCTTCAAGGGTATATCTAACAATGTTAAAATGATTGCACCATGCACTTGGGAATGGCAGTTGAATAAATGCTGCTAGCAAAGATATCTGTGGAGCAGTGGTTTCAGCAGAGGGAGAAGCAGCCTTGGGAGATGAGTGACACTCAGAATTAATTAGGACCAAAATAATAATTTGGCTAAAATAATTTCATGTAAATATGGAAGCATTGCTGATGGAATCTAAACTGAACTTTTTGTTAACTTCTGGAACATTTCTACAGCAAAAGGGAAACAACACATAACAAATTTGGAATGTTTGTTATAGTGGCAACACTTAAAACATACATTTATTTGTGTATTTTTGTGTCTCTTGGAATCATAGAATTCATACAGTGCAGATGGGACCATTCAGCCCATCAAGTCTGCACCGATTCTCTGATAGAGTATCTTACGCAGCCCCTCTCCTCTGCCCCACATTTCTCATGGTTAATCCACCTAACTTGTACCTGTTGGGACACTAAAGGGTAATGGCCTTTCCACCTAACCTGCGTACCTTTGGAGTGTGGGAGGTAACCGGAGCATCTGAAGGAAACCCACGCAAACTTCACATAGACTGTGACCCAGGGCCAGAACTGAATCTGGGTCCCTGGAGCTGTGAGGCAACAGTGCTAACCACAGCTGCCCACATTGACTTCAACATTGAAAGTTCACTAAGTACGTCTTATTTGAAACCATTATATGTATGTAAGCAAGTTTAAAAAATGCATAATTTAGAGGAATACTGTATTCTGAAAAGTACTGGAGGTCTAATCTTGTCATTTTTGAGGAAATGAAAGCAAATGTATTAAAATTTGATTGTCACATGTATTTGTATGTAGTGAAAAGGAGTATTTCTTGCATGCTATACAGGCAAAGCATACCATTCATAGAATATATAGTAGTGAAGGAAAGGAGAAGATGCAGAATGTAGTGCTACTGCCATAACTAGAGTGTAGAGAAACATCAGTTTAACATATGGTAGGTCCATTCAAAAGTCTGATGGCAGAAGGGAAGAAGCTGTTCTTGAGTTGGTCGGTATGTGAACTCAGACTTTTGCATCTCTTCTTTTTTTTAAATTTTGTTTTCTTTATTCTTCGTTTTTTTATCTTTTTGTATCTTCTTTTGGATCTTTTAAAATAACAGTAATCATGGAAAGATATATGGCAAATATAGTTTAAAATGTTAACTTGCACAGTTTGAAAATAGGACTTAGCCTTTCCCAAAATGGCTTTGCTCACCTGAAGGTAATGGCTCTTGTTGGGTAAAGGTATAAAGGTACACTGTCTGGATCAGGCCTCACGAGCAGGCTCACGCCAAAGGCTTTTATGCATGTTGTTCACATGAATGGATGAATTTTCTCCAAAACAAAATGCCATAAAGTTTTGCTATGAGATGTAGTCATTCGGCCAAATGCCAGTTTCCCAACTCGTAAACCCTTTATTCTGCACCTACACATTACATCCAGGTAGTCTTTACCTTGAAACCTACAACAACCTTCCGGTTAGAGTAAAACATTTAAAAACCATGGCTGATTGCTTCCCATTGGACAAGTCTCCATTCATTAAGGTGGCTTATACTCTACAAAGCCCACCAAGTCCATGAAGCCCACAAAGATTTTCCCTGGGATTTCTGATTATGTTGATGGACAGGGTCATGTGATAATGTGATTGATAGGAGGAGCTACATATGTAACAGAGAAACAGCTTTCAGTTGTGGCTGGGGTCAGAGGTCTGCAAGCTGCTCTGAAACTCAAAATCTCTCAAAGCTTCCAGACTGACCATATCCCTTATAGCATGTATACTTATGGTTGTTAACTGTATTAAATGAATTTGTTTTTACTATAAAAGGTCCTTAGTTTGTCAGCAGAATTATTCCTGGAGTGAAGCATCACATTCTTTCATTTATGCCAAGATAGAAAAAATCCTTGGGGTCTAGCCTGGCTTCCTAATATAATTTGGGATTCTGGTCCACGTTCCTAATAGGCGTGGCTCACGTCCAACTTGGAGAACATCTTGCTACCAATTAACTTAGTGTACAAATCAACTTGCCCATTATCAGGGTAACTTTTGTTGTTAAAATACAATTCATTTCTAATGTCCCTGTCTTAGGAAGAAGGGATATCTGCATTGTGCTCTCGGGCATAGGACTAGTCCATTTCCCTACACAGCATGCATTTTGCCTGTTCCTGCAATTTAGCTGTGGCTGTGTCCTTTGACATCGCTTGCCATAATCTGTCATCTGGCAATTGCACCTTCCTGGACTATGTTCTTGAATACCCTTGGGGTTGTAATGGTTTTCACCAGGTTTACTAGCTCATTAAAATTTTTTAATCAGGATAGGTCAGACTTTCTATCAAACTTAAAATCAGTGTCCCGTGTGCTGTTAACAAACTTCAAATCAGTGCCCTGTTAACTCTATCATTTCTTGTTTTTTGTTTCCTACAGTGTTGTTAGCATGGAAAAAGTAACATATGCGCTCAGTGTATCGGGGTCCAGTTTTCCCCACTGGTTTCATAAAGCTCGAGATTCCCAAAAATAGACACAATGGCTTTTTCTTACCAGAGAAGATTCTTGACTGATGGAAGTTGTCTGCAAGAAAAGATGGAGGAAAAAAAAATTCTCCCCATCTCCAGTGTAATAATTCAACAAAACACCAGTTTCCATAACCAACACCCATTACTGCGCACCAAAGGAAAGGTCTCTTCCACAGCTGACAGTCAGGTTGTCTTCACTTTCTGATCTACAACTCCAGTCTGAGTAAAGTAAAAGCTTTAAGAGCCCTGCTGACCAATTCCCGATAGGTGAGTTTCTGCTCACTCAATAAGGTAGCTCATACTCCACGAAGCCCATGAGGAAATCAGGTGATGATCCCCCATGAACTTCATGGCCATGAGAATGTGAGATAATTGAATAAATGAAACATGATTTTAAACCTTTTTTTCTTCATTCTTACATTGAATTTCCAATGTTCCACTTTATCTTTTGATCTTGTAGTGATACAGAATGCATAATTGCAGTGCAGAGATAGCAGGATGCTCTGGCCATGAGCCCTTCCATCTTTTGAACAGAAAATCACGTTTTTGTTCCATTGAGGTGAACCACTATCATCTTAATTTTTTTTACTGGAAACTCACTAAAAATGTGATAAATAGTTTACTTTGAATAACTTGCCATTTGGAAATCTTAACTGAACTGCTAATTCCAATAAATAGCTCACACAAAATTATGGACAGCCCAGTGACACAAGCAGGAAGTGGACTTTCATTCTGATCATAAAGGATATTAGCTGGTATGACAACAGGTTGTAAACCATAGAAGAATAGAATCCCTGTAGTACAGAAGCAGGCCATTTGGTCCATTGAGTCTGCACCAACTCTCTGACAAAGCATCTTACCTGGACCCTACCCTATAACCCCAGCTGTTGAACTTGCTAATTCACCTGACTTACACATCTTGGGACTCTAAACGGCAATTTAGCATGGCCAATCAACCTAACCTGCACATCTTTGAGTTTGGGAGGAAACCAGAGCGCCCAGAGGAAACAAATGCCAGTTCAAAATATCCTTGACTCAGGGACAACGGTTAACTTTGCACTGCCATTTTTATGCACAGGCAGAATTGGTATATAAAGGAAATTTAACAAGTATAGGTATTAACGAAGGAGTCAATAGGTATTGGGGATAAGCATGGATATAGAGTTGAGGCCACAATCGGATCAGCCATGGAGGTCAAATTGCCAACTCCTAATCTGTATGTTTATATAAAGTATTGTCATCTTTCAAAGAGGAATGTTTTGGATTGTACCTTCTCAAGAGTTCAGAGATCGATCAAAAACAAAACCATTCATTAGAAAATGACACAACACTTAGCAATTATCAGAAAACCAATCAAATTACTTACTTGCTTCTAACATTCCCAATCACAACCAACTCACTATTATTAACTGATCAATAAAGTCGCTCTGTATACTTCAGATTCTTTAAATGGGAATTGTTCCCTCTCACACCCCGGCACTCAGAAAACTCACATTTAAGTCCTCAGCAGGTGTAACTTCACATTGGGAACACCATCTCCCAAAATATACCTTGCAGCGTCACAAATACTACATTTGTACAGTCTGTATCTTTCAGTGTCATTAATATGTGCACAATCTTTATCTTTAGTTACATTGCACTGTACCAACATAATGAGTGAACAATTACTGCAGTTCTTAAGCTGCAGCAGGACCAAGAATGGAGGTGTATGCTGGAATTTTACCACCTTGTCCACCCTAGGCTTGTGAGATCCTGCCCAAGGCTAATGGAGAATGCTGTTCTATGAGCCTAGCTTGCCCCGATTCTGGGGTGGGCGTGGCCGGTAAAATTCCAGACAAGCTCTTTGTTAGCAATTCCATGATATATTAGTTACAAATAAACGGGACTCCTTCAAACATTTGTATTTGTGTACTAAATGAAGGAACCCTGATAATTAATAAGAAACTTTAGCGAGTGTAAACTTAATCTCTCATTTCAAGGGAAAAATAAATTGGTCATCCATCTAATTACATAATCCCATGCACTCACCTTGGACATGAAAAATGACTCACAGTAAATTAGTTGGAGGTGCATTCACTTATGCAAATAATTTGAACAGAATGTGGGCAGTGCCTCCTTTTGGATGAGCATTTTATCTGATTCTGCAAGTGTTACATTGTGCAGCATGGATCGAACTTTCAAGGCACCTACAACAATGATAGTATTTTGAACTTAGAATCATAGAATCATACAGTGCAGAAGGAGGGCAAATTTTAGTTGTGAAAAGGTTAAAATATTGCTCTTCTCTTGAAGTATTCCTAAAAGGATTTTGCTGATCCACTGTGCTAAAACTTGATGCCCTAATGTAAATTGCTCTTTAGGAGAAGTTTACTTGTGTCAGTTTACCTGGCAGTACTATCAGCTACACTCCATTTACTCTCTGCTCTGCATAGCTAGCAGTAGCTGCAAAAGTGAGAGCTCACAAAGCAACTTCTAACTGAAGTACCGGTGCATGCTTTTATTCTTAACAGGGTATTAAATTATAAAGCATATGGATAATAAACAAACAAGTGCCTTGTAAAAAGTGCTATGAACAGATATTGACTAACATTAGACACAAATACAAAATGTTAATAAGTTTGTGAATAATCGAATGAGACCATTTGACCATCTACATGATGTTACATGTTACTTGGGCCACACCATATTTTAAAATGGTAGCTTACACAATGTGAAACTGAACCACAGAATAATATAACAGCAGCACCACTCTGATTTCAAGTTTAATTTTATTATTGTGATATTAAGTACTAAGCTTTTTTTTAAAAAATCTATTATGCACATGGTTTCTGCGCAGTGTTACAGATCCTCAAAATGACACATCCAAAAGTGTGACATCTCAAATCTGTCTCACTTCAAAACACCGCCAATCAGATCGCTAACTATTTGTGAATGAATCAGAAGTAGTTATATTCACTTGGCAGGTAGGAAAAGGTACCAACAACAGGCAAGGACTGAGTTAATTATGTTTTCATTGGCAGCTAACATTTGTGGATGAGGAAGTTGCACCACATGAACCACAACCAAATCACTCGCTCCAATGTTTTCTGTCAGGTGCACAGCCTTTTGAGCCATTGACTGTATTACAACATGACATAAGATAGCGTAGAAATGGACAGATCTAGAAGGTCTTCAGGGGGCTCTTTTTGATGGATCACAGGCCACCACACACGGATGCTCTCCCTGACAACTTTCCACGGTTGGAATGTTACAAAGAAAGTAATATTTACAATGGCCTTTCCTTTTAATATTTTTTCAGGCTCTGAGAATGCATCTGTCTGTAGCCTAAGACACTTCAGAAGGTTCTGTTTTGATCTCCCAGGTTTAGATTTTACGGGGTAACGGCAGCACAATGGTTGGCCCTGCTGCCTTACAGCACCAGGGACCTGGATTCAATTCCAGCCTTGGATGACTGTCTTGTGTGGAGTTTACACATTCTGCCCATGTCTGTGTGGGTTTCCTCCGGATGCTTTGGTTTCCTCCCACACTCCAAAGATGTGCAGGATAGGTGGATTGGCTATGCTAAATTGCCCCTTAATGTCTCAATATGTGCAATTTGGGGATTGACGGGGTGGGTGCACGGGGTTATGGAGATAGGGCCTGGGTAAGATAAAAAGGTGATTTGTGCAGACTCAATGGGCTAAACAGCTTCCTTCTGCACTGTAGGGGTTCTATGATTCAACTTTTTAATTCCAGATTTTTAATCGAACTCAAATTGCACCATCTTCCATGGTAGGATTTGAACTCAGGCTCCCTGATCTTGTTCTGGGTCTCTGGATTACCAGTCCAGCAACAATACCACTACACCACTGCCTTAAGGAGCTTAAAAAAGCTCCTTAATGTGCAAAGAGAAAATAATTTACATTGCATCAAAATCACAGCTGTGTCACATTTTTTCAGAGATAGTAAATTTGCTATTTTTCATACATTGTGATTAATGTTACTGTATCATCTACTGCTGTTCTGTATTCAGCTGCTTATACTTACTAATTTTGATTGCCATCTTTGGTTTCTTTTCTTCACTTTTTTTATTCAGCAGATGCGGTCAGCATTTATTGTTCTTCACCTTCTGGGGGGCATTTAAGAGTGAACCACATTGCTGTTGTTCTGGAGTCACATTTAGGCCAGACCTGGTAAGGATTTCTGTGAAGTTATTTATGCTTTTCCAGGCCCCATGAAAGTAATTGGAAAAGCTACTTATTCTACCCAGTGCAGGACCCAAATTGCATCAAGGACCAGTTAAATAATGTGGACTTCACAACTTTTGATGATTTAATATTATTTCTTGGAATAATTCTTGTTCACCAGTTAAGAGAAAAACAACAACTTGTGTATTTACAAATAAAAGCAATACAGAAGCTTGCAACCACATGGCTACAGCCAACTCCCAAGAAGGTTCTGGAACAGAAATCTGAACTCACCAGGGTGATTCCTCCCAAACTGCTCACTGATTGATTCCTTGGATCATGTGACATTTACTTTGCAGATTGATCCTTAAAGGGACAATCACCACATTTTTCCTTTATTGTTGTTTTACTTTCTTTATGCATCTTAGGACCCTAATTTAAACATTTCATAAGGCTACACAAGCTTCAGGCAGGAATACTGGCCATTAACATCAAGTCCTGTTTTTTTCCTATTCATTCATGGGATGTGGGCATTGCTGGCTGGGCAAACATTTATTGCCTATCTCCAATAGCTCATGAACTGAATGGCTTGTTAGGTCATCTGAGAGGGCATTTAAGAGCCAACCGCATTGCTATGAGCCTGAAGTCACATGTAGGCCAGACCAGTAAAGGATGGCAGATTTCCTTCCCTAAGGAAACTAGTGAAACGGATGATAGTCCAGACGAACACTCAGATTCTGTGCAGGTCAGCTGGTGGCGAATTCACAGACATCTTCAACCTCTCTTTATACCAATCTGAGGTCCCTGCCTTCTTCAAGAAGATGACCATCATCCCAGTACCAAAGAAAAGCCAGTCTGTGTGCCTTAATGACTATCGTCCAGGGGTGCTAACATCCATTATTATGAAGTTCAAAAAGTTAGTCCTGGCACAAACCAATTCCTGCCTACTACACTGCCTGGATCCACTACAGTTCACCTACCACTGCAACAGGGCCATCCCCCTGACCCTATACTCAACCCTGGACCACCTAAAAAAACAAAGACACCCATGTCAGACTCTTATTCATAGACTACAGCTCAGCCTTTAACAACATTATTTCTACAAGACTCATCTCTAAGCTTCATGGCCAGGGTCTTGGCTCCTCCATTTGCAACTGGATCCTAGACTTCCTAATCGCAGTCAACAACACCTCCTCCATGATCATCCTCAACACTGTTGCCCCACAAGGCTGTGTCTTCAGCCTCTTACTATACTCCTTATATACCTTTGGCTATATGGGCAAATTCCCCTCCAACTCAATTTTCAGGTTTGTTGATGATACCACCATTGTGAGTCAGATCTCAAACAATGATGGGACAGAGTACAGAAAAGAGATAGAAAATGTGGTGAACTGGCGCAACAACAATAATCTCTCCCTTAATATCAACAAAACGAAGGTGATAGTCATCGACTTCAGGAAGAGAAGTAGAGGGCATGCCCCTGTCTATATCAATGGGGACGAAGTAGAAATGGTCAAGAGCTTCAATTTTTTAGGTGTCCAGCCCACCAACAACCTGTTCAAATCCCTCCATGCAGGTGCTACAGTTAAGAAAGCTCACCAATGCCTCTACCTTTGCAGGAGAGACTAAGGAAATTTGGTGTATCAGCTATGGCTCTCACCAAATTCTGCAGATGCAACACAGAAAGCATTCTTTCTGGTTATATCACAGCTTGGTATGGCTCTTACTCTGTCCTGCAAGAAACTACAAAGGGTCTTGAATTAAGCCCTGTCCATCACTCAAACCAGCCTCCCATCTAGTGACTTTGTCTACACTTCCCACTGCCTCAAAAAAGCAGCCAGCGTAATCTAGGACCCCACAGACCCTGGACATTCTCTCTTCCATCTTCTTCCGTTGGGAAAAAGATAGAAAAATCAGATCAAGTACCTACTATCTCAAAAATAGCTTCTTCCCTGCTACCATCAGACTTTTGAATGGGCTTCCCTCGCATTAAGTTGATCTTTTTCTACACTCTAGCTATGACTGTAACACTATACTCTGCACTGTCTCCTTTCCTTCTCTGTGAATGGTATGCTTTGTCTGTACAGCATGCAAGAAACAATACTTTTCACTGTATACTAATACATGTGACAATTATAAATCAAACCAAATCAAATCAGATATTTTACGATAATGGTTATATTTTTTACTGAATTCAGATTTCACCATCTGCCATTGTGGAATTCAAACCTGTATCCTCAGTGGATGACTCCACTACCTCCCTATCTTTTGTGAAATGCTGAACATATTCAGCATTTCTGATTTTGCTACAAATACTGGAGGAATTTTTTCTTAAATGTGTTGTTAAGTTTAAAGCTTATTTATTAGTGTCACAAGTAAACTTGCATTAATACTGCAATGAAATTACTATGAAAATCCCCTTGGCGCTACACTTTGGCACCTGTTCAGGTACACTGAAGGAGAATTTAGCACGGCTAATGCACCTAACATCGCTTTCCGAACTGTGGGAGGAAACCAGAGCACCCAGAAGAAACCCAAGCAGACATGGGGAGAATGTGCTGACTCCACACAGACAGTGACCCAAGGTGGGAATCAAATCCGGGTCCCTGGCGCTGTGAGGCAGCAATACTAACCAGTGTGCCACCGTGCCACCTCAAAGTGGCCTTATGTAGTGAAGTAAACATTACTGACTTGACTTCCACTTTGTAATAAATACTACCCCAATTATTTTTAAATTCACCCTAGTTACTATTATGAACATGCATAATCTGCATCTTCAAAGTCAGAGAAAAACTCTAGGTGTAAAAATTCTTGCTTTACCAAACAAACTGGCCACTTCCCCTCACCATTGCTCCGAGTAATGCTCAGCCCTTAAGTGCAAAGTTTAGCAAAATAATGGGAGGAGACCGAGGGCTGCAGTTTCTTAGCATAACCCAAGTTTTCCTGGGGCACAATGATGCCAGTTAGAGCTCAACAACCAGCTTTCTGGCAAGCTCAGACTCTCTCTCCCCACTGGTGACAATCGCATCCTGGCACTTCTTTTTCACTAAGTGGCATAAGATTGCTTTTTCAATCTTGACAAAAAATGCAAGCCTGAAACTCTCCTGTTTTCCCACTCATTCCACACTTAGAATTTGTTTTGTTAAGTGTCATTCTGGGCAAGAATTCTGGTGTGAGCCACGTCGGTATGTCCAGTGTGAATCAGATCTTGATCATCCCACACTTAGTGCATTGAAAGAACCTCCGTGTGAAACACACTGGTATGAAGTCCCCAGGCCTGTGACTCGCCTGAACTGGTTCACAGCTCTGCACTGTTAGCAAGGGGGAGCTGCATCTAAACTCACACAGTTAGCCATACCAGGAGGATGGCAATGCGGAGAGTAGCTCCAGGTTTCATGGAGGTAAATCTCAGACAGCTTCTGGTCACAGTGGAGGAGGAAGGAGAGGTGACCCACCCTGTATCTCCGAGAGGGTAGACAATCCAGAAGCAGGGAAGCAAATATGGCCTGGGGTGTGGTGGCTGCAGCAGTCAGTGCCAGCGGTTGTCCAATGCTGCCCTCAGTCTCATCTGTCATATCCTGGAACCTCCACATCAGTCCACTCCCTGATACCCCAACACCAACCCCCTCCCCCAGCGTCATCCTCAAATCCCTCTGGCATTCCTTGTCACCACCCCTTCCTAGTCAAGACACAGTGCTGACATAAAGTCACCAGTTTCCCTCCCCACCTTGGGCCCACCAGCCATCAAGCTTTCAATCATCCCTTTTTGTCCCCACAGGAGAAGATAGTCCTAACAAAAGGGAGTGGGAGAAGACTGGCGGGGGGAATTCCCCACACTGCCTATGAGGAGAGGGTGATGGAGATCTCCGGGGAGGTAATGAGGGAGCTGTGAGTGCCTGTGAGGTCGGCCTGCACCACAGAAGTGAGGATCCACAGAGCCTTCATCCTATGACCTGTCACAAGTGAGTTCCAAGCTGCCCAGACACTTGTCCCTCCCCTGCACTGAACCATATTTCTTATCTTACAGGATCGACACCTGATGACCACCCCTCCACCAACCCTCACCAGATCCCCACCCACCCCCTAACCCCAACCCCTGCCAACACCTCAGTGGATAACCCTGTGGAAAGCAGCGAGCAGTTATCACAGACATCACCTGCACCATCCACCAGCGCGGAGACGGTGGGCAGATCCAGCAGACAGGCTTCTGGGTCACTATCTGGTGAGCATCACACAGCAGCTGATGCACATCAGGTGGAGATGGGGAATGTCCACGGGATCGGACAAGCAAAGTTTTGCTGGATCCCAGGAAACAGGTGGCCCCCAGTCAGGCGCCATGTCACTGGAAAACACTCTCCCTAAGCAGCTGGTACGTCTCCTCCTGCCCAGATCCAGACCCCTGGCCACTGGCAGCAGCATGTGGAAGTTTGGGCTGAGCTCTGTGGTGCTCATGTAGACAATCGGGGTGGCTGTGAGAAGGCTCTCATTGAGGAACGCTTGCAGCATGATTTCTGGGTGCAGCCACCTGGATGTCTGGTGCAAACTAACCTCCAGGAATGGCATGTGGGTCAGAAAGAACAAAGAACCCTCCTAACTTCCATGTGATCAGACGTTACAGTTCTCATTGTAGGGAACGCTTCCAAGTTTATGCAGTATGAAGAGCTGTGCTGACAAGTTCCCTTGACTGAGGCCAGACATGGTGCTTGTAACTGATAGGGGGGCCTGGGATGGAATGTCGAAAATAAGCCACAGAGCCTGTCAAGCAGTGTAACCAGTGAAATATTAGCAGTCTTCGCAATTGGCATCATAGGCAGTTCCTCAAGAGCCTCTCAGCAGCCAGTGAAAGGACTCACCACATGAGCTCCAACCCAGCCATGGGCCCCGAGCAGTGGATCTCTCCCCCTGCCAAGCCCCTGCACCTTTTAAGGCTCCTCACCCCACCCCGCACCATGGCAGTGGCTGACCTGCCCTTTTGCAGGTTAGTTCTGAGTGGTACTCATCTCTTCGCTCATCTTCACAATCCATGGTGCCTGGACCACACGTCAAGGGACCAGTTGTGATTTGCGCCCGTGTGACTTCGTGTTGAGGAGTGGGAACGTTCCAGGAGAGGGGAACGATTGCGTACTAAATTTACTAATGTGATTGAAATCATGCCAGTCTCATGCTAATCAGCCCTGTGACCTTTTTGGGCAAGATCCTTTTTGAACAGACATAAAGGGACCAGGAAGATTGCAAACCATTTGGAGCCAGGCGCAAAACCCATCTTTGGACCTGCACGCAATTTTCCCAAATTAACGTGATCCATGCCAGGCGCAATGCAGCCGGAAAATTGCAGCCATTAGTTCTAAATTTCTTCAGTGAAAAAACATCTAAAATTCCAATTATGCAGATACTGAATAGTTGGTTCTATGTCATCCCACCGAGGCACTTCTCCTCTTCCCCTTGGAAGTTGTATTCAGTGAGAGGAATTGGCAGGAAATATACATTTGTTAAATTTAAGTGAGGTTTCCATTATAAGTAAGATATATACTTTTCAGTAGAAGCTTCACAGCTATTAACACAGCTGAAACTTCTTTCACACATTTTCCTCTGTTAGAGAGAGCTGTCAAGTATAATCGAACATTGCATGTAACTCCGAGTAATTTGTTCAGCACCAAGACTCCAGTTCTGCCAATTTGAATGTTTGCCAGAACTAAGTAATATTAAGTCAAATGCAAACCTAACACATCCACGGGAAGCTGTGAGTTGCTTAAGAACTGGAAGGCGCAATTTTTATTTATCTAGATGGTTATCTCTGACTTACCTGTCAATGCTTTTCAACAAAGCACCCATGTTGTATCTGGGTCCACAAAAGCCTTTAACCAACTCTATTGCTCCATAATATTTCGAACCTTTTGGTTGCGCATTTACATATCCATTTTTTAATATTTGACCATGACAATTTATGTGGGGTTTCAATGGTCTTCTTCTAATTTTAGACAGTCATGGGAGCTCTTGGCAATTTTTCAAGTCTTTGCTTTATTTTGTTTACTTATTTTCCCCTTGTGGGAGAATCTAAGACTAGGAGTCATTGTTTAGAAATGAGGGTTCACCCATTTAGGACAGAGATATTTAGGACAGAGGAGGATATTTTTTCTCTCAGAAGGCAGTATGGTGGCATAGTGGTTAGCTTTGTTGCCTCACAACGTCAGGGACTCGGGTTCAATTCTGGCCTTGGGTCACAGACTGTGTGGAGTTTGCACATTCTCCCTGTGTCTGCGTGGGTTTCCTCCGGGTGCTCCGGTTTCCTCCCACAGTCCAAAAATGTGCAGGTTGGGTGGATTGGCCATGCTGAATTGCTCCTTAGTGTCTCAGGATGTGTAGGTTAAGTGATTAGCCATGGGAAGTGTGGTGGGGGGTTACAGGGACAGGGTGAGGGAGAGGGCCTAGATATGATGTTCTGTCAGGGAGTCGATGTAGACCTAGTGGGCCGAATGGCCTCTTCTGCACTGTTGATGATTCCATAAGAGTGAGTCTTTGGAACTCTCTTCCTCAAAAAGCAGTGGAAGCAGAGTCTTTGAACATTTTAAAGCCAGAGCTAGATATATCCTTGATCAACGAGGGAGTGAACAGTTATCAGTGATCTTTGGGAATGAGAAGTTCAAACAGATCAGCCATAGTCTAACTGAATGCTGCAGCAGGTTCGAGGGGCTGAGTGGCCTACTCCTCCTAATTTGCATGTTCGTATGTTTCAAACATTTTAACACGTGATGGCAAATTTTCATCTTCAGCACTTGGACGTAATTCTCAGGCCGTTCATGCTGGTGGGATTCTCTGGTCTCGCTGGTGGTGCACTTCCTGTTACAGGTTTCCTGGCAGTGTGGGGTAGCTTCAATGGGAATTCCCATTGACAGTGGTGGGACCAGAAGATCCTGCTACCAGCAAATGTTGTGCCACCTCCCACCATGGAGAAAAGTGCTGAAGGGAGTCCAGAAAATCTCGTCCAAAAGCTTTAAAGAGGAACAAGCACTTCATGTTGATGTGGGCACATGCTGACCTCAATTGTCCAACAATATTATCATCCTCAATGGAGTCAGGGAAGGATGTGAGCTTGCAATAGCCCCTGCAGAATTCTCCATACCATGCAGCAAGACACCAGGGCGTGGGCATTCAAAGCATTACTGCACTTCTAGGAAACTCTTCAACTGAAGTATACATCAGCTTCAATAAAGACCTTAGAGGAGTTCTTACATGTTGTATTGTTTGCCGATAACAGATCTTCATGAGTGCATGTCTCTAGAGGATTATCACTCATTACTAAGTGGTTTGGCACAAAAAGCTGCTTCATTATCGTAAGTATGAACAAAATAAAAATGAATGCAGAAAACCAGGAAAGATCATTTTGCTCCCAGCATTCAAAATGAAAAACAGGTGCACCTGTCAGTGAGTCCCCTGATTATAATAACTCAGGACTTCCTTTCCTGTAGCATATCAGGACAGTTTCAGGAATTTCACCCATTGTATGTGAGGGCCTTCAAGCACAACAAGTGGCAAGGTAGAGTTAGCAACTACAATATCCTTCAGTGCGCATTGAGGCAGCCTGAATGCACACTAAAAGACATTGTAGTCGCTAACTAGGCCATTTAGAACAGATTACTCATATGGCAGCTCCTGTATATCAAAAAGGATATCGACTAATGATCTGGAATCTAGAAGCAAAGTACGCAGCGATATGACGATCCGCTCAAGCACAATTTCAACTCATTCAACAATGCTGCTGCCAGTTGGAAAAGCTTGCTGCTGAGATTGTGAATTCCTCTTTGAGCGGAAGTGAAACCACAAGTTATCATTCGGGATTCGACTCTGTCTACATTGCTGTCAGGATCAATGGGATACTTGGGGTGCAGTCAACAGTGAAGGGAATTCAAAATAAACACAGATGGCTGGATGCTGGTAGAAGGCCTTTGGTCCAACAGCTGAACCTTTTGTGAGGCACTGCAGTTGAACTTGTTACAGATCAAAAGTCTCAAGTGCAATAGAGAGAGCTTAAACAGTTGATGCTTGCTGCAAAGCCACAGTGACTTCAAATCAAAGCTGTGTGCATACACTGGGGCTGAGTGCACAGCTGGGCAGATTGGTAACCTCCCTCACCTTCCCTCTTTACTTGATGGAGAGGATCCTGAGGGACAGGATTTATGAACATTTAGAGAAGTTTAGTATGATCAGAAATAGTCAGCACGGCTTTGTCAAGGGCAGGTCGTGCCTTACGAGCCTGGTTGAGTCCTTTGAAAATGTGACTAAACACACTGACAAAGGAAGAGCAGTAGATGTGGTTTACATGGACTTCAGCAAGGTGTTCGATAAGGTCCCCCATTGCAAGACTTCTTGAGAAAGTGCGAGGGCATGGGATCCATGGGGCTGTTGCCTTGTGGATCCAGAACTGGCTTGCCTGCAGAAGGCAGAGAGTGGTTGTGGATGGGTCTTTTTCTGCATGGAGGTCGGTCACCAGTGGAGTGCCCCAGGGATCTGTTCTGGGACCCTTGCTGTTTGTCATTTTCATAAATGACCTGGATGAGGAAGTGGAGGGATGGGTTGGTAAGTTTGCCGACGACACGAAGGTTGGTGGCGTTGTGGATAATCTGGAGGGATGTCAGAAGTTGCAGCGGGACATAGATAGGATACAAGACTGGGCGGAGAAGTGGCAGATGGACTTCAACCCAGATAAATGTGTAGTGGTCCATTTTGGCAGGTCCAGTGGGATGAAGGAGTGTAATATCAAGGGTAAGACTCTTGGCAGTGTAAAGGATCAGAAGAACCTTGGGGTCTGGGTCCATAGGACTCTTAAATTGGCCTCGCAGGTAGAGGATGTGGTCAAGAAGGCGTAAGGTGTACTAGCCTTCATTAATCGAGGGACTGAGTTGAGGAGTCAGGAAATAATGCTGCAGCTTTATAAGACCCTTGTCAGACCCCACTTGGAGTACTGTGTGCAGTTCTGGTCACTTCATTACAAGAAAAATGTGGAAGCTATTGAAAGGGTGCAGAGGAGATTTACAAGGATTGGTGGCATGCCTTATGAGGATAGGTTGAGGGAACTCGGACTTTTCTCCCTGGAGAGACAAAGGATGAGAAGTGACCTGATAGAGGTTTATAAGATGTTGAGAGGTATAGATTGGGTGGATTCTCAGAGGCTATTTCCCAGGGCTGAAATGATCGCTACGAGGACACAGGTTTTAAGGTGCTGGGGAGTAGGTACAGAGGAGATGTCAGGGGTAAGTTTTTCACTCAGAGGGTGGTGGGTGAGTGGAATCGGCTGCTGTCGGTGGCAGAGGAGGCAAATTCGCTAGGGTCTTTTAAGAGACTTCTGGATGAGTACATGGGACTTAATAGGATTGAGGTTTGTAGGTAGGCCTAGTAGGTAGGGTTATGATTAGTGCAACTTGTGGGCCGAAGGGCCTGTTTGTGCTGCAGTTTTTCTATGTTCTATGTTCCCTCCTGCCAGGAGAAATTGACATCACCTCTCTGACAGAGCACTTCATAGGGGTCTGCTCACACTCACAGCTTCTAAAATTAAAGTTTATTTATTAGTCACAAGTAAGGCTTACATTAACACCGCAATAAAGACACTGTGACATTCCCCTAGTTGCCACAGTCCAGCACCTGTTCAGGTCAATGTACCTAACCAGCACGCCTTTCAGAATGTGGGAGGAAACCGGAGCACCCGGAGGAAACCCACGCAGACATGGGGAGAACATGTAAACTCCACACAGACAATGACCCAAGCCGGGAAACAAACCCGGATCCCTGGCACTGTGAAGTAGCAGTGCTAATCACGGTGCTACCGTGCCACTCTGAGGAGGAGAAAGCAATATCTCTGCTCCAGAATTGAGTGCTGCAACGATATAAAAGCCTGCTGGGTGGGTGAGGGGGTGGTGAGGGGGGAGGTGGGTGGTCATGGAAATTAAAGTGACCTGGCCACTTCACAATTTTCACTGCTGACAGGCAGGAATGCAGATGTTGATCACAGGGCTGCATGAAATCACCATGCCAGGGCTGATCTTCAGGTCTGCCGGGACTAGAAGGTGCAGTCCAGCCACAACACACCCCATCCCAGTGAACAGTAGTGAGATCAAACCTTTGTCCCCAGTCCAAGTCCACCAAACTCCCAGGAGAGACCTTTCCTATGCAGGTTGACAGCAGCAGAGGGCAAATAGCCTCTGGATCTACCACCACCAGCCCCCTCAGGGCCCAAGGCACCAGGCCAGAGTGTTGGTGCCAGCTGGCAGTGCAATGCTGGAACTGCCGAGGCGCTTGTCCTGAAGGGAGGCTGAGTAGAGAGGGATTGGTGTCTGAGAGTGGAGGGAGTCGGAGTGTCTGAGGGGAAAATGGGGCTGAGTAGGGGTTTGAGGGGGAAGGGGAGCTGAGTAGGGGAGGTGGGAGGGTCACCTTCATGTCTGCATTGTGTGGGTGGGAGGTCACCCATGTGGGGTGGAAACGATGCACCTCTTTGTTGAGGGGTTGGTGGTGCTCCCTTGGTCAGGCGTGGGGGCACCATTTCATTTTGTGGGGCGAGGGAGGCGGTCAGTAAGTGCAGAGTATGGGTTGCTCTTTAAAAATGGTGGCCCAGCCTCAGAACAGCAGGTCTCAATGGCAACTTGCCCGCTATGCATAAATTAATGTCTATCAACTGGGAGAACGCCACCCGATAGAAGTTGCTAATGCCAGCAGGAAATTCTCCAGGTTTCCAGCTGTTGTGGGCACTTGGTCTCAATTCTTGAGAATCTAGAATCTAGTCAGAACTTCCAATGGCTCTCTCCCAGAAACATGGCAGCCGATTCTTCAGCATCCTGACAAAATTCTCAGTGCTGATATTTCACCTGCCCCTTTACTTGTTTTTTTCTCCCTTGCATCTGTTAAAACTATTCAACAAACTTTTTTTATTAGAGTCATCAATCATCCCACCTTTAAAACAATAGTGAGGAATCCCAGTCTACGGGTAGAAATCCAAGCCACTCTACAAATACTTTAGAAAGGAATAAATGGGCATCCTAAAGGAATTGAAAATAAAGTGCGGCAGAGTAAGAATTCATGAATTGCAGTTACTGAACGCTGCTGCAAGGATATAACAGTTCACTTGGCCTCACAAGGATTATGGAGAATGTGCCGCTATATTTAAATTCACTACAGATGTTCTTTGTTTTAAGCAGATCTGGTTGTGTCGCACAGCATTCGGAATGACAATATTTTGCAAGATAAGAACACTATTGTTACTGCTTGTGTCTTTAGATTTCAGGCATATTAATGCAGAGGATTTAAGATACACCACATGCATTTTGCAGTTCTCAGTTATGGAACCTGACAAAGATATTCAGTCTTTACAGGATACTGTAAACTGCATACATTATTCAGCTGTGACAACTATTTTGTAAGCTGTTCATAGCCTATAAAAAAACCCAAGTGATGCTATATTGAATAAATTCATGTTACATTGCGAAGACATTCCTGGCATTTATTTTACATTGATTTTATTACTTTTTCATTGAAATTAAGTAGCGTTAACTCAATAATGTGAAGTAATGAAACCGCATAAAGCAGTGCACAAAATGGCAGAGTTTAATCCATCCCTGTTAACAGAACGTCAGTGCTTGTAAGGGCTGGGAATGTGCAAACTGATGCAATGCAGGAAGTTTGTCTGTATGACTGGATGTGAAACTCTGTTGTGCTGGTAAATTATTCTAAAACAATTAGAAAACAAAATATGCCCGTCCTTTGGAGAAGATTCCTGAATGAATTTGAACATTTCTTTTTTGTCTATGCTTTTAATTGTGTAATTAGTTATTTGGCTAGAGCCCTTCAAACTGCTGTGGTTCTGTACAGCTGTTTCTCACAATGCTCCCGTATTTTGATGATCGCAATAAAATACCAACGTCCAACATTTAAATATTTATCCAATTTGCTTTGCCCTACAGGGTGTAGTAAAAATATAGGTGTGGTCATTAACAAATCATGTCAGATTAAGAATAAAATGTTACCAACAGGCAATTTTGCACAATTTGCCCATTATGGACATAGCAGATAGAGAAGGTTGCAGAATTTTAACCTCAAGTTGTGTCCAATGCAAATCAAGTTTCCATAATCTTTGCACTACAGTTTTCAAATTCATCACAAGGGAAGCAAATCTACACACAAAACTGGCCATTGTTCCAAATCCATTAATCGCTGCTGGGAGTTTTCACTACTTGCATATTTTCGGACCTTTCAAGAGTCTTGTAAAAATTAAGCTGGCTGTTTTGACTGCAAGATAAAATTAAAGAATCCGTAGAAACCCTACAGTGCAGAAGGAGGCCATTCAGCCAATTGAGTCTGCACTGACAATCTCACCCAGATCCTATCCCCGTAACCCAACATATTTACCCCCTTAGTCAAGGGGCAATTTAGCATGGTCAATCCACCAACCTGTTCATTTTTGGAGCACCTGGACGAAACCCACACGGACACAAGGAGAATGCGCAAACTCCGCACAGATAGTGGCGCGATGCCGAAATTGAACCTTGGGTCCTGGCGCTATGAGTCAGCAAAGCTAATCATTAACAAGTACATTTTAAAAGGTTTTGGTTTTTTTTGTAAAGAAGCTGAAAAAAGAACAATCTCACTGGATTTATATGTTTTTATGTTTTATATGTTTTTCACAAGTTATTTTCAGTCCTAAAAATGACATTATTCACAGATACTGTGATGATACTGTGATTAGTGTTGTTCACTTTTTGTTATAAACCTATTTTTAGCTGTGTTAATCGAATTTCACTAAATGATCATTCCTACAAATATCAAGAATATTTATTTTAAATCAGAATTTATTTCTAAAAATGTTTCAATGGTTTTCCAGTCGCATTGGCTCATGTCAGATTTTGCATTTGGGGAAATGCAAAGGAGCTTTAACAGAAACCTTTCAAAACAAGCACATTTTGCGCTGGGATCATTAAATGCACTGTAAGTAGAAAACCTACTCCATCTTACTTATTAAAAAATGTAATTTGGAAAGCAAGTATCACAGATAATTTTAAGGAGTCACATTTTATTACCCATGATCAAATATATTTGTATTTGGATGTGTGCCTTTTCTCACCAGAGAGTGATTGAGTCAATTTTAATAACCCAGCAACAAGCTTTTGTATCTTCAAAGTGAAGAAAGTTAATTCATTTCTCACACACTTTCCCTAGGGGTTAACAAAAATGTGACGTCTCACTCACATGGCTTACCTACACTAACACACACGAATACTAACAAATTTTAACAAGGAAGATGTCAATGGAGTTTTCTTTATCTTCTGGCTGAAATAACAATGAGTCAATGTCAAAAAAAACTATCTTTGTTCTCTTGAGTATTAAATTGGTTAATCCAGTTTTCTTTATTTTTTAAAATTGTTGTCTTTAAAAATGTCTTTGAAGATTTATTATACTGTCATGCAGATAGTGTCATGACGCAAGAAACAACTATTAGTGGACATACAATTGCAAATAGATGCCAATAAAAGCAGTAGAAAATGTCTCTTGAATATAAGGCATGACAATGACATCTTACCAGAATTTGGTAGACAAAGTGATGCGAGGCTGATTACGCCAGCATTTCAGGGCCAGTGTCCTTGTGAGAGGCAAGAAACCGGTAATGAACCCTTTTTTTTGTCTCTCTCGCAATCTTACCGATTCACCAATCCAAGGGAGAGAGGTGATGGACCCCTCACTGTTGGTAGGATCTTCAGGTCCCTCCGCTGTCAATGCCAGTTCCCACTGTTTCTGTCTCATGCCACTGGCAGGGGTGGGTCATCAGCACAGCCTTAAATCTGTGGTAAAGTGAGAGCTGCAATCCAGTACAACATCTGTTGCAAATGAGTCAAACCTGACTTTAAAAAGAGAATTGGAAGCAGGAGGAAAAAGCAGCATGGCCAAAATTGTGATATACAAAGAGATTAAAGCAGTAAGCTGTGTAAGTACTAACAATAAAAAGTAAGATGGTTACTTTTTACATAAAGGCATTTATGCACAAAGAGATCTTGATTTGGCCAAGATTAGCACCCTTAGACGTAGAACTATGAAAAGCCATTGCTTCTGGCATGAGCCATGAGAGGCATGGACAGAGTGGATAGTCAGAAGCTTTTTCCCAGAGTGGAAGAGTCAATTACTAGGGGGTACAGGTTTAAGGTGCAAGGGGCAAGGTTTAAAGGAGATGTACAAGGCAGATTTTTTACACAGAGAGTAGTGGGTGCCTGGAACTCGTTGCTGGGAGAAGTAGAGAAGCAGATGCGGTAGTGACTTTTAAGGAGCGTCTTGACAAGTACATGAATAGGATGGGGATAGATGGGTATGGTCCTTGGAAGGGTAGGGGGTTTTAGTTAAATTGGGCAGCGTGGTCAGTGCAAGCTTGGAGGGCCAGAGGGCTGTAATTTTCTTTGTTCTTTGTTCTTTGTTCTTTAAGCAGTTAAAGTGAATATTAGTAAAGAATGGAAGCCCAAAGTATTAAAACTATTGGCAGAGTACCTTGGCCTCAGCTCAAATTTGGAACAAGCAGAAGACTCACAACTTCCAAAGATGTGCAGGTTTGGATGATTGGTCATGCTAAATTGCCCCTAGTGTCAGGAGGATAAATAGGTGGGGTTAAGAGGATAGACTCTGGGTGGGATTGTGGTTGGTGCAGACTCAATGGGCCAAATGGCCTTCTTCTGCATTGTAGGCATTCTATGATTTAACCTGAAACAAACCAGGTTACTTAGCAAAAATTCATCCAGGTGAGTTGAAGCTAGAATTAGAATTTCAGGCAAGGAAAGACCGAGAGGAGAAAAAATTTGGAGAGAGAGAGTGTGAGGGAAAATGATTTTTAACTTGAAAATCTTGAGATAAGCTTACAAATACCGTAGCAGAGATGTACTGCAATAATTCTGGAACTCCTGTAGAAAGGCCACCTAGACTTTCCAGAACTTCAGGAGAACTAAACAGCTAGTATTTAACCAGCACATCTGAGCCCAGAAAATTGACTGCACCTACAAAGAGCTGGAGGGGTTTAAAAACTGCCTCTTACATGGCATCTAGGGTCACAAAGGGTTTCAAAGTCAAAGACACAGCCATCATAGCTGAAGACTATGAATTAAAGCATGCATATCAAAACAAATTCAGAGCAAGTGACTCCTGTCAACATGAGAGAGATAAAGAGGAGGTATCTGGAACAGAGAGGGATGCCAAAGAAAAAGGAGAGTAGAGAAAACAGGACAGGTCAGTCCCCAACCTTAAATTGATCCTTACTTAACTGGGACTTACTCTGATAGAAAGAAAAAAATCTCACCTCTTACTGTTGCAAAGCTGGGTAGAGTAAATGTAGATTGGTGTTTGTAAAATTGTAAAATGCTAGGGAAAAAAAAACATGGTCCCTTTAAGAGGTGATTCTTTTTCTGAGCTTCGAAAGTTAAAAAATGCAAGCACATAAAGAGTGCCCAAAATGAAACATTTGTGTCAGAAGGCCAAGCAGCAGAGTTACCAAGGCAACATGCTTTCAGGCATTTGAATTATTTGAGTTCAGCCTATAAAGTTGAATTGGGCACTTAGATACCAGCAACCTATTAAATTTAAATCTGATGGTTTCGGCAACCTAGGACCAATTCTATTATTGGGGGATAATGCTATGTCATCGCAGGTATAAAAGGAAGGAGTCAGTGGGATAAGGAGAGAGAGCAACTGTCATTTGTCTGAGTAATAGCTCTTAATTCAGCTCTTAACGTTAGAGAGAGAGAAAAGAACTTCTGGCACTCATATCTTCATTTACGTATTAAGAGAAAGCATTATTTCAATAGCGAAGGTACCAAAGAAGAAAGAAGAATCAACAGAGCAGGCCCAGAATATTTTGAAAGACACAAAACTTGGCTGTAAAGAGAATGACTAAAATTCTATATTTTCTGTTAATGTGTGAGAGTTGTATTTATCTGAGCAGCATTCCATTAGAATCATGTTTTATTTGGTTTGTTAATACTTCAGTTAACTTGTTCACCGTTAGTTGGATAACTAAATTATTAATTGTTGACTTTACAGAGAGTGTCAGGGAGTTATTTTGATTTACCTATTAAAAATTGCTGAAGAGCAGATCGTACCACTTCACACTCACTCTTTACAGATTATAGGGGGAGGTTCTCCTTTTTGAGTGGTTAGGTGTTAGTTCTCAGAGGGGGGATCCACCTCTGCTTTATAACAATACAAACATACTAGCCATAGGCAGTAAAAGGAAACACATGAATTCTGCCTTTGACAGAAGTCATAGGATATGGCTGATACCCCAACCTTGACTGAACTCAGGGATCAAGTGCAACCATTAGTATTTTTTAACAACATCAGGCTAATTTTGACCTTGTACAGTTGTGCAAAATGTACTCACCCATTTTACCACAGAAAGACAGAATTAACCCTGTGAGTGTGAAATGCTCAGTGTAAATGGCTCGTAATTAAAGACTGCAGACTGGTTGGCTGAGAAGTTGGGCAAGTCAACAGCTCTTTGCCATAAGACATTTTGAATTTTTAATATCTCACAGTGAAATGCGATGTGAAAATCTCAATTTGAAGAAAAATGTAGGATAAGTAAAGAGGTCTGACTTTGATGGGCATGCTTATTCTTCATGTGTAAAAACAGTTTGCAGTACAGATGTGATGGGCTGAATAGTGTAAATTTCTGTATTAAGTCCTGTATTCTGCAAGTGACCAGTGGGATATTAATTAAGCGACCAAGTCAAGAGCAGTAAAATGCTTTAATGGCTCCTTTCAAATATCACATCACATCATACCTGTATTTCATATCAGAGAACAAGTACCAGTAGAACTGTACTACTTTTGAAGAGAGTTGTATTTAACAAATCCCAAACACTCAGGACAAGTATTAAGAAGAATGATAAAAATCTGTACAGCAACCAGTTGGTGCTTAGCGACAGCACTAGCTCTGTGAGTCCTGACAGTGAAATGCATATGCCATGCTATTATTAAATATCAGACACAGGAGAGCCAGATGGAAGATGTGTGTCTATGCTTTTCAAATACTCATCAGATGGTTGGAAAAAGAGCAAACGTGACTGCACTACATATCCAGCTAATCCAGTGTTTCAATGGTGAGCTGTAGTTCTTTTGTATGATGAGTAACATTCTTTCCTCTTCTATTTATGAAATCCTTAACCTGCTTAAAGATTTATGTTGCTCAATTTTTTTGATATTATGCATTAAAAACTTGAATTTTCATTGCATTCAATCAATATAAATTTCCTTAGTTGTATCCACAATTGGTCATTCAGAGAAACCCTGGATACTTTGAATACTGATCACAGGAAATTTTACTCCTTCAATCAGTGCTAGTCACAATCTGTAAGAAGTCTCACAACACCAGATTAAAGTTCAACAAGTTTAGTTAGAATCATGAGCTTTTGGAGCGCTGCTCCTTCATCAGGTGAGTCTCAGCTAATGAAGGGCCAATGCTCCAAAAGCTTGTCATTCTAAATAAACCTGTTGGACTTTAACCAGGTGTTGTGAGACTTCTTACTGTGCCCACCCCAGTCCAATGCCAGCAACTCCACATCAGACACAATCTGGGCCAGGAGCTTACTGCAAATATCAATGAGATGACTACAAAGTCAGAAAATATAAGGTAGATATGCCTAACAGTGGTGTATGGTCAGTAGATTATCGGGATCAATTGTGCTTTTTATCGGTACTTGTTACTCATCTGAGGAGGTGTTGCAGTGCCATGGTAACATCCTCCTCCCCACTCTTGCCCATCACGTTTTGGACTTGATGGGCAAGGAACTGTGTTCATAACATGGCAAACAGGTTGACTTGTAAATCCTTCCCATGGCAGGTGGTGAGAATGGGAGAGATTCCTGGTCAGCGATGGATAGAAAATTAAAGCCTCTTCCATCACCACTCAGAGTTCCTGGACCGCCATCTGCATGTTACCACAGCAACTTAAACAATTTGGGACAGCACTTGGCTGGATATGGATCCAATTGGTGGCAATAGCATAATAACATAGAAAAGAAAGGGTAGGCCATTTGGCCCTTCGAGCCTGCTCCGCCATTCATTTTGATTATGGCTGATCATCAAATTTAATATCTGGATTATACTTTTTCCCCATATCCCTTGATCCCTTTAGCCCCAAGAGCTACATCCAATTTCTTCTTGAAATCATACAATATTTTGGCCTCAACTACTTTCTTATGGTAGTGAATTCTACAGCTCTCTGGGCAAAGAAATTTTTCCTCACCTCAGTTCTAAAAGGTTTACCTCATATTCTCAAGCTATGATTCCTAGTTCTGGACTCTCCCACGATCGGGAACATTCTTTTTGAATTTACCCTGTTTATGGATATGGGATTTCAATCCTTTTCTGGTTGAGCTGAATTTGGGACGTGCCTCTTTGAGCTGCCCATGTGGTGGTTCAGTGGGTCAGACCTGCCCTTAAAGATGGACTCACCTGCAAATTGCCCTGGTATAAGACAGATTCTTGGAGAAAGGGACAGTTGTTTTTTTTTAAGAGCACAGGGAATAGGAACAGGAGAAAATCCTATGACCATTCAATAAGATCATGGCCTGAACACCATTGACCTTCGTCCAATAATCTTTTACCCTCTTTAGGATCAAAATCTGACTAACTTCATCCTGAATATATCCAATGATCCAGCCTCCACTGCACTTGCAGCAGAGAATTCCACGGTTAGCAGTCTCTCAGAAAAGAAATTCCTCCTCGACTCCGTTTCAAGTGTTAAACCCTCTTATGCTAAAACTCTGCCCCCTAGTTCTAAATCTCCTGTGAAGTAAAACATCCTTGGAGTATCCCCCTGACAAGCTCCCTCAGAATCTTAAAATTTTTCAATAAGGTCACCTTTCATTATTCTAAATTATACAGGGTAAATTCAAAAAGAATGTTCCCGATGGTGGGGGAGTCCAGAACTAGGGATCAAAGCTTGAGAATATGAAGTAAACCTTTTAGGACTGAGGTGAGGAAAAATTTCTTTGCCCAGAGACCAAGTAAATATGGTGTTACAAGGATGTGCTTTTATCCAAAAATATTCAAGGTTACACAGTGGAGGGATGGCACGGTGGTACAGTGGTTCGTCCCGCTGCCTCACAGTGCCAGGGACCAGGGTTCAATTCAGCCACAGGTGACTGGCTATCTGTGTGGAGTTTGCACATTCTCCCAGTGTCTGTGTGGGTTTCTTCCAGGCGCTCTAGTTTCCTCCCATACCCCAGCGATGTGCAGGTTAGGTTGATGGGCCATAATAAATTGTCCCTTAGTAGCAAGGGTGATTAGCAGGGTAAATACGTGGGGTTATGAAAATAGGGCCTGGGTGGAACTGTTGTCAGTGCAGACTCAGTGGGACAAATGGCCTCCAAAACCCTCCAAAAAAGTGACTGAGTGTAGAAAAATTGCTATGCTGAGTGCACCTGAGAGATCAGCATGGTTCACTCCACGTTTCTCGCTCCTATAATGCTAAAATATTTGGGAAAATTCCACTCCATATGTGGGCAATACTGTTTCCCCAGGTCCACCATTAACTCTTTCAACTCTGAAAACCCTAATGCTACAGAACACATTTATGGTCTCAAGACTCGCTACTAGGATATGGCTACAAAGCAGTGGCTATGGTTAACCTGTGAGATATAGCTGCAGAAATCTTATGATATCTCTGGCGAAGAGAAATCTGCCAGCTGCTTGTGAGTGACATTGGCCTGAAGCATGTAAAATAATCATAAATGTATAATATGGCACATAAATTATGCTTTGCATTTATTTTTCCATCACCCTCCAACATCCTTTTTACAATCGATCTAGCAATTATTCTTTGGTATAGTTTCGCAAAATAGATTCATTCCTAAATGTTGATTGCAACTTGAGATTGGTTTTGGCCTTTGAGATGACAGATTTGCTCATGTCCTTGAAAAACTGGCCAGTTGTTGCTGCAGCAATAACACTCTTCCAATTTAACTGATTGAACACAGAATGATTGCATACAGCGAGAAATACTTTACCTAGGTGGCTTCCTTGGAATCGCCAAATTTATTTGGCAGATAAGGTAAAGGAGAAGCCAGCGAGATTCTGCTTGTATATTAAGGGCAAAAGAGTTACTAAGGAGAGAATAGTGCCCCTTAGTGAAGTTGACTACGTGTGGAGTCACAGGAGGTGGGTAAGGTCCTAAACTAATATTTCTCATCAGTATTTAATTTTGAGAAAGCTAGGGAAGTTGGGGGAGTAGTATTGTCCTGAAAATTGGTCACATTAGAGAAGAGGAGGTGCTGGAGGTCTTAAAATGCATAAAGGTAGATAAAGCCCTAGAACCTGATCGAGTGTATCCCAAGATGTTTTGGGAAGCTAGGGAAGAAATTTGCCCCTAATGGAGATATTTGTAAGATTGACAGTCATGGACGGGTGAGGTGCCAGAAGACTGGAGTAAGGCAAATATTGTACCATTATTTAAGAAAGGTGGCACAGAAAAGCCAGGGAATTACAGACCAGTGAGCCTAACATCAGTGGTGGTAAGATGTTGGTGGGAATTCTGAGAGACAGGGGGTGGGATTTTCTGGTCTTCCTTCCTCCGAAACCAGAAAATCCTGCCCAAGTTCAACGGACCTTTCCGTAGTCCGCCCCTCACCCCCTCTGATTCCCCTGGCAGGCAGGATGGTAAAATTCCAGCCAAGATCTACATGCATTTGGAAAGGCCTGATTAGGGATAGTCAGCGTGCTTTGTTCATGAACAATCATATCTTACAAATTTGCAATTGTAACCAAGAAAATAGATGAGGGCAGTGCAATAGATGTTGTCTACATGGACTTTACCAAGGCCTTCAACAAGGTACCACATGCTAGACTGCTCAGTAAGGTTAGATCACATGGGATGCAGGGAGAACTAGCCAGTTGAATACAAAATTGGCTTGCTGGTAGGAGAGGGAGGATCGTGGTAGAGGGTTGCTTTTAAGACTGGAGACCAGTGACCTGCAATATGCTGCAGGGATTGGTGCTGGGACCACTGTTGTTTGTCATTTAAATAAATGTTTCTGATGAGAATATAGGAAGAATGCTTAGTAAATTTGCAGACGACACCAACATTGGTGGTGAAGTGAATAGTGAAGAAGGTTATCTAAGACTACAATGGGATCTTGATCAACTAGACCAGAGGGCTGAGGTATGGCACATGGAGTTTAATTCAGATAAATGCGTTGTATTTTGGTAAAACAAACCAGGGCAGGACTTACACAATTAATGGTAGGGCCATGGAGAGTGCTGTTGAACAGAGAGACCTCGGGGTGCAAGTACATAGTTCCTTGAAAGTCACATCACAAGTAGACAGGATGGTGAAGAAGTTGTTTGGCATATTTACATTCATTGTCAGAGCATTGAGTACAGGAATTGGGATGTTATGTTAGAATTGTACAAGACATTGGTCAGGCCACAAGACAGGGTTGTCCTGCTACAGGAGGATGTTATTAAGCTGGAAAGGGTGCAAAAAAGATTTATAAGGATGTTACTGGGACTGGAAGGTTTGAATAATAAGGAGAGTCTGGATAGGCTGGGACATTTTCCCTGGAGTGTAGATGGATGAGGGGTGACCTTGTCACACAGAGGGTGATGCGTATATGGAATGAGCTGCCAGAGGAGGTGGTAGAGGCAAGTACAATTACAACATCTAAAAGACATTTGGATAGGTACATTGGGTAGGAAAGATTTAGAGGGATACAGGCCAAAAGGAGGCAAATGGGAAACCTAATCGACATGGATGAGTTGGGCTGAAGACCCTTTTTCTGTGCTGTATATCCCTCTGACTTTATGACCCTAAATTTCATCTGCACCTCTTCTAGCTGCTGAATTACAATGGCACTCAATCCCACACCATGTTATATCTGTTGTGTGACAGCCCTTAGCTAAAACAAATATTTGCCCTTGCACTTACAAAAGAAAACATTGCATTTTCAGTACTGATGTAACGATATCACCCTCTTCATAAATATATGAATGTGACAGTGCAAAAACTATAAATCTGGCAGTCTTTTGGAAGTGTTGGTGAATGTTTACATAGTTTGTTTTTGTCTTCTGTGCATTTCATATTTATACTGGCAATTATTTTGCTGGGAATCATATTCACCGTACATCTGTTGAAGAAGTTTCACAGTAAAACTTTAAGGAGTTGTATTTCTAAAAGACAGATTCAAGAATTTGAGACATGTATTATTTATCATCAAAAATGTATCTCCAACAGAGTCTTCTGTTCATGAGCTGCACATCTGATGTAGAGGCCAATTACTTTGGTACTGATGCGTGTTCTTGTGAAATTTAGTTGTGCTTTAAAATTGAAGGCATTACCATTTGTGCATTGCCCATTAAATTTGAGTGATTCAGTTGTGAGATTGATGTGCCTTAGTAATATAATTCAATTCAAATACGCTCTACGCATAAAATCAATAATTGAATGTGACCTAGGTTTCAGGGAAACTACAGATTACGAGACAGATTAAATATTGCAAACTGAATTCAGTTCTAGACCAATAAAGGTGAAGAATGAAAAGGCACAGTGGGAATGGTATAAGGTCCCACTAGGACAAAGTTATATTCCCTTATACAGCTTTCCAGAAAGCTTGATTGTTGTACTCGCAGACAAGGAGCAGGCTGTTGGTGCCATCAGGTAAAAGTGCAATCACTTCAGATTACTGACGATTCATTTAAAGTTATGATTTAAAGTTAAAGTTTATTTATTAGTCACAAGTAGGCTTACATTAACACTGCAGTGCAGTTACTGTGAAAATCCCCTAGTCGCCACACTCCCTTACCTGTTCAGTTATATTGTGGGAGAATTTTGCATGGCCAATGTAACTAACCAGCGCGTCCTTCAGACTGTGGGAGGAAACCAGAGCATCCGGAGGAAACTCATGCAGACACAGGGAGAACATGCAGACTCTGCATACACAGTAACCCAAACTGGGAATCGAACCCAGGTCCCTGGCATTGTGAGGCAGCAGTGCAAACCACTGTGCCACTGTTTACAGGAGGGCAGTGGGACCCCACCAGTAATTTTCCCAGTGGCAATTTCTTGCTTAGCTGCCAATAAGCCCGCCAATCAATTAAGGAAGGTGGGCAGCCTGCTGGTACTGCCATCTAATTAGGGGGCAAGCAGCTTTGGGGTCTCAGCAGTACCACCAGGAGGTGTGGGCACAGCTGAAGCAAGTGAGAAAATATGACAGTGCCTCAATGTGGCAGCATCCTCAAGAAAGTCATTCAAATTTGAAAAATTAGCTGGCCCGGGGTAATAAGCCCCAACACTTGCAGGGAAACTTCTCTTTCTACTTTCTTGATCACAAGCCCCTCTATCTAGCATGTGGCCTCTGATCCTTACGCTACCATCCCTCCCCCACCCCGGAACGTGACTGGGAGACCACCTCTGTGCAGAAGATGGCTTTCCAAGGCAACTGCTCTCCCTCTGGCAAAGTGCCAGCAGCCCAGGAACATAACCCTTAATTGTCCCTTTAGGTAATGATACTGACTTTCAGGGAGCCAACGTGATGCTGCTTCCCAACATTTTACCAGCCCACCTGCCTCCTGTCCCATTGCCCCAGAGTTGGTAAAATCCCAGCCAATCTCTCCTAAGTCACCTCGTCACTTGATGATGCTTCAATGACATTCCGCATTCCTCTTATTTAGTTCCCACTCCTTGGTGTAATAAGTCAACAGGTCTTTACAAATTCATGGTCTAGTCTGACAACAAATACAGCAACATTCAATTAATAATGATTAACAACTGATGGATTAGAAACAACAGCAGTGAATACAAGAGGCAGAAGGGAACACGAAAGAATGTGCCAAGAATTGATCGACTTGAAGAGAAATAAACTGAAAACTAGTCTTGATCTGGAGGGAGCTGGCAAATCTGCCATACTGAGAAGAGGCTGATTGTCCAAGGCAATGATTGTCTGACAAACTACATTCTGTCAGACTCTGTACAACTGAACCCAGGAGACCAATAAATACCAACTTGTGTCAACAGGATTAATTGACTTTACACTAAGTTAAGGACAGACCTGTCCCACTTAAAAATAGGAACTAGCTGTCAGCACTAAGCCCAGTGTCCATGGCAATCCAGCATTCTTTGACAGTAACTTAGTGAGTGGCGGTTGGCACTCATTTATCCTCAAAATGTCCAGTGTTGTTGTTGAGTGAAATTGAACCCTGGTTCTCAAGAATACCGATCACTAAACTCAATTCTACTGGCATAATAAGAGCATAGCACAGCATATTCCAGAGCTTACACATTGGTTGTGCAATACACTGCAGTCTTCATATAAAATGATCATTGCTGCAGATTCTTCAACCAATGATCTGGAGTCTTTAGTTAAAGCTGAATCACTGGATTGTTCCATTTAAACCTCAAGAGTCTGAAAATCAATGGCCTCAGTGTCTTACTGTAAGCGCAGAATGTGCCACTCATGACCTTGCCAAAGTTTGTTTAGTGGGGATAAGTTACATGATTTAAATAAGATGGGCATATCTTGATATCAATGGAGACACATCATAGTTGTTAGAATCCCTATGGTGCAGAAGGAGACCATTCAGTCCATCAAGCCTGACCTGACACCAATCCCACCCAGGCCCTATCTTGTAACCCCACATATTTACTCTGCTGATCCTCTGACACTAGGGAGCAATTTAGCATGGCCAATCAGCCTACCCTGCCCATCTCTGGACTATTGGAGGAAACCAGAGCACTTGGAGGAAACCCATGTAGGCACAGACAGAACGTGCAAACTCCACACAGATAGAGACCTGAGGCTGGAATTGAATGCAGGTCCCAGCACAGTGAGGCAGCAGTGTACTGTGCCATTATGCCACCCTAGTGTGATTGTCAGAAGTCCTTAGTGGTACAAATTGTACATACAAGAAACTGGGTTGATTGGTCTATCTCATTTCATAGTTATATATTTTTTTAAAAGCACTAGATAACTAAGTACTCACCAATCTAAATTGCCATGGTGAAGAGGCTAAAGTTCCAGCAGGAAGTCTGATATCAACTTTCTTCGATTTGTAATGCAATTTTTCTCAGCTCACGGCTGCCCTGGCTTCACCACTTTTGCTTTTGCTGGTGAAGCCTTTCTCATCGTAGTCCACAGATGATTATGAGAATTGTTGTTCTATTCGGAGGCCAATAATTGAAGTCTATCTTTGCGAACCATCAGAAACTGAAGATAAACCTTCAGTTGCACAGCAACATAACTTTCCAAACTATCATGTTCCCTATTATTTGTGATGTTGGCAAGTTTGTTGAAGTAACTTATCATATGAAGCTCTTTTCTGCTTTTTGGTTGTTTGATCAGGATCACAGTGACAATGGAGTCAGGGCCAATTTTACTGTCAGTGTTGCCAGGAATCCGGCTCTGATTAGCCAGCTTCTAGATGGTGCTTCCAATTTTATTGAAGATATTGACAATCAGATCTGCTTGTGACTGCTCCTCAATGGTCAGTATTGTCCACATTGAAATTGAAAATGACCCCCAATATAACTTGTTACTTCAGACTAGATGGGTTCCATCTTTCATAGATGGCAGGGAGCAGTTTTGCCATTTCTTGGTTGGATTGACATCTTGCCCACTTTAACAACTATTTAATTAGCTAGAGCTAGCCTAAAATAAAGTACAGCACAGGAACAGGCCCTTTGGCCTTCCAAGCCTGTGCCGATCATCATGCCCTAACTAAACTAAAAAAAAACCTTCTGCCTTTACTTGGTCCTTATCCCTCTATTCCCTCCCTACTCATGTACCCATCCAGATACTTCTCAAATGCTGCTCATGTGCCTGCTTCCACACCTCCTCTGGCAGCACGTTCCAGGCACCCACCACTCTTTGTGTAAAAATCTTCCCCCGCATCTCTCCTTTAAGTGTTCCCCCTCTCACCTTGAACCTGTGCCCCCTTGTAATTGACACTTCCACCCTCAGAAAAAGCCTTTGACTATCCACTGTGTCTATGCCTCTCATAATTTTGTAGACTTTTGTCAAATCTCCCCTCAACCTCCGTCTTTCCGGTGAAATCAATCCTGGTTTATTCAACTTCTCCTCATAGTCAACACCCTTGAGACCAGGCAACATCCTGGTGAAGGACAGGTTGACATAAATATAGCAAAAACTAGCTGAATTTTAAACCTCTTTATATCAGTAAACCACAGTCGCTCTGGGTCATATTCGAGCTACTGATAACAGATATGTTCAGTTTAAATTGACAGTCCTCAGCTGACTTGACAGAAATGAAAGAGGTTTGGATATGATGCCCTGCTTTATCAGCTTAAATCCAGTATTCCTAATCATGTACTAAAGCTATACTTTGATGAAAGTCATGCATGCTTATTTGGGGCACAGATTCCAAGTGATTTATCTATCATTTCCCCATCACTTTTCACCATCAAGCCATATCTGCCACCATTTTATTGGCATGCAGATTGCTTGTCTGAAAGCGTTGCTGGAAGCTTTCTTGAAAAACTAACATGCAGACGTTTGCCCACAGAACCAAACCTATTGTACAGGTGCTGAATCCCAACATACATGAGATAGCACAGGCCAAGGTGATCTTTTCAATCCTGAAATAACCTGATGCAATAATTATTTTCCTTGCAAAGGAAAATAAATTGTTTTTTCCAGTCTCCAGAGTAGGAGTGTCCCTTGCCAAAGCAAAGTGCAGGAATATACAAGTTCTGGGATGCAAATCTGGAAACTGACATTAAGATCCGACTTTGGAGAAATGTCATCAGCCAATATTTTGCCTTCTTGTTTTCATGAAAGGGAGGGTTTGGTTTATACTCTAATAAGAGAAAAAAACTCATGTTATTTTAGACGGTAAATTCACCAATTCCATGCTCTAAATTGTTCAGTAGTTCAAAACGGATTGTGGGGTAGAGAATCAAACTTGCCGCACTATAGCTGTTCTCTGCTCTCTTCAATATTATGATGTGGAGATGCCAGCGTTGGACTGGGGTGGGCACAGTAAGAAGTCCCACAACGTCAGGTTAAAATCCAACAGGTTTATTTGATATCAGGAGCTTTGGGACGGCTGTTCCTTCATCAAGTGAGTGGGAGTTGTTCCTCACTGGGGCATAGGTTGAATAGTTTAGATAGAAAAACAAACCTTGCATTTATATCACACGTTACATGATCTTAGGATGCCCAAAATTGATTTACAGCCAATTGAGTAATTACACAGTGTATAGTCACTATTGTAATATTAAAAATCTTACACTATCCCCAATGGCATTATTGAAAATAGGCTGATGGAGCAGATACTAATTTGGTGAAATTTTCTGAGCAGAAAAAAAGATTGGAAAATGTAAAACTCTACAAAGCAAACAAGGACAACTCAGGGTGACACAGTAGACAGTGGTTAGCACTGCTGCCTCGCAGCGCCAGGGACCTGGGTTCAACTTCGGTCTTGGGTGAGTGTGTGGAGTTTGCATGTTCTGCCTGTGTCTGCATGGATTTCCACTGGGCTCTCTGGTTTCCTCCCACAGTCCAAAGATATGCAAGTTAGATGGATTGGCCATGCTAAAGTGCCCCATCATGTGAGGGGGATTAATAGTGTATTTGTTGTTACAGAGATAGAGCCTGGAGAGATTGTTGTTGGCACAGGCTCAATGGGCTGAATGGCCTCCTTCTGCACTGTACGGATTTAATGATACTAAACGTATTCCTATATTGCAGTGTATTATCAATGCAAGAAGCTTAGGCCCAGAATTCTGTGCAGATGTAGAGACTCTGCGGAGCTTCCAAAATGGCATCTGGATGTGGAAGACCATCTGCCATTTCTGACAGATTCAGGGAAAAGGGTGGGATAAAAGCAAAATACTGCAGATGCTGGAATCCGAAAGAGAAACTGAAAATGCTGGATAATCTTAGCAGGTTTGACAGCACCTGTGGAGAGAGAATAGAGCCAACGTCTCGTGTCTGGATGACCCTTCGTCAGAGCTAAGAGCAAAGAAAGTCAGAAAAGATTTATACTATGAGGGTGGTGGTGTGGGGAGAGGCTGTAATAGGCCAAAGAGACTGTAAATGAGGAGGCAGAAGACTGAGAGAGGTGCTAAAAGTGTCCATGTGGCCCAATGCATTGGCGAAGTATGACTACAGATGGCACGGAGTTCTGGAAGCAACTCCCAACAAATAAGTTTTTCTTAATGCCAATATATAGAATTCTTGCAGTGCAGAAGGAAGCCATTCAACCCATTGAGTCGGCACCAATTCTCTGACAGAAACATCTCACCCAGATCCTGTCCCTGGAATCCCACATATTTATCCTGCTAATCCCCCTAATCTACACGTCCTGGGACATTGAACAGCAGATCAGCACGGCCAATCAGCCTTGTGCGTCTTTGGACACAAAGGGGCAATTTAGCATGGCCACTGAACCTAACCTGCACATCTTTGGACAGTGGGAAGAAACCAGAGCACCCAGAGAAAACCCACACAGGCGGTCACCCAAGGCTGGAATTGAACCCGAGTCCCTGGCACTGAGGCAGCAGTGCTAATCACTGTGCCCCCGTGTCCCTCTGTACAAATTCATGTTTCAGTTCAAACTCATCAATCATTATGCAGTGATCAATCTCCACACCACCAGATCAAAGGCACTGCTTCTAAAAGGGTTCCTGTTGAATAGCCTGTTAATCTGGGCTGTGTCAGACTCCAGGATCTTGGAAGCGTTTCAGACATTGGCCTCCCCTATCCCGATCCATTGCTATGCTGACTGAGGCATATTCTAATTACACTCCAGCAAACGTAAAGTGTATCCTCCACAGGAGGATTTGGAGCACAATAGTCTAATGTGTGGCACACGATACCAATACCACCATTGCAGCTAATTCCGGCTCATTGATTTTCGATTAGCAGTGCAGATCGTCCATCTTGTTTCCCCGGTGAGACACAATAATGTCTCAGTGAAGGGCTTATCAAAGAGTAACAAAAATGTTAAGAAGGCTAACCATCACAACCTAATGACAGCTTCCATTAAACAGAACATGGATCATTCATCAGGACTGACTTGCGATATTTCTGACAGCAGGGATAACCCTGCCAAGTTAACAGGAGATAATCCTGATGAATTATAGTAACTATAATTAATTAGAAAAAGATAAGCATTGTAATGCACCAAAATCTGAAAAACTTTGAGGTTACAATCCAGGGATCTATTCAGAAATACGATTACGTGAAAATGTTATTCAATGCTACATATTTATAAAACGTTTACAACACTTGTCAACAATAAAGTATATTTATAGATTGTTAGATTAATAATTTGATCATTTTGATGTCCTTAAGGTGCAAGATGTCAGCATTAAGCACTGCCATCTCAGCCAATATTCTGCTGAAATGTAAAGGAGAGCTCCATTCTTTATTATGGGACTTTGACTTCAGTGTAATTCCACGTGGGTGCTGTGTAGCTTCAGCAAGCGGAGACTCCAAATATATTCTAACGTTTCTCATTATTTGAATGCTGAGGCTCATAGTTTTCCCATTGTTGGGACACCATCATTACAATACACGAGATGCCATGGACGCATTGCAAGCTATTGGCCTCCACTCCCTCCCTCATTGTCTCATCCATTGCCATGTCCATTCAGCATGAACTTTGCAATTTGTGCCAATGTGAACTGAACTGCAAGCATTTTTGTGAAATGTGGAGCAGGATTTTCAAAGCAGGGTTGGGAATCTGATGCACGGATAATTTCTTGGGCATCAAGGTGGCACAGTGGTTAGCACTGCTGCCTCACAGCACCAGGGAGCCGGGTTCAATCCCAACCTTGGGTCTGTGAGGGGTTTGCATATTCTCTCTCTGTCCACATGGGTTTCTTCCACATGCTCTGGCTTCCTCCTACAATCCAAAGATGTGCAGGTTAGATGGATTGGCCATGATAAATTACCCTTTATTGTCCCAACATGTGTTGGTTAGATGGATTCACTATGGTATATGTTGAGGTTATGGGGATAGAGTCGGGGAGAGGGCTTGGGTAAGGTACTCTGTCAGAGAGTTGGTGCAGACTTGATGGGCTGAATGCCCTCCTTCTGCACAATGAAGATTCTATGGGATTCTCTGCCCTTGTGTGCCACTGTGTCATTCAGGTGATACTGTTTTAAAATGGTAGTGTCCTAATTTAGGAGGCAAGTTCAGTGCCCAATTAGCATAGCTAAGAGGCAGAAACTGCCTGCTGCCTGCAGAACATAAGTGGCAAAGGGAGATGGCAGTCATGATGGGGATTGGCATGCATAATAAAGGGGAATCAGTGGATAGAGAATAGTCCCCCACAGCAAGTTGGTTAGTAAAATTTAAACATATAGGATAGGAAGTAATATATCCCATGGCTGAAGAGTTGGTGAACAGCAGAGAGTTGGAATGAATAGATCATTCTTACATTGGCAGGCTGTGATGAATGGGGCACTGCAAGAATCAGTACTTGAGCCCCAGCTCTTCACAATATATATTAATGATTTGGGTGTGGGGACCAAAATGTGGGGTAGATTCTCCCAGCCTGCAGTGGGTCAGGAAACTCAAGCAGAGGCCATATGATGGGTTCTCCGTTGGGAGCCACAGCCTCTGCAAGTCTCCGTTCATCAGATTTCTGCTGCTGGTAATTCCATGCCAGAAATCAGTGCGCTATAATTTATTCTAATGGGGATTTGAATCTTATTAGCAGGCCCGGGATTGGAGTCTCTGGGCCTGCGACAGTCTCCATCCCCTACAAACTACTAAATAATATTTTTTCTTTTGTAATATTGTCATATTCTCATAATGTGGAAAACAATCTTGTGGGGGTAATTAGTTTAAATGGATTAGAGACAGATAAGCTCCAAGGGTCAAACACCAGTGAAAAAGGGTGTGAAGGCAATTGGTTTGAAATGGTGATGGACACAGATATCCAGGAGAATATGATGCGAGGGGGATTGAATATAAAAGTAGGGAGGTCTTGCTGCAGCTGTATAGGGCATTGGTGAGGCTGCAGCTGGAGTACTGTGTGCAGTTTTGGGCGCCACACCTGCGCAAAGATATTTTGGCCTTGGAGGGAGTGCAGAGGAGGTTTACTAGGCTGATACCGGAGTTGAGGGGGTTGAGCTATGAGGAGAGGCTGAATAAACTGGGCTTGTACTCATTAGAGTTTAGAAGAATGAGGGGAGATCTCATTGAGACGTATAAGATGATGAATGGGATGGATAGGATAGAGGTGGAGAGACTCTTCCCGCTCAAAAAAGACAGTAGAACTAGGGGGCACAGCCTCAAGATAAAGGGGGGGTGGTTTAGAATGGAGTTGAGGAGGAACTTCTTCACTCAAAGGGTGGTGAATCTCTGGAATTCTCTGCCTGTTGAAGTGGTGGAGGCTGCCTCGCTAAATATTCTTAAGACGTGGGTTGATGGGTTTTTGATAAGAGAGGGGATTAAGGGTTATGGGGAGAGGGTGGGAAAGTGGAACTGAGCAGCGACAGATCAGCTATGATCTTATTGAATGGCGGGGCAGGCTCGAAGGGCTAGATGGCCTACTCCTGCTCCTATTTCTTATGTTCTTATGTTCTTATGAATAATAATTTACATAAAGCAACAGAGGTGATTTGATGTTGGCTGTTGTATTCTAAGGGGAAACATAGAGAAGCTGTGAGATTATAAATAATGTGAGGTGGCATTTTCCAAAAAAAAGGCAAAGGGTGCAATCTAACTACTCATTCACGCTCCAAAGCTGCTGCAGCGAGGATGGAGAATTTGCTGACCAGCCAGATCTCCGTTCACTGCAGCAAGACCAGAAAATCACACCAGTGTGAATGGCTGTAAGATTCTGTCAATAGTGTCAACTTCTGACGGATTACTGGCGTGTGTTATATTGCTCCCAGGGAGGGGTGTTTTTAAGCTGTCGTCCTGGTAGGATGCAGTCTCATAGAGCTGGCAGGGACAGCTCCACAGAAATCGAGGAGTCATTTTTAAAGGGGTCCCTGATCTCAAAGTGATAGGCCTCCCACCAACATTGCAACCGCCTCTCACCCCACCTGTAGACAAGGGGAGCACCCCACTCAATCCAGTTGGCATAAAAGCTGTTTGGGGACTTCTGCAAGATTCTCTACCCCTGCCAACATGGGGCATAAAGTCCTCCGCCAGGTCTCTGTGATAGCTGGTGTGATCTCAAAGAAGCGAGAGTGTGGACAAGGCCAGACATGGCGAACCAGTTTGCTGTCACCCTCAGAGAACACTTTGAGAGTAGCATTGCATTGTATTGTGGATGAAGAAAGAATGGCTGCATCAAAGAGTTAACAATAATATCAATAATGGCTTTAAAATGGCTATTCTGGCTGAGACTGAAGCACGCTCAGATTTTTGGTCAATGTATAGATTAAAACCAGATGCAGGTCATAAAGATACTTCAGTTTGGGAGTTGTGATCTGAAGCTTCCTGTGTTGGCCCAGATAAGGGAAGTTGTTTACATTAACCAAAACAGTGTGGCTTTGATTTATATGGCTGCTATGTATGGGACATGCCAAATGAATTAAGTATAATGATGTCGCTCATAAGTAATTTCACTGAATGTTTGAGCCATGTTATCAGTTTCTGGTTACACAGTTGGCTGGATGACAGACAATCTTCCAGAAGTGAGTGGAGAATTGTAGATAAAGAAAAATATGAGCCTTTGTATGCCAGCGATAATTTGAAGAGACAAACCATCACAAGAAGACTTGTGCCCTGAAGGATGCTTCAGAGAAGAAGATAGATTCTACATCAAGGATTTTTCTTGGCCAAGGTTTTCCTAAACTTGGTAGTATCTATTTTCAGTTAAATTGTTAAAGTTGATGTTTAGTTAAAGTTAACATGCAGTTTAAGAGTTAAAGTTAAGTTGGAAGTTGATGTCTAGTTAGAGTTAAAATTCAGTAAACAGTTAATGAGTTGCAACTGTTTATGGTTGAGTTGATACCAGAAGTGTTAAATAAAGAAATAATTGAATTACTGTCCTTGTCTGTCACTGGAATGCTTGGAAGGTGCTTAAATTAAAGCTGTATAACAGTGTGATAAAGTTCCTGGGATTTGATAAATTAAAACATTTATACAGACTGTTAACTTCACAAGGTTGAGCGGGGGGGGGGGGGGGAGTGCGGGGGAGGTTGTGTGGGTGTTAGTTCTGAGTTATTTAGGCCGTGGTCTGTTCAGAAAGGTTTAATAAGTTTTGTTAAATGTGTCAAGGTGTTCTTGTGTTTTAAGGGTATTTTTAAAAAATTTTCTTTATTTTAATAAATTGTTAATTTTAATATAAAATTACCAATTAATCTGAGAAGTTACTTTCTGATTTTTAGAAAACCACCTCAATACAAAAATTACAATACCATTCTGGCAGCTGTTGCACGTTTCCTTTTGGGGTTTGGGCATTACAATCTGCCATACCATAGCACAGGGTAGATGCAGGTATGGTGTTTCCCTTGTTTGGAGAGTCTGGAACTGAGGGCCACAATTTCAAAAGAGAGGGGAAGCCACTTTTTTAGAATTATAGAAACCCTACAGTGCAGAAAGAGGCCATTTGGCCCATCGAGTCTGCAGTGACCACAATTCCACCCAGGCCCTAACTCCGCGTATTACCCCTGCTTGTCACCCCTTGACACAAGGGGTAATTTATCATGGTAAATCAACCTAGCACACTTTTGGAGTGTGGGAGGAAGCTGGAGTACCCAGAGGAAACCTTCGCAAAGATGGGGAGAACATGCAGACTCCAGACAGTCACCTGAGGCGGAATTGAACCCAGGTCGCTGTCACTGTAAGGCAGCAGTGCTAACCATTGTGCCACCATGCTGCCCTTTCAGACCAAGGTGAGGGGATGTTTTTTACTCAGAAGGTTGTGAATCTTTGGAATTCACAGAGGACTGTGGAAACTCAGTTATTGAATATGTTTAAAGCAGAAATGGATAGATTTTTGAATACCAATAACACAAAGAGATATGGAGATAATGAGAGGAAAAAGCATTGGATGATCAACCATATTGAATAGCAGACTCGATAGGCTGAATGCCCTACGCTTTAACTCTTGCCTTGCCAGCAGTTTAAATGCAAATAAAAATGGCCAAAGCAAAGGTAATGTGCACAATGTGGTGCGAGATTTCTCATTTTCAACACTTGTCATCATTAAAAATAAGCTTGCAGTTCTCCCACTCTGAACCTGACAAGCTGTGCCTTAACCTGCACCAGACTGGTTGGACCTGCTGAATCCTGCATTGGAAACTGCCCTTTCTGTCTCCTTGGTCCATTAACAAGCCCCTCAGTGAGCCAATGGACCATTAACTGGAGGGAAGTGAGCTCCCTGTTTTGTCTCCCACTACCCCAGCCTCCCTTTTGAAAATTGTGATGCTTCCCAGAGATGTCGAGATCCGGAGATGCCAATTGGGAATGTGGTTTTTAAATCGTGTCCACACACAATCCTTGACACTGCCATCAACTGAAAATCCGCCACATGGCTTCAGTCTAGACTACCCAAAGAACAGTCACACAGGAGTTTCATAGCTGATAGAAAATCGTACTTAAAGCAGTAAGCAAGGTGACAAGACAACACACCAACTTGCAATCTCTTTTTTAAGTGACAGTGGTTTTAGGAACTTCAGTATCGAAAGGTTAGAAATATTAGTAAAGGTTTGGATAGACAGTATTGAGTGCACCATAACAATCTAAAGTTGAGAAATCATTTTTGAAATAAATAGGTTTTTGGCTGGATACAGAGAAGACCACTTCAAAATCTCAGCCTGCATCAAATCTGAAAACTGAAATAGAAATGAGATAGAAACAATATAACGCTGATTCTTGGACATCTGTTTCTGAGCCAAGAACATGTGGTTTTTGGACTAATTTCTGATTAGTCCAGTGAAATTTGGACCAATTTCACTGCTATCGCCTGTTCGTCCCAAACAAACATAGAAACTAGAAGGAGGAGTAGGCCATTTGGCCCTTCAAGTTCCTGCCCTGACATTCATTATGATCATGGAGGATCAGCAAATTCAATACCCTGATTCCCCCCTTTCTTCCCTCCCCCCCATATCCCTTGATCCCTTTAACCCCAGGAGCTATATCTAATTTTGTCATGAAATCTCATGACTTGGCCTCAACTACTTTCTGTGGTAATGAATTCCATACCTTCACTACCTTCTGGATGAAGAAATTTCTCTTCACCTCAGTTCTAAAAGGTTTACCCCTAATTCTCAAACTATGATCCCTTGTTTTGAACTCCCCCATCACTGGGAATATTCTTTCTGAATCTACCCTATCTAATCCTGTTAGAATTTTGTATGTTTCCATGAGATCCCCGCACTCTTCTGAGCTCCAATTCATGTAATCCTAACTGATTTAGTCTCTCCTCATGTGACAGCCCTGCCATCCCAGGAATCAGCCTGGTAAACCTTTGCTGCAGTCCCTCTATAGAAAGCACATCCTGCCTCAGATAAGGACACCAAAACTGCACACAGTACTCCAGGTGTGGCCTCATCACTGCCCTATACAATTGCAGCCACACATCTCTATTCCTATACTCAAATCCTCTCACTCTATGTCATTCATCTGTCCATATGCGTCATTCCCTCCACCAACATTTCTTCATCTTTTGGGATTCTGGGGCATCTTTTCATCTTTCCACTATGCCTTAAGGCCCTTTGTGCTCTCCACTCTTTGCCAATCTTTCAGTATTGAGCCAAGAAATTGTTTTGTGATTTTTGCACTCACGCTCTATTTGCCAATTGTACAGCCAGCAGATGCAGCATCACCCACAGGAAGAACTTAGGAGGTGAAAGAGTTAGAATTCCAATTCTGTGGCAGGAAATAGGTTTTATAGTGAGGGTAGTGAGGGAAGGCACTTGGCATGAAAGAAGCTGGAATAAGGTGGGTGAACAGGTGAAAAAAGATTAGCAGATGGGGGCAGCGGTGGGAATGAGACAGGCAAGATAAAAGCTGGTAACATCCATTTACTTCTATCTCTGTCCCCCAGTATACTACCATATCCTATAACCTTTCTCTAAGTCTCATGTATCCACCATCTCCGCCTTGATCATTATTGCTAATGGACAGCTTCAATTTCTTATTCTGTCAATGTCCTCCTCCTTTTGTTGTTTTCATAATTCTTTCACTATTGTTCGGAAATAAATTGAATTTTAGGCAATTTATCTTTGTATTTATGGTTACTGGTCATAAATTATAACATTTGGTTTAAGCTTAATTGTGTTTCTGCATAAGTGTGTTAAGAAAGTATTCAGAACTCATTTTTGTTTCACTTTAAACTTTGCTTGCATTTTAATGAGGGCTTTATGATTTCAAACCAAACGCAGAATAAAAACTTGGGTGTTACTTAGCAGGGGTTCACACAGAAAAGCAAGAGCAGCTTAAAAGAAGGTAACCCAGAAGTAAGCAGTATCTCACAGAAACTGCAGGAATAGGCAAGACATGAATATGCTATCTTACCTTTATTCAACTATCAGCATCTTCTATAGCCCTTCGCACTGTCAATAATGCTTCCTCAGTCTCATGCCCTGCACATCTTTGTTACAATTTGTCCTAGCTCCCAGCTACTGACCTTTTACATTGCTCTTGCTGCTTTAACTCCTCTTATACAATATACACCCCATTTTCTAGAGCAAAGCCAATTTCGCTGGCCTAACACTGCCAGTAAGATTGAGGGAGGCAAAAAATCAGGTGTGAACATAATTTTTCATCTCCTGCCCGATCTTACCACCTTGTCTCACTGAAAGTCAGGTGGGATGAGGTTGTAAGATCATGGCCTGAGTGTGGGAGATGCAAATTGCAACCGTTTTTTCATCCAAAATGACACTTAATTCTCTGGCCATTCATGTCCCACCACTGCTGCAGGCAAAAATGGAAAGCTTGGCACTCAGCCAATTCTCCTTTCTTGCAGCAGGACAGGAGAATCCTGGCTGCGAACAAGATTGCAAAATTCGATCTTTATTCATTTTTTGGGAAAATTGCACCCAACATTTTGAGTCTATACGGTCTTTCTACAGAAGAGGTTATCCAGCATTTTCTCTTTTTATTTCCAGCATCCATGGTATATTGTTTTCATTTTTCTATTGGTTTACATGGACTACATACTTACCGAGAATATTAGGGTATAAGATAGATTCTGTAATCTGTAACAGCTATACAGATCTGTACACATTTATAAAGTGAAGAAGTAGCATTTATAAGTGTTTTAGTATTTTGTTAGGAGTTCATCAGCTGACTCCTGTGACTCTGTTCAGTGGCTGCCCTTCACATATCTGAACAAAAAATAAAAGTTAGGATCTATCATGCAGGGTTCCACCATCCAACACAAGGGAGCATTATGGTGAATTTGGGAGTGAGAGATTGAAATGAAAACCAGCAGTAAGTTCAAGGGGATAGGAATCAGGTCTGGATGCAGAGATTAGTGATAGGGCTTCTGTGGTGGATGGATGGATAGAGGTAGTGGTCTCAGTTCCAGGTTGCTAATTGTAACCTGATACATTTTGTCTATTATCTGTAAAAATGCAGGAAATAAAATTGCATAGGTAACTAAGCCAGTATATTGGTATTGGGCAGCTTTATTAACAAACACTGATATAAATGTTTTCTTTATCAGTGATTGTTAAAATAATTATGTTTGAGATCTGATATAAAGACTAATTAAAGACTATGAGGTCAGTGGAAGTAAACTAGAATTATAGAATCCTACAGTGCAGAAGGAGGCCATTTGGCCCATCAAGTCTGCACCGACCACAATCAGGCCCTATTCCCATAACCCCATGCATTTACCCAAGTGACTCACCCTGACACTAAGGGCAATTTAGCATGGTCAATCTACCTACCTGGCACATCTTTGGATTGTGGGAAGAAACCCACACAGACATGGGGAGAATATGCAAACTCCATATGACCCAAGCTGGGAATTGAACCCAGGTCCCTGGCACTGTGAGGCAGCAGTGCTAACCACTGTGGCGCCCATAACTACTGGAACTATTTACTAACATGTCTGTTTTCTAGCACAGTCAGCACAAGACTGGCTAAGCATGTCCTGGGTTACTTAACCCATTCTGTTAAAGGGGCATGCCCCAACATAGATAGCAAAAATGGGTTCACTCCTGTTTTCCCATCTTCTTCTTCTTAGCAACGAGGAACTACCATCAGAGTTGTGCATGGGTGGATATGAAGAGCTGATATTATCAATACCATTGCCATTTTACCATCATTTTGATCATTTTGGTTGGTATTGTTGTTGGAAAACATGACAACAAGCCCACTTCTCATTTCTGATGATGTTCATCCAAGTTGGTGGCATACTTTCAAATAAATCTTTAAATGCGTTAAAAGTATCTGGGCATTCTCTAGAATTAGTTCCTTCAGCTGCTCAATATCCTTATTTTTGGCAGCAGAAGAAAATATTTGCTGCGTATTTTAAAATTATTTTCATGGAATATGAGCATTGCTGGCATGGTCAGCATTAATTACCCTCGAGAAGGTGCTGGCAAGCCGCTGTCTTAAATATCTGCAGACCAAGTGGTGTGGGTGCACCCACAGTGCTGTTAGGAAGGGCAGTGAGGGTATTGCCATGATTAAGATTCTATATTCACCAATGGTACAGTTTATTTCCTTTTGATTTATCTGGAAGGATGTGGCAAAAAGATTCTGATTATTGCTTTTATTTGGTTTGGGAAAAAGATTTAGAATTAATTTAAGTTAAAACTTGAGTCTACAGCAGATGTGAATAGATGATCAGCAGCAATGAAAATTATTTGCCATTGTATACTGCTGATCAATCCACTTTCCCCGATGTTAGAACTTGTATCAAGTAGTTGTATTCTGATCTATTATAGCAGGATAGAAGCCATAGCCTTAGGCACCCTGTTCCCTTGGGTGCGAACGCTTCTATTCTTTCAAATGGATCAAATCAAGCATTAAGTGCTTAAGTGTGTAGCATACCTGCAATTCTTATAACAGCTAATGACCTTTGCATTCTATCTGCTATTGAGGAAAATACAGAAAGGTAGCCTCCATTTTTCCTATTTGTGCTTAAAAGGCTTTTATATTTATTTCAAATGCTCTTGGTCCACTTCTCCAGACCTTCATCAAAGAATTTAACTGAGAGACATCCCACCTGATATGGAATAGTAAGTGACCTCAGATTATGTTCAGATGTGTTCAGTTCCCTGTGACTCAGGGTAGCTTTGTGATTGCCTGTTCCAGTGCCAATCTATCCAGCTTTGATTGATGTGAAATTGAAGACCTGAATTCAAATTTACGTTTCCTTTTAGTGATGCAACTGAGTGATTTCTAACTTAGAATCATGTCTGGATATGCACTGCACTTAGGACAAACATTTGTTATTTCTTCTATATTATGTAAAGCCCTTGTATAGATTTGACATGAAAGCATTTTGATGTGGAAATGCACCCGTTCCTAAAACAAAGGCCTAGGCAGGCTTTTCCATCTGAAATAGTCCAAGTCAGGTCAATATTTTAAATGCTTATAGGATTTTGTAGGATGGTACTTCAAGAACACCTCCAGTTATACAATTTTACTCAACTCCACCCCATCTGTTACAAGTTCCTGAGTAAGAAGTGTGCAGCAGATGGCAAAGTCCCCTGGAATAGCAATTTCATTCCTGAAATAATTCACATTGACTGCTATCATACGTTGGCCAAAATAGATTTCCTGCAGCACTTATTGGAGCAACATTTTCCCAATAAATCCGAAGCTTGAGATCCTTATATTTCAGGTGATTGATTACCTTTTTGGGCGTTCAATAATGTATACAGAATAGGATATAAAATGCATTCATAAGAAGATAAATTATCCCATTTCTGTGGCATGCGTAGCACTGATACCAAAAATATCCATTCACATTCCAGTCTTCTTAATTCCAGCAACAATTTTGCCTGTTTTAAACTTACTATTGTTATGTTTACATTTTTTAGATGAGTTAACTTTTTCAGCCCTTTCTCTTTATACTCATGCAAAAACTTTCTCAATGATCACATGTTAAAAATCTTTACACTTCAGAAAAAAATTCAATTCTTATTAATAGCATTAATGAAAATAAAGCACAGGTTATAGTGAACAAAATAGAAAATGAAGTACTTGCAATGAAGAATAACTGAATAAGATTGTGAAATATTTATTAATGAAAATACTGTGGGATTATGTACATACTTTCAAAAGAAATCACTGAACTTATTAAACCATAATGGAAATTGGTGTTACTTTTAATAAAATTAAAATACTGCTTTTCTTTTCAGATATTGCAAAAAACTACTCAGGTATTGTCTGAAGGCATTACACTACAAATCTGTACTGTAACTGGGTTACCTTACCACAAGCACAGTTTAAAATCATTACATTGTAAAAAGCCAAATTTTAGAATGTACAGTTTCTTATAGATGCTATCTCCTAATGCTTTAAACACCAAGCTAGCTACTAAATAGGCACTCTGCACTCCATGAGCAAAAACTCACAAGAAGCAAAACAAATTTACTAAGGAGCACACATTAATGTAAATACTTTGTTATACAGTACTGTTTCCAACCTTACCATCACTATTTTCAGACACTGATAAAAATACAGAATACGTAATTGAACTAAATTTGCCATGTCATTTTCTTAAATACTGCAATTATAATTTTAACAGTGCAATTTAATAAGCTGGTACTTTGGCAGAGCTTATTCCCTCTCCATTTTAGAGTGACTGGAATAATACCCCACTTTTGTCTTGATGTTCAGCAGCAATGTTAACCTGTTGGTGAATTTAATGTTAAGAACAGAATGTCTCAGAAATGCTTTTCAGAATTAGCTTTTTAAAATATAAAACACTAGTTAAAAACAATGGCCTTCAAATGACGCCACATTATATTAGTGTCCAAACTCTCAATGTGCTCATCATAATTTTTAATCTCCGCTATTTTAGTGTGGTAACAATTATGTGAATGTCTCTATTAAAATAGTGCAGAGAGCAATTACAGACAGAAGTACCAATGCACTAACCTTGCACACTAGTCATCTACACTGTCATTTCAGGTCAGTAGGTTGAATTGTTAATAAATTAAAAGCTCCTCCATCCTAACAGAGGGCATTTTGATTATCATGGAAATTATGCACTGTTACAGTGTACTGATTCTGAAGAATTGATGAGTAGCCACAGAAATTAAATGATGTACTTCTTAACTTTGTTTAAATGGCAAAAATGTGTTAGTTATGCTCCAAATAACAATTAAAAATCAGAAACCAACAACATAAAAATTGATGCTGGAGGTGTGTAAACTGGTATTACCTGCAACTGTAAATTCAAAATACTGGCCGGAATTCTCTGGCCGTTCACGCCCCGCCACTGCTGCCAGCGAGAACGGAGATTTTGGCGCTCAGCCAGATCTCCGTTCACTGCAGCGGGACCAGAGGATGCCAGCTGCGAGCGTGGTCAGAGAATCCAGCCCATTGTCTTGAGTTGTAAATGCTTGTATGATGCAATTAGCCAAAGACCGCACAGATAAGATTGTCTAAATCCCTTTGTCATTGGTTGTGTCACAGTAGCTCAGTTTGAGTGAAAATTTAATGATGCTTTATCTGATCTTTCTCAGTCGAATCCTGTTTTCTTTGTCCCTCTTTCTGAGCATATTTAAGAATTGATTGAAGAAGTGCTCTTGATCTTTCTTCTTCTGCACCAATCTAAATCGATGATCCCTTCCGTATTTTTCTGCAAACTCCTGGAACGTGGACCTTGACAAACAAGAGAGGAGACATAAAATAATGATCAGTTCATGTACAAGTCTGGACACGAAGCACAAAACTCATGAATTTACTTTGAAAAGCAAATAAGAGTTGGAAAAAGATTTTATGCTTTTACCATTTTGTGGTTAAGAATTTGCTTCAGGAGATGAAAATGTTACAAAACAAAAACAACAGTATAAGACAGACGAGTTGACAAACAATTTTATCGTCTACTCCAATGAGGCAAAGTATAATTCATCTTAATATCAGAGTGGCAGTGAGAATCTTATTTTCTTGAGTTTGGCATTATTAAAACCCCTATATTTTAGCTTCCTGGTAATTTATAAGAACAAGGATGGGGCTCATTCAATGTTGTGTCCTTTACGCTAAAATAAGCTCAGCAGATTGCTATACTGACCATCCAGCAGAGGTAATAGAAGACACAGTATTGCCATCATAAATACTTGGAATCTGACAAATCTGAAGATAACACTAAACTACAGCAACGAAAACCTGGTACACAATGCACTGACAAAGAATGAAATACAAGTCTGTCACATGTAGCCGGATGAGTCATGTTAGGATGGTACAAATCTGACAGAACAGATGGAAAACACTAAAAACAAACATACCATCCCATAAAATGGCAATAATATGCTGCCACTCAAAAAATCGCAAGTTGTGGTCTGCTACGACATAGTTTAATTTCGATATCCAACTCACATTTCTTGCCGAGTTATTTTATAAGCCGTATTTTAAATTGCAGTGTGAGGTTGTATAGCATGAAAGTTTAATGCATTTGAATCAAATCCTTCTCTTCTCTATTCTATTGGAGGCAATAGCCATTTACAAATAAATGGATAGACAATTTTACTGAGCTTAATTTAGTACAAGTGTAATATGTGTTCATAGTAGAGCATTGTCTTTGTAATATTCATTGTGATATTCAAATTAATAATAATTTGCTATTATTTAAATATAATCTGGGAAAGAAAGATTCAACAGAGAAACAAAAACAGAATTATATTTCAGGTTTGGAAATGAAGCTGAAAAATGAGAAGTGAAAGCTGATACGGGCAGAAAAGGAATGACACATTATTGAACCCCAATATTATCTGGACTTAGCCAGATGGGGAGGCCTTAACAAACAGAAAGGAAACAAGAGCTGAATTAAAAAAAGGGAATATCTAGGCAAGGGATGTAAGGCCTAAGATAATAAAATAAACACAGGAATCCTAACATCAACTGCAAAATGTTACAAGATGGACCCAAGAGATGGCTTGCAAAAATCTTTAAACTATCGTGCTTCCACAAGGACATAAGTCGTGATGGTACTAATGGGAAAGAACAAGGAAAGTAACACAGATCGCAGCATCTAACAGAACCTTCATTTATGGTTGACACCCAGAACACTCTTCCTGTGATTATTTCTGAACTTCATCAAACCAATAACTGTCACTAAAAGAAGAGAAAGGAGGCACAATCTTAAGGTGACCAGTTTAACCCATGTTAAACTTTCACCTGACAGATCATTGAAAAGATCAAGCCGTGTGTCCTTCATGACGCCTGGCCAAAATGTCCGTTTCAAAAGAAGGCACTGAACGCTATGGCATTACATTGAAGGCCATATGGAGGGAAACTTTAAACCACTCTGCTGCCTCCTGGCACCTATTTTAACTATTGACTGCAGTTTAGGTGCTGGAGGCACACCAATCTATAAATCGGAGCTTATCCAAAACTCCAAAAATGTCTGAAACTTCCAAATTCTGTTCACCCAAAATCCCTGTGCTTGCTGACCTACATTGGTTTCAGTCCACAAATAAATCAAATTTAAAGTTTTCATCCATGTGCCTAAACCCCTTCATAAATCTCTAATCCCTTCCAGCCTTAAAATCTAAGACTCCATATTCCTCCAACACTGAACTTTGGTGCATCTCTACTTCCTTTACCTTACTACTGGCAGACATGCTTCAGCTGACTAGGCCCTCTCTTTGGATTTGCTCCTAAATGTCTCTCTTCTTTTCAGATGAACCATAAATCCCACCCTTTTGTCCAAGCTTTTGCTCATCTGCTCTAACATCTCCTCTTAAACTTGGGACGTGATCTTACTGGCTGTTTATGCCACGCTCCGACTGCAGCGAGGTTGGAGAATTTGGTGCCTCACCAAATCTCTATTCACTGCAGTGGGATGGGAAAATCCTGCTGGCGTGATTGGTGGTAACATTCTGGCCACGCAGTGAATTTTTGTCAGATTGCGCTCCTGTGAAGCCCTTTACGATACTTTGCTATGTTAAAGGCATAACATAAATGCAAATGACAGATATATGTGGACCTATTTCATCTGTGAGACGACTGGAAAATGTGTGCTCCGATTAGCCCCACAAGGAAAAGTGTGGTCTCTCCTTATCTGAACCCCTGTTTCACCCCTTTCCTTCCTTTGAAAGTGCCCTGGATTCCCAGTGCCACTTCTTAGCTGCTTTGTCCATAGTTTTTGACTGCCTGAACTTCTGCTCCTATTCTTGCATTCCAGGGGCAGAATTTTCCCATCCCACCCGCCATGAGAATCATGGTGGGTTGGACACGGACATTGTGAAGGACTGTTGGCCACGGGTGGGAACTTTCAGCCTTGGGGCAAGCGCGGTTGGAAAATCCCACGCCAGGTTTCAAACCTAGTCCTCCATGTGCATTTTGTGTTCCCACCATGTGTTCCTGCCAAACCCCCAATCCATTCTGCCCTCCACCAAAGGCCATGTGACACCCACTGGGGGTTAATATTTACTTCAAGGACTTTGAAGGAACTGAAAAAGGCACTTTTAATTATGAAAGATTTGAAACAAAGATTAATCTTTAATCCAGAAATCAATATAATGTTACAGTAATGTGTTATGTTCCACAGCTGGTTGAACAATGGCCTACATGATGATAAATGTGACAGAAAACATGGAATAATAATGGGAAAAGAATAAGTGCAGCAACTAGAAATTACAGATGATATGATGTTCCTCTCACAAGGGTTGAGCATCCCATACTAATGGATGAGATGCTGCAGGTGTCTGGGTTTACCATAAGTAAGAGGAAGTGAACTGACGGCCAGCGCAAATGAAATGATTAACTAGCTAATACAACTCAGGAGATTAGAGGGAGATAAATGGGAAAAAAAAGAGAGGGAGCGCAGTGACAGCAGAGTGGATAAAAGACACAGAGCTATGAGAACACTGTGAAAATCATGAGAATAAAGGAATGGAAGGATGAGAGACTGATGGGGTAAAGGTAACATCAGGGTGAGAGAGAGAAAGGCAGGTAGAGGGAACAGTGAGTATGGTGGAGATAATGGAATATTAGGGGTAGAGAGAGGGAGAGAAAGTATAGCAAGAAAACTGGGGGCAAGGGAGCATCAGATTAGAGAGAGAGAGAGAACACATTGGCATCAGGGGAGAAAAAGAGACAGCAAACTGTGAGAATGGTGGGGATAAAAGGAACAGTTGTCAGGAAAGCAGATAATTTTATATTTGTATTGTTAAATATTAGAAATAAGGTATAAATTTTAAGTAGGTTTCATTTAGTGTTTCTCTGTAAGGAAGGATGAACCTATAATTAGATTCATGGGGGGATACATTTCAAGATCGTTCAGAGAATTATTGGAGTACTGGCTAAGGAAGTCAGGCTTCTGGAGGTTCTGGATGTTTTGTTTCAAAGGCAGATATTTTTCCTTACTCGTCCAACAAAATAAGTAAACAAATTAAAATTTTAAGAGTTACAGGAGCAAATAAATTATTGATGGTAGCCAATGATAGAATTTGTATTCCAGATAGTTTCATGAAGAAAAGGGATATTAATGGAAGGGATGAACTTGTTTCTTTGTGTAAACTTAATTTACGAAGTGATTTTGTAAATGAAATTGTTATAGTGGAATTATTCCTCAATTACTCATTGGAGGGATAGATTTCATCCTAGGTAATTATTTGGCTTGGAGAGACAGTAATGTAATAATTACTGTATTATAACATTCAGCTGTATTTTTTTGTATTTTATTTATTATTGTCAAAAGTAGGCTTACATTAACATTTCAATGAAGCAATGTGAAAATCCCCTAGTCACCACATTCCAGTGCCTATTCAGGTACACTGAGGGGTAATTTACCATGGCCAATGCACCTAACCAGCACATCTTTTGGACTGTGGGAGGAAACCGGAGTACTTGGAGAAAACCCACACAGACACTGGGAGAATGTGCAGACTCTGGGTAGACAGTGACCCAAGCTGGGAATCGAATCAGGGTCCCTGGCACTGTGAGGCAGCAGCGCTAATTCACTGTGCCATGAGAATTGATTCGAAGAATTGAAAATTAGTGAGGGAAAGTTGAACATTTGACTGTGGACTTGAACTCTCCAATGGATAAATTTAAGAAAGCAAACTTAGCAAATGTTAGTCTTCACTTAAAACCTGGGGAACTTCCAGCATTAGATGTATTTATGAAATATCGTGGAAAATGCCTTGAACAAGAAAAGGAGGTTCTGGTAAATCAGAATAACTGGTTGAATGTGGAATTGAAAAGTAAATCTAATTAATTGGCGGAACTTTGTCGAAAGAGGAACAAGAAGATTCTTGAACTTCAAAGGAAAATGGAGAAAGCGAAGAAGAAGGTGGATAGTATGGAGTGTCATACTTTTAAAGTTCTTTCTGTGATCCTCTATTCCCTTCTCTCTCGTGTGCTTGTTTAACTCCTCCTTAAGTGTATCTATATTATTTTCATCAACCACTCTCTGTGGTTCTAAGTTCCATATTCTCACCACTCTATGTGTGAAGAAGCTTTTCTAAATTCCTCGCTGGATTACTTGGTGACTATTTTATATTGATGCTCTCTAGTTATGCACTTGTCCACAAGAGGAAATATTATATCTTATCCACTCAATGAAAACTTTCAATACTTTAAAATCTTTATCAGGTCACCCCGAACCTTCTCTTTTCCAGAGAAAAGGGACTCAGCGCATCAATACTTTTATGCTATGTATACCCATACATTTATTGTATTATCATTGGAAATCTTCTCTGCATCCTCTGCAGTACCTCCCCTCTCTACAATGTGACCAGAATTTCTCACACAACATGAAGTTCTAGCCGCAATAAATGTCTGGAACTCAAGCAATCTTGGTTAGCACTGCTGCCTCACAGCACCAGGGACCTGGGTTCAATTCCCAGCTTGGGTCTCTGTCTGTGTGGAATTTGAACATTCTCCCTATGTCCTGTGGGTGTTCTAGTTTCCTCCCAAAATCTGAAAGATGTGCTGGTTAGGTGCATTGACCCGAACAGGCGCAGGAGTGTGGCAACTAGGGGAATTTCACACTACTTAATCGCAGTGTTACAGTAAGCCTTACTTGTGACTAATAAATTAACTTTAACCTTGACACAGAGTTGTTGAACTGGAGTCCAAGCTATAGATACGACAATGCGGAGGGAGAGGAGAGATATCAAGATACTTTGATCCAGGAAATTTAGGATTTGATCAGTTGAAGGTGTGACTGTGAGCTAGGTGCAGGGAACCAGCATACAGTAATTGACCTTAACCAACAACGAGATTTTGCTGAGCAAGTTTGAGTTCAAAACAAATCAGTAGAATCCCAGAGGTAATAATCTCTCTGTTACTACTTGAGCCATAAACTAGCAGAGCGTCAAATAGGTCAGAAGGCTGATTCTGGATTGGTGTAACCACCTGCCCTACGCCCTGCACAATTTTAACAGGGATAAAGGGGAGGTTCTCTGCCCACCCAAGGGAATAAGAAAACAGGGGGACTTCTGTGACCAATTAATGGGGAGTAAAAAAATAGAGATATTAAACAAATGTTGGGTGGGCTTTTTCCATCTGACCCATCATGGGACCAGAAATCTTGCCTGAAGTCAGCAGATATTTTGCCGATCTGCCAAATTTTCCATCCCACCAGTGATGATGCCCATGGTGGGCAGGACAGGAAATTTTTGGCTCTTGTATCTGTTTTCACAGTAGAACACACAAAATAGTGGGGAATCAAGGTTTTAATAAAAGTGCAAAATTTCAAGTAATTAATATTGGTAAAGAAATAACACTGGAGAAAATAATGGGATTGAAAGTTGACAACTCTCTTGGGCCCGATGGCTTGCACATATCTAAAATAAGTTGCGGTAAAAATAGTCACTGCATTAGTTATGATCTTCTGCAGTTTCCTGAATTTTGGAAAGATCCCAGTGGATTATAAAGCAGCAAATGTAATATTGCTATTCAAGAAAAGCTTGAGAGAGAAAACAGGGAACTGCAGGCCTGTTAGCCTGGTATCAGATCAATGGAAAATAGTGGAAACTTTCTTAAGGAAGTAGTAAAAGGGCACTAAGAAAGGACTATTGCCTTGCTGATAAGTCGAGAAATAGGGAAAAAATCAATGATTCAGGACAGAGATGAAGAGAATTTATTTTTCCACTCAGGGGATATTTAATTATCGGAATTCTCTAACCCCAGTGGGCTACTCAGTTGTGGAGCACTTTTGTGGAAGAGACTAATACATTTCTGCACCTTAAAGAGATCAAAGACTTGGGGAGTATGACTCTACTGAATGGTGGAACAGGCTTGAACAGCTGTATGGCTTAGTCTTTTTCCTATTTGTTATTTCCTTATGCCAAAACGAAGGCATTGTTTCTACAGTAGATCATCTCTTTGTTTCTGCACTGCCGATCACCAGAAACAAACAGGGCTGTCCTATCTGCCGCCAGGTTGCCAAAGTTTACATTATAAGCTGTCTATTTGATTTTCACCTCAATGCAAATCAAAATCATGCAAAGGTCAGGAATTTTGTTGCTGACATTGTAACATCTAATACCAATGTTTTGATCGTGTCAATGTCTCAAAATGGAATGAAGGATCTGGTGCTGACTTTATACGAGTCATCCATGGGCCTGCAAAAAGGCCAGTGCTGCTGCAGTCATTTACAATGTAAGGAAGCACATGACTTTATTTCAAATACCAAGACATAAGGGTTCTGTTCCTTGAGCCTTTTGAGGATGATAGTAAAAATTATAAGTCACTGTAAATGTACCACAACTGAAAACCTGGATTGCTTTTAGTGAGATAGGAGTATTATCTCCGTGGGGCAGCATGGTGCTATAGCAGTTAGCACTGCTGCCTCAAAGCGCCACGAACCCAAGTTCAATTCCTGGCTTGGGTCCTTTTCTGTGTGGAGTTTGCACATTCTCCTCATGTCTGCGTGGGTTTCCTCTGGGTGCTCTGATTTCCTCCTAAAGTCCAAAAGACTTGTTGGTTAGGCGCATTGGCCATGCTAAATTCTCTCTCAGTGTATCCAAATAGGCACTGGAGTGTGGCAACTAGGGGATTTTCAAGGCAACTTCATTGCAGTGTTAATGTAAGCTATCTGTGACAATAATAAATAAACTTAAGCTTCATTATACAGGTGCTTCTTAATTTTGAGGGCTGTATTTTAGGCAAGTAACCGATTTGGGTACCCTCGCCCTGATGAAAGGTCACAGAGCTGTGCCATGATACAGTACTTGCAAGATGATATCAAAAATCTTTAAAGACATATTTTAAAGGCAACATTTCAAAATAAATAAAACTAGAACTTATGATGGTTCCTCAGGGTTACCAGATAGTTTTTGTGGATTAAACCACTTTATCTCCTAAGTAGACAACAAGGAAAAAGATATCTTTTCTGACATCGACTCACTGTGGTTTTGACCAGGAGATAAGCAAAACTCCAGTGACACCTTCATTGAAGAATGCAAATTTGCTTTGCCACATTGAAAGGTTTAGGCTATATACAAACTTCAGACTGTTAACTAAATTACTACAATCCCTTATCTGGAACCATGCCTTGACACTGATGTGAGGTCACATGATGTATTAGCCATTTTGGCATCCTGCTAAATATTGCAGAAAAAATTTAAACTGCTTTTCAGAGACATCTTCAGACATCCAGGCAGATTTCCATCAGAGCGAACCCCTTGTAGAATCACAGAAACCCTATGATTCTGTGATTCAGAAGGAGGTCATTCAGCCCGTTGAGCCTGCACTGACAACAATCCTACCCAGGCCCTATCTCTGTAAGCCCACACATTTATCTTATTAATTCTCCTGACTCTAAGGGGCAATTTAGAATGGTCAGTCAACTGATCCTCATATCTTTGGAGAGAGGGCTCCGAAAGGCAAAGTCATCGACCACTCCAGCCAGTTAAGCAGCAAAGTAAATAACGACAATATCTTGGAAGATATCTTAAGCCTGTCTCTCTTTCATGTAACATGTTCCATCTTCCAGCCTACATGTGAAAATATCCTCTAGCAGATCAACTGTAAGAATCATCACAACTCCTGAGAAATCTCTGCATTTGACTATTAAATATCAGGACTTCCCTGAATTAGAGACTGAATTAAATTCCATTTTTTATAATTGCTGTTTTACCTTAAACCATACCTTTTTTTTGTGTGTGTGTGATAGTGTGGGCATGACATGGGAGTGAGACATCAAAGGGGCGATTCTCCCAGCTCATTGCATTCTCTGGCAATGGAGTGGGAGACATCAGTGGAGGTCATTTACAGGTTTCCCATTGGGCGCCACATCCTCCGCGCATCTCTGAGGACAGGATTTCTGGAGCTGTTGACAAGTTGGCATTACTGAGTATTGGGTGTGAGTTTGATGAAAAATGTGATTTATGGACTTACTCCCTCATGATTGTTGACTGTGAACATATAAGATCATAAGATATAGGAACAGAATTAGGCCATTCAACCCATTGAGCCTGCTCTGCCATTCAATCATGGCTGATATGCTCCTCATTCCCATTTTCCTGCTTTCTCCCCATAACCAATTCAAAATCTGTCTAAGACCTCCTTAAATTTACTCACTTACCCAGTATCCCCCCACATTTTGGAGTAGCGAACTCCACAGATTCACAACCCTTTGGGAGAAGTAGTTTCTCCTCAACTCTGTTTTAAATTTGCTACCCTTATCCTAAGACTATGACCTCTCGTCCTAGAATGCCCCACAAGAGGAAGTGTCTGCTCCCCATATACTTTATCCATACTTTTTATCATCTTGTCTACCTCAATTTGATCTCCCTTCATTCTTCTAAATTCCAGAGAGTATCGGCCTAAACAGTTCAATCTCTCTTCATACGACAAACCCCTCATCTCTGGAATCAATCTCTTCTGAACTGCTCCAGTGCCACAACATCTTTCTTCAAATAAGGGGACGAAAACTGTGCATGATACTCCAGGTGCTTTTAAGCTTTTGTGTGGAGGAGTGGTAAATATCCTGCATGTGGTAGGTATTGGTGGGATTTCCAGATTCTATTAGGGTATAAGCCCAAGGGAAATCTGGGTCAATAGGTATGTGCATAATGGAAGATCGTTTCCTTTGATTGCTGACTGCAACATGATATTGTAATAATTTATGTATTAACAAATATAGAATATTAAATTTATGAGAAATAAGTTCTCATGAGCTCTTTTGGGGATTTTCTTGGTTATTTCAGACATTAATTTAAGTTACTGCAGCAGCATTTCTAAATTGTTACCATAAGTATACCAGAAAATTAATTTGTGAAAAAATAATTTTGTGATTCATTTTGTTCAATATTGACGATCCCTTTGTTCACATTATGTGGCAGCTAAATGTAAGCTTTCTTTTCCAAAGCAATTTCATCAGGATTGTAACAGCTTCCACAGAATATGTTCCCCCTGCTGGGGTACTGGACAGGCTGGGAATAGTGGAAGATGGATCTTCACAGTTACCTGTTTATTTTAGATGGCAGCTGGAAGGTTCTGGATTATATAGGCCATTGCAGCATACATCAGAGCTTAGCAGTTGGATCTCTCCCTGGCTTTGGGTTGCTGGATCCAACTAGGGATGGGTTTGTATTTGGGAACAGTGCTTCATCATGAAGTGCTTTGAAAGGTTAGTCATGGCATGAATCAATTCCAGCGTCCCGGATTGCCTGGGTCCACTACAGTTCACATACTGCCACAGCAGGTGCCATCTCCCTGGCCCTGCACTCAACCCTGGAACACCTAGATAACAGAGACACCTATGTCAGACTCCTAATCATAGACCATAGCTCAGCTTTTAACATTATTATTCCGACGAAACTCATCTCCAAATTCCATGGCCTGGAGCTTGGCTCCTCCCTCTAGGCGGTTGGATCCTGAACTTCCTAACCCACAGACCACAATCAGTAACTATAGGCAACAGCACCTCCTCTAGAATCATCCTCAACACCAGGGCCCACAAGGCTGTGTCCTCAGCCTTTTACTATATTTTTTATACAACAATGACAGTGGCCAAATTCCCCTCACCTTGATTTTCAACTTTGCTGATGACACCACTGTCCTGGGTCGCATGTCAAACAATGACAAGATGGAGTACAGAAAAGAAACAGAGAATCTGGTGAATTGGTGCGAAGACAATAATCTCTCCCTCGATGACAACAAAATGAAGGAGAATGTCATCAATTTCAGCAAGTGTAGGGGAGGACACTCTCCTGTCTGGGGACAAAGTAGAAATAGTCAAGAGCTTCAAGCTTCTAGGTGTCCAGATCACCAACAACCTGTCTTGGTCCCTCGATGTCAAAGCTATAGTTAAGAAAGCCCACCAACGCCTCTACTTTCTCAGGAGAGTAAGGAAATTTGGCATGTCTGCCATAACTGTCACCAACTTTTACAGATGCATCATAGAAAGCATCCTTTCTGGTTGTATCACAGCTTGGTATGGCTCCTGCTCTGTCCAGGACCACAAAAAATTACAAAGGATTGTGAATGAAGCCCAGTCCATCACTCAAATCAGCCTCCCACCCATTGACACTATCTATGTTTCCTGCTGCCTCGGAAAAGCAGCCAGGATAATTCAGGACCCCATTCACCCCGGACATACTCTCTTCCATCTTCTTTCATCGGGATAAGATACAAAAATCTGAGAACACGTATCAACTGACTCAAGAATAGCTTCTTCCCTGCTGCCATCAGACTTTTGAATGGACCTACCTCATATTAAGTTGATCTGGCTCTACACCCACCTATGACTGTAACACTACACCTGCACTCTTTCCTTTCCCTCTCAATGTATGGAATGCTTTGTCTGTATAGCATGCAAGAAATAATACTTATCACTGTATATTACATATGACAATAATAATTCAAATCAAATCAAAGTGAGGCTGACGCTAAATAATTCTGAGCCTCCAAATTTGGGTGGATTCAAAGGGTGTCAGACTTGTGGGAAAGACTGGAGGATGCTTTCTTCCATTGGTGCATAAAAGCCAGTTTAAGTATGAACTCAGTATTGGCTGATTAACTGAAACAATATTGTGCTAAACCATTTAAAAAAAACATCAATTTCTTAATGGAAAATTAATTAAACCATCTTTTTTTTCTTTCATGTGCAGTAGAGTGGTTCAGAGGTTAATGGAATAGAAAAAAGACTAAATAAAATTATTAGCAAAATTAGCAAATGTTATGTGCCTTCATATGGCATTTCCTTGCCTGCTATCTAAATCCAGGTGTTAATATTAAGGCAGAAGGCTTTTTAATTAATGCAATTAAAGAGCAAATTATTGCTGAGTTTGAAAATGTATGACATAAGGAGAAAAAGCTGCAACACTGGTCAGTCAGCATCTGTGGAAAGAAAATAGTTGAACAGAAAGCATCACTGAAACGCTCTTCATAAGCAATGATTAGCCTGCTTTATGTTTCCAGCTCTTTCCATTTTTTTTGTTTCAAGCTTTCATTAGATGGATCTTTATTTTGTAATGAGACTAAATTAATTGTATTATTTATTTAAGATAATCCAACCCTAATAGGTCTCTAAACTGTTATTTTCCTAAATCAGCAATTAAGCATCTAGTGATTAAACTATTCAATTCATCACCACGAAAATTGGAGGTAGTATCACAGAACTCTGTTAATTAATGACTTCTTAAGATCTTCTGTAACATGTTGCACTGCATGCATAAAGTCTGACAATTAATTTAGTTCACCAGAAAACAGTGTACAAGTGTAACCTGCTCATTTCTCCACCTGTACAAAACATTCATCATTCTCATTACATACTGGCCTAAAATTCTCATTGAAAGTGAACACAGTAATTTGTCACAGTCACCAAAAGCTATATTACCAAAAGCATATATTAAGTTTCATATTAAAACTAATTTTAGGACTTCCAAGCTACACTCAAGTAAGAAGACAATTTACGTTCTGAGCGACTCTCAGGTTTCTGTCATTGATGTTTCTTACCACTGTTTGTGACTACCTGTTCCTTGCTCCTTAGTTTGCTATTATACACTTCGAGCCTCAAATTTAATCTGTCCCTTAGTGATAGAATTTGAAGACAGTGGTGGTATATCTGAAGAACCTCTCTAAATGCTGTGGTAATACCTAACTACTTTTATTCCAATCGCTCTAGAATATTCCCAGGGGTGATTGTCCCATTCTGCTGCGCCGAATTTTTAGCACAACGGGCTGGGAGAATCACGCAGGGGATGATTTGTGTTTGCACCCTGCTAGCATCTCCCAGCGCCGGAAATCAGAAGGGAGGTGGGGTTAGCATTTAAATGATATTTTAAGTACCATTTAAATGCCTTCCAGAGTGTTTCAGTCCAGCGGGGTTTAGAATAGCTCCCCACTCTTGAGGAGTTGGTGGCCTGACCCTGCTAGAGAGAAGGGGGGATAATAGGGGCCCCTCAGTGGTTTGGGCGGGGGGGGGGGGGGGCTGGTCCCTCCTGGTCATGGGCACCCTGACAGTGCCAATCTGTGCACCCTGGCACTGCCCAAGGGGTAAAGTGCCCATGCCCGGGGGCACCTTGGTACTGCCCATCAAGTGTGGGGCACTGTCAAGGGAGTGGAGCAAATGGGGTGATCAGTGGGGATGGGGGGGGGGTGGGATCCTGCTGCCACTCTGCATTGGAATCAATGGGGGCAGGAGGGAGGCCAGCGATTGGGGTGGGCTTGATTGGGAGGGGGGTGGTGTAGGTTTGCCGTTGGGCAGGGAAGTCTGCCTGTGGGGGTGTTTGCACTGCAAGGAGGTCAGGGGGATTGGTACTGTGGGGGGAAGGGGCTGAAGATCAAGGCAGTTTGGGCCGGGTGGTGGTGGTGGTGGTGGTGGTGGTGGTGGGGGGGGAGAGGGAGGGATGTTGGTCGAGGCTGGCCCAGGAATGGTCAGGGGACCTTGTTTGGGCTGTGTGAGATTGGAGGGGAGGGAGGGCCAGCACTGCGGGGGTCCCGGGCAGGCCAGCGATCGAGCTGACAGTTCAGGGCCACCATGCATGTGCAGAGGTCACTGGTTTCAGCCTCCTGGGTGGGAATAGGCTCCCCCGCTGAAATCTAATGATATTTGTGTTTGTGGCCTCTGCATTACACAAAGTGTGGGAGAATACAATGTGAACTCCTACCGAATAAACCAGCGTGAATTACTCCAGTTTTCCTGCAAATTCAACACTTCGAATTTTTTTGGGAGCATTCCGCGTTCCATCTCTGAATAGCAAGGGAATCCAAAGGAAGCGTAAATGCTACAATGTGCCAACTCCTGTCAGGGACTGTCTCATCTTCAGTTGACAATACATAGCTACCATAAATACCAAGCAGTAGCTTAAAATGCAATAAGTTTCCAATAATTTTGAAGCACCACACTATCTCCACAGACAATCCCAACCTCAAAGTTTTAAAAGTGCAATGTATGGACAAATCCCATTATTAGTTTCAAATCCTGTTGACAAAGTAATTTACAATAATAAATAAACTAAATTAATCGAATTAAAGTTATAAATGGGTCTTATTTTTTAAATTCACTTATGCAATGGTCTGCAAGTAAACTGCTGTGTTTCTTTTAAGAACTATCATGCTACTTCATAAGGCAGAATTGCTATTCTGACAGTTTTTTTCTGAATAATTTGTTTATAAATACACAATAATTTTTCTAATATTCTAATTATCTTTATTAATTTACATTTGGATTATAAACAACCTATGATCAAATTTCAATGATATAAACCAATAATAATTAAAGCTCAGACAATACGTAGGAAATGAAATAGTTTTTTGCCATGTGCATGTTAGTATGCTGACTTAGATCAGCATAATCTGACAAACCCAAATGGTTGTCGTGCTGTCCATGATGCAATGTGTTTTCAGAGAAAATAAAGCACAATGGTTTGCATTGCTTTCATGTCCAAAGTTAATTTATGAAAAAAATAACTGAAATATTGCAATAAATAAATTAATATATGTTCAGTTCAAAAGTTTACTACCCTTGTCTATGTTACAATCTACCTTTGTCCACAAAACATTGCATTTTATTATTTATCTTAAATGTTACAATTAAATACATGCATTTTGTGTCACGGTTGCAAGTGATTGACTCAATATCTCTAAACAGCAACATATTACAAAGTACATGACACATAAATCAAATGCAAAGAAAGAGAGGAGATAAGCATCCAATTTGAATCTGCTTAAATGACAATAAATCGACATGAACAGTCAATAGAAGAAATTATGAGTTAATTAAGTTGCAGAAAATGCTTTTTCAATATCCTTTCAGCCTCTCGTTTGCTTTCTGCCTGAAGCTAAGCACTTATACAAACAAGTACTGTAACATTGCAAACAGAATTTGATGGAATAAGGCTATCTACACAGTTATATTTTCTATAGTTTCAGTGCCTGTGCTGTTTCTTGTCAAGTTCTAATCATATATGAAATGTTCAGCTGGAACTCACTGAAATTCCCAGGCCCATCACATTTTGTTGAGGAGATTGAAGTCGGCAGGCCATAACTCCAAGTTCACACCTGCATGTACAATATCTAGAAGACAGGCCACTCACAAGGCATGTCAGGACTGTGGACTGTAAACTCCCCCACCAAATAGCCAATCACTGGGAATGAAAACTGCTGATGACACCAAGATTGGGGGAAAGGCAAATTGTGCGGAGGGTGTGGAGAGTCTGCAGAAGGATCTAGATAGGCTGGGCGAATGGGCCAGGAAATGGCAAATGGAATTTAATGTTGGCAAGTGTGAGGTGGTCCACTTTGGTAGGAAGAATGGTAGGAAGGACTATTACTTACGTGGCGAAAAACTGCAGCAGGCGACAGTGCAGAGGGACCTCGGGGTCCTTGTGCATGAGTCGCAAAAACCCAGCCTGCAGGTGCAGCAGGTGGTCAGGAAGGCGAATGGGATGCTGGCCTTCATAGCGAGGGGGATTGAATATAAAAGTAGGGAGGTCTTGCTGCAGCTGTATAGGGCATTGGTGAGGCCGCAGCTGGAGTACTGTGTGCAGTTTTGGGCGCCGCACCTGCGCAAGGATATTTTGGCCTTGGAGGGAGTGCAGAGGAGGTTTACTAGGCTGATACCGGAGTTGAGGGGGTTGAGCTATGAGGAGAGGCTGAATAAACTAGGCTTGTACTCGTTAGAGTTTAGAAGAATGAGGGGAGATCTCATTGAGACGTATAAGATGATGAATGGGATGGATAGGATAGAGGTGGAAAGACTCTTCCCGCTCAAAAAAGACAGTAGGACTAGGGGGCACAGCCTCAAGATAAAAGGGGGGCAGTTCAGAACGGAGTTGAGGAGGAACTTCTTCACTCAAAGGGTGGTGAATCTCTGGAATTCTCTGCCCGTTGAAGTGGTGGAGGCTGCCTCGCTAAATATTTTTAAGAAGCGGGTTGATGGGTTTTTGATAAGAGAGGGGATTAAGGGTTATGGGGAGAGGGCGGGAAAGTGGAACTGAGCCACGACAGATCAGCCATGATCTTATTGAATGGCGGGGCAGGCTCGAAGGGCCAGATGGCCTACTCCTGCTCCTATTTCTTATGTTCTTATGTTCTTATGTTCTTAAAACCCTGAGCTAATAAACTGTAGGAAATGAAAATAACTAGAATTTGTGTTTGCAGAAATGCTGTCACACAACAGGCAAACACATGCTTTCTTCCTTCTTTGAGATAATTTCCTAACTTTCAACTTATTGTCAAAACAACATATAGCCAGAACTGACATCCTCAGAGTTGAAAATTGTTCTGAAGCCATCATCAGATAGAGAAACTCCATGGTAGAGGTCAATAGCCAAGTACCATGAAAGTCAAATCAGGGATCATGTTCAAGATAATTGGTAAGCAAAAAACTCCAGCAAATTGAAGTACATTAGCACAGGTTCCCTGTTCAACTCCTGGGTTTGCTACAACTATTAGAATGTTGGATAAGTAAAGGCACACAGGTTTGCATAGACGGCTCACCAACTTTTACAGATGTACCATAAAAAGCATTCTTTCTGATTGCATCACAGCTTGGTATGGCTCCTGTTCTGCCTAAGACTGCAAGGAACTACAAAAGGTCGTGAATGTAGCCCAATCCATCACGCAAACCAGCCTCCCATCCACTGACTCTATTTACACTTCCCGCTGCTTCGGCACCCTGGATACTCTCCCTTCCACCTTCTTTCTTTGGGAAAAAGATACAGAAGTCTGGGGTCACATACCAATTGACTCAAGAGCAGCTTCTTCCCTGCTACTTTCGAATGGGCTTACCTTGCATTAAATTGATCTTTCTCTACACCCTAACTATGGTTGTGACACTACATTCTGCACTCTCACGTTTCCTTCTCTATGAACGGCATGTTTTGTCAGTATAGCAAGAGACTATACTTTTCATTGTATGTTAATACATTTGATAATAATAAATCAAGTCAAATCAAATCAGAAAGGGCTCATTTATGAGACTCATTTGTGATGTTGAACCCAAAGGAAAATTCCAAATATTTAAAAAACACAAAGAATGACAACATGAGGAACAAAGCTGGTAGTAATGACATTATCTGGGAGAAAGTTTAATGTAAAGAGCAATGTGTGAAACTTCATTGTGGTATTTTCTGGGTGTAATATTTATAATTTCCCCTGAGTTGCAGCATGAGAGGGAGATGGAGCAGAGGCATAAAGAAAACAGTTTGTTGGCAGAGGGAGATAGTGGAGGAAGAGGAAAGGGACTCTCAGTTTATACATACTATGGTTTTCCTGGAGCCTTCTCTTAGTCCAGCTAATCCAGAAGCAGTATGTGTCATGTGGACTTCATAAAGAAGGTGCTCAGATAACTTTGCCACTTCTTGCGATCAGATCTTTAGCCACCAAGCACAATAAAGGCAGAGCTGCCGGGAATTGTGAAAGCAGTCATGGCCAGGAATTTCTTCATGGTAGAATCCATCCAGGATGAAGCAAAATGGCACATCCAACATTTCTCAGTTTGCTTCCCATGGTTGGATTAGCGAAGTGACAGGTGCTCTTTATCTCATTGTGTTCTCTTTGTGCAGAATGAAGCAGGAGGGGTGTGTGTGTGGCTTCACTAGGATAGCGGGCTTTCCCATGATGCAATGTGACATATCTTGCACATAAGTGGTTTTGTGACTTCTGTTTCTTAATGATGAGATGCATTGCAATCATGAATGTTAACATTAGCTGAAGTTGCAGTCGATATTTGACTACGCTCAGTATATCTGGCTGGTGAATGGCTGCTATGCTGATATTAGTCATGACACTTTCATTCTGTGCTGTTACCTCACTCTTTCGGCCACTGTGTCAAACCAGATGGTAGTTACTAGGTGACATGGGTTAACCGTTTTACACCTTTACATCCATTCTGCTCCAAAGCTCAACCATACGCGGCCAGCATGGGCTATATGTGAATCATGCTGCTGTGAGAAATATCACAGACCAGACCACTGGGGTACACCAGCAACAGTGCTTCTACCTCAACTGCTGAAATAAAGCCACCGTTAAGCTAAACTATTCCATTCCAACGTAATCAGACAACAAATCTAATGTTCCATATCAAACTCACCCTTATACATTCTTGAATGTCTGTCTTCCATGTGTCTTTGCTTGTCCTAATGCTTCTATTCATTGTTATATGCCAAGATGGTGATGTGGCTGGTGGAAGACTTGACGTAGGGGAGACTGCAGGTGACTTTGTAATACACCCTCAAGCTGCTTGGGGCCCAGAAAGTCTGGCATTGGACTGCACCATTTTGATGTGGGTGGCAACAGTCTGGGTTGGCTGACTGATAAGTATCAGCAGTGATGGGAGCTGATTGCTGTCTTCCTGAGATAGGACAGCAGGTTCACACTTCGGAGAACTGTCTCAGCCAGAGCAGCACCTCCGCAGCCCTTGCAATCTCCTGCAGTAGACTGCTGTGAGATCCCAAAAGCCCTGGTGAGCACAGTGTATTATGATCCATGATGATAGCTGTCTAAGCCTGCATGGCAGGAGGCTGAGTTTTCATGATCTTTTTCTGAACTTCTACCACATCATTCAGACACTGCATGGTTTCTGCTTGAGTTGCTATGGAAGGCAAAACATTGGCAATCAAATGTCACCCCATGATAGGGTCCATGAATGGTGTTGACTATCAGTCTATGCTGGAAAGGATGGACTCAGCATAAAGCCTAGTGCCGAGTTGGAACCAAGTTCCTCCATCCTCCTTGACAGTGACAATAGCAGGCTTGCCAATGCACCAAGCATTTTTACATACATGTACCCATCAGCTTTTTACTCTCCAACTTTCATTTGAGTCCTCTGCAGTTAAACTTGGGTGCAATCTTGTCCTCTGGGGCACAGACACCAGCTGTGTGCCTTCCCCTAGTGCTGAAGGCAACGTAATTTTATCTGTCTTCCAGTTTCTAAAATCTGTTATTCTGTATCTCATTACTTTACTCACTACTTTAAAACCTGCAAAAATAAGACATAAGTTCTTAATCCCTCAGAAATCTTTTGGATTATGGACAAAGGCATTCACTAGCTGATTTATGCCAGTACTTGAATTCAGAACTACTTACCTTCACCAGAGACCTGTGAAGGATACTTGATGTGTACTAATGATATAAAATACAGAAGACCTTTCAGTCCATCAAGTCTGCAACAGTTATTCTGTTGAGCAATCCAGTTAGTCCCACCCTTTCCGTGATGCTCTTATTTTCAAATGAGCTCACTCATGCATTTTGTTGCAACTGCATGCTAGCTTCATCAGAATGAATATTGATCAAAGCCACCTATGACCTAACCTCCTTCAGCCCCTGTCTTGACAATCCAAAGTCAGCTGCCACTGAAGTAACAATCATGTGGTGTTCCTATTGACATGGTATTCCAATAACTCTTCAATGATGATCTCAAAAGCAATTCCAGTATCAGCTACCATTGGTGCTTTAGCAGTGAGCCAAACTGTAGCTGCTGATATTGAATAAAGTTTGGAGTTCATCTTTTATAACTGTCTCACTTCTCAAGAGCTTGAGCTTTCAAGTTCTGCGATCATGCTTTTTTTTTCAAATCACCATTGCCTTTTCCATCGCCTCATTAGGGGCGGCACAGTGGTTAGCACTGTTGCTTCACAGCTCCAGGGACTTGGGTTCGATTCCTGGCTCAGGTCACTGTCTGTGTGGAGTTTGCATATTCTCCTCGTGTCTGCGTGGGTTTCCTCCGTGTGCTCCGGTTTCCTCCCACAGTCCAAAAATGTGCAAGTTACGTTGATTGGCCATGCTAAAATTGCCCTTTAGTGTCCTGAGATCTGTAGGTTAGAGGGATTAGTGAGTAAAATATGTAGGCAAATGGTGGTAGGGCCTGGGTGGGTTTGTGGTCGGTGCAGACTCGATGGGCCGAAGGGCCTTTTTCTGCACTGTAGAATTCTATGATTTTCTATGAGTCTGTTCACTCATCACCATTATTGGTCCCTGAAGTATGCACTGTGCCAGAATCTGAGCTGTGACAGTGTTTCTTTATCTTTAGCATCCTACCTTGACCTTCATGCTCCTGCACTACTGTTTGATGAGGTGGCAGTTATTGAGTACCTAAAGGACACAAGGCATAAGGTAAAATTGCGGTGAAGGAATGGTGTGGGGGGAGTGGGAGAGGTGCATGGTGATATAATCTGCAGTTTATATCAGAAGATATTATGGGGTGAAGCTAAGTAGCCTGTGAGAAGATGGATTAGAATGGAACATACTATTATTTCCTGGCTATGGCCTCAGCAATACCTACCCCAGTTATTGTGATCATCGTATCTACCATGGGGTCGACATGAAGGCATGTCTTCCCTCTGGTTTGCCTCTGCCCACAGGTTTGCACCAACTTGTTCTGTGAGAGAGAGGAAACTGTAGAAGGAAGTGTGGTGCAATGTGTTTGTGTGACATGGCTATCATGACTGAATAACTGGCAGTGTATGCAAGCCAGTAGATGTGGCTGTGAGGCTAATAACTGTGGCACAGTTGTGAGAGTTTGGTGAAGCTATGAAGGTTAGATGTCAGCTGTCCTTGATTGACAACATTGATAGCTGAGCAATGGGGGTTCGGGAGAATTGAGCAGTACCTGAGGCTAGCGGTTTAATTGTCTGGACATGGTGTTTAAAGATCCATTTATTGACTTTGACAATAAACTTCTTGCAGCATTGCATCCAGGTCCTTGGGGCTAACTACTGACATTATAATCATAACAGTTATGGACTTTCATTGCTTCCCATTGCTAGGATGGCACAGTGGCTAGCACTGCTGGATCACAGCGCCAGGGACCTGAGTTCAAATCATGGCTTGGGTCACTGTCTGTGTAGGGTCTGCACATTCTGTGTGGGATTCTTCCCAGTTCTCTGGTTTCCTCCCACAGTCCGAAAGACATGCTGGTTAGGTGCATTGGCATGCTAAATTCTCCCTCAGTGTACCCGAACAGATGCTGGAGTGTGGCGACTAGGGGATCTTCACAGTAAATTCATTGCAGTGTTAATGTAAGCCTACTTGTGGCACTAATAAATAAATTTAAAAAAAACTTTTGCAGTTTCTGCAATGCCTCTTGGTGTCATGTGCATAAAGGGACCTTCTCCTCCTATTCACTTCCTGCACCAAGGTATCGAGTTTTGTATCTGAAAATCTGGGAGCCCACTTTGCCATGTCATGCAACCTTTACTGCTCTGAGAATCGGACACTCTTCCGCAATGACTTCCAGTACTTGCTCCAACCACAATGTAATCCCTTTTAAAGAGATGCAAGGTGGATCTAAGTAGTGTTAAGTGTTAATAGTCTCATATGAATATGGTGCCCTACTGAGTTGTGTGGGAACTATCCTAATGCCAATTTAATGCTCCTTCTATTCTACTTACCTCATATTGCAGTTCACACAACAGTAAACCCCAGGCATAAAGACAAGAGGCCCAGCCACTTTGCCTGAATATCTGAGACTAAACTTCCCTGGAAGGCAATCTATGGTGAACTTAGGCTTAATTAACACTCTTATGGTGGTCAGTTCAAAAGATATAAGAATTGCTCAGCAGATATGTGGGAACATGATGCTTGTGGCAGGAAAAAGTGGCAGAACAGAAGCCAGATGGATTGATGCAAGTAGTATCAGGCTGGCTGAAGAAAAGAGAGCCCAGAGGAAATTGAGGAAAGATCAGCCCTTGGGTCAATTTGACACCCGATGTCCTAGAAGTAAGAAAACGTTCTTAAGTAGGAGAATCCACAACTTCTTTTATTAAAGACAAATCAATAAATAAACTGCTACCAATTGCATAACATCTGAGTTTAATCATCTTTCCGCATTTTGTCCCCTTGTTTTATTATTTTGTGCATTTTTTTTGTTAAAACAACCGCAAGTCTTGAGATACTTGTCATATAGGGTAGCATGGGGGCACAGTGGTTAGCACTGCTGCCTCACAGCGCCAGGGACCCAGGTTCAATTCTCGGCTTGGGTCACTATCTGTGTGGGGGGTTTACACATTCTCCCTGTGTCTGCGTGGGTTTCATCTGGATGCTCCAGTTTCCTCCCACAGTCCAAAGATGTGTAGGTTAGGTGCATTGATCATGCTAAATTCTCCCTCAATGTACCCAAACAGGTACTGGAGTATGGCGACTAGGGGATGTTCCGCAGTAACTTCATTGCAGTGTGAACGTGAGCCTATTTGTGACATTAAATAAATAAACTTTACTTCACACTTTGTCAATCTCACTTTCTCTTCTACTATAAAACTGAAGTGAAATGTATATTGAATACCCACCTCCATGTAACCTCATCCTCATTTGATTATTCTTCAAATGCTTAAGAAATCTTTTGCATTATTCATTATGTTGATTGTCAGTCTTTTTCATACTTGACTTGCTTAATCTCTCCTTTTGCTGCTCTTCTCCACCTTCAGTTTAAGTTTAAGATGGAGAATTTATCCATCACAAAGTATTTGGCTGGGTGAGATGACTATTCTTTCCTAAGGTGCCTTTGCTCTTTCCCTGGGATTACAATAAATGTAGCATGGTTATATTTCACTGTCTTCAATAGCAGCGATTCTTATTGATCATAGAGGAGGCTTTGTAACAATCATCACTGGTTTAGTCCTGAAAAGGAACTCATGTTTGTAAGAACTATTCTTCAGTCAATGTATGAGAATAGCTCACTTATTTATATTTGATTGTCCAAACTTTTTACTTTCCATCTCTACTTCTGCTAAGAACTTTGCTTGGCATATAATGGTAGACTACAACAATAATAACAGCCACACGGTTGTTTTGTTCTCTGAGGAATAATGGAATGCCACTCATAGTTGATTGATTTGCCAATAACTCCTGTGAAATACTGACAGTACCGTGCTACTGTTGTACACACAGCTCTAATTCATCACCACCTCTCTAAACCATCAGATTTGTTATACTTCTTGACCAAAACCCAACACTGGATGAGCAGCAATTTCTTCCAACTAAATATCAAGAAAACTTAAGCCATTGTCTTCTGTCCTTACTACAAACTTCATCTCTCTTTTTGACTTTAACCAGATTCTTCACTGTCTTGGCATTCTATTTACCTTGAGATGAGCTTTCAAACACACATCCGCACCATCACCATGATTGCCTACTTGCGTTTCTTTGACATTGCATGACATTTCCCATGCCTTGGCTTATTTGCGTATTCATGCTTTTGTTACCTTTCTACTTCACTATTCTCCTGGTAGGCTTCCCACCTTCCATAAATTTCAATCTATCCAAAACTCTGATTCCCACAGCCAACGTGCACCAAATCCCATTCACCCATCAGCCTCGTGTTTGATTACTTACGTTAGCTTCTGATTCAGCAATACCTCCATTTTAAAATTCTCATCTTTGTTCTCAGATCTCTCTGTGGCCTCACAACCTCTTCTATGACCTCTTTGACCCTTAAAACCAGGAGGTGATGGTCTCGTAGTATTATCTCTAAACGATTAATCTAGAAACTGAGCTAATGTTCTGGGGACCTGGGTGGTGGAATTTGAATTCAATTAAATAAAAATCTACTGATGACCATGAAACCATTCTCAGTTGTCGGAAGAACACACCTCGTTCACTAATGTCCTTTAGGGACGGACATCTGACATCCTTACCTGGTATGGCCTACATGTGACTCCAGAGTCACAGCAATGTGGTTGAATCTCAACTGACCTTGGGCAACTAGGGATGGGCAATAAAAATGCTGACCAGTGACGCCAATGTCCCACAAATGAATGAATAAAAAAAAGTTATCTGCGCTCTTCCAAATTTTACCTTTTACACGTCCCTGATTGTAAATGTTCCACTGGTGGCCATGCTTCAGCTGCCTTGGTCTTCAGTTCTGGAATTCTTTTCCCAAATCTTTCTGCTTTTCTATCTTTCAAGACTCCACTTAAAATATTCCTTAAATGAACCATTTTGACTAAGGTTTTGGTCACATGATATCTTGTCATGAGGTTGAGGTGTTGCTGACAATTTTCCTATAAAACAACTTACATGGCTTACTATTTTAAAGGCATCTTATGAATGCAAGTTATTTTTAACGTAGAAAATTTCAATGAGGTTCCAATGCATCCAATATAGCATTTACTTATGGTTGTTGGACTTTATTTGCGATATTAAGTTTGGGTATTGAGATAATCTCATATCTCTCTCCAGATTAAAATTGTATTTCCTTCTAGTGAGTATAATTGTAGAGTGAGGGAGAACTTTAGTGCCTGCAATATAAGTTATGGGGCCATTTATAACTCAGTGGTAGCACTCTTACCTCTGAATCAGATGGTGAGAGTTTGCTCCTGTCCAAGGAAGTGCTGACAAGGTTTAGGCAGATAACTCAGTGCAGCACTGACACAGCACTAATTTTCAGCTGAGACATTAAATCAAAGTGATATCTGCTCTCTCAGGTGCATATACAATATCCTGGGGCACCCTTTCAAGGAAGAGTAGGAGAATATTGATCCCTTAACGAACATTATAAGAAACTTCTTATTGCTGTTGAGCAATCTTGTTTTGTGCAAATTGGCTGTGTTTCCTACATTATGATATTTCCAAATCACTTCCTTGGGTGCGATGCACTTTGGATATATTCTGTGGTCATGACGAGTGCTATGTGTTAGAACATAGAACAGTACAGCACAGTGCAAGCCCTTTGGCCCTCGATGTTGTGCCAAGCTATGTCCAAACCCAAGATCAAGCTATCCCACTCCCTATCATTCTGTTCTTTTGTGTTTGTACAACTTCAGCAGATAAGGCTTATTTGAACTTCTCGAAATATAATGAATAGATTGTTTGTATTCCAGCATGTTGAATATTTTGGTCAGTTATTGAATATCAGCTTTAGGAAGAGGCTGTTATATGAGACTAAATCGGTTTGGATTATATCCACTGGAGTTTAGAACAGTGACAGAGGATCTCATAGAAACTTATAAAATTCTAACAGAGTTAGACAGGGTAGATTCAGAAAGAATGTTTCCAATGGTGGGGGAGTCCAGAACTAAGGGTCATAGATTGAGGTAAACCTTTTAGAACTGAGGTGAGGAGAAATTTCTTCATCCAGAGAGTGGTGAATGTGTGGAATTCATTACCACCGAATGTAGTTGGAGCCAAAATGTTGTCTGATTTCAAGAAGAAATTAGATATAGCCCTTGGGGCTAAAGGGATCAAGGGATATGGGAGGAACGGGGGGCTCAGCTATGATCAAGATGAATGGCGGAGCAGGCTCAAATGCCGAATGGCCTATCTTGCTTCTAATTTCTATGTTTCTACAGTTTAGCAGTCTGCCAAAGGTGCATGATTCAGCTCAGGACCAGTTTTGTGCAATTTAAATTTAACCTGAACTCCTGTTAATTCTTATCATTCTTATTACAGTAATAAAAAAAAACTATTTCCTGATGGTCAGGTTCTTAATTTACTTGGATGGCTCCTAAATACTAAATTGGTTAAGTTGACTTCAAATGATTTATATCATCAGATGAGAGAGACTGTGACTTCAACAGAGACATTTGATTACAGCTTAAATAAAGCATTAGATTAAAACAATAAACATGTTTCATCAGTATGCTTCAGTAGCAAGGAAAATGACCCATGATGGCTATCATCTGCATAAAACTGAATATTAGATTAATGCTGAAAATTAGCACGATGCATAGAAAATATTCCAAACACATTTCAAGTCTCCAAATTCCATTAGAAGAGGAAATGTACCTGTCATATTTAAAAATGTATACATGAAAACAAATCTGCAATATGCAATCAATGAAGTGAAGAAAATAATTATTCTAAAGGTTGATTTTCCACATTCTATCACCCGTTCAAAACATCTTAATTAATGGCTGTCAACAGTAGATCTCTTCACAGAACAGGGTCTGTCACGTTAAAATGTGGCAAGCTCTTATGGTGGTGTGAGCATTTGGGCTGTAATGCACTATGGATTAATGGGTTACAGATTGTCACCTTTGCTTTAATGTCAGACTTGCAAGAGAAAGAGGGACTGGGTAATGGTCAACCATTTTTTAAGAGTGAGCAAGGAAAACTCAAAGGGAAAGACATCCCAAGTTGTTGCTGCGCCTCTCCAAACAATAATGGAACAGCAATCACCAAGGTGATGAGTAAATTGCTTGCCTGCCTCTTGAGCAGAATAGCAGAGTGAAAAAAAACAGGAAGAGGAGAAGAATCATGAATAATAAATGGTTAAATAAATAAGAAAAACCTACAATTGAGTGATCTAATAACCATGGCTTCGGAAGTAGCACATTATGAATGGGTAGCCAGCGGGAAACCCTTTATTTTCTGAGCCGCTTAGGACATATAGATTTGCTCAATCCTCCAACCTTCAATGTGGCAAAATGGGGTAGACACCACAGTAAAACATCCAGAGATTTTTTGGCTTACAATATGGGTTTACATGTCCAAAATACATTTCATTGAGTATAAAAGACTATGTGTAGAATGCACCATGCGTGACCTTAACTAAGCAAGTTAAGGGTGGTATCAAATTGAAAAAAAGATGTAAAATGCTGCAAAGATTAGTATTAGGTTCAAAGATTGGGAAAACTTCTAGAAATCAGCAAAGGATGTCTACAAAAAAGGAAAGAAATTGGAGTACTAGAGAAAACTAGCAAGAAAGCTTCCAAAAGTGCATAAAAAGGGAAACAATAGCTCAACTGAGCATTGGACTTTTAGATGCTAAAACCCAGAAATTAATAATGGGAAACAAGGCAGCAGCAGATATTTTAAATTAGTATTTTTATCCAACCTTACAGTAGAAGGCACTAAGATTTTCCCAAGGATAGTAGAAAATCAAAAGGCAAAATAGAGGGAGGAACTTCACTAGAGGAAAATGTACTAGGGAAACTGATAGGATGACAAGTCATAGAGTCGTAGCAATAGAATCATAGAATTTTATAGCACAGAAAGAGGCCCTTCACCCCATGTTTGTACTGGCCATCAAACACCTATTTATTCTAATCCCATTTTCCAGCAATTCATCTGTAGCCTTGTGTGCTATGCTGTTTCAAATGCTCATCTAAATGCTTCTTAAATGTCTCTGTCCATGTTCCTGTCTCTATCATCTTATCAGACAGTGAGTTTCAGACTCGCACCATCCTCTGGGTGAAAAAGCTTTTCCTCAAATCCTCTCTAAATTTCCTCCTCCTCCTGATCTTAAATCTATGACCCCTGAGGGGAAACGATTCTTCACATCTTCCCCCTCAAGGTCCCTCATGATTTTGTACACCTCACTCAGTTCCCCCCTCAGCCTTCTCTGCTCTAAAGAAAACAACCCGAGCCTAACCAATCTCTTTTCATAGCTGAAATATTTCCAGCCCAAGGAACATACTGGCAAATCTCCTCTGCACCCTTCCTAGTGCAATTACATCCCTTGGACATGATAACCTGAATCTTTGGGCCTTGAGAGAAGTGGCTGTAGAGATAGTGGATTAATTGGTCTTCCAAAATTCCCTTGATCCTGGCAATTCCCAGCAGATAGGAAAATCTCAAAAGTAACATATATACTTAAGAAGGGAAGGAGATAGAAACAGCAATTTAAAGGCCAGTTAACTTTACATTTGCCATTCGCAAAATGCTATAAGGTGGCAGTAGCAGACATTTGTAAAATCAAAATACAATCAGGCAAAATCAACATGATTTTGTGAAAGGGAAATTGTATTTGACAAATTTCTTGTGGTTCTTTGAGGATGTAACAAGCTGGATAAACGTGAACCAGTAGATGTAGTGCATTTGGATTTTCAGAAGGCATTTAATATGGTGCCACATAAAAGATTATTGAACAAGATAACAATTCATAATGTTGGGTGTGGTATATCAGTATGGGTACAGAATTGGCAAACTAACAAAAAACCGAGATTAGGATTAATGGATCATTTTCTAGTTGGCAAACCTTAGCTTTAGAGTAACGGATTAACATCAGTTGCAAATGACACTCAAATAACTGACATAATGGCATATGGTTAAGCAACAGAGATCTGGAGGGAGGAGAAGTCCAACCTTATACAGAGATCTTAAAATGTACAAAGATCTGTAAATAGATAACCATTTTAACAAACCAGTCTTGAGTAGCCTACTTTATGGAAAACAGATAAACCCCGAAGAACCCCAGCAAGACCCCACTCACACAAAACAGGTTGACAGCAGACAATGAGTAAAACATGGAGAAAAACTCCAAAAAGCTACACACTTGACAAGCTTACACATCTTTAAAAGGACAAAACAGCCAATGGTGTGAGCTTTAAGAAGATGCATTGACTTTATAATTTCTAAATCTACTATTTATTTTATTAACAAAGGACATAAGAACTAGGAGCAGCAGTAGGCCATCTGGCCCCTTGAGCCTGCTCCACCATTCAATAAGATCATGATCCATCGTCTCACGGACTCAGCTCCACTTACCTGCCCACTGACCATACCCTTAATTCTTCTACTGTTCAAAAATTTATATATTCTTGCCTTAAAAACATTCAATGAGGTAGCCTCAATTGCTTTACTGTCAAGGAATTCCACAGATTCACAACTCTTTGTGTGAAGAAGTTCCTCCTCAACTCAGTCCTAAATCTGCTTCCCCTTATTTTGAGGCTATGCCCCCTAGTTCTAGTTTCACCCGCCAGTGGAAACAACTCCCCTGCTTCTATCTTATCTATTCCCCACATAATCTTATGGAAACATATAAGATTAATCTTATAGAAACTTATCAGATTATGTGGGGAATAGACAAGATAGAAGCATATAAGATCTCCCCTCATTTTTCTGAATTCCAATGAGTATAGCTCCAGTCTACTCAGTCTCTCTTCATAAGCCAACCTTCTCAACTTCGGAATTAAACTTAGTGAATCTCCTCTGCATCCCTTCCAGTGCCAGTATATCCTTTCTCAAGTATGGAGAATAAAACTGTAGACAGTACTCCAGGTGTGGCCTCACCAGCACCTTACACAGCTGTAACATAATCTTGCTGTTTTTAAACTCCATCCTTCTAGCAATGAAGGACAAAGTTCGATTTGCCTTCTTAATTACCTGCTGCACCTGCAAACCAATTCCTTGTGATTCTGCACAAGGACACCCAAGTCCCACTGCACAGCAGCATGCTGCAATTATTTACCATTTAAATAATAGTCCAGTTTGGCATGAATTATTAATTCATGGAATGTGGACATTGCTGGTTAAGTCAGCATTTATTACTAATCCCTAATTGCTCCTGAAAAGTTGGTGGTGAGTTGCCATCCAACCACTGCAATCTGTGTGATGCAGGTACACCCACAGTGCTAATAGGGAGGGAGGTCTAGAATTTTGACACAACTCTCCTTCCTTCTTTTCTACTTCCACCCTCCATGAACTTCAGTTCATTTAAAATTCTGCTGCCAATCACCCAATCTGTTAAAATAGTACTCTTTAGGTAAAATTACAGTAATCTGTCACTGCCAAAATTATTATTTTCACAACCTGAGGATGTAGAAAGCATTAAGGCAGAAGACAATAAGCAGCAGCACAGTGGGAGCAAAGCAAAGAAAGACAGAGAGAGAGAGAGAGAGAGAGTGTGATGCGCATTATAAGGGGAAAAGGAGAGCCCAGAGAAAGCAGGAACCTGGAGTGAACAGGAGCACGGAGAGAATACTAGAGGAGTGGGAAAAGATCAGACACACCTGGGGGGAACTGAACACCTCTCCAGTTACTGCTCTTAACCACAGTGTGGAGATGCCGGCGTTGGGCTGGGGTAGGCACTGCAAGGAGTCTCGCAACACCAGGTTAAAATCCAACAGGTTTATTTGGTAGCACAAGCCACAAACTTTCAGAGATCTGCTGCTTCATCAGATGAATGGGAGTTCCATTTACAAACAGGGCATATAAAAACACAACTCAATTTACAAATTAATGGTTGGAATGCAAGTCATTACAGGTAATCAAGTCTTAAAGGTATAGACAGTGAGAGTGGAGAGAGGGTAAAGTACACGTTAAACAGATGTGTATTGTCATCAGACAGGACACTTAATGAGATTTTGCAAGCCCAGGCAAGTCGTGCGGGTTATAGATAGTGTGACATGAACCCGAGATCCTGGTTGAGGACATTCTAATGTGTGCGGAACTTGGCTATCATTTTCTGCTCAGTGATTCTGCGTTGTGTGCTATGAAGGCCACCTTGGAGAACGCTCGCCCGAAGATCAGAGGCTGAATGTCCGTGACTGCTTAAGTGTTCCCCTACAGGAAGAGAACACTCCTGCCTGGTGATTGTCGAGCTGAGTTCATTCATCCGTTGTTGTAGCGTCCCAATGTACCATGCCTCGGGATATCCTTTCCTGCAGCATATCAGGTAGACAACGTTGGCCGAGTTGCAAGTGTACGTACCGTGTACCTGGTGGATGGTGTTCTCACGTGAGATGATCCGGCATCCGTGTCGATGATCTGGCATCCGTGTCGATGATCTGGCATGTCTTGCAGAGGTTGCTGTGGCAGGGTTGTGTGCTGTCGTGGTCACTGTTCTCCTGAAGTCTAGGTAGTTTGCTGCAGACAATGGTCTGTTTGAGGTTGTGCAGTTGTTTGAAGGCAAGAAGTGGGGGTGTGGGGATGGCCTTGGCGAGATGTTCGCCTTCATTGATGACATGTTGAAAGCGCCGGAGAAGATGTCATAGCTTCTCCGCTCCAGGGAAGTACTGGACGACGAAGGGTATTCTGTCTGCCGTGTCCCGTGTCTGTCTCCTGAGGATGTCGGTGTGGTTTTTCACTGGCGCATCGAAATTGTCGATCGATGAGTCAAGTGCCATATCGTGTTCTTATGAGGGCATCTTTCAACGTCTGGAGGTGTGAGTAGAGAAATCCCCTATGTTGCTGAATGCAGGAGACTTTACGGCTATCTTCACCTGGTTTGGCGTACCTGTTGAAATGCTTTACTGGGGTATGGCCACTGTCACATGCTAACAACTACTTGGAACTGCAGGTGAGAGCTGAAGGTGAGGACCTATACAGGATAAAGCAAGAGTCCATGTGAGAGAGTTACAATCTCACCACCCCAGTCCCCTGGTCTCCTTGTTTGAGGAGGGATGCACATGCATTGGAAGCAGTTCAGAGAACATTCCAGGGATGATGGGATTGATTTATGAAGAAAATTTGAGCAGCTGAAGTCTGTAGCACACAAGGTTACAGACCAAGTGCTGTTTAGAAGAAATGTGAAGTGATCCGATTGAAACATAATGGCCGGAATTCTCCAGTCTGGTACACCCTGTCACTGCTGCCAGCGAGAACAGAGAATGTGGTGCTCAGACAAATCTCCATTCACTGTGGCAGGATTGGAGAATGTCAGTTGTGGGCAAGTCAGAGAATTCTGGCCAACATCCTGAGAAGACTAGACAGAGTGCTTGCTGAGAGGATGTTTCCCCTTGTGGGAGGGAGAGGGTTTAGAACTAGGGAACAAGAGAGTAAAAATTAGGAATCTCCCTTTAAAGTCAGAGATAAGGAGGATTTTCTTTCTGTCACAGGATCGTTAAGGTCTCCTGCATTCAGCAACTTAGGCGATTTCTCTACTCACACCTCCAGATGTTGAAAGATGCCCTCATAAGAACAGGATTCTCTTCCTCAGAGGGCAGCGGAGGCATTGAACAAATTCAAGGCTGAGTCAGATAGATTTTTGATCGACAAAACAGTGAAAGGTTTTGGGTGGGACTTTGGCAGAGAAGAAAATGAAGTTGAGGACACAATCACATCAGCCATGATTTTATCGAATTGTGAAGTAGAATCAAGGGACCGATTGAACATAGAACATAGAACCCTACAGTGCACAAAGAGGCCCTACGGTCAATTGAGTCTGCACCGACCACAATCCCACCCAGGCCCTATCCCCATATCCCCACATATTTACCTGCTAGTCCCTCTAACTTACACATCCTAGGACACTAAGTGGCAATTTTAGCATGGACTGTGGGAGGAAACCGGAGCACCCGGAGGAAACCCACACAGACATGAGGACAATGTGCAAACTCCACACAAACAGTGACCCGAGCTGGGGATCGAACCCAGGTCCCTGGAGCTGTGAAGAAGCAGTGCCAATCACTGTGCTACCGTGCTGCCCCAGATTGGCCTATATTTGCTTCTAATACTTGTGTTTTGTAAACTTCCTTTCTTAGAGGATTGTTAGTCTTTTTAATTCACTTCCATACTGAACAGTGGATCATTGAATATATTCAAGGCTGAGTTAGATAGATTTTTGATCTGGGAAGGAGTCAAGAGTTAAGTGGGAAGATAGGAATGTGGAATGAAAGCCACAATCAGATCAGCTATGTTCTTATTGAATGGCAGAGCAGGGCTGAATGGCCTCCTCTTGCTCCTATCTCTTATGATCCAATGGTCTTATAAAATTTTCATACGTCATTCAAACAAAATTTACTGTAGACTAAAATGAGTATCAGGCATTAGGCCATAGTGAATAGAAGTATCAGAAGTGATGTTGCATTCATTTTAAATACCAAGTTATGCTTAGTGCTTAGAATCTACAGCCCAAAAATTGTTTTTTTATGTCCAATTGAAAGGTGCCAGTGTTCATGCTCCACACAAACCTTATCCAACCATACCTCATTTAATCCAGTCTGAACAACTTTCATATCTTTCTCCCTGTGTACATAGCCAGCTTCCCTCTAAATGTAATGCAAAATAATACCATTGACCAAATACCCTTGTCGTCAAATCAAGAAGGATGGCTCTCTTACCACCTGCATTGTAATTGGACAAACAGCAATACTACTGAAGTCACTTGAAAGGCAATTCTGGATGGCAGCCTGAGAGACGCTGAATCGATTAAGAGTGTCAAAGACTTCTCGGTTTACTAATCACTATAGATGCTCCTGCCAATAATTGGCCATCACTTAGCAAGAGAAAGATTTGCATGTTGAGTTTGCAGAGCAATCCCTTGACATCTCTAACAAGAAAAAAAAGTTTTCTAATTTAAGCTGGAAATAGTCTGTGACACAGACTTGTAAAACTTGTAAAATTGAAGTAAAATATGTATTAAGTACTTTTCAACTCCAAAGTATCTCATCCCTATTTAAATACTCTTTAACTTGCTTACATGTTTACAAAAAACTATGTTAGTTTTCATTATATTCAATTAGTTGATTTGTAAATAACTCACGTGAAGTTCAGACAGCGTAGCTGCACCCTCGTGCAACCAGTTCCATTTCACTACCACCTCTCTCAACCCTCATATATTTTAAGCCACTTCTCTGATACCCAGTATTGAATGAGCAGCAATTTCCTCCACTTAAATATTGTGAAGATCAAAGCCATTGCCTTTTGTCCCTGCCACAAATTGTACTCTCTAGCCGCTGACTCTATACCCAAACTTTCCTATTCCAAGCCAAAGTGGTAGATCTTGAAATTTTGTGGCAGTGTAAGATGGATGATAGCTAATCAGCAGACTTCAATAGAAATAAAAATTGTAAGGAATTTAAAATGGGCTGTCGACATGCAATCATTCATTTGACATGATTGCACAATGTCAGGATTTCAATCTTCAATAATTCAATGCAGAGAGTATGCTAAATAACATTCAGACTGACAAGTTGTCCTAATAGGCATCTAAGTGCTGGAGTTCAGATTTGAATACTGTGATAAAGTTAGTGTTCACTGTTAGTAAAGTTTGAAGTAGTTTAAATGCAAATATAATGTTCTGTGAATTCGATGAGACATTTTGGATATGATCAAACTTTCATCTGCCCAAACCATGTGATGTAAAGAGGAGTAAAAAGGTACTTCAGAAACTCCATTATTGGCTATTTTTCCGCGATTAGGTTAAACAGGATTCCTTCCCCATTACACTAACTAATCCCCAAAAGTCAAAAGTCCAACATGTTAGCTGAACCTCTTCACCTGTATTCCTTCCATTGAAAGAATGCACTTTTACCATGCACATGTGCAACCAGAATGTACAATGGCTGTCCCCATTGGACAGTGAATTAACCAAACCTCTTTACTATTTCTACTGGCAGTCAGTATAGCATTTTGTATCAATGCAAAGTGCTTTCTTCTTCTCATCAGTTGCAGAATGTATATTTTAATTCCAGTACAAATAAAATGTAAACCATCTAGAAGTACATGATAAAGTATCCTCACTTTATCTTAGATAGATTAGATTAGAATCATGGATTGCCTGCAGTGCAGAAGAGGCCACTCGGCCCATCGTGTTTGTACCGACTCTCCAAAAGAGCACCTTATCCAGACACTCTCACCCGTCCTGTCCCCATAGCCCCGCACATCTACCATGACTAATCCATCTAACAATAGAACATAAAGAGGCATAGCCAATCAGCCTAACCAGCACATTTTTGGACTGTGGGGAAAATCAGAGCATCCGGAGGAGTCCCTCGCAGACATAGGAAAACCTGCAAACACCACACAAAGAATCACCCATGGCTGCAATTGAGCCTAGGTCCCAGGAACTATGAGGCAGCAATGGTGACCACTCTGTTATTCAGGTTTGCCGCTTGGCATTAGGTTGACTATACTCAGTGAATTTTAACATATATTCTGGTACACCCATACACAAAGTTCTTTTCTTCATGGCTAAGGAATACTGTAGAACCTGGAGTAGAATGCCAGTTTGCTTGTCCTATCTCACTCTAAGATGATACTAACATTAAACAATTCGAGTAGCACAACTGTACTATCAAACTAAAATTTTAACTGATCTCCAAAATTACATGCTGCAGAGTATCCTTGTAAGAAAAATAACCAAAGTATTTTAATTTTGCAACGTAACTTGCGGTTGCTACCTGGTAGCTGTAAGTTATTATACTGAAACTGCATCTCTCACAATGTTATGTAAAACCGATGCAGCCTTTGCAGGAAGCCGCAATGCTACTTCAGCAACAAATTTAACTTCACTTCAATCATTCAGATATTTGGTGAATCAGTTATGAATCAAGTCAAAGGAAGGAAGATACAAGGGCATCCGTGATTCAAACTTCTCAGTCACGTTTTTTTCTCTCCCCCACCACCCCCCCAACCGTCACAAATTTCTAATCTAACTGGCTGATATCCACCTTTTTTCCTTAAATTGGCATCATATTTTGGTGCTTTCTGAATTTAACATATTATGATACTCCCTCGTTTATATGGAAAGTAGAACTGTTTTAGTTCTCTTGGGTTCATGATAACTTCCAGCTAGTGCTGGAGGCTGCTTCATCCGCTCTGAGATGCCAGCTGAGACAAACAAAAGGCTCATTTCAATTCAGATAAGGCTCCTTGATTAATTTCTGGCACAACATAGTAACTTGGTCTGCCACAGACAGAGGGGCAAATTTTCCCATTCTGCCTGCCATGGAAATTGTAGTGAGCGTGGGGCAGACCATGGAAAGGTCTGTTGACCTTGGGCAAGATTTTCCAGTTTTGGGGCGAGCGAGGCTGGAAAATCACACCCAGAGCTTGTGATTCGCAGGTTTTAACAGGTATTCAAGGCCTTAAGCAGCCTCACCAACGACCCTTAAAGATGTTGTTGCCAGCTGTTTAGCAAATATGGTTATTGCTCAGAGTTGGTTTGATTTATTCCGATAAGGTCCAAGGATGAAATGAGTTTAGTACACACTTTCCTACATTTGAGGAAGCGTTTAGCATGTTCAGTTTGAGGCACCATGGAATTCAGATCTTTCCATGTTTCATCTCATATGGCCATAAATTAAACAGACCCAATCAAGAAATTGTGTGTAGTCTGCTAAGCTTCTTGGGACTTAATATAAAATAAACATCTAAAAATAAAATGTTGATTTCCAGATGAAAAGAGTAAGTATATTTCTTAACCAAATATTGATACATTTTGCTTTTAGCATCAATCTGAGAAAGGTTTTAAAGCATGGTGGCACGTGGTTAGCACTGGTATTGTACAGTGCCAGTGACCAGGGTTCAATCCTGGCCTTGGGTCACTGTCTGTGTGGTGTTTGCACATTCTCCCCATCTTGCATGGGTTTCCTCCAGGTGCTCCGGTTTCCTCCCACAGTCCACGTATGCTCAGCAAAAGTAAATACCAGTGATAAGGAAGAACTGTAGAAAAAGAGATAATCAGCCATGGATAGGTAAGGAAATAAAGGAGGGTATCAAACTGAAAGATGCATACAAAGTGGCAAAGGTTAATGGGAACCTAGAGGATTGGGCAATTTTTAAGGTCAACAGAAAGCCACAAAAAAAGCTATGAAGAAAATTAAGATGGATTGTGAGAATAAACTAGCTCAGAATATAAGAACAAATAGCAAAAGTTTCTACAAATACATAAAATGAAAAAGAATGGCTAAAGTAAACATTGATCCTTTAGAGGATGAGAAGGTGGATGTAATAACTGGAAATGAGAAAATGGCTGAGGTATTGAACAGGTATTTTGTGTTGGTCTTCTCAGTGGAAGACACAAATAACATGCCAAAAATTGATGACAGGAAGGCTATGGCAGGTGAGGACCTAGAAACTATTGTCACGGTAGTGTTGGGCAAGTTAATGGGGCTAAAGGTAGACAAGTCTCCTGGTCCTGATGGAATACACCCCAGGGCACAAAAAGAGATGGTGGGAGAAATAGCAAATGCACGAGTGGTAATTTACTAAAATTCTCTGGACTCTGTGGTGGTTCCTACAGATTGGAAAACAAGGTGGGTAACTATAGGCCGGTTAGTTTAACTTCTATAGTAGGGAAAATGCTTGAATCTGTCATCAAGGAAGAAATAGCGAGACATCTAGATAGACATTATTCCATTGTAAGACACAGCATGGGTTCATGAAGGGAAGGTCATGTTTGACTAATTTGGTAGAATTCTTTGAAAACATTACTGTGCAATGGACAATGGGGAACCTGTAGATGTGGTGTGTCTGGATTTCCAGAAGGCATTTGACAAGGTGCCACACCAAAGGCTACTATATAAGATAAAGGTGCATGGTGTTATGGGTAATATATTAACATGGGTAGAGGACTGGTTAACTAACAGAAAGCAAAGAGTGGGAGTAAATGGGTGTTTTTCTGGTTGACGATCAGTGACTAATGTTGTGCCTCAGGGATCAGTATTGGGACCACCGTTGTTTATGATTTACATAGATGATTTGGAGTTGGGGACCAAGTGTATTGTGTCAAAATTTGCAGATGACACTAAGATGAATGACAGAACAAAGTGTGCAGAGGATGCTGAAAGTCTGTAAAGGGATATAGATAGTCTAAGTGAGTGGGTGAGGGTTTGGCAGATGGAGTACAATGTCAGTAAATGTGAGGTCATTCATTTTGGTAGGAATAACAGCAAAATGGACTATTATTTAGATGATAAAAAATGCAGCATGCTGCTGTGCAGAATCACAAGGAGTTGGTTTGCAGATGTGGCAGGTAATTAAGAAGGCAAATGGAATTTTGTCCTTTATTGCTAGAGGAATGGAGTTTAAAAACAGTGAGGTCATGTTGCAGCTGTATAAGGTGCTGGTGAAGCCACACCTGGTGTACTGTGTATAGTTTTTGTCTCCTTATTTGAGAAAGGATATATTGGCACTGGAAGGGGTGCAGAGGAGATTCAGTAGGTTGATTCCGGAGTTGAGAGGGTTGGCTTATGAGGAGAGACTGAGTAGACTGGGGCTATACACACTGGAATTCTGAAGACTGAGGGGAGATCTTATAGAAACAAATAAAATTATGAAAAGAATAGATAAGACAGAAGCAGGGAAATTGTTTCCATTGGCAGGTGAAACCAGGACTAGGGGACATGGCCTCAAAATATGGGGAGCAGATTTAGGACTGATTGAGGAGGAACTTCTTCACACAAAGGGTTGTGAATCTGTGGAATTCCCTGCCCAGTGAAGCAGTTGAGGCTACCTCATAGAATGTTTTTAAGATAAAAATTGATACATTTTTGAGCAGTAAAGGAATTAAGGGTTATGGTGAGCGGGTGTGTAAGTGGAGCTGAGTCCACAAAAAGATCAGCCACAATCTTATTGAATGGTGGAGCAGGCTCGAGGGGCCAGATGGCCTACTGCTGCTCCTAGTTCATTTGTTCTTGTGTAGGTTAGGTAAATTGGGCATGCTAAATTGTCCCTCAGTGTCCAAAGATATATAGGTTAGGGAATTAATGGGGTAAATATGTGTGGTTATGGGGTTAGGGCCTGGATAAGATGCTCTGCCAGACAGTCAGTGCAGACTCGATGGACTGAATGGCCTCCTTCTACACTATAGGGTTTCCGTGATTCTTCTGTATTTGTTTAGAAGCTCCTTTGATACAGTTTCAAAAAATAAATGACTGGTTGCAGGTACAAACAATGGGATTCAATTTTGCTTTATTCTATTCGGAGTATGAAATCACATAGCAAGTATTTCATCCGTGTATTATTCATAAACAGCTCGTGACTAACCATTTTATATTCACTTGTGGGTTGTTAAAAATCTATAAATACAGCAAACCACTGAAAGAGAGTTGGGAAGAAGATTGGAAGTGAAGATAGCTACAGCCTGAAGCCAAATAAAAGGTTCTTGGATCACTCAGGCTACTTGTGTATAATGCAGCACATCAGTTCAAAATTCTCCCACGTGGCTTCTGGATTGCTAGGGGCTGAATTTCCTGTGCCAATCACCTTGTTTACACCTAAATCCCCTCAGGAAATGTAAATGCCAACATACAACTTGTTGGCAGTCTATTTTGGTCTTTAGGCAGTTGGCAATTTGGCAACCAGTGCTCCAGCCAGGAAAGAGCATTGGGTGGGCAGACCTCATGAACAAAGCTGAATGGGGGCCAACTAAGGAAATCATATCCTACAACTCCCCATGACTTCCCTTCTTTCTTCATGTTGCTACCATTAAATCCTGATCATGCTCATAAACAAGTTAGAAGTAGTGATATTTAAAAGCATCTTCAGCTTCTCTTTGATAAAAGGTGGCTAATAAAGTGCCACATAATAGGCTTGCCTGCAAACATGGCCCAGGAAATAAAGGTACACTAGCAACATTGGTACAAAGGAATTGGCTGAGTAATAGGAAACAGAGACTAGTAAATAAACAGGCATTTATAGGACAGGGAAAGGTTCCCTAGAGATCTGGACTGCGACTGCTGTTTTTCTCAATCTCAGCTTGCAGGTTCAGAGCATAATTTCAAAATTTGCAGGTGACACGAAACTGGTAAGTGTTGTGAATTGTGAGAAAAATAATGATAGACTTCAAGAGAACATAGGTAGGCTGGTAGAATGGGGGGACATCACAACAGATGAAACTTAATATTGAGAAATGTGAAGTGGTCCATTTTGGTCAGAGGAACAAGGGAGGTAATATAAAGTAAAGGATACAATTCTAAGGAGGATACAACAGAGAGACCTAACAGTATATGTGCACAAATCATTGAAAGTTGCAGGGCAGGTTGCAAAAATGATTTAAAAAGATGTATTGGATCCCAGACTTTGTAAAGAAAAGGCAGTACAAAAGCAAGGAAGGTATGAGGAACTGTTTTGAAACATTGGTTTGGCCTCAACTGTGTATTGGCCTGGATTTTCACTGAGTTGGGATGACTCAGGAATCCTTCAAAAATGACATCTGATTTCATGATTCCTGACCCCTTTGCTGGGCTTTGAACCTCAGTCTGCATGAAGGGACATTTAGAAGGTTAAGTTCAAACTATCCTCCTCATGCCCCCATGCCACCTCTTCCCTTCCACTCATCTTCTATCACCCCATATACCTCCAATGCAAGCTATGCTTTTCCACCCAGCACCCATGTCCATGTCGCCTCATATCTCCAATGCCAAGTTGTGTGCTTCCACCCACTATTATGGCCTCTTACACTCCAATGTGAAACTATGTTTTTCCACTTACTCCCTATGATATTCCATGCTTCCTTATACTTCCTATGCCAAGCTTTGCTCTTCCACCCAACACCCCATGACCCCTTATCACGGCCTGAGAGCCCAGACAACCATTATTTTTGCTGAAAGACCTGCACCAAAGAGAAAACATTATTTGATTGACAGCTCAGGCTGTTCTGCTGTCAACATCACAATGTTCAGTTAGCAGTTAACCTTTCATGGTTAAGTGGATTTGAGGGCTTGTGGTCCTTGTTAATGTTACTTTAAAGGATCTGGATGATTGACACTTTTATTGCCTTTGAAGTGAAATGATTTTTTTAACAGTAGAAAATTATGAGTGATTTCTTAAAGCTGTTTTTTACATATTCTACTGTTACAAGAGGGTTTGTTTGTTCTATACAGTGCATAGTGTGTCAATGGGTTGGCTTGGCTTGGCATTGGGGTAAGAAGGGTCTTGGGGGTGGGGGGATGTGGATTAGTGGGTGGAAGGGCAGAGCTTTGTATAGCAGATATGAGGGGTCATGTGGTGGGAGGTGGGGGGGGGGGGGGGGAGGTGGGGAGGGCAGAATTTGGCATCAGAACATAAAGGGCCATTGTGGATAGCTTGACATAGGTAGCACAAGAGGTTATTACAGAAGGTCAGGGGGCATGGAGTTGGGGGTAGGGTGTTAGCGTGGATAGGGGATTGGCTGTCAAATAGGAGGCAGAGAGTGGGGGTCAATGGGTGCTATTCGGATTGGCGGTTGGTGACTAGTGGAGTGCCCCAGGGGTCGGTGCTGGGGCCTCAGCTATTTACCATCTATATAGATGATCTGGAGGAGGGAACCGAGTGTATGGGGTCGAAATTTGCTGATGACACCAAGATTGGTGGAACGGCAAATTGTGCGGAGGGTGTGGAAAGTCTGCAGAAGGATCTGGATAGGCTGGGCAAATGGGCCAGGAACTGGCAAATGGAATTTAACGTTGGCAAGTGTGAAGTTGTCCACTTTGATAGGAATAATGGTAGGAAGGACTATTACTTACGTGGCGTAAAACTGCAGCAGGCGACGGTGCAGAGGGACCTCGGGGTCCTTGTGCATGAGTCGCAAAAACCCAGCCTGCAGGTGCAGCAGGTGGTCAGGAAGGCAAATGGGATGCTGGCCTTCATAGCGAGGGGGATTGAATATAAAAGTAGGGAGGTCTTGCTGCGGCTGTATAGGGCACTGGTGAGGCCGCAGCTAGAGTACTGTGTGCAGTTTTGGTCGCCGCACTTACGCAAGGATATTTTGGCCCTGGAGGAAGTGCAGAGGAGGTTTACTAGGCTGATACTGGAGTTGAGGGGGTTGAACTATGAGGAGAGGCTGAATAAATTAGGCTTGTACTCGTTAGAGTTTAGAAGAATGAGGGGAGATCTCTTTGAGACATATAAGATGATAAATGGGATGGATAGGATAGAGGTGGAGAGGCTCTTCCTGCTCAGAAAGGACAGTAGGACTAGGGGGCACAGCCTCAAGATAAAAGGGGGGGCGGTTTAGAACGGAGTTGAGGAGAAACTTCTTCACTCAAAGGGTGGTGAATCTCTGGAATTCTCTGCCCATATTTAAGACGCGGGTTGACAGGTTTTTGATAGGCAAGGGGATTAAGGGTTATGGGGAGAGGGTGGGAATGTGGAACTGAGCCATGACAGATCAGCCATGATCTCATTGAATGGCGGGGCAGGCTCGAGGGGCTAGATGGCCTACTCCTGCTCCTATTTCTTATGTTCTTATGTAGCAGAAGGGACCATAGGGATTGCAGCAAGGGGGTGGGGAGTGCATGAGTTGACATGGAAAGTGTGTGGAGACTGGAGAAGGGTGAAGGCCGGACAGCCTCTGCATCTTCATTTTAACTGGAATGAAGTCTCACAGCAGCGAGACTATTAAGCAGGCAGCTTTGGAACACAGCAACCCCTGTAGCTGTCTGCAAACTTTTAGCTCAAGTCAGCTAGCCCAACTCCAGCCCACATCTATCCCCTGGCAATGCAAATTCCACCTTTCTGGGTGCCTCCTTACAAGTCAGGCAGGCTGTTGCTTCATGGGTGAAATTTCAGGCCATAGTGTCTAATTTGGCACTATTGAAAGATGTGAAGGTTTGTTGAGAGTGCCGGAAAGATTTACAATAATGGTTCCAGAGTTCAGGGATTGCAATTATATGGATAAATTGTTGGTTGTTCTCAGTAGAAAAGAAGAAGTCGAGAACAGATATGACAGAGGTGTTCAAAGTCATGAGGGGTCTAGATAGAGCAGATATAGAGAGTCTCTTCCCTTTGGTAAAAGAGTTGAGAACCAGAGGACATCACCTTCAGGTGACTGGCAAAGGAAGCAATGGAAACATGAAGAAAATTGTTTTTATGCAGTGAGTGGTTAGGATCTAGAATGGAGGCAGATTCAATTATGGCTTTCAGAAGGGAATGGGATTAGGAACTGAAGAGAAATAATTTACAGGGAGAAGGCAAGGGAGTGGGACTAGCTAAATTGCCTTTATCAAGATCAGACATGGACTTGAAGGTTTAAATGACCACCTTCAATGTTGTAAGCATTTTATGATTCTACTCTATAAAATATCAAAATGATTTAGAGGACATCTTTGCAAGGATTATATGTACTATTTTGCTACTTAGAATATCAAAATGTTTGAAGTGACTTTAGAATCTTCTGACTGAGAAATAACTTTTCTGATGTTGGGTGTTCTGCTGCCACTTTCACTTTGGAATGAGGAGGAGGAGGAAGGAGTGAATAGTGCTGTAGGGAGTGTCTGAATCATTACTATTGTGGGATGCTGAATATCCTTTGGTAGCTCTTATCAAGTCTTTTGATAAGAGAGGGGATTAAGGGTTATGGGGAGAAAGCGGGAAAGTGGAACTGAGCAGCGACAGATCAGCCATGATTTTATTGAATGGCAGGGCAGGCTCGAAGGGCTAGATGGCCTACTCCTGCTCCTATTTCTTATGTTCTTCATATCTGAAGTATTTCCCTGGAAATTGCTGGGATAATTTTATCTTTCAGGCCTATACCTACATCATGTACTGCTTGTGATAGCACACCAGTAACTCATGAATGAAGTGGAAATCCTAGGGATCCCTGAAGGCAGTGAGATTGTGTGAAGGAAGCCTACTGGTTGCCTTGGTGCATTCATGGGTGCCCTACAACTGGGAGAATGCTGCAATCTGAGTGAACCTCAGGAACCTATCCTAGTCCTTCAGGTTATCCATATAGGTGACAAAAATGTCAGCTCTAGAAAACTGGGCATCTGGCCAGCTGTTTAATGCAAGCCTGAACTGACTGATACTGCTAATATCTCCTTAAATCCTTCATCCAATTATTCTTTGACCCTCAATAGACCCATTGAGAGTTTGGCTGCTTGAATACATGGGCTATCCTGTGGATACTTGGTTCATATTTGCCAAAGTGGAGTCCGTGCACTGTTGTCAGATCCAAGACTTCAACCAGAGCCCTCATTGGGATCATTGCAGTTCTCAAGCAAGGATTCCAACAGCTGGGCAGGACTGGGAGATCCTTGGCACTCACAGAATGTACTCTATACAATGCTGCATTTTCTATATGCTGCATAACTTTGCTATGTAGCACATGAAGCCACCATTGGATGAAGACCTTTAACATGATAAGGAAGGGGACACAGATACCACAGAGGATAGTGAGGGAGTGAAAGGTCTCGAATAATTGCCTACAGCCATACCTCCTTGGCAGCAATGATTTAAGAATCTCTCAACTGCAGAATCCCTGTTTTTTTCCTTTGTTTACAGTTCTGTCTTAGTCTTTCCATCCTCAGGTAAACGATGTTCACACAAAGAAAAATATTTATGTTCATATCAGTGAGCAGTGCAGGGTCATCAGCTACAGGAAAACTTACTATACACAAAAATGTGATAACCATTTATCATATCACTGCCTTACACAAATGCCTTCAAAGTAATCATCAGCTTGATGTGAGCCTCTGCAATCCTTGGTTGAAGTATTCCCTTGTTTACACTAATGCTCTGATAAGGTGCTCCTCCAATTCCTCCAGCAATGATTCACACACAAGGCCAAATTTAATGTTTGTGGCAAAATGCCCATCCACAGTTTGAAAAAACCAGTAGGAATCTTGTCTCAACCATTTTTGGGAGATTTGACTGAATTTTACAACAATCAAGCACAATCAACATGAGCTTGCAGTTGAATTAAGCCCAGTGTAGGGTATTGAAAGAGTTTTTAAAGTTTATTTATTTGTGTCACAAGTAGGCTTACATTAACATCGCAATGAAGTTACTGTGAAAATCCCCTAGTCGCCACACTCCAGCGTCTGTTCAGGTACACAGAGGGAGAATTTTGCATGGCAAATGCATCTAACCAGCACATCTACGGAGTGTGGGAGGAGGCTAGAGCACCCGGAGGAAACCCACGCAGACATGAGGAGAATGTGCAAACTCCTCTCTGACAGTGACCCAACTAGGATTCAAACCCGCGTCTCTGGTGCAGTGAATCAGCAGTGCTAACCATAGTGCCACTGTGCTGCAGCTCATTCAGAGGCTGGTAACTTTCCATCAGCAATGCCACCATGAAATGTGTCCACTGATGGTACTGTATTGAGGTCTTCCAGGAATTGATGAAAGAATCCTGGAGAGAGGCAAGTGTGTGTGGAATGAGGCAACTGAGAGTGGGGTGATGATAAAAGGGGGAGGGGTAAGGTCGATTGAAAGAGCAAGGGGTGCCTTCTCTTGGCCCCACCCTTTCCAAGGCTAAGTCCCTTGTGTAATGGAAGGATTTCTTCTTGTTCTTTTACTCTCTCTTCTGTTTTTTATCCATTTAGAACATAGAATATAGAAAACCTACAGCACAAACAGGCCCTTTGGCCCACAAGTTGCACCGATGATATCCATACCTACTAGGCTTACCTATAACCCTCGAATCTATTAAGTTCCATGTACTCATCCAGAAGTTTCTTGAAAGACCTTATCGAATTTGCCTCCACCACCACCGACGGCAGCTGATTCCACTCACCCACCACCCTCTGAGTGAAAAACTTACCCCTGATATCTCCTCTGTACCTACTCCCCAGCACCTTAAACCTGTGTCTTCTCATAGCAACCACTCCAGCCCTTGGAAAAAGCCTCTGAGAATCCATCCAATCCATACCTCTCCACATCTCATACACTTCTATCAGGTCACCTCTCATTCTTCGTCTAAGGAGAAAAGACTTAAAAGAGTAGAGCCAACGTTTCAAGTCCAGATGACTCTTTGTCAGTGCTGGATGACCAGCTCTGTGAAGGGTCATCCAGGCTTGCAACATTGGCTCCACCCTCTCTCCACAGAGATTTTCCAGCATTTTTCTGTTTTTGTTTCAAATTCCACTTCTCCTACAAAAGGGGTAGAAGTGGCACGCTTTGCACTTTGTGTGGAGTTTTTCAGGTAGATGAGTCAGCTTAACAGTGTGTACACTATGATAAGAGGAAGGTGAAAATAAGCCCAAGTGTGGTGAAGGCTTTGCAGGTGTGGATGTAAACAGAAAAATGTGCAGTGAAGCATTCATATTGACTTGAGAAAACCCATGGAAAGCAGAGAGAAATTTGCTGGTTTGAGCCTAACGTGGAGAGAATAAGAAGGAATTGAAGTTTGGAGTACATGTTGATGTTACTGCAGCCACATCCTGAGAATAATGCTTGTAGCATTTATACATCCTACCACCTCTGTTTGTTTGCTACTCCACAATATCTCTGACTGCTATTCATCATTGAAATATACAATATTTCTCAATGATGCTGCAGGCTGTCTTTAATAGCAAACTCTCTGCTACATTTTCTATATTCACTCCTAATCTGTGACCTGCCTTTGGATAGTGTGATTAGATTTTGCAGGTTGCTGATTCAATCTAGATTATGCCCAGGATTGAATGTGGCAGGGGTTCCATGTTGATTCTTACCTTATAGAATATAAAACATTTAATCCCAGTGCAATGACAAGTGATGTGCATCTAATTAAAAGTGTGATTTTCTTTTACGTTAAATTATTCCATTTTGTATTTATATGATGACAAAGGGGATACATAAAATTCAGATTATATTTTCAGAAAAATGCTGGGAAATCTCAGCAGGTCTGACAGCATCTGTGGAGAAAGAGTTGAGCCAACGTTGAGTCTAGATGACTCTTTGTCAGTGCTGGATGACCAGCTCTGCAAAGGGTCATCCAGACTTGCAACATTGGCTCTACCCTCTCTCCACAGAGATTTTCCAGCATTTTTCTGTTTTTGTTTCAAATTCCAGCATTCACAGTTTTTTGCGTTTATCAGATTATATTTTAATTGCTTCATTCTTGCTTTTCTAAGCATAATCTTTATGACGGCTTAATTAAGTATTTTATTAATAAACGTAATAAGATTTTTATCTAATACTTTGAGATTCATGTTAGCAAGCTATAAATTAATTCAATTAATTATGGATATTTAATTAAAGCTAATTAGTGCAAACTACAAGTAAAGTGCCCACCTTTGCTTGGTGATTCATACTATCGAGAAAAATGAAAATGTGATAAATGCAGTGTTTAATAGTGGTTGCAGCCAATATGCTTTTAGCTTTCAAATTAAGTTTAATGAATCTAAAAAAGGTTTTGTTAATCTTGCTTTACTGATTAGAGTAGGTGATTGTATTATGATAGATTTAGGCAAAATAATTGTTGGATGGATAAAGTGCAGCAAACTCTTTTATTCGAACCTTGGCCCTCCTTGTTTCTCAATAACAAGTTGCCCCATCATCCAAAGGCATGGTGTGAATTTTCACATGTACGCTAACCACATCCAGCCGCACTTCATCACCACTTCGCTTGATCCCTTCACTGTTGCTAAATTATCAGACTGCTCTTCCAACATCTAATCTGGATGAGCAGAAATTTCCACCAATTAAATACTGGTAAGACTGAATTACCTTTGCAGTCCCTAACTATTGACTGCAGCATTGGCTCCACCCTCTCTCCACAGAGATTTTCCAGCATTTTTCTGTTTTTGTTTCAAATTCCAGCATTCACAGTTTTTTGCAGACTGAGATTAAGCCAGTTTGTTCACAAACTTGGTGTCACATTTGATCCTGAGAGGACCTTCCAACCTCTTATTCGTGACATCTCTAAGACCTCCTTTTTTTCACCTCCTTTTAAATCATTTTACTTCACTCATGTCTCAGCTCATCTGCCAAAACCCACAACCACACCTTTGTTACTTCAAGACTTGACTGTACTGCAAAACACTCCTGACAAGTCTCCCACACACTCTACCCTCCTTAACTTGAGGTCATCCAAAACTTACGTTTCATTCTTTCATTCAACTCGACTTTATTGACCTGACATGTTCATCAGGATTTTGGGTTTGCCATCTCAATGTCAGGGCTAGGAAACAGAGGTAGGTTTAAGTGACCTATACTTATGTCGTTAAATGTTGGAAATAAGATACAGATTTAAGTGCATTTAATTTAGTGTTTTGAGCAGAAAAGGGTACAGTTCTAGTTACATTCATGCTAAACAGAAGCGTTTGCATGTATGCGGGGTTTTTGGTTTCAGTTCAAATTGTGATTGCTAGCCAGGTGATGAGATCACTATCCAATTAAGGAGAACAGGCAGGCTCCCAAAACCAGAGTGGTAAGGGACCCTCCAGCCCGGAAGGAGCAGCAACCAACAATTCAGTTAAGAGTGTGAGAAAGAAGGTGGCTTCACGTCGAGGTGCCCTCTCTGCAGCTTTAAAAATTCTTAAATTAAAAAGTGATCTCGTTCCTCCACAAAATAGATCTGGCCAAGCAGGTGAAGCACTGGTCCCTGGAAGCCAGGAAATTTGCAAAGAGGGTGCGTCGTTGGCAGGACCAGAAGGTCCCTTTGGCGTGAATGGTTGGAAAATTCAGCAGTAGTCTTACAATGGACTCTTTTATCACCTGAGACCTCGTGTTTCATGTGGAAACAAGTCACCCTCGACCCCGAGGGACTCAGACAGAGAGACACACACAGAGATTGCTAGATCTCCCACATTCATTAGTCATGGTAAGTTGATGATCAAATGCATCAAAATGAACTGGGCTAGCTCACTAGTAGAATAGTATGAAGAATACTTTAAGATTAATGTGCAACATTTTTAAATGTTGTTTATCATGATAGCAAAATAAATATTTACAAAGGTAGGAAAGTACAGGATAGAAAAACCAATGGAAAAATATTTTGACTGGAATTCTCCCAAAAAAAATTCTAAATGTTGACTTTGTGGGAAAACTGGAGTAATTCACGCTGGTTTTTTTCAGTGGGAATTCACACTCGAATCTCCCTCATTACAGCCAGCCCAGGACCCTGTAATGCTGCCCCTTCAATTCCCCCATGGCCCAATCGCAGCCGTCCGTCCATTCATGGGGCAGTCCAGAACTCCTCCCTATTGTCCCGGCCCGCCTGGCTCCAGCACACCCCACCCGCCCCCACCCCCGCAGCAGTGCCTATCCCTGTCCCCCGGCTGACCACCTCCCCCACCCCAGCCAATCCCCATCGATCACCCCCTAGCCCCCATCCCAGAAGACCCCTTCCCCTAGGCCCCACTTTGGCAGTGCCAAATTGCCCTCTGGGTATGGGGCACTTTACCATTGGGCAGTGCCAGAGGGCCCAGGCTGGCAGTGCCAGGGTGCCCATGCCCATGGGGCACCCATCCATCGCCCAAAACTCTGGGGGGTTTTCACTCCAGCGGGGTCAGGCTGCTAGCTCCCTGACAGTGGTGAGCTACTCTAAACCTTGTTGGAGTGAAACACTCTGGCGGGGTGGCAGAGGCTAGCAGGCCCAGAGAATTCAGTCCCAGGCCCACTAATAGCATTTTAATAGTATATAAAATGCGATTTAAATACTAGCCGTGCCTCCCAACCAATTTCCAGCGCCATGCAGGTGCCTTCGGAAGTTTGGGCTTGGGAGACACAAGCACGGCGCAAATGCTCACGGGAACTGATGTGCAATTCTTCTGGCCTGCTGTGCTAAACAAATTGGTTAGAAACAAAATCTTTCTTTGATGACTCTCTGACAAATTATGTTAAAAGTACCTTATTGGATCATCTGATCGTGGATACAAATTCTCTTTCAGCTATTAAACAATATCTCAGGTTTATTTTATTCGTATGACTGTAGAAGCAGTTTGCAGTTTGATGTTGAGGTTAGCAGTCCATTCAACTAGTTCAGGTGATGCAGTGTGAATGGTTGTCATGCAAGCAGGAATGAACCTCTTAGGGCAGAAGGTCAGCATATTGGCAATGGTCTGACTTGAATAGGCACAGTCACAAAAACATCTTGACTTGACAGTACAAAGCTGCAGAAGAACAATAATTCTTTTCAAAATAGAATTGTGCCTTCCACGTGTAATATGATTTACAACCAAGGGCAGCAATAGCTATGCCTTAACTGTCAAATTGAGTAATATTAGTAGTTCCAAAGGCAGAATGAGAAAGAGAATTATTGGCAGAGATAGAAATTCATTGTGCATTGGATTGATGTACGTCATAATTCTAGAATACTTGGGGAAAAAAAAACACAAGCAAGCTACACTGCAGCCATTGATCAAAGATGTTAGCCTAAGGGGATAACAGATGAGATCTCGCTGGAGGTTAACTTCCTGAAATCACGAGATGCTAGTTTTTAATATAGAACCTATGTCCCAGAGGTCAGAAACGTGTTGGCCAAGAGAACAAGAGGTTCTGGAGAAGAAGGAGAAATCAATAGGGTTCCTGGGCTAATTAAAGTTGGGAAATAAGGTTAATAATTGCAAAACAGTATCTGAGGAAGTGAGAAGCTCTGGGAGGAGCTTCAGGGGTACGAGTATGAAAAATAAATCTAATTATTTAAGAGAATGACCTGGGATGGAATTCGGCAGCAAAATTTGATTACACTAGGTCCTTCCCCTGTTCTCCCAATCAATCAGGAATTCTACTTGAAGGGAGGTATAATACATCCAAGGACTCATATGTTATGATATTCAAAATGGGTTAGGAACGACAGGATTGTGAAGAGAGTCAAGGTACACTTCATCCACAAGAGGTCCCATATGGTCAAGTGTTGGAAACAGCCTCTCTCAATCAAACTCCCACTGCCTGGTTGCATGTTCTGATCCCTGTTTAAATTATGGGCAGGAGCTTGGTGCCTCCAAACCAGACAACTCTGTGCATGTGGGGTTTATCAGCCAAGGCATTGGGAAATTCTGCTTTTAAACCCCCAGGAGCCCAATGGTAAAATTTTCATCGGTTGACAGTACAAAGCATACACAGTGCCAATGGACTGGATTGTGATGTAAAAAGCACGGGTGAGGCTCTCCAGTTCATTCAGCGTGCATCTAGAAGGACAACTCCAAAATTAAATCCTGTATCCTTTTAGATCCTCCCACTTGTGACACACCTAGCACAGGTTCAGTATTAGTTGCCTTGGATGAGAAAGTGGGAGTGGCTGTGCACAAATCTCACCCATTTAAATATATTTAATGGTAGGTTGTTGAGCAAATCAAATTAACCAATGGTGATGGGGATAGGAAGATGCTACAGTTAGTCTTCAGTCATAATCCTGCACTCAGGAGGCCTCAAGATGATAGTCATTCTCCACAGATTGGGGCAGATATGGAGTTTGTGTCCTCCTAGAGTAACAGGGTGGATGATTTTATGGACGGTGATGCTCTCCACAATCTGGGGAAGGGGAAGTAAAGGAGCCCAAAATGCAGCATGCCTTCCTTGCACCTGACAGGTCACTGGCCTTGGCTGGCCACCAAGCACTGCAGTTGAAATGGAAAGAAAGCTCCAAGTCAAAGGACAACTGACTACTGGCTGATGCCTGGCTCATGGAATGTCAAAACACTTCCGGAAAGTAATACATGACCAGAGTGTGGAACAACCCTCATGGCCAGAACATTGGGTAGGTACCATGTTGCTCTAAATGAAACCAGGTTTACAGAGGTGTCTCATCTTGAAGAAGTAGGTGTAAATTACATATTCTACTGGTTTGACAAATCCAGGAACCATCCTTGATAGTCAGGTGGGACTTTGACCTTCAATCTGAATTGGCACATAAGCCTTGCTAGAAACTAGTATGGAACACCCATCAGTGACTGTACAGCAACAATTACCTCAGAAAAGGTCAAAACAAATTCTACAACAATCTATGCAGGATCGTCAGAGGAGTACGACATCAGGACTTACGGTTCTCAGTCTTTTCTTTGCATTTCCATTTGAAAGGTTTAATAATCACACAAGTTTAAAAATCACATAAGCTGTGATGAGGTCTTGATTAAAGCAGGGCCAGATAGGCATCAAGGCCTAGTTACAAGGGAGGCTTTAGTCACACTTTATGCGCACAAGAATTTAATTCAATGATGTGCAGCTGCAGCTCATGTGTGTCCATTAGAACAAGGGACAATAGAAATAAGAGGAAATGGAAGGTTGATATACCATTGGTCAGACATATAGCTATCATTGCTTGATGATATTTAATTAACTAGATGTGCACAAGTTGCAATTGGGCAATGACACCCTTATGTAAACCTAACTGATGATTGTGAGTGAACATATATAACTTCTGTATAAATGTACATCTCTAACTGGTATATGCTGATTTCTTGCAGATGGATCTTTACTCGAGGTGACTGTTTAATCCCTGGATCGAGGCTCTCCCTGGTGAACCATTAGTTGGAGCACTGGGATCAGCCTATAGTTCATAATAAAGGCATTGTCTGAAACGCCAAGGCAGGATTTCCCAGCAGCGCTCAGAAGTTGACAGATCTTTGCATGGTTTGTATCCTGCCTGCTACGATTCCCGTAGTGGGCGAGATGGGAAAATTCCACTCCAAGAGTCTTCGTCTGGTTTTCTATAGAGTGAGAGAGTGAGGTACACTATAGCCAAATAGTTTTATTTTTCTCCCTAATACCAATCATTTCATGATGAGCACAACAAACTCCTGTGCTGCAGAAAACTGATTTTAAATGAACGAGATCACACCAGGAATTGAAAGAACACTGGAAGAGAAACAAAATTAGAAAATCACTAACATCGGTTAATAACATGTTGGCAAAGGTTTTTGCTCAACCAGGATGTCCTCATTGTTTTTAAAGAAACAGTGAATTTGTTAAGACAGTAGCAAATATCTTTAGTCAATATTGGGGATAGGTATTGCCAAGCAATTAGTGCGGTTTCATAGATTCTTTCCCACCTTTATGGATTTATACATCAAATGCCAATGACATGGCATCACTTATTCCTTCATCTTAATAAGGGAGCTTACTCATGCCCTGGTAAAACTCTCATAATTCCACCTGGAACTCATTAATCTTCAATGACTAATGTTGGGCTAATTAGTGTTGTTCCTGCCATTTCTATTTAAGTATTTTTTCTGAACAAGGGAATAAAATTCACTTCTTACATTTTCTGAAATCATAGAGCCCCTAAAAATAGTAAAGAAAACCTTACCTATCTCCAGAGGGAATGATTTTTAAAAAGATAAAAAAAATCAAGAGAATGTTTGTTTTTTTTCTCAAGTATTATCGCTTGCAGCCAAAAGCACAGAACACTTTGTGGTTTTGAAACGTGGAATTTCTCAAAGTGATTCCATCATCAAATTATTATTACCAGAAAAGGAGACATTTTTTAAAAGGACTTTCACTGCCTTTCCTAAGGATTCTAGGCTGCAAAAACATAAAAGCTAAACCTGCAGTTGCTGAAATAAAAGCTGGAAATCCTCAACAGCTTGGGCAGCACCTTTCACCAGTTTTATTATCGATCCTGATATCTGAAACATTAACTATGTTTTTCTTTTCCATAAATGTGGACCACACACTATCTGATCTAGTAAGAATCTCCTGGTTTTTTCAGATGGCATGGGCTTTTGAGCCACAATTAGAAACAATGAAATGGTCTGCTCAAATTCTACAGATGAAATGTCAAGCAGTTTTGCATTCACAATAATGCAAAGGTGGTAGTACAACTCTGGAGACCTATCTACGCAGATGTGGTTGAAAGGCCTGGAATTTGGTTGCGACTTGAATTTGTTGGCTACCAATTTAAGCTGGGACTTCCCAATGGCCTGTGTAAGAGGGTGGAATCTGGTCCTGACCCCTCTCCACTTTGGGGCCCAACTAAGGCAGTCTGGACATCAGTGACATCGAGAACATGAAGCACCTCACAGTCTGTCAAAAGTTTGGAGGCAGAATGGAGACTAGTACCCTGAATGAAATGAAGCATACTGACCATGAGAAGGCTGCAAGTGGGCCTTTCTGGGAAAACAAAGCAGATTGGATCCCCAAATAAGGGTAAGAACTAAAAAAAAATGGCCATCTTTAGCTTTGATGGCATCAAAGTACCAGAGTCTCTGTCAACATGAGGAAAGTGAGGTGGAGAAGGATTCTACATTGACACCAGTGCCAGCTGGTCATATACAAATAAGATGTCTTATCACTGCATTTATATAGTGCTTTTTGTAACCACTAGGTACCTCAAAACACTTTGCAATCAATGAAGTGCTTTTTAAAGTGCAATCAATGTTGCAATGTAGGAAACACAATAGCTAATTTGTGCTCCCTCTCCCACAGACAGAAATGTGATAATGACCTGGTAATCTATTTTTGTGATGCTATTTAAGGGATAAATAAATAAATAAAGACACTGGGATTAGTTCCCTGGCTCTTCTTAGAAGTTGTGCCTTTTATATCCACCCAGGTGGGCTTCGGATCAGACAAGCCCAGTCACACCCTTCTCATGGTCAACGGGCTTATTTCAATCAGTATTTCAATCTTATTTCAATATTTCTTCGAAGCTTTTGACAGACTGAGGACATAAAAGTCCCACAATGTGGGGTGCTGTTCCCAACGTCATGTCCTGACAGTTATAGCTGGGTCGCAAAGTAGAGCAGAGGTTCCGCCTTTTACATGGGCCAACAGGAATTCTCAGTGTCAGATAGTGGAAGCATTGGTGGTTACTTTCCAGACGTCGCTGGATTCCGGGGAAGTGCCGGAAGATTGGAAAGCGGCTAATGTTACGCCGTTGTTTAAGAAGGGGGAATTATAGGCCGGTTAGTTTAACATCTGTTGTAGGTAAAATGTCAGAATCTGTCATCAAGGAGGAAATAGCGAGGCATCTTGAGGGGAATTGCTTGATAGAGCAGACGCAGCGCGGTTTCGTTAAGGGGAAGTCGTGTCTGACGAATTTACTGGAGTTCTATGAGGATGTGTCTAGGGCGGTGGATAGAGGAGAGCCGGTGGATGTGGTCTTTCTTGATTTTCAGAAGGCGTTTGACAAGGTACCTCACAAGAGGTTATTGCAGAAGGTCAGGGGGCATGGAGTTGGGGGTAGGGTGTTAGCATGGATAGAGGATTGGTTGTCAAATAGGAGGCAGAGAGTGGGGGTCAATGGGTGCTATTCGGAGTGGCGGTTGGTGACTAGTGGAGTGCCTCAGGGGTCGGTGCTGGGGCCTCAGCTATTTACCATTTATATAGATGATCTGGAGGAGGGAACCGAGTGTATGGTGTCGAAATTTGCTGATGACACCAAGATTGGAGGAACGGCAAATTGTGCGGAGGGTGTGGAGAGTCTGCAGAAGGATCTAGATAGGCTGGGCGAATGGGCCAGGAAATGGCAAATGGAATTTAATGTTGGCAAGTGCGAGGTGGTCCACTTTGGTAGGAATAATGGTAGGAAGGATTATTACTTACGTGGAGAAAAACTGCAGCAGGCGACGGTGCAGAGGGACCTCGGGGTCCTTGTGCATGAGTTGCAAAAACCCAGCCTGCAGGTGCAGCAGGTGGTCAGGAAGGCGAATGGGATGCTGGCCTTCATAGCGAGGGAGATTGAATATAAAAGTAGGGAGGTCTTGCTGCGGCTATATAGGGCATTGGTGAGGTCGCAGCTGGAGTACTGTGTGCAGTTTTGGGCGCCGTACTTACGCAAGGATATTTTGGCCTTGGAGGGAGTGCAGAGGAGGTTTACTAGGCTGATGCCGGAGTTGATGGGGTTGAGCTATGAGGAGAGGCTGAATAAACTAGGCTTGTACTCGTTAGAGTTTAGAAGAATGAGGGGAGATCTCATTGAGACGTATAAGATGATGAATGGGATGGATAGGATAGAGGTGGAAAGACTCTTCCCGCTCAGAAAGGACAGTAGGACTAGGGGGCACAGCCTCAAGATAAAGGGGGGGTGGTTTAGAACGGAGTTGAGGAAGAACTTCTTCACTCAAAGGTTGGTGAATCTCTGGAATTCTCTGCCCGTTGAAGTGGTGGAGGCTGCCTCGCTAAATATTTTTAAGACGTGGGTTGATGGGTTTCTGATAAGAGAGGGGATTAAGGGTTATGGGGAGAGGGCGGGAATGTGGAACTGAGCCACGACAGATCAGCCATGATCTTATTGAATGGCGGGGCAGGCTCGAAGGGCCAGATGGCCTACTCCTGCTCCTATTTCTTATGTTCTTATGTAAATCCAGAACCCAATCAAATTCCAGGTCCTTCAGCCACACCTGCAGTGGGAATGCACCAGCAAGATGCCACAGTACACAATACAGTGATTCCATGATCCTACCTTAACATCTCACCTGAAAGATGGGACCTTGAACTGTGCAGCACCCCTTCGTACTGCACTGTGGCATCAGCCTTGATTTTTGGACTCAAGCACTGGGCTGAACTTGAACCACAAACTTTGTGATTTAGGAGCAGGTATGCTGTCAACTAAGCCACAGCTGACTTAAGGGCATGAATAGCTGTTGGTAGATTCTCAAAACTGTAATCTGTGAATAGATTAAATTGATGTGGACCTGTGGTGGAGTTTGATTTCTAGCAGTATTAAAAAAGCATCATTTTATTGCAGCAATAATCGAGGATGTGGAGTGCAGTTAATACCTGAAATGAGATGGCCGTGCTAACAGCAAGGAAAACATTTTTGAAAGTGTTGTCCATGTGACAACCAAGGTCAAAGCACAGCAGCAATCAGTAGTGGCTGGATTCAACGAGCTACAAGATGGTTAACATAATGATACCTCGAAGGCATCAATGTTGATGTCAGTTTCAGTTCACAAGAAACTGGGAAGAGTGGCAGTCAATTAGTAGCTGACAGACCTTTTCCTCTAAAGGCTGATTGTTGTTTGCAATGATGCATTGTACACTGCAAATTCATTGCTGTCCAAGCATTCAACAACCTTGCTGCAATTATTAAGCTTTAAATTTCGTACCTAATCAGAATTAAAAGTCAGAACCTCATCTCCATTTTGGCACAAATGAGTAATAATGTTCATGTGTTGAAAATATGATCAGCAATCTCAAAGTATAACAGGAAGATGTGAAGAGGCAAAGCTGCCACGAGTAAATCAGAATTGTATATTTTAATAATGGATTAACTTTAAGGATACTTTAAACTTTGTTCCCGTCTGAAAGGCAGATTTTACAAGATGCTGGGATCTGATTTACTGATCATATTTTCAACATATGAATGTTATTACTCTTTTGTAGCAAAATGGAGATGGGTTTCTGACTTCTATTTCTGGTTAGGTATGAAAGTGTTGTCCATGTGATAACCAAGGTCAAAGCACAGCCGCAATCAATAGTGGTTGGACTCAGCACTAAACAAGATGGTTAACATAATGATATCTCAAAGGCATCTCTTCCTACTGCCCCCCCAACCCCCCCACCGCACTCCACCCAGCTAAAATTGTCAGGGGAAGCCTGCCCACGATCCCAACGCCTACCCAGAGGCAATTTAACATTGAGGGCAGTGTTAATTACTTTCATGTAGGGCTTTGACCCCTATCTCAGGGGGTTGTTCCATCTTAAAGAGCTGCTGGCCAATCGGTTGCCACAAATTCTGCCGTCCCAGTAGTGCCAACTTTAAGAAATTGCAGGCCTGTGACAGAAGACACTGAGACAATCAGAAATTGTATTTGTATTGTTTTCAGTTCACCTACATCTAACCTAGGTGTGTGTGAGAGTTAGTGCATATGTTGGCAGAGTGATGTGTCATGTTTTTAACATCCAGGGCAAGCGTATGATAATAAATGTCCTTTTCAGCCCGCAATAAGCTTGCTTTTGAGATTATTTGAATCACTCAGAGTAAGAAAACACATACAAGTATATTAATCATGGGCAATAAAAAGGAATGCACAGGTTTTGTCCAGAACAAATGGCATAACCAATGTTAATTTCAGCAAAACAATTTCTCCGGCACTGTAAATGAATTTTACCAAGTGTGGAATCTCATTGCTTTGACTTTTAATTATTGATGGAGATTATTTAAAAAGAAAATTAAATTTGTTTGGTTTTCTTCCTGTCCATTTCTTCTCTCTTAATTAAGTTTTCCTTTCCCATATTGTTTTGCATTTCTAATACGCTCAATTATTGATGTAAATATTCTAACTGACACTTTCTGGCTCAGACTCTGGGGCTGGAATTTTAGACCTCGCCCATGGCTAGGATTCTCTGGTCCCATTGCTGTGAATGGAGACTTGGCCAAGCGTGAAATTTTCCCTTCTTGCTGGCAGCGGTGGTGGGACTTACGAAATCAGATAATTCGGGCCTGGAAGTCTCTGAAAAGATTCTTCAATCTGGTATGTGAAGGAGATACACCCTATCCACCCACATCACAAATGGCTCACCACGTTGTTTCAGATTTTGAATTACTTTGGAAGCCTATTGAGTCCCTTATCTAGTTACTTAAGATCATAAGATACAGAGCAGGATTTTCCTCCCCCTCTATGGTGTAATTCTTGGCAGCATAAGGCAGTGCGCCATTTGCTGGCTGTGAGATCTTATGCTCCCACCGTTGTCATCAAGGTTTCCCACTGAACTTGCCCCTCGCCAAAAGGAAACCTGTGGCAGAGGTGTGTTATCGGCGGGACTGTAAAATCCCGCTGGCGTGAACAGCAGTAAGATTTTGGCAACAGAAGCAGAAGCAGGCCATTCTGCCCATCGAGGCTGCTCTGTCATTCGATGAGATTATGACTGATATGATGTGATAATCCTCAACTCCACCTATCCACCTTATCCAAACAACCCTTATTGATTAAAAATTTGTCACTCTCAGCCCTGAAGATGCTAAATGACCCAACCTCTACAGTTCTCTGCAGTAAAGAACTCCACAGGTTCATTACCCCTAAGTGAAGAAATTCCTCTTGATTTATTGTCACATGTATTAGTATACAGTGAAAAGCATTGTTTCTTGCATGCCATACAGACGTCTCTGACTTAAATGGGTAAACCTTTACTCTTCCTCCTGGTCTGAGAATCTCCCACAAACGGAAACGATCTACCCTGACATGCCCCCTGAAAATCCTATATGTCTCAGCAATGTTGGCTCTCATTCTCCTAAGTTCCAATGAATACCACCTCAATCTACTCAACTTGTCAGAAAAGCCTTCCCTATCTGGGATTAACCTAGTGAACCTTTCTGGACTGCTTCCAATGCCAATAGATCTTTCCTTAGGTTAGGGAAACAAAACTGTTCACAGTCTTCCAGGTGTGTTCTAACAAGTGCTTTATTTAGTTTTAGCAAGACTCCCCTATTTTTATACTCCATTCCCTTTGAGATAAAGGTCAACATTCCATTTGCCTTCCAGAATTCCCTGTTGAACATGCACGCTGTCTTTTGTGATTTATGCATGAGGACCCTCAAAAGACTCCAGCTTTATGTAGTCTTTCTCCATCTAGTTATTCTTTCGCCTTTGGAGATTTCAACAAGTTGAATGCCAAACATAGATCTCACTTCATCATTAATAATGCAGGAGAAATCTCGGTTGTAGAATGCGTGGTATTCCTATACACTAGTAGGAATTAGTTAAGACATTAGTTTTTTATAATACATAATATATAGATTATAATAAGATTATTCTTATTCCTTGGTTGCTTTTAAGGTATGTCTTATAGTTTGGACAAAATATTCTCTTAGTTCATTCATAGCAGGGTGGTACAGTGCAGACCTAATACATTGAATAGTATTCTCTTTCAAGAAACTTCCGAATTCTTGGGAGACAAACTGTGGTCTGTTGTCACTTACCAATTGTTCAGGGAATCCAAAATTACTGAAGACTTTTCCTCGCCTCTCAATAGCAACTTCTGGCCACAGTGAACGAGCATTCATTATTACCAAGAACTTATGTTCTTCAAAATGTCCTGCAAAATCTCATTGCCAAGCCTCTTCTGGCCATTCCCATGAATGCAGCGATGCTAAGGGTGGCAGGTTTCTTACCTTCACATATGAAGAACAGATTCCAGCTTCCCTTCAACTTCCATGCCCAATCCATGCCACCACAAATAACTCCTGGCTATTTCCTTCATGCATGCAATTCCACATTGGCCCTCATGTAACTTGCCTAACACTTGGCTTCTTGATGGTGATGGAATGATCACTCTGAGCCTCCACAGAAGACATCCTGACAATACTGTCAGCTCCAATCTTCTACAGGAGTACTCTAGAGAGTAGAGGTATTAGTTCTGGGGTCATCCCTCATAATATCTTGTCCATCAATCTGACAGCATCAGATCACTTCTAGTGTACTTCCTCACTTGTCCAGAAGTGACTGGTTTATTGACTATTTTGAAACACTCAAAATGAGTGCCTTGTTCGAGTCTTTACATCGCTCATCGACGTGGTTGCCTACCTCTAGCGAAGCCACAGTCAAGAGAATGCCGATCTACACTGAGGAATGGATTTTAAGGGTCTAATTAGTAGGGTGTTACACAGCTTCTATGCTCACTCCTCAGTATCCAATTGGGCCTAATCAGCCAGGTGGTTGACTGTTTCAGTGCACTGGTCCATGCCTCCAGGGGAAAGGAGATGTTGGGGTGGGGGGGGGGGGGGGGGGGGAACAATGGGACTGGGCAAGTCTTTATTACATTTTAAAACAATAAACTAACCATTCACACACATCAGTTATGCCGGTCTACAGGATGCAATGTAGACTAACCTATCTAAACCTCTACTAAGCCAGTTTATGGAGCACAATGTAAACCAGCATGTTGAAACCTTAACTAAGCCACTTTAAACAAAACACATTTCTAAACATTAGTTATACCAGTTGACAGAGTGCAATGAAAATCTGCAAACAGACATTCCTAAACATCAGTTATGCCAATCATAGAGTGCAATGTAAACCAACATTTCTAAACATCAATTAGGCCAGTTAACAGAGTAATGTAAGCATGACATTAGTTAGGAACACTGACAGGGTAGAAAATATAAAACAACAAACATTGGAGTCCACCATAAGAGTTCATGTGGTTTCCATTGAATAGGCGTTTAGGGGCAGACAGTCAATCAAGATGATGGTTTGACTTGTATGTTTATCAATAGAGTCTCTCACCTGTCATTGAATATTCCTAATTCCAATGTTAGTGACAAGGTGAGTCTTGAGATTTGCTGGGCGGATGTTTGAAATCTCTCGATGTTAAGGAACTTAAGGCTATTGTTAATGTTAAGGCTATTGTTCTTTTCCAGCCATTTGCCCCTTGCGCCCATCACAAATCCAAAGTACTGAGGTTCCAGGCCTCCTGTCAATTCCCTTATTTCTGGTCCCAGATGATTGCATTTCCTGCACTTTTCTTTCCATGCCTTCTCCAGGCTTCCTCAATTGTCTTCAAACCAGATGGTCACATCCACCACTGCGACATCCTTGATCTTTCTCCCTCTTGAAAATGATGTCGGGTTTCCAGAGGGAGCCATCCTTGGCAATAGGTTGTGACTCCAGGTAAGATGTCCAGCCGTATTTTCCGATGTAATTATGTAGTTGGTCTAAGATTTTGTTGTGGCGCTTTCTCCTGATGTTCTGAACAAATGGGCAGAAGCCAGAGATGTTTTTGTGACTGCCTCGCATCATCAGCAGGTTTTCATGGCTAAGGGTCTTCCTCTTGTTTGAGTCACCCTCGTGGGGTATAGATTACAATGTAAGAGTAAGTTGTTGATGAACTGGTTAGATTTCAACCGAAATGCAGCTTTGATCTGGCTGTTTGATATTTTATCATTACTGTAGTAATGGGTCCCAACACCTTGACATTGCAGCCGTCACCAGTTGTCGAATTCCCATTCCCTCCATCCCGCGTATTTATCCAGTGGCTTCTTGGGACCTGCTTCCTCCTCACGAAGTAGTGGTACAGCTGCCCTGATCATATTCATTGAGTCATCACTACCCTCATCAGCATCGGGCAGAAAATCCTCGAACTCTCTCAAGACATTGAGTCCTCACGGTTCCTGGATGTTACCCCCAATATTCTGCTCGTAATACTGAAAAGAGGAGAGAATGATATGATCCATGGAAGCAGATAATGATTCCCATTTCTGAATGACTGCAGATGGTATTTGCACCATCTGATGCGGGAATAGAAGACGCCACCTGTTATGTGGGAGGTGGAAGGTGTAGACATTATTTAACGGCATTATGGATGATTTGATCCAACCTGATGAGTGTGTTTTGTGATGCCTCAGAAAGGGTCAGGTGAAATTACAGTCTCGGGATGACATGAACTGTCAACGGATGTTTGAAATCTTTCGATGTTAAGGAACTTAAGGCTATTGTTAATGTTAAGGCTATTGTTCTTTTCCAGCCATTTGCCCCTTGCGCCCATCACAAATCCAAAGTACTGAGGTTCCAGGCCTCCTGTCAATTCCACGTGTTGTCTTGGCTGGAGAGCCACAGCCTGAAGCTGGATATCCAGGCTTTCAGTTTCTCCTCCCAAGCACCTTCTTCCATGCCTGCCTATGGATCTATTTGGGCACCCAAATATTTTTCAGTCTCACCCGGGGGATATATGTGACTACCTCCTTCCGTTCTTGCAGCGATTAAACAGGAAGGTCTTCCTCTTATATGTAAAATGGAAGCCTTTTGTCTTGTTGGTGTTAATAGGCAGGCCTGTATGTTCACAGAAGGATTGCAAAATCGTCAGATTTCGCCCCATCCCAATGTGCGAATCACTCAGGAGAACGATGTCATCCACATAGGCCAGAGTTGAGCAGTTGACTCGTGCTCCATCCAAGGTCATGCCTTCCACGTTGGAACTGGAACTGGCAGCGCGTTCTTCAGGCATTTGGTGCCTTTCATGCTGTGAGGGTCGCCTTTCCGATGTGAAGTTCACACATGCTACACTGATGTTCCCCGACTGTCAAGGATCGCATCTCACCTTTACACTTCGGATAGTGGCACACTCTGGATACGCTCAGCTAAATAGCTACCTTGCAATGCTGCTTGCATTGCAAGCCCATGTATCCTCTCTTAAGTGACTCTTCAGGCCAGTGCTGATTGTCAACCAGTCTCATCATCTTAGAAGGATGTCCAGCAAAAACCTGTCAGGTTTGCAAGTGGCCTTACAGAATTGATCAAGCACTCTGTGCCTGATTAAGGGACCGACATTGGGCGGGGGCAGGCCTTTTGAAATCCACCCTCTCGTCCTAGTTTCCACCAGCCCCATTTCTGACAATCCCCTCCCCGTGACCTCCATCCCTCCTGTACTCTCCTTAGGGATCAATGGTCGATCCCTCCTGCAGACCAGAGTGTAGTACCACTGGCAGTGGCCACTGCTTCCAGTAGCAGTGCCAGTACTGGACAGCTGATGGCCTCTGATTGCTCAACAAATCTTGGGAGGTGTGGCAGCATTAGTTTTGAAATTGTTTAAGTTTTAATTTTATTTATTAGTGTCTCAAGTAGGCTTACATTAACACTGCAATGAAGTTACTGTAAAAATCCACTAGTCGCCACACTCTGGCGCCTGTTTGGGTACATTGAGAGAGAATTTAGCATGTCAATGCACCTAACCAGCAGGTCTTTCAGGCTGTGGGAGGAAATTGGAGCACCTGGAGGAAACCCATGCAGACAGAAGGAGAATGTACAGACTCTGCACAGACAGTGACCCAAGCTGGAAACTGAACCCGAGTCCCTAGCACTATAAGGTAGCAGTGTTGACTACTGTGCCACTATGGCATCTGTGCATGAACATATCTAATATACAAATAGAAATAATAAATAGTAACATGGAAATGAGATATTGATATAAGGCTGTGTCATTTGAGAGAGTTATTTAAACAAATCATAGTAATTTAAAACTTTAAATTAAAAACATGGTTTCAAATTATGATTAGCATGAGGTTGTGTTTTCTGGGGAAATGTCAGATGCGCAAAGAAATAATCATGTGTTTATCTGAACAAAAGAAATGCAGGATGCTGATTCAAAGCAACCTCCCTGTACTTGTACACCATTTAACGCTGGCAAAATTTCAAGGACAACCAACCTGGGACCAGCTACAAAAGAACTGACTGCATTAATGGATCTGGAGTCATGATCAACATAATTTACAGTGTTCATTCAAAAAGAAATTGAACTTCATTTGTTTGCAAACCTGTAATAAGTTGGTAAATTACTTGATGCCATATCATTGTTCTATTGCGTATGGAGGCACAATAGTGAAAATGGTGCACGACTTTTCACCCTCTTCATCTACTTTTTTGTGGAAGACATTGCGATTGATTTTAACTCTGTCTGATCAGAAGAAGTGAGAGATGCTTTATTTCCATAACTCTGGTAAACACAGTGCTTTTCGGGTGCTCACAGGATTAGACTTGCTTGCCAGGGGAGGGCAGGATTTCTGACAACTACACTGTGTTGCCAAGTTGGAAATTTCTGCTTGCGTGGGGTCGGGGAGAGAAGATTCTGACACAGGAGCAGAAGACCTGTGGACAGAGCATGAATACTTTTTTGGGCCCCAGAAAAATCTCTTAAATGCTGAACATGAGATTGAAACATGTTCTGCCCAATTCTTACCTCAGAATTGTACTGGGGAGCTGTAAGTAACATTGGACTGTGATATTACAAACATGCTCCAAGCTGACACAGGCTGAAATCTGGACTGACCTGCTGAAGGCCCTGAAGCAAACAGATCATAAGAAAAAGGAGGAGATTTATTCAGCCCATCAAGGCTGCTCCACCATTCATTAGGATCATAGTTAATCCAACTGCGACCTTTACATAACTGCCTGGCCTTTCTCACATAACCTGATCGCATAACATAACCCCCTCTGTAGATCAAAAATCTGTTGAAGAAAGTAGTGGCAACTATCCCAGGAGCAGAAACTGGTTGCTACGTACAGGTTCCACCACTTAAAATTCCCATGTTTAAAGCAATCACTCGTATCCAACAAAGGCAACAATTATCCATTAACAGAAATTCCAAGTTGTTGGTTCTAGCATCTTGAAATCAGTTATTTGGGACAAAAAGCACAGTAAACAAGGGTGACATTATTTGCCTTCATTACTTTGGCGCACTTGCATGCTCTTTTTATGCTAGGTTACATAAAGCAATGGGCTGAATTGACAGCATGCTTTGTCCAATGGCCAGACGTCGCACAGGCTTGAAAGCTTAGGACTTTGTGTTGCAGTGTTTCCGGGTTGAGCTCTTCAGGAAAGTTGTACTGTGAGTGAGACATTGTCATTGGATTGAGTTGGCCTTCCCCTGCCTGCATGCCTAGCTGAAGGATCACTGGGTCAACGCATCTCTCATTTCTGTACCTTCCTGAATGTTTAAATTTCTGCCTCAAAGTCCTCACCCTGTGCAATCCTCAGTTTATCCTCCGACCCATCACTGGAGTTACCTTCCCTGGCCTGTGGTCCTGCCTCACTCTCCTCAGCCTACACACGTCCCACCTTGTCAGAGCTAGATTGTGCAGGGCACAGCACGCAACCACTATGGAGTAAATTGCAGTGATCCATCAGATCAGTAAAGGCATCGCAAGTGCATCATAAGCAGTCCGATGGTTCTCTCCACTACTGATCTTACGGATGCATGACTCCTATTATACCTCTTCTGTGCCTCAGTTCTTGGGTGGCAGAGTGGGGTCATCAGCCACCTCTTCAATGGATAGCCCGGGTCACTCAGAAACCATCCATCCAATGTTGTGGGAGCCAGAAGCAGCCTTGAGATTGTGTCACAAGGTGGATGAGTTGTGAGAGTTCTCTGGATAACAGGCATTTACTTGCAGAATCTGTGTCCTGTAGTTAGTCACAGACAAGTTACATATTCATTGAGCAGTACCCCTTCCTATTGATGAAAATCACTGGCTCTCCTGCCAGCACCTTAACGTGTGCAGTCTATAGCACCCTAGATGTGGGAAAACCCAGCCATCAATGCAATCTCTTATGCGCTCTGCCTGACTGCCCTCGTCTGTCCGGTAGCTGATGAAAGTGCTTGCGTGTCTGAAGATGACATTGGTCACTAGCTTGACACACACTATGTGGCTGAATAAGAGTCGCTGCACTAGTTCCCGACTTAGCCCTGAAATGAACATGAAGCGTAAAAGTAGATTATCATTGTGACCTTCAGTGCCCCTGGCATAGGGTAATCCCTCCCCACATTAGTTAGAGGCGATTTCAGGATCATCATGTTGCAAACTGATGTCACTGTGTCCCTGGTGAGACGCAGCCTTATGCGGCACTGGATGTCAGACATTTAGAGATAGTTGGCACACTGCCTGTAGATTCTAGCTTGTGGGTAGTGGCGATTTTGGTGACCCCTTCTGCCTCGGCCTCCCTGCTGGCACTGCACCAACTGAGCCTGTGCCTCTCCCCGTACAGGTCTCTGCCTGTGATGCTGCCTGCACATAACTTGCCTTGTCTCCGTTCTGCCCCTTTCCTCCTCTTCAGAGGAGGTCCCACCAACAGAGTACACTATCCCATTTGTTCAGATACAGAGAACTACTGCCTTGAAAATACTGGAACGCTGTCTTCCAATTCTCAAGAAAACATTCCATGGTGTTCCTGAAATGCTGGGAGTCACGCCTTCAATGCTAAACTAGGAAACTCAAGCTGAAAGCTGTACTCACACAGCTTCAAACGCTATAACAGAGAAGCTGCTGCTAAGGATGCCTTCTATCCCATTCTTGGATGAGGAAATGAAATAATAAGTGACAGGCACCCAACTGTTTTTCCTAAGTGTTGAGCTAAAACTAGTGCAGGCAGCATCAAATTACTGCTGACTGGACTTCTAATGACCTTAATTGATCCTTTAACTGTTGGCGGGGTGCACATTGGATTTGTGCGTGCACCTATCAACCACCATTGTGTGTGCGCACAATGACATCGGGAAACGTTCCTGACATCTTCTCGCCAGATTTTACGTGCTTCCGGGTTAGTCGTGAGCCTTGTGAACAATGGACAGGCTTTGGAGAGTCTACATTGTTGTAGCCCCTTCACCCCCGGATATTGACAGTGGGGAATGGGAAGAACAAACATTAGAAAACAAAATACAAAAATTGATAATATTTTCTGTACTTAAATCCTCTATATGATATGTGGTTATCGTTTGTACTGCATTTAAATAAGGCTACATAACAGAATGAAGCTACATATAGGGCACATTGGAGTTGATGTTGGTGTGACAGATATAGATAAACAATACCAAAGAATATGAAAAGACATAATAGGATATAGATAACTAGACAGATATCATGGACAATTGTGGAAAAACTTGAAGATCAGCATGGGGAGCATTGGATGCAATTAACCTATGCCCTTTCATTGTATCACAAACAGCATGATAAACTGGTGCCTCCTGTTCTTTTAAATGATTCTTGCACTCTGCCATTGCTCCCTGTGCTATTGATAGGCTGTGTGCATCAGTGGGAGCAGGACTGCTGTTGTGAATGGGTTACACTACTGAGAGATGGCCTGTACCTCCTAAAGGGGAGGGACATTGTGGCTGCAGAGACTGGTGGTGATCTTATTGGAAAATCAATTTGGATTGTGACAACTTTAGTAGTGGATTAACATTTGTAAGCTTGAACATCAAGATTTTCAGCTAAATTAGCAGAGGTCTTTGTGCAATAGTGGAAAGTAGAAAGATTAGTCATTATAAGGGACAGCTGACTCTCCAAACATATACTTACAACACTCACTGACACACTTTCCTCACAGGAGATGTTGTTGCATAAGAGCGGGCAACAGGAAAGAACTGGATGCTTTCTCTAATGCCATCACCAAGCATAACCCTTGCCCCTTTCTCATTTCCAATAACTGAGAACTGGAATCTACCCATTCAATGTGAAAGACAACAAATACAGTGAAGGTGAATAGATTTGATTTTACACTTTTTTTAGACACTGACGCCACACATATTTTAGAGGTAGATTTGGTTAGAGGAGGGGCTGGCACAGAGACATCAGGATAAGTGTGTAGGAACTGGGTGTAGTGTGGGGCAGGGGAGAATTGAAAGATAGCACAGGTACCATCTTGCCAAAGCAAGCAGGGCAGCCAGATAAGGACTTTGACATACCAGGTTAAAGCAGATGACCAACTGGTGCATAGTGTGCAGGAGACCTTGCCAGAAAGCCAACAGTCAATGCCAAGGAATGCAGAGGAGTTTAGCACTAACTTGGTATAGGGTTTCTTGCAGATCTTGGAGCCCATCCTTTTCAAGATGGAGCAAGTGGTCACCTTTATCAACACGTCTGCATACCGCACCATGTTTGTGTAAGCTGACAGTCATTGTCTGACCTTCCATTGCAAGTCACAGAGCTCCCCTCAAGTGTTTGAGTGCTGCTATGGAAGCTCACTGCTCTGGATACTTATCTGTCATTGTTATAAAAGATGTGCTGGTGACTGGTTATTTTAATCTTTTATGGGATCTGGGTGTCACTGACAAGGTTGGCAGTTCCTGCCCATCCCTAATTGCCCTTGGCCTGAGTGGCTTGCTAGGCCATATCAAAAGGCAGTGAAGAGTCAAGCACATTGCTGTGGGTCTGGAGTCACATGTAGGCCAGACCAGGTAAGAATGACAGATATCTTTCAGTAAAGGGCATTAGTGAATCAGATGGGATTGTAGAACAGTTAATGATAGTTTCATGGCACCATTACTGAGAATAGTTTTCAATTCCACATTTGTATTAATTATTTGAATTTACTGATCAGTAACATTTAAATTCCACCAATTGCAATGGTGGGATTTGAACCAGGTTGTTAGCCTCCTGATTACTAGATCACTGATGTTATCACTATGCCACCATTGCCCCTTAAAGATAGAAGAAATAGGTTGTATTATATGGTTGAGGTTATCGATGCCTCTCTTCAATTTCTTGATCATGGAGAGCTTAGGTAGAAATGGACTAGCTGCAATATACCATTCCTTCTTCTTCATGTTCCTCTACTTCCTATTCCTCCTCCTTTTTCACCATCCTCTCTAGCAATATGTTCTGCTCTGCATGGCCTCTCTTTATTCTCTTAGCCCATGTTCAATCCCTGAGAAATCCCTACCAGAACATTCACATCTGGAAGCAACTTGTTACAGCACAAACTTGTAGATGAATAGTAACCTACTACAGCCAGATCACACCTTGTAGACTCCTGAAAATATAAGCAAGCATAGTAGAGCACTTTTATTCAACAACACCAGTACCCAGGTGAATGATCCAGCAACTGTTTTAAGTGGTTTGTGATTCCTTAAAATAGATTTGGTGGGGCATCCTTCATACTTTTTAATTTGCATATGAAATTAACACAAGTCATAGACTGGAGCGTGGAGTTTGAAATTGGCATTATTGGTGTAAGGTTATCATTGTTCACTAACTGACATCATTATCCCCTGCACTGTGTGCTGCTGCGTTGTACATTCCCACATGGAAATCCCTTTAACAAGGTGCTGTTTGGTGCACTCACATTTGGAAATATACACACATAAATCGAACATTATTCATGTGGCTTAGGAGGCCATTAATGCCAAAAAAACTATTATTGGACTGAATTTTCACTGACTCAGAATATGTTCTCAACCCCATTGTTGGGCTATCTAATTTTCAGGACTGCCTTTAAAGGGTGCAGGTTGGTTCCTATTGAAAGCTCCACCTGGCGTTCAAAACCTGGCCAGCCCCAAGGCAAAGATAGGCATGTCGTACTCCTCCACAATTTTCTCAGAGCCGGGCCAGGTTTTTAAAGAGGGTTCACATTCCCTTGTGAATCACGAACCTTAGTCTGTATGAGGGGACCTCTTAAAGTGTAAGTCCCAAAGGACCTCCTCATGTCCCCTATGCCAAGTTAAGGGGCTCCAACCACCTCCCCATGGCTGCTCATGCCAAGCGATGGTACTTCCATGCCAACTGACTCAGTATTAACTGTCATAGAACCAATGAAACCCACAGTTGGATGTGCAAAATAGACCTTTAAAAATATCATTGATTGATTGATTCATTCATTACTTTTCAATATGTTAAAGTAAGTAATTTCGCTACAAGGTAATAAAAGTGTCAATCATCTGGACCCTCCTTAAAAGTATCATTAACAGAAACCACAGTCATTGAAACCAATTAACCTTGTGTAAATAAACATCGTGAAATTGAGTGCAGAATCAGGGAGTCAGGGCTGTGAATCAAACAATATTTTCTCTAGGGTGCAGCTGTTTCACAAGGGTAATGGATATCTGGGCTTTCACCTCAGCATACATAACGAGATAGAGGCAAAATACTGTGGATTCTGAAACAAAAACAGAAAACGCTTGACAAAATGTCATCCTGACTCAAAATGTTGACTCTGTTCTCTCTCCACAGATGCTGTCAGACCTGCTGAGATTTTCCAGCACTTTTTGTTTTTGCATACATAATGAGAGTTCTACGGAAGAGTCATATGGACTTGAAATGTTAATCCTGTTTCTCAATCCACAGATTCTGCCAGACGTGCTGTGCTTATCCAGCATTTTCTGTTTTTATTTCATACATAACAAGGCTTGGTTGAGAACATTGCAATCCATTAGCCTTCTGCTCATACCCGCCCCCAACAATGAAGATCTTGCGTTTGTGGTCACTTTCTACAGAGGTGGGTAAGTGGAGCCAGGACTTTCCCTCAATTCTGCTGCCCAGTTTGACGATGAAAATTCATGACATAGGGTCCAATTTCCCCTCCCCGAATTAGGTTTTTAGCAGTAATTTCCACGTTTCCCTCTTTTGTTCATTTCTAGTCCAAGTAGTGGAGTTCTAAATGCACTTAACAGAATGAATGAAATGCTGAAGGAGAAAATCCTGACCTTCTCCTCAGTAATTGCATTTCGACTTCATACAATGGTGACAAATATTAGTCCATGCTTTTGCTGACTTATACAAAGAGAAAAGAGCCAGGGTGACAGCTCAGCTTAGCCTTCATGCTTAGGTGACCTCCACAGCAAAAGAGTAGTTTTCATTATTTCATAGTGACCAATGTTAGACCGCTGTTTACGATGAGAGGCTGGATGTAGAGAAACAGCACTGTCACATTACAATAGTTATCATGTATAGTGGTCAATTTGGGTTATCGTAAACAACAGTGCCTGCTATGAGTGGTGGAGTTTGTGGTTCACTACCGTTTTCAATCTGCTACCGTCTTGTTTCCACCAGGCAGAGACTGTAAAGATTGGTCACATTAACTTGTGTTACTGGAGAGTACAAGAATGTATTGCTTTTGTTGTAGGACAGTTTTGAAAAACAATCTTGTTTTTTTAAGAAATAATTTTGCTTTTAGTGATTTTTGAAATAGCCCTGACAAGCTTTAATTTGCTCCTTGAAGATTCCTTCCATTTAACCTTAATTCACCAGATTTATTATCCTTGCCCCTTGGTGAGTGCATAGGCAATCCAGACCACAGCAAAGCGACTCAATTTGTTTAATTCATCTATCCACAAAGATTCTAAATAACCCTTCCCCCATTATACCCAACTATCCCAGTGTTTACACCTCCACAATCTAATCATGCATTCATTCAACACAATTAACATAGAAACATAGAAGCTTGGAGCAGAAGGAGGCCATTTGTCCCTTCGAGCCTGCTCTGCCATTCATCATGATGATGGCTGTTCGTCCAACTCAATAGCCTAATCCTGCTTTCTCCCCATAATCTTTGATGCCATTTGCCCCAAGTGCTATATCCATCCGCCTCTTGAATACTTTCAACGTTCGAACATCAACCACTTCCTGTGGTAATGAACTCCACAGGCTCACCACTCTTTGGGTGAAGAAATGTCTCACCTCCGTCCTAAATGGTTTACTCCGAATCCTCAGACTGTGACTCCTGGTTCTGGACTCCCCCACCATCAGGGACATCCTCCCTGCATCTAACCTGTCTAGTCCTGTAAGAACTTTATAAGTCTCTATGAGATCTCCCCTCATTTGTCTGAACTCCAGCGATAAAATTGTCACAATTTTGTAAAGAACTTGTTGAATTTCAATCTTTTATTTACATCAGTTTTAAACCTTTGATTCCTTGGCCTGTTGTCATGGTTTTGGTTGAAGTACTGTTGATTTAATTTCCCATTGGTATCACTGAACATACCCTGGCAGGCTGTGCAGGTATTGGCCCATACTCTGCCTGTGGCTGGGAAATCAAAATGTATTTATTTAGCATTGCATGAAGTGGCACAGTGCTGTTTATTTTTTCCCCACATTAAATTTAACGTTGTCCAACAATATTTTCTTCCCTTCTCTGTCTCTCATTTTAACTTTTGCAATCCCACTCCTGAACTTTCCATAATCCTCAACCTGGCACCTGAAATTTGTCAGAAACACCCATTCTCTGGTTTGTTTTTATTTCTTTTGTTATCCAGTGTGCATTAGCTTTGGATGCTCTACCCTCTTCCTTCAAAGGAATCTACTTAGTTTGCATCTGAACTATGTCTTGTCCAAATGTCTTCCATTGCTCCATAATTGTTCTACAGTACTACTGCCTTTTCCAATCTACTGGTCCCTTCTCAAATCATCTTCCCCATTTCGGCAATTTTACTGTTGGTAGTTTCTGCTCACTTTTCATAACTTAAAGAAAAATGTTTTGCTGTCATTATTAACTAGATCATAGAATCCCTATAGTGCAGAAGGAAGCCATTCGGCTCATTGAGCCTGCACTGACAACAATCCCACCCATATTCTATCCCCGTAACCCCATGTATTTACCCTGTTAGTCCCCCTGACACTAAGGGGCAATTTAGCACAGCCAATCAACCTAACCTGCACATCTTCAGACTGTTGGGAAGAAAGCAGATAACCCGGAGGAAACCCACGCAGACACAGGGAGGACGTTCAAACTCCACACAGTCACCAAAGGCCAGAATTAAACCCGGGTCCCTGACACTGTGAGGCAACCACTGTGCTACCGTGCTGCCCTACTGTAACACACTCCATTTGCCCTACTTAATTTCCTCAATCAGATCCAACATTGCTTCAATCCTTTGCAAAAGCAAAATCCCGTGGATGCTGGAAATCTGAAATAATAACAGACAATGCTGAAAATAGTCAACGAATTATGTAGCATTTGTGAACAGGTAAACACAGTAAACTTTTCAGGTCAATGATATTTAATGGGAAATGGGAGAAATTGGAAAATGTAATAAATTTTAAGCAGCTGAAATGGAGGAAGGGGGGACAAGAACAAAAGAAGAATGTACGCAATAGGTTGGATGATGAAAGAGGCTGTACAGGGCTGTACAGGGCCAGAAGGAGTAGTAATGGAACAAGTACAGAGCAAAAGATGTGAATAGCAGGATGATGAACAACTGCTGTCCAAAAACAATAAAAAAGAAAACAGGAGTTAAACCAAAACCTGGAAGGAAAGGAAACGAAATAGGGCAGGGATTATTGGCTGAAATTGTTAAACTCAATATCAGAAGTCTATAAAGTGCCTAATCAAAAGATGAATCACTGTCCCTAGAAATTCAACTTGAGCTTCATTGGAACAATGCGAGAATCCACGGACAGAGAAGTCGGTGTTCAACTGAAATGGAGGATTAAAACAATGGGTGACTGAGATATGCATATGCATTGAATTGAGGTGTTCCACAAACTGTTCTCACAATCTACATTCCCCCATTGTGCAGCAGACCCATTTCCTTCCTTCCTGCTTCCTTCCTTGTTGGACTGGAGACACACTGGGCTGATTTTTCCCCAAGACCACAGGGAATCCAAAATCAAGATGATTTTTGGGTCTGACTGGGTCCCAGCCCCATGGTGTGATATCTGGCTGAAACTTTGCAGGAGGTAACCAATTTGGGATGGTTGGCGCCTTCAGAAGATGGGAGTTAGACATGGCTATCTCTGTTTAAACAGTGCTCGTTGATATAGCTTCAGGCAGACACTATAATAAATGTGTGCAAAAGTTCAGTGCAGCAATATAGAAAGCAACTGTGGACAGGTGTCCCTGTGATTCAAGGACACCTCCTTGGCAATTGTGTTAAAGGCAGTAAGAGCCCAAAGGAATGTGTACTTTCCAGAGAGGATCATGAAGAGGCCAGCCAGCCAAACTAAGTAGATATGACTGAAGGTCAGCAGCCATCGTGTGATGAGCATAAAATGTAAAAAGTGCAGGAAGTACTGCAATGCCCTTCTAAGACTGGCAATGTGAGCAACATGCAATGCTCCGCCAGCAGATATTAAATAATTACATGAGCTGTGTGCCTCTGAGCAGAAGGGCCTGAAGGTAGACATTGTCCAAGAAAACTGTGGCCGTGTTTTCATATCCAGGCCCACTCATGCAAAGGAAGGGCTCACACAGAGTACTTTAGATTTCAGAGGCTGCTGAGTTAAACCATATAAACTATAAGGATCAGCACATATGAATGTGCCTCATTATGTTCAGGTATGGTTTTGCAGTCGTGGCGCTCTGGATGTTCACCTTTCAGGTAAAAAGAACATTCTGAAGAAGAATCAATATTCAATCAAAATATGAATTCTCTCTCTTTCCATAGGCGCGATCAGACCTGCTGAATATTTCCAGCAGTTGCTGTTGTTGCTATTAAAGACCCCTTTATGTCCTTTTCTAACTGATGGGGTGTGAGCAATACAGGCAAGAGCAGCATTGATTGTGGTGAATCAACTTCTTGAACTGCTGAAAGCATGACTGTGTGGCTGGTTAAGCCATTTTGAGAACAGTTAAGAGTCATGTTTAAGCCAAGCCTCTGTTGATGCAATCATTCCTTAATCCCATGCAGCAAATTGTGCCTGTAATTCACTAATCTTATTAATAACGCTAGATACTGGTGTATATATGGGTTCACATCTCCTCTTTTCCTTCAGTCTGATTCCTGCAATTATTGGGATATTTGAATTTCACTATGGTTCACATTTCTTTGTCCGCTGATCTTATTTCTGTTTTCCTTTGCCATTTTTTGATTCTCCGCCTCACCAAATTAAATACTAAAATATAGCTGTGGTAGTGAGAGCAAGGCCTCTTCAAGAGGACCATGTGACCGGGCCAGAACCAATGGAGTGCAAGCATGCAAAACTTGGCCAATTGGCAGCGAGGGCACACACCCCTGGGGCTGGAAGTTCGCAGTAAGAGTCAAAGCGTTGTTGGGATAGTTCTATGTAGTTGTGCTGTCAAACCTATAGTTGCAAATAGTTCTTCAAATGCAATAAATCCTCGAGTTATTACATTAATGAAAAGTACCATCAAGTGAATTTTTAATAGTGAAAAATAATTCAATAAAACATACTCATCAGCCAGGTTGCATTTTGACTTGTACGTTTTCTAAACATGGAGGAGCAATTTATTGGCCAAGGGAGTTTATTTTTCCACATGGTGGGTAAAATAGCTTCCGTCTCAGCTCTTTACGCGCAAGAGAATGTAACATATGAACTTCTTTCTCGATTTTCTACATTCAGATGGCATCCTGACTATGTCTGTCACATCGTTTCCCTTCAGGCTCACTCTCCCTCTTCTCTTGCATGTGTTTTATTAACATTTGGACAGTGTTGCACATGAAGTAGTGCACAGCACACTTAGAGAAATGATTTTACTCAGCAGTGTTTCGTTTTACACTTCTGAATAAACTCGCGAGGCCACTGTTCCTACCATTCTTTACAGCGACATGGAAGAATAATTACCCATCAATCGGGATGAAAATAGAATTCATGCTATTTTTTGTAATGCTCCCTTAACCCCTGCATCTAGCTGTTATACTAAGATAAACCTGCAGTATTTTGTTTATACCAGTAACTATAACTGGTATTGTTGTAGCTGGTGGACCAAGAAATTTGGGTTGCCATAATATCATCATGCACAAGTTCATCCCATTATCTTTGGCCATAGACAGTTGGCATAGCCAATTTATACTCTGTCCTATGCTGAGTATTTTGCTGCATGTTGGCTATTTTAGGTGTGCTGCATGAGCCTCAATAAAATACTGACAGTAAATCTCTCAGGTTTTACTGCACTATTGTTCTGCCAGTTAAATGCAGTCAGAGAATCTAGCTGAAAATTCAGCTATGCAGCTATGTGGATTTGCGTTTGGAAAAAACAGGCAAAACTGATTTTTGTCACAATGCAAAATGTATACAATTCAGCTGCTGATAAAGCATAATTTCTTTTTGATTAGTAAGCAATTACATTTCAAGAAGCAAAGATTTGTGACGTATTGTATGTCTACTTTGGCTATTTAGAATGAGGCCATTTTGACATCTTAACTCAAAAAGAATTACCACATTCCAAAATAAGAAGAAATATTGTTGACAATCGCATAGCGTTTGACAACTCACCCTAAAGGTTTAAGAAACATCTTCACATCTGCACTTACACCTTCTCTAATAGAGGAGCAAATTATTAGCCGAGATTGGTTACTTTTCCATGTAGTGGACAACATAGTTCCTGTCTCAATCGCTGACTCACAAAGGAAATGACATCATGACTGTGGTAGGCCAACACTGCACAAAGGCATTTCTCCAAACAGTTACTTACTGTTTATAATAAGGATCTTTTAAAGAGGGCTAATTTATATGGTCGCTGGATGTATAGGAAGACTTTTTCAGCTTAAGGAACGTGATTCTCCGAACTTGTCCATGCCCACCCCACTGCAAGTGAGAATGGAGAATCTGGCATTCTAGTTAAAACCCCATTCACTTTCAGTAGCACCAACGACTCCCACCAGTGAACGAAGATGGAAGCTTTTGGTGATTAATAAAAAAACAAATGGTTGGAGAGACACAGACAGGAAAATGCCAGTGATTTTCTTGATGAAACTCTCTTTCGTTCATTCTTCTTTTCGTGTTCTCTGCCCTAAGGTAAGTCCTTAGCAATTATTCATCTAGCCTTGACAAAGTACCGTGACTTTTACTCTGGGTAAGGCAAAAAAGTGGGCCTCGAGTTTATCTCAGCTGGAACTCCATGCTGTTGCCATCAATCTGTTCCACATGTCTACCCAACTGAGCTGTGGGGCCCTCCTTCCACTTCCTATACAACACAAAGCTACTTTGAAACAATACTTCAGGTCACTTGAGAGTACATTATGAAATGAATAGATAGCTCCTCTGGCTTTTCTGTACCTCAAAGAAAAATGTTACAACACTCTCATGAAATCTGATGGAATTCAAGAGGATTTTTTCTAATTTAATGCATTTGTTTTTTGTTCTTGTATTCAATTGATTTTGATTTGTCAGCAGGGTAACATGGAATGCTGATGTCAGCAGTATAGAAGCAAATTTATAATAAGTTTAGCACAAAACAATTTCCAATTCAGATCAACATTAAACCTGTGGCATCAACTCAGAATAATACGTTGTTAAAAGGAGATTAAATGAAGTACAGAATCTCAGGCTGAACCTCTTTGTCACTTTTTAAACTTCTCTGACATCAATTTAAACGTTTAGTGAGGGTAAATTTAGATTTTAGTTGCTGGAAGCCCCGTTCATTGCAGGACAATTAGACCTAGAAATACAGTCACCTTGTTCCCTTCTTTTTAGGTGCTAGCGGCATTCTATTCTCCTGAAAAGGTGGGCATGAAGCACATACGTTTCTGGGATGACATGTGTCACTCATCATATTGGATAATGTTGATGTGCTAGTGACAGCAGCTAATGTCAGGAACATTTTTAAATGCTAAATAACTTAAAAAGTTTAAGGTTTTAAAGTTTATTTATTAGTTCACAAGTAAACTTACATTAACACTGCAATGAAGTTACAGTGAAAGTCCCTGAGTCGCCACACTGCGGTGCCTGCTTGGATACACAGAAGGAGAATTTAGTGTGGCCAATGCCCCTGACTGGCACGTGTTTTGGACTGTGGGAGGAAACTGGAGCACCCTGAGGACACCCACGCAGACACGGGGAGAATGTGCATACTCCGCAAACTGCGCCTAGAATTGAACTCAGGATCCCTGGTTTAGGAGACAATGCTCACTGAGCTATGGAGACAAGTACTTAGTCCTATTCCTCAAAGGCTTCAGCACTTCATTCATCGTGCGGTGAAATTCCAAAGCACAATGTGGCACTGACTGGCAGGAAGATCCCATATTTTGATGATTGTAGAGCTGGAAGGAGTAGGCTTCCCCTTGCCAGCTGCCTAACTACCCCCAGCTTTGTTACCCATTGCACCACCACCCACCCTCTGCCTTGATTTTCACTACTTCCCCTGGTCAACAACCCACTCTCCTGCTCCTCCTAGTCCCACAGAATTAATTTTGTATTTACCCCTTTAGGGAACAGTGGGGACAGGCATGGGATGTGGCTGGAGAGTGCAGAGGGGCTTGGAGGTCCAGGGGGTGATCAGTGATATCATTGACCAGGTAGGGAGGGGGCATTTGATTGCTGGGAGGGAATCAGGTTAGGTTGGGGAAAACATTCTTCCATGTAGCAGCTCTCATCTCTAGGTAGCTGCTGGCTTTCCTGAGGCATGGAAAACCTGGCTGACCAGGGTCCCACTCAAAGTAGAAATAAAACTGGTTCACACGAGAAATGTGCCTCCTGGGTGCAGGGTGCTTGCCCACCCTGTCTCCTTGAAAACTAGCGGGCTTGAACAGCAATCCAGTGACACCCTATTTACAGTTTACCAACCTGAAAATGACCCATTAATTCTGACCGTCAGTTAGCCAAAATTCCATGCTAATATATTACCCCCAACTCTCTACGTTCTTATCTTGTGCAGAATCCTCTTAGTGTGGTTCGTTATCAAATACATTTTGAAGATTCAATTTCACTACACCAACTAATTTCCCTTTATGCACCCTGCCTTGTCACATCCTCAAAGAACGTTAATCAATTTGTTAAATACAATTTCCCTTTTAAAAAGAACATGCCTGATTGGATGATGATTTCCTACATTTCCTGCTATTATGTCCTTAGTAATGGATTCTAGCATACTTTCAATGACAGATGTTAGGCTAACTGCTCTCTGTCTCTCTCCATTCTTCAATAGAAGAATTATATCTGCGGTTTTCTAATCAATTGGGATCTTCCCAGCTTCTGGAGAATTTTGAAAGATTACAATGAGCTTGTGCACTATCCCCGCAGCCACTGCTTTTAAGATTCTAGGACGACCAGGGGACTTGTTAGCCTTTAGTCTTGTTAGTTTTCCTAGCACCTTTTCTCTGGTGATTAAGATTATTCCTTTGTAATTTCTGCCCCCACAATTTTCTACTATTATTCCAATGTTCTTAAGTGTTTTTTACTGTGACAAGAGATAAAAATACTTGTTCAAAGTCTCTACCACTTCCTTCTTTCCCATTTTTAATTAATCAGGGATAGGGGTAGAGGTTGTTAAAGTTTTAAATCAAACCAATCTCAAACTATCCACTTTGGGGTTAAACTTCACCCTGCCATGTCTGTCTGCCTTCTGCACTTGGGCACATACAAAAATAGTAATTTGATTATTAGTTTCAATCGGGTGTGGAATAATCATAGCTTCTATGAAACTGTTCTCCATTTCACCTGAATCTTCTTTCATGGTAATACTGTGTATGTTTTTACACTTGTGAGGTAATGTTGGCTCTTAGTACTGGTACCAGAATGAATTATTTAGCATCAACATGGTTTTAGCAGTGATGCTGTAGTGTCCATTTGCTCTAATGGTAGTATATCGATTACATGCATCAGGAAGACATTTTTTTAAATCTTTATAACCATTTAAAAAAGATGTTTTTAAAGCAGCTAAGACAAAATCCATTTGACGATTAATCCATTACAGTGGTAACGCACACCTTTGTAGATCAAAACAAATAACTGAGAGGGAGGTGAAATTGAATCTCTGTTTCCACTGTAGAACATCATCAACATATCTAATGCCCCCTCCGAGGGGTCTCTGATGTTGGCCAAAAGCAGGAACTAGATCCTGTCTATACACTAATGAGAGGACTCATTTCAGTTTAAAAACCCATTCCGGAAATGACTTAACTCGCGGCTCATTGACACAACTGTCTGAACATGCTCATCACCTCTCCTCATTTCTTGTCCACTCCTGCCCTCCAGCACCTACCTAAGGGCCACTGCCAGCATTGCAGCAATCTGACATCTATATCTGCTTTGGTGGAAAGCTGCATGGAAACAAACTGTAGGTGCCCACGGCTCACCAGTCTTATTAAAATGAGGCCAGCTTCTGGCTAAAACCAATTTTTATCTTCCATTTCTTGGAAAATGTTCAGGTTCCTAATGGGAAAAAGATGTCTGAAAATATCTCTAATACATTTTTAATATTGCCCCGATTGTTAAAACCCAGGTCTTACCGTACTGAGGGTTGCCAATGCCCAGTGATGTTGTTAAGCAAGATAGCCACCAGTGAGCACGCAAGCACCAAAGCTCTATTGGCATCACATTGAGGTACAGGTAAAAAAAAATCCACCTAACTTGTGCATCTTTGGACTGTGGGAGGAAACTGGAGTACCTGGAGGAAACCCATGCAGACACGAGAAGAATGTGCAAACTCCACACAGACAGTCATCCAAGGCTGAAATTGAACCTCGGTCTCTAGTGCTGTGAGGCATCAGTGCTAACCACTGTGCTGCTAAATGGGATGGAAGGAGGGGATGGTTGTTATCTGATGAGGAGGTTGGGCCTATATCCGATACAGTTTAAAGATTGAGATGTGATCTTAATGAATCATTGAGGTCCTGAGGGATTTGACAGAGTGGATGCTGAAAAGATATTTCCCCTTGTGAGAGAAACTAGAACTAGGGGAGACAGTTTACAAATAATGGGATTGCTATTTAAGGTAGAGGTGAGATTTTTTTTTTCTCTCATAATGTCGTGAATCTTTGGAATTCTCTTTCCAAGAGGTAAAGTCAATATATATTTTTAAGGCAGTGATGGATAGATTCCTGACTAATAAGGGTGAGAACGGTTATTAGGGGTAAGTAAGAATGTGGAGCTGAGGCGGAATTCTCTGATCTCGTCTGTGGCTGGGATTGATCTAGTCCTGCTGCTGTGAATTCAGATTTGGCTGAGCGCCAAATTCTCCATTCTTGCTGGCAGCTATAGCGAGGCCTGAGAGCCCAGAAAATGCCGGCTCCTATGGAGTGGCGAAGTATGCTTAAGGGACCAAATGGCCTACTTGTGCTTCAAATTCGCCCACTATGCACTATGTACAGAACCATGAGCCATATAATAATAAATGGCAAGTCTTGAAATACTCATGAAAGAAAGGTATCCATTCTTTGAAAGGAATTATTGCTCTTCCAACGTTAGAAAAGTGTCTATCGGAAACTGCCATTCAAAGTTTCAATAAGGGAAATTTAATCCCATTTCATGTCTCTTTAATCCTGTCCAAATAAACATATGGACATTGAAAAATCAGATTAAAGTAAGAATAACTTATTATAACTTTATAAAGAAGTTACTAAATGAAAATTACTTCTCCATTTCAGCCTGTGGAAGCAAATCCCTGACGGGCTAATTGAGTCATAAGTTTTGGAGCTCAGCCAAGCATTCTGAATAAGGCCACCTGAAAACTATATCAATAGAAACAGATGTTCTGAACATACCTTTTGAAAGATTCCCAAATCTAGAATTCTCTGAAGTGAACCAGGAGTCCTTGAGAAACTGGCTGACTCCACCAAAATTGTGGGTGTCTTGAGGTACCTAGCCCGTGATGGAACTGGCCAAGTCAGGAGTGGAGGAGGCAGATGGAACTGGGGGAGGGAATCTCAGAATCTGATCCCATCTGCCATTTTTAAAGGTCTGACTCTGTGAAAATTAGATATTTTAAAGTAAATTGAATAGATTTGAAAATGGGGGTTAAATTTAATGGAGGTGACTGAGGCCTTGACCCCTGCTTAAAAGCGAATGAGAGAACTGCATTGCTTCTTTTAGGTACGCCCCATTGAATTAAGTACCAATCAAGTGCTTGACAGACCAGCCATCCCCTGGATCATGGATAGTGTGTTGGAAATCCTGCTATGGACTAATGGGAGGCTAAGAGCTCTATTTAATGGCGTTGTTAACAGGGAGGTGGTGGCTGCTGCAAGAATGGCACCCACTTGAGGCATGGCATCATGGATGGTCCCAGGCCAGAGGTAAGTGATTGCTGGCAATTGGTGGGGGGGGGGGGGGGGGGGGGGGGGGGAGGGTGGCGGTGGCAGCAGACACACAAGAGTATGGGTTGTTAGCAAGGTGGCTCTGATCAGGCTCTCTCCCACCCTCCCAATTCCAGGACCCTCAATCAGGTACTGAGTGCCTTTGAATAAGGCACCCCGCCACCTGACCCTTGCTGCCAACACAGGTGTTTGGGTATTATGCTCCCTACATGGTGAATTCGTGCAGGCTATTGGGTTAACATGTTGCAATGAGCTACAGGAAAGTTCTAAATGGTCATTCAATAGCATTCTTCATTGGGTTGGAGGCAGGATCCCTACCTTCCAACCTTCCACCAGTTTAGATGTACTTACCGCCAGTAAACTCACCATGTGAGAGGGCATCAATATCTGCTCGTGTTTACTAGTGTAAAGCAGTCATTTACTTAAAATTTGGAGCTATTCTTTGGTGCACAAAACTAAATATTCAAAATTTCCCAAGCATTTCAATGAACAGCCTCAAGTGATTTCTTTAAGGATTGTGAATTAGACCACTCAACACTTAGTACATACCATTTATATTGGAATTACTGTTTTGGTTACTAATCTTCAATTTGTTTACCTTGGAAACTTAACATCTCTTTCAAAGTTGCCCAAATCAATATGGAGTTGGTGCATTTCCATTGATTGAATTGATTTATTGTCACATGTATTGGGATACAGTGAAAAATATTGCTTCTTGCACACTATATAGACAAAACATACCTAATGGAGCAGGCAAAGATAGGTACAGAATATCGTGTTGCAGTTACTGATAGGATGAGGCCAAAGATCGGCTTAATATGAGATAGGCCATTCAAAAGCCTAATAGCAGCAAGGAAGAAGCTGTTCTTGATTTGGTTGGTACATGTTTTCAGACTTTTGTATGTTTTTCCTGACAGAAAAAAACGGAAGAGAGTATGTGCAGGGTGTGGGGCCTGTGACTAGGCTGGCTGCTTTTCCGAGGCAACAAGAAGTATCGACAAAGTCAATGGATGTGAGGCTGCTTTGAGTGATGGACAGGGCTGCGCTCACAACTATTTGTAGTTTTTACGGTCTTGGTCAGAGCAGGAGCCATTGCAAGCTGTGATACATCCAGAAAGGATGCTTTCAATGATGTATCTGTTAAAATTGGTGAGATTTGTAGTAGACACGCCTAATTTCCTTAGCCTTCTAGTTGGGCCCAGTTAGACTACACTGTATCACAACAGCAATTTGGGCAGTCTAAGGCCCAAAGCACTTGGACAACTGAGAGTTGTCCTCCCATATTAAAACACCATAGCATGTGCCACTGTGTCACCCTGCCACAGCAGGGCACATTAGGCAGCATGATGGCACAGTAGTTAGCACTGCTGCCTCACAGCTCCAGGGACATGGGTTCGATTCCCGGCTAAGGTCACTGTCCATGTGGACTTTGCACATTCTCCCCATGTCTGCATGGGCTTCCTCCGAGTATTGCGGTTTCCTCCCACAGTCCAAAAACGTGCAGGTTAGGTTAATTGGCCATGCTAAATTGCCCCTTAGTGTCTCGGGATGCATAGGTTAGAGGGATTAGTGGGGTAAATATGAGGAGTGACAGGGATAGAGTCTGGGTGAAATTGTTGTCGGTGCAGACTGGATGGATCAAATGGCCTTCTTCTGCACTGTAGGGATTCAATGATCTTCTATGATTAAGCGACTCAGATGCCTGAGGCAGATTGTATATATTATGTAGTAAAAGCTGACATTTCCAAAATCACCATTATTTATGAGTAAGGATAATAAAAGCACAAACATATTTCATGCTGGAATAGGGGATCTTGTACTTTAATCAATTGAAGTTTCCCTATTCAGGCATAAAATATGCGGCAATGCTCATTATTACCATAATAATGCAGCAGGGAAGACATTTCAAAGCAATTACTGAGACTTTAGCTATGATCGTAATGGTACTTAAAAAGCATCTTTCCTACAGATGCCATATGCAGCTTAGTTGGATACATAAGCTATAAACATTGCAAATGTAACAGCACATCCCGAGAATTGATGACTATGAGTTTGTCATACGGCACATTAAAATGAATAACTGCTTAGTGATGAACAAATCTTGGCTGCTCACCCATAAATCTCAATCTGATTTTCTTTGTGAAACTGATTTTCACTTTCCATCTTTTATCCCAATATCTTTGCAAGTTTTCAAATAAAAATATTGTTTATCTTTTTTAATATAAAGTAAGATACAACATTATACATTTAGCAGTATGACGTTCTTATTTTTCAAATGCAGTAAAATTTTCCCCAGATATCATTAGTCCAATACCAGCAAATCAGCATGCTTCTATATTTTTAAGATTGGCAAAAATTGATGTCATGTTATCATACAAGTAACTCCCCATTAATGCTCTCTACACAACACTCCCCACCCCTTTTCATCTCAGCTCTTAACAGGTTAAGGGGAGGCGATGGTCGAGCAGTATTATCGCTAGACAATTAATCCAAAAACTCAGTTAATGTTCTGGGGACCTGGGTTTGAATCCCACCATAGCAGATGGTGAAGTTTGAATTAAATAAAAATTAGCTGGGTTTAAGAATCTACTGATGACCATGAAACTATTGTCGATTGTTGGAAAAAATCTATCTGGTTCGCTCGTGTCTTTTAGCGAAGGAAATTTGCCCTCCTTACCTGGTCTGCCCCACGTGTGGCTTCAGAGTCACAGCTATGTGGTTGACTCTCAACTGCCCTCTGAACAAGGGCAACTAAGGATGGGCAATAAATATTGGCCAGCTAGCAACGCCCATGTTCCACGGATGAATTTTAAAAAATTGAAGAAAGTTTTTATCAGGCTAATTATAGAAATTGTCAATGCCAATGGCTAGCAGTGGTCAAATGAAATAAGAATCCTCACGACAAAATATACATGTAAAATAGTTATTTATGTGTTTATCCTTTATCAGAATGTTAATATTTTTTAGGCCAAGCAACTGTTGAAATGTTTCTCAGCGTTGCTTGCTAATTTATATACTGGCGGATAAAGAAAGAGGAAATGTTGCTCAACTAAACACAAAGTTCAAGTTGACATCAGCAAACTGAGTGACAAAGCTTCCCATTTGAAACATTTACTTATTGTGTATCGTACCAGTGTGATTTACCTAAGAAACATCAATGGCTTCTTAGCTGAGTAACTGTTGAAACGATGTTAATATACAACATTAATAACATTGGCTATTTGGCTACTTGCTTAGATTAAGCATTTCCACTCTTGCCACAGACATGAAATGGCCCTGATAAACAGGCTAATTGTTGACACAGCATAATGGGCAGGATTCTACAGCCTCACTTGAGTGAAACTGGGAACTCCTGCCTGAGGTCAATAGAGATTTCCGTTGTCGGACCCTTGCCAAGTCCGATTCTGTGGTGGGCGAGCTGGTAGAGTTCCAGCCAACAACTTTCTTAATCCTACCCCTTTCATGGTGCACTAATAACGGGTTGTGTGGAGGGAACATGAAGAATTAGAGACTAAATTGAAAAAAACAGAATCACAAACTCATGGCTGAGGTTGTAATCCATGGATTACTAACTCAGCCATGAGTAATTTGGCATTGGATAAAGAAGATTGGAAAGTCGGATGCGGGTTCTAAGATTGGCGTGGGAGAAATGTCTTTTGATTCATTGAGCACTGGCACCGTACGAGGGAAAGAAATAGCTGTACTGTTGGTCCCACCTGAACTATACAGTGGCTAGTGCCCTGAGTCATATAACTAGGCTGTAGAGAGGGTTTTAAACTAAATAGTGGTGGGAGGTTGGGGGGAGGAGGGCATTTATATGAGGGGAAATTTAGAAAGTTAAAGAGGAAGGACAAGGCAATATGGGAGCGATATGGGTAACGATAATCAGAATGTGACAGGAAGGGACAAAGCTACAATCATAAGCGTGTACCAGGAAGTACTGTCAAAGTAGGGAAAAATGGATTTCAATTAATTGAAGGTGAAGCACAATTTGAATGAAGGGGACATTTAGAAATCCAAAGTTAATAGTTGGGGTAATAGTTGGGTAAAGACAAGCCAAATGGGATGCAAAGGCATTTAGATTTTAATAGTCACATCCAAAACTAAGATCCATTCAGGGAACAGTAGCAATAAATACAATTAAAGACAATTTATTTGAATGCACAGAGTATCCATGATGGTAGATAAATTAATGGCACAAATAGAGGCACAGAGAAATGTTTACAAGGGAAGAGTGGGATGGGGGAGAAATCCTGATAATACAGGAGGAAATAAGGACATTAGTGAAAAAGTGGTCCGGTTCCATTAGATTAGCAAAGTGGTCTGGAAAATTAGTTTGTAAAATGCTTTCATGACAGATCCCTGGAACTCTGGAACCAGCTAAGGATAAAGCTATTTTAGATTCCATATTGTGTAACGAGGCACAGTTAATTAGTAATGTTATAGAACATAGAACATTACAGCACAGTACAGGCCCTTCGGCCCTCGACGTTGTGACGACCAGTGGAACCAATCTAATGACCCTCTAACCTAAACTATTCCAAAGTTATCCATATGCCTATACACTGACCATTTGAACGCCCTTAAAGTTGGTGAGTCCACAACTCCACGCCATTACTACCCTTTGAGTAAAGAACCTACCTCTGACATCTGTTCTATAACTACCACCCCTTAATTTAAAGCTATGCCCCCTCGTGTTAGCCATCACCATCTGAGGAAAAAGGCTCTCACTGTCCACCCTACCTAACCCTCTGATCGTCTTGTACGCCTCAATTAGGTCACCTCGTAACCTTCTTCTCTCTAACGAAAATAACCTCAAGTCCCTCAGCCTTTCCTCATAAGACCTTCCCACCATACCAGGCAACATCCTGGTAAACCTCCTCTGCAGCCTTTCCAATGCCTCCACATCTTTCTTATAATGTGGCAACCAGAACTGTACGCATACTGCAAGTGTGGCCACACCAGAGTTTTGTACAGTTGAAACATGACCTCACGGCTCCGAAATTCAATCCCTCTACCAATAAAAGCTAACACACGTTACACCTTCTTAATAAGCCTATCAACCTGGGTGCCAACTTTCAGGGATCTATGCACGATGGTTAAGTGAGTGTAAGATAGAATATTATGTGAGGAATTGTGAGGGTATTCACCATGACTGTAACTTTAGAAAATCAGAATTTTTTTAAAAGGTGTAAAACTTGTCAATGTTGATGTTCAGAGAGACTTGAATGTGCTCAAACAAGCAAGGCAGAAAATTAGTATGCAGGTGCAACATATTGTATGCAATCTTGGTATATGTATGCAAGATTTAGAAAGGATATACTTGTATTTGAGGCAATCCAGCAAAGGTTCACTAGATTGATCCCTGGCCTGAAGGGGTTTTTTTTTGAGTAAAATGGTCTATATTTTCTGGCAAACATTCTTTTCAACTTGCTTGCATATCATCCTTCTCTAACTCTAATGCTTTGCTACCCAGCTGGGTGGGATTGCATTTGTCAGGTTCCATTCTTATCTATCTAAATGTAGTCAAGAATGCTGCATGTCTCTCTTTAAGCTCCACGTGGTTATTTCTGGGGTCTTCCATGGATTTTTCCTTGGCTCCCTCTTATTTCTTGCTAAATGCTGCTGTTTCACGTAAGAATGAAATGATTGACCTTCCTGCCAACTTCCTGCCCATTTCTGGGTTATCTTCCATGTTACAGTGGGAAGATAAGATGCCAGGCAGCCTGCCTGCTCTTGAGCCTACTGAGGCCATTGTGTGGCTAACTAATGGCTGGTAAAAGGATCGCATTCTACCTCTGCCATAATAATACATGTGACAGGGAAGGCAGAAACAAGGCAGGCAGCCTGCCAGCTTTCACTGCAGGGATGCTGGCAGGCAAGACGGGAGATACCTTTTTTTGGGGAATGCAGCTCCCCTGTGTCCATGGGAGCCACACACCCAAGACTGTACCACCCCTATAAACCTCCTTCCCAGACCTCTCAAACACAACCCCCACCCCATTCTCCTGCTGCGCTGTGATCTACAGGCATGTCTGTCCAAATTCTCTGGAATTATCTGAATGCCAGTATCCATGACTCTTCCTCTCTAGGGACTGATTGTAGTCCCAGCAGTGGCCAGTGCTCAATCATGGGACCACACAGCTGCCGTTTCATAAAACTGGCTATCAGATCTCCAGTGCAGGCCTTTCTCCCAGATGTGGGTGCAAGTTCCACCCTAAATCAATTAAAGCTACCACCAGCATATTATCGCTGTGGAACAGACAGATTTCTGGTTGGTGTGTTGGATGACGGACATTTTGGCCAGAGCTGGTCATCTAGCCTCTTGTACAATCCAACCCTTGAACTCATCCATAACTCTGCAGCCTGCATCCTGACGTGCACCAAATCTCACTTGCCCATCACCTCCAAGTTCGTTGGCTCACTGATCTACGTGGGCACCCATTGAGACAATGCTTTGAGTCTGTAATTCTCATCCTTGTTTCCAACTCCATTGTGACCCAACCCCGTCCTGAAATCTCCCCAAGGTGTACAAACCCCCTCCAATTCTGGCTTCTTGTGCATCCTCAATTTTAATTGCTTCACACTGGCAATCATATCTTTATCCGCCTGGGCCTTAGTTCTGACCTCTGTATCTTCATCCCTCCCTTCAAGGAATTAATTGGAGAGAACCTCTGTCCTAATAATCTTATGTGATTTGATATCAACTTTTGTTCAATGACCCTCCTGTGAAGCACCCTGGGATATTCTACAATGTTAAAGGCGCAATATAAATGCAAAGTGGTTGTTGATTATTTGGGTTTCTTGTCTGCTTTGAAAGCAATATAGATCAGGGAACTGACTATATGGAATGGATTACAGTCATAGACTGGATGGGAATGTAAATGTTGGGATGAAAGCCCTTCCCTGACCTGGAACACTTAGTACAGACATGTTCATTTTCTTTTCAGAGTTGAACTTGTCTTGGATATTTCTCTTGAGTTTCAGTGCTGTAATTATTTTTGTTTTTCTCACCCAAGGCTAAATCCATCATCATTGTTTCTTAACTACACTGGAGCAACAAATGGATCACTGCTACCGCTGACAAAATCATTCAAGTTCTCTGTCTTAAATCTCAATCCAAAGGTACAATGAAACACATTTTCAGGATCAAGGAAGGTGACCCAAAAGTTATAGGGATGAAAAGTGTATTCTCATGTTCCCAGTGGGGAGACACATTCACAAAGTGTGGGTCAGGGAATTCAGGCTCCTTTTGACTTTGATTACAGAATTCAGGGACTGAATCTTGCTCATTCCCCTGTGGCGAGTTTGGTGGGTGGGTGGCCATATAACCAGGCAGGATGGTGGTAGCACCATGATTAAGATCCTCACGAATGACCCTACCACCAATTGCAGCCCTGAAATGGGCAATTGATGCCCACTCAGGGTCTTATCCTTCTGGTAAGAATCCAGGGCTGGGCAGGGGCTTAACATGTGGGGAGCACAACAAGCAAAACCTGGGTGCAGTGGGAGGGGGTGGTGGTTTCGTTCAACAGCACTCAGTGCCTGATTGAAGGAAGCAGCTGCAGTGACATAGCCTCATACCTGCCACTTTTCCCATTACCCATACATCCCACCTTGTGATCACCAACCCACCATCACTCACCTGTGCCTGGCTCTCCTCTGTTCTCAAGTGGATGCCTTACCAACATCAGTCACCACATCTGTGGTGCTGTCGCTGAGTGCAGAAAAGCTTCTGGCTTCTGATTAATTAGGAATAATGGTAGGAAGGACTATTACTTACATGGCGAAAAGCTGCAGCATGCTACGGTGCAGAGGGACCTGGGGGTCCTTGTGCATGAGTCGCAAAAACCCAGCCTGCAGGTGCAGCAGGTGGTCAGGAAGGCGAATGGGATGCTGGCCTTTATAGCGAGGGGGATTGAATATAAAAGCAGGGAGGTCTTGCTGTAACTGTACTGGGCACTGGTGAGGCCGCAGCTGGAGTACTGTGTGCAGTTTTGGTCGCCGCACTTGCGCAAGGATATTTTGGCCTTGGAGGGAGTGCAGAGGAGGTTCACTAGGCTGATATCGGAATTGAGGGGGTTGAGCTATGAGGAGAGGCTGAATAAACTGGGCTTGTACTCGTTAGAGTTTAGAAGGATGAGGGGAGATCTCATTGAGACGTACAAGATGATGAAAGCGATGGATAGGGTAGAGGTGGAGAGGTTCTTCCCACTCAGAAAGGACAGCAGGACTAGAGGGCACAGCCTCAAGATAAGGGGGGGGGGGCAGTTTAGAACGGAGTTGAGGAGGAACTTCTTCACTCAAAGGGTGGTGAATCTTTGGAATTCTCTGCCTGTTGAAGTGGTTGAGGCTTCCTCGCTAAATATATTTAAGACGTGGGTAGATAGGTTTTTGGTAGGCAAGGGGATTAAGGATTATGGGGAGAAGGCGCGCAAGTGGAACTGAGCCACTTCAAATCAGCCATGATCTTATTGAATGGTGGGGCAGGCTCGAAGGGCTAGATGGCCTACTCCTGCTCCTATTTCTTATGTTCTTATTGGCTGGCAGTTTTTGGTGAGGAGATCTAGTGCCTACCACCACTTCCCCTCATCCTTCATCCTGATCAGGGCTATTTGTCAAGCACCTAGGTAGCACGAGATGTACAAACTTTCCCAAAAAGAGGCAACGCAGCGGTCTCGCCAGCTCTCTAATCAGCTGCCAAGAACCCTGTCACCACTTCAAGATTCTGCCCAAGGTTATAGAAGGAGCCTAAAAGTTTGAGCTAAACTGTGACTATTGTTCAATTCTTCCTGTGTACAAACAAAGCCATATTTACTTCAATAACAGAATATTTAAATTCCCCTTATCATGTTACAGCAGACTGACTACTTTATCTAATTTGATTTGAGGAAGGGAAGTTTATTTGAGTTCTTTTCAGGTACAGTGATTATGATGCACACTCACCACGTACCTGGTCACATTGAGATAGGCAGTATGCAAATATTGTGCTGCTTCTTATTTCTAAACCATTTCAAATTGTAACTAAGTGCTAACCCCACTACTGACTGGCTGCATACCGGAAAAGAGTGATAGCAGCATGTATGCACGGTGAGCACATGGTTCAGCTCGCTTGCAGGTCTTAAGGGCAGTCTGCTCTTCTTCAAGGGCACCTGCCGTTATTATACAGGATCTGCAGCCCACTAACTGCGGAGCACTTGGAGAGAAGCAAGGTGTTTACCCCAGTCCAACGCCAGCATCTCCACATCATGAGAAGCAAAGACACAGACAATGGAGCTAAGGCCAAGATAGAGAACTCCCAGGTTTCTGATGTGATACTAGAGGCTTTACTATAGGAGATGCAAAGGAGGAGAGAGTATTTCTGTGAGGGGCAGGCCCTGAGAAAGGGATGGAAGAAGTTGACCAACGAGATCAATAACTTGGAATCTCACCCTGAGGATCTGGCAGTAGTACTGTAAGAAACTCGATGACCTCATATGGGTGGCCAAGGTCAGGAAATGCATCTTCACGTGATACCTCCAAACTACTGACCACAGACCTCTCATGATGTCCCATGCACTACATCCCCATCACTCACTCACTCATCAGCAATCATAACTTATGTTCCTCATCTATGGAACCATTCTTGTGAACCTTGACTACACTCTTTCCGGTGCCATCATACCTTTCCTAAAGTGCACTGCCTAGAACTGGATGCAATACTTCAGCTGTGGCCAAACTACAGTTTTTTTTTTACAGGTTAAACATAATCTGATTGCTCTTGTAGTCCATGAACTTATTAATAAGGCCTCAGATACTGTGTGCTTTATTAATCATATCTCAACCTGTCCTGCCACCTTCAATGATCTTTATACATACGTATTCAGGTGCCTCTACTTCTGCACCTTAATAGAGTATACCCTTTACTGTCCCTCATGTTCTTCTTACCAAAATGAATCATTTCACATTTTTCCTCATGGAACTTCATCTGCCATTTGTCCACCCACTTTTTGAACAAGGTTGTAACATTTGGAATTCTCCAGTCCTCTCCTGATAATTTGTCTTCAGGCACCACTCCTGAATTTAAGGAAAATTGGAAGATTGTAGCTAGTAATGTCAGAACTATCACCTTCACTTCCTTCAATAACCTTGAATGTACCTCATCGGGTCCTGGCGTTCTATTAATTTTAGAATCGAGAATCCTACAGAGTAGATGGAGGCCATTTGGCCCATTGAGTCTGCACCGACCACAATCTCACTCAGGCTCTATCCCCATAACCCCATGCATTTGCCCTAGCTAGTCCTCTGACACTGAGGGGCAATTTAGCGTGGCCAATCCACCTAACCTGCACATCTTTGGACTGTGGGAGGAAACTAGAGCACCTGGAGGAAACCCACGCAGACACGGGGGAATGTACAAACTCCATACAGTGAGTATCTGAGCCAGGAATCGAACCCGGGTCCCTGGTACTGCAAGGCAGCAGTGCTAACCACTTTGCCACCCAAACTTGAAGTTCAGACAGCCCATTCAATATGTCCTCTTTATCAATTTTGAATCCATCCAGTGTATTAATTACCTCCCGTTTCACCGTGGCCTGACTGGAATCAGCATTTCTCTTGACAATGAAGAAAAAGTATTTGATTAATACCTCATCTATCCCCCTGCTGTCCTATGTTAATCCCCCTTTTGACCCCTAATCAGCCCTACTCTTCCTTTCACCACCATTTTACTCTTGTCATATCTCTCAGACATAAAAGAGATCATAAACTTTTTAAATCAAACCAGACCTTTTTTTTAAAGTGGACCTTGCTGAATCAATAGATTGTTGCTACAAGTCACATGATTCACAAGTTGACTATAGTTATAGGTCACATGACTCAAATTGGCAGCAGTTTCTGGAAATTTCCAGCAGCAATTATAGGACAAAAACTCAACTTTTATTCTTGTGGAATCTTACACCTTTCATTGTGAGATCACATCACGATTAACAAAAGTAGGGACCATTACATAACTTGTCTCCGCAGTCTGGCTATAACAAAAGGTGAGTAATCAAAATGGTTTTTTTTACCTGCAGTGGTGCTAAAGTCACCATCTATCTCCTAAGGAAGAGAATGGATTTTGGCCATAGGCACTGAGACTGCTCGTTAGCCTGCAACTGACTAATTAATGGGCTTCATTACATGACTTAAACTTCTGGCCTTTGGAAAGTTTTAGTATTACATTCCCTGACTCGCAACTCAGTCTGCTGTTTAACTCCACGCTGCATATATCAAAACAGGACGCCATGCTGAGAAGTTGGGAAATGTGTGGGTTTGCAGGGATAGGGTAAGGGAGACAGCCTCAGTAAGGTACTCTGTCAGAGAGTTGATGCAGACTCAATGGACACTGTCCAAATGATGAAAAATTCTCTCATGCCAAGGGGCAGAACCTGGGCAGTGTTGGGGCAGTTCTTTGGTAGTCCCAGGGAGCAGCACTTGCACAGTGTCTGTACAGCGCTGGAGTAATACTAAGCAATGCACTCATCTGAGTTACCCTGGGAGATCTGCCCACCAGGTGCATGTCACAGGATAAAAGTCATAATTCATGCTGGTCTGCCCTCACACGGGCATTGATGGACTTTCCTACATGGAAGGGATGATTCAGGTATAGAAACCTGATAATGAACCAGCCTTTATTATTACGTTGGGGGTGGGGACAATTGCAACAAGACTTCCCACCAATGTAAAACGCAACATGGACGTCTTGGTAGATTTTCTCTCTCCCATCACGAAATCCGCCTGAAAAGAACGAGGAGTGAAAAATTCCAGACAGTATGTCTTGGGGAGAAGTAATGAAGCTAACACCCTGAAACTATAAAGGGATAGAGACAGATTTATGAGTGGGTGAGCAACTAAACTGTGGATAACTACAGTATGAAACAACTGAATATTCCCTGCATACATATTATGATAAAATTGGAAAGATCAACAAATCTGTTCATTCTTGTAATGTAACCACGCAAGGCTCACTAGACTGGTTAAAGAAAACACCAGGCATGGAAATAAATATAAGGAAAATGAAGTTAGTCTGCTATAATTTACATTATTCTTAATTTTGCTACTATTCTGCTTAAGATGCCAAAACAAGGATGTGTGCATGAACTGACATTTGTAATTACCAGGTAAAAGTTCCTGCAATTGTGGAAAAAAAATCTATATTTGAGTTTAGAGTTGGAGACAGTCATCAGTTACAAAGAAGGTTGTGTTAGTGTAGTGACAGTGATAAGAAGATGGCAGATCTACTTTGCCTTCATCTGTGTACAGTTATGGTCACATTAAACTATTATTATTATTAAACTAGAAAGGGTGCAGAAAAGATTTACTAGGATGCTACCGGGACTTGATGGATTGAGTTATAAGAGGCTGGATAGACTGGGACTTATAGAAGTCTATAAAATAATGAGGGGCATAGATCAGCAAGATAGTCAATATATTTTTCCAAAGGCAGGGGAGTCTAAAACTAGGGGGCATAGGTTTAAGGTGAGAGGGGAGAGATACAAAAGAGGGGAAATTTTTTCACACAGAGGGTGAGTGTCTGGAACAAGTTGACAGAGGTAGCAGTAGAGGTGGGTACAATTTTGCCTTTTAAAAAGCTTTTAGACAGTTACAGGGGTAAGATGGATATAAGCCAAATGTAGGCCATTGGGACTAGCTTAAAGGTTAAAAAAGGGGTAGCATGGACAAGTTGGGCTCAAGGGCCTGTTTCCATGCTGTAAACCTGTATGACTCTATGCCTTCTGCATCATCCACAATCAGTAAGTTCCCATTTTAAGTTGCTTCACTTTAAGTTGTTTTGTTTCAGTCATTTTTGTTTTAGATCAGTTTTTTCTGATTTAAGTTACAATTTCCATTTTAGATTTGTTTCGCGCCATCACCTTTCTTGCATCATTGTCGTCAGATCCCAGTGCATGCATGTGATCATGCATTGCCACCCATCTTACTTGCAGTTCTTTTTCATTGCTGCCCTTCACCTGTTGCTATCGTGCAGTGCATGTCATCGTGCATTCCTGCATATAACATCAGGTGCTTTGATTCAATTGATGCCACTGTTAGGTAGACTGTTCATACTGTATTTGAGGCAACATTTATTAAAAAACCTCGGATGCATCCAAAGCTAGAGTTGTTTTCTTCAAGCAAAAAGTGGGATTTAAATTTGATTTAAATGTTGAAGTTTCAGGAGTGTCTGCTGTGGGTGAGACTTTTAAATTACTGTTAAATATCAGCCAGGAATGCCCAGTTAAGTGCTGATAACAAGCCTGCCTGCTGCTGCAAAGAAATCAAGAAAATCCATCACCTTATCAGTGAAATTAGATGATTTTAAAATGTCTCAAGGTTGGTGAGTGACATCTAATTTGAATTTATACAGAATTTCTTTCATATTCAGTAATTTATTTTATTTGCAAGTTATTTCAGCTACGAATGCACAGTATGGTACAGTATTTCAACTTGTACATTGTTTTTTATTCCCCAGGTGAGAAATGTCTGATGGAACATAGCTCCAGCTTTAACACTGCACTTTCTAAAGTCCTCGGAGATTAATTGCCTCAAAAGTCCCAGCAAGAGCATGCTGCACCCATGGTGATTGCATGAACTAACGCAGGTTTATCAGGAGCAATTTTTTTTTATATTCATTCATGGGATGTAGGAGCCACTGGCTAGATCAGCATTTACTGCCCATCCCTAATTGCCCTTGAAAAGATGGTGATGAGCTGCCTCCTTGAACTGCTGCAGTTTGTGGGGTAGGTAGATGTTGTTAGTGAGGGAGTTCTAGGATTTTGACCTGTGAGTGAAGGAACAATGATATATTTCTAAGTCAGGATGGTGAATGGCTTTGAGAGGGACTTCTAGGTGATGGTGTTCCCGCGTGTCTGCTGACCTCGTCCTTCTAGATTGTGCATCATGGGTTTAGAAAGTGTTGCCTAATGAACCTTGTGAGTTCATGCAGTATGTCTTGTAGATGATACACATTGCTGCCACTGGTTGTCATGGTGGAGGGATTGAATATTTGTGGATGTGGTGCTAATCAAGCATGCTATTTGTCCTATACAATGTCCTAGACAATTCTCGCGTATTGTTGGAGCTGCACACATCCAGGCATGTGAATCATACTCCGACACACTCCTGACTTGTGCCTTGTAGATGGGGTGTCAGAAGGTGAGTTGCTCACCGCAGGTTCCTAGCCTCGGACCTGCTCTTGTAGCCACAGTATTTATTTGGCTTGTTCAGCAGCTTCTGGTCAATGGTAACCCCAGGATAATGGAAGATTCAGTGATGATAATGCCATTCATTGTCAAGAGGTGATGATTAGATTCTCTTGTTGGAGATGGTCATTGTCTAGCGCTTGTGTGGCATGAAACTTACCACTTGCCAGCGCAATCTTGCCCAAATCTTGCTGCATTGGGACAGGGACTGTTTCAGTACCCGAGGAGTCATAAATCATGCTAATTATGCAATCATCAATGAATAACTTCACTTCTGACCTAGTAGTGGAAGAAAGGTCATTGGTGAAGCAGCTAAAGATGACTGGATCTAGGATACAGCTCATTGAGCTGGTGCAGAAAGTTGATGCTTAAGCTCTCTATGCTGCAGACTCTATATTATTGAGAGTCAGAGGCCTTAGCAGTCGAGAATGTTGGAGCATGTGGTCATAGAAAGATCATTTGGACTCATAGAGCACTGATTCTGAACATGACCACATGCTATGCAGAAGTGTTTTACTAACTCCACTAATATGGAACGTGATCCATCAATCATGAAGCAATGCTGGTTCATTTGACATTGGACCTGTGAGAGCAGAACTTAACTGAGCCATGGAATGGATTAATAATTAACAGGGTGCCCCATTGCTCAGCCCAAAAAAATGAGGCATTAACTCTTCCCATCCGAAAAGAGACCCCTCCCATATTGATTACTGGACAGAGGTTTTATGGACTCTGCAACCTCAAGAGTTTCAGCTTGGTACAGATGATATTTGCCAGCATGTCAAGCACCTTCTGTCCTCTCCCGTTACCCACCGAGTTGCCCCCACCCTCATATACAGTCATTGCCTTGTCATTCCACTCCCTCCTATAATCCTTCAGTCTCCTTCAATTATCATTTTGTGAAAATTCCTGCACTATCCCATTTCCAGAACCAGCAATTTAGGAGCAAGGAGCCAGAGTAGGCCATTTTCCCCCTCAAGCCTGTTCCATTCAGTTAGATCATGGCTGATCTTCTACCTCAATGCCATTTTCCTGCATCACCCCCATATCTTGTGATATCTTTAATATCTAGAAATTTATCAATCTCTGCCTTGAATATACTCAATGGCTGATCCTCTATAACCGTCTGGGTAGAGAATTCCATAGATTCACCACGCTCAGAATGAAAAACTTCCTCCTCATCATAGTCTTTATTGGCCTACCGTGCTAAATTCTCCCTCAGTCTACCTGAACAGGTGCCTGAGTGTGGCGACTGTGTTAATGTAAGCTTACTTATGACACTATTAAATAAACTTTGAACTTTAGCTTGAGACATGTACATCTGGTTCTTGACCCCCAATGTGGTGTCTGGCCCCTTTAAGGAGTGATCTTCTGAAAGGGTCACATGAACCGAGGTGCCTAATCAGGAAACAAGTTGTGGCTTCACTTCAACATGCCTGGGTTTGTCCCTGCAGTTAGATCTTGGCAGGATGGCTGTAAGCATCAAATGTGCATTGCTCTGTATATGGTTATTACTGTTAATGTATGTTCTTTGTTCTTTAATAACTGGTGGAGCCAAGTTACTGCACCCAAGAAACATCCTTCCTGCATCTACTTTGTTGAGCAGTTGCAGTATCACTTCTGCCTAGCAGTAACACCTTGCTCCCACAGCATCACATCTTTGTGTTCTTATTTATCTTGCCTATTTCCTGAAGTCTGCATTGAGTAAAGCAGGTCAGAAAGCCAAAGGGTGTGTATCAGTCTGAGTTACTCTCAGATAAAGGCACAATACTGCGGATGCTGGAATCTGAAATAAAAATAAGAAATGCTGGAGAAACTCAGCAAGTCTGATAGCATCTGTGCAAAGGGAATACAGCCAACGTTTTCAGTCTGGATGACCCTTCATTAGAGCTGAAAGCAAAGAAAATCTGACAAGCTTTATAGTAGGAGGGTGGGGGAACTGTAATTGGAGAAAGGAAATGAAAATAATGATAATAAAGCCTGAGAAAGGTGCTAAAAGCTTCCATTAAGCGACTGTAATTTGTAAATGGAAAAACAAGGGTACAGATTGCTAGGGAGCTACATGAGGAACATGGCAGCTGGCCCTAAAAGATGGGGAGGTGGGGCTGGAGACAAGATGGAGAGCAGGATTTCAGAAGTGGAAAAATAAAAATAGGAATGAAACATGATAAAAATGGATGAATGAGATGAAACGAACAAACAAAATAAATGGAAATGGGGTGAAGGTGGAGGGGAGAATTCACGCTCTGAAGTTGTTGAACTCAATGTTCGGTCTGGAAGGCTGTAAAGTATCCAGTTGAAAATTCATCCTTTTTTATCACATTCCTCAGATAGCCTCCTAACAATCAATACTTACATCTCCTCTCCACAGATGCTGTAAGACCTGCTGAGCTTCTCCAGCATTTTCTGTTCTTGAATCACTGTCAGGCCTGATATAGGTGGATCAAATATGGAGTACTGTTCTCTTTACCCTGTAATGCACCTCAATTTGATCCTCACAGCCCAACCGTAATGCACCAATTTTTCAATTCAACTGTTTCTTTTCCAGAATATGTTCTATTAATACCATTCAATCAAAATTCAAATCATGTCAACAAGGATCACAGTACTTTTCCACATCCAATTTCAGAGCACCACAGAAAAGCCCCCATTAAAATGCAGAATCGTGTAATATAAATCATGTTAGAACCAATAACCCTGCAACACAAAATTATTCTTCAAGAGTGTGAACATTGCGTACCTTTGAATGTTGAACTGGGCTACTGAACTAAATGACAGAACTAGTGCAAAAAAACTACTTTAATTTTTCACCTCGTTACCCGTAACATGCCTCAGCTGAATTTCCGATCTTTATTCTGTCACTAAGCTTTAGTATTCAAAGAGGTGACACATGAAAAGGGAAGAAACACATGATTTGATCACTCTTTTTATTATCCATATGATAGGTACTGAGCCAAGTTAAAACATGCGATGCATAGGAGCTGAATGTAACTTTACTTACTGGTTTTGTCAAAGTAGCATCAAACCAATTTATATTTATTAATCATCTATGTCAAAGTAATTATGCAGTTTCCCTTGTGAAAATACTTCCCTTGCAGTTCTCTCTGTTTTATGTTGTTCATAAGGACAGTTTACACATAATAAAGTGGGATTAATTTTAGTTCAGTTCCATGCTTTCTTAGCACAGTGGTAAGTCAGTTAGAGCAAATACAAACTATTGGTTATAAAACCCATGAAGGAGTCAGTATCATATGTTCATACTATTTAGCACTAATAATATTCAGCTCAGATCTTTTACAGACTGTTAGGTTTCCATTGCAGTGTAAGTGAGCTACAATGCACACCTAGTAATAGGAATTTTAACCTATTAGTGTTAGTGGGTTTCTGTGAGGGCAGTGGGTTAAAGCACCTAAAATTACTAGTGTATCTTGAAACTGCCAGATGGCTTTGAGTGCATTATTCAGATGCAGAAAAACCCCCTGTAGGACTGTTTGGTTTTCCATTTAAATATGCTGAATGATTATTAACTACTGTTTAAACCACAAAACTCTGATTTAACCTCTATGCATGCAGGTTTTGCAGGCTTCAGGGGTCTCATTGGGAAAAACAAGGCAAGAGGACATTGGGAATTGACAGGGTTGAGCAATTGACAGGCAAGGAAGGCGTTAAGTATTGTAATGCATTCCTAGCCTAAGTGAGATGCTTTTACTCACAAGGCTTTTCTGAGAGTATGCTTTCACTGCTTTGCAAATGATTCCAATACTTTGGAGATCATTACTGTTATTTTGGAGTATTTTTGCCCTTGATCCACACTTCTCAGCTGCCAACTGTCACAGCAGCATGGGAGCCACTGCACAGAATCACAGAATTAATAGTGGAGGAGGAGACCATTTGGCCCATTGTGTGTGCACCAGCTCTCCAAATGAGCATTATGACTTAGTGTAACTCCCTTGCCTTTTCCCTGTACTCATGCACATTGTTCCTAGTCAACTAATCATCTAATGTCCCCTTGAATGCCTCGAATGAATCTGCCTCCACCTCACTTCCAGGCAGAGCACTCCAGACCCAAACCACTCAGATGAAAAAGTTTTTGCTCACATCCATTTGCTTCTGTTGCAAATCACTTTAAATCTGCGCCCTCTCATTCTTGATCCTTTTACGAGCGGAACAGTTTCTCCTTAACTACTCTGTCTAGCTTCCTCATGATTTTGATCAAATCTCCACTTAGTCTTCTCCTCTACAAAGTCTTCTCTCTCCCCAACTTCTGAAGTTTCTCATCTCTGGAACCATTATTGTAAACCTCTTCTGCACTCCCTCCAATGTATTCACATCCTTCCTACAGTATGGCATCCTGAACAGTATTCCAGCTGAGGTCTAACTCGTATTTTGTATAAAGTTCAGCATAACCTCCTTGCTCTTGTACTCTATGACCGTATTATTAAGGCCCTGAATACTATATGTTTTATTAACTGGTTTCTCCACTTCTCTACGTCCTTTTGAAGTTTTACACTGCCCTCTTCATAGTTTATGATACTATCAAATTTTATATCATTAGCAAATTTTGAAATTGTCCTCTAAACACCAAGATCTAGATCATTAACATATATCAGGAAAAGCATGAGTCCCAATACCAATCTTTGGGAAAAACCATTAAAAATGTTCCTCCCAACTAAAGAATATTCATCAACTGTTATTCAGCCATTTTTGTATCCACACTGCTACTGTTCCTTTTATTTTGAGTTTTTGTCACAAGTACGTCCTGTGGACTGAATTAAATGCCTCCTGGAAGTTCAAGCACACCCCCATCTGTCAGTGTGTTCCTGGCAGTTTCAAGATACACCAGTAATTTTAGGTGCTTTAACCTGCTGCCCTCACAGAAACCCACTCACACTGATAGGTTAAAATTCCTATTATTAGGTGTGCAGTGTATCATACGATACAACAGCATTCCCCTCATCAACCCTTTCTGTTATCGCCTCAACATCTCCAGCAAGTTAGTTAAACAGTTTCCCTTCAGCAATCCATGTTAGCTCTTTGTAATCTATCCAAATTTTTCCACGTGACTACTAATTCTCTCCCAAATAATTGTTTCTAGAAGCTTGCCCACCACTGATATTAAGCTGGCTGGCCTGTAATTGCTGGGGCTATTCTTGCAACCTTTCTTGAACAAAGGCATAATATTTGCAATTCTCCATTCTTATGGTACCTCCCCTGAGTCTAGAGAAGACTGGGGCATTGTGGCCTGTGCCACCACAATTTCCATTCTCACTTCCTTCAGTATCCTTGGATGCATCTCATTTGTCCCAACATCTTGTCAACTTTATGTACCAACAGTCTATTCAACACTTCCTCCTTGTTAATGTTGAACCTTTTGAGGGACAGTTTCCTCATCTGTCACCATGTCCGGAATAATGTCTACCTTCTAGATAAAGATGGATGCAAAATATGAATTTCGTACCTCAGCCATGCCCCCCTCATCCATGTGTAAATTCCATTTTAGATCACTAATAACCTACTCCTCTCTTTTACTATTTTATAAGCCTGTTGAGGACTTTGGGATTCCCTTTTATGTTGACTACCAGCCTTTTCTGATAATAGACAGGATTTTATCAGCTTGCCTTGCCCATTGATGGGTGAAGCATGTCAGCTAACTCGCACAAGAGCTGAGAAATCAGGACCGTGCCTGATTTCTAGGTGCTCGCGATTTTACAAGACCCAGATTTCGGCGAGGTCAGCCTCTTGTTGGAAATAGGCGAGCTGAATAAATTATCTAAATATTAATTTACATATGTTTAGTGAGCCCAGTGCTTAATCGTCTGGGTTCACTTGTCTTTATGGCCTCGCTGGGAGAGATTCTCTCTGGTGAGGAAAACATCTGGTCCCCATGAACAACAAACAGTTGTGTTCACCTTGCCTGTGAACCGGAGGTCATTAAGGCCAAGGGCAAGGTTGGCGGGGGGGGGGGGGGGGGGGGGGGCGGTGGTGCCCCTTTGGCAGTGCCACCCTGGCACCTTGACAATGCCCACCAGGCACCTTGGCACTGGGGTGGAGCCTATGGATGGGGCCAAGGGCCTGGAGGAGTGGCGTCAGGGAGGGGTGGGAGCCAGGTCACAGGGGCTTGATCACGAAGTGAGGGGGGCATGCTGCCAGGCAATTGGATCGGGAGGAGGGGGTGGGCGATGGAGCTACATGTCCATGCAGTGTGGCTGGAGATTGGCTGCGGGCCCCTGTTATTTTGGGATGGGGAGAAGAGTTTGTGAGGTTGCCTACATCAACAGGTCCTGACAGCTCTCTGTATGTCAGACCCTTGCTGTTGAAATTGTGCATGTGCAGAATCACAGGTCTCAACATGCACATTAGCTCCCTCTACTTTTGATAAAAGCTTGGAAAATGGGAGCAGGAGTATGCCACTTGATCCATTGAGCCTGATTTTGATCATGGTTGATCATCAAATTCAATATCCTGATATCGTCCTCTTCTCGTATGCCTTGATTCCTTTAGCCCGAAGAGCCACATCTAATTTCTTCTTCAAATCACACAATGTCTTCATGGCCCACCTCACCTTTAAGAACCAGGTCCAACATCCTTTCTTGTTGGACTGTAGAAAATTTTCCTGAACACAATGTAGGAACTTTTGTCTCTCTCCGTCCTCTACACTTTCACTGTTCCAGTCTACATTCGGGTCAGTAGAGTGCCCCACTATAACAACTCTATAATGTTTGCATCTCTCTGAAATTTCCCTGCAGATTTATTCATCTACATTCTTCTCACTAATTGGCAGTCTGAAGACTACACTGAGCATGTAATTGCGCCCCTTTTGTTTCTTAGCTCGAGCTAAATTGCTTCTGTCTTCTGGGACATTCTCTTTCTCCAACACTGCAATGCTTTCCTTGACCAATACCACCATCCCTCTCCTTTTCTTTTCTACCCTAACTTTTCTGAACATCTGGTGCCCATAAATATTTAATGTCTAGTTCTGCACGTACTGGTTTTCTGCCACTGCCACAACATCATATTTCTGCAATGCAATCTGAACCTGTAATTCCCCAATTTTATTTACTATATTTTGTGCATTCACATATATTGTGCATTCACATACGTGCACAGTAACCCTGATTTAGATGTCATTACTTTCTCCATTACTTCAGCTGCATCTATTAATTTACAATTCTTTATACCTGTGTTTTCTGACCCTCTGGGTATGTTGTTCATCTTGATATTCTTTTCTAATATTCCCTCTTGGTTCCCCTACCCCTGTCAAGTTAGTTCACAGCACTAACAGCCTGCAAGGCCCTCAATCACAGTTCTGTTCAGGTGCAACCCATCCAGCTTGAACAGAGATCATCTCCCCCAGAGTCAGTCTCAGTGTCCCAGGAAACTAAAGCGGTCCCTCCTGTACCATCTTTCCAACCACATTTTCATTTACCTTATCCTCCTTTTTCTGTACTCACTTGCATGCGACACCAGGACTAATCCAGAGATTACTATATTTGAAGTCCTACTTGCTAATATTCTACTTAGTTCACTGGATTCTGATTGTAGGACCCCATTCCCTCTTCCTATCCAAGTCATTGGTACAATGTGGACATTCTGGTCACCCTCCATCAGAAGAATGTCATGTAGCCTCTCTGTGATACGACTGACCCTGGCACCAATAACACACCATCCTGGAATCACACCCACAGCCACAGAAAGGCTTGTCTGTTCCCCTGACTAATGAATCCCCTACCATGATTGCTCTTTCCTTATTTTTCCTCCCCTCCTATACAGCAGAGTTGCTTTTGGTGCCAATAACCTGGCTCTGACTGCACTCCTCTGAGGAACCAGCAACCTCATCAGCTTCCAAAATGGAAAACCACTTTGAGTGGGATCCCAGATGGCTCCTGCACTACCTGCCTATTCTCTTGGACTGACTCATGGTCACTCATTCCCAGTCTACCTCCAGGCTCAGAGGTTACAGTGTGACCATCTCTCTGAATATGCTATCCATGCAGCTCTCAGAGGTGCTACAGCATCTCCAGCCGCCAATCGAGCTCTGAAACTCAAGAGTTCAAATGCCTGCAGCTGGTAGCGCTTCCTGCAGATATGGTCATCTAGGACATTGGTAGTATCCATGACTTTGCACATATTACAAGACACACATTCCACTTGACTGAGCTTCCCTGTTGTGTCTTAACTTCATGTTTCTTGTGTTAACTCTATTCTATCTGGAATGATTTGCATTAACTTACTATGTAGACCCTAACTTTCCCTCATTCCAGATGCTAGTTTTTCACACACTGCTCCTTACACTGAGCATTTACCAGCCAATCAACTTATTAGTTTCCTGTGACACCATGGTTATTTCTGACCCACTGTTGTCTCGCAGCAGCTGAAACTCACCAAATAACTAACCTCTTCCCTTTCAGCAGGATAAAACCACTTTCTGAAGGCAGTTACAACTTCAATCTCAGCAGAGGAAGAAGAGGAGCAACCAAAGCAAGATCAGCAGGAGATCTCATCAACCACAGCCACTCCACAGCATGGAGGGAATAAGCACAGAGCTCTAGGAGACGACACCCTCTAGAAGAGGATATACATGCAGAGGACACAGTGCATTACAAGGGTCACCGACATGTGCAGCCTCTGGAAAGGAAACTGTCTTCAAAGGAACAGGTGATATCCATATATGGTATATAGTGGTAGTCAAGGTCCCTCAATGTCTTTGGCACTGGCTTCCTCCAGGCTTCTGCTAAATTTCTCAACTTCTGCCAATAAGGGGTGATGGGGCGGCACAGTGGTCAGCACTGCTACCTCACAGCGCCAGGCAAGTGGATTTGATTATAGCCTTGAGTGACTGTCTGTTGGAGTTTGCACATTCTCCCTGTGTCTGCTTGGGTTTCCTCCTGGTGCTCCAGTTTCCTCCCATAGTCCAAAGATGTGCTGGTTAGGTGGATTGACCATGATAAACGTTTGAGGTTAGGGGGATAGAGTGGGGTAGATGACATAGTAAGACATCCTATTAGAGAGTCGGTACAGACTTAAAGGGCTGACTGGCCTCCTTCTGCACAGTAGGGATTCTATATGATTCTAAGTGGTCCTCACAGTTGATGGATGCCATGTTTTCTGGAATTTATATTTATTTTGCTACTGATGGGGCTAGCCAGGGTGCTTGGCTGCTTAGATTTGCTGCTCTGGTTCAAGTCTAGGGAGTAATAGGTTGCACACATATAACCATCAAGGGGTTCCCAAACCAGCCAGACATGGTTATCACCATTAATGTTTAGCTGATTGCAAGTGCTGGAAGATCATCAATAATATCTATAAACAATGCCCAGGGAGCTGCAATGATTCATTCAACATGTGTCAGTTAGGCCTCCCACCAATATTTATACCTTGAAGCAGAGTCAGTAGATGATCCTTACAGTCGGCAGCGTCATCTCCAAAAGCGTGAGGCTGCCTTGCCAGCCTGAGCGTCCATCTGTGCAGGTTTGTCTCTGTCAAGACACAGAGGGATGAATTTTCCCACTCTGCCCACCATGGGAATTGAAGCGAGCGAGGGACTGACCATGGAAAGGTCCATTGACCTTGGGTGAGATTTTCCAGTTTCAGGGCGAGCAAGGCTGGAAAATCCCACCCGCATTCACTGCTTCAATTCAGACCCCGGCGGGGTCCTTTTAAACACTGGAGCTGAAATGGGCATGTGTCGCCATCATGTTGTCTGGTCCAATTGGTGGGAAAACCTTGAAGTTGGAAGTAAATGAACTGGTGAAACTTTTGGGTTCCTGATACGCTGCGCGGCTTTCCTGCTATTAAAATTCAGATAACCGGACAAATCAGATTCACCGCAAAAATTTGCCAATGGTTAGCTGCCAATTAAGTAAAATAGAAGTAGTGTTACGGATCATAAAATGCTAGCTGTGGTTTAGTGGTAGCATTATCACCTGTAAGTCAGAAGATTGATGGTTCAGGTCCCATTCCAGATACTTGAGCACATAATCCAGGTTGATACTTCTGTGTAGCACTGAGGTTGTGCTGCCCTGTTAGAGAGGTATAATCTACTGGTGAACGAAAACAATCCCATGGTATTATTTCAAGAGGCACAGTGGCGTTCTATGTAACATTTATCACTAAGCCAATATCATTAACGTAGATTATTTGGTCACCCATCTCATTGCTGTTTGTAGGACAATGCTTTTTCAAATTAAAACAGGAGTACACTTCAAAAATGTGTTATTAGTTATGAAGTGCTTTATGGCATCATAAGGTCATGAAAGGTGTTATATAAAGACAAGTTATTTTCTCATTTAAAAAAGAAATATTTCCCTAAGGCTGGCCTGAATATCTCATTTGGCACATGTATAAACTCTTAGTGTGGAATGCTGTGATTGTGCTGATTACAAGAACAGAACATAAGTAGTTTCTTGGATACACAATTTGGCCTAAAAATTAATTGTTACTTGAAGTGCATCACCTGCCATATTCAGCAAATGGTTTTCGTTTTACTGCACCCACATGATCTACCATGAATCACCACTCATGAGTTGTTGACTGTGGTATGGTGGAAATAAATTGAATGCTGCTTTGATGATTTGGTGCTTGTGAGTGTCCAGCACTTGTCCATAGCTAAACAACGTCATTGAAATAATGGCCTAGTCCCCTAAGATAGGATGTACCTCAGGTCTGCCAATTCTGGCACAGGGACCATTCCCTCAAACTAGTTTCTTGGGACTTGTATATCTGGCAGAAAGATAATCAGGTTATCACTTTTATTATTTTATAAATGAAACATGCGTGTTATGTAAGTGGAGTCCTGAAGTTTTGTTAGAACTGGTTCTGCATACAATTTTAGAATTATGACAGGTGCAATTTGCTTTAATTGTGATGTAATTATTTATTATTGTAAAAGAAAAGTTTACCATGATGAGTACTGGGAAATGGATCCACTTTTTATCTTGGGTGGATTAGTTCATTATTAAGATTTCTCGTCGAACAAACTAAATGTAAGCAGCTCTTCAACTCACCTCAGGCTGGTACCTTCTCTGGAACCAGTGAAAGACCATTTCTTGCATCAACCATTCTAATAACTCTCAAAATGACCTTGCCAATTTTATGTGAATTGTGGACAGTTTCCTGTTGTGGGCCAACAATCACCAAGCACCAGGTTCAGACTGGAAATGTGTAACATCCAAGATCCTTACATCCAAGGAGCATGCTTTCACTCTATCAATATGAACTGAATTCACAACAGGTATTAGAGGTGAACATACATATTACGTACGCTCACTAGAATACTCTCATCTAGTTAAATTCTAAATCTAATGTGTACTGTCTCTTCCTTCTATCAAATATTTAGAGTGAATGCGTTATTTGGTGCTACTGTTTTGTCACTGAATAAATATCCTAGAACTGAATTGGATAATTAGCAAATGTGAATTTACTGAGTTCTAGGAACAAATTTGCAGGGCAGAGTGTTTCTGGCCAATCAGAAGTTGAAAGAGTGCAATTCAATCTGGTCCAGGAATATGCCTCTCTGTCACACATAATAGATCTGGAGGGAAGGTAACTAAATTCTTCAGTTGCAGACATTATTCTGTACTTAGGATATATTTTATTGAGAAGTAAGAACCCCTAAAGCCCATGGATTTATTATATGTAACAAAATCCATAATGTTGTTTTGTTGTTGCTTCAAGCACAAATTATTCATGCAGTGAAGTGATGCAGGATGTTTTCATGTGAACACCTCAGGCACAAAAATAAGTCATTATTTTCCGCAACATTGTACATTTGAACCTAATTTATGCTATCACATGTCTCAGGGGAAACATTATGACGCATTCTAATTATTTTCTATATGCTCAAAAATTGAAATAGCTCCCCCCCCCCCCAAAAAAAATCCTAGCAAGCAGCAATTAAATCAAACTGCACCTTCAACCAGCCTCCAAATAAGCTTAATCTTCCTCATGAATATAGCATTTGTTAGTTCTGGTCTCCCAAAGCTAAACCTGCTGGGTTGTTTTTGCCTTAGATTTCCTGATAATGTAACACAAAGGCAAAGGACAGATTTATTGACTTCTTTTTGCAACTACAATGTATATTTGCATTATATTGATATGCAGAATGCCATTAGTGCAATCATGTTGTCTGGGAAAGTTTTGATTACCAATGTATAATCTATTAAGGATTGCTTTCTGATCATCCTGCGGTGATTTAATCCATGACTTAAAATTTGCATTGTGGCCATTAACAGGCTATTATCTTCATTTATGACACTACTGTTTAAACTGTTCCATCTGTGTGCACCTTCACTCTATAAAATCTTCCTTCCTGTTGTTTCTGTCACATATTCACATCAAGTTCATGCACTATAAATTCTGATATCCACATTTATAATGGCAACAGCCCTGGCAAACATGCTATGTATTAAATTCTGATATCCACATTTATAATGGCAATAGCCCTGGCAAACAAGCTATGTATGATTAATGACATTATTGCACCTCAGGTTTGTTTCTCTGAGCTATTCAGCCTCAAATGCAGAGAAGCTCCCTGCACTCAATTGCTCTAAATTTCCTATTAAGCTATACATAATAATGCAAATTAGAGTGCATAGAAATAACAAAGTGTATGGCATTCGCCTCATGGTCTTTAATTCAAGTATCTGAGGGCTACATTTAGCCATGGTCAGTCATATGTAATGCCATGTAAGATCAACAAATATAAATGAAAAATTTCAGGTGGGATTTTCTGACCATTTCTGCCAGTGGGGTCTTCCAGTCCTGCTGATGGTGATCTCGCCCAACACTCCGGTTTCCCTGACGGTGGAGAAAATCCCACCCTTGTATTCATTACTGCTCTTCATATTCACACATATGACTAATCTGGTCTCTTTCCACTATTGTTAGTAATGATATGAGCATTGGATAACACTCGAGGAGAAAATGGTCTCTGCATCATGGGACCTGCTGCATCAGCGTCTATAGCATTTGGTGTCACTGAGAACATGGTATGTTCTTGCCTCATCTCACTTCCACCTCATGCTCCACATGGTATTTAGTGAGAGATGTTGTCACTAAATACCTCTCGTTTTCCACTTCAACCCACACCAAGCTCCCCTGTCCCTCATCCAGACTTTATATTCTGATTTTGTGATTTCAGGTATTCTAGAACAGCTGGCTGGTCAGCCATAGGAGGAAGAGAGAGAGAGAGAGAGAGAGAGAGAGAGAGAGAGCTGCACTAGATTCAAGGAAGACTGACACTTGGTCACCCTCATACAGATGAGATACCAGCACTAGAAGAACTGAAGTTAGTACAGAGTTAGGATCGGTGCCTCCAAATCATTAGATGTGAGATGGCTACTGCCAGGCCAGGTGAAACGGCAGCTCATTTGCCAGCTCACCAGAAAACAAGATAACGCACTCGTTCTGCCACAGGGGACTCAGAATAAGATTGCAATGGGGTAGCGTACTGCAGAAAGCTAATGATCATGCCCAGTAACGTGCAATAGATAGCATGGTGAATAGCTATTATTAAGGAGTATGAAAGAGTCCAGTTGCAATGTGGTGAGGATATTGTTTGTTGAGAGTTTGATGCCTCACCAAATGTATGGAGGAAAGATTCGTGAATTGTTAGTGGAGAAAGCTGGTCACAATTCAACGCCCAAGGAATTGAGATGGTGAGTGTGCTGACAGGGCTTTTGCAGTGAATTCACAGTGTAGATGAATGACATTTTAGGCAGTGCATGCACCGCAGAGGCCAAGAATGCCTGATCTACTATAAACTCTGCCTTATTAAGGCTTCCTGTGTGTCACAGATATCTGGGCATTCCTGTGCAGACCATTGCATCTCTCTGTCAGGGTGTTCTCTCACTTCCTCATCGACCTCATCATTCAAGGACTACATCTCCTTTGGGCATCCCCTGTCTGTATGGGGGAGGTTATGCAGAGCACAGCGCATAATGATCATCAGTGGCACTCTGGATGATGCTTACTACAATGCTCCTCCTGATCTGTCTAGGCATCAGAAGCTCTTGCATAGCAGCCCAAATGCCTGCTCAGAAACGGCCCTAGTCTGTGACTGTTGTCACTCTGAGTCTGTGCTAAGGGCCCTCACTAGTGTCATGAACCATCTTTTCAAAGGGTTACCCAGATGCCAACTGTCCAGGTCTATTAAATACGTCTGGCATCTGGGAGTCCAGAAAATATAGGAAGTTGTAGCTACCCATGTACTTTGCATAGACCTGCATAGTCTTCAGGCAAAGAGAACTAGATATTTCAGGAATGATAGCCCTTTCTGTTAATGAATATACAGGGTTTGGCCTGCTGGAACCTTTATGGCAATGTGAGCACAGTTATTCCTCTCTGAACCCTGGGGAAACATGATTGCAGCAAAGCCTTTGGCTTGTTTAAGTTGACTGTGGCAGTCCATGGAAAGTGCAATGTATTGATCTGCCCTTTGGAACAAGGCATTTATAAAGACATGGCAGTGGTGTGCAGTTAGCTGCATAATGCCATTGAGGCCTCACAGGCAGCCTGAAAGGATTCAGTGGCAATGAAATCCAGTGTCACAATCATCTTTATGGCTACTGGCATTCAGTGATCACTCATGCAGGTGGAAGCTACCTTAAAAAATGAAAGGAATCCCTTGGAAACAGCATTGAATGGCAAATGGCAGCAGCACTACAACAACCGGTGAAATTGTGCTGCTGTTTATGCCAGCAGGATCTTATGGTGCCGCTGATGATGCAACCTCTCCATGGGTTTCCCGATGGTGAGAGGCGTGTCCAAAAGGAAACCTCATCGACGACAGCGGTACCATAAGATCCTGCCGCCAGCGAGCAGTGCGTTGCCTCCCACCACTGCGGAGGAGGAGAAAAATCCCACCCAACCAGAACTGCTGAGGTGCAAATAAAGATCCAGCTGGTGATTTTTAACTGCCCTTACAATCTTTCAGTGCGAAAAACAAGATCCCTCTCTAAATCTTTTATTGCTTCCGGCACAAATTATTCCAATCAATAGCTACTTTATCAAGTTTAACAAAGCAATTAAATTGAGCTTCAATATGGTGGGCACGCTCCCAATTTCTAGGCCCACCTGCCTACTGATGATCGCATTCTGCTGTGTTGATGTCAGGAATGTGACCTGACGCCATCATGCCTAATACATCAACTTAGACATGGAGTGAAGGGGGGCCATCGTGGCCCCCCCCCAGAGGGTCGGGCGCTGAGGGGGTTTGCCCCTGAGCATTGCCACCTTGGTAGTGCCAGCCTGGGCCCCTAGCACTGCTCAAGGGGTGAACGCCAAGGGGACGGTGCTTAATGGGGGGGAGGGGGAGTCCTGTTGCCACTCTGTATTTGGGCTGAGTGACTGAGGGAGGCAGGCCAGTAATCGGGGCTGGGCATTGGAGTTGGGGGGGGGGGATGTGTCAGCCTGCTGGCGGGTGGCCGGCAGGGCTGCATGGTGGTAGGGGGTTCGGGGGTGCTGGTGGGGTTGGGGGGGGGTGGGGGGGTGGTGGGGGAGGGAGACATCGATGCGGGTGAGGGTGGGTGAGCCAGTGATGTGAGGGTTGCAGGGCTGGCCAGCAATCAGAAGGCTGGCTGTGCAGGCCCCCTGCGCATGCGCCAAGCTCGGCGCTGACAACTCAGTGCATACACGGTGGCCTGCTCAGCGCTAGACTGCTGGCCTCTCCAGCAGGAATAGGCCTCACCCACTGATTTTCAGCCTGATTCACGCTACTGCACTTTGTAATGCACAGAGCGTTGGAGATTCTGATTTTGAAACTTCCACTGAGAAAATCAGTGTGATTTACTTGTTTTTACACAAATTCAACACTTAGAATTTTTTTGGGAGAATCGCCCCCGTTATCTTTTCATTGATAAGTAAATGTTTTAATTTAATACTTAAAATCCCCAAAAATGTTCCTGGAGTTTATAGCTTCAGTACACATATGTTGTTGGGTTAAATTACAAAAAGAACAGAGTGACAACAGGCTGCCAAGTTTCCCTTTGAGATGTAGTTTGTGTGGCACTTAGTATTTGCCAGATCATAACACTGAAAACTGCGCAATGTTCAGCACCATCTGTGACTCAGAGACTGAAACAGTCCATATCCGTATGCAGCAAGAATTGGAAGACATGCAGACATGGGCTGGAATGGGACAAGTAACACTTATGCCCACAAATGCCAGGCAATGACCATCTCCAACAACAGAGAATCTAACTATCTTCCCTTGACATTAATGGCATTACCATTGCTGAAACCTTCACTACCAACACCCAGGAGGGGGAGGGGGTGGTTAACCATTGACCAGAAACTGAATGTGACTAATTTTGTAAATACTGTGGCTATAGGAACAGGTCAGAGGCTAGGAATTCTGTGGAGTCCTGGATCCCCAAACGATGTCCAACATCTACAAGGTAGAAATCAGGAGTGTGATGGAATACTCTTCACTTGCCTGGATGAGTGCAGCCTCAACAACACTTAAGAAACTTGACACCAAAGGAGTATACATGGTCTCATAGCAGAACCAGCAAGCTGTGCTCCAGCGGATTACTGAGATTGCTGCCCTCTGTGGGAGTGCCAGTGGCACTGTGAAGCATAAACCTACTGTCCTCTTCCAACAACATAGCCACTACCGCCAGTCCCTCAGGCAGACCAATCTGAAGCCCTTCCCCCACATTATGAAGTGGCAAAATTCAGAGCCCTCAAGGCCCATGGCAAATCAAGTTCACCTTGAAGGACATCTTCAGTCTCTTCCCATGTCATGTCAGCAGCTTTTCACCAACCATGCTGTATTAGGGTAGTACTGTGTAGGAGTAGGAAGACAGGCAAAAGGTGCCCAAAACAGGCATTAAGGAAATACACAGAATTAATAGTCTAATTCTGTTTCTGTCTTTGGATATTGTTGGATAAGGATGTTAATGAAAATACTTTGGTGATTTTTATTGTAGCATGTTGAATGATCGATCCATGATAGTAAAAGATAAGTTGCTCTCGGGAAACCAGATTCTGAGTTGACCCTCTTGGCCAGGCCCTTAGAGCGAAGGATCCCCTCCTCATCTCAAGGCTGCCTGCAGATTCTTGGTGGCAATGGCTGCACTTTCATGATGGTGATGTTCCAGAGGATGCAGTTGCTGATATTCAGAATTTGGACTGGAAGGCTACCATTAAGTGGGTCAGGCATTAGGAGCATTGCTTCAGCATGTGAATAGTCTGTTCCACAATGTTCCTGGTGACTCCATAGCTTGCTATGATACACCTGTTATCCTCACGTGGTTGAGTGGGAGAGGTAGAGGATGGTGTTATCAGTGAGGGGTGCCTTTGTCTCCAAGCAGCTGCTTTCTGATTGCTGGTGCGTCAGCAGGCATCCACCGACATGATGCACTGTTTATGGTTAAACACCAAGTACATGTAGTGGCTCTTACAGTTCCTACACCTCTCCCCATTGGCACGAGTCTGGAGAAGAGGCTGCAAGATCACGTTAGTCGATGATGGTGGGCTGCATCATCAGAAATCCAACTATTGTTGCAAAAACTCTCATCCTCTCATCCCAGCAAAGGAGGAAAAACTATGTTTTCACTTCTGGCATAGTTGGCCTCCATCACCTCCAGGATGCATCAATGGATGGTGCACTGGGCAGGGTGTTGGATATTTTGCCCACTCCCATTTGGAAAGAATTGCATTCACAGCACTTTAATGTCACCATAAATGCTGGTGCAAGGCTCTAGATTGCATTGCCAATGTTGGCACAGTTCTTTGACCACTTCTTTGTTGAACCTGAGTCACGTGAGGCACAACCCCAGGGTGACACAAGACAAAAACTCTAGAAAAACCCTTGGTTTATAAGGGCCTGAACTCTCCCCCCCCTCCCCCTTCAATGAGATTTCCCTCTCTGCAGCTTCCGGTCAATTTCTCAATTTGGATGCAGACCCAGATTGCCTCGTGCAGCTGGTTCTACAAACCCTCTGACCTCCCTGAATGTAAGCAGCAGCTCAGTAGAAAAGCTTCATTAAATAAGCCACAGCACTTATGCAAACCAGCGGAAAAAGCCAAAAGCATCTCATCTGCAAGTTGGATGTATGGCCTACCGAATAAGTTCAGGTAAGGGCAATTAATACAGGTGTACAGTGCGCATGCATAGACCACGGGTGAGATTTTCCGGTCGCTCCCAAAGCCAACAGACCTTTGGCTGATCCAGCAAATTGTCCGTCCCACCCACGATGACTCCTGCAGCAGACCGGACTGGAAAATTTAGGCTTTGTTTCCGCAAGGTGCATGAAATCATTTGGAACATCTTAAGAACATAAGAACATAAGAAATAGGAGCAGGAGTAGGCCATCTAGCCCTTTGAGCCTGCCCCGCCATTCAATAAGATCATGGCTGATCTGTTGTGGCTCAGTTCCACTTTCCCGCCCTCTCCCCATAACCCTTAATCCCCTCTCTTATCAAGAACCCATCAACCCGCTTCTTAAAAATATTTAGCGAGGCAGCCTCCACCACTTCAACGGGCAGAGAATTCCAGAGATTCACCAACCTTTGAGTGAAGAAGTTCCTCCTCAACTCCGTTCTAAACCGCCTCCCCTTTATCTTGAGGCTGTGCCCCCTAGTCCTACTGTCTTTTTTGAGCGGGAAGAGTCTCTCCACCTCTATCCTATCCATCCCATTCATCATCTTATACGTCTCAATGAGATCTCCCCTCATTCTTCTAAACTCTAACGAGTACAAGCCTAGTTTATTCAGCCTCTCCTCATAGCTCAATCCCCTCAACTCCGGTATCAGCCTAGTAAACCTCCTCTGCACTCCCTCCAGGGCCAAAATATCCTTGCGCAGGTGCGGCGCCCAAAACTGCACACAGTACTCCAGCTGCGGCCTCACCAATGCCCTATACAGCTGCAGCAAGACCTCCCTACTTTTATATTCAATCCCCCTCGCTATGAAGGCCGATGGGACTACTCCCAATGCTTCCAGTACAAGTATGACTCAGTTACACCAGCACCCACCACAGCATGGAGCGCTGTGCTGGCGGTATTCGAAATAGCTGCAAGCATGGCCTGTGGCATTTTCAGCCTTTTGGGCTTCTGTAGTGCCAATACCAGGAGCACTACAGAGCCCAATTTTGTGGGTCGAGAGTCTGCATTTTAAAATCTTTCCAAGTGTACTGCATTTTTAAAATAGAATTCAGATAATAGTTCTCGAGAGGATTCTATATTGATTAGAGTACAAGTTCAGTCAGAGATTTCAAACACAGTAGTTATTAGCTAATTGGTTCTGATTGATACACTATTAGGGTACTTCCTGTTTATACAGGCAGCCATTATCTCTGGCAGTAGAACTATCAAAAGTGAGCTTTGTTTTTCAAAAACAAGACACATGCAAGTGGCAGGTGAAACATCTCCTCGAACAGACAGAAAAAGGGTTATTACAAAAGAAAAATCAAAGGGTGTAATCTTTCAGACCATTCATGCCACCCTCCCGCTGCAGCGAGGTTGGAGAATTTGGTGGCCACGCAAATCTCCATTCATTGCCGTGGGATGGGAAAATCCCACTGGTGTGAACGGTGGTAACATTCCGGCCAAAATATTAGTGAAACTTTAAGAATGTATGATTTCTAATCTGCTGGTCCATTTTTGCTTTTTTACTAGTTTGTTTCTTCAATGATCCTAAATCTTAGATTTTAGTCCATTCTGTAAAGCTGGACTTTTCTGACTAGTTCAATGATTCACGAGTAGAATTGTGTCCCATACTACTTCTGTAATATTTGAAACAGTGTTTGCTGCTCAACGTGTGACCCGTTATCTCAAATGTTGAAGACCTAAAGCCTAATTTCAGTTTATTGAAAACCGATTTCGGCAGAGAGCACAAATAAAGCACATTTTGAACTAACCTGATTTGTGGCATCCAAGCTTGTAGCTTGTAATAGAAATCCTAGGGCATGGATGCTATTCTCTGCTACTGGTGGGTGTGTAATGCAGGCAAACATGTAAAATCCAGCAGATGACTCACCTGGTACCTACCCACCCGCTGCTGCTCCTGCCGCAATTTAGCTAGCGGCAGGTGTGTTTTCGGATGGCTCACCTGCCAATGGGCCTTTAAGTTGGACCTTGTTGTGTTGCCACAGGATTTAACCAGTGGAGGGAGAGGCCCACACCAAGCCTGACAATATTTCTTCCTTGTATGATAGCAGGGAGGGGGGTTTTTGAGTCCCAGGATCTATCAAAGAACCCCGACAAAGTGTTACATGTACCTTCCCCTCCCCAGGCTCTCCCCCTTCCCCATGGTCTTTCAAACTCCAACCCCCTTGCCAAGGCCTGCCTGTTTGGTACTTGGTGGGGCACCCACAAAGTCGGGGTCCGGCATAGCTCACCTTAAAGTCAACTGCAGAACCAACAATAGCCATCTTTCCTGGGTACTGGGGAAAAATTGGCCTCTGGCTCATTAAGGCTGAAATTCCCACCTCCGATCTAACACAGCCATTTTTTGTCTGGTTGTGCTCCCCATTGATTATTTAGCCGTGACCAGGAAGGGGAAGGAGCAGGAGCTGGTGGTAGTGTTGTGGAGAACCATAGCGCTCCATGAAATCCGTCATGAGCTGTTACCTTCCTTGAGGTGACCAAAGGGGCAAGTACCATCATGTTCTACAGAATACTTGATTATCTCTCATCATTTCTATAACCTTCAATTGCATTTCTAACCATATATTTGCTTATCTTCCTATAAACAAGATATTAGCCCATTAACTAAAACGAAACAGTGGGTGGGATTCTCCGGTCACACTCACCCCGAAACCAGAGAATGCTGCCCAAGGTCAATAGACCTTTCTGTGGTCTGCTCCTCCTGCCCACTATGATGGGCAGGATGGGAGAATTCCCCCCAAGTATCTTTCATATCTTTCAAGATTCAAAAGAAGTTTTAAATAAGGAATCTAAATGAGTGTATTCCAGCATCTAGAAATAGCATACCTGGGAGTAAGTTTGGATTCTTCTAGAAGTTTTCTAAATTCCTCTTTGGCCTGAAGTAGTTTGCTCTTTTTTTCTTTAGATTCTTCTTTTATTCTTGTTTTGATGAATTGTTCAAATATCTTTAATTAAAAAGGATATTGACATGAGTTGCATTTTAATGCTGGACTCATTTCTTTCTAATTCAACACAAATAATGAACTTCAATTTGATAATTTATGACGCTATTACAGTAATCAACAATTAAATGTGCATCATTTACAGGAATTAGTTTCAATTGAAGGATGGTTTTCTAGGAAAGATTAATATGTATATATTTTCATAGCTCTAGGATTTGTTGCAAACCGACAGATATAATCTATGAATGAATCAGTGGTAAGTAAAGTTTATTTGAAATTAACCCTTTCCCTGATTTTACAAACGCTTTTCTGTTTTACCACATTCAAAATTCTTTTTACCAGATCTAGACAAAGCTCCATGTGGTGCACATTATTGTGTCCCTGCAATGAAAACTCAGCAGCAGAAGGGAGAAGATGCACAGAACACAAATATTTTAGACAAATGTGTTAATAAGGAAACAATTATTAGATTACAGAAAATAAATCGCTCTTGACATTGCCCTCATAATTAATGGTTGTATTACTTCAGTGTGGCTTAGCATCCATTGACAGCATAGATTTTGTAATCCATTACTCCTGACTGTGCGCTATATGCCCTCTGTCTTAGTTTATTTGGACTTAATCAACCTATCAATAGATGAATGATTGAGAAGGGGGGAGCTCCATGATGGACTTCAAACGCGTTAATGGACAGCATGGCCTTTCCTTGCTCGCTACTTATGCTCTTGTGACTAAAGTAGAATTGAAATAACTACTAAAACCAAAACATGATCAAGATGCATGACCACACTAATAATAAGACAGTGTATTCCTATTTCGATACAGAATATAGAATTTTCTATGGAATGTATTCCATTATTTGGACTATTGTGAGGAGCGCGCAGAAACAATTTGCACAATGAAATCATTTAAAATTGAGTAAGTATTTGTAACCACTGAATTCAGGACAACCATTAGCCCTATTATTTGGGAACTCACTGGGCAACCGTGGCAAACCATTACAAATAATAAGAAAGTGGGAAAGTAAAATAACACCCGGATGGATCCTGAATAAACTTTGAAAAAAAAAGTTCATCATCAACTCGAATGAAACAATTGACAGAATAAAATCAACAGAGGCAAATAAAGTTTTTAAAGAAATGGACCTAGATTTTGTGTCAAGAAAATGACGGGGCTAATACTGTTGACCTTTGTTGTGGAATAAATCAGACGGCAAATGTTTAGCATAAGCACCTGCACAGCTAAACACGGAAATCCACAAGTTGTGGTCTGTCTTTTGTTACACTTCCACAGGCTGCTGTTATATTACCTCAATGATAGAGTCAAAATCCGTCATAGGGCATGAGCTATATACACTTATGCTTATGTTTCCCAGTAAAAACTGCAGAAAATGTTAGAACTGATAAACTCAGATGTGAGTGAATTTTTAACGGCATGGTAACTCATTGTCAATTAACCTCTCTCTCTCTCGCCATGAAATTTTGATTTTACAGATGTGAAGTCACATTCCTTCAGAGTTAATTGATATTGGAGATGTTAAATGTAAAATGACATTTTTCTTTCTCTCTCATGTCTTCCAGTTAGTTCTTTCCTTTGGACCCACTCTTTGGGTCAGATTTTACAATTTGTGTGGAGGACCTGATGGTGAGATCACAGACAGGTGGTGGAGCCTCCTCACTAATCTTGCACTGTACATCAAGTTAACAGCTGACGCCAGGGTGGGGACCTATGCCAACATATCACTGGAAGGCTTCACTTTTAAAGTGCAGTCTGCAACCTCCAGGCAGAGGTTTCAGGCACTGAGTCCATCAGAAGGTGTGCTGTGCAAGGGAGCCTCTGAAGGGATGAATGTATTGTGATGAAGATCCATTCAAAGTTTAGTATTACCTCCCTGGACATTCTCCTGCAAGGAGTAAGGGAATGGAGAAGGCTGCTGTTTCCAGTTGATGGGAGGATGAAGAGCCCAGCATGCCTCATGAAGAAGGCATGGTTACAGAGTGGCAAAGCAGTTCCATAGTTTCATGGTAGTCAGACGAATATGGTTCTTCAGGGTCAGAACATATTCAATAACAATGGAGGAGGACGTGAATAATTTGCCGGGTGTTAGCGATGGAAAGGTGGTAGGACTGGAGGGTCTTAATGACATTACTGTTACTAGAGAGGTGGTGCTCGACAGACTGGAGGGACTGATTGTGGACAAGTCCCCAGGACCAGATGGAATGCATCCGAGGGTTCTGAAAGAAATGGCGGAGGTTATAGTGGATGCCTTGGTGGTTATTTTCCAGACGTCGCTGGATTCCGAGGAAGTACCGGAAGATTGGAAAACGGCTAATGTTATGCCGTTGTTTAAGAAGGGTGCCAGGCAAAAGGCGGGGAATTATAGGCCGGTTAGTTTAACGTCTGTGGTAGGTAAAATGTTAGAATCCGTCATTAAGGAGGAAATTGCGAGGCATCTTGAAGGGAATTGCTTGATAGGGCAGACGCAACACGGTTTCATTAAAGGGAAGTCGTGTCTGACAAATTTATTGGCGTTCTATGAGGATGTGTCTAGGGCAGTGGATAGAGGAGAGCCGGTGGATGTGGTCTTTCTGGATTTTCAGAAGGCGTTTGACAAGGTACCTCACAAGAGGTTATTGCAGAAGGTCAGGGGACATGGAGTTGGGGGTAGGGTGTTAGCGTGGATAGAGGATTGGTTGTCAAATAGGAGACAGAGAGTGGGGGTCAATGGGTGCTATTCGGATTGGCGGTTGGTGACTAGTGGGGTGCCCCAGGGGTCGGTGCTGGGGCCTCAGCTATTTACCATTTATATAGATGATCTGGAGGAGGGAACCGAGTGTAGGGTGTCGAAATTTGCTGATGACGCCAAGATTGGGGGAAAGGCAAATTGTGCGGAGGGTGTGGAGAGTCTGCAGAAGGATCTAGATAGGCTGGGCGAATGGGCCAGGAAATGGCAAATGGAATTTAATGTTGGCAAGTGTGAGGTGGTCCACTTTGGTAGGAAGAATGGTAGGAAGGACTATTACTTACGTGGCGAAAAACTGCAGCAGGCGACGGTGCAGAGGGACCTCGGGGTCCTTGTGCATGAGTCGCAAAAACCCAGCTTGCAGGTGCAGCAGGTGGTCAGGAAGGCGAATGGGATGCTGGCCTTCATAGTGAGGGGGATTGAATATAAAAGTAGGGAGGTCTTGCTGCAGCTGTATAGGGCATTGGTGAGGCCGCAGCTGGAGTACTGTGTGCAGTTTTGGGCGCCGCACCTGCGCAAGGATATTTTGGCCTTGGAGGGAGTGCAGAGGAGGTTTACTAGGCTGATACCGGAGTTGAGGGGGTTGAGCTATGAGGAGAGGCTGAATAAACTAGGCTTGTACTCGTTAGAGTTTAGAAGAATGAGGGGAGATCTCATTGAGACGTATAAGATGATGAATGGGATGGATAGGAGGTGGAGGTGGAGAGACTCTTTCTGCTCAAAAAAGACAGTAGGACTAGGGGGCACAGCCTCAAGATAAAGGGGAGGCGGTTTAGAACGGAGTTGAGGAGGAACTTCTTCACTCAAAGGGTGGTGAATCTCTGGAATTCTTTGCCCGTTGAAGTGGTGGAGGCTGCCTCGCTAAATATATTTAAGACGCGGGTTGATAGGTTTTTAATAGGCAAGGGGATTAAGGGTTATGGGGGGAGGGCGGGAATGTGGAACTGAAACACGACAGATCAGCCATGATCTTATTGAATGGCGGGGCAGGCTCGAAGGGCTAGAAGGCCTACTCCTGCTCCTATTTCTTATGTTCTTAATAACCTGGCCTGGTCTAGAAAAGTGAGTGGTATTCATAAATGCAAACTGGCAACCCAGCATTAATGAAAAATTGCCCAGTAAATGTGATCTTCATTGCTGACCCATGCATAGGGCAGGAGCCGGCATTACTACCTACATTGAAGCACCCAGTTTCCACTCATCTGAACCACTCAGGTCAGTCAAAGGGGGTCGGTGTGTTGAGATAGTTGATTAGCTGCTTGCTAATCGGGAAGCATAAAGGGAGGTGGAATGCCATTTCTTCCCCCGGTAACATTGATGGAGGAGGCAATGGAGATTGTAGCAGGGCAACCTGTTGATCACGGCAAGGCATGTGTGGAAGCAATGGAGTGCAAGTAGAACAATATTTGCGTCCTCCATTCTTTTGATCATGTGTAAGCTGTTGTACCACGTGTGGATCTTCAAACCCATTCAAAACTCTTGATTGAGGGGAGATAGTAGGGACTGGTTGGAGGAGCAGCTGTTTCATTTAAATCATGTCTCCCTAGCAGGTTCAGCAGATTAGACAGAGACAAGGTTTTTGCTCTGCTTGAGACTTCAGAGAACTCATTGCCATTAGAGGAGACAGCATCACTTTACTCCAGTATCCCTTCCAGCAGTGCAGATACCCTCACATTGGCGGACATTGTCACGCTTGCAGAACAGGTGACATCAGCTCTTGACCACTGCCGCAGACATTTCGGAGGTGGTAATGGAGCTAGAGACAGCAGTGGCACATCCCCTTGGAGAAATGAGGAGATGCCCAGCTCCATAAAGATGGCAAGGCTCGTTTGTCATCAGCAACCCTCCCCACAGGCTGAAACATTTGCTGGTTAGGAGCATTGACCTGAACAGGCACCAGAGTGTGGCAACTAGGGGAATTTCACAGTAACTTTATTACAGTGTTAATGTAAGCCTTATTTGTGACCAATAAATAAACTTTAAGTGGCAGATACTAAAATAGCAGCCTGAAACGTATAAACATTTACCAAACGTTCCAGAGACTGTTTGCTCCCAGGTACAAATTGTTGAGGAATTCTTTCATGCCTCTGACACATGAGCGCATAGTGTCCTTCATTGAAAAAGTGGCAACCCCTCTGAAGAGGCACGTGGAGCAGAGCACTGAGTAGTTGCAGGGGGTGTAAGATCTCCATATAATGGCCTCATCAATGAGAATTGTAAAGCAATGTGTAGGAAGAAATGGGTCAGTCAGGCATTTGATTATTGCCAAGAGCTGAACCATTCCAGGCAAACAGAGAGAGAAAGGCCTGTGGGCCCTGAAAGGGCTGAGTAGGGATAGGCCAAAGGCAATGGGTGAGATGGTGGTGTAGTAGCAACGTGACTGGACTAGCAATCCAGGGGACCAGACTAATGTTGTAAGGGCATATCTTCAAATTCCACCACAGCATCTGATGGGATTTAAATTCAACTAACAAAATCTGGAATTGAAACAGGAATGGTGACCAAGAAACCATTGTCGAATGTTGCAAAAAACTGACCGCTAGGAAAGGAAATCTGCCATCCTTACTGATCTGGTCGACGTGACTCCAGACCCACTGCATTGTAGTTGACATTTAACTGCTTTGAAATGTTTGGCAAGCCACTCAGTTCAAGGGCAAATAGGGATAAGCAACAAATGCTAACCTTGTCAGGGATGCCCACATTCCATGAAAGAATAAAGAAAAAAATCTTAAAATGCTTTAATTGCTGATGCTTATACCACATTACTTATTTGTGTGATAAACAGAACAGCTTTTTGGCTTGATAGCATCACAAAGTGCAGAAAGAGGCCATCCAGCCCATCAAGTCTATACTGACCCTCCAAAAGAGCATCCCATCCAGGCCCTTCTCTTCCTGTAACCCCTAATTTACCACAGCTAATCCACCTAACCTACATATCTTTGGACACTGAGGGGCAATTTAGCATGACCAATCCACTTAATCCACACATCTTTTGGACTGTGGGAGGAAACATGAGGATTGGTTTACTAACAGAAAGCAAAGAGTGGAGGTAAGTGGGCATTTTTCTGGTTGGCAATCAATGACTAGTGGTGTGCCTCAGGGATCAGTGTTGGGACCACAATTGTTTATGATTTACATAGGTGATTTAGAGTTGGGGACCAAGTGTAGTGTGTCAAAATTTGCAGATGATATTAAGATGAGTGGTAGAGGCTGCTAGGAGTCTGCAAAGATAGTCTAAGTGAGTGGGCCAGGATCTGGCAGATGGAGTACAATGTTGATAAATGTGAGGTCATCCATTTTGCTAGGAAGAACAGCAAAATGGACTATTGTTTAAATGGTAAAAAACTGCAGCATGCTGCTGTGTAGAGGCACCTGGGTGTCCTTGTGCAAAAATCACAAGGAGTTGGTTTGCAGGTACAGCAGGTAATTAAGAAGGTAAATAGAATTTTGCCCTTCATTGTTAGAGAGATGGAGTTTAAAAACAGTGAGGTTATGTTGCAGCTGTATAAGATGCTGGTGAGGCCACACCTGGAGTACTGTGTACAGTTTTGGTCTCCTTACTTGAGAAAGGATATACTAGCACTGGAGGGGGTGCAGAGGAGATTCACTAGGTTGATTCAGGAGTTGAGAGGGTTGGCTTATGAGGACAGACTGAGTAGACTGGGGCTATACTCATTGGAATTCAGAAGAATGAGGAGAGATCTTATAGAAACATGTAAGATTCTGAAGGGAATAGATAAGATAGAAGCAGGGAAGTTGTTTCCACTGGCAGGTGAAACTAGAACTAGGGGGCGGCCTCAAAACAAGGGGAAGCAGATCTAGGACTAAGTTGAGGAAGAATTTCTTTACACAAAGGGTTGTGAATCTGTGGAACTCCCTGTCCAGTGAAGCAGTTGAGGCTACCTCATTGAATGTTTTATAGGCAAGGATGGATGAATTTTTGAACACTAAAGGAATTAAGGGCTATGGTGAGTGGGCGGGTAAGAGGAGCTGAGTCCACGAGAAGATCAGCCATGATCTTATTGAATGGCAGAGCAGGCTCAAGGGGCCAGATGGCCTACTCCTGCTCCTAGTTCTTTTGAGCACCTGGAGGAAACCCAGGCAGACACAGTGAGAATGTGCAAACTCCTCACAGACAGTCACCCAAGGCCGGAATTGAACCTGAGTCCCGGGCACTGTAAGGCAACAGTGCTAACCACTGAGCCACTGTGCTGCTGTTAGCACCATCCTGTTAGTGGCAAATGCCATTCACATTGCTACTGCACAGAAGCAGTGTGAAATAGCCAGCTTCACCAATTGTTCAAGTTTTCTGATAAACCTTGCTCTTCCAGGACAATCTGATGTAGACTGGGTATGTTTCAGGGCCAAGAGTAATGGCTTTTGGCGCATTTGAGAGTTTGCGTAATATACCATGCAAAATGATCAAACCAGCATAGTCATTTAATGCGTTAAGAATTATGCTAAAAACCAATTTAAAATTGTCAGTCAGGCTTGCTTTGTGGCACATTTGCACGTACTGGAAGCTACATATATTAATGTACAGACCCTATTCTTTACTGACAGAAAGAACACATTCACACATTGCACCTGTTTCAGCTAAACAAAATAAGTGACATCCATACATTGGTTCATTCCTCAGGGCAAATCCTTAACCAATTACAGTCAAGCTACCTGTTTTAAATTTCAAATAATCCTTAGCCATTAACTGCCATCATTCCCTATGGCAACACCTTGATCAATCAGAGTCCAATTGTCAACCAGTAAGCATTCTTTTCTCATAAGGTATAAATAGTTCTTTCCTTGTATCAGTATTCTTGCGAAGTGTCCCTGATGAGTGCAAGATGAAAAGCTTCAATGGGACTCTTTTTTTCAGCAATACTTCAGCAACACTATGCTTGGTCAAGATAGGCACAATTCCCCTCTGCGCTGTTACTGTGTTTAAGTGACATGCAGGTTGGGTACTCAAAATTATCTTTGTTTAATTGACAATCAGATGCTTCAACTAATGGGTCACTTTCTGAAGAATAATTTATATTCTGATTTGAATCACAAATGCAATCTTTAATATATATATATTTGGTTAACCACTGCAAGTTGAAATAACACAAAGGCCCCCCCCCTCCCCAAGTTTTCCCATGGCGGATGCGGCAATCTATCTGCTGCTGGCGAGATCTTTCAGTCTGTCTTTGGGACTTTGGTTGGCTTGCCCACCCTGCCAGTAGAGAACTCATCTCGAGGGGTCAGCTTTGGCAGGACTGGAGGATCCCACCAGTGGAGAGATTGGAAAATTCCACCCAAAGACTCTGAAAGGATAATTGCTTCCAAATAAATGATCATGAAAAGAAACTAACTAATGACAGTGCTCAAAATGATTGAAACCACTGGGGAGTTATTTTTCTTTAAACAATTGTTCAACTACCTTTGTAATTGAAGATTTACGTCTGTGCATTTTGCTATCTGTGAAAATATTTAAAACAGCATGAGGTTGTTTAGATCAATTTTGGGCTGCTTTTGTTTGCTCCAAAGAACATCTGCCCAGTTATAAAATATTTACTTCCTCATTAAAGATTCATCTCATTTGTTGAAACACATTTCTGGGTACTTAATATTGATAAAAATAAATACCTGTTTACGCTCCTCAGGGTTTAGCAGGAGATAGCGAGGGTCAAACACTATTTTGTGCAGTTCCTTTTCCCAAGTAGAAAATGCAGAGACCTGAAGAAAGACATTAAATTGGTTTAACTTCTGCCAGCAGGGTGCTTCAGAATGATGTCACGTTTCTCTGGTAGTCACTTTGTATGTGTTCTTATTCACTAGAATTTAGCACCAGGGTTATAGGTTCAGAAAAGGGCAATGCATTTCAGATAACTGGAAAAAAACAGATAGACTATGTAAGGAAACCTCTTTTATGCTGTGAGGCATTTATTGATAGGTGCAGGGCTAACACAAAGACAGTGTTACAAGACCATCCACAACCACTGCAAGGATGACGCAATGTCATAATGAGAATGAACTTCACGGGAAATCTGAGATCTGCTTTGAATCACAGTTCAGCCATGGTTACCACTTGTGATAATTACAAGAAGAGGTGATTTCAAAACACTTAGGGAATTTTTAGACAAGTGAAAAACAGCAGGCTCCCATATTAAACATGTAATTTGACTAACATTTGTATCAGAGTTAATTTTACTGCATGCATGAGCTAAAAACATCTAGTGTATATTACTGTGATACACATCAAGCCATTGTACCTGCTAAATATGACAGATATGAACCAATGGTCCTGCTAGTAACTTTATGGGGAGCAATTAATTTGCTGAATTAACTAAACATGTTGTAGCAACAAGCTACCACGGGTTTCAATTCAGCAATAGAGTTCTGAAAGTCTTCTAAGCACTTAAATTGCCATTGAAGTCAATATCTCACAGATGGTGTTTTGAAGAAGAGTCATATTGGACTAGAAACACTAACTTTGTTTTTCTCTCTCAGATACTGCCAGGCCTGCAGGGTTTTTGCAGCACTTTCTGTTTTTATCTCACAGATGGAGAGATGTATGGAAACAGACGGGACCAGCAAGATGGCATCAATTGCTAGAAATCCCACCACTTCCAGTTCCTATGAGCATTATCAAACTACCATCATCCCAAACTGGTTTCCACTAGAGTATCCAGACCAATGTTTTGTACTTCAACACTGCAGAAAACTGCAGCTAACATCAATATAAAAAAAACCTCACTTACAAAAGAGTCAGCTTTCACTGTGCTGGCAATTTGCACAGTAAGAAGTCTGACAACATCAGGTTTAAGTCCAACCAATTTATTTGATAGTAAACTCACAAGCTTTCAAAGTTTGCCTCTTCGTCAGGTGAATGGAGATGTTATCGGACAACAAATTTTATGAAATTGGGCACACAAAATGGAAGCAAACTAAAGCTATCCTCAGAGCCCTCCACTAAAATCACAAAGTAACAGACACTGATCAGTAGGCAAGAGCATGCTTTTAGAATGCAAATGAGGGCTAGCACATAAGGGAAATTGGACAGGATGGCACCTACAGGAACTAAATTAAAGAACACATCCCCACCCTATCAAAATCAGCACTTCTAAACCAGTCAAACAACCCATGGAGATGCCTAAAATTAACACAGTTAAGGAAAGCGTCCCTAGCCCCTCAAAACTCTTGAGATCAATAACACACCTATGGTTCAAACCCCAGAGATCCTAGACCGTTGATAACCAACCAGACAAAAACGATTAACACACACTTAAAACAATTGCTCCAACACTCGAAAACATCGAAACAGGATGGCTGAAGTCAAATACTGTAAATAAAGGATTAGCATTTGAAATGCAAAGTTCAGGTGTAACTATAGCCAGTTGTGGGGGAGTCTTTAGAGCACTTTCGGGACAGTCCGATTGTATGTCCTGACTGTGCTTCTCCGTCGACGTAAAGAAAATAAAGCTGTGCCATTATTGAACTTCACCCTGAGTCCGTAGTGGTTGTTTTGCCCACTCGCGCTAACAGAGAGTACTGCTTGTGAGTTTATCATCAAATAAATCGGTTGGACTTAAACCTGGTGTTGTCAGACTTCTTACTGTGTTTACCCCAGTCCAACGCTGGCATCGTCACATCATGGCAATTTGCAGCCAGTCACGTGGCTTGCAATTCCATGTTTTCCTGACTCTCTGTGTGGATTCCCAAGCTGTTCGCTGGTAATGTACCTGCCAGCATTATTAAAACTAGTTGACCCTAATAATCCAGCAGTTTTAGGATCAGTGATTACGATGCATTTGGATTCTCACTTTGCCACCTGAAGTGGATAAAAGAATGTTGCATCCATAAAGTTTACATTGAAAGCCTTACTACTTGCAAACAGCTAAAGCTGTTGATGCTAACATTGCTCAGTATTACAATTTTGTATTTATCCAGCACTTAAGCAATAGCACTGCTTTAAGAGCTGATCACGTGATTTGACAGTGATGTCCTTAGGGTGTTGCAGAGGCTGCTGTTTTACGTTCAGTTTGTTCTATGTACAGGCAAGACCTCCTAGGATAAATCTGTTGTTGATAGTTTAAATCTATGTGTGCAAACCACATATTTCCTTTTTGTTAAAACCCAAACCCCTAATGTAGTTACAGCATTATAAGCACTCAATACAATTGTATCCAAATCACTAAGTCATGCAACTCAAGTCACAAACCAGTAAACAAAGCAAGTATGAACAGGACTGAATAGTTTGGGCTTCATAAGTTTATAGGCTTAGGGGCTGAAGGCCAAATACTTCTAGCCTAATATTACACTTGAGGTGGTGAAATTTTCCAAATCAAAAGATCAATTGAAGCTGGTTTCACTAGTACCTTTTCTGCCAGTAGGATTTTGTTTGCATTTTTCACAGTGGTAAATTTATCAAAAAACGTCACAGTTGAGGCTGTTTCCAAAATTCTGCAATTTATGAAGGTGGTCTCTTCCAGGGGAAGTGCTCCATTTTAATAACTCTGTGAAAACCATAGCTAAAATACATGAATCGATATGTGACCTGAATAAAAGTGTTCTTTCTCAAATAAAAGCAATCTTATAGAAGAAAGAGCAAGCCTGTCAGTAGTATAACTGCTTCTTCCTTGTTAGATGTATCTCACGTCATTTGAGGATACTCCAGTTTGCTTGGTAGGAAGATTGATCATTTAATATAAAACATTGGAAATTCAACTATCCATTTTGCAAATGTTTAAAGCCTATTAATCAAGATGTCAATTCAGGAAAACTCAATCACTTTTAACATCAATCATATTTCTCAATGAATATCTGTGTTCCTATCTAAATGAATCAAATTGAAACATACAAAAAATACGTAAGGTTGCATTGCCAGCTGATAAACTGAACTTTCCAATGTTGCAGTGGTGATTCCAAAGGGCTATTATTTCAATGTCCCTTTGTCTTGCTACAAAATATTACCTGTTGTTTTAAATCAATGGTGGAACTCCTTTTAAGGCATTCTTTTTTCTTTTCACTTTTGGGTCTCCCAACAAGATTAATCTTCTGCCAAAGCTTGTCAATAAGAAAGTGTGAGAGTTCAGTTGGATTGATGCTCCCAATTATTTCCCTTTCTTCTCTGTACCTGACTGACTCCGCTCGGCACTTACACCGAGTGAAGTATTCTACGCACAAACCTGTATCCTACCTCTCCATGGGCAGTATGTTAGATGTCTAATTAGTTTGTCACCCCAAGTGACTATTAAAAGAATTTACCATGCATATATTGTGTGTTAACTCTTGTTATCCATCTCACCCAAGTTGGAGGTTACATTCAGAATTGCACCTGCTATTTTGTAGTGATATCTCCAACATCACCGTAACCATTCCCCCACCCTGCCCCTTTGATCATAGCTCCCTACTGAGAGAAGTGAATCACAGAATATTTTCATAGCATGTTTCATTTTCTTGGCAATTTGAAACATATTTTTAAGTTTGCTTTAAGAACTTCCATAAACAGGATCAAATTTTTTTGGTCCAACCATGACATCCTTCATGAAGCTCTCATCGTTTGTCATAAAAACTCATGTTTCATTAATCACCATTAGGGAAGGAAATCTGCCGTCCTTGGTCTAGCCTATATGTGACTCCACACCTACAGAAGTGTGGTTGACTCTGAACTGCCCTCTGAAATGGCCTGGCAAGCCACTCAATTCAAGGGCAATTAGGGACGGGCAATAAATGTTGGCCTTGCCATCAACACGTTTCATGAAAGAATGAAACATATAAAAACAGTGGGAATGGTCATCATTTCCAGTATGTCTGTCCTATCCAGTCAACAGTCATAATTGTTCCTCTCAGAAATTTTGAACCATGTTGAGAGGTGTAATGCCCGAACTGTGTTAGGGGATGTGGGTTTAAACAGAAAGAAAAAAATAATAACAATGGTTTATTGTAGGAGATGTTGCCTGTACAGAGTAGAGAATGAAACTAATGCAGGACCCTGTGAAATATCCTGATGACATCACTATTAAATCATGTGAGCAGCTCTTAAAGCAATCATGCGACCACTTAAATACATTAAGGGGTAACAACAATCAGCCTTCATATAGTATCTTTAATAAAGTGACATGTTCCAAGGTGCTTCACAGAAGAGTTAGCAAAAATAAATTTGACAGCAAACTAGATAAGAAAATATTAGGGCAGATGGCCAAAGGATTTGAAAAATAAAGGTTGATTTTAACAAGCGTCCCAAAGGATGAAAGTGAAATAAACTTAGGGAGGCAATTCCAGAACTTAAGCTTAGATAACTGAAGAAACAGTCGTCAGTGTGGAACTAAATAAGATCAGTGATGCCATGGTGACTGAAGTTGGGGGAATGCAGACATATAAGAAAGAAAGAAGTAGGAGCAGGAGTAGGCCATCTTGCCCCTTGAGCCTGCCCCGCCATTCAATAAGATTATGGCTGATCTGAAGTGGATCAGTTCCACTTACCTGCCTGCTCCCCATAACTCTTAATTCCCTTATCAACCAGAAATCTATCGACCCTTGACTTAAACATATTCAATGAGGTGGCCTCCACCACTTCAATGGGCAGAGAATTCCAGAGATTCACCACCCTCTGAGAGAAGAAATTCCTTCTCAACTGTGTTCTAAACTGACTCCCCCTTATTTTGAGACTGTGCCCTCTAGTTCTGGTTTCCTTTCTAAGTGGAAAGAATTTCTCTACCTCTACCCTATCTAGCCCCTTCATTACCTTATATGTTTCTAAGATCCCCACTCAGCCGTCTAAACTCCAATGAGTACAGGCCCAATCTACTCAATCTCTCCTCATAAGCTAACCCCCCTCATCTCTGGTATCAACCTGGTGAACCTTCTCTGTACTCCCTCCAAGGCCAATATATCCTTTCGCAAATAAGGGGACTAAAATTGCACACAGTACTCTAGTTGCGGCCTCACCAATGCCTTGTACAGTTGCAGCAAGACCTCCCTGATTTTATATTCTATTTCCCTCACTAAAAAGGCAGCATTCCATTCGCCTTCTTGATCACCTGCTGCACCTGCAGACTGAGTTTTTGTGATTCATGCACAAGGTCCCTCTGCACAGTAGCGTGTTGTAATTTTTCACCATTTAAATAATATTTTATTTTACTATTATTTCTTCCAAAGTGGATAACCTCACATTTGCCAACGTTACACTCCATCTGCCAGATCCTTGCCCACTCACTCAGCCTATCCAAATCTCTGTGTAGACTTTCCACGCAATTTGCTTTTCCACTCATCTTCATTTCATCAGCAAACTTTGTTACCCTACACTCAGTCCCCTCCTCCAGATCGTCTATGTATATGGTAAACAGTTGAGGCCCCTGCACCAATCCCTGCAGCCATATCAGAGCGTGGTATGACTGGACAAGGTTACAGAGGGGCAATCAAGGTCCTGAGTAGATTTTCAAACATAGGTGAAAATTTTATAATTGAGGCATTGCTCAACTGGGGAGTCAGTGTTGGTCAGTAAGCATAAAGAAGATGGATAAATAGGGCACCATGAAATAAAATATAGATAGCATGTGAGTAGTTTCAGTGGAAGATGGGAGGTCTGACAAAAGTGCATAGAAATAGTCAAATCTAGAGGTAACAAGTTTACACATATTTGTTAGTGTCGCAAACACTGCAATGAAGTTACTGTGAAAATCCCCATGTCTGGTGTCTGTTTGGGTAAACTGAGGCACGATTTAACATGGTCAATACACCTAACCAGCATGTCTTTTGGACTGGAGAAGGAAATCGGAGCACCCGGAGGAAACCCACGCAGGCATGGGGAGAACATGCAGACACTGCACAGACAGTGAACCAAGCCAGGAATCGAATCCAGGTCCCTGGCACTGTGAGGCAGCAGTGCTAACCACTGTATTATCCCTTATAAGGATTTCCGCAGAATCTAAGGTGAAGCATGGTACTTACAGCAATAGACGTACATGGTCTTGCTAATAGATGAGCATGTTGTCAGCAGCTCATCTTGGGATCAAATATGGCACCAAGTTGGAAATAATCTGGTTCAGTCTCCGATGGTTGCTAAGTGAAGTGATAGATTGTTGGCTGGAGTTGCATTTGTGGCAGGGAACCAAATACAATCATATTTGTCTTTCTAATATTTAATTGGGAGAAATTTGAATGTTGGATAAGCAATATGACAAATTAGTCTCGGTGGAGTGACAGAATAGAGAGAGGCAGTGGTGAGGTAGTAAACAGCATACATGTAAAACCTGACCTTATGTTTTCACATAATATTGCAGAGGCACAGAATGTAAATGAAGAATAGGAGGAGCCTAAGGATAGATCCTGGTGAGCTCCAGATATGATGGCATCCGGCCAGGAAGAGAAGCTATTGTAGGTATATGTCTAGCTACAACTGATTGGAATCAGATGAATAGAATTAGATGTAGTCTCATCTACGTAGATGACAGAAGATGGAGGAGGACGATGTGGCGAACAGTATCAAGGGCTATGGATGGGTCAAGAACAAAGAGAAGGATAGCTTAGCATGTTTACATTCATACAAGATGTCATATGTGACTTTGATAACGGTTGTTTCAATACTGTGCCTGGTACAAATTAGAATTACTTCGATTAAAACATGGAGATTCAGGGAAAGTGAGCTTGAATTTGGGGTGCAAAAGCACAGTTAAGGAATTTGGAGATTATGGAAGATTGGCCTGCAAAGACAGAGGAGTCATTGGTGTTTCTTTTGATGAGAGATTGATGACAGTAGTTGGGATTTGGAAGGGCAGAATAGCTGAGACGTGAGAAATGAAAGAAGGAATGATGACAGGAGAGAGGGATACAGGACGAGATTAAAAGAAAAGAAGAAATAAAAAGGAGAACAAGGTGGGGGAGGGGGGCAGAGGGAATACGAATGATGATTCTAGTGCAGCAGGCAAATCATGCAACTTCACATTTCCCAAAAATTATATTTGCCAACTTTTTGCCCTGTTAACTAATTTATCAATATTGCTTTGTAAACTGTTTGTATCCCTCTCGCAACTTGCCTTTCCATCAATTTTTGCGTTGCCTGCAAATTTGGCTACAGTACTCACGCTTCTTTCTTTCAAGTTATCAATAATATATATATAGTAAACAATTGTGGTCCCAGCCCTGAATCCTGTGGAACCCCACTAGTTACAGGTCACCAACCTGAAAATGAACCCCTTGTCCCCACTCCCCTGTTTCTTGCCTATTAGCAATTCTCTATCCATGCCAATATATTACTTTCAAAACCATGAATTCTTATCTTATGACTTAACCATTTGTGAGGTACCTTGCTGAACACCTTCTGGATGTCCAAATACAACACAACTACTGGTTTCCCTCTATCCAAATTAAAACGAAACTAGTATTAAGTAAATCTAGGGAAAGGGATGGGATGATCTATGAATACATAGGTGCAAAGACAATTGAGGAAATAAATATGTATCCAGGAAGGAATATTATTGTACACTATGTGGGTAAATTGAAAGCTTCAGAGCACTTAGCATTAAGTTAATATGAGGCAGGGAATTGGCATTGCAATGTTGTAGCTCTCCAAATCATGCTCCCCACAGGCAAGAAACTCATTTAAAAATTGAGCTGCCATAGGTTGTAAGAATGCCGCAGCAAATTTGATGGGAAGAAAAATCATATTCCAGTTTTTATTTTCCGAAACTGTAACTCTATTTTGAGTTAGCAATTTTCCATTCAAAGTTTATGTTTGCACACAATTAGATGATTTTTCTTGTGTACAATAAATACATCCAACACCAATATTTTGTTGAAACTCTTGCTTTTAAATACAAAGGTATTGACTCTAAATAATGTAACAACAGATGAAAAATACAATCCTCTAAAGTAAAACAACTAACATTCGCACTGATCAGGCAAGTAATTTCTTTGGTGTAATGTCACGAAGATGGTAACTTTATTATTCAGCATACAGAATATTTATGAATAGATGTGAACCGTCACAGATTTAATCTGGATTGAGCATTTTAATTCTACCAAACCCAGCTCCTTTGCTGTAAATTCTAATCACATATAAAACATATGTTATGGTGGGGACCATCAGTGATCCTCACTGGTGAGCACCTCCACCGGTGAGTAAGAAAAGGTAAGTGAGATCAGACGAGTACATGTGGGTCTCGTTAATGACATCTAAAACGTGTCATTAATATTTAAATCAGCCTTGCGCACTCTGATTTTGCTGGCAAAATGGGGCTGACAATAATCGCAAGAGGGGAGAAATCGGGCACAAACACAATTTTTTGCCTCTTACTCGTACCTCTTGCCCCACCACGCGTCTCGACCAGTGCATTAGGGGAGGAAAAATCCCGTCCCTAATTGTAATAGGAGTTACAGACTTGACACTCTTATTTTCTAAGCACATAAAGAACCGTGATGTTAACACCATTTTCTTCGTTTTTTCTGTATGTTATTACTTGCTATTAAAGCCGAGCTACAGATGATCAATTATTTAGAAAACAATAAAAACTAAAGTGAAACACATTTATTGCAATCCCTTGTTTTTTTCTTACAAGTTACCATTCTTTTTGATAGATTTCCACTTATTTCTGATATTTCTAGACTTCAATTTTCACTTACCATTTAACCCTTCTGGAGAGAACTCAACCACTATAAATAAATCCACACACTTCATTGTATTGTTCTTATGGTTTAAAGTTAACCAATCAACAGAGAACTTGAAAAGAATGCTTAAATGTGATTCCCCCCGAAATGCTTAATGCTATTTACTATTTATAGATTATCACATTTGATTATTTTGCGACCTGCAAGACTTCCAAAAACTGAATTTACAAAAGAAAAACAGTGCCATACAGATTGCATATAGAGGCTACATAATTTATTCATGAGAGTTTGTACCTATAAACAACCTATGTGGTTTTTAATCTTCTGCAGCTTTCTCAAATGGGTTTAAGTGTTCACTGTGCTTTGTAAATAATAGTATAATTGAAAAAAAATCACAAAGCTACAACAGCAGATATGAGCAAAACTGAGCTGTAATGATTTTATTGCCGATGGGTTGATCTGAAACATTTCACTGGTAAAAACTACATTATTTTTAAGAACTATTTATTTTTGGCCAATACTGTAGGTTAAAATTGACCACAAAGGTGATTTTAATCATATAAATAATTATTGAATGTTAAAAGAATACACCATTATTAACTTTGAGTCATGCATGTTATTTATGACTGAAACACCGTATTCTGCACCCTCTCCTTTCCTTCTCCCCTATGTACTCTGTGAACAGTATGTTTTGTCATCATTAATGTGCGAGAAACAATATTTTTCATTATACGCCAAATACATCTGACAATAATAAATCAAATCAAACAAAAATATAGAAATCAGCACAACCTTAAACAATTATAATCTGAAGCATGAATATAAGATTGCAGGAAAGGGAAGAATGATTGGACAGAATTTAGCAGGCCTGTCAGCCACCAGTGCAAATACTGTCATGGTCACAAATTATCAGAGACCATAGCGTCAGGGCACATTGAATCTTCCTCCATCCTGGCAGTGTGACAATCACTGCAGGTTTTCAAAAGCAAAAACCAGTCATCATGACAATGCTGGGGGGAGGTTTGGAGGTGAGTATAGCCCCGGGACATGGCTGGGCAGTGCCCTGGCACATCCACCAGCACCTTGACAGTGCCAGTTGTCAGTGCAAGCACCGTCCTCCCTGGAGAATGCTATTGGGGGAGGTTTCTCTTATGTGTGGGGAGGCCCAATGGTTGATGGGAGGGGGCGGGTTGTGCATGTATTAGAGTGGAAGACTGTGAAAGCGGGTGGGAGTAGGTGTGTGCCAATGACACGGCGGTGGGGTGGTGCCAGTGAGGGGCAGTGGTGAAGGTGCCAGTGAGGGGGTTAGTGTCAATGATGGGGTAGAGCCCTGATGCTTGGGGATCCGGGGAGGTGGGGTGGGGGGGGGTCACCCTGAAGCTTGCGTATTGTGTAGTGTCCTGATCTTTGAATGGTGGTGGTAGGGAAAGAGGTTATTGAGACGACTGGGGGGGCGGGCGTGGTGTAGGTTCATTTCTGCATGCAAAGGTTGGGGGGATGGTATCCCTATATCCACCGGAGAATCCCAAAGTCCATGTGGGAGTGGTCCCAATATCTATGATTTAACTTTGAGACCGGGATGCTCTGTGGGGAGATGGGCCTGGACAAGATGCTCTTCTGGAGAGAGTGGGTGCAGACTCAGTGGGCCGAATGGTCTTTTGCACTTCATGGATTCTATGAAAATAAAAGTTTGTGGTATAGTGGGTAGCATATTGGCATGGATAGAAGATTGCCTGGGAAACAGCAAGTAGGGAATTGGCATACATGAGTCTTTTTCAGATTGTAGTGAGCCATGTGCCACAGGAATCAGTGCTGGGACCTCAACTTTTTACGAGTTAGAAAGTGACTTGGTTAAAAAGCCCATTTAGAACGGTTGTTAAATTTGCTGATGATACAAATATAGGTTGGAAAATAAATTGTTAAAAGAATATAAATAGGCTATAAAAATATATAGATGGGTTAAGTGAGTTGAAATGATCTGGCAAATGGAGTATAATGTGGGAAAATGTGAAATGGTCCATTTTGGCAGGAAGAATGAAAAATAAACATTTTAATGTAAATAATGAGATTGTAGACCTCTGAAGTGCCGAACAATTTGAGTGTCCTGCTGCATAAACAAAAGACTAGTATACAGGTAAAACAATTAATTAGGAAAGCTAATAGAATGTTATCATTTATTGCAAGGGAAACTGAATACAAAAATAGGGAGGTTATGTTTTAGTTGTACAGGGCACTGTACACATTTGGAATATTGAGTACGGTATTGCCACCTTATTTAGGAAGGATGTGAATCTGTTGGAAGTAGTTCAGAGAAGGTTTACCAGATTAATATCAGGATTGGGCAGGTTGTCTTATGAGGAAGGGTTGGACAGGCTACGCCTGTACCCATTGGAGATTAGAATAGTAAGTAGCAACTTGATTAAAACATATAGAAGGGTGGATGTAGAGAAGATGTTTCCTCTTTGGAAGAATCCAGAGCTATGAACTGGTTAAATAAAAAGCCCATTTAGAACGGAGAAGAGGTGAAACGTTTTCTTTGAGAGTCGTGAGACTTAAGAACTGTTGTACTACTGGACCTTTAAGAAAAGTATTCTTTAAATCATGTTCTCTGCAATTTGTTAGCCAAACTTTTGTTTTCGTTGTGGCACCGACTGCCTGCTTAGAAGTCCTTTTATTGCTGCTAAAAGGTTTAAATGGAGTTTTGTTTATTTTTACTCTGTGTCTAATGCACTTTCTGGCATTTTACCACCTTTTGAACTGTTGTGGGATGATTGATTGACAAGTCAAAGTTAGGTGGTTCCTCCACAGAGGAAACCAAAAATTCACTTTCAGTTTTGGTTTAGAAGGTGTTTTTATTTCAGGCTGGATGCAGCATTCTGGCTCTCTCTCCCTATGTTATGGGAAGCTGTTCTGACTTTAGGTTTGTCTGTGTGAGTGTGTGTATCAAGAAAGCTGCAGAATCCAACCAAAATTCCAGCATCAAATGAACATTCTTATTTTCTGAGCTAGACCTGCGGTACGTGTTTGTTTCTGGGATCTGTTTGCTTGGAACAGTATTTAGCTATTAAGATTTATACAATTACATGGTAGCTATTTTTTCTTGTTTGTAATTGATAAAAGTTATTGGTAATTTTCCTTTCTCGATGTTACCTGTAGTCTTAAATAAACTTTGCTTAATAAAAGCTCCTGAGTGGGTCATTTGAATCATACTTACAACAAAGAACAAAGAACAACCCAGCACGGGAAACAGGCCCTTCGGCCCAACAAGCCCGCGCCGCTGCATCACCCTACACCTATTCTACCCTGCATATCTACAAATAGAACCCCTGACTTAGCCAGATTCAGGGGAGAATAGTGTCAATTTGGTAAAACCAATCAGCCTAAGAGCACATCTTTGGGGTGTGGGATGATGTAAAACATTTCATGCTTACCCGTGCCAAATGCAAAGTGCAAAACTTATGATCCAGGTGAACTTTATAAAACACTTTGAAGTTTCTGACCTGGATTGTAACAGAACTCTCTTCCTGAAATGGTGGTGGAAAAGTTTTTGAATATTCTTAAGGTAGAGGTAGATGGACTTTTGATCAGCAAGTGAGTGACAGGTTACATGGGATAGGTGGGATGCAGACTTGTGGTTACTATCAGATCAGCCATGATCCTATTAAATGGCGGAGCAGGCTTGAGGGGCTGAATGGCCTTCTCCTGCTCCTTGTTCTTATTTGACCCACTTAGTCCATGTCTATGGATGTAATATCGATTTACTCAGAAGATTCAAAGTAGAGGCATTGTAAAGTAAAGGCACGTGGTTGGAATTTCCATGGTGATTCTCCAGCAGGGCATTGCTGGAACCCCTGGTGAAACCACATAAATGGGTAAAAATGTAAATATTTCTCTGCAGAGCTGCCAATGTCCCCACAAATGTAATGCACAAGACTGAGAGAACCCTGTAGAAATTCTAAAGCACATTATCAGAAAAATGTTTAGTGTTCTTTCTCTCGATTTAATTATTACGTCTGGAAACAGTAGTTGAATATTCCAGTTACTCAAGTGGCAGTCAATTCCCACATTAAAAACCTAAATCAAGCAGAGCTGAAAGAGTTTCCCAATGTTGAGATGGTACTCCCCCACCTCCACCCCCCTCCTGTGGAAAGGTTACCAGCTTTATGACTAGGGTCTCTTTGTGGCGACCTGAGGGGGGAAGCAGAGTGGGAGGGGAACATAAGTAGGGAAGGCCAGGCCAGGCTTGAGCTACAATGGGCCATTCAGAGAAACCTGCTAGCTTGACATCCTGATTCATAACTTTCTACATACGCTTACTCTCCAAGTTGCCTCAGCAGCGCCACCTTTCCCAGGACAGTCAGCGCATTTAGAAGGCTGCCTCTGGAAAGTAGCTGGGTTGGTGAGTGCAGGCTAATTTTGTCCAATCATTCAGGTCCAAAGCTAGTGGTAAAATCCTTTCCATGGGCAGCACATTACTTTGGACTATTTCATCACATCCAAAGGACGTCAACAAAACAACAGCACTGAATGACTCCTCTAGGTTTCTCATCCCCAAGCAAATTCTGCATTCATGAAAGGGTGAATTTTGATGCCTGATGTTCGTGCTGGCCAAATGCAAAACTGTATGTTTGAAATAAGCAATCCTAGTTATTTTATGCCTAGTGGCAGAGTAAACTCTGCTCTGACAAGGTCCAGCGTTTTAATCAGAGAAGAACACTAGTTGATGCAGCAATGCCATCCATTTTCAATTCAGTGCCAACAGAGTCTCTCTTTTATGCTTTGGGAAAAAGAAACTGATCTCACAAAGCAGTCGTATAACCACAGGAGGCTGAAAGTGTGAGTGAAGCCTAGATCCATGAACCATGGATTGGGTGGCATGGTGGCGCAATGGTTAGCGCTGCTGCCTCATAGCACCAGGGACCCGGGTTCAATTCCAGCCTCGGGTCACTGTCTGTATGACGTTTGCACGTTAAGATCAAAGAACAGCACAGGAAACAGGCCCTTCGGCCCTCCAAGCCTGTGCCGCGCATTGGTCCAACTAGACCATTTGTTTGTATCCCTCCATTCCCAGGCTGCTCATGTGTCTATCCAGGTAATTCTTAAACGATGCCAGCACGTCTGCCTCCATCACCCTACTTGGCAGCACATTCCAGGCCCCCATCACCCTCTGCGTAAAAAACGTCGCTCTGATATCGGAGTTATACCTCGCCCCTCTCACCTTGAGCCTGTGACCCCTCGTGATTGTCACCTCCGACCTGAGAAAAAGCTTCCCATTATTCACCCTATCTATACCCTTCATAATTTTGTACAGCTCTATTACGTCTCCCCTCATTCTCCGTCTTTCCAGGGAGAACGACCCCAATCTCTCCTCATAGCTAAGACCTTCCATACCAGGCAACATCCTGGTAAACCTTCTCTGCACTGTCTCTAAAGCCTCCACGTCCTTCTGATAATGCAGTGATCAGAATTGGACGCAGTACTCCAAATGTGGCCTAACCAGTGTTCTATACAGCTGCAACATCAGACTCCAGCTTTTATGCTCTATACCCCATCCTATAAAGGCAAGCATACCATATGTCTTCTTCACCACCTTCTCCACCTGTGCTGCCACCTTCAGGGACTTGTGGACTTGCACACTAGGTCCCTCTGCGTTTCTATACACGTTCTCCCCGCGTCTGTGTGTGTTTCCTTCGGGTGCTCCGGTTTCCTCCCACAGTCCAAAGACATGTGGGTTAGGTTGATTGGCTATGCTAAATTGACTCTAGGCAATCAACTCACATGGATTAGCAGGGTAAATGAGGGTTATGGGAGTAGGGCCTAGGTGGTACAGACTTAATGGGCCTAATGGCCTCCTCTACTGAGGGATTCTATGATTCAAATAATCTGAAGTGTGAACATCCATTATATGACCTAAATTCTGAATGGAAGACTTTGTCACAGAATACTTCCTTTGAGAGAGGGCATGGATTGGAAGGTGTTACAAGTAACCTGACACCGGTTATTTAAAATAATTTAGATATGCTGATGTTTGAAGTCTAACATCTTATGTTGGCTTCATATCTTCTATTAATTTTGTATAACAAAGTCACAAGAGATAATAATAATTCAGCTTTTTTCCCAACGTAATGCAAAGGATGGATAGTGAATTTATTGACAAGATGAAAGCTTTGCTAACCTAAAAAAAACTGCATTTGTGTAATTATGATGAAATCCAACAGATATTGGATATTTTGTTTTTTTTATATCGCGACATCTGATTTATTTTAATTGCCTATCCTATTTGATTTAATTGTGTCATCTTCACAGTCTTGTTTCGAAAATCAATGCATCTCCATGCAAGACAAAATTAGATATAAATCACTTCGGCTTTGGGCAATTATTTGCATCAATTGGGACTTTAGTTCCCATTTCAGATTCAAACTACACAAAAGCCAGATAACATAAACTCAGGAATAATTATTTTCCTCTTCAAAGTATTCTCTTGGCATAGATCAGTGAAGCTGTTTGCACTGTTTAGTGTCCAAGAATCAAAAACATAGGCAATTTTATTCGCTTAAAGAGAATTCTTTTCCACAACCCAACTTTGAACAATTTACTAGAAGTTGAGCCTAATCTCCCATTGGTTCAATCATTCACCAGCTGAATCATCAATGAAGCCACTACTTTGCTGCAAATCTTAACTAAATTAATTAATGTAAAAACAAAGCCTACCATTGACTACTTAAGTGCCTGACTGGAACTTAACACAGCAGACCTTCCCTACAATGTGGGCTTTCCATCTGATGGGTGAGACCTTTACTACCTGAATTAAATTCCACCCAGTGAGACTGAAGACTGTCAAATCTCAGAACTTGGTGGCTGCCATTCTAGGATATTAAAAATGTTGCAATACTGTGTCCTTAAGAAATATATTTGTGTTACGCTTCTTGTGTAGCATTTGTTTTAGCAGTCAATGCTATTAACTGGTGCCACTTTGTCTGTATCTGGCAATCTTATTGATGCTGCACTAGCATAATTGCTCCTAATTGCTGGAATGTTTGTTTTAATCTGAGCTAATGCACTTTGTTATTTTAGTATAATGCCTTGTGGCTTTTCAGAGTAAGATTTGATTAGGTTGATTGATAAGAGACATCATGTGACTGGGCAGAGTTAGGCTTAGAGAGAAAATAAGCTGACTGTTGATTGAATTTGGACAATGCAGAAACCTTTCACTCTCTCTGGAGTTCTGTGTTTGAAGACAGATTTTTCTTTCTCTGGAGGCTGCTGACTGGGAGTCAGAAGACAGCTGTCTTTCTGTATCTCTGTCCAGAGGTGTTAAAAAACTCAAAGTCTATCAACTTACGTAAGCCTGTGTGTTTTTGCTAACTGATTCTTGAAGGGGGTTTACATCTGTAAGGATATTGCATGCAGTGGAACTACAGAGATAGCTAGCTTTTAAGAATTATATCTTGTCATGTGGATAACGGTTATGTTATATATGTTAACTGTGTGGTTAAATAAAGCTTGTTTTAATAAAAGCTTCCTGGTGGGTCAATCAAATCGCACCTCCAGTGAAACACCTTTTGTTCACATTAATGCCAAAAATAAATAAAAGTTGGGGTCCAGGTTAACTTCATAGTAGACACTGGAGTTTCTGATCTGAACCCTAGCAAATGAAATAGAAAATTGCTGATTATTTAGAAATGCTCCAAGACTCACTTGATACCAGAACTATCTCCGTGGTTTGCAAAACAGCTTAGGCGACAGAAACCACATAATTAAAGCCAGTTAGCTCAAAAGTTGGTTGTAGAGAATGTCACAAAAGCTTTAAAAGATGTTGCCCTAAAGCCACTCATGAAAAATGCATTTGTATGTGGATGTATATTTCGGAAATTCTACAAGGTAAAATTATACCACACACACAGACACAAAGAAACATACAAAGATTAACCACCAATGACGATAAAACAATGTTGATAAAAATTGGATCAGTTCGATCTATATTTGGTGCAGCTCTGATCTTTTTTTTAAGTCAAGATGTTATTTTGTGTGAAGTGAAGGTCTTGAGGTTGCAGGTGTGATGGCTTCCACTGTTGAATTGCTGGAGGTTGTTTAAATAACTGAACTTAGAAGGTGGAATCAGGTTTACAGGGAGGAGAGAAGGTTCCTGTGGTAGTTCGACCCCTTTAATAGCCAATCCTTTGCAGGCCAAGTGGCTGGGCTGGAATCAATGGTTGTCCATTGATTCCAGCAGTGCAGCCTTCTAACAACTGATCCAGTTTATCCTTGTCACCAGTATGGTAACTCGAGACGACTCAAAGTGGCAGTTCGTAAGCTAAAATATTTATTGACTGAGAGGAACTATGAGTAATTAAGGGTTTCATAGCATAACTATATGTGTCTATTGCTGACAATGAGTCTGGGCTAATCGGGGCTGGAATGTTTCAGTTCGAGTTAGGGCATTGTTGGCAATAGACATGTATATTTGTGCTATGAAACCCTTAATTACTCACAGTTCTCCTCAGTCAATAAATCTTTTAGCTTACGACCTGCCACTTTGAGTCATCTTGAGTTACTATACTGGTGATGAGGATAAACTGGATCAGTTGTTAGAAGGCTGTACTGCAGAGTTAGAAGGAGAGGAAGGTAATCACTCGAAGTTCAAATGAGAAAAGGTACAGACCAGGGGCGATCCTCCCAGCAGAAAATTGGCGAGGAGCTGATTACAATATGGAAACGGCAAATTCCACCTGATTAGCAGCCTGGTACTGAAGTCTCCTGGCCTGCTGGCATCTGTCCCCCCAGCCCTTCCAATCACCGCCACTCCCAGGAGTGGTTCACTCCAGCGGGATTTACCTCCTGCTTGCCATGAACAGGGAACAAACGGCCTGACCCCGCTGGAGGGAGCAGAGGCCATTGAGGCCTCCCCAGGAGGTCAGGGGTAATGGGGTGCCCCTTGGGCAGTGCCAACCCAGCCTCCAGAATTGTCCAACGGGCAAATTGGCACTTCCCACTGGACATCAGGCTGTGCCAAGAGGGGGGCGGGGCAAGAGGGTGCTCAACCTATTTTTTGGGGGGGGGGGGGTGTGGTGATTAGTGGATGGGGGGAAACCTGCTGCCACTCTGTATTGGGATCATTGGCAGAAGGGAAGAGGACAATTGGAGCTGGCATCCAGGTTGTGGGGAGGAGGATTGGGAGATCGGGGTGGCCGGGTGGGGGGGAACATCGAGGCGCATCCGAGGAGGTCTGGGAGGCCAGCGATTGGGGGGCTCTGCATGGTCAGCGATGGGGGGGTTGCGGAGCAGAATGATGCATGTGCAGTGGCCTGCTCAGCGCTATGTTGCCAACCTCTTGGGCAGGAATAGGTCCCACTCACAGATTTCCACAGCAAATTACGCTGCAATGCTCAGAAGTCAGAGATTCATTCTGGAAATCCTGTCAAAAAAAAGTGGAATTTACTCCCATTTCCCACACGTTGGGAACTTCGAATGTTTATGGGAGAATCCCAGCCGCTCTGTTTTAAAAATGACACTATTTGGGAAAATAAAATCATTGAGAGGCTGCGTTATTTTTTCGCAGAAAATGACATAATAGTCGAGGTGAAGCAAAAGATGATATTGCTCACAGGCTACAGCACACAGACTTAAAATCTGGAGCCAAGAGAGATGGTCTCCAGCTCCATGGCCAGACTTCAACAGCTGATTGAATGTTGTGAGTTCAGATCTTAGTTGGGAGACAAATTGAGTGATCATTTAGTTTGTGGAATCTTTTAGTTTGTTACTTGCCACATCACGTTGCCTTGAGTTACTACAGTTCTTTACATCTGTTCTCTCAGTATTGCACTTTTAGCTGGCTAGTTACTTTACAGTAAAAAGTCTCACAACACCAGATTGAAGTCCAACAGGTTTATTTGGTAGCAAACGCCACTAGCTTTCAGAGCGCTGCGCCTTCAAAAGCTGGTGGCATTTCCTACCAAATAAACCTGTTGAACTTTAACCAGGCGTTGTGAGACTTCTTACTGTGTTTAACGCCAGTCCAACGCCGGCATTTCCACATCAGTTATTTTACAACAGAACAAAGACTGTTTTCCTGTGTGTCTGCCTGTTTCAAGCAGTTTTCTTTACTGCCAACTGAAGCTTCTTCAAAATGCTTTAAGATAGATATGTGTCCAGGTAGTTTGCTACTTTTTTGTATTATTCTTGGCAGGCAAGTAAGATGGCCTCTGTTATCATGTGACCAATACAAGAATGCCAACCCATCTTCCAAATACGGCACTGAAATTTCTAAAAACCTTTCTCCCACCTAGTGTTCTTAGCTTTTGTTCTGACCTATGCACAGTTAGTGTCCTCAGGTGAAATTTTCAAATTTTTCTTCAACGTGCTAGACCAGGTACAGGCTTTTCTTGCCACATTCTCCAGCACTTTGAAGAAATAATTCTGGAGATGCGTCCCACACCATCATACTGGTAGGCACTAGGCCTGAACGAACCAGCAGTAAAGTGCCCTTTTCTAATCTCTGGGAAAAAATCCAAAGACCATCTGTCACCAAACACACATGAACTCCCTCCCCATGTACATGGGGAACCCCAGTCACTGGACTCCTGCCATACGCTCAGGGATACTCCCATGGAGCTACCCCAAGAAACCCCACCACAGCATTGCTCCCGGGTAACCTGGCAGTGTCTCTTGGGACAGCGCCAGAGGGAAGTGCCAATGGACTGCCTAGTCATATCCCTTGCCACCCTCAAGGGCTATACTTAACCCGGAATGTTCCATTCGCCCTGGTTCCCATTTTTGATATCTTGTCGTGATCTTGTTGGTGTGATGGGGGAGACACAAATGTGAGGGGATGGTGCAGTGGGGAAGCCTGCTATTGAGATGACAATGTATTTTAATGAAGTTCCAGACTATCTTGGGCAGGGGGACCAGGATTCTCACTTCTGGCCCCCCACATCACTCACTGTACTTGTGGCAAATGCAGCCGCAAAATCCTGATCTACGATAGATCAGACTAACGAGGTTTTTATTTACTCTTTTGGAACACTCATTGAAGTTTCAAATGTTCTTCTTTTTATATGCCTGAGGGTGCCCCCTCTTTTTTTGTTCTTGGTCTGGCTGAAGGGATTCCAGCCCGGATCCACTAATAGAAAATCAGGTCATTCTCAGAATCCATTTTGGAAACAATTTTTAAAATCAGTTCAAGGTTTAAAAAAAATGTAGCCTTTAAGACTGTTCTCTAAAAATCACTAATTCCAGAACTGCACACCATAACAAAAGGTATGACAATGTGTCATTAGCGACAAAGGGTGGAATTTAATGTTGGTGATAGGGATCCTGCTAACCGGCTGTAAAACTAGTGGCAACACCCTGTTGCTTTTGTCCAGGAGGGAGGGTCAATGCTATTCCAAGACAAGGAACATGTCTGGGCAGAATCCGCACCCTCCTCCCCCCACCCCAATGCAGAGGCTGGTAGCTCTCCTGTATTGGCAGTGCCACCACAAGTGGTAGCATATGCCCAGACTGCACTGGGACCCTAATGAGTGATCACTGATGGACACCTAGAGAGAGGCGATTGTGGGCGGGAAACGGATAGCTGGGGGTGGGGGGGGGGTGGATTGCAGAGGAGGAGGCAGCAGCAACATGGGTTCAAAGCAAGGAATTTGATGTTGGGCCTGTCCACCCTCCATTTTGCACAACATGCCTGAGAGAGAAAGAGAACCGCTCCAACCTCAACTTCCATATCCAACCACGCCACAGGTAGAATTGGCAGTTTTCCCTCGTGGCAAGTTCCCCAATGCCACTGTTGATAGAATCTCAGTGTGCTGGGGTGAGGCCCTTAAGTGGCTACTTAGGGGCCTTAATTGGCATGCAGATGAAAAGGCTACCCTTCACCCCTCTCACCCAGAGCTTGATCAGGGGAAGTTGGGAAGAGCGGCATGTCTCATCCCCAATTCCTCCTACGGCACATCAAGCAGTTCCCTGGTCTTCAAACTCTTCTCCCAGGGGCTACAGTGACACTTTGACGAATCCTTGGCTTAGAATTTTTCTCAACCATGGCTGCTTAATCTTACTGACATGGGGCCTTGCTGTGTGAAATTGACTGCAGTTTGTCTACATACCAACCATTTTGGAACAATCTTTTGACTAAAACTGCTGACCTTAGAGTCTTTTAAAGCATGATATAAATGCATTTTTTTGCTGCTAAATTGTCTTTTAGTTGGTATTCTTTTAATTAAAGGTATGTCGTCATTACCTGCTGGCTGAGCATTTTGCATGATCAACAGCACATATTTTATAAATTCCCTGTCGGCACTCATGTTCTCAAAAATTCTAGCAACATATGCACCAATTACTGAGTAGAGAATACACTATCAGAGTGGAATTATGAGTAGGGTAACTGACAATAGGGTAACTACAAATTACGCTTTATCCTAATGCTATTTGTCTAACTGTAACCAGAGATGTGGTGATGCTGGCGTTGGACTTGGGTAGGCATAGTAAGTAGTCTCACAATACCAGGTTAAAGTCCAATAGGTTTATTTTTACCAAATAAACCTGTTGAACTTTAACTTGGTGTTGTGAGACTACTTACTGTAACCAGAGAGTCACTTCCAACAGCTCCTTTTTAAATTTCTGCACTGTTACCTCTAGTATCCTCCAAGGATCTATCATTTACCCTTCTCCTACTTCTCACCTACATGCTGCTCCCAAAGCAACATTGTTCAAAAGCACAGCATTAGTTTTGGACACTGACTTACTAGCAGCTCCTGAATCATCCTCTCTTGCTAAATTATCAAACCACTTATCTGACATCCAGCACTGGACGACCCAAGTTTCCTTCAACTAAATATTGGGAAGACTGGAGACATTCTTTTTAATCCGTCTGCACTCCAAACTCAGCTACTTACTTCACCTTGCTCCCTGACTATAGCTCACCTGTTGCTGAAACCCTCCTTATTCATTTCTTTACTACCTCTAGACACAAGTATTCCAATGCACTCCTGGATAATCTCCCACATTCTACACTCTGTAGATTTGAAGTTATCCAATCTCTGTTACCAACGTCTTGCATCAAAGTCCTATCAACCTGTGCTATCTGATTTACACTGGCACTTGGACAACCTGGCCCCTGGTTAAATTTTCATCCTTGTTTTCAAACCCTTCCTTGTCATTGTGCATCCCTCTCTCTGTAATCTCCTCCAGCCCCCTCTGAACTATATGTGCTCATCTAACTCTAGATTTGTGAACATCCCCAAATTCAATCATTCTGCCATTGTTGGCCATGCCTTCAGCTGTGGAGACCCTAAAATCTGGATTTCCCTCCTACAAAACTTCATTTGGAGTACTCTGCACAATTTTGGTCTCCAAATCTAGCAAAAGGTATATCTGCCTTCCAGACAGTATGGTGCAGGTTTAGTAGACCGGTTCCCAGAATCAGCAGATTGCTCTATGATGAGAGGCTGAGTAAATTGGGCCTATTCCCCCTGTACTTCAAATGGTGAGATGTGACCTTTTGAAACATACAATTCTAAAATAAATTGACAAGGTCGGAATTGAGAGCTTGTTTCCTTTGGTGAGGAATTTAGAACACTGAGGAACCCAGAAAATGGGGGAGCAGCCTCAAGATAAGGGGTAATCATTTAGGATTGCTTTGATGAAAAATTATTTCACTCAGAGAATTATGAAAGTTGCCATTAGCTACTTAGTTACCGTCTATTTCTGGCACGATATCTGCATCTTCCACTGTGAAGGCTGACACTATGGACGGGAATTTTCTTCATTTGTTCAATGACTCTGCTGTTTCTTTATTTTCCCAAGATAATAGCACCTGCCCCTGTCTCCAAGGAATTGATTTTTTGTTTTAGCTACATTCTTTCTTTTTATATGCCTGTGAAAGCTCTTTCAATCTGTTTTTTTTATATTCCTGGCTAGTTTATTTTATCTTTTTTACCAACATTTTTGGTGGTCCTTTGCTGGTTTCAAAAACATGGTCAATTCTCAGGCGTATGACTATACTTTGCAGTATTATAAGCCCCTTATAATCTAATGCTATCCTCAACTTCCATAGCAAGCCACAGATAGATCTTTCTTGCTGAGTTTTTGCTCTTAATAAAAAGGACTTCTATTGAACATTTTTACAAATTGTTTCTTTTCATATTTCCCACTATTTATTTGCCACCATGACTTTATTCTATTTACCCAACCAACTCTCTCCTCTCACTGATGAATTTACCATTGTTTAAATGTAATATTTTTATTTTGGATGTTCCTGAAACCAGCCCACTCCTGAATTTGGATAAAAATAATGTTGCAGCACTGATTAAGTCAGTAGGATGTCTGGTTACATTTCAATCAGGCTCCAGCCCGCTTCTCACTGGAAATCAATAGGGCTGAAAATCAGGCAGAGTGTGCCTAATGGATACTGATTCAATACCCCTGCTCTGTGAACCTGCGGGAGCTGAGTTTCATAATGCTTCATATTATTACTTAGATTGTGCATTTTAGAGGGGCTCTCTTTCTGTATTTTCACACATTAAGGCAATTTCAAGAGATTTAAGTGCTCATATGATTGTGCCCACACCAAGCTTGAGGGATTATTAATTTTTTTTGTGATTGGTAAAATAAGATAGCAAATTTGAAATAAACTGAAATTATTCAAATTTACCACTCCAGTGGACGGGCATGCACCATTTAGTTTCTTCCCACGATATTACACAGAGAAAACTCATGTCCAAAAGAGGAAAAATGTCATAAAAGCAAGGAAATACTTTGTACTTCCACAGAAGATGTTGGCTCAGGCTAATAGGCAGGACACTGGTGGATTATTCCACCTGACTGCAACATTCATGGAATCACAGATGGAGTTTGTGAGTGCATGCAGTTTCCAGCTTTTCCATGTAGTGCGTGGCCTAAACTGCACTTCTTATAAAGAACATTGGTAGCCAATTGGCTATGATAGATTTTTGCTTCTTTTCATGATTTTTGCAAGGTCGGGTGGAAGCATTCATGCTCCTTCTGACCCCATAAAAATCTTTTAGCCTGCTGCTTGCAATCAACTCCGTGTTCCATGACGTGTAACGAGCTGTATGTGCCAATCAGCTCTGTATGGAGGCTGGGTGATGTTCAGCTGTACCAAACTGCAGCAGCAAGTTTCAGTTCAATTGTAACATTTAAACAAGGTCATAACCTGAAAATGGTTTGGGCTTTTTGTCTGTGGGCTTGGGTGAGCACCACAGCTGCACTGCTATTACTACGCCCATATCTGAAGACGTGATAACCTCCTCCAATGCTTGTAGGAGGAGGAAGATCATGGAAAAATGATGGTGGACCTAAGAAAGTGGTCACCGATTATAAGCAGCAGAAAGTTGTTGATGGGTCTTATTCATGAGATGCATTTTTCCCAGCTGAAGGGATGTGAGAAATAGATAACAATCGCTGTTGAAAACATAGAGTCAACATTTCAGCAATGCAACAGAAGGTGAATTACCAAGGGATATTTAAATCCAGTAATATAAATACATCTGAGTAAGACATCAATAAGACATACTTGTGTGTCCATAACTTTCAAGTCTTTTGTTTAAACTGTAAAATTTTGGCATGTACTGTTTATTAATATTTACCTTTTCAAACAGATGGCATATCCTCCTTATGGCCAGATGCACATGTGGGGGATCTACGCATTCGTCAATATGACAGTCAGCAAACAGACTTGCTAATGACCAGGAAAACCAGTGACACCAGTGACTCACATTGTGTGACTTTAGTTACATCCAGGTATACACCTGTCAGATTTTGGCAGCATTCTCATTTATTTGCCATTACTTTGGGAATTAAATTTTCTCTATTATTCAGCTCAATAACGCGAGTGCATTCAGTCTCATCGTCACTCAGATTTTCTTTCTAAATAGTTTGACAGGAATTGAGATGTTGCTCAGTAACAGCTCAGATTCAAGAGGCGGTAGGGGTCGGTGGGGGGTGGGGATGCGGGGAGGTGCGTACAGTGAAATAATGGTTCTGTTACTGGATCAATCAGAAGCTCGGATTAAAGATACGGAGACACAAGTTCAAATTCCATCGTGGAACTCAGGGAATTTAAATTCAGTTAAGTAAACGCTGAAATTAAAAGCTAGCATCAGTAATGGTGGCATTTGAACTGCTGGGCTGTTGTGAAAACCCATCTGGGTCATGAATGTCTTTCAGGGAACAACTCCCAAGCTGGCCTAGTCGACATCTATAAGTCGATTGATGGCAGAAGCCAGTTGGCCCATTTAAGTTATCACATGCACAGAAACATATGAAAAAAAAATTAAAGAGGCTGCACACTTAAAATAAATTGTTCATGGACTCAAAACAAAGAGGCAACATTGCTCTTAATTTCATTCTCAGTTTGCCCAGAGCACCACTCAATTATACCAAAGAAGCTGCAAGAATAAAATAATTTCTTAAAAATTCATGCATGGGATGTGAGCATTGCTGTAGGGGGCCAACATTTATTGTCCATTCTCAATTGTCCTTGGTAGTGAGCGGCTTTTTGAACTGCTGCGATCCATGTGTTGTAGGTACATCCACAGTGTTAGGCAGAGAGTCCCAGGATTTTGAACTAATGACTGGGAAGGAACAGCCAATATATTTCCACGTCAGGATGGTGGGTGGATTGGACGGGAACTTCCAGGTCATGTTGCTGTTGCTCTTGTCCTTCTAGGTGGTAGTGGTCATGAGTTTGGAAGTTGCAGTCTGAGGAGCCTTGGTGAATTTCTGCAGTGCATCTTGCAGATGGTACACACTGTTGCCACTGTTTGTCAGGTGGAGGGGGTGAACGTTTGTAGATGGGGTGCCAATCAAGTGGACCGTTTTGTCCTAGATGATGTCCAGCTTCCTGAGTGGTGTTGTTGGAGCTTCACTCATCCAGGCAAGGGGAGAGTATTTCATTACAGTCCTGTTTATGCCTTGTAGATGGTGGGCAGGCTTTGGGGCTTCATAAGTCAATAGGCTACTGCCAATGATTTAGGCATGGCACCTGACAAAGGCACCCCAGCCCCATTAATCCTACAAAGTCCTCCTAATGAACATTTGGGGACTTGTGACAAAACTGGGAGCAGTTCCATAGGCTAGTTTTTTTTTATTTGTACGGCTGGGAAAGTAGTTATAGTTCAATGTCAATGCTAACAACCCATTCTATGGCATCAGCTGGTACAGATTATGATGCCATCAAGGTTGGATCTCACAGGACAGAAATTCAGTATATGATCAATGCACTGACTTGGATAACTAGTCACATCTGCCTTGGCCTATCTGCAAGCAATTGAGTATTAAAACCTGAGACTTTACCACTTGGGTTAGTTATGAGGTTGGGGTAGACGATTCTTGCAGTTAACCAGGAGGAGGGCAATCAAGAAATGGGGCTGCCATCAGTTTATTGGGTGTGGAGTGTGTGCCTGTAGGGACTATAGGATCTTGGTTTATAACTAGATATTAGCGTATCTAGTTATGGCAAAGAAGCAAAATGTTGCCAGTGCTAGAAATTTGAAATTAACATAAGAAGCACTGGAAATATATAGCATCCGTGAAAAGAGAAACAGTGTTATTATTTCAGGTTGAGAAACTGACTAAAGATGTGCATACTAGGTGGATTGCCATGCTAAATTGCCCCTTAGTATCCCAAAATGTGTAGATTAGGGACAATAGCAAAGTACGTACTTGGGGTTATGGAGATAGGGCCTGGGTAAGGTGCTCTGTCAGAGAATTCCTACAGTGCAGGAGGAGGCCATTTGGCCCATTGAGCCTATACTACAACAATTAGATTTGATGGGCTGAATGGCCTCCTTCTGCTCTGTAGGGATTCTATGAAATGTTAATTCTTGTTTTTCTCTCTCCACAGATGGGACTGGACAGGCTGTTCATCGCCATCATTTTGGGTGTTTATCCCTGATGTTTGCCTGCCCCACTTAGTAACCTTCATTTCGTGAGGCCACTTTTTGGAACTTTAATGCAAAATTCACACCCTGTCTCCTCCTTTGAACCTCTGACACCTTATTCAAACCTTTTATGCTCTATTCCTCATTGTTACCAATTTGCCTTTGGTAAACACCTATTTGCAGTGTCGCTAGACTCACGAACAGCTCAAAAGCCCTTGTTCCATTAACCTAATCAAACTAGTCCTTCCTCTAAGCAGCTTCCATTTTCCAACAGAACCAACAGAAAACATTCCAATTTATTGGATTTCCCTGATATTTTCACTATTTTTCCTGATAGCAATATGGGCACACTTAAAAACAAAGTGCCATCTTGGTGAAGCTACAGCACAGGGCTAAATCCATTTTCTCATCACCAAGTGCAATAATTGGTTGAAAGACTTTTTTTTCGGACCAACGCTGATTTTTCTGGCTGACTGATTAATTTAGAATGTAAAACCAAACAAAAACAGTCTTTGAATTATTCTTCCCTCTCTCTCCATTTCTCCCTTTCTGCCAGCTGAATAGACATAGGTTGAAAATAGAATTTGTACAATGCCATCTGAAGATGTAAAACGTGAAGAAAATAACAAAAATTGCATCTATCAATAAGGTTCAAAAACAGGAGCTTTACTTATATACATTGCACTGTCCTGGATAGACACTTGTGATTATGAAGGTTCATCACAAGACCACTGATCCAAGCTCAGGTGTTCAATGCATCATACAGCTGATGGAGCTGAAACACAGCAGCTTTTGTCCTTCTTTTTCATTTATCCCTTGATGTGAAACTTGCTCAGGAATGGAATATGCCTCATTAATCTTCTAAAAGGACATATTTGTCTGTCCACACATTAGAAATTGAATGTATTCAAGAGGCAGCTGGATAGAGAACTTCTGGCGAATGGGATTAAAGGTTATGAGGAAAATACTAGTTATGAGAAAAAAGTTATGAGGAAAATTAACCAGGCTATTGAGTTGGATAATGAACCATGATTGTAATGAATGGCAGAGCAGGCTCGAAGGGCCAAATGGCCTCTGCCTGCTCCTGTCTTCTATATTTAGATGTTTCTAAATATCATTCTGGAAGGAAACGTGGCAAAGATTGTCCCTGGCTTAGAGCACACCAACAGCCTAGCTGCTCTATTAAGTGTACTGAAGCTTCTGATTTTACGTGATATTAGCTTACTAACTGTCCTGAAAAATTGAATACTCTGATCTACAAAGTCTGACAAAATTATGGTGTCTACTTGTCAGATGCTTCCCTCGAAGCACTGGGTTGTAAAATATCTCATGTTGCCAAGCACAAAGTTAGTGGCAAATGGATGGCAAATTCTCCTAGATGTTCAAAGTCAAATGCTGTCTGGAACAGTGAATGGAATCTATTTTTGCCACTGAATCATAAAAAAGCCAGTGCACTGGAAGCCCATGGAATTGGTACCTAATATTTCCCATGAAAATAATTGGGCTGTGGAGCTACACCATTGTATCTGAAGATATCATAAAATTCCTACAGTGCAGAAGGAGGCCATTTGGCCCATCGAGCCTACATTACAACAATCCCACCCATCCCCTATCCCCGTAAACCCCACATATTTACCTTGCTAGTCTCCCTGAAACTAAGTGTCAATTTTGTATGGCCAATGCACATAACCTGCACATCTTTGGAGTGTGGGAGATAACTGGAGCAGCCGGAGAAAACCCACACAGACCACAGGGAGAATGTGCAAACTCCACACAGACAGTGGACTGAGGCTGGAATTAAACCCAGGTACCTGGTGCTGTGAGGCAGCAGTGCTAACCACTGTGCCACCCGTATATAAAATAAGGTGTAACAGTACAAGAATAACTTGTTTCCCATCTAAACTTGAGTGGGTAAACATGTCCATTCAGAAACCTGAATTGTCACAGTGTGAGTACAGCAGCTTATACCTGGTAGAGAGACTTTTGTGATTGATTCTTACATCCATTTCATTTTATAAGATGCTTTTAAGTTTTATCTTTTTTTTATATAAATCTGTACCTTAGCCCAAATACTGGAACAATTGCAATGGAAGCCACTGCTACTAAGTGCAGGTTTGTTTTGTCTTTTGAGGATCCCCAATTTCCTTCTGTCCTCCATTGGTGACTGTGCGTTAGCTGTTTAGATCCTAAACTCTGAATTCCACCCATAAATTTTTCCAGCTCACTATATTTTTCTTCTAATTTAAGACACCCTTTAAAATGTAGCTCTTTGAATTTTGGTCACCTATCCTAATATCTTCAATGAGATGCAAGGTAAAATTGTTTCTGATGGCATTCCTGTGAAGAACCTTGACAGGTTTTACTCTGGGCAGGATTTTCCATTCTGACATGAGGTCGTGTGGCAGGATGGGAACCGGGAGTGTTTCCCACCATGGAGACTGGTGGAAATTCGGACTGTATCACCCAATGTCAGCCTTGTTAATTATGCAGACAGGGTTTCCTGATGTTTTCCACAACTAGGCAGGCTGGAAGGCAGAATACTGCCAGAAAATCCAGGCGCCACACTTAACAGGCACCTGGACATTACATCTGAAGGAGGAGATGGCTCATCAATCACAGGGAATGCCAGCCCCCAGATACAAGGACACATCCTTGAAAATTCTCAATGCAGTGGGGGCCAGGAGGATTGAAGGAGAAGATTGAACCATTACACAACTGGAGGAAGTCTCCAGGGAGGTCAATGACCAGCACCTCCTTCAGAGGATTGCCATAAACACACGAATGACCTCATCTGCTCTGCCAAGGTAAGCGAACACTCAACTGCTCACACTCACCTCACTGTGGGTCTCAGTGGCAAGAACCATCTGTGCAGCCAATGCATTAAAGGGCTACTCAATGTGATAAGGTGATGCCTTAGAACCCCACTGCAATCCATCTAGTCTGCAGGTGGACAGGTCACTGTCAATTCCGGAATTCTTCACAAAGAGAGCTTAGACGCTGTGTGGAAGGGGGAGGAAGCGATTTAGGTGTTGAGGATACCAGCAAGTCCCAACTAATGAAATCCTCTGAGAGCCTTTTCTCTCTATCCTCACAGGCTCAGTGCTCTGGAGGGTGCTGTCTCAGAACTTTTGTGAACATTAATCACAAGGCACATAATCCTGTGAGTTATTTGGTTGACTAGAAACATAAGAAAGATACACAATGCCCAATTGTTCTCAACATCATCTTTTCTCTTTGCACAGGAAGAGCTGAGGCATCATTGGAGAGAGAGAAGATGAGAGGGGGATGACCTGAACTCAAATATCTCACTTAATTCAAAGAATGGACAGCCTAGCTGCCGAGGGATGAAACCCAAACTGAGCCTGCGGAGATGGGGAGGTCAGCAGGCAGCCTACATCCAGAAAGGATCCGTGTATGTCATAGAAACCTAAGGTTTATGCATTCTTCTATGTCTGAGTTCGCTCATGCAGTCACTTGCCCTCTCACCTACAGCAAGAAGAGGGCAAGGGAATCAAGAGGAGACGCTATTCAGCAGTTCATCCAGCCTACAGAGGACCAAGGACATTGGAGAAGAAGAAAAAGATACACCTATTGAGGAGTCACAGCCATCACATTCTACCAGCATGGAGACATATAGCTGGGCGGGTATTGGATGTAGTTCAAGCAAGGTTTCATATTCTGATGATAAGTGTACAGACTTGTGTCTGCTGCAGGAGGAGGCAGTGTCAGCCAACCTTACTGGCACTTAGAGAACAGCTAACGAAGAGGCAAGGGATGGGGCCTGACATGGAGGGGGCATGGCCTTAAGGAGCAAGGCCTAAGGGGAGGCTGGGGGAGCTATGCATTCTGCAATTGGGTGGCATAGTGGCACAATGGTTAGCACTGCTGCCTCACAGCGCCAAGGGCCCGGTTTTGATTCCCAACTTGCATCAGTGTCTGTGTGGGTTTCCTCCCGGTACTCTGGTTTCCTCCCAGAGTCTGCAAGATGTGTTGGTTAGGTGCATTGGCCACGCTAAATTCTCCTTCAGTGTACCCAAACAGGCACCGGAGTGTGGTGACTAGGAGTTTTCGCAGTAACTTCATTGCAATGTTAACGTAAGCGAACTTGTGACACTAACAAAAAAACTTAGAAAAGCTTAAGCTTAAAACTTAATTGGGGATCGCCAGGGTGATTCTTGTCCGGAGGAGGTGAGGGTATCAGGTCGGCAATTAGTCACCTGACTGCTTGCCAAAGAAAGGGTGCAATTCTGTCCCATTTACACACTAGGTCAGCGCATAGAATTTTTTGGTAAGATCATTCCTGGGATGTATGCAAGGATACTTCCACAGGTAAGTATTATGGAAGGATGAGAGTTAGTCATGTCTGTGACAGTCTGGGATATGCTAGCTTGATCACTTATGTTCTTAAAATAACCAAAAAAAATTATGAGGGGCGGATAACTTAGCTAACAAAATGATTGGGAAATGTGTGTGTGTGTGTGTGTGTGTCGTCATTTCACACTCACTTGCTGCCTGGATTAGGTCACTCAATTTTTTGCGGCACTGCTTGCCAGTTCTCCTGGTCAGTGCCGTGGCACCCATGCATGCTGCCAACACTTCCCAGGCTGCGTTTTCATCCCATCCTCTTGGACAGTGTCCTGCTGGGTGAGGGTGGGGAGAGGGTGTTCCCCCCTTGCCTCCACTGCCTCTAGTAGCCTAGCCAGATCTGCATCCAGAAAATGGAGAGCTGTCTTCCTGGAGCCATTTCTTTCTGCACTGCCTGCCTGTCTGTCTGTCCTTGGGTTTTTTATGGAGCTGTCCCTTGTTAGCTCAGATCAGCTGTAGGCAGTTTGGGTGGGTCACGCACCCGTTAGAGCATTCCAGTGAGTTTAATGCAAGTTTGCCTTGTTACCATGAAGGGAAAGCCAAGTCAGCACGTATAGGTGTGCTAATGGAGGCAGGGGTGGTGGTGATGGGGACCAGAGGGGAGAGAGAGGGTCATGTTAGTCACCCATCGGGGCCGGGGAGGAGGGGAGGGGGGACTGATGAGGGGGCCATGTGCCAGGCATCCATGGTTGGGGTGAGGGGGTAAAAGGGGCCAGTATTGTTGAGGATGGTCTCCGATGTCTGGGGGGGAGGGGGGGGGGGCAGTGGGTATGGAGCGGGAAGGTGTATCTGGCCTGTTGGAGTTCTGTCAGCAGAACTGTTTTTTTCCTGTTTTCCTGCGCATGTGCAGTTTGTGGCTCCGACTTCAGCTGCTGGCTGTCTGATGAAACAGGCCCCGCCCACTGCCTCTACTGGCTAGAAACAGTCTAGCCCATATTTTGAAAGACTGAGTACATGAAATTGGGAATGAAAACTCACCCAAAAAAAAAAAATCAGCAACTCTCCCGTTTTCATGCTAGCTGGTCGCTTAGAAAATATCTCATAAAATTCCGCCCACTGTATCTTATCTAGAGGAGGAGAATTAACTACCTTGTGATATGGGAGATAGTGGCCTGAATCAAAGGAGGTAGATTTCACTTGTCAAACAATCAGGAAACATTTGTTTCATGTCCAAGCAGTGAAAGAAGTTTCCACACGTGATACAATGTTGGTGATGATGAATTGTGCTGTAAAAATTCATTACCTACATCTATAACACTTTGCAGGAAGGTTCCGAGGCTAAGAACAGCTTGGGAAGTGTGGCAACGCAGGAGATGTCACATCGATAGCAACAGGTTTACCAAGCAGATTCTGAGAGCAACAGTGAGTTCTGGAACCATCCCTTTTAATCCTTCTCTGACAATATGAAATTCAATTCATGATCTGTGGAGATGCATCCAAAAATATGCTGCTGCACACCAAATATTTCCCCTTGTGGAGCAATCTCGAACAGAGGTCACAGGTATGGGTCGAGAGGCAGTAGATTTAAAACCGAGATGAGGAGGAACTACTTCTTGCAGAGGGTGGTGAATTTGTGGAACTTGTTGACCTATAGTGTGGTGGAGTCTGAATCATTAAATAGTTTCAAGAAGGGACTGGATATATTTCTGATATTATAAAATGTGTTAAAGGGATGTGGGGAACAAGTAGGGAGGTGGATTTGAGACTAGAGAGATATCAGCCATGATCCAACTGAATGGTGGAGCAGACCCGAAAGTGCCTACTTCTGCTTGTAATTCCTATGTTCCTACACCTGACCCATGCAGGTGAGATGTCCTGCTGATCCCCACAATCCCCAGTATGGTTGCTTGAGAAGGCATGTTCAGGATACTAGCCTTTGGAATTCAGACATTTGGCAGAATTTTACCGGCATGTCTGCCCGAGGCCAACGGAGAAAGCCGTTCTCAGAGGCTCATCCGCCCTCAGAATCGGGGTGGGCGTGCTGGTAAAATTCCAGCCGTTACGTCTGGAGCAGATTTAAATATGATGCATCTCCTGTTAAATATTCTTCTCAACTCCAATGGGAAAAAATCATTTACATAAACTTCAGCATTCTGGTGGACAAGAGTTGTGTCTTTTGATTTAAATCATCATGCAACATACTGAAACATGAACAGTTATTACTGAATGAACAAACAATTAAATAAGTTGGTGCAGAATAAATTTCTGTGCTCTTCTTACCCCTCTCTCCAGAAGCATATCCCGGAAATGATTTATACGCTCTTCTAACGGGACAACTGTTCTGTGTGGAGTATTTTCCAAACTTTTTCCTTGCATTTCTTCTTTCGCCGAATTAGCAATCTCCGGCTGTTCAGTTCTTTAAAAAAAAATTTTCATAATATTGATTTAAGAACATAAGAAATAGGAGCAGGAGTAGGCCATCCAGCCCTTCGAGCCTGCCTCGCCATTCAATAAGATCATGGCTGATCTGTCGTGGCTCAGTTCCACTTTCCCGCCCTCTCCCCATAACCCTTAATCCCCTCTCCTATCAAAAACCCATCAACCCGCGTCTTAAAAATATTTAGCGAGGCAGCCTCCACCACTTCAACGGGCAGAGAATTCCAGAGATTCACCACCCTTTGAGTGAAGAAGTTCCTCCTCAACTCCGTTCTAAACCACCCCCCTTTTATCTTGAGGCTGTGCCCCCTAGTCCTATTGTCTTTTTTGAGCGGGAAGAGTCTTTCCACCTCTATCCTATCCATCCCATTCATTATCTTATACGTCTCAATGAGATCTCCTCTCATTCTTCTAAACTCTAACGAGTACAAGCCCAGTTTATTCAGCCTCTCCTCATAGCTCAACCCCCTCAACTCCGGTATCAGCCTAGTAAACCTCCTCTGCACTCCCTCCAAGGCCAAAATATCTTTGCGCAGGTGCGGCGCCCAAAAATGCACACAGTACTCCAGTTGCGGCCTCACCAATGCCCTATACAGCTGCAGCAAGACCTCCCTACTTTTATATTCAATCTCCCTCGCTATGAAGGCCAGCATCCCATTCGCCTTCCTGACCACCTGTTGCACCTGCAAGCTGGGTTTTTGCGACTCATGCACAAGGACCCCGAGGTCCCTCTGCACCGTCACCTGCTGCAGTTTTTCGCCCCGTAAGTAATAGTCCTTCCTACCATTCTTCCTACCAAAGTGGACCACCTCACACTTGCCAACATTAAATTCCATTTGCCATTTCCTGGCCCATTCGCCCAGCCTATCTAGATCCTTCTGCAGACTCTCCACACCCTCCGCACAATTTGCCGTTCCCCCAATCTTGGTGTCATCAGCAAATTTCGACACCCTACACTCGGTTCCCTCCTCCAGATCATCTATATAAATGGTAAAAAGCTGAGGCCCCAGCACCGACCCCTGGGGCACTCCACTATTTGAATGAATGGTAGGAGAAATGGTTATATTTTAGAAACAGTAACAAATTGAAATGTTGCCAGTTTCCACTGGATACATTTGTACAAAAGCGTTTCACTGGCTTCAATGTTGGTGTCATTAACAATTACAACTTGCTGGTTTGACACTCAGTGATCACCTAGTCATCAGACCTGGAATATCCAGATAAAAATATCGTAACCTCAAGCATATCATGTTCAGCCAATGGCATTGCAAGAAAGCTGCCCTGCTTTGCCATAGCTAAGCAGTAGACTTAAGCCCCTTTCACCAATGCCTCTGAAATTAATAAAAAATAATCCTCAAGAAGTAAAATTGCTCTTACTTTCTTCTGTAGGACGATTAAGAATGCAGACATCAGTTCCGTATAGTGCCATAGAATGCGCTTGGGTTTCAACCCTCCAGGACTGCCCTGGAATATCCAGGAATTAAAGATTAATTTCTGGGACAATACTATGCGTAACCCAGGTGAGAGAAAAAAAATGAATATCAAAATGCTTCATGGTTCCTTTAAAGTCCTCTTTGAATAATTGGATTTTTTAGTTATAAGATATTTAACATTGGGGGGAATAAAGGTTGCTTGGATTATTCTTGAATGTTAGTCAATCAGGTAATGAGCAGTCTGTTCATTTTCTAATTGACATAATCAGTCAGTGAAACATTCTCCAGCTTTTGTACGCGAGACAAAAAAACTCCCTGTTGTTTTCATATCCCTCAGCTGCTGACTGAGGAATCCTCTCCCATGTAATAAGGTCCTAGCAGGTATTTTAAAAAAAACTGTCATTGTTCGCACACAATTCCATGAGTAGAGACAAAATGTGGATTTGAGGTTATAATGGAGCAGTTTGTGCCTGCTACTTATTCTCCTGGCACATTATGTTTCTTAGCATCATTTTAATTCAACGTTTATGGAACTTCATTAAAAAGCTGTAAACTGAATGGAAAGCTAATCTTTTATTTATAACAGTTGCCTCTGATTCTAATTCATTTCATAAAGCCTAACCAGGATAACGTGTGAATGTTCCTAACACTGTGCTTGATTTTAAGATTCAGATCCCAAAATATCAGAGTATACATTACAGAACAGTGGATTCTGTTGAAGGACCTTAGTATTTTCTCCACGGGTGGAGCATGTTTTAAAATTGGTTAAAAAATGTAGTCATTAGATTATAGCATTAAATAAATTTAATCTCTAGAGTCATACAGTCAGAAGTTTACAGCATGGAAACACATCATTCGGCCCAACCTGTCCATGAATACTAAGTTATTTCCAATTGCCTGCATTTGGCCCTTATCCCTCTATACCCATTTTATCCAAGTAACTGTCTAAATGCTTTTTAAAAGACAAAATTGTACCCGCCTCCACTACTACCTCTGGCAGCTCATTCCAGACACTCACTACCCTCTGTGTGAAAAAATTGCCCCTCTAGACCCTTTTATATCTCTCACCATAAACCTACGCCCTTTAGTTTTAGACCTCCCTATCCTTGAGAAAAGATGTTGACCATCTACCTTATCTATGCCCCTCAATATTTTATAGACTGTTCATTATCTGATTGACTAACACTCAAGAATAATCCAAGCAATCTTTATCCCCCCCCAATGTTAGATATCTTATAACTAAAAAATCCAATTATCTGAAGAGGACTTTAAAGGAACCATGAAGCTTTTTGATATTCAATTTTTTTTTCTCTCACCTGAGTTACACATAGTAATGTCCCATAAATTAATCTTTAATTTCTGGATATTCCAGGGCAGTCCTGAAACCGTAGCGCATTCTATGGTACCAAACGGAACTGATGTCTGCATTTTTAATCATCCTACAGAAGAAAGTAAGAACAATTTTACTTTGTGGGGATTATTTTTTATTAATTTCAGAGGTATTGGTGAAAGGGGTTTAAGTCTAAGATCAATTCTAAGCCTCCTACACTCCAGAGAAAAGACTCCCAGTCTATCCAGCCTCTCCTTATAACTCAAACTATCAAGTCCCAGTAGCATCCTAGTAAATCTTTTCTGCACCCTTTCTAGTTTAATATATCCTTTATTATATTAGATTAAATGTGAATTACCAGAAGCGGGCCAGTGGAAACCACAGTGGTATCATGCCATGGTATGGTATCTTTAATAACTTTATATATTATGCATTAGCAAGATAACATAATAAGGATTGTGCCAACTGAGCTTTTTAAAAAGAACAGCATCTTTATGCATTATATATCTTAGCATCATTTTAATTCAACATTATGGAACTTCATTAAAAAGCTGTAAACTGAATGGAAAACTAGTCTTTTATTTATAACAGTTGCCTGTGTTTCTAATTCATTTCATAAAGCCTAACCAGGATAATGTATGAATGTTCCTCACACTGTGCTTGATTTTAAGTTTCAGATCCCAAAATATCAGAGTACATATTGCAGATCAGTGGATTCCATTGGAGGATTTAATGATGGTAAGGGCGGACGAGGAGGTGGCCTTCCCACCCAGGACTTAATTGGGTTGGAAGCAGGGAGGTTGCAGGGTCCCCACCTGTCCCCTCCCACCAGATTAAATGCTCTCTCTGCCACCAAACCCATGATGAATTTTGCCCCTGGTTTATCTCTGGCTATTCCTGAAGGATGTGGCCAAGAGGCCAATCTATGGATGTGAAGGATGCAAACGGGATCTGCAACTACCTGCATGACTAACACTGAGCTACATGTCTATGAATCACTGCTGTTAATATTTAATATACTATATTGGCAATTCCAAGATTTTCTTAGAACACACCAAACTCTAAATTAGGCAAATGTCCAAACATGTTAATCAACTGTCCATTTATCTGCTGTATCTTATTACGTAGGGGACATAAATATCTGCTGTACTCTGCAGGAATCTAACATCAACAAATGTTCTGCGTGATTAAAATTCAGTTTTTGTCAGAGGGCATGTTATGATACTTATGACAAGAAGCATTGCACATAACGGAACAAAGGTAACGATTAACTCATTAACAGGCCAGTTCAGGTCACCAAGAAGCTCCCAGCACCTCGTTGGGCCTACTTGTTTTAAAATTGTTTGAATTAATTTGACATTTTTCATACTGCTAAATTTATCATTGACTAGCATCTACAATTTTCACTAAATTCTAATATTTTACTGTTGTATCAAACCATAAGAGTACAAATACATTCTGTCTTTTCTTGAAACACGAGTGTAGAATTGTGTAGAAAGCAGGGACATGGTAACTTCATAGAAACCATACAATGCAAAAGGAAGTCATTCAGTCCATCAAGTCAGCACTGACAACAATCCATCCAGGCCCTATCCCTGTAACCCTACATACTTATCTCGCTAATCTCTCTATCCTACGCATCCCGGGGCATCAAGAGGCAATTTAGCATGGCCAATGCACCTAACCTGTGCATATTTGGACTGCGGGAGGAAACCGGAGAACCTGGAGGAAACCCATGCAGACATGGGGAGAATGTGCAGGCTCCACACAGTGACCCAAGCCAGGAATCAAACCCAGGTCCCTGGAGCTGTGAGGCAACAGTGCTAACCATTGTGCCACCGTAAGGAAAATGTTTGTTTGTTTGCTAATGTTGCAGATGCATTTTACGACGTTTAAAACTGCTGTCTCTTTTTAATTAAACCATAAAGATGAAATTGGTTTTCCCTGGCATCATCAATAGAGAAGCACATTGTCACCTGCCTCTTTGTTTTAAGAAGGCTTCATTAATAAAATAAATGAGACATTGGCCCTGATTTAGCAGTCATAATACTGGTGAAACTGTTAGTGAGTTGCCTTCATCTGTTCACATATGCACAGCGCAATGCAGAAATCCAGAAGTCAATTATACCTGGCATCCCAACAGAATTCACCACTAAAGACCTCTTGGTCAGAAAGCTTTGGAATACCCCTTTTTATGCTTTAATATTGGGACAATGCAACAAAGGATTAAGAACAGGAGGAGACCATTTGGCTCTTAATGCTTGCTCTACCATTTAGATCCTAGTAGATTTGGTTGCACACTCAATTCCACTTTCTTGTCAGCCTACTGTCTCTAAAGCTCTTGACTTTCTTGTCTATCAAAAACTTTTAGGACACTGTTTTTTATATTAATAGCTAGCTTTGTCTTACACTTAACTTTTATCCACTTTTTGTCTTTGTCATTCTTCATTGGTTTAAAATCTGACCAATCTTTGCCAATTGATACAGTGGGCAACATTTTACCAAAAATTGCCAGAGTGATGTTTCCGGTGAGAAAACTGGCTCTCTAGAGAAACGTATCAGTTTTCTCTCCAGATCTGACCGCACTCTGCCAAAAAAAATCAAGAGGGCATGTTTCCTGTTGTCATGCAGGGGGTTGGGCCTCAACATGCTGGCAGAGTCCGGCTGCATTGAGATCAGGGTACCATGTTGAAAGGGCTCCCCGATCAGAACAGCAATATATCTCCCCCCACAGTCTACCAGCCCCACCACCCTCACCCCCTCCCCCCATCTGGAACCTGCAGATCAGTGCCAGCATTCACCCCAACCAATCTGGGTTGGGAAGTGCCAGTCGATGCCAATGCCATGCAGAAGAAGTCAGGAAGAGGACAAATGATCTCATCTGTGCTGCTAGGGTAAGTCAATCGTCTCAGTGCTCTCAATGCACACACTCACAAGCCCATCACACATTTACTGGCATCTCATTCACCATCAACTCAAGGGGCATCACCATTCACTCTCAAACACACCATCACATCTCCGTTTGGCCTCATCTCCTCTGGGGCTTGTGTGCTCATCGTGTCCATGGCTTCACTCACCACTGATGCCTGCCAGGGCATCTTTATCATCTGCTCAGGTACGTGTCTTGCACAACAAGCTTGCAGACAATAAAATGGAGTACCCAGACTGGGAAGGATTACCTAAACTTAAGTTCATCATGGAGTTTGAAAACTGGACCACAAGAGCTGGCCAAAGGGGACATCAATCATGCCTGTGCTGACAGAGAGGTGGGCCGTGTACACTAAAGTGAAAAGCCTCCATCAGCTCAACCCTCAGACAACCACACTGTGACTGCTTTGTCCTGTTTAAGAGTCCACCTGCCATGTATAAATAATCCCTCCTTTCTCTTTAACAGGCAGCTCTGGAAAGCTCCCACTCTTTGTCTCAAACCCTGACAACATCTTGGATGAGGAACCAGAGGACACCACAGAAGAAGACCCACAGTGCTCACACTCAGGCTCCACCAGTGCAGAGAGACACACATCAGAGAGACCTCACTCTAGAGCAGGCTTGTACTCACAATCTGGTGAGAAGAGTGCGCAGTTTTCTCCATAGCAAGTGGAGGCAGGGGCATCAGAGGTCAGCAACACTCAGCTTAAGCCCATGATTCAGCTGAGACTGAGTCACATGACATGCCCCTTAACTCAGTCCTATGTCAGTTTCATAGGAATATCAGGAAGGGATTTCAACTGCATTTCACAGAACACATGAATGATGGAAGAGTCCATTTGCCTTCAGTTCAATGTGATAACACCAGCTATCATCTCAATGTTAATGCACTGAGGTCAACACCAGCAGGATGGTAACCCCTGTGGAAGCCTTGATCTAGGATATCATTGCTGCTGCAGGAGCACCACTCCATTGCTGTAGCACTGGGTGGCATCCATCCATGGCGATATGATAGGGGAGCAAAGTACCTAGGTCTCAGTGCAGCTGCCCCTTGTCCTCAAGGAGTCAGCCAGGCCCTTTGTGAAGAAGACCAAAACAGCTGGACATCCAGAACCATCCATCCAGGTGACTCTGGGGCTCTGTGTCCCGATCCAAATGCCTTTTTTCCTATGAGCCATCACCTCCAGTTCCATTGAAATGCTTGCCTTCATTGGCTGGGACATTGAGTTTAAAAATTGGCAAGTCATCTTGCAGCTTTATAGAACCTTATTTAGTGCCGCACTTGGAATATAGTGTTGAATTCTGGTCGCCACACTACCAAAAGGATGTGGAGGCTTTGGAGAAGGTACAGAAAAGATTTACCAAGATGTTGCCTGGTATGGAGGGCATTAGCTATGAGGAAAGATTGGAGAAACTTGGTTTGTTCTCACTGGAACGACGGAGGTTGAGAGGTGACCTGATTGAAGTCTACAAGATTATGAGAGGTATGGACAGAGTGGGTACTCAGAAGCTTTTTCCCAGGGTGGAAGAATCAATTGCTAGGGGGCATAGGTTTAAGGTATGAAGGGCAAGGTTTAAAGGAGACGTACAAGGCAGATTTTTTACACAGAAAGCAGTGGGTGCCTGGAACTCATTGCCAGGGGAGGTAGTGGAAGCTGATATGGTAGTGACTTTTAAGGGGCATCTTGACATATACATGAATAGGATAGGAATAGAGGGATATGGTCCCCGGAAGAGTAAGGGGTTTTAGTTCAGTCGGGCAGCACGGTTGGTGCAGGCTTGGAGGGCCAAAGGCCATGTTCCTGTGCTGTAATTTTCTTTGAATCATGTGTCATACAAGGACCCTCCCCACACTTATCACAGATGTAGCTATCTACAGGTCTTTTATCTGTGTACAATAGCTCCAAACCACCATAATGTGTGGACTTTTCCAGATCCTTTTCCATATAAGTGATGCCCCCACCTTAATGTTAAGTATGCTTGTGAAATTAACCTTGTTCACATGCTTAGCAGATTCATGTCATGTTTATTCTTGGCTGTGTGAGATTGAGGAAGAGGTATTCTCCTATATCATCTGTATGCTTGAAAGGTGAATGTGGAGTGTTCAAAAAGAGATGTATTCAAACATGAACAAGGCTCTTACATTGTGCATTGTTTGCTCTGTCAGTTTTCATGGTATGAGCCTATACTACGAGATTGTGTGCATTGCTGTCAACCAACTATGTTTCTGATGTTAAGAGTATTCATCCGCTTAGCACACTGATAAGTGGGAGCACCATGTCACCTCAAGATGATGAGGCTCTGACATATTTTTGTACTGGCATTCCAATGTCCAACCTTCAGCATCTCACACCCTGTTGTGTGTCTATTGACAGGCCGAGACTCTTGTCACAAAGATGGGATGCAGTGTTGTTCATTCCCTCACCTTAGCACTTGCCAAGGTCACTGTTGCTAATTCCAAGGATGGGTGGGATAGTGAGCCTTTGAGCATACTCTGGAAGCAACATCATTGCTTTAGGCAAAGTGATGGGGATAGGAACAAGGATGTGCTAAAATTAAAATGTGCTCTTTGCTAGCAATGACACGTACCCTTGAGGGGTTCATGTTGTGTGACCATTTTGAACTTTGCAAGGACCAGGATGGAAGATAAGGGCACAATGTCTATGACATTGACAAAGGCATTTCAATATCAGACAGGTAAGAATTTGATGTCATCATGCTCAGGAGATCTACATCTATATTAAGGTGAGGAAAGGTGCAGCCCAGGATCCCTAACAGAGAGCTGAATGTCAGTGTGATTTTGAAGATTGCAGTCATCTCTTATTGGATTCACAGCAGTGGGATGCCATCAGCTGCCTTTTCCCAAGTGTAAATTATGTGATTTCCCCATTGCTGTTACACAGGGTGCATTGTTCCATTGCTTCAGATGGATCTCTTTGAGGAGCTTTGTCAGGTTGAAGATGTGCAGCAATGAGTCAACTGAGGATCAAGCAACTGTGCCTGTGTCTTGTTGGGTTGGGTTGTGACTGGGATGCTGGAGAGATGCTTGAAGAGGCAGCAACCTCTGAGACCTGGTGCCGGGACTCCCTCTGCCAGTTAGCGCCTCACCTCAGCAAGGACACATGCTCTTGAGGCTTCCTCATCCTTCAAACGATCAGAACAATCTGAGCCTGATGTAGAACTATTCACTCTCGTATTGAAGTATACGGATGAAATGAGAGGGATAGCAACACTGGTGCTTATACTGGCCCTTGATGGAGGGCACTTGTCCAAGAGGATACTCAATGTTTGCCTTCCCAGGAGCCAATTCCTGGATAGAATGGCAAATGTGCAATCAGATCTCTGTAAGATGGAGGCATCAGTGACACTTGTTCTCACTTATTTGCAGGTAACACATGCAATTCTGTAAATTCTGGGTCTTGTGATCTGTCTACACATGATGTCTCTGGGCTTGATCCTCTATGTCTTGAGTATTTTGCTCCTCCCTTTGGTGAGCCAGGAGACTCTCTCACCATCTTCTCCTTCCTCTTTTCTGTCTGAAAATGATAATGCAGTCAGCAATAAATCCAGGCTCCAACTGCCTGATGGCCTCCTCTGCAGTATCAGTGAGGAACAGATGAGAGTCAACATTAATCCCCTAAAGTCCTCTTTCTATCAATGACTCAGAAGTGATCATGGCTTCAAGTGCTTTGTTCCCATGTCAGAAAGTATTTGCCACTGAGCTAATGCCTAGCGCGGGGTGCATATCAGATTCACCCCACCCCAACATGACCAACTGCTTTGGCTAGGCACTTGAATGTGCTTTCAGTTTGGGTGGTGGGATCATCATTAACTGCATTCCAAAAATACACCCTTTGAAGAAAAGGTAAGTGGTTAGCCAGGAAATTAGTTGAATTGAGGAGGGGCCTGAGGCTTCTCCTCTGTGAACTGTTCAGTGCCAAATTTCTATTAAGCTTGTGAAGGTTGCCCAATCCCTTGTTTGCTATGAAGTTTGTTTCCAGACTGCAAACAAGAGGTTAAAACAAGGAGATCGTCCAGCGCCAATTTGTGGGATTAGTCTCACATGAAGGCACATTATGGCTTCATCTTCCCGATTCCCTGCATTATCACTGAAAAGCTGCTAACATGTCTCAGCTGTGCTTCTCTCCTCAAAGATACGTCTGATTCCTGCCTGGCAAAGAGCTGAAAGTCTTTTGCCAGTGAATGCGCTTATCATACGGTTCACAAATGTAGGATGACAAACCTCAACTACTACTGCCCCTCCGAGGCCAGGGGTCCTGGTGTCTTTGTACACCTAACATCCGACGTGGATGGGCTCTCAGCTCTTTGTCAGCCCTTGGCACCTCATCATTGGAAAAGAGTTGCAGACATGGGAGGCATGAACATTGATACGGGGGCGGGGAGGGTCCTTCACCCTTCTGGTACATCTAGGCATGATCCCAAGATTCACAGCTGAGGCTGAGGTGGCTTGATGCCTTCCACATCCTGTTGCCTCAGATGACCTTGGCTGGCATCCCTTGGGAGGGCCTGGTCATTGAGGGTATAGGCCTACTTGCAGGCTGCACGGGTCTTGCTGTGCTGCCCTCCTCAGTGTTTGGGGCTAGCGTTGTGTCATTCAGAGGGAGAGAGGGGTGTCAGATGGGCTGGACACCGCCAGCTCTCCTGGGTGGAAGATCCTGGGCTGTGCACCCACCATTCTTCTTCTCTTTGGATTCCTGGGGGCACCTGCATCCCTCCATGGGATAGAGGGGCAGCTGGAGTGAGTTGCAGTCCTCTGTCACTGAAACCAGTGGAACCTTTGCCCGCAGCCAGGCAGGTCATGAGCTAGCCATGGTGCAGACATCCCCTACCATGTGGGTGGAGCCAAATGTAGATGGGGCCACAACCTAAAATATGAACACTAACACAGCCCTCAAATATTTAAAATGGATGCATGCTTCCATCGGGCAGGCAGCTGCTCCACTTCCAATCCCGTAGGAAATTTCCCCTGGCACAGGACTATATAGAAAGTTGTCTTAATGCAGTTCTCTGCTATTTTCCTGGCCTTTAGGGTTTGCTGTAAACTGCGGACACCACAGGGCTCAAATAATTACTTTGACCTAATAAAACATACATAGTGCACATGTGCAAGTCATACTGTTAAAGGTTAATGTCTTCAACTATTAGTGAAAATATAAATGATTTTCATCGTATATCATGTCTAAATGAAGTTCAAATGACATCTTGTTAAACAAGTAATGATGCACTATTTTAAAACGCATCTTAATTTAATAAAATTAAATACTATTCTTTTACAAAGTTTGTACTACAGTGTAGATAAAAGAAACTTAGGCTACAAAGAACATCTATCAAAATGAGAAAAATAATTGACATACTTGTTTCTCTTTGTTTTCGTAAGGTGTTCCTCGTTGGCCTCCTCTTGATTAGAAGTTTCATCTTTTGCTAATGTGGTAGAAGAATTTAAGTTACATATTTTTGATTATGCTGCAGTTCATTTTTAATGAGAAAATCACAATAGTTAAATATATATATCATATATGTGTGGGAGTCTATAATTATCTGAAAATTTGAAATTACACAGTAATCTGCCAAATAAAGAGCATGCGATTTGACACAAAGAACATTTCAAAAATAATCTCTTTAATATCTGAGATGAAATAGCTTGATACAGAATGTTTGCTACATTATAGAGTCCTACAGCCATAGAGATTTACAGCATGGAAACAGGCCCTTCGGCCCAACTTGTCCATGCTGCCCTTTTTTTAAAATCCCTAAGCTAGTCCCAATTGCCTTTTTTCCTCTATATCCATCTTACATTGTAACTGTCTAAATGCTTTTTAAAAGACAAAATTATACCCGCCTCCACCACTACCTCTGGCAGCTTGTTCCAGACACTCACCACCCTCTGTGTGAAAAAATTGCCCCTCTGGACCCTTCTGTATCTCTTCCCTCTCACGTTAAACCTATGCCCTCTAGCTTTAGACTCATCTACCTTTGCGAAAAGATGTTGATTATGTAGCCGATCTATGCCCCTCATTATTTTATAGACGTAAATAATATCATCTCTAAGCCTCCTGCGCTCCAGGGAAAGATGTCCCGGTCTATCCAGCCTCTCCTCATATCTCAAACCATCAAGTCCCTGTAGCATTTTAGTAGATCTTTTCTGCAATCTTTCTAGTTTAATAATACCCTTTCAATAATAGGATGACCAGAACTGTACACAGTATTACAGGTGTGGCCTTAGTAATGTCTTGGTCAACTTCAACAAGACATTCTAACTCCTGTATTCAATGTTCTGACCAATGAAACCAAACATGCCTAATGCCTTCTTCACCACCCTGTCCACCTGTAACTCCACTTTCAAGGAGCTATGAACTTGTACTCCTAGAAGTGCAACAACCTACCATACTTGTCAAAGGCCTTACCAAAGTCCATGTAGACAATGCCGACTGCACAGCCCTCACTTACCTTCTTGGTTACCCCTTCAAAAAACTCAATCAAATTGGTGAATTTCCGCTCACAAAGCCATGCTGGCTGTCCCCAATCAGTCCTTGCTCCTCTAAATGCCTGTAGATTCTGTCTCTCAGAATACCTTCTAACAACTTACCCACTACTGACATTAGGCTCACTGGTCTGCAGTTCCCAGGCTGTTCCATGCAGCCCTTCTTAAACAAAGGCACAACACTTGCCACTCTCCAATCTTCAGGCACCTCACCTGTGACTATCGATGATACAAATATCTCTGCTAGGGGACCTGCAATTTCCTCCCTAGCCTGCTGCAATGTCCTGGGATACATTTCATCAGGTCCCGGGGATTTATCTACCTTGATGCACCTTAAGATTTCCAGCACCTCCTTCTTTGTAATACGTACACTCCTCAAGACATCAATATTTATTTCCCCAGGTTCCCTCACATCCATGCCTTTCTCAACTGTAAATACTGATGAGAAATATTAATTTAGGATCTTGAGGATCTGCATTCACATGGATGACCTTGATGATCCTTAAGAGGCCGATCTTTCCCTAGTTACTCTTTTGCCCTTTATGTATTTGTAGAATCTCTTTGGATTCTCCTTTGCCTTATCTGCCAAAGCAATCTCATGTCCCCTCATTCTCAGATCTCATTCAGGATTCTGTCTGACCAGTTTTAAGACATCATGGGACCAAAATATCACAAAATGTTGCAGGTGGGCCTCACCGCAGCACAACGGGATTCAGGCCAGGGAGGCAAGGCGAGACTGTGAATATGATCTCGGAGGTACTGGTCACAACCCCAAGATGCTTGGTGCATGCCACAATTTCCAGTCACGTAGGGTAGACAGGCTGTTGAAGTCTGCCTGTACAGCGAATGCCTGCTGGGCCCATCCACATTAACTGTTCTCCTAATAACCCCATGAACTTGGCAGGGCCACCACTCGAGGGCACCATCAAGATGCAATCAGGTCCAATTTCGTAATTCTTATTTCTATCCCTTTCATTGAATCAGAAATTGATTCAATTCATCTCTGGGCACTTTAACAAAGTTAACATTTTCTGCACAGCATGCTCCATGAATGTAGATACTATCTCTCAACGTTTCCTGCTGGTAGATAGGTGCACCATTTCCACAGAGGTTCACCATTCTCCAGGCATAATCCTGACACCCTTAAAGAATGCCACTAACAACTGCTCCTCTCTTTGCATCAATTTTCTGTCAAATTATTTTTTTGGGAGATCGCAATAAGCTTCAAGAAAATTTCAAGGGTCAATGTGTGGGATTCTCCCAAAAAAATTTTAAGTGCTGAATTCATGTAAAAATTGGAGTAAATCCCACTGGTTTTTTCAGCTGGATTTTCAAAATGAATTTTCCATAACAGCATTCTAGGGTGCACTAGCATGAATTTCATTAAAAATCAGTGGGTGGGGCCTATTCCTGCTGGAGAGGCCGACTGCGCATGTGCCTATCTGTCAGAGCAGAGGTCGGTGCATGTGCAGTAGCCCCGCACAGCCAGCTTCCCGATCGCTGGCCAGCTCAATCACTCCCCCATTGCTGGCTATGAAATGTCTACCACCACCCGATCACTGTCCTCAGGACATGTTGGGGCCAGCCTTGACCTGCCCACCCCTTGGAATTCCTGATCTCCTGATCCCACCCCCTCACCGGCAGCCCTGACCGCCACCCCTGACCCCACTCACCCTGATGTCCAGACCCAATCGCTGGCCTCCCTCCGTCATCAAGCTTGAGTGCAAAATGGCAGCAGAACCCATTACTCCCACCGATCTGCCCCCAGAGGCCCCTCACCTCCATTAGGCTCCACCTCCTTGCCTCTGCCCGATGCCTGTTGGGCAGTGCCAAGGTGCCCCCTGGGCATTGCCACTTTGTTCATTGGGCAGTATCAGGGGGCTAGGTTGGAGACTTTAGTTCTGGGCTGGCTAATGATATTAAAGTCTTCATTTGAATAATTTATACAGATTTGCACCGATTTTTGATGTGAAGCTGACAGGTCCAGAAACCTGGCGACTGGAGACACAGGGAGGCCATGGCACCCAAGGGGAAGCCCGCTACAAGGCCTCCGCTTGAGTCTCCCGGCCTGCTGTGCCGCTAGGGCAGCGAAGTGGGCTACGAGAATCGCCCCCAACATGTCAATGTTGGCTGATAAACGATATTAGAGGGTATTAATGAATATGGTTTATTACAACAATTACTTAGGGCAAATGATGAGTATGGATTACTAAGGGATCACAGGGCATGAAAACTTGGTAAAGTTGGGCGCGCAGCACGTAGCGCGATCCACCCCCTCCTCCGTGTTGGTTCTCCCTTTACCAAGGCCTGATAATGACCATGATCAGAACTGCATGCAAAACAAGTCAGACACCTATTTAAATGCATTTGCATGCATTTAAATTGACTAACTGGCTGCATGCCCAACTTTACCGGCACTTCCCCCTTTACCATCTGGAATTGGCGCGGAACAGACATGCTCCATATAAGTCTGATTCGGGCGCTCCATCAGTGACGGTTAATGAAGAGGTACGTGCCTAGTGTCTGACGGTTCTCTGCTTGAGATCAGTTGGTGGGGAGGGGGGATGGGTCTGCTGCCACTCTGCTTCAGATCGGTGGCAGGGGGTGAAGGGTGGGGGGAAAGGGGGTCTGTTGTCACTCTGCCTGAGATCAATAGGGAGGTCTGCTGACACTCTGCCTGAGAAGTTGGGGGGGGGGCCTGTGATCGGTCTGGATGGCGGAGGGGATGGGAGGGATAAGGGGGTCAGTAATGTTGTGGGATTGGGGCAGGGGAGCAGCATTCTATCATTTTTTTTTCTGCGCATGAGCAGTTGGAGGCTCTGATTGGAGCTGCAGGGTTCCAGGCGTGTGAAGCCCCACCCATTGTCTTCTGCAGCAGAGCTTGTATGGAGGTCTAAAAGTCAGATATAAAACACTCCCAGTTTCAAGTCCACCCAGCACTTTGAATCAAAATAATAAAACAGGGCCCTAAATTTCTCATCACAAGGGGGTAGAAATGTAAAACTGTTAGAAATTTTATGAAAATTCCACAATCAGGAGAAAAGAATATGTTGATATAAACAAAGACTGCTTACATGAGTGAACAGCTAGCTAGTATACCGAGTGACTTCTATAAAACATATATGGCCTGAATTAACAAACAAAGCTAGCAGTGCAAGACCGAGACTGGTAGCAACAAACACTAGGGAAGAGACTGCAGGGAGCCAAAGAGAGATAAGAAGGACAGATAATTCTTGAGATAGTAGGCATCCTGCCTTGTGAACATCCGCAAATTATTTAGTGTAAAACCTAAACCAGTATTGGAACATAAATAATGCCTTGCGTATGTGACTTACAATGTATAAATATTACATGGTTCTTCAGCAAGGTAGAGTGCCCCAGAGACCTTTCTTTGCGGCTGCATTCTCCCAATGCGTTGGCTAATAAATGATTGCTCTGTACTGGGTCTCCTAAGATTATTTTGTATAATAATCTGCTCCACAACAACATCAATACCTACCAAGTCCATGGCTATTACTACCCAGGTATGGTTGTTAAATCATCTCCAGAACCACAGCACCTATTTTTTATCTTCAATTTCATAACCCCTTAAAGTTTTACTTTGCACTATCACTCTCCCTCTCCTTCCCTCCCTCCACCACCCCCCCACACCACCCGACCCCCCTCCACTCCACACACACACACACACACACACACACACACACACACACACACACACACACACACACACACACACACACACACTTCTCAGGCAGAGTGTCAGCAGAACTCTGCTAGCACTGCTACCACCACAGTGGTAGGGAATTTAGAGGTCATTTTAAAAATTTAATGACAAATCCTATGTTCCTTTAAAATTGCAGTCCTTGCGTAATTCTTGCGATCTGAATTTTCTTGGGTAGCCATGTCAGATTTTCTGACACTATTGGTTAATATTTGATCCTTTCTGGTTAGTGTGCATGATTTGAATGGTGCATTTACATTTCAACTTTGTAGGGAAAAGCCATTCCTTCTGGCCCTAACTGACCAGCAACACCTCCAGAGAGATCCTGAAAACCCTGGAGGGGGCTAACTCCTTCTTCCATTCATCTCCAACATAGAGCACAAGAATAATTGAAGATCAAAGCACTGTTCAAAGTGAGTAAATGTAACCTTTGTTTAAGATGTGCATTCGATGTACTGCCTCAGGACTCCTGCCACAAATCACACAGAGAAAGCAAGCGGCATCCTGATGCTGACATGATTGGCAGGCTGACCCATCAATTGTTATAATAAAGTTACATTACTTAACATCAGCAGGGCTTATGTTGACGATTGGGGGGATTGTCCAGCACTGTCAGATGGCCCACAGGAATCCTGATGCCCTGCTGATTGGAGAGTCAGCCAAAAATTGGGATTCTCGCTGGGCATGAAGACATTTGGGGTGCACCCAACCCACCTCACTGGCCCCTGTTAGGTTCCTGTTGAAAATTATACAAACCCGCTAATACAATTAGAGGGTTGGACGGTCCATTCAGCAACCTACCACCATGCACCAACAGGGAATGCACTGGGCGGGTTTGGTGCTGGTAATGATCAGCATGGACCTAGTGTATTGGACCCCAAAGGAGGGTCAAGGAGGTAGGGCCAGTGGCCATTTGCCTCTCTGCCGTTGCCAGGTTGCAGAGGGAGGGTCCCTCAAGGATCTAGGGATTAGGTGTGCCTGGGCTGAAGCAAGTGGCTAATCTTGGCACTGTCCCCTGGGATAGGGGTCCCATGGCTGAACTGTGTCTTCTTGCCCTGGCAGACCCATTTCAGGCAGCTCTCTGCTCAACATCTACATTCCTGCCTGTCATCTGTGAGAACCTTGAAGTGGCCTGGTAATTTTCATCTCCATGCCCCTGGTTACCTGGCATGCTTTTAAATCACAGCACCACTCCCTTCTGCATCAGAGATTGCCCCTTCTCTCTTACTGAAGCTGCTGGTGAGAGCAGACCCCTTTGAAGTTCACTGACAGAGAGATCACTGCAGGAAGATGGGGTCCCTTCTCCAGAGCTATTCATTCAGCCCCCATTCTATTCACATAGCTTTTATTTTCAAGTCTCTGAGCCTTCATAGAAAGCTCAGAATCTTTGAAATACCTCCCAATCCTTAGAAAAGCTTTGTTTCCATTCAATTTCAGTCCAGTCCCCTTAACTCTGAATTGACTGACAGTTTTCGACTCATCTTCCAGCCTGCTGTGTTTAGTTACCTTTCCCTTCAAGCTTAAATAAATCTCAAGTAGCCCTGTTGTTCTTATTGTTCCCATCCCCATGTTACCATTGATACAACTGCAATGTTTACACAAAGAAGGAAGTGAAAAGCACTTAGCTGGTATGAAGTTTTCTACAGCTGTGACCACAGGCAGCTGCTGGCAATTTCAACAGAAAAAAAAAGTGCTTTTCACTTCCCCTTTTGTGCAAACATTGCCCAGGGCCTGAAGGGAGGCCTGAGTACAGGTTTGAGGAATGAGGGGGCCTGTGGTGGTAGTTGGACTGAGTGGCAATGGGGCTAAATATGGGTCTGAGGGAGGACGGAGAAGGCCTGAGTGGGAATGAAGCTAATAATGGGTCTGAGGGAGAAAGGGGCCTGAGAGGAGTTCGGGGGGGAGTGGGCTTATGGGGGGGGATCTGAATGGTGAGACCAGGTTGGGTCACCCTCACAAAATAAAAGCAAATGACCATGGATGCTGGAATCTGAAACCAAAAGAGGAAATGCTGGAAAATCTCAGGAGGTCTGGCAGCATCTGTAAGGAGAGAAAAGAGCTGATGTTTCGAGTCAAAGCTTTGCCGAAGTGTCATCTGGACTCAAAATGTCAGCTCTTTTCTCGACATAGATGCTGCCAGATCTGCTGAGATTTTCCAGCATTTTCTCTTTTCTCACCCTTTTGCCTGTGTAGTGTGGGAGAGGAGGTGTGAGTGACCCACTTTGTTGAGCAATTGGTCATGCTCCCTTGGTCAGCTGGGGTGGGGGGGGTGAGGTCACCACTTCCATTTTTGCGGGGAGGGGATCATGTCTTCAAACGCATACATCGGGACATCCTTTAAAAATGGTCTCCAGGCTGGCTGGCGTGCTTCACGGGATGCATTCATTCGCATCCATCAGGTAGAGGAATACCACCTGACAGGCACTGCCAGTGCCAATGGGGAACACTCCTGTATATATGGGCATCTTGCATCCCATCCCACCACCACTACTCTCCCTCCTCCCCACTCTCCAACACCTTACCATGCACTGATCCCACTGTTCGTCAAAATCAGTCCAGAAAGTGTAAATTTATGAGTTATGTTTAGCGTAAGCCTTCTTAATTTCCTTTCATGCTGCTTTGCTTTTTGTCCGGGTTTTACATGTAATATTCTCATTAATAATTTCCTTCACTTTGAGCAACACTTTCTCCTTCATCTTTTTTCTACTGAGAATTTATTTAATACCTTAGCACCTCTTCATCAATGCTGCTTTTGCTAAGACAATTTGTTCAATGCCTGACTAACTTCTATACATGGCTAAATTTGTGATAAATTTTTATTTATTTCTCAATTTGCTATATTCATCATGTTTACTGTAATCTTGCAACTTGTTTTAGATAAAATGCCATTCGTGATCCTTCTGTTCATTAAAGGCTTTTTTTTTAGATACTTCAATGATTTATTTTTTTTGAACGTTTTGTTTTCCTACATACCTTGGTGAAATCTGAAGACTCACAAGCTTACTTACAGCTTCATTAATTTCATTTATAAATATTCTGATCAGTAGACGTCCTGGGAATGTACCCTTGGGTTCCTTACTTGTCACAGTTGTCCAATCACAATGACTGCCATTGATCAAACTCCATATCCTATTAACTGTGTAATTTATTATCCAATATATTATTTCCTCTTTTATCCCAAGTGTTTTTATTCTAAACATAAATCTTTTGACAGGCACCCTATCAGATGTTTCTCCAGGTTTGGGTACGCATCATCCACCAGTTAATCATTTTCAATCAACTTGGCTACTCCCTTAAAAGAACTAAAAATAAATTTGTTTGAATAAACTGTTGTGGAGAGGTCACTTTCCTGCTAGCCCCTCTATTGCATGCTTCCTTCGTCCAGTTTTGGTCAGCCATGTTTCTACATCAGCCTTGGAGAAGTCAGATGCTTGCCTTTTCTCTTCTTTAGCACAGGTTTCTGTCCCTCTTCTAACAGCCTACTCGGTCCTGTAAATGCATAGACCCATTTAATAACAGGAGTTACATGCTTGACCCATCCATTGATGGATTTTCTGAGCTCCCCTATCTATTAACATAGTTGAATCCCCAGTATTATTGAAATTAGTTGACTCCAGGATTTCTGATAGGTCAGCATCTCCTGCATTTCACGGCATGAATCTGACTCCACTGACCGACACCGCCACAGTGGAAACTCAAGAATTTGCAGGCATTTTGGAAACTCTTCCAGTGTAAACATAGTATTGTCCTGGCAGAGAGTGGATATAATTTGTATTGATACACAACAGCTAAAAAGACACATTAGATTCTCATATAATTGGATACTGAAAAGTGGTATCCCTATCCAAAGTATGCAAATGACAGGATAATGTGTGCAGACACTGCTATTCCACAATGTTATCAGTTACACCAAAATTGCAGCTGACTTAACTTCATCTTGCAGAAACATTGAGTAAGATTCCTGCCTGATTCAGCAGATCAGGAAATCATTGAGCTTGCAGTTTTTGAATGTCCACGAACTTCATCTGAAACATCAGCCTTGAATGAAACAGTTTGAAAAAAATATTCTTAGCACTGGAGCTAAGATTTTGCAAGCTTCCAGCTGTTTTGTTCAATGAAATGCTTTGCTTCTCACTGTTTTGTCACAGAGTGCATAGAATATGTTTCATTATGGATAACACACACACACACACACACATACACACACACTCTCTCTCTCTGGCATCGAGAATGACTTTCTTCCACTCAGAGGAGATGACGTTACTGAATAGTCCAATGCTGCAGTCACAGGCACTACCACAGGTTTGGCAGGTGCTGATTGATGAAGCGGGTGGGTGGGACTCTCTGATGGTGCGCTCTCTTTCTGCTGTTTACACTTGGCACCATGTGCTCCACCCAGTGATGTTCAAGGTGATTATTGCTTCGCTGATGCTTCTTTCTAGTTTATGTGTTCTAAGGCAAGTGTTTCCCATGTGTTGATGGGGATGTATTTATTTAGGGAGGACTTCAGAGCTTCAGAGTGTTCTCCCTCCTAGTGTTCACTTGCCATTGTGGAGCTCAGAATAGAGCACTTGTTTCGAGAGTCTTATGGCGTACATGTGGACAACGTGGCCTGCCCATCACAGCTGGTAGAGTATGATCAGTGCCTCCATACTGGGGATATTACCCTTGTGGAGGACACTCATATTGGTACATCTATCCTGATAGTGGATCTGCAGGATTTTGCAGAGACAACATTAGGGACATTTCTCCAAGGATTTGAGGTGCTTGCTGTACATTGTCTGTGTTTCTGATGCATGCAGGAAGGCGAGGGCCATGGCTGCTCTGCAGACCATAAGCTTGCTGCTGGATTTGAGGTCTTGGTCTTTGAACCTTAAGCATTTGAAGACTGCACTAATGCATTGAAGTCAATGTTGGATTTCATCGTCAATGTCTGCTTATGCTGAGAGGAATCTCCCGTGGTATGGGAAATGATCTATGCTGTCCAGGGCTCACCATGGATCTTGATGGTTGGGGGACAGTTTTGTATGGCAGGGCTGGTAAAAAAACTTTTGTTTTCCGGATGCCCATTCTCTTAAATGCCTGGGGGCATGTGTCAATGATGGTTTGTAACTTGGCCTCTGAATGTGCACACATACAGGAGTCATCTGCAGCTCAGCTCAATGACTGAAGTTGGGGTGGTCTTGGTTCTGACCTGGAGGTGCTGGAAGTTGAACAGGTTCCCATTTGTCTGGTAGGTTAGCTCCACTCCAGTGGGAATCTTCCAAGCGATGGGGTGAAATGTTGTTGAGAAGAAGATGGAAAAGAGCGTTAGTGCAATGACACAGCCCTATTTGACCCCAGTTTGCACACATAAGGAACATAGAACATAGAACATTACAGCGCAGAACAGGCCCTTCGGCCCACGATGTTGCGCCGACCAGTTACAAAAACAATGACCCACTAGCCTATACCAATCCCTTTTCGTCCATAAACCTATCCATAGATCTCTTAAACGCCCCCAAACTAGGCGCATTTACAACTGCAGCAGGCAGGGCATTCCAATCCCTCACCACCCGCTGGGTAAAGAACCTACCCCTGACATCCGTCCTGTAGCTACCCCCCCTTAATTTAAAGCCATGCCCCCTCGTGCTAGCTTTCTCCATCCGAGGAAAAAGGCTATCACTATCCACCCTATCTAAACCTCTAATCATCTTATATGTTTCAATAAGATCCCCTCTTAGCCGCCTTCTTTCCAATGAAAACAACCCTAAATCCCTCAGTCTCTCCTCATAGGACCTCCCCACCATACCAGGCAACATCCTGGTAAACCTCCTCTGCACCCTCTCCAAAGCCTCCACATCCTTCTTGTAATGTGGGGACCAGAACTGCACACAGTACTCCAAGTGCGGCCGCACCAGAGTAGTGTACAGTTGCAACATGACGCTGCGACTCCTAAATTCAATCCCCCTAAGGAGTCTGTGGTGGTTCCGTTGGTGAGGATCACAGCTTGCATGTCACTGTGGAGCAGGCAGAGAATGAGTTCTGCAGGTAGCTGAACCTGAGGAATATGTTCCTCAATCCTTCACATTAGCAGAGTCAAAGGCTTTCCCAAGATTGAAGAAGGCCATGTACAGAGCCTGATGCAGCTCCCTTCACTTTTCCTAGAGTTGTCACACGAAGATGATGTCCATTGTTCCTTTTGATGGGTGAAAGCTGCAGTAAAACTCAGGGAGGAGCACTTTAGCCATTGGAGGGAGGCGGTTGAGGTGGATTCTTGCAGTGACCTTTTCTGTGCCGGAGAGCAGGGAAATCCCTTTGTAATTTCCACAGTTGGACCTGTCTCCTTCCTGAAGATGATCACAATTAAAGCAACTGGGGCGGCACAGTAGCACAGTGGTTAACACTGCTGCTTCACAGCTCCAGGGACCTGGGTTTGATTCCCGGCTTGGGTCTGTGTGGAGTTTGCACATTCTCCTCATGCCTGCGTGAATTTCCTCCGGGTGCTCCGGTTTCCTCCCACAGTCCAAAGATGCGCAGGTTAGGTTGATCGGCCATGCTAAAATTGCCCCTTAGTGTCCTGAGATGCGTAGGTTAGAGGGATTAATGAGTAAATATGCAGGTAGGGCCTGGGTGGTATTGTGGCCAGCGTGGACTTGTTGGTCAAATGACCTCTTTCTGCACTTGTAGGGTTTCTATGATCTCTGAGGTCTCCTGGCATGCTTTCTTCCTTCTAGACAAGGGTGATAAGGTGGTGGATTCTTGTCAAGAGTGCTTCTCCACTGCATCCTAATATTTCAGGGGGGATTCCATCTGCACCGGAGGCCTTGTTGTTTATCAGAAGTTGGATGGCTTTTTTGACGTCATGGTGAGCTGGGGTTATGCTGAGATGGTGGCAGGTAGCATGTTGCAGGATAGTGTGAAGGGCACTTAAATCGAAGGCTGCGTCTTAGTTGGGGAGGTCTACAAAGTACTCTCTGTATTTGATGAGTGTCTCTCTGTTTTTGGCTCTCAGTAGGGTGGGTCCTTGCGTGCACAAACCACAGATGGTTATAATTGCGCTGAAGAAGCCAGGTACGTTGTGGTTGTCAGCAAGTTGCTTAGTCTTTTGGGATCTTTCCACCCTCCATCTGTTCTTTAGGTCATGCATTACATAGAAACATCGAAACTAAAAGCAGGAGTAGGCCATTTGGCCCTTTGAGCCTGCACTGCCATTCATCTAGATCACGGTTGATCATTGAATTCAATATCCCAATCCCTCCTTTCCCCATATCCCTTGATCCCTTTAGCCCCAAGAGCTATGTCTAATTTCTTCTTGAAATCACACAATGTTTTGGCCTCAGCTACATTCTGTGGTAGAGAATTCCACACATTCACCATCCGCTGGGTGAAGAAATTTTATCTCACCTCAATTCTAAAAGGTTGACCCCTTATCCTCACACTGTGATCCCTTGTTCTAGACTCCCCCATCATCGGGAACATTCTTTCTGAATCTACCCTGTTTAACCCTGTTAGAATTTTATAAGTTTCTGTGAGATCCCCTCTCTCTTCTAAACTCCAATGAATATAATCCTAACTTCGTCTTTTCTCATATGACAGACCTGCCATCCCAGGAATCAGGCTGGTAAACCTTTGCTGTACTCCCTCCATAGGAAGGATATCCTTCCTCATATAAGGACACCAAAACTGCTCAAAATACTCCAGATATGGCCTTACCAGTGCCCTATACAATTGCAGCAAAACATTCTATCCTAATATTTAAATGATCTCACTACGAAGGCCAACATAACATTCGCCTTCTTTTCTGCCTGTTGTACCTATACGCTTACTTTCAGCAACTAATGCACAAGGACTCCAATGTTTCACTGAGCATCCACCTGTCTCAATTTACACCCATTCAAATAATAGTTTGTTTTCCTATTATTGCTATCAAAGTTCATAACCTCACATTTATCCACGTTACACTGCATCTATCATGCAGATACTCACTCACTCAGCCAGTCCAAATCACACTGAGGCTTTTCTGGATCCTTCTCACAGCTCACGCTCCCACCCAATTTTGTATCATTTGTAAATTTGGAGATGCACCTCAGCCTTCAGTTGCCTGTAGGCTTGTTTCCTCTACACACACATACACAATCTTTTGGTCTTCACTGAGGTGAAGTTTTTAAGGTTACACTTGTTATTTGTGGAATGCTGCAGTGGAGATCAATGGTATTTTCCCGTTAGAATTTTCTCTGTCTGCTGTCCACAGTCTGATATAAGTAAACAGGGACCAAATTTACTTTGGTTTGAGAGAACAAGGGAAAAGTCAAACAACTTTTTTCCTTGTCATTGGTAATCTGACCCCTAACAAGCAATGTAATGGACAGATTGAAATTGGTGGTGAGTAGTTTCATTCACATGGTGACTGGCCATTAATATGTGATGGATGGTGATTAATTGTCTGCTCATGGTAATGACACAGCTGCTGCAAATCAACCAAACCCACTGAAAGGCAATAGTGGGCGGTCGTTGCTTTCTAACGCTTCATTCTGCATGATCAATGTTGGTAGTTGTCTTTGATTACTAGGTTAAATGCGGAGTCAAGAAGTCTGTGTTTATTGTTCCTGTGTTCTGGTATAATCCTTGATATTAGCAGGTATGAAATTCCATGGGAGAGTTGTATTGGCATGCCTATTTGTACTCCAGTTTGGAAGCTTCCAGAAACTTGCTAACCTGCAGTTGCAGAAGATCAGGTGATTTATGACAGCCATCTTAAATCAGTTGAAACTGCCTTTTTTTTTAGAAGGAAATCTTTGTGAATCAAACTGATTCATTTTAAAATTTTACACTTGACACCAACGCACCTTTATACCAGTAGCTTAAATACATTTATATGTGTACATGGGACAGTATGGTGGCACAGTGGTTAGCACTGCTGCCTCACAGTGCCAAGGACCCAGGTTTAATTCCCGGCTTAGGTCACTCTTTGTGTGGAGCTTGCACATTCCCCCAGTGTCTGTGGTGGATTTCCTCCCACAGTCCTAAGATGTGCTGGTTAGATGCATTGGCCATGCTAAAATTCTCCTTCAGTGTTCCCAATCAGGTGCTGAAGTTTGGTGACGAGGAATTTTCACAGCGGCTTCACTGTAGTGTTAATATAAGCTTACTAGTGACATTAATAAATAAACTTTAAACACATAAGCCGGAATTCTACCTCTTTGCTGGCCATGGAATCAGAAATGTCCATTGATATCAAGTGGGAATTTCCCGTCTCGCTTGAGTGAGGCTGTTAAATCCCACCTATAGTCTGACAGACTGATAGTGTGGGAAACATTACAAAGTAATGAATGACTTGTTACTGTGCCAAGACAGGGTTTTTGTTACGATGAGGAGTGATTTTTGATGGAAACTATCAAGAGTTGATTCAATGTTTGGAATGGGTAATCCTATTTCCATGGTGGCCAACTATGTGCTAGAGTACCAGAGGGAAGTCTTTGTTGACCACATTATCAAATCTGAGCAGGGGATTGAGTGGACTTGTGTGAGCTCAGGGATTAAAATAGCTTTTAGTTATCAAAAATTATTCCACTGGCACATTTGTCAGATTTAACAAGTTACCATGTTACTGAAAGGCATAAGAATATTTTCATTCTTTGGGATATCCCTAAGGAAATTGTCAAGGATAATTGACACTGTTAATGGTTTCAGAGTTTCAGGCATTCACTGCTCAGCATGGTTTTAAGTATACCACTACCAGTTCTCATTATATGCAGAATGAATTGAGAGGCTGGAGGCAGTAAATACTGGAAAAGGATTAAAACACTCAACAGTCATCACCTAACCTTGTTAAATTACAGAGCAACACCAATAGCTGCTACAGGTAAAAGTCTAGTTCAGTTAATGATGTGACAATGAATTCAAGAGTCACTTCTGCACTCCCACATTTAAGATGAACCCAGAGTCAGCTTATCATTTTAAATGAATGTTCAGAAAATCACTGCCCATATATTCAGGATGTGGTCTCTGCAAGAACACAGAAACACAGAAACTAGAAGCAGGAGTAGGCATTCAGCCCTTTGAACCTGCTCCACCATTGATTTGACCATGGTTAATCATCGAATTCAATATCCTGATCTCCCCTTCCCACCATATCCCTTGATCCCTTTAGCCTCAAGAGCTATATGAATTTCTTCTTGAAATCAGACAGTATTTTGGCCTCAATTATATTCTGTGGTCATGAATTCCACACATTCACTACCCTCTGGATAAGGAAATTTCTCCTCACCTCAGTTCTAAAAGGTTGACCCCTTGTCGTCAAACAATAACCTCTAGTTCTGGACTCTCCCAGCATTGGGAACATTTTTTCTGAATCTATCCTGTTTAATGCTGTTCCAGTTTTATAAGTTTCTACAAGATCCCCTATCACTCTTCTAAACTCCAGTGAATATAATCCTAACCAACTTAGTCTCTCCTCATATGACAGACCTGCCATCCAAGGAATAAGCCTGGTAAACCTTTGCTGTACTCCCTCTATAGAAAGGACATCCTTTCTCAGATAAGGACACCAAAATTGCACACAATACTCCAGGTGTGATCAAATCAATGCTCTATGCAATAATAGCAAAACATCCCTATCCCTATACTCAAATCCTCTCGCTATGAAGGTCAACATACCACATGCCTTCTTTACTGCCTGTTGTGCCTGCATGCGTAGTTTCAGTGACTGATGCACGAGGACTCCAAGGTCTTGTTGATTATCTACCTCTCTCAATTTACACCCAAATAATAATGTCTCCCTATTATTGCTACCAAAGTGGATAACCTCACATTTATCCACATTATACTGCATCTGCCATGCAGATGGCCACATACTCAACCTGTCCAAATCACGCTAAAGTATCTCTGTAACCTCCTCACAGCTCACCCTCCCACCCGACTTTGTATCATCTGCAAATTTGTAGATAATACATTCAATTCCCTCTACTGATTCATTAAAACATAATGAGAACTGTTATCCTAGTACAGATCCCTGTGAAACCCCACTTGTCACTGACTGCCAATCAGCAAAAGACCGTATTAGTTACATCCTCAAAGAATTCCAACAGATTCATCAAGCATGATTTCCCTTTTGTAAATTGTGCTGACTTTGTCTGATTGTACCATTGCCTTCCAAATGTCAAGTTAGGTCGTCCTTGATAACAGACTCTAGCAAAACTTCCCTAATACCAATGTTAGGCTCACTGGTCCATAGTTCCTTGTTTTCTCTCTATCTCCCTTTTTGAATAGTGGGCTTATATTAGCTATTCTCAAACTTGTAGGAACTATTCCAGTGTCCAAATAATTTTGGAAAATAACCACCAATGGATCTATTATTTCCAGGGTCACTTCCTTAAGTACTCTGGGTGGAGATTATCAGGACCTGGAGATATATCCACCTTCAATCCCATCAACTTCCCCAAAACCGTTTCTCTCCTAATGTTGATTTCCTTCAGTTCCTCACTAAAACATGTTTCTCTCAGCACTTCTGGTACATTATTCATGTCTTCCTTTCTGAAGGCTGAAGCAAAGTACAAATTTAATTCCACAGCCATTTTTTCATTCTCTATTATGAATTCTCCTATTTCTGACTGTAAGGAACCTACATTCATTTTTGTCAATCTTTTCTTCTTACATACCTATAGAAACTTGTACAGTCAGTTTTTATGTTTCCTGCTAGATTACTTTCTTACTCTATTTTTCCCCTCTTAATCAATCCCTTGTTTCTCCTTTGCTGAATTTTAAACTGTTCTCAACCCTCAGGCCTATTGCCTTTTCCTGCCAATTTGTATGCTTCTTCTTTTAATCTGATACTATCTCTAATTTCCCTTGTAAGCCATGGTTTGGGCCCAATTCCCTAACCACTCTTGCACCAAACAAGAACAAACAACTTCTGGAGTTCATCTATTCCTTCTTTAAATGCCTGCCATTGTCTATTCACTGTCTTTCCTTTTGATAATATTTCGCAGTCCATCATGACCAATTCATGCCCCATAACATCATAGTTATTGTTATTGAGATTCAGGATCCTGCTCTCAGAATCAACTACATCACTACCTACAATCGATAAAGAATTCTCCCATATTATGGTCACTCATCCCCAAAGGTTCTCTCACAACTAAATTGTCAACTAATCCTTTCTCATTGTATAACACTCAGTCCAAGATCCCTTGCTCCCTTGTTGGTTCTTCAACGTATTGCTCCAGAAAACCATTTCATATACACTCAAAAAAATTTCTCCTCTATTGTACTGTGATTAATTTGACTCCCAAATTATATGTAGATTAAAGTCACTCATAAACTCAGATCATCCTTTAACACATGCATCTCTGATTTCCAGTGTAATGCTTTTCCCAACACTGCCACTACAGTTTGATGGCCTGTATACCACCCCACCAATGTTTTTTGCCCCTTGACATTTCTTAACTCCACCCACATGGATTCCACATCATCTATGCTAATATCTTTCCTTAATATCGTATCAATATCATCTTTGATCAACAATGCAACTCCACAACCTTTTCCTTTCTGTATGTCCTCCCTAAACACTGAATAGCCCTCAATGTTTAGTTCCCATCCTTGATATCTGGGAGCCACGTCTCTGTAATGCCAACTATATCATATCTCTTTACATCTGTCTGTGCATCTAATTCATCCATTTTATTTCAAAGGCTCTGCGCATTCAGGTACAAAACCTTAAGATGGGCACTTCTAACATTTTGGTTCCCTGTCCTACTTTTTTTTTTACTCAGTCCTTATTTGGCTTTGGCCCTTGATTTCTCCGCTTATCACTTGCCTTATTCTCCTCACTGTCTTTTCCTCTTGTTCTTAATTCCCCTGCTTTGAATCCTTGTAAAGGTTCCCATCCCTCTGCCATATTAGTTTCAACTCTTCCCAACTACTTAAGTACCCCTACTAGGCCACCAGTTCCGATGCTGCCCAGGTATAGCCTGTCCAGTTTGTACAGTCTCACCTCCCCCAGAACCGGTCCCAAGAATCTGAAACCCTACCCCGCACACCATATTTTCAGCCACATATTCATCCTATGTATCCTGCTATTTCTACACTGACATGTCACTGGAACTCATTTACTGGAGTTCTATGAGGATGTGTCTAGGGCAGTGGATAGAGGAGAGCCGGTGGATGTGGTCTTTCTGGATTTTCAGAAGGCTTTTGACAAGGTACCTCACAAGAGGTTATTGCAGAAGGTCGGGGGACATGGAGTTGGGGGTAGGGTGTTAGCGTGGATAGAGGATTGGTTGTCAAATAGGAGACAGAGAGTGGGGGTCAATGGGTGCTATTCGGATTGGCGGTTGGTGACTAGTGGAGTGCCCCAGGGGTCGGTGCTGGGGCCTCAGCTATTTACCATTTATATAGATGATCTGGAGGAGGGAACCGAGTGTAGGGTGTCGAAATTTGCTGATGACACCAAGATTGGGGGAAAGGCAAATTGTGCGGAGGGTGTGGAGAGTCTGCAGAAGGATCTAGATAGGCTGGGCGAATGGGCCAGGAAATGGCAAATGGAATTTAATGTTGGCAAGTGTGAGGTGGTCCACTTTGGTAGGAAGAATGGTAGGAAGGCCTATTACTTACGTGGCGTAAAACTGCAGCAGGCGACGGTGTAGAGGGACCTCGGGGTCCTTGTGCATGAGTCGCAAAAACCCAGCTTGCAGGTGCAGCAGGTGGTCAGGAAGGCGAATGGGATGCTGGCCTTCATAGCGAGGGGGATTGAATATAAAAGTAGGGAGGTCTTGCTGCAGCTGTATAGGGCATTGGTGAGGCCGCAGCTGGAGTACTGTGTGCAGTTTTGGGCGCCGCACCTGCGCAAGGATATTTTGGCCTTGGACGGAGTGCAGAGGAGGTTTACTAGGCTGATGCCGGAGTTGAGGGGGTTGAGCTATGAGGAGAGGCTGAATAAACTAGGCTTGTACTCGTTAGAGTTTAGAAGAATGAGGGGAGATCTCATTGAGACGTATAAGATGATGAATGGGATGGATAGGATAGAGGTGGAGAGACTCTTCCTGCTCAAAAAAGACAGTAGGACTAGGGGGCACAGCCTCAAGATAAAGGGGAGGCGGTTTAGAACGGAGTTGAGGAGGAACTTCTTCACTCAAAGGGTGGTGAATCTCTGGAATTCTCTGCCCGTTGAAGTGGTGGAGGCTGCCTCGCTAAATATTTTTAAGGAGCTGGTTGATGGGTTCTTGATAAGAGAGGGGATTAAGGGTTATGGGGAGAGGGCGGGAAAGTGGAACTGAGCCACGACAGATCAGCCATGATCTTATTGAATGGCGGGGCAGGCTCGAAGGGCTAGATGGCCTACTCCTGCTCCTATTTCTTATGTTCTTATGTCACAGGTAGTAATTCCCAGAGATTGGAAAACAGCAAATGTAACGCCACTGTTTAAAAAAAGGAAGTAGAGAAAAGTCAGATAACGATAGGCTGGTTAGCTTAACTTTTGAAGTAGGAAAATGTTTGAATCTATCATCAAGGAAGAAATAGAAAGACATCTGGATATAAATTGTCCCACTGGTAAGACACAGCATGGGTTCACGAAGGGCAGGTTGTGTTTGACTAATCTGGTGGAATTCTTTGAGAACATTACAAGTGCAGCAGACAATGGGGAACCTGTGGATGTGGTGTATCTGGATTTCCAGAAGGCATTTGACATCATACCGCGTCAAAGACTGCTGCATAAGATAAAGGTGCACGCTTTATGGGTAATCTGTTAGCATGGATAAATGAATGGTTAACTAACAGAAAGCAAAGAGTGGGGGTAAATGGTTGTTTTTCTGGTTGTGATCAGTGACTAGTGGTGTGCCTCAGGGATCAGTGTTGGGACCACAATTGTTTACGATTTACATAGATGATTTAGAGTTGGGGACCAAGTGTAGTATGTCAAAATTTGCAGAAGACACTAAGATGAGTGGCAGAGCAAAGTGTGTAGAGAATACTAAAAGTCTGCAAAGGGATATACATAGTCTAAGTGAATGGGTGAGGGTCTGGCAGATGGAATACAACGTTGGTAAATGAGAGATCATTCATTTTGGTAGGAATAATAGCAAAACGGACTAATATTTAATGGTAGAAAGTTGCAGCATGCTGCTGTGCAGAGGAACCTCGGTGTCCTTGTGCAAGAATCACAAGGAGTTGATTTGCAGGTGCACCAGGTAATTAAGGCAAATGGAATGTTCATAGAAACATAGAAACCCTACAGTACTGATAAAGGCCATTTGGCCCATCGAGTCTGCACTGACCACCATCCCACCCCTGCCTACCCCTATATCCCTACATATTTACCCACTAATCCCTCTAACCTACGCATCTAAGGACACTAAGGGAAATTTTTTTTTGCATGGTCAATCAACCTAACCCGCACATGTTGTCCTTCATTGCTAGAGGGATGAAGTTTAAAAACAGTGAGGTTATGTTGCAACTGTGCAGAGGCCACACCTAGAGTACTGCATACAGTTTTGGTCTCCTTATTTGAGAAAGAATATACTGGCACTGGAAGGGGCGCAGAGGAGATTCACTAGGTTAATTCTGGAGTTGAGAGGGTTGGCTTATAAGGACAGATGGAGCAGACTGGGGCTATACTCATTGGAATTCAGAAGAATGAGGGGGGACCTGATAGAAACATATAAGATTATGAAGGGAATAGCTAAGATAGAAGCAAGGAAGTTGTTTCCACTAGCAGATGAAACTAGAACTAGGGGGCATGGCCTCAAAATAAGGGGAAGCAGATTTAGGAATGAGTTGAGGAGGAACTTCTTCACACAAAGGGTTATGAATCTGTGGAATTCCCTGCCCAGTGAAGCAATTGAGGCTACCTTATCAAATGTTTTTAAGGCAAGGATAAAACATTTTTGAACAGTAAAAGAATTAAGGATTATGATGAACAGGCGGTAAGTGGAGCTGAGTCCACAAAAAGATCAGCCACGATCTTACTGAATGGCGGAGCAGGCTCAAGGGGCCAGGGCCTACTCCTGCTTCTAGTTCTTATGTTCTTAATCCTGAGATCACTACCTCTGAGGTCTGATTTTCAGCTTGCTTCCTAGCTCCCTATACTCTGCTTTTAGGACCTCATTTCTTTTTCTAACCTACGTCATTTGTACCAGCGTGTACTACGACCACTGGTTGTTTGCCCTTCCCTTTCAGAATGTCCTGCAGGCGCTCTGAGACATAGCACCTGGAAGACAACATGCCATCCTGGAGTCTCATTTACGGCAACAAAAACACCTATCTATTCGCCTTACAATTGAATCCCCCATAATTATTGCATTCCCACATTTTTTACTTCTCCTCACTGCAGCAGAGCCAACCTGGTGCAATGGATTTGGCTGTTGTTGTTTTCCCCTGAATGGCCATTTCCCTCAACAGCATTCAAAATGGTATATCTGTTTTGCAGGGAAATAACCACAGGAGATTCCTGCACTGCCTGCCTATCTCTCTTGCTCTGCCTGGTGGTCACCCATTCCTTTCCTCCCTGTGGAGTCTGAGCCTGTGGTGTGACCATCTCTCTACACGCGCTATCCACCACACTCTCTACCTCCCCAGCCACCGCACCATCTCTGAAATGCACACATGCTGGCCCTCGGCACTAGAATTGTTCCCAGCCTCCCACATAGAGCACAAAGAGCAGAGCATGGCTTGGAGCTCTCCTGTCATGTCTTATTCCTTTAAATTAAATTTTTGAAAGATGTTTTGTTTCAGATTACATCCAATTCTCTAGGGCTCTTCTTTTCTGCTTCTTGTTACTACCGACTATAACCTTTTCAACTATAAACCACTGTTATTACCTCTGAGACTACAAGTGATAAAAATTATTAAACATTTCCCCGTCCAGTCAGCTCTTTCCCTTGTGTCCTCTATTACTGCAGCAGGGCAGGACCACCCCTCGTTTTTACTTTGCTAATCAGCCTCAGAGTGTCCTTTTCTTTGGTTAGAGAAGGAGGGAGGGAGGGAAACTGCTCCTTGGCGCCAGTTCTCCCTTTACCCACTATACAGTCAAGGTGACTGCAGTGACTTCTCCCAGAAAGCTCCTCAGTGAAGTCTCTCTGCCACCTCTACAGTGCCAATGGAAGTACAGATTGTGAAATCTTCCCTCAACGCAATGGTAGCTATATTGGACAAAATGGCAAGGCAAAATGGCCAAACAAAGAACTGATGAAGATAATAAGAAAATGAGTGAGGCTAACCAAATTTTAACTTTCTAAAATTCCATTAGATCACACAACTGGTTAAAAGTTTATTTATTATTGTCACATGTAGGCTTACATTAACATGACAATTAAGTTATTGTGAAAATCCCCCAGTCACCACACTCTGCCCCCTATTCAGGTACAGTGAGGGAGAATTTAGCATGGCCAATGCACCTAATCGGCATGTCTTTCGTACTGTGGGAGGAAACTGGAGCACCCGGAGGAAACTCACTCAAACATGGCAAGAACGTGCAAGCTCTGCACAAAGAGTGATCCCAGCCGGGAATCAAGCCAGGGTCCCTGGCACTGTGAGGCAGCAGTGCTAACCACTGTGCTGACTACAATCTGGTAATCAACAAAAGCCATAAGAAAATACGCCTTATGATGTTTTCAATGAAAACATTTTTCTCATCTTCATCTTAAATGGCTGACCCCTTATTCTGAGACTGTGATCCCTAGGGGCAAACATTCTCCCAGCATATACACTGCAAAGACCCCCTGAAATGCTGTACGCTTCAATAATACCACCTTTCTTTATTTTAAATACTAGGGAATGTAAGTATAGACAATGCAGTCTTTCTTCATAGGACAATATGCTCACTCCAGGAATCAGTTTAGTGAACAAAGACAATTCCTGGAACTCCAGGGTTGGTCTCACAAAAGCCTTATACAACTGCATGGTGGCAGAGTGATTAGCACTGCTGTCTTCCAATGCCAGAGGCCCAGGTTCAATTCCTGGTTTGGGTCACTGTCTGTTCAGAGTCTGCATGTTCTCCCTGTGTGTGCAAGGGTTTCCTCAGGGTGCTCTGGTTTTCTCCCACAGTTAGAAAGACATGCTGGTTAGGTGCGTTGGTCATGCTAAGGTCTCCCTCAGTGCACCAGAATAGGCACCGGAGTGTGGCGACTTGGGGATTTAATTGCAGTGTTAACGTAAGCCTATTTCAGACACCAATAAATAAACTTACACAATAATATTACTCAAATTCCTTTTTTATGCTGGCCAGTGTGCGATTTGCTTTAATAAGTTGCTGTAATTGCCTGTTAATTTCTTGTAATTTGTGTGCAAGCACATCTTGGTCCATCTGAATACCAACATTTCCCAGTCTCTCATCATTTCACAAATATTTTGTTTTTGTAATCTATCCACCAAAGTAGATAAATTCACATTTCTCCCCAATATATTCCACATGCCATGTTTTTGCCCATTCATTTTACAGGCTCTATTTTATGCGGCCCTGCTGGTGGATTTGAAGGTGGGATGGCATGTAAAATCCAGCAGATAGCCTGCTTTCCACATTTTCCCTACAATTTTCCCAATAGCGGAAGTGGGCTTGGGCAGTGGGCCAAGTGAAGTCTTTATGAAAGCAATTAGTGGCCACATAAGGGCCTCATCCAGCCACTGCTGGGATTTAACTGGTGGCAGGTGAGGCCCATGCTCAGTGACCACCTGCACAACCTGGTAGCAGATGTGCCCTTCTTTCCTGGGCTTCCTTCAGCCCAGAGAGCTCCTGCAGAGAGTTATGCCACCCCCCGCCACCACCATCAAGATTCACCATTGCCTCCCTATACCATTTCTGGGGCCTGTCAACTGAACAACGAGCAAGACTACGCAAACATCTCTGAAATCCTGTTCCAATGCAGCTTGCCTCTTCATGCCTTCAGCACATCACAAGCATGGTCACAACTCCTGGTGGCACTGCAAGTATTGAAGGGCTGCTGGCTTCTGATTGACCAGCACTCTGAGGTAGGATATTGCTAGCTCTTTAAACAGGTTATATTGTTGGTGTAACCAGAATGCTCATGAATAGCTTTTTAATACTGCATTACCTGCAGTCCCTTTTCTGATGGATGTCCAAGTTGGGCCCATAGCGATGCAAGCATCAGCCTGTCTGTTGATGACAGGGAGCTTCCTTTGATCCTGGATAGTTTGACAGGGTTAGGAGTGAAGATTCCTGGTTGTTCTCAATAGCAGTTTTGAAAATAGCCATGTAATTTTGTGGTGAAGGAGGCTGAAATTTGGCAGGAATGCCGTGACATTGATGTATCAGTCCTTTCATGAAAAGCTCCACATAAGATCCAACATTCACATGAGATCCAGAACCCTCAGAGTCAACACCGCATTCAAAGTTTGTGCCTTAGCACCTTCTAAGTTAGGACAAGGGATATCTGTGCATTCTTTCAGTATCCTGGAGTGCCATGTTGTTATTTTACTGTGCTGTATTTCATCCTAAATGCAGTCTTTTCTAGAAGTTTTCATGATATATTGATTTTAAGGGAGTCACCTGTATCATCCGGTTCAAAAGGAAAACTAGGATTTCCCTCAAGATTATCCTGATACTGGTAGTGACGGTCTGCAGTTTCTTTATGCTAACCACTGACAGAACCAGAACACAGATGTAATGAAGTCCATTCTACAATTAAAATAGTTAACAATATTAACAGGGATCTTTAAACAGGAGCTCAGTTGTCTTGATCAAAGGTGTTTGCCACCACACATAACCACAGAGTTTTATGAATAAGGGTCATGCCTCACACGCTACACAACTTTGTATTGTAAAGTGACTGCACCACGCAGATTGAAGAATGTGGTGGCAGTATCATAGAATCCTACAATGCAGACGGAAGTCATTCGGCCTATCAAGTCTGCATATACCACAGTCCCAACAAGGTTCTATCCCCACAACTCCATGTATTTATCCCAGCTGATCCCCCTGATGCTAAGGGGCAACTTAGCATGGCCAAATCCACCTAACCCTCCCATCTTTGGACTGTGGGAGGAAACCGGAGCAGCTGGAGGAAACTCACACAGACACGGGGAGAATGTGCAATCTCCACACAGACGGTGACCCAAGTCAGGAATCGAACCCAGGTCCCTGGCCCTGTGAGACAGCAGTGCCAACCACTGCACCGCCATGCCATCCACAATCATGGCACCACAAGAAGATGACAAGGACAATTGTGAATTTATCATTGAATCAGCAATATAGCACAAAAGTGCGGTAGGTATTTATTCAAAATGCTATCCAATGAGCACCAATGTTACATTTTTGTGTAGTTTCTGTGCATAGTGCTCTCATTGACTTAGGTTAGTTTTTCTTCTAATTTCCAGTTTTTCATACTACTGACGAGAGCACTGGACAAGGAATCAGCTGGCCAGAGGGAGAGCGCTGTTTCAGAGGTAAGATCCTGCAGCGCTTTTTTTAAATGGTAAATCATACGTTATTATAACGGGGTGCCATCAAAATTCCCGTGTACAGTTAAAAAAAAGTTTAATTTAAGAAGTGGAGGAAAGGATTTTTTTTGAATCTCATGGTGTCTCTCCCACCGAAAACAAGTGATTGAACACTGCAACAATTCAGCTGGTAGCATCCAGCAACACTGGCAGCAAATTCTGAAATCAATGTTGGACCTAACAAAAGACCGAGGTAACGATTCAGAATTTATAAAATGTTGAGAGTTATCCGACTAGTGTTGTGCTGTGATACTTGCTGCAGATGGACCTCCCATTCCATATAGCGAGGACACTTTGGATTGATATGTCTTGGCTTGTGCTGGCATCTGCTTCGTTCTGAGGGGAGATTGGATGTTGATGTTCTCTGCATTCACATTCTGATTGTGGATGTTGCAAGCACATCATTAGCCACAGTATTTAAGAATAGCTTCTAGCCTCATCATTCAAGTTAAGTTTCTCCTTTAAGTAGCCAAGAGGTTAAAATAAATGAGCTATGACTACTGTCATTGTCAGCAACAACCTAAGTGATCCCATACTCCAGTTATTGATCACTTAGATATTGAAATGTGAAAATCCTTGAGATTTATGAATGAGGTTTGGTTTCTGTGATATAAGCATGAATACTCATCAGTAACTCTTTGAACTATGAGAAATCCTGCAATGTAACTGAATTGTCCTGTCCTGTGATTTTGCTGTTGTCCTCTTCTGCAGAAAGCGATACGCTGAACAAAACTTTTTTTAAAAGTTCCTTTTATGAGACATGCGAGACATTGGCTGGGCCAACACTTTTGCTCGTCCCTAACCACTCTCCATTTCAGACGGCAGTTGAGAGTCAACCACATTACTGTGGGTCCGGAGTCACAAGTAGACCAGACCAAGTAAGGATGGCCGATTTCCTTCCCTAAAAGACATCAGTGAACCAGATGGGTTTTTAAGACATTCCAGGTTTTAACTAAATTCAAAGTTCACCATCTGCAGGATTTGAACCCAGATCCCGAGATCTTGTTCTGGGTCTCTGGATTACTAGTCCACTGACAACACCACTGCACCACTCCCTTCCCATGGTGTAATAATTTACAGCGAATTTATGTTCTAGGTATTCACTGTGACAATCTGGAAGAAATCAGAGGCATGGAAGTTAAATGCAGTTACATACTTGACTGATTGTTGTGTAGCAGCTATTGTGTTTGAAGTCCTCTGGAGTTCAGATTGCATCACCTGAAACAACCTTGTGGGATTGCATTTTAATTGCTGTTTCTGGAGGAGGATTTTGCACTCACATGAGAGACTTCAGGGGAAATGGAGTGGAATGCAAGAAGTCCAATTTGATGAAACATTCCCCCGTGGCATTTTCCATTTCCATTTGTCCAAAGCTTTATGGATGTTAAAAAAAGACCTACTATTTCTTAAAGCTGGTAAAAAGTAATTTTCTCCAACATTGTTGTGCAGATTTACTTTTTTAAAAAATCAATTCCCTTCATTTGCCGAAATCCTGCATTATTCAAATCATTACAAATAAAAGCTGAGGACAATGTTTAAATCAGGCATTTAACTACTCTGCTGCGCCATGTTCAATATCAGCATGCTTTGCTATGGCACTTCCCCTTTGTGCTTGTGATTTGCTGTGGTTGTGACACTTAACCTCCTGGTGCAAGTAGAAAATAAGAGGTCTATTTGCAGGATTTCAATGACAGTCTGCTGGAATTCCTGAGACCTCAAACTGCAATGGACTTGGATTTGAATGCACATCTGGTGCTGTTGTGGCTGACTGAACCTGCTCATTTTCTGACACAGCTTCTGTTGCTTGCATAGGGATGCTAATGTTCCTGGAGGTGCTGCCTTTCTGGAAAGAGACAGTCACCTGATCTGTTCCTACTCCAGGCAGGTCCCTGCTGCCACACTACAATTATCATATCAATTGATTTGTCTCAGAGGCCAGATCTGATTTGAGTAACTGTAAATTTATGAATCTATATGTGATTGTCCTGTATGTCAAAGCTGGCCAAATGAACATCTTTAAGAACGAATTACTGGTGATAAAATTCATGAGAGATCTCTCCACTGTATTTCAGGGCTGTGATGTGGATAGGAAAGGAATTGCAATGTGCATTTTACAGTGCAGACTCCGTACATGAATGCACAGATCTAGGTGACAGATCCCTCCATACACCTCCCTAAAACTTGCAATACAATTTACATGGCCAGAGGCGATGCATTCAATTTGCTTCATACATAAATCTCTGAAAGATCAAAATCCCTGGAACATAAAGCACAGACATAAACCACACTGGAACCTTTGCCCGCAGGTGCTTAACCTGGAGCAGCCAGCATTTCCTTACGCATAAAAATACCTGCATTGGTGTAACGCCACCCGTGACCTCACGACATCCTAAGTGCTTTATAGTCAATGAAACACTTTTGAAGTGCAACCCCTGTTGTCACGTAGGAAACGCACTGCCAATTTTCACAGAGTAAGGTCCCACAAGCAGCTATGTACTAACGGCCAAATAATTTGTTAAAGTGACGTTGGTTAAGGGATAAATATTGGCCAGTTCTTCGGGCCAAACATATTTAAAATAATTTAATGAGATCTTTAATCTGAAAGGGAGACCATGGTGTTATATCTTCTGGTTCCCATAAGTTAGAAATAATTACACTTCATACTTAAAATGCTGGACCTTCATTAAGTATATTCCTTGCTGGGGTCCATTGATTGGTGGAATGATAGACTGATACATTGTTAGTCAGTGCATGATTGTTAAGTGACAGTATGTGTGGTACCCCAGAATATATTTATATAATCATAATAATAATACAACATAATATAACATTTTGTTTTCTTCAGAAAAATAATGCCTCTATTTCAATATAACTGGGCAAATCATGAATGACTTAATTCTAAACTAAAAGATTGGCAATTGACTTTTACAATGCCAAGGATTTGTCCAGCAGCAACAGCAACAATAAAAAAGCCTGAAAGGTAGAAATCTGCCAAGCAACAATAACAGTCAGCATTTCCAGGGTTAGGCACACTTCTAAAAGTGATCAAGATATTTCTAAAGGCATAAGAGAGAGTATCTAAAGATGATAGGGTGTGAATTGCTTGAGCAGCAGAAACAGATTACCTAGATGACTGTTATGGAAATGTTAAGCTCCACAGGCAGGGACAGTTTACCTATCTGATTAGGTAGTTCAAGGCAATAGAAATGCTAATAAAAGTAAATTACTGCAGATGCTGGAATCTGAAACCAAAAGAGAAAATGTTGGAAAATATCAGCTGGTCTGGCAGCATCTTTTAGGAGAGAAAAGGGCTGACGTTTTGAATCCAGCTGACCCTTTGTCAAAGCTCAGCTATGTATTTAAATAATAATATAATTTAAATGCATTAGAAGGCCTGGGACTGAAATCTCTGGATCCAGTGCCATGTCCTGCCCCACCAGAGTTTCACTCCAGCAGGGTTTAAAGTAGCTCCTCACTAACAGGGAACTAGCGGCCCCAAACACACTGAAATGAAGAGGGGCAATCAGGGCACCCCAGAGGGTTGGCCAGCCTGGGTGCCCTGGCATTGCCCAAGGGGAAAAGTGCCAATGCCCACGGGGCACCTTGACACTCCCTATTGGGCATCGGACAGTACTAAACGGATGGTGTATATGGGAGGCAGGGCCTGATTGCCAAATCAATAGGGGGGAGGGGGGAAGAGTCCCCCTGCATAGGGATCAGTGGGGGAAGCAGGAGGCCAGTGATCAGTGTGGTCTGGGAGGTGGGACAGCCTGCTTGGCGGCTACAGGACTGTGGTTGGGCGGGGGGGGGGGGGGGGGGGCGGTGGTGGAGGTTACTGTCGGGTGGAAAATTGGTGGGGGAGGGGGAAGGGCTGGAGATCGCAGTGAGCTGGTGGGGGGTTGCTCAAGGTTAGGCCTGGGAATGGTTGAGGCGCCAGCGATTAAGCCATGGGGAGGGGGGCATGGAAGGTAGCAATGTGGGGGTCATGGGGCTGGCCAGCGATTCAGCTGGCCAGCAAGTGGGACGCCATCAGTACAGGGCCACTTGGCATGCACCAATCTTGGCACTGACAGATCTACACATGTTCAGTGACCCTGCTCAGTGCACTAATTCCAGCCTTTCAAGCGGGAACAGACCCCGCCTCCCTAGTTTTTAATGATATTCATGCTAGTGAACTCTGTAGTGCACAGAGTGTGAGAGATTCTTTTATCAACTCCCACTGAGTTCACATGAATTCAACACTTAGAAGTTTTTTTGGAGAACTCTGGCTGACATCCCAACTCCTGTATTCAATGTTCTGACCAATGAAACCGAGCATGCTGAATGCCTTCTTCACCACCCTGCCCACTTATGACTCCAATTTCAAGGAGCTATGAACCTGTACTTCTAGATCTCTTTGTTCTATAACTCTCCCCAACACCTTATCATTAATTAAGCAAATCCTGCCCTGGTTTGATCAACTAAAAGGCATCACTTCACATTTATTTAAATTAAACTCTATCTCCCATTCATTGGCTCACTGGCCCAATTGATCAAGATCTCTTTGCAATCCTAGTTAACCTTCTTCACTGTGCACTAGGCCACCAATCTTGGTATCATCAGTAAACTTACTAACCACGCCTCCTAAAATCTCATCCAAATCATTAACATAAACAACAATAACAGTGGATCCAGCACTGAGCTCTGAAGCGCACCACTGGTCACAGGCCTCCCATTTGATAAAAAAAGCTCTTTATAACCACCCTCTGTCTTTTGTCATCAAGCCAATTTTGTATCCACTTGGCTACCTCACCTTAGAGTCTGTGATACTTAACCTATGCAACAACCTATCATGTGGTACTTTGTCAAAGACCTTGCTAAAGTCTACGTAGACAATGCTGACTGCACTGTCCTCATCTACCTTCTTGCTTATCCCTTCAAAAAACTCAATCGCGTTCATGAGGTGTAGTTTTCTACTCACAAAGTCATTTATTTGAGATTGTTGAGTCTCCTCTTGTGTGACTCTGACCACGGGCATTCAACATCTTCTTTCATCAGTTCTTGTACATTTGTTGTGCATACCGACATGTCAGATATGAAAGAATTCATGCACTGGGTCAAACCAAAGAAACTTCCCAATTCTTTCTTGTCTTTCAGAGTATCCATTCTAGAGATGACTGAGACTTTTTCAGGATTTGACTCAACTCTGCACACATACATCATTCAGAAGAACTGGCATTCACATGCACAATGCATTTGTCTCTGTGTTTAGCTTGATCCCAGCGAACCTAGCTCTCTCCATGGGTTCATGTAGATGGCACTCATGATATTTTTCAACGACATCATAGATCCGTGTTGCAGCCAGATAAGGCAGGGAGATGATTTTTTCCTTTTTTCCCCCACTTCTTATCTGACCAAAACAATGTTTTCAGGAAGTAAGTTTCCCAATTCAGTAAGAGTTTAACTATTTAACTGCTGTGACTGTGACACACAGGCAGTTTTCCTTGGTGATTTATTTTTCAGGAAAGAGGATAGTGTTTATTGTACATAAACCTTTTCTAAATAAAACTAAAAATAATCCAACTTTCACACAAACACACAAAGGAAAGTTACAAAGTGAGATGAAACATTAGTAATATTTTTGAAGTCCCATAAGCTGTACATATCTCATAGGCTGATGGCTGGTGGTCTCTGGGTTCAGAATTGAGATGGAATAAATTAGTCGATGGATGATTTAATTTTTCGTCTGGAGGACAGAAAATGTTGGATTGAATTTTTTTTCTATTTACATCTCTGTCATGTGACAAATAACACACAGCCCCAGCTTGATGGCTTTGGAATTTATAAGGTATAGTGCTGCAAACATTCAGCCATCTTAGGAATTGGTGTTCCAAGTCCCTGGAATATTGTCTCAGTCCTTTAAAATCTCAAACTGCAGCTGTCAACCAGAAAGTTCATAAAGATCTAGTGTAGCTTGATTAAGATCTTTGGGATCCATGCAAATTCATAGCCATCCATTTGGCTTCTCTCTCAGCCCAGTGGAATTTACCCAATCTGGTGGCTCTGCAGCTCTGGTGATCACCTCCCTTTCTTCCATCTCTCTTTCAAACTTTCCTTTTAGTTCAAGGATACTGTACATGAGGGATATATCACTGGGACATATGCAGACAATTGCCTTCTGTGAACTCATGCCGTCTACAATTCCTGCACATTTTTTTCATAGAAGCCTACAGTGCAGAAAGAGGCTCTTCGGCCCATCGAGTCTGCACCGAACACAATCCCACCCAGGCCCTACCCCCATATATCATACCCACTAACCCCTCTAACCTACACATCCCTGGACACTAAGGGGCAATTTCTTAGCATGGCCAATCAACCTAACCCGCGGATCTTTGGACTGTGGGAGGAAACCCACGCAGACATGAGGAGAACGTGCAAACTCCACACAGACAGTGACCCGAGCTGGGAATTGAACCCAGGACCCTGGAGATGTGAAGCAGCAGTGCTAACCACTGCGCTACTGTGGTTAGCACAGTGGTTAGCTCTCCAGCTGATGTACATTCTCGCTTTGCTGCAGAGATCTTGCTGCCTTTCTGTTGATTTAAATGAAAGTTAGGTGTTTGGGTAATCAGTGTCTTATTTGTGTCCTTGCAGCTTCATGTGCTTGGGGAGTGTCTACCATCTACAATATCGTTAGCTTGATCTTTCCAATCAATTCTTTTCATAATGTCAGGGTATTCACAGCTCCACCTGAGCTGGTCTCTCAGACTTCCATCTGTATCTTTAAATTATGTTTTCTGTCTGCATTTTTCAATCTTGTTATGACATTGTCAACATGCTCACCTGATTCCAGCCTTAGGTCTTAAAGTTCAGATCAGTAGACCTGACGATTTGACATTTCTTGTGGCTAGTGGACAGATCAGAGACTGATATATTGCTATGTGGCACAATGATTGCAGTGCAACAGTGAATGTGGCATTCCAGGATATATATCTTCACAGAACAATTGGTTCCTAGCTCTTTATAAAGAACATACCAAGTGCCATGGTTTAATATCTCGTTCAAATGACTCCATTTGCTCATTGTTATACTAGTGTGTCACCCAAGATTTTGTGCTCAAATTTCAGCAAATCTCGAGAGTGGGACTTGAACCCAAAACCTTCTGACTCAGAGGCAATATTGTACCAGCTGAACCACCATTGATAATTAGAAAATACACTGAGTCATCTATTCATCAGCTACCTTCAAAACTGTGTAGCAGAGTTAATACTTGACATATAATTACAACAGGCTCTCTAATATGTTAATTTGCTGATATGTAGCTGGAATCTATTATGCAAATCCTAAGACAGCAGAAGAGAACAACATTTTTTTAAAAATTATGCCCCACATTCCATTCACTGTATGTGGCTTTACAAGTGAAGTTCTAGGGGTCCTGCTTTGTTGGGACAAGTGTTGCTGTACATAGGCACAGATGTGGTGGCAAACTGAAGGAATGAGATCTTTGTTGCCCGCCCGTGCTGCAGGAGCACTTCAACTGCTGGCGATCCAACCCATCTGAATACAGCAGAGCAGCTCACATATCCAGAGCACTTGCTGGAACAAAGAGAAATGATACAGCCATAGTTTCCAGCAACATTCTGTGAAAGTGAACTTTCCCCTCCATCAGGCAGCACGGTGGCATAGTAGTTAGCACTGCTGCTTCACAGGATCAGGAACCCACGTTCAATTCTCGCCTCTGGTTACTGTGTGTGTGGAGTTTGCACGTTCTCCCGGTGTCTGCATGGGTTTCCTTTTGGTGCTCTGGTTTCCTCCCACACTCCAAAGATGTGTGGGTTAGTTGGATTGGCCATGCTAAATTGACCCTTGGTGTCAGGGGGATTAGCAGATAAATGTGTGGGGTTATGGGGATAGGGCTTGGGTGGGATTGTGGTCGGTACAGACTCGATGGACCAAATGGCCTCCTTCTGTACTGTAGGGATTTTATGATTTTGATCCCCCCCTTTTTTGATTTTCATTTACTTAGTTTGTCTGAACACAACCTGCACTGTGTAGAGTCTAAATGTACTCCCAGTATCTGCCTGTATTTCCTCCGGGTGCTCTGGTTTCCTCCTGCAGTCCAAAAGATGTGCTGGTTTGGGTGTATTGGCCATGCTAAATTCTCCCTCAGTGTACCCGAACAGGGCAACTAAGGGCTTTTCACAATAACTCATTGCAGTGTTATTGTAAGCTGATTGTGACACTAATAAATAAACTTTAAAAATTTTAAACATTTTAAACTTTAAAACTTAAACTTTAAACTGTTCCCCAACAGGTCACCTGTTCCTTGCTTTGTTTCCTCTGGGCACTGAACTTTGCAGTGTTAATGTAAGCTTACTTCATGTCAATCATAAATAAACCTTAAACTTTAAATATTTGAATGTAAATGACAGTTTGCATTGAAACCCAATTTTCTGCAGTATGCAGAAAAGCAAACTGCCCTTGAGCACTGGGAGGCACATTCTCTCTGCAACTAGAGAAAGACACTAAAGTGGATCTTCAATTCCAAATGGGAAATGGTGCTGCTGAAGCAATTTTTAAAAGTGGCATCTCGGCCTTTTGGCTAAGATGCAAATGAGATCAAGCCTTGGGGGAGGAGCTATGCCTACTCCAATCAGTTTGGATCGTGTAGATCAAGCCCAAGACAGGAGGTGAAAGCCCTGTCTTGTCAGCTTGGATCGGAAATGTCTCAACTTGTTGAGACTCTGAATTGGACTTCATTTGATTGAATTGGATTAAAAACAAAAATCTGAACAAGTAAGCACTACCAGGAAAACTACATATAGTTTGCCATCAGCACTGTCTATTTGTTTCATCAGATTTCTGTCTATTGTGTGTTGCAAGTGATCTGTGGTGTATTTGGTTCTCACCGTGGCAACAAGAAGCTCATTTCAATATTGTTATGAACATTAGTGTTTTTAAACTAGCATGGGCACTTGTCCTGATTTTTCTGCTCTGTACACTTGCTGTGCATTCAAATTACCCGAAAGAATTGGTGATCAGTATCAGAATGACAGCTTCATCGATTCAAAGAATTCCTACAGTAGAGGAGGCCACCATTTGGCCCATCAAGCCTGCACTGACAACAATCCCCGTAACCCTATGTATTTACCCGGCTAATCCTCCGACAGCAAGGGAAATTTTTTTTTTCGCATGGCCAAGCCACCTAATCCAGATATCTTTGGTCTGTGGGAGGAAACCAGAGCACCTGGAGGAAACCCACATAGATATGGGGAGAATGAGCAAATTCCACACAGGCACCCAAAGCCAGAATTGAACCCGGGTTCCTGGTGTTGTGAGGCAGCAGTGCCAATCACTGTGCCACCCCTATCAAGGTGGAGAATATGGGCAGTATATTATGGTACCCTTATCCTTTTCAACATCTATACATATTTCATGGAGTAGGTCATGCTGTCCCACCCCACCTCCATTGCCTCTCCTGTGTTAACTATCCTGCATGGTTCCACTCTCGTAACAGCCAGCATTGCAAACAGCTTCCTATTCCACCCCTGCATGATTGTTTCTAGATTCTCCAAGAGTCCATCTGGGTTTGAGGAAAACTGTCTTTGCATAATCATTTTCAGCAGGCAGCCAACAACTTAGTGGCATTATTTATCTGAGGCTGATAACCTGTACTGAAAGGATGGTTAAATTCAGTGGCAGTCAAATGTGTCCTTAGCCCCAGTTTAAGCTTCCGCAAGGGCCATCAGCAAATCCAATCAGTCCACAATGCATCAACAAATCGCTGATGCATTATTCAACAGAGTTAACAATTTAATCAGAAAACGCTGGAAATGCTCGGGTTTGTTCTGATGAAAATTGATGGCTGAAACATTAATATTATTTGTTCCCTTCTTCACAAATGCTGCCTGACCTGCTGGGTGGGACCTTTATCCTTGAGGCTGCTAACAGGCACCCGCAAGGAGGGGATTTTGATGTGTGTGGAGATCGCAGTCTGGTCAACTAACCTGGGGAGGAGCTTGGAGGCAGACAGAGAGGCTCTCAGGTGCGGAGGCGAGCTGCTGGAAAGACCTGTCTTAGTGCTGTGGGACTTAATCCCAATTACAATGAAGAAAGAAAGACTCTACTGCCCTCGCACTGAACACTTCCCGTGCTCCATCCACGTCATGTCATGCCTCCCAGCTACGCCCTCATGCCAAAGTGCATCCCCAAAACAAAACTCTATTTGTGTCCCTTCAATTTTCCTAGAACCTGAAGATATGCCGGTTCTCTGGTTAATTCCAGCCTCCCCCCCATTTGAATACCACCCCTCCAAGTCTACTTAATTACCTTTTTCTCATTTGCATTCTCCACGTGTCTACCCTAAGCATAACCAACCCAGCTGCAGGCCAGTACTGAGCCAGACAACTTCATAGCCACTGACTGAAGACAATGAACACACCCTGCACATCAAACTCTGCCTTATCATCCACCCTGACTCTGAGGTCCACATGTCCTCAGAACCATCTTTAATTTCTCACTCCAATCTCTTAACCACAAACCAAAGATGATGACTGTCTTTCAGTGAGCTTGCCAATTCCTTCATGACAAATCAGATCATATTCTCCCTCCTTCCCCACACCACTGGTCTCTGTGCAGTAGATTCTATTCAGGAGTACGCCTGCATTCCCTTCTGTTCATACAGTTCGATTTCGATCCATCCCCTACTGTGTCTGCACTCTTGTCTTTTATGCTGGGCTCCAGCTTCCTCACCATCAGTCTCCCCTCTGCCTGCCATCTTCCCCCAACCAAACCTCACCATACCCGATAGGCCTACACCCCCAACACTAGCTGATCATGATTTAGACTGGTCTAATTTAATATTGGTGTGGCACATAATTGGGAGGAGGAACGTGATTGTGTTGGGCAGTGTTTTTAATGAGTATTCATGACATGGTATTGCATGCAATTTGCTTTCCCAACATTGATCAGTGGAAACCTGACCTGCCATCAAAAGTGATGAGGGGATAACTTCGAATTGATTTTGAGCCAGAGGGATTCTGCCTTTTGACCTCTTCCTGAATTTCCCACTCCCACTGGCCACAAAACCTGCTGATGACAGGACCAGAAAATTCCATACATCTGCAACCCTTCATCAGAACCGGGAAAAGTTAAGGGACGTAAAGGGTTTTTTGCAAATGGGATAGATGGGAGAAGGGCAGCAGGATGGTGAGAGGGTGAAAGACAGGGGAGAATGAATGACAGAAGATTTTGTCTTCCAGGACCTAATGGAATGGAGGTGCGGGCAAGAAAAGGTACCAAAAAACAAAGGCTTTGGCTACAGCAGCTAGGCTGCTGACTAGAAAAAAGAAAAGGAGCAATGAAAAGGAAAAAAATGGAGTAGAGACTGTGGTCTTAATTGTTGAGCTCAGTATTGAGTCCAGAACGCTGCGAAGTGCCTAACTTACAGATGAGGCACTGTTTATCAAGCTTATGTCAAGTTTCAAAGGAACAGTGCAGTAGGCAGAGGACAAAATGTTAGCATGAGAGCAAGGTGGAGAATTAAAGACAGCCCATCTGAAACTTAGGGTCATGCTTGCTTCCAATCAGTCTGCATTCACTTAAACTTCCACAAACCAGTGATTAAATATTCCAAATACCTCTGTTGAATCATTGTCGATGTAAACACTACATTGGAAAATGTAACTTGACTATGAATGTACACATTTATGTTTGAGATTTTAGCAACTCATGTTTTCACATATTTATTTTATAATGTTTATTCTGTTCAATAGAAACATAGTAAGACAGCTTTATAAAGACCTAGAATCATAGAATCTTACAGTGCAGAGGAGGTCATTCGGCCCATCGAGTCTGCACCAACCACAATCCCACCCAGGCCCTATCCCCACAACCCCATACATATATCCTAACTAATCCCCCTGACACTAAGGGACAATTTAACATAGCCAATCCACCTAACCTGCACATCTTTGGATTGTGGGAGGAAACAAGAGCACCCAGAAGAAATCCATCCAGACACAAAGAGAATGAGCAAACTCCACATAGACAGTGACCCAAGCCAGGAATTGAACCTGGGTCCCTGGCGCTGTGAGGTAGCAGAACTAACCATTGTGCCACCATAACCCCCACTGTGCCACCCACTTATATTGATGCTAAAGGCTTCCCCATGTGAATGGCCCCTTCTTTACTATTTTTAAAGTTAGTGATTCCCTTTGATTTGTTTCTGACATTGAGAGTCATTTCAAATTTTTGGCTTGGACTTTAATGCATCATCCCACTGCTTCAATAAGATGGCTGTCAAAGTGGACATGGGCAGGATATTCTTGCGTGGATTGAAAAAACAAGCTGGATACTGTTGGAGCGGTGGGCTGCTGGATGGCCATTAGCTGTGGAGCTCCTGACAGCAAAGGCCTTATTACTAGTCCCAGGATCTCCCAGTGAATGTTCAAACTGCAGCATTACCGACATTCTGATACCTTGGACAGCTCAAAGTGGGTGACTCAAGCCAGAATGGAAATAGTGGCTGACTTATTACAGCCACAGAAAGATTAGGGAATTCAGCTTCTCATGCTTGTGCAGGTAAGAAAAACATAAACCAGTTGTTTATGTTAATCCCACTTTCCAGCATCTGGTCCATAGCCTTGCAAATTACAGAACTTCAGGTGCAGATCTAGCTACCTATTAAATAAGTTGAGCGTTTCAGCCCCAACCACTAATTTAGGCAGTGAATTCCAGATGCCAAGCCCTCTGGGTGAAAAAGAATTTCCTCATTTCTCCTCGAATCTTTCTACTGATCAAGTCTGATGTCTTTTTATGGAGCAATTTACATGGGATCTGCAACCGGTACTGCTGGAAATTGGGTCACAAGTCACCCTGACATAAAAAGTGCTTACTTATTTCCATTATTGTGATTGGACACAACCAAGCATGCTATGGGAGTAGAAAGCTAGCCCTTAGTTTTCTGTTGCTTTGTGAACAGAGTTTTATGCATCTCCACAGGAAGTTTGGACATAATGCCAGCGCACCTCTCCCAGCATCTACCTGCCCATCCCCCAACTTCACTGCAGTTTTATGCATCACTGAAGGGCTTCTTCTAGCCACAATTTTTCACAAGGCAGGTGGAGGAAGGAGCCAAATTTGACTCCAAGTGATTTGATAGGTCTGCAGCCCCTCCTAATGCTGAATAGCTGTGGTGCTGCTTGCTGGAGCTGGGGTGTGCTCACTGACAACTTTTCATTGGGATGAGGGATTGAGAACTCCTGTATTGTATGTTCATGTATATTTATATATGATATATATCTTGAAGCTGTTAACAAGATATGTGCAATCATTAGTTTGCAACAGAGTAGTATATTTCAGTGTAAGAGACAGGATGTTTGACATTCACCCACCCCATGCTTTCACTACAGATGATCTGGACATTACGCCTAGGAAATCGCCCTGCAATAAAAGCAAAACTCCACAGATGCTGGAAATCTCAAGTAAAAACAGAAATAAGCTGGAAATACTCAGCAGGCCAGGTGGCACCAGTAGAGGGAAAGATAGAGTTATAATTTAAGGTGGATAACCTTTAAACCCATTATTCTTTTTCTGCTATACCTTTGATGCAAGATAATTCATGCAAAACATACAACTGTAACACTTATTGAACTTTGCAGTCTGATCTGTTGCAGAAATCTTTGGAACTCATTTTCACAGCGAGTTTTTATAGTTTCACTCCTTTGAAGATGGTGCAGTTAGTCAATCATGATCAAAGGAAGAACGATGCTGATCCCACTAATATTAAATCACAATAACATGAAGACCCCCATGGAATGCCAAACACGCATTGACTGGAATCCTAGCTGGTTGAGTCCTTCAGTGACTGCAGCATTTTGATTTGAAACCTATCCATTTCCACTCACACTGCCAACTATTACTGACACAAAACACATCAATGTCTGACACTGTACATTTACAAAATCTTTATAAACAAAGCTTCATTGTACGTTGAATGACTGGGAGTAATTTCAAAAGCAACCTCCCTCCAACACTCATACATCACAGGACCTGGAACAAAATCAATTGCCCTTCCTTTGATGTGGAGATAAAAGGCAACTGCATCAAAGCTATTGGCAATTCTTTTCAGGTTAAAAATAAGCCAGCACAAATTTTTCAATTTGAGGTAGTGCACAATCTGTGTGCCTTGTAATGGACTACAGCAATGTACTCAACTTGTTGGCATTCAGCTTGTCATTATTAGAGCATGACTGGGTCATTGGCACATGTTTTGGGTCTACCTTGGAAGATTCTCTTGGGCACAGCAATGCAAATAGCTTGGCATCTTCAGCAATACTCCTATACGACCCAACATCTCACATGCAACATGATAATCATTCCTTTCAATTAATGGGGTAAACAAGGTAGAATTTCTGTACTGACATGAGCTTTGGTTCGTCTGATTATCTGGTATTTCTGCAGTCAAGCAATCCAGTATACCAATCTTTTTGATGCAATCCAATATACCTTGTACAGATTTGAGAAAACTCCATGAATGAATCTGGAATTGATTAATTGGCACCGACTATCTTTGTCTGAAGTAGACAAACTAAGACATTCCAATATCTGGTTCCATTTTCAGCATTCACAGATATTTGTTTTTCATCACAATTGCATTTCCTTAATTCTGACATGTAAAATTTGCATTAACACAACCGTGTTTTTGAGACACATTATACCTGTATTGTATGTTCATGTATATTTATATATAAGAAATACATCTTGGAGTTGTTAACAAGTGATGTGCAATAATTAGTTTGCAACAGAGTAGTATCTTTTAGTGTAAAAGACAAGCTGCTTGACATTCTTCTTCTTAGGATCAAGGATGACTTGCTTCCACTTTGGTCTGATGGGTTCTAAAATGGCTGATCTGTAGACTGTGCCACATGTGGGGCAAGTAGTGCTTGAATGGTTGAGCAGATGAGGTGTTTGGAGGTTTGTGTGTTCTCTCTGTTGCCTCAACTTCACATCTATGTACTCCTGACAAAGTGTGCTTGCTGCCTTCCCGAATAAACCTTCTCCATTTTGGTCAGTCAATACAGTAAAAAGTTTGACAACACCAGGTTTAAGTCCAACCGATTTATTTGATAGTAAACTCACTAGCTTTCGAGGGGTTTCCCTCTTCTTCAGGTGAATGGAGACATATATGTATTATGTGTCTATATAGTACCATGTGTCTTTATATGCCCTGTTTGTGAACAGAACTCCCACTCACCTGATGAAGGAGCAGCGCTCTGAAAGCTTGTGGCTTGTGCTACCAAATACACCTTTTGGACTTTAACCTGGTGTTGTGCTCCTTCTTACTCTGTTTACCCCAGTCCAACGCTGGCATCTTCACATATAATGGTTTTTCCACCCTTCTATCTGAGCCAGTACATCAAAAGACATTTAACTGTGAACTCTGCACAGAAACAGTATCTAACTTTGGAGTTCATTCAGTGAACAGTTAGTAAATGGCTCAGTGGCTCTTTGGTTGAGGGCCAGCAGGAGAATATCCATATAATATCCAGGACAGGCCATGATCTGTCTCAGCAACTACATTTTAAGTGCCTTAGAGAATGGGTGGTAGCATTCATTACAAAATCCCTGAATAACAGACACAATGCTGGATTTACACTGCAAACAAAGCACTGTGGAATATCCTCTCTTTAAGGTTGCTGGGGGGAGGTGGAATTGGATGGGGATGGAGGCAATGCTAAGGGGTTGGAGTTGGCAGGTGAGGGGGTATGGGGAGAAGCTGGCGTTGCGGGAGCATTCATAATCTTTAACAGCAACACAATAATGTCAGTGTAACTGCTTCCTGCGATTCTAATGTTGTTTTGATAATAGTACTGCAAATTAGATATGGTCTGTTGGACACATTGGGCTTTGTGGACTGAGTTACGTCTTGTTTCATATTTTTAAATTATGTAGTCAGTGCTTGGCTTCCAAACAGACGTTAAACAAAACACTTCAATAATGCAACCATATTACCTGAACGAGATAAATCTCCCTTCTGGCAGAGATTTTACTGAAGCATCAGGAAAATAAATTATTAGCAGTGCACCTCTAAGTCAGAATGAATAACCCACCCTGACCCTGAACTTAAATCCATGATTTGGATGTGGACACACTCTGCTTAATTTACAGCCCAAGAGACATTCATCACATTGATGTTTGTGCATATTATTCTGCATTAAAAACATCTTTTTACTGTAGGTTCTGCCAGGCAATTTATCATGACTGAGTCAAAAAGTCAGACAGGATAACTTCTCAGGCTCAAAGACAGCTTTATTCAGCTAATGTGAGGCAAAGAAAAATGGCAAAGGATGAATCATACTCCATTTTTGTCTCTCCGTGTAGTGAACCTTTCATTCGTTGTGAAAATGGGTCTGGAGGCCAAAATCAAGGAGTCCCTCTGCAAACAAGGCCCCTCCATTTATTTTCAGGGTGGAAGAGCAATGGGGGTGATTTCCAAATTGCACATTTGTGGTTCACAGTGGCAGCTACAAATATAAAACAGCAGTTGCTTCCAGTCACATCTGATTGCTTGTTTCCCAGGGGTGGGAAACATTATGTGCACAGACTGGATCTGGTGGAGCAGTTGTTTGACTAGGCAGGGCACCCCTTTGGAAAGGTAGAATACCCGATTGTATATGGCCCGAATATATCTTTTGGGGAAGTCTGATACCCTTTTGGAGTGAAATGATGCTCTTTGGGGTGTTGAAAGTCGAAGTGAATATACTTGAGAGATACCATTACTGGATTAGTACTGCATGACTCATTTTGCAATCTTTCATTACAACAGTGGGGTGCCTCTCAGTTCAATTTGATCGACAGCTCTAAATGGTTATAAACTCTTAGAAATAGGACTATGAATATCAATGCTAATTGAAACAAGGGACCAAACATAAGAACATAAGAAATAGGAGCAGGAGTAGGCCATCTAGCCCTTCGAGCCTGCCCCGCCATTCAATAAGATCATGGCTGATCTGTCGTGGCTCAGTTCCACTTTCCCGCCCTCTCCCTATAACCCTTAATCCCCTCTCTTATCAAGAACCCATCAACCAGCTTCTTAAAAATATTTAGCGAGGCAGCCTCCACCACTTCAACGGGCAGAGAATTCCAGAGATTCACCACCCTTTGAGTGAAGAAGTTCCTCCTCAACTCCGTTCTAAACCGCCTCCCCTTTATCTTGAGGCTGTGCCCCCTAGTCCTACTGTCTTTTTTGAGCGGGAAGAGTCTCTCCGCCTCTATCCTATCCATCCCATTCATCATCTTATACGTCTCAATGAGATCTCCCCTCATTCTTCTGAACTCTAACGAGTACAAGCCTAGTTTATTCAGCCTCTCCTCATAGCTCAACCCCCTCAACTCCGGTATCAGCCTAGTAAACCTCCTCTGCACTCCCTCCAAGGCCAAAATATCCTTGCGCAGGTGCGGCGCCCAAAACTGCACACAGTACTCCAGCTGCGGCCTCACCAATGCCCTATACAGCTGCAGCAAGACCTCCCTACTTTTATATTCAATCCCCCTCGCTATGAAGGCCAGCATCCCATTTGCCTTCCTGACCACCTGCTGCACCTGCAAGTTGGGTTTTTGTGACTCATGCACAAGGACCCCGAGGTCCCTCTGCACCGTCGCCTGCTGCAGTTTTACGCCACGTAAGTAATAGTCCTTCCTACCATTCTTCCTACCAAAGTGGACCACCTCACACTTGCCAACATTAAATTCCATTTGCCATTTCCTGGCCCATTCGCCAAGCCTATCTAGATCCTTCTGCAGACTCTCCACACCCTCCGCACAATTTGCCTTTCCCCAATCTTGGTATCATCAGCAAATTTCGACACCCTACACTCGGTTCCCTCCTCCAGATCATCTATATAAATGGTAAATAGCTGAGGCCCCAGCACCGACCCCTGGGGCACCCCACTAGTCACCAACCGCCAATCCGAATAGCACCCATCGACCCCCACTCTCTGCCTCCTATTTGACAACCAATCCTCTATCCACGCTAACACCCTACCCCCAACTCCATGTCCCCTGACCTTCTGCAATAACCTCTTGTGAGGTACCTTGTCAAACGCCTTCTGAAAATCCAGAAAGACCACATCCACTGGCTCTCCTCTATCCACTGCCCTAGACACATCCTCATAGAACTCCAGTAAATTTGTCAGACACGACTTCCCTTTAATGAAACCGTGTTGCGTCTGCCCTATCAAGCAATTCCCTTCAAGATGCCTCGCAATTTCCTCCTTAATGACGGATTCTAACATTTTACCTACCACAGACGTTAAACTAACCGGCCTATAATTCCCCGCCTTTTGCCTGGCACCCTTCTTAAACAACGGCGTAACATTAGCCGTTTTCCAATCTTCCGGCACTTCCCCGGAATCCAGCGACGTCTGGAAAATAACCACCAAGGCATCCACTATAACCTCCGCCATTTCTTTCAGAACCCTCGGATGCATTCCATCCGGTCCTGGGGACTTGTCCACACATTTGAATTAAATACTTGCTTTTATAAGGGATAAAGGACTTGAGTGAAGTGTTTGTTTTCATTAGCTCCCTGGAACTGTCACGTTCACTGGAACTATTAAGGTAGCTGCCAACAAAGCTGTGAAAAGTAACTATCAACAGAGCATTCAAAGGAAACTGTCAAGCTGTCAAGTCATTTAAAACTCCTGTCCTTTAAATGTTTGAGAAAAAAAACTGCCTGCAGTCTTAAAAAAAATCAGTATTCCCTATTTCATTTTGTCTGTTGACACAAACCCAAGAGCTGTCATTACTGGATTAGTGCTGTATAACTGATTTCACAATCTTCCATTATCACAATGGGGTGTCTCTCAGCTCAATTTGATTGACAGCTCCAAGTGGTTATAAGCTCTTCAAAATGGGGCTATGAATACAAATGCTAAGGGATCGAGCATTTGAAATAAATACTTGTTTTCATTAAGAACAAAGGACTTGAACGAAATATTTGTTTCCATGAGGGAATATGTTTTTGAAGGAATGTAAGTGCAGTGAATGGACTTTTATCAGTGGGATTGTTTATATATACTTAAAAAATATAAATCATGAAGTCCATAGTAGATACTACGAACTAGAATCAAAAATTTGACCGAATTTGTCCTGACTCTGTGCTTCTAATCTGGGAATGAAAATTCAATTCCAGGTCTCCATGCAGTTTAAAAGAAAGTTCTTCCTGGAATCAATGGCGACCCACACCAAAAAGTTCATTAAAAATTTAAAAAACATTGTGCAGCTGGGAGGAACTGTCCAACACTCACACCCGTCTGATTTTGGGCCTGACTCCACTCACTGATCATCCTCTTCTAATTGCCACTGCTATCCTGCCTAATTCTAATTCCCAACTCTCCTGGTTGCCTTCATCTCTCTGTTCCTTTTAAGGACTCACTTGAGGGTTGCTGCCATTAGCATAGTGCCTGATTTTCCAGGTATCTTTTCTGATTAGCTCTATAGGAATTCCCAATAGCTGTCTACAGCTTGCTGGTTTGATGATAATGAGACTCAAAGCCAATATTAGGAGCAACTCAGACTTTTTTTTGAGGTTCAGGGAGCTTTCCTTAGTTTTCACACATGTTCACTTTTGGGCTGTAAGTGAATTCACTTTGGTAGAAAAAATGGTTTACAGTTACGGGACCATTCCAAATACTATACATAATATTAAGTGTTTATGCTGCTGATACTTACATGTTGCCAATTCTATTTTGCGTTTATGAGGAGGATCTTGAATAATTTTGTTAATATCACCTCGACCTTCAAGTTCCATTGGTTTTTCCCACACTGACAGTTGTATTGAGGGGTTGAAGAAGAAAACACGGTCATCTCCAGTCCAGACAACACACCTGTGCATACAAGAAATTGCATTAATAAATCATATAGAAATACCATCAATGAGGTGATGTGGACAGGAGGGGATTAGTTTAAACATCACTAATTCCTTCTCTCACCATCCGACCATAATCAGGAAAATGGTCTTATTTGTTTCCCCCTTTATATTTCCCAACCCCTCAGTTTGTGTGCCATTCAATTTTCTATTACTGACCCCACACCAAACTCAAGATAAGATGAACTCAGAAAAGGGTTAGTTTATTGCACACATTCAAACAGTGAAAGGAGGGTTAGAACATTGCCTCCACATCAGACAGTATAGACAGCAGCAGAGAAAAGAAGGTTCAGTGTCTGCTTCAGTGTCTAAAGAATTGCAGATAAAATCAAACACTGCTGTTGTAAAAGTAAGATCTAAATGATGAATAGAAAGTGATTGGTACTTGAATCTTGAGACACATGTAGCTGACGGCAAGGACACGGAAGGAGAACTTATAGAAAGAAATGTACTGACTTCAGCTGTGGAACCACAAGACAGAGCTGAGTTCTGAAAACTTAACTCAGACCAGAGAAAATCAAAGCAAATTCAGTGGTCAATAGTGCCATAAAAAAACATTCAATGATGATGAACATGAGGGACACTGAGCTCCTCAGATCGGAAGTCATTCCTGACTTGAGATGGAGATCCAGTAAGAAGTCTCACAACACCAGGTTAAAGACCAAAAAAATTATTTGCTAGTAAACCCACAAGCTTTACTATCTCTATCAAATAAATTTGTTGGATTTTAACCTGATGTTGTGAGACTTCTTACTGTATTTGCCCCAGTCCAACGCCGGCATCTCCACATCTTGAGGTGGAGATGCCAGTGTTGGACTGGGATGGGCACAGTAAGAAGTCTCACAACACCAGGTTAAAGTCCAACAGGTTTATTTGGAGTCACGAGCTTTTGGAGTGCTGTTCCATCACCTGATTAAAGCTCGTGATTATAAATAAACCTGTTAGACTTTAACCTGGTGTTGTGAGACTTCTTACTATTCCCAATTTGCATAGAGGTAGGTAGAGACAAGGCCATGTGGTAACTTGAAAACAAAGAGGAAAATTTTAAATTGAAAGTATTATTTAACTGGGGCCAATGTAGATCAATGGGCACAGAGGTGATGAGTGACAAGGGTTTTATGTAATAGTTAGGGCATAGGCAGTGGTGTTTTGGATGTTCTCAGGTTTATGGAAAGTAGGATGTGGGAGGTCAACCAGAAGCAAGTTGAAATAGTTAAACCTACAGGCAACAAAAATCTGGATGAGTGTTTCAGCATCAGAAAAACTGAGCCAAGTGTGGTATCGTGCAAAGTCGTGGAGGTGGAATAGGTGATCTTGGTGATGATATGGATATGTGATTGGAAGCCCATCTCAAATTAAATATGCTATCAAGTTGACAAGGAAAGGGATGGAACCGGTAGCTATGGAATAGAGTTTGTATTGGGATCAAAGAGAACAGTTTCAGTCTTTGCAATATTGAGTTGGAGGAAATTTCTGCTCATGCAGCAATGGACTTTGGACAGGCAGTCTGACAGAGGAGGGTCAAGAGAAATAGTGGAGTCAGATGTTGTCAATGCTTTTGCATGATGCAACTGAGAGACAGGATGAAAATGAGAAATAGAATGAGGCCAGGAATAGCTTAGAGTATACCTGTGGAAATGATGTGGGAGCAGAAAACAAAGCCATTCCAGGTGATTCTCTGCAGAGAAAGAGTAGATTAAAAGCAGAGGAAGGATTTGAGTCTGAGTTCAAAGAATGAGTTGATGACAATGGCATTGAAAAGAGGTAAAGAGTAAAACAATTCCTTTGAATTGGTTGGAAGGTATAGGTAGATAGAATGCTGAGCAGTGGTGAACTGTGCCAGATGAGGTTTCAAAGAATAGCTGGTGAGCTTCAAGAACAAAAGGAGAACTGAATGAGTGAGATAGAATTTGTAAGTGTCAAAGGGATTGGCAGCAGCATTTGAAGAAGGTACAGACGGACTCGAGATTGGACACAAGTTAATTAACTATAGACATCGAATGGAAAGATTACATATTTGATCTAGGATGAAAAGGGACTCGGACTGTGTTGCGATATTCTCCAGAACAAATATTCTGTAAATTCTTGGGTTTTCAAACGCACTCTTGCTACAACCCCAGTGAAAGCTGGGTGAAATGGTTACTGATTAGATTGGTCCCAGAAATGGCAGAAGCTGGCCTTACATCATGGTTTATGTTGGCCCTGCAAGGGAAAAGCCTCAGTTTGTCCCAAACAAGAGCACTGATTTCAGAGGGTCAGGAAAGGTACTTAAAAGTCTGGGCATCTTCATGTTCTTAACCTAGGCATCCGGCCTGCTGAGCATAAGAACATAAGAACATAAGAAATAGGAGCAGGAGTAGGCCATCTGGCCCTTCGAGCCTGCCCCGCCATTCAATAAGATCATGGCTGATCTGTCGTGGCTCAGTTCCACTTTCCCGCCCTCTCCCCATAACCCTTAATCCCCTCTCTTATCAAAAACCCATCAACCCGCTTCTTAAAAATATTTAGCGAGGCAGCCTCCACCACTTCAACGGGCAGAGAATTCCAGAGATTCACCACCCTTTGAGTGAAGAAGTTCCTCCTCAACTCCGTTCTGAACTGCCCCCCCTTTATCTTGAGGCTGTGCCCCCTAGTCCTACTGTCTTTTTTGAGCGGGAAGAGTCTTTCCACCTCTATCCTATCCATCCCATTCATCATCTTATACGTCTCAATGAGATCTCCCCTCATTCTTCTAAACTCTAACGAGTACAAGCCTAGTTTATTCAGCCTCTCCTCATAGCTCAACCCCCTCAACTCCGGTATCAGCCTAGTAAACCTCCTCTGCACTCCCTCCAAGGCCAAAATATCCTTGCGCAGGTGCGGCGCCCAAAACTGCACACAGTACTCCAGCTGCGGCCTCACCAATGCCCTATACAGCTGCAGCAAGACCTCCCTACTTTTATATTCAATCCCCCTCGCTATGAAGGCCAGCATCCCATTCGCCTTCCTGACCACCTGCTGCACCTGCAGGCTGGGTTTTTGCGACTCATGCACAAGGACCCCGAGGTCCCTCTGCACCGTCGCCTGCTGCAGTTTTTCACCACGTAAGTAATAGTCCTTCCTACCATTCTTCCTACCAAAGTGGACCACCTCACACTTGCCAACATTAAATTCCATTTGCCATTTCCTGGCCCATTCGCCCAGCCTATCTAGATCCTTCTGCAGACTCTCCACACCCTCCGCACAATTTGCCTTTCCCCCAATCTTGGTGTCATCAGCAAATTTCGACACCCTACACTCGGTTCCCTCCTCCAGATCATCTATATAAATGGTAAATAGCTGAGGCCCCAGCACCGACCTCTGGGGCACCCCACTAGTCACCAACCGCCAATCCGAATAGCACCCATTGACCCCCACTCTCTGCCTCCTATTTGACAACCAATCCTCTATCCACGCTAACACCCTACCCCCAACTCCATGTCCTCTGACCTTCTGCAGTAACCTCTTGTGAGGTACCTTGTCAAACGCCTTCTGAAAATCCAGAAAGACCACATCCACCGGCTCTCCTCTATCCACCGCCCTAGACACATCCTCATAGAACTCCAGTAAATTGGTCAGACACGACTTCCCTTTAATGAAACCGTGTTGCGTCTGCCCTATCAAGCAATTCCCTTCAAGATGCCTCGCAATTTCCTCCTTAATGACGGATTCTAACATTTTACCTACCACAGACGTTAAACTAACCGGCCTGTAATTCCCCGCCTTTTGCCTGGCACCCTTCTTAAACAACGGCGTAACATTAGCCGTTTTCCAATCCTCCGGCACTTCCCCGGAATCCAGCGACGTCTGGAAAATAACCACCAAGGCATCCACTATCACCTCCGCCATTTCTTTCAGAACCCTCGGATGCATTCCATCCGGTCCTGGGGACTTGTCCACAATCAGCCCCTCCAGTCTGTCGCGCACCACCTCTCTAGTAACAGTAATGTCATTAAGACCCTCCAGTCCTACCACCTTTCCATCGCTAACACCCGGCAAATTATTCACGTCCTCCTCCGTGAAGACAGAAACAAAAAAGTTATTCAAGACCTTAGCCATATCCCCATCCCCTACCACTAGGTCCCCTTTCTCATCCGCTAAGGGACCAACGTTCACCCTAGCCAGCCTCTTCCTTTTTATATATTTATAAAAACTCTTGCTATCCTTTTTTATATTAAGTGCTAGCCCAGCTTCATAGCTTCTTCTACCCTCCTTTATCAACTTTTTTGTCAATCTTTGTTGACATTTAAACCTTTCCCAATCCTCTTCTCGCCCACTGCTCTTAGCTACTCTAAATTCCTCCGCTTTTAATTTAACACTTTCCTTCACCTCCTTCGTTATCCACGGCTTATTACCTCTCTTCCTACTGTCCTTTTTAACCATCGGAATAAATTTCTGCTGAGCACCAAGAAAGATCTCCTTAAAGATCCTCCACTGCTCCTCAGCAGACCTACCTTCCAACGCGCTCCCCCAGTCCACATTCGCCAATTCTTCTCTCATCCTACCATACTCCCCTCTATTCAAACAAAGGACACGTGTCCGGGAACCCACTTTCTCCTCCTCCATCTGCAACAGAAACTCCACCATACAATGATCACTCTCTCCAAGAGGATCCTTCACCTCAAGGTCCCTAATTCTACCCGCCTCATTACATAGCACCAGATCCAAGATAGCTCGCTCCCTCGTCGGCTCCAACACACACTGTTCCAGGAAACTATCCCGGCAGCATTCCAAGAACTCCTCCTCGAGCCCACCTCGTCCAACATGGGTCGACCAATCAATATGCAGATTGAAATCCCCCATAACTACTGCCGTCCCATTCCTGCACGCCGCACTTATTTGCGCGTTAACAGCCCGCCCCACCTCCAGATCATTATTCGGGGGCCTATAGACGACACCCACCAGCGTCTTCCTCCCTTTGCTGTTCCTAATCTCCACCCACAACGATTCCACTTTCTGCTCTTTGGCTCCGATATCATCCCTTGCTACCACCTTGATGCTGTCCTTAATCAGCAGAGCTACGCCACCCCCTCTTTCCTCCTGCCTATCCTTCCTAAACACTTGATAGCCCTGTACATTCATCTCCCAGTCCCTGTCACCTTGCAGCCACGTCTCTGTAATGGCCACCAGATCGTATCCATTTGTGTCGATCTGCGCCACCAGCTCATCCACTTTATTCCGAATGCTTCGTGCATTCAGATAAAGCGCTTTCATCCCAGCCTTCTTCTGGACCCTATTTGCCGTAACGCCACCACTTGGGACATCCTCAGCCTCTTCCCTTACCTGTACCCTATCCTTAACTGTAGACCTCCTAACATCACCTACCCTCGCACCCTCCCCCCCCCTAATTAGTTTAAAGCCCTGTCTACAGTTCTCTTTACTCGATTCGCCAGCACTCTGGTCCCAGCACGATTCAGACCAACCCCATCCCGCCCGAACAAGTCCCACCTACCCCAATACTGGTGCCAATGCCCCATAAATTCGATCCCATTCCTCCCACACCAATCTCTGAGCCACCCATTCACTTCCTTTATCCTGTCAACCCTATGCCCGTCTGCACTCGGTTCAGGCAGTAGCCCAGAGAAGACCACCTTGTCGGTTCTACTTTTTAATTCCATTCCCAGCTTCTCATACTCCCTCTCCAGATCCTCAGTCCGCACTTTGCCTACGTCGCTGGCACCCACATGTACCACCACAACTGGGTTCTCACCCTCCCACTCCAGATTCCTCTGCAGCCCAGCTGCGACATCCTGTACCCGAGCACCAGGCAGACAACACACCCTTCTGTGCACTTTGTCATTGTGACAAAGGACAGTGTCAATACCCTTCACCCCACTATCCCCAATCACTACTACGTTCCTTTTCCCCTTCTCTTTGCCTATGTCCTGCTGCATCACTGTACCGTGTGCAGTTTGCTCACCAACCTCACCTGCCTCGTCCTCTTCCAGACTGGAAGCAAGAACCTCAAACCTGTTATGCAGATTAAGAGGCTGAGGCCTCCGCTCCTCACCCCCCTTCCTCCTCCCAGCAGCCCCCTTTTGTTCCTGACCCTTAGATTTAGACAGTCTAGGGGGGGTGGATGTCACTTGCACCCCATTGACAATGACACCCTCTCTCCCCCTGATGAGCCTCAGTGTCTGTAGCTCAGAGGCCAGCTCAACCAGTCATACAGCTCTATAGAATAGCAGTTGAGAGTCATAATTTAGGCCCAGGTGCACAAAATAGTCTGAAGTCAAAAGAGCCATGCTGTTGTAGGGATATACCCCTGAACTGTGAACTCAGTACGGTCAACGTCAGAGATTCTACAAGGGTCATGTCCCAAGCATGTAAATGAGTGGCCAGCGTGAAGCATTGGCCCTGAAGCATTGCGACATAGACCAGCTAAATGGATTGTTGCTAGTACCCATGGAATCAAATCTTAGCAAAATCACTAACTTTAGCAAAAGATGAACGTAAAGTGGGGAAAGGTGGAAAAAGAAAGCAAATCTCCCCTTAAGAAGAAAATAAATCCTGTTGCACTGTCCCTTAATGGCTGACCTTCTTGAAAAGGGTGGAAGGAACAGAAAAAAAATCAGACATGATTGAATGGCAGAGTAGATTTAACGGGCCGAGTGGCCTAATTCTGCTCTTAGGTCTTATAGTTAAACTTAAACACAGGTGCCCAGATCTGCAGTAAGCAATGAAGTAGCAGTGTTTATGATTTATCTCAAAAGAAAGCTACTCAAAAAGACCTAGTGATCTCTTTGCTGTGGCCAGAGATTTATCCTCTCTTGATCAGTTCAAAGCTGGTGTCTAGTCAAGGGAAGCTCCGGACTTCTAGTATTGGGGATGTAATTAATCAGGTTGATCAGCCAGAAATATTGAAATATTCCCATAGGTAGAAAAATTAATTCAATTTGTCACATTTTAATCAAGAGTTTTACAGAGAGCAAAATAAACAATAGTGACATATTCATGCATTTAGGTAGATGATGAAATATTATAATTGATTTTTAAAAAATTAAAAAAGATGGATTTTTATTTTGATAGTCCACAAATATAAAATTAATTTTTCAGGGACCATGAAGCTGTTCAGTAATGATTATGAATTTAGTGTGCCATTAAAAAAAACTAATTACATTTGATTCAAAAGGTTTTTCCAAAGGTCTTTACAGAAAGACTAATAGCATAAAAGGGTGAATTTTCATCCATTTAGTGATTGCTGATTACAGTTTTTTTCATCATTCATCGGATGCGAACATTGCCGACGGGGCCAATATCTATTCTCCACCCCCAACTGCCTTTGAGAAGGTGCTTCTTGAACTGCTGCAGTTCATGTGATGTGGGTGCATCCTCGGCGCTGCATTGAAGGAAATTCCAGGTTCTTTATTAAGCAAAGGAACGGCGAGAAATTCCCAAGTCAGGATGCTTTATGACACTGAGGGAAACATGCAGTTGGTTGCCATGCAGCAGCTGCCTTTGTTCTTCCAGGTGATAAGATCACAGGTTTGGAATTTGCTCTCCAAGGAGACTTGGTGACTTGCTAGGGACTCTTCATCAGCATGCCCCAGGCAAATAAATTACTGGCAGCAACTTCTGGATTAACTGTGTTCAACTGTGCAGATTCCAGAAGTTGTTGTCAGTTTGAGAGGAGTCGGGCGGTGAATACTGACAGTTTCACCAAAATTCCAATTCTCTTAATGTTCACCATGACAAAATTGAAACTGCCACTAGTCTGTCCTATTTTAAAATTTTTATTTTAAATTGACTACCTAAATCTGCCTAGAGTGTTCTTCACAAGTCAAAACAACTCAGATAAACCATTGCTCAAATCGGAATTCAGGGCAAATCTGAATATCTTGACACTGCTTACAGAGGAATAACAAGAATTTGTCATGATCAGATAACATATCCTGTCGTTCCATTATAACCCACAGAAAAACGATCTTTTGCATCAATGTTTATGACATGGAGATAGAATTGTTTAAGGTCTTATACTGTGTAAATCAAACAAAATAGAGTCAAATAACTCACATATTACCCTGCTGTTCTATTTCAAATATAATTACATTCAAAGTCTCTAACACTAGATCTGTTCTAACCAAAAAATCGTAAGTGATCACAGAATCATTACAATGCCGAAGGAGGCCATTTGGCCTATCAAATCTGCACTGACTCTCTGAAAGAGCATTCTACCTAGTCCCATTCCCCTACTTTATCCCTGTAATCTTACACAGTCTTTTTTTTCAAATAATAATCCAATTCCCTTTTGAATACCTCGATCAATTCTGCTTCCCCCCCCGCCTCTCAGGAAGCTCATTCCAGACTCGAACCATACCCTGGATGATAATAATTTTTCCTCATATCACTTATACTCCATTTACTCCAGGACTGCCTAAACTCACCATGTCAGAGTTGATCTTCAAGTTTGCCAGGACAAAGACGAGCAATCCAGCAAAGTCACCTTCAACCCAGTTGTGAGTGATGAGGTCAGCCCCCAGTCTGCAACCTGAGCCCACCTAACGCCCCGGACCAATGAGGGATGCTTTCTCTGCAGCCTGCCAGTGGCAGAGGGACAAGTGGCTACTAGACCTACCTCCTTGTCCCCTCTAGGCCCAAGGCACCAGGCCAGGGTGTCAGTGCCAGGGTGCTTGTGCACCATTGGCTGTGCCAAGGTGCGTGACTTAAGTAGGGCGGGGCGGGGGGAATCTCTTTGCATTGGATGTAATAACATATAAGAAAACGTTTGTGATTCTGAAACACCAGGCATTATCTATTTTGTTTTTAAAAGCCTACACCAACTTCAGAGGCTCACATAGGGATAATTGGAGTACTGTGTGCAGTTTTGGGCGCCGCACCTGCGCAAGGATATTTTGGCCTTGGAGGGAGTGCAGAGGAGGTTTACTAGGCTGATACCGGAGTTGAGGGGGTTGAGCTATGAGGAGAGGCTGAATAAACTAGGCTTGTACTCGTTAGAGTTTAGAAGAATGAGGGGAGATCTCATTGAGACGTATAAGATGATGAATGGGATGGATAGGATAGAGGTGGAGAGACTCTTCCCGCTCAAAAAAGACAGTAGGACTAGGGGGCACAGCCTCAAGATAAAGGGGAGGCGGTTTAGAACGGAGTTGAGGAGGAACTTCTTCACTCAAAGGGTGGTGAATATCTGGAATTCTCTGCCCGTTGAAGTGGTGGAGGCTGCCTCGCTAAATATTTTTAAGAAGCGGGTTGATGGGTTTTTGATAGGAGAGGGGATTAAGGGTTATGGGGAGAGGGCGGGAAAGTGGAACTGAGCCACGACAGATCAGCCATGATCTTATTGAATGGCGGGGCAGGCTCGAGGGGCCAGATGGCCTACTCCTGCTCCTATTTCTTATGTTCTTATGTTCATGTCAAATAGTTAACAGTTTTCTCTTACATATTTCTTACAACCCAACGAGTGTACAAATGGCCACTTTTGCCATGAGAATTTTATCCTGTTCATTCTAGTATTTTATATAAATTATCTTATTGGTCTGAGGTTGTCTCTTGCCTCCAGTTCATTTATCAGAAAGGGAAAATTCAGAGGACAGCCTGTGCGAGCTACTTCAGTCTCCGATATGTGGAACAAAGGTTCTCTGCTAGGACCTCTGTGGCGCTCTGCTGTTAAATTGAAAGTGGGCAGTAAAGTATTGTCTGTGGCTTGTAACAGGTCTAAGGTCAACTGAGGGGACTGACCAGCAACATTGAGCCTGACAGGAATGTAGCACACAAATCTGAAAATCGTTGCACACAGCATGAAGCTGAAATCAATATGTAAATATCATTGTGAATTGAGTTGACAACTTATGCATTGGGTAATGTTGAGGTGAACTGGCATATAAAGAGATCCAATACTCAGCATGGTGCTTCCTGCAGAACTAAAAAAAAAATTACCGACAATGTATGTTTTGACCTTGGCGGAGATCAGTAATGTTCTTATTTTTTTAAAATCCAAAACCCAGGTATTCACCTAGTGGCATAGCGGTTAGCACTGCTGCCTCACAGCACCAGAGACCTGGGTTCAATACCCATCTTGGGTCACTGTCTTTGCGGAGTCTGCATATTCTCCCTGTGTCTGCACGGGTTTCCTCCAAATGCTCCAGTTTCCTCCCACAGTCCAAAAGAAGTGCTGGTTAGGTGCACTGGCCATGCTAAATTCTCTCTCAGTGTACCTGAACAGGCGCTGGAGTATGATGACTAGATTTTTACAGTAACTTCATTGCAGTGTTAATGTAAGCCTACTTGTGACACTAATAAATAAAAGCAGCCACAAGATTCACAGTTTAAAACAAATAATTTTACTACTCAAAAATCAAAGAACATGAATACTAATAATGACACTTGTGTCAATAGTCAGTTAGGTTAAATATGTTAAAGGTAAAATTAAAGTTATTTATACTCTAAACTGATCTTCTTGACTCCACATTCTTTCTACACCCCATTTGACTTACACTCCCAATAACTCAAGTCAGATACTTGACAGAAATTGGAAGATTACTCACTTTGTCTGAGTACTTTAAGGATCGGGTATTCTTTGTTTTTTTAACAATTCAGCAAGGTTGCTCCTTCAAAGCTCTTTTGCCCGTCCTCTGGCTGAGACTTCCAATTTAACATAGGTGTTGCTAGCGTCTTAAGAGTAGCCACTTCGGGTCAGAATTCTTCTATTTCTACTGTTTTTAATTCTCAATTCTTGCATCAAGAACTCTTTCATCTTAGTTTGGCTATCCCAGAAGGCCAACTCACTGTTATTGGAATCCTCCAGCTGGGAAGAGCTTTAAAGTCTCTAGGTCAGCGCCCAGAATTTCAACTGAATCCTGCTTTAAAAAAAGATGCTCCTTGCAATCAGCTTCTTATACGTTAAATCTAAACTCTTAAATTGTTTGAACACAGAACTTCACCCAGGAACCTACTCATTTCTGTAATTAACTTAATATGGTTGACCTTTCTATTACATAGAAACATAGGGCCTGATTCTCCCAAAAGTGTTGAATTGGTGAGAAAACTGGTGTAGATCACAAATGTTTTCTCAGTTCAACTTCTGACCCAAATCTCCCAAGGTCTGCGCAATGCAGAGGTCACAATTGTGAAAGCTCGGGAGCGGGGTCTCTTCACATTGGAGCCTGACAGTTCTGCGTATGCGCAGTGGCCCTGGTCTGTCAGATTGCAGTTTCCTGGCCAGCTCAATTGCTAGCCAGCCCGGGACACTCACAGTGCTTCCACCCCATTCCCGGCCTCATCATGGCTTGCACAAGCATTCCCGGGCCATACCCAACACCCCCCCAAACCCCTCCATCCAGGAGTGCTCCGATCTCCAGCACCCCTGCAGCAGTGGCGATCCCCCTACCCCCGCACAGAAGGAAGATTCCTCCTCCCACCCCCAAAAGACCACCCACCCTGCTCAGCCCACCCCGACCGCCCTCCGGCCCTGACTGATCCCAATGCAGAGTGGCAGTGGGATCGCCCCACCCCTACTCATCAGCCCAACCTACAACAGGCCCTGCCCCTTAGCCACGCCCGCAACAGGACTCCCCTCCCCCTTTGCCCCACCCAATGCCCGATTCCAAGTGCCAAGGTGCCTCCTAGGCATGGGCATTTGCCCCTTGGGCAGTGCCGGGGTACAGGCTGGCATTTCCAGGGTGCCCATGCTCAGGGGCACCACCTCTCTGCTGCCTGAACCCCTGTAGGGCTCTGATTTCACCCCTTCACTCTGGGGGAGGTGGGGGAGGGGGGTCTCCCACTAATTTGCTGCAAGTGAGGGGCTCGTCTAAACCCCGTGAGAGCAAAATACTCCTGGTAGGGTGAGAGATATTTTTGGGCCTGGAGAATTCCATGCCGGGCCCGACAATTACACTTAAAATATGTGAAAAACAGATTCAAATTACTTACCTCTCTTTGCACTAGTTTCCAGCACGGCCCCGACTGCACCTATTCTCCAGCTATGGGAGACATAGCTGGATCGGGAATGCATGCACAAATCCTGCAAAATGGCTGGTAAACGATGCACCAAAACATGTGCATGTCAGGGTGGGAGAATTGGAACCATATAACCTAGAAGGCACTTCGAGCCTGCTCCACCATTCATTTTTATTATGGCTCATTATCAAATTCAATATCATGATCCTTGCTTCCCCCCATATCCCTTTAGCCCTAAGAGCTATATCTAATTTTTTCTTGAAATCAAAGTGTTTTGTCCTCAACCATTCTGTTGTAGTGCATTCCACACATTCACCACCCTCTGGGTGAAAAAATGTCTCTTCACCTCTGTTCTAGCTCCTCACTAAAATGTAAATTTTATTCATATCTTTTTTTGTGAAAACTGAAGGAAAGTACAAATTTAATTCCTCAGCCATTTCTTTATTCCCTGTTAAGAACTCTCCTATTTCTGACTATAAGGGACCTACATTTGTTTTTGTCAATCCTTTTTGCTTTACATAACTACAGAAACTTTTAGAGCAAGTTTTTATGTTCCCCGCTAGCCCACTTTCATACTCTATTTTTCCCCTCTTAATCAATCACTTGGTCCTCCTTTGCTGATTTTTAAACTGCTCCCAATCCTCCCTATTGCTTTTTCTTGCCAATTTGTATGCTTCTTCCTTTAATCTGACACTTGCTCTTGTAAGCTATGGTTTGGCCACAAATCCCTTACTACTCTTGCACCAAACAGGAACAAACACCTTCTGGAGTTCACCTATTCCTTCTTTAAATTCCTGCCATTATCTGTCCACTGTCTTTCTTTTCAGTAATATTTCCCAGACCATCATGGCCAATTCATGCTTCATACTATCATAGTTACTTTTATTGAGATTCAGGACCCTGGTCTCAGAATCAACTACATCATTATCCATCTTGACAAAGAATTCTACCATATAATGATCATTCGTCCCTAAGTGTTCTCTCACAATTAAATTGCCAAATGATCCTTTATCATTGCGCAACACCTAGTCCAAGATGGCCTGTTCTCTTATTTGCTTCACAATGTATTGCTCCAGAAATTCCTCCCCTATTGTACCGTGACTAATTTGATTCTCCCAACCTAATATGCAGATTCAAGTTGCCCCTAATCACAGATGTTCCTTTAACACATGCATCTCTGATTTCCTGTCTAATGCTTTTCCCGCCACAACCACGACAGTTTGGTGGTCTGTATACCACTCCCACCAATGTTTTTTTCCCCTTGTTGTTTCTTAATTCCACCCAAACAGATTCCACATCATCTATGCTAATATCTTTCCTCAATATCGTATCAATATCATCTTTAATCAACAAAGCAACTCCACCACCTTTTCCTTTCCATCTGTCCTTCCTAAACACTGAATAGCGCTCAATGTTTAGTTCCCATCCTTGATCACCTTGGAGACATGTCTCTGTAATGCCACCTGTATCATACCCCTTTACATCCATCTGTGCAACTTATTCATCCATTTTGTTTTGAATGCTTTGAGCATTCAGGTACAAAACCTTAAAATGGGTGCTTTTAAGATTTCTTTTCACTTTCCTTTTTTTTACTCTGCCTTTATCTAACTCTGGCCTTTGATTTTTCTGCCTATCATTTTCCTTAAGGTCTTTTCCTCTTGTTCTTAATTCTCCCTGCTCTGATTCCTTGCAAAGATTTCCATCCCTTGGCATATTAGTTTAAATCCTCACCAACCACTGTAGCAAGTACTAACCCCTCCCCCCCACCCACCAAATCAACGCAAAGACGTCAGTCCTGATCCTGCCCAGGTGTAATCCAACAAGTTTGTACAGGATCCAGCTCCCCCGGAAGCAGTCCCAATACCCTAGGAATCTGACTGCCTCCCCCTCTCACCTTCTTTTCCGCCACATATTCATCCTATCTACCCTACTGTTTCTACACTGACTAGCATGTGGCACAGGTAGTAATCCTGAGATCACCACCTCTGAGGTATGACTTTTCAGTTTGCTTCCTAGCTCCCCATATTCTGCTTTTAGGACCTGATCCCTTTTTCAAACTGCATCATTTGTACCAACATGTACTATGAACATTGGTTGTTTGCCCTCCCCTTTCAGAATGTCCTGCAGCTGCTCCGAGTCATACTTGTCCCTACACCTGGAAGGCAACATGCTATCCTGAAGTCTCATTTGCAGACACAGAAATGCCTATCCATTCCCATTACAACTGAATCCCCGATAATGACTGCATTCCCACACTTTTCACTCCTTCTCTCTGCAGCAAAACCAATTGTGCTGTAATAGATTTGACTTGCTGTTTTCCCCTGAAAGGCTATTCCCCTCAACTGTACCCAAAATGGTATATCCATTTTGCAGGGGAGCAGCCATAGGAGGTAGCTGCACTGCTTGCCTAACTCTCTTGCTCTGCCTGTAGGTCAATCATTTTCTTCCTGTCTGTGGAGTCTGAACCTGTGGTGTGACCACCTCTCTATATGTGCTATCCACAACACTGGATAGCACATGGATGCCTCATGGATGCTCCAGTGTCCCCAACCATTGGTCCTGCTGTGAAATGCAGGCTTCCAGGAGCTGCAGCTGGAGACACATCCTGCACACCTGTTGGCCCTGGGCACTGGAAATGTTCCTGGCCTCCCACATGGAGCACTAAGTGCAGACTATGGCTTGGAGCTCTCCTATCATGTTTTACGCCTTTATTGTTCATTTCCAAGGCAACTTGGTCACATGATCACCCGCTGGAAGCAAGTGGCTGTTTACAATAGATCACCTTTCAAAGAAACCTGGCTCTTTGAGGGACTATCGCACCAACATAAAACATAGGTTTATCCCCCAAAAGCCCATGGACCATTATATATAAAGGTTGAGCTGATAAATGCAAGTTCTTTCACAGCTATGGCATGATATTAAACAATTTAAAATCAAAAATATCACAATATATTGGTTAAGTATGATTCCATTTTGAATATTTTACTGCATACATTCAGTAGAATCTATCATGATTGCCAGGCATTTCAATTGACAGATGAAATTCTAAAGGATGCTCTTAGGGAAATGATTTCTGAATTACAAATCACCATTTTACTATTTTGAAGGAGGATATCTTGAACAACTCTTCACTTTTTAGAGAGGAACTTTACTATATGTTCATAACTGCATGCTCTTCAATCTCTGCTGCCATGTCAATAATGCTAATAATGACTACACACTTCCAACATTTCTATTCCTCTTTGATGTGCCGTATGTGATAATGAAAGACTTTGAACATTTGTTTCTTTTTTTAATCTATCAACCTTCAAGCCTTCAGGGCAAATGCAAAAAAAAAGCTGCTGTTTACTTTGAAAAGCAGATTAAATTGGACAATGGGTTACAGAAAATAAAATCAGTGAAAAATAAAATTGTGAGGGATTTAAAAACTCCATTTTTGACAGAGCTAATCTGTCATTTTTTAATGGTTTTATCACTTCCTTAACATTTGCTGATTCTTTTGGCTGTTCCTGAACTTTCTGGCTTAAATAGTTTGTGCTAAAGCTGATCAAATCTAATTAGTGTCAGAACTGAGTAGCTATTTAGTTGTAAGTCTGGAAATCTCACCAAGGTCCAGTACTATTTATGCTTTAAGCCTATTTCATTTGATAAATTAATAAAAAGCTTTACATAGACAATTTGAGGGATGTATCTGCATGCATAATGAGTATTCCAGATACATGGACACATGCATTGGCCCAGTGGTTAGCACTGCTGCCTCACAGTGCCAGAGACCCAGGTTCAATTCCAGCCTAGGGTCATTGTCTGTGTGAAATTTGCATGTTCCCCCCGTGTCTGTGTTGGTCTCCTTTAGGAGCTCATGTTTCCTCCCACACTCCAAAAATGTGCAGGTTTGGTTGGTTGGTCATGCTAAATTGCCTCTTAGTGTCAGGGGACAAGCAGAGTAAATACGTGGGGTTATGGGGATAGAGTCTGGATGGAATTGTTGTTGGTGCAGACTCGACAGGCCAAATGCCTGCTTCTGCACTGTAGGGATTCTATTTATTCACTGAAACTTGAACTGAATTTACTTTCTATAGTTCCTCTATCAGCATTGTTTATGTGGACACAAGACTATCGCTAATGCCTTTTTGGATTTGCTCCTCTCCTGGAGCTGGGTGCTTTCGGATTTCTTTCCCTTAACTGAGGATACATCTCCTGCCTTAATATCTCACAGTGACATACAGATTCAGTCGCAAATTTAGATTTTTCACTCTAGGAATCTTTGCCATTGGGCGTGTACCAGAAATCTGGACATACTGTGTACGATTTTCCAACTGTTCCTTTAAATGGTTGAAGAATCGGGTGGAGTTCCTTCCTACCCTTGATATGAGATCTGTGTTTCTGGTGGGATAAGCTTCGGATAGCAGTGTAAATATAGAGATATAATCTTGAATTCCATATCTGTAGGTGCATTTCATCTAATGAACAATTTGAATTATTGTGGTTCATGTGAGGTAATGTCAGAATGCCCTCTATAAGCAAAGCAATCTGTTTTGATTCAGGTACACCAATATACTACTTATTATGCACAAAGCAAAGTTCTGCTTCCAAGAGCAAGTCCACATTCTCTTTGAATCACAATGTGACTTTATAAGCAAAAATGACGTGAAAGAGTCGGTTGCAAGGTTAATAACGAAACCTTTTGCTGATGAGCTGCATTCATTTACTGATTGCCATGCAAGTTCATGGACTCTCTGAGTAAAATGCAGTTAACTCTGATAGACCATACATTTTAAGTTATATCCACAGATTTATTAAGGAACAAAATTCAATTGCGCCAAAAGCAAGCTTGATAGAATTCACTTGACTACAGGGAGGTGAGCTTACCAAACAAATTCTAAGTGCTAAATGAGCATGAAAACCATTTTCTGGATGCTATCTTCCGGCAAAGTGTGATTCTTGCCAGTAGGGGCAGGATGCAGAATCTATTCATGATAGGAAGTCAGCTGCAGACTGCTAGAGGGCACCATTGCACATGTGCCCTGATCTTCCAGTATACTGTGTACAGGATCACATGGTGCAGCAGGAGATTGTCACTGCCCCCCGGGATATTGCCAATGGCTGCCCCCATTCCTCACCCAGCTGATCCACATGCCTGTTCACCCTCTCAACCCCTGGACAATCATTGCGCCAGAAATCCCCAATGCAGAGCCTCTAATAGAGTTCCCCACACATTGCCTCCCCTTCAGGCCCCACCCCCTTTATGCCCAATCCCAATCAGGTCCGGCCTGTTCCGGCCCCGTCCCTTCCATTAGGCCCCACTCTTTCCTTAGGCTCCACCCCTGGGCACTGCACAGTGTGCCAGGAAGGAAGATGCATGATGAGCAATGTAGGTTGGCATTGCCCAAGGCCCCTGTCCCAGACCACCTCAATGGCCCCCAGCCCCACTGGTGAGGCTATCACATCAGGTCCCAGCAGTGGGGACCATGTGTGATTCTTGCCTGTTAGAACCGCCACCGGCAAGACCGTTAAGTCAAATGAGCCTGGACAAATTGTGTCCCGGGCTCACTAATAATATTAAAATTAGATCATGAATATTAAAATCAGCATTGTTCCTGATTGTACAACAAAACAGGGTCAGTTATATCATGAAAGAATAGAAGCAAGATATGAATGCAATTTTTTGCCTCTTGCACGATTTTACCAGCGTGACCCTCCCCGCATCCCCCCCTCAACCCCCCCCGAAGAATTTTACATGAAATACAGAAACCCTTCAACAAAATAGTGGGCATGCTTTAATTTAAAGTATTTGTGCAGCAAGTTGCTTTAAGTATGAGCTGCCAGTGGCATAGTGAGGGAATCTGGGCTTCTGGACCTGAGTGAACAGGGCAATCAACTGTGTATCTCCTTAAACAATCAGTGAAGAAATAATTAGAGTTCATAGAAATGACCCGATTAGTTTTCTTACTGTCTTCATATCACTAAAATAAAGCAACTCTTACACACAGGGAATGAAGTGATTTGCCCAGTGAGATGATTGACAAGACCATGGAATTACATCCACCTTGGTGATCAACTGTTTCTCATACTTGACTAAATTTTTGAACTAATATTTATTAAGCAATGTACCTCAGCAAAGAAAACTCGACTGACTTTAAGACTTCATTGTTACATAAGACAAATATAAGCTGGAATTTTCAACCTCGTCCACAGCTGGGATTCTCCAGAACAGTCGCAGTGAATGGAGATTTGGCTGAGTGACAAACTCTCTGCTCTTGCCGGTTGCGGAGAAAATTCCAGCCATTATGTATTTTATCCACATCGGCCGCAATTATAATCCCCTGCAGCTCCTGTCCCTGTGGAAACTGGGTGACGAGGCGGTTAAAATGGAATGACCTTTGTCATTCAAGTTTGCAATTCTAAACTGGTTGGCAGAGAATTCTGGAAACATGCAGATTTGAACTCTGACGATGCGATAGGACTGCAGTAGGGAATGGGTTAACGAACTTTGTAATACTTGGAGAATGGTAGAAAGTATTGTACAACTTGTATCCGTCTTGTTTTCATGTACCTCAGGTAGATGCAAGATTTGCTTTCGTGTGCCCCAGGCAAAGAGACTGCAACTGTCCTTGCTGTTGTACATAAGTTTACAATAGTCTGTTCAGAAATGTAGCTGACCCAGCTCGTGTCCTTAATTTCGTGGACTTTCACCTAACATAGTGAAGCTTGCATGTCCTAAATATATATTCATATATATTCGTTATGTACTGCTTATGTGTCATGTACCAACATATTACACATATTATATGCTATATAACTTATGAACATAAATTGTTACACCGGTCCTGTTAATTTTAACTTGTTTTGCCACCTATATGATAGCTAAGGGATAATCACACACGACAATTGCAGCCTTGAGATAACCATGAAGAAATGCTGAGGCAGCCACATTCCCATGATGAAGGACAATCCACAGCCTGCGAACCTGCTGAGATTGAAGATGCATACGTGACTGGGGGGGTATAAATATATGCTCTTAAGTTGTGTTTGGAGGGAAGCCTGGGGAACCGCTGTTAGGTACCAGGTATATCTCCCAAAAGCTTTTGAATAAACTTGCTGTACTTTGACTCACAATTGGTCTCAGAGGTATCTTTTACCTACAACAGGACCCAATCTGTAATTTAAACCTGAGGTCTGGGAGCAAGTGTCAGGTAGAATCTGCCGGGAAATCAGACCAAAGTGAGAAATGTTCCAACAGTTAAATCTTTATTATCTTTTTTCTATTGGGCGGCACGGTAGCACAGTAGTTAGCACTGCTGCTTCACAGCTCCAGGGACTTGAGTTCGATTCCCAGCTCGGGTCACTGTCTGTGTGAAGTTTGCACATTCTCCTCGTGTCTGTGTGGGTTTCCTCCGGGTGCTCCGGTTTCCTCCCACAGTCCAAACGTGTGCAGGTTAGGTCGATTGGCCATGCTGAAATTGCCCCTTAGTGTCCAGGGACAATTAGGTTAGAGGGATTAGTGAGTAAATGTGGAGGGATATGGGGATAAGGCCTGGGTGGGATTGTGGTCAGTGCGGACTTGATGGGCCGAAGGGCCTGTTTCTGCACTGTAGGGTTCTATATTGCCTTGTGGGCTTGGGGGAGTTGAAACATTTCTCTGGGTCTCAAGGAACCCTTTGGTCTCCCTATTTGGCTTTCCTATCCCTCCAAATGAGATTCCCCTCCCGGGACTTCTTAATGCCAGGGAATGTCATTGTAGGCTCCTGGCAGTGACCTGTTGTCTCCTGAAGTCCCTGTTCCTAGCAGCTAGCCAGGCAGTGCTTACTACTGGATTTGGGTAAGAGTGAATGCTCATTTTGGAAATGAAGCTCAAGAGCTAAATTCCTACCAGGCCTTAGCCTTGCTCTAGCCATCACCAACACCTCATCTCTCCATAAGAGCCCTGAGGGAAAGTCAAAAACAAAAAGTCAGGTTGTTGATTGTGACATCTACCATTAGGCCTAGTCTAAAAATTAGGGGTACTTTAACACAAAGAGCAGCAAATGTTTGGAACTCTCTTCCTCAAATGGCAACCAATTTGAGATCAGTTATAGATTTAAAACTTGGATTGACAGATTTGGGTTATCTAAAACTATTGAGGCACTTGAGATTGAGGAAACTAAATTTCACATTTGCCATGATCTTTCTCATTGAAACAAGCTAAAGAGAGGCTAAATGGCCTACTCTTTTTTCTCTGTTTCTAAAACAGTAATCAAAGTCAAGTAGCCACAAATTGGCCTATAACACGTCCATAAATAACGAGCCCATTGACCAGTTAATGATGCTGAAGTGGTATCACCTGTCCATGTGCATCAGCTCAATGTAATTTTGTTTCCAGAGCCTCTCTCATTCAACACTGAGGGCAGCGATGGAGCTCTTAATCGGTTTAAATGAGAAGCAAATTTGTTTCTAGCCTATCCGTTAAATGGCTGCATTTAGTTGCACATAGTACCATTTGTATGCAAGAACACCAACAACTTGCATTCATAAAGTGCTCTTAAAAAATTAAATGCCGCAAGGTGTTTCACAGGAGTGCTACCAAACATGTTTGGTGCTGAGACACAGGAGATATTTAAACAAATGATCAAAAAGCTTGGTCAAAGAGCTAGGTTGTAAAGGATACTTAGAGAAGGAGAGGCTGAGGGTCGATGAAGGGGATTCCATTTCTTATGGTCTAAGCAGCTGAAGGCACAGCCTGCACGGAGCAGCAATGAAAATCAGGCATGCGCAAGAGGCCAGAATTAGAGGAGCATGGATATCTCAAAGACTCATGTGCTGGAGAAGGCTGCAGAGATAGGAAGGGGCAAGACCATCAAGGGACCTGAAAACAAGGATGAGAAATTTTAAAATGAGGTGTGCCCAGGTCAGATGTTGATTTAGATTAGCAACCACAAGAATGATGGGTGAAAGGAACTTGGCGCTGGTTGGGATACAGGAAGCAGGGTTTTGAGTGAGCACAAATTTTCTGAGGGTAAAAGATGGGAGACTGACAAAGAGAGCATTGGAATAGTCAAGCATAGAAATCAGAAAGGAGTATTATGGAAATAATATTTCAGAAGGAATTGGTCTCTTGTGTAAGCCTCATTTCCCTCTCATAATTTTATATTCCTCCTTGACAAATATCAATTCTGTTCCCTTATTCTCTACCTTGATGGCCGCACATAGTAACAAAAATCCCATGGTCTGATGGTCTTCATTTCAAAAGCTGCCTTCTCCCTCCCTTTGTTCCCCTAGTGAGAACCCTCTTTCCTCTAGCTACCCACTCACCCATAGTCTTTAAATATTTATCTCCAGTAAGCTTCCTAGATTTCACCTACCCTTTTACTGGCAGCTCCTCGTTCAGCATCATTCCCACTTGGTTGCTGCTGCTCCCAGCTCTACGGAATATCTTGGCCTTATCCTTATATCCACTTCAATTCCCTGACCTTCAGTCATCTTCTCTTTCCATAACTTCCCATTCTGCCTCCCTGAGGTCCCATTCTCCAAATTGTATTTTTCCCCCATATGATGAATAAAGTTCACAGGGGAACAACAACAATTTGTGAAAAATAAGACTCCTCCAAATATGATAATGAAATTTTGCTGAGTTGGCATGAAGCTGGATAAGATGAGGTATAGAGAAATAATTTGTTTATAATATTCCTATAATTGCTTGGAGATGCTTCAATTAAAATCTCCCAGAGTTAATTCCAAATAATGTGGAGGAGGCATGAAAATAAATGAGAACGAGCATTTATGATGAAAGCAGCATTCACAGATGCCTTTCTAAATCTAGCCCCTAGTGCATATGGGGGACAATTTGCATTTAGTAGCCCTGACCTTGCCCATCTGCCATGCATTTGTGATCCTAATGTCCTTGTTTGATAGAATAGAAAGGACTATAAACATTAATTTTCTCAGAGCTATCATCATATTGGTCATGCAATCGAAATGCTACAGCTGTTGACATTTCAACAAATTCCACTAACATAGAAAGGCTGCTAAACTGATCGAGGTTGTTAATTGTTCAGCAAGATAAAATTTTTAATTTAATTTTCTTTTTTGAGGCATCATCTGTGAAAAAAGCTTTCGATAGGAGTATAGAATGACAATGATTTCTTTATGGCAAATAGTCATCAAATAGCTGGTAAAACTGTACAAAATGATATTTTCTGTAAATGTGTTTCTTACCTGAGCATTACATATATTTACTAGGTGTACCATGCAGGTTTCATATATAATCGCTCGATAGTATGAAACAGAAGTATGGCTGCACAACAGATTCATGCTATTGGAGCTTTTTACCTTGCACTCATTAGGACAGACGCAAGAATGCCAAATTTCAAGGGCAGTAACAATTTTACTAGATGCAAAAATACTGGATGAGGTGCTGATTGGTTAGTAAATCACTTTTGATTGGTTGAGCCATTGTCATGGAGAATACACCTGGGAACTACTGTTTAACTTTAAAGAAAATTACACTTGGACGTGTCCTTGCCTGTGGGGAATACAAGTCACTTTTAGCAAATGGACACATTGTAAACCTAACAATAATCTTCAAACAGATGTGAGTGGAACCCTTAGCACCTTTAGGATTGTTTTTCAACACTTCCTGGAAGCCAGGTATAAGCGGAAAGCCCAATAAATGTCAACTCTTATGTCAATATTCAAAACAAAACTCAGGCAATGTAGTTAATCTTGCTAAGTATCCCATCTGAGATTTAGGGTTGTAAGTCAAACAGGTTGGCCTGAACATATAATCCAATTAGTAAGAAGTTGTCTACGTTGATATGCGCGATCTTCTCGGAGATTCTCTGCACTTGGAGCCAGCAGTTTGCGGTGTCGATGGTAGTCATGATCTTGAGATGCCGGTGTTGGACTTTTTACCCCAGACCAACGCCGGCATCTCCACATCATATAATCCATAGCGTCACAGAATCCCTACAGTGCAGAAGGCGGCCCATCGAGTCTGTGCTGGCTCTCTGACAGTATGTGTTACAAAAGTCCTCTCCCCCTATCCTCATATACCCACAGATTTACCATGCTAATCACATGCTAAAGTGGTGAGCACTGCTGCCTCACAGTGCCAGGGACCTGGGTTCAATTCAGGCCTCGGTTAATTGTGTGTGTGGAGTTTGCACATTCTCCGTGTCTGAGTGGGTTTCCTCCAGACATTCCAGTTTCCTCCCACAGTCCAAAGATGTGCGGGTTAACCCCTTCAGTTCAGAATGAAGGAATTCAAGCAACAATTCTCTAACAATATCTTACAGAAACCAATTTGAAATCTTATCTTTTAAGTAGCTGTTTGATTTTTTTTGAAGGGGTAACCAAGAAGGTAGATGTGGGCGGTGCAATCAACATTGTCTCCATGGACTTTGACAAGGTACCGCATGGTAGGTTGTTGCGTAAGGTTAAATCTCATGGGATCCAGAGTCAGGTAGCCAATTGGATACAAAATTGGTTCGACGACAATAGGCAGAGGGTGGTTGCAGAGTGGTGTTATTCAAACTGGAGGCCTGTGACCAGTGTGCCTGAGGGGTCAGTGCTGGGTCCACTGTTATTTGTCATTTGTGTTAATTATTTGGATGAGAATTTAGGAGGCATGGTTAATAAGTTTGCAGATGACACCAAGATTGGTGGCAAACTGAACAATGAAGAAGGTTATCTTGGATTGCAATGGGATCTTGATCAATTTGGCTAGGGGTTGATGAATGACAGGTGGAGTTTAATTTAGACAAATGCAAGGTGATGCATTTTGGTAGATCGAACCAGGGCAGGACTTACTCAGTTAACGGTAGGGAGTTGGGGACAGTTTTTGAACAAAGGGATCTAGGGGTACAGGTTCACAGCCCCGTGAAAGTGGAGTCACAAGTGGACAGGGTGGTGAAGGAGGTATTCAGCATGCTTGGTTTCATTGGTCAGAACATTGAATACAGGAATTGAGATGTCTTAATGAAGTTGTACAAGACATTGGTAAGGCCACATTTGGAATACTGTGTATAGTTCTAGACATCCTATTATAGAAAGGACGCTCACGCCGGTGAGATTTTCCCAACCAGCTGCAGTGAATGAAGATTTGGTTGGGTGCCAAAATTCTCCAACTTTGCTGCAGAGGGACTGTGCTGTGAACGATTGGTAAGATAATACCAAATGTATTCACTGTACTTTTAATACCTTTAATGTAACTTACCATTTAAGATAGTGTAGTTATGAATAATCATTTAATAAATATTCCTTATTTTTTGTTTTTTTTTATTTGAATCGTGAACTTGATGGTTTCATTCTTTTAGTGAATGCTTGTGTTTTTGGATTCTAATAAATATAAGCAACACGTTACTGTCTCTACTGAGATCATAGCAATTTGTGGTCTCAATCAGGATTATAACACCATAAAATGAAAAAAATGATCAATATTATTTTAAAATGTGATCTTTAGCCATCAAAGAAATTGCAATCATTACCAATTAGGGGATTTAGTATTTCACTAGTTGACAAAGAATAGCATGTAATAGGAGTTAAAATCAAAGCAGTACATTTAAGTATTTGTTTACTGACCCATGGTCAGTGTTGCTGCTTTTTGAACAGCTCAGATGCCTGCATAATTCTGATGGCATCCTCAGAAATACATGTAGGTTGGTGTCTTAAGACAGATATAGCATTTCAAAGCCTGTCAGACTGAGCATTCATGCAAACAATTCTCTTGCTTACACTCAATGAACATGAAGTGAAAATTTTAACATATACGAGTAACAAATAATTTTATGACGGCAGATGGAACAAAAATGCTCCTCCAGCATCACTGAGTGCGTGCTTCCACCTTTTCCCAACCTCACCTAAATTGTCCCTGCCAACAACAATGACTTCTCAGAATCTGGCCAGGTAATCTGTAGGCTGCACAATGTTTGCCACCCTGAATCCGCCACTTGTTCCAGACAAACATTTATGTTGATGAAATGCAACTGTTAAAATGGGCTGTGCCCCTCACAGCACCTTTTGGAAACTAGGCCAAAGTATTCTGCATCTGACAACCCAGAAGTTCATTGCAATCAAACAACGCTAAAGCGTTCAACTTGTAATTAGACTTGAGTATATTGTTTATTAAAAAAAATGCAATGTTGCACAAGTTCTTGTTTCTAAGTCGTGAAACAAACTGAGTTGGTATGAATTCCTGCTTAGATGTTTTGGTTTTACACCAAAGTGAAGAGGTAATAATTTGATAATTCTGCATCATGTCTCATGTACCAATGAAGATTGACACTGGCTACAAAATAAACTAAGACTGCTCAGTTTATCACTGAAGTTTTATTTATTGATTTTTATTGTTCTGATACGTGTCACATTATCCACAGATATTTGAACTTGGAAGGGCATATTAGTAGGATGATGAGAAAGGAATATGGGTGCTTGCCTTTATCAATCGAGGCATAGGTAACAAAACCAAAGTCGTCACGTTGGAGTTGTATAGAATTTTGGTGAGGCCACAGCTAGAGTACTGTGTGCAATTCTCGTCGCCACATTGTAGGAAGGATGTGATTGCACTGGAGGGGGTGCAGAGATTCAGCAGGATGCTGCCTGGGATGGAAAAGTTGGGTTATGAAGAGAAGTTGGGTAGGCTTGGGTTGCTTTTGTTGGAGCAGAGAAGACTGAGAGGCAACCCGATCAAGGTATGAGGGACATGGACAGAGTGGATAAGGAACAGCTGTTCCCCTTAGTTGAAAGGTTAGTCATGTGGGGACACAGGTTCAAGGTGAGGGGCAGGAAGTTTAAGGGAGTGTGAGGAAGAGGTTTTTTTCACAGAGGGTGCTGAGAGTACGGAATGTGCTGCCTGGAGGGTGGTAGAGTTGGGTTGCCTCACATCCTTTAAAAAGTATCTGGATGAACACTTGGCACATCATAATATTCAGAGCTATAGGCTAAGTGCTGGCAGATGGGATTAGGTGGGAATGGGAATTCAGGTATTTCTAATATGTCAGTGTGGACTCGATGGGTTGATGAGCCTCTTCTGTACTGTATGATTCTATGATTCTCTGGTCTAGTAGCTAGCAGGAAACCCTGTGAGCAGACAGTTAAAACACATCGAGTGTTTTGGCCGAACACAAGTATATCCTTCTGGACACAGCATTTATTTATTTACTTATTCTTTACTTGTACATGTTGGATTTCAGTGAGATTTTATCAAGACTGATTGTAAGTTTTACAAATTCATTGTCGAAATTGAGCTTTACTAGCATGAACAACAGTTAGCTCAGTTCTGACAAACTGTGCTAGATCCTTATAGTACATCTCCCCAAATTTTTATCTAATATATTTTAAGTGATTATCGTCTATCTAAAAGATCATGAACCCATTCAGGTCAACCTATAACACAGACTAAGCTGAGAGACTTTGCCATTGCATCTCTCGTATGCTCCTCAACCACCTCATACACCAGCTCTACAGTAAATGCCCCGTCCTGGAAACCAAGATAGAATTCATATTCTCAACTTGTGCTCAGGATGCAGACCAGCTGCGAAACTCTGCCAAGCCGATGCAACAATGGAATGCACACCAAGAACAGGAAACTTGAGAAACTCGGCATCACTACCAGCAGTAACCAAGCCTCCCCCGGTACCACAATAGAAAACAGTACCACTGCAGGGAAGTCCTTTGTCAACTTGTCAGACTACACACTTCAACCAGATGAAATCAAAGTTCTCAGCCGAGGGCTCAATTTCTGCCCCACCACCCTGTGATGGTCCCAGGACCGTGAAGGAGGCACCTCCACTGTTGGCCTGTGCAATGCACTGCCAGGCTGGATATTTGGTAAGGACCTCTCCTGCCATTGGTTAAATCCCATTAATTGGCTGCTTAAGAACCTCAGTTGGCTCATGAGCGGTTCAGTCATCTCACACCTTCCTTGCTACAAGTAAAATTATGGCAGGGTGGTTCCCTCCACCCACCCCACTGCCAACCTGCAGTGCCTTGGTAAGCAGATTTGTTTAGCTGTTGAATGTTGTTTAGGGAGGAAGGACCGTGGATGTCGTCTATATGGATTTCAGTAAGGCGTTTGACAAAGTCCCTCATGGCAGGTTGGTTAAGAAGGTTAAGGCCCATGGGATACAAGGAGAGGTGGCTAGATGGGTAGAGAACTGGCTTGGCCACAGGAGACAGAGGGTAGCAGTCGAAGTTTTTGCGGCTGGAAGTCTGTGGCCAGTGGTTTTCCGCAGGGCTCTGTACTGGGACCTCTGCTATTTGTGATATATATAAATGATCTGGAAGAGGGTGTAACTGGTGTTGTCAGCAAGTTTGCAGATGACACGAAGATGGCTGGACTTGTGGATAGCCATGAACATTGTCGAACAATACAGCAGGCTGTATTTATGACAGGCTGGAAAATTGGGCAGAGAAATGGCAGATGGAATTTAATCCAGATAAATGCGAGGTGATGAATTTTGGAAGAACTAATGTAGGGGGGAGCTATACAATAAATGCAGGACCATCAAGAGTATAGAAACACAGAGACCTAGGTGTGCAAGTCCACAAATCCCTGAAGGTGGCAGCACAGGTGGAGAAGGTGGTGAAGATGACATATGGTATGCTTGGCTTTATAGGACGGGGTATAGAGTATAAAAGCCGGAGTCTGATGTTGCAGCTGTATAGAACGCTGGTTAGGCCACATTTGGCGTTCAATTCTGGTCGCCGCACTACCAGAAAGACGTGGAGGCTTTAGAGAGAGTGCAGTGAAGGTTTACCAGGATGTTGCCTGGTATGGAGGGTCTTAGCTATGAGGAGAGATTGGGTAGACTGGGGTTGTTCTCCCTGGAAAGATGGAGAATGAGGGGAGACCTAATAGAGGTGTACAAAGCTATGAAGGGTATAGATAGGGTGAAATGGTGGGAAGCTTTTCTCCAGGTCGGAGGTGACAATCATGAAGGGTCACAGGCTCAAGGTGAGAGGGGAGAGGTATAACTCCGATATCAGAGGGACGTTTTTTACGCAGAGGGTGGTGGGAGCCTGGAATGCACTACCAAGTAGGGTGATGGAGGTAGACATGCTGGCATCGTTTAAGAATTACTTGGATAGTCACAGGAGCAGCCTGGGAATGGAGGGATACAAACAAATGGTCTAGTTCTTTGTTGGACCAATGAGCGGCATAGGCTTTGAGGGCCGAAGGGCCTGTTTCCTGTGCTGTACTGTTCTTTGTTCTTTGAATGAGGGATAAATATTGGTGTCTTCTGTTTCAAGATAGTGCCATAACGCAAACTGCCTGTCTACCAGATGAATTAGAAGCTAATCACCATAGTGAAAATTACTCTTTCCGAAAATTACAGCATTTTCCTCTTGCATTGACTATAAAGTAAAAGGTTGCTTTTCCCCTCACCTTTCCGGATTAATTCTGCTGCCATTTGTCTTCACTGACAAGTGTGTTCACTAATGTCGCCTTTGCTATATAGACAAAGGTTAACGTTAAATTGATGGATGTAGTATTTGACAAACAGTGGCATCTGACAGTATTAGGCACTTTCTTGGGACAGGACAATAAACATTATTTGCAAAGCTAGCTAATAGAAATGACATGCAATGTCAAAAGGTGCACTGCTGCAATAGGAGGAAATAAATTTTAAACTGCACATTATTGCTCTCTTAAAATTGGTCCTCCAATTTATTCAGCAGCATTAGGGATTTTGGGTTGCAGAGTGATTTTTAATATTACTGTCAATAATTTCCTTTTATGATTTCATATGTAATATATGCAATTAACCTCTCAAAATAAGAGTGAATTTGAAACATACATTCATCAGATGAGCTTAGACAACAAACAGAAACTGCCCCAGGAAGCAATTTAGATGGTTAAGGCAGGTAAAGATAAAATCGCCACAGTTCCTTTTGACTGTAGGCTACTCCCTCTTTGAGGAGAACAGCTGACTGGTGGCAATTTAACCTGAGGATCACCACATCTCAGGCAAGGGGCAAGGTTGAGAAGGTGGGGCCTTCATGAATAACCTTAGGCTTACACAACCTGATTTACAATTTCAATGGGAGGGCAAGTAATTTGAATGGGGCAGGTGAGTGCAAGTGCTTGTGGAAGAGGACACCTATCACTCTCTGCACAATGCTGTTTGAAAATTTGGCACCTGCTGTCAGACGGGAGGGAAGGCAAACTGAATTAAGAAGCGTGAAGGCTTTTTTTAAACAAGAAGTTCTCTCTCTTTGGGCTTCCAGGCTACTTGCCTGATCAGGGCCTGACTCCAGGTGGGGCCTGCTCTCACTCATCTGGAAGTCAGTCCCCTTCATTATCTTGGGCATGTTGACTTTCAGTGAGTCAACAACAATAGCAAAATTTGCATTTATGCAGCCCCTGTAATGTACAACACACCCCAAGGTGCTTCAAGGAGGCATTACCGAACAAAATTTCATACGAGAGACATGATGAAATATTAGGACAAGCGACCAACAGCTTGATAAAAGAACATTTTAAGGAATTTTTAACAAGAGAAAAGAGAGGTACTGAAGTGGACAAGTTTACAGGGTGAATTCCAGAGCTAAGGGCCTAGGCAATCAAATGCCCTGCCACCAATGATAGAGTGATGAATATCATAAGGGTCCAGAATTGGAGAGATGAATATATATTTAAGAGTTGTGGGCTGTGAAATAAATCAGCAGAAACTCATATCCCTTCAGCAGATTTCCTTTTATTTACAAGCTCTGAGTGTTACAAGTTCTGAGTCAGCATCCAGAGTGCCAGAAGACCTGACACTTCCAGTTCTATATACAAAAGTTCCCTGATTGGACAAGCAGTAAAAAACTCAATCAGGGAGTTCATACTTTAGATGCCAAACTCGATGGCCTCACTGACGTCATCGCAGGCTGGAAAAAGTTACAAAGATAAGGAGAGGTGAGACCATGGGAGGATCTGACAACAAGGACGAGGATTTTAAAATAGAGATGTTGTTAAAAGGAAGTCAATGTAGGCCAGGCAGTGGATGAATGGGACTTGCTTCAAGTTAGGATACCAGAAATTTGGAGCTTTGGATCGGCTTAAGTTTATGAAGAGTGAAAAATGGGAGGAATGTCAGGGAGGCTTTAGAACAATCAAATCCAGAGATACAAAGTATGAGGCTTCCAGCAGCAGCTGAGCCAAGGCAGAATTGAAGTTAGGCAATGTTATACAGATGGCCTTGGCAGTCAGAAGCTTGTCTTGGGGTCAAACATGACATCAAGATGACAAACAGTCTGGCTGAGCCTCAGACAATTGACAGCGAGTCGGATGGAGTCAGTGGCCAGAGAACAGTGATTGTGGTGGGCACTGAAAATATTGGGTGGAATTTAATGTCCCTCTGGAGTTGAGTTTGGAGGTAGGAGGGGCATTTGATCAAGCAGGAGGGTGAGGGGTACAGACCTCATTGACTTCTCAAGTGCTTCACCCCCATCCCCTAATCAACCTCTAAGCAGAAAGGTTGGAAGGCAGCCTTCCCACCTGGAAGTCAAATGAGGCCCTTAAATAACCATTTAAGGGCCTTTATCTTGCTCTGGCTGGGATTTGGCAGACTTGGCATATGGGACCAATGACCAGTAAACCCTGTTGAGGTTGCCTTTGACCTACTGGGTAAGTCCCTTATGCTCAGACTTTCTACACCCAATCTAGAGGGGGGGGGGGGGTGCGGGTATCCCCATGGGAAAACAGAATTGAGCCCACCCCACTCCTGTAACAAGGCACATCCTTCCCTGTTACCTCTAACCAGCCCACACTTACCTTTCCTAGGGTTCCATGTTGATTCCTGGTGAGAGCCCCAGCGAAGTACCAGCACTGACTACTGCTCTTGGTGGAACTGCTAGTGCTGGAGAGCTGCTGGCTCTGACTGGCCAGTAGCTCTCAGGTTCAGGATTGCACCCTGGCCCAATGCTGCCCAGGTAATACCATCCGACCTCCCAAAAACGATGATTGCGGTTTTCATTGGATTTCTAACTGGTGGATGGGAACCCCCACAGCAATCATTCAATTCTACCCAATAGATCTGTTCTCCTCAAAATTTAGTTGGCATAAATTTCTGCTCATTCAATACTAAAGCAGTCTGACAATTGAAAAACAGGGGAGGGGTGGAGAGAGGTGATACTGAGGTAGAGCTTGATGCCAACAGATTCAACTAGAGCCCAACTCTGTGCATTTGGAAATTGTTATTGAGGGGCAGCATACAGATGAGGAGGAGGAGGCCAGAGATAGATCCTTGGGGGACACGAGGTCTAATGCTACAGAAATAGGAAGAGAAGGTATTGCAGGTAATTCTCTGGGTTTAACCGAATAGGTAAGAGTAGAAGCAAATAACAGCTGTTTCACTCAGCTGAAAGACATGGAGAGGATAATGTGGTCAACCATTTTAAGGGCTGCAGACAGATCAAGAGGATGAGCAGGGTTGCATCAGGTCATAAGCAGGAAGTCCTGGCACAAAGAGTTCATATCCCTGATTTTTTCTTACTGTTTATTCATTGGGTGTTGCTGGCTCGGCCAGCATTTATTGGTCATAACAAAATGGTGGGGAGCTGTCTTCTTGGTAAGCCTCATGAAGCCCTGATGAAGGACCATCCAAACTCAAAACATTGGCTGTATTCTCTCTCCACAGATGCTGTCAGTGGCTTAATGGTAGTGGTAGAGTGGGGGATTTGCCAGGCCATGAGGTTACAGATTATGGTTGCAAACAATTCTGCCACTGATGGCCCACAGCTCTTCATGGCTAACCAGCTTTGAGTTGCTAGATCTGTTCGAAATCTATCCTAGTTAGCGCACTGATAGTGCCACAAAACATGATGGAGAGTGCAATGGTCAATCTTAACAATGCGATCATGGACAGATGTATCTGTGAAAGTTACATTGGTGAAGATTAGGTCAAATCTGTTTTCCCCTCTCCTTGGTTCCTTCAACACCTGCCAAAGACCCCGTGCAGTGACCGTGTCCTTCAGGACTTGGTCAGCTCTGTCAGTACTGGTACAACCAAAATATTCTTGGTGATGAACATTACATTCTGTGCCCTTGCCACCCTTGGGGCATCTTCCAAGCAGTGTCTTCACCACGAAGGAGGACTTACTCATCAGATGAAGAGGTAGATGGCAACTAGCACTGACTTCCTTGCTCGTGTTTGATCTGATGTCATGAGACTCTAAGGGGTCCAAAGTTCATGCTGAGGACACACAGGACAACTCCTTTCTGACTACATATCACCGTGCTATCACTTTTGGTGGGTCTGATCTGTTTTTGGGATGGGGCAGACCCAGGGATGGTGAAGGTAGCATCTGCAACATTGTCTGTAAGGTATGATTCTGTGAATGTGACTGTGCCAGGCCATTGCCGGGACAGTCTGTGGGACAGCTCACCCAGATTTTGCACCCTCCCCCCAGATTTTAGTGAGGAGGGCTTTGCAGGGTCAACAGTGTTGGGTGCCATTGTTGTTTCTGACGCCTAGATTGATGCCAGGTTTCATTTCATTTTTTAACATTCTTAGCAGTTTGATACAACTGAGTGGTTTGTTGGGATATTTTGGACGACATTTAAAATTCAACCACATTGCTGTGGGTTCGCTATCAAATGTCAGCCAGAGCAGACCAGGTAGACAACAGATTTCCTTTGTTAAGCGGCATTAATGAACTATAATCAACAATGGTATTGTAGTCTCCATTAGGTTATCTTTTATTTACAGATTTATTCATTATTAAATTCCACCAGCTGCCATGGGTTTCTGGATTACTAGTCTAATGACATCACGAGGCCACATCCCATGGTGACATTTACCTTGTGAAGAGTAGGTGCTGATTCTTACCGCCTTATAAAGATATTACTCAATCTTGCAAAGAGCAGAGGGCTGGTTCAATAGGCCTGTGCCTATCATTCTAGCTGGTTCCATTTGTCACTGATGGGAGACAGTGGTAGGTAGATAGGGTTTGTGAGAACGGTGGTGAAATATTTGACTTGTGAAATATTTCATTTTGATACATTAATGTCCAAACTTTGCTTCCTGAAGGAAAATGTTGCAGATCAATAACTGGAAACTACAGATTCAATTTATGTATGCCTTTGTGATCAATGGTCTTCAAGCAATCAGACTTTGTGGTTTCTAAGCACAGCTTCAGGCATCACACAGAACCTAATTCTTTGGCATGGAATCAGAAACACAAATGTTGGTTTGTGATAAATGAAAAAACACATCAATACACTCACTGTGATATATGCTGTATCTACCCTCTTTCTATTTAACTACTTCAATAAAATTTGACTTTTGAATGAAATAGCTCACATACCATTCATTTGCAGTATCAATGAAAGGAAACAAGTTTAAACGACAGACTAACCATAACTTTCTCAAAGGAGAAACAGAATCTAGATGGGCTGCAGGTGCAATCACATGGTGTTGTTCTCCCAGTTCTACTGACAGATTGCTCCATCAGGGAAGTCCCTTCTTGTGCCCAAACCTAGGCATGAAAATATGGTGAGTGCACATGGCACACATTACTGGATCTAGAACAACACGAAATGCAAAGCCTGGGCACTGCTAGTCCCTTTGGAAGGATATCAGCATTAAAGGATAAAAACAAAATACTGTGCGGTAGCTGGAGTCTGAAACAAAGGCAGAAAATGCCGGAAAAGCTCAGCAGGTCTGATGGCATCTATGGAGAGAGCAGCAAATCAATGTTTCAAGTCAGGATGACCTCTCGTCAGAGCTGGCTCTATTCTCTCTCCATTTATGCTATCAGAACTGCTGCGATTTTCAGCATTAAAGGAGTTCTACAGGCCAGAGTTTACGTATACTCCTGATTTGGTTACATTCTGGGTCTGAAATAGTGGCTAGAATTCTCTGGCCTCCCATCAGCAGGTTTCTCGGCAGAGAAAGGCAGCACGCCATTTGCTGGTGGCAGGATTCCTGGTCCTGCTGCTGTCAATGGCGTTTCCAAATATAGCCACCTCACGCCACTAGGAAATGCGTGGTGGGGGTGCACTGCCAGCAGGACCAGAGGACCCTGTCACTAGCAAAGAGACGGAGAATTCCAATCAATGTTTTAAAGTCATCTTATCAACTATTTGAAGCTTTTTCTGGCAATAGCTTTATAGTAAGGTAAAATCAAATGTTTTTGTTTGCTGGTTGCAGATCTTAATTTGTTTTCATAATTGCATTAATTGGGGTTTATTAGTTCAATACTACATAAGCAGATTTCCTTATGAAATACACCAGCAATTGCTTCATCAGTAATGGAAAAAGAATCTGCAACTGGAGAAGTGTTAGAGCTGTTCATGGATTTTTAAACCAGCTACAATCCACGCTGTCTGACCAAGGTTCTGACTTTCTCTTCTAGTTTATCTATTTATTAGTATAGGTTTACATTAACACCGTAATGAAATTACAGTGAAAATTCCCTAGTCGTCACACTCCGGCATCTGTACACTTTGTATTTTTTCTACTCCACGAGGCCAGGATGGTTGCATTATTCAAACATGGGTCAGAATGTTTGTGCAGTGCACTTTGGAAAGAATGGTGGTACAATTGTGAAGTTTAAAAGATTATTGTATTTTAGAAACGTGGCTTTAAATTTAGGATGAAAGAAAAGGGATAATATCCTGAAGACTGTCTGACAGTAATCTTGGAGGGCTTGACTGTTAGAGATAATGGGACATGTTAGATTGTATTACGGAAAGAATTGTGAAATATATTTACCCTTGGAGACAATGGCAGCAACCTTGGAGTTTGCTATGAGTAGACGTGATCTGAGTCTCCCAGATCCCAGAAAGTTGTAAAATTACAGGTTTGTAAACAGTTAAGGTGTACGCTGTCCATTTATTTCTAAAATCAAAGGGAGTTGGGATGAAGGATAGCTTATGAGCATTTCTATGTTATGTGTTTCTCATTGTATGGAGAAGAGGGCAATGAATATCACAGACAAACAAAGGTTCTACGTGGATGGTAGAAAGAGAAAGGGTGTTCTACTTATGAGCTACCACAGCCAGAGGAGATGGTCTCTAGTCAAGACATATCCTGCAATCAACTAATGATGCTGGAAGATTTGGCATGGCCAGCTGGGATAAGAATCATCAGAACAGGTTTTACTGCTGGTGGTGAATGTAATGACTTCTTGAAAAACTGAAGTAACCACACAGAAATCATCACTTGATTATTACTCAGCAGAATGGGAATATAGAAGTCTATTGGCAGTTGGGTGCAACTATGGACTGTTTGCTAAATGAACTGTGGTGAATGTTTGATCTCTAACAAGTACAAGGGCGGGGGGGAATATCCCTCTGTAGTTTAAAATGTAAGTTGCCTATGAAAAGAAAATAGTGTTTTGTCGTAGTGTTTAAAATAGTGTTTAACTTACTAAAAAAGTGTTTTTAGTAAGTTGTTACAGTAAAAGTTTTAAAATGTGAAATCTGTTGTGTCATTCTTTCAGTTATTGACTGGAAGCTTGAATTTTTTTTTTAAGAAGTTATTGTTCTCTATGTGAATCACAACAACAGACAAAGTGGATTACAATAGATAGGCAGACTGGCAGAATTGTTTAATGACACATTGCTGATAATCCATTATTGACCACCCATGTATTTGGAATGTACTGGTTTGAAGAATGATGAGTACAAGAATAGTGGGTTGGTTTGACCCTAAGGTATCTTTATTTATTTAGGTTGGGATGAATCAATTGTATGGTCCAAGGATAAAGGATTTTTTTTCTATGATGATGGGGAACGAATAGTTACTGGCTTTGTAAAAACGCTTCAGCCTCTGGCAAAAGGATTTGTAATTGTTGTCACCTGGCCAGTTCCAAATAAATGACATCACAAAAAGGAAATGACCTCTATTAGGAAGAATGAAATAGTAACAGGATCTTGCAACTTGTACAGAAACAGTGAACTTATTTTTTATAGTCACAATAAAGATTTTCTTGACAATATCAGTTTGTCCACTGAGACTGATAGTGTCCAAAACAAATCTCGGGTATAACGATTAGAGGTATTTTTTAAAGACCAGTCTGACCTTGAACCACAGTCAGGACACAATCTTACAACAGATATTCTGAGTACCGAATGGGTGAGAAAACAGGAGAAAATTGCACCGTTTATTTCAGTGAGCTGCAAGTCATAACCTTATAGCACTTAATGCAAAAAAAAGTGCCAGGATGCTGGCAGAGGATGGATCATGAGCTCGCCCTTGCAGCCAGCCGCTGACTCTTGGGGTACCATTCCCCGAAGCTCCAAACTCCCAGTGGATCCCCCCCACCCCACCCACAGCTTCGGTTGTTCCCTAAGTTGGTCTCCCTCCCCTGCTGATTGTCCCTATAGGTAGAGCTGCAGTTTCCCCCATCCCCGATCACAACCTCTGCAGTATTTCCCTCTTCCCGTCCCATCATTGCAGAGTCGCCCCTTCCCTCCCAACCCTGCAAAGCTGCCCTCTTCTCTCCCTGATCGCCACCAGTGCAGTGTTCAGAGCCATTTAGATTAAATTGGCAGGCAAGAGTTTATATTCTATTTCCTCCACAGACAGACTATTTTCCAGGGTGATTTTTGGGAGCAAGGTAGAGGCAAATTGGACTCATTAGTTTAGTCTCCTTGTGAATTGCAGCTCTGTTGTCAATGCTTAAATTAATCCCAAAATAAAATGGTCAGGCGCTGATCCCTGATTGAGCTGTTACGCCTTAACAACAAAATTGATGCATAGTCAAACTACTTCATTTCAACATCACAGTTGGCATGTAAACACAGGCTAAATCCTGATAAAGGAAATTTAGAAATAAATACATACACAATTTGGTAACTGACTCAAAATAAAATGCCTTCAATTACATGTCAATCTGCTGAAAAAAAAACAAACTAGCAATTCAGATATCCAAATGGATAAGTTTGGAACCTATTTAAACACTTTAAAGGAATTGGTAACAGGTTTTACATTTTCAAAATGTGGTTGTAAGTGAACCTACCAAGGGGATCCTGGCACAGGAGTGGATGCAACAGGCTTAGTTTGGTGGCGTACTCTTTCTTTCTCACGAGTCGCTTTCTTTGAACCATTCTAAATTAAAATAAAACAAAGCTATATTTAAATGTCAACAATAATAACTTACATTTATATAGTGCCTTTACTGTAATCTTGCTGTGAACTTGGATTCAAGATAATGGAATGAATACAGCAATGTCATGGTCTAAGATGACAGCCTGTTTCTTGCAACAGATTCGTAGATTGGATGAAACAACAATTTTTGTTGGGGTGAGCGCCATTGTGACATGTTAAAACTGAAACCTATTTGTTTAGACAACTGCTGTGATGTCAGCATTTTTCCTTAATTTGCATACTCTTGTCTGGCTTTTTACCAGCGATAGTCATGATGTGGAGATGCCAGCATTGGACTGAGGTAAACACAGTAAGAAGTCTCACATCACCAGTTAAAATCCAACAGGTTTATTTGATAGCAAAATCCACTAGCTTTCGGAGCACTTGCTGCTCCTTCGTCAGGTGAGATTTCATCACCTGATGAAGGAGCAGCAAGCGCTCTGACAACTAATGGATTTTTCTACCAAATAAACCTGTTGGACTTTAACCTGGTGCTGAAATTTCTTACTGTTTTTACCAGTGTGCCAAAGCGCAATAATCTTATACTGTGCTGTTTTTTAATGACAAATTATTGTCATTATCTACTTACTGCAGTTTGTAGATGAATATGCCTAAATATTTCATTTAAATATTATTGCACTGTCAATGTAAAATCACTTCTTTAATTCATGAGAGGCAGAAACACAGCATTATTACCAGATAAATATTAAGCAAAACAGAGACACTGAATGTACAACGAATATCAACACTTCATTTGAACTTCTGAATGTAGGGATGCATCTGCTACGTACATGAATCAACTTAGTAAAAGCCTTCTCACAATTTCAGGAAGATATTAAAGCAAAATATTTATTACAATACAAGAGTAGAAGAGAGGACTGTATTATGGTTCAGGTCAGAAACTCCACAATGTTTTATGGAGTCCACCTGGATCAGAAATTTTGCACATTGAATTTGTCTAGGATAAGCATGATATGGTTCATCTCAGGTATGATTCAAATAACCCATGAGTGAGCTTTTATCAAAGAAAGTTTATTTAAGAATATAGTTAACATATATGGAAAGAAAATTAGCAATAACTTTTATCAATTACAGCCGAACGAGCCATCTAAAATGGCAATTTGTAAAGCATTCTGGGACAATTGGGCAAGAAACTGAACCAACAGGCTGCGGTTTAAAGACAGAGACAAACAGGCTGCAACCCTGACGAGTGAATGAACAGGATATGAGTCATCTCCAGGATGAAAGGAACTTTATAGTCACACTGGGTTGTGTACCAGACATAAGGGTACCGTGAACCCTCATTTAGGAGGGAGGTATGTGACCTATGTGCCTCCAGCACCTACAGACATGGCCGTTGGGGGAATCAAGTCCTGATCAATTGATTGGCAATGGCCAAAAAGGGTGCGAAACCAAATGAAGTATAAAGGGTGCTGCACAACCAGGAATCTCTCTCTCTCTGACCCCACGATTGAGCTACAACAATGGTGAGCATCGCCAGCAATGACCAACACGAGGACAGCCACCACACCCGAGAAGGAAGGAAAGAAGACCAGAGCTAGGGTGCCAGACCAGACCAAAGGACCAAACTATGCAGATAACTACCGAGACCAGCGCACAGATAAAGGCCAATACCTGCTTGGGTACTTGCCAGTCAGGCAAGGTTAAGTCAAGGTCTTATATTGGACTTGAACTTCAGTTTTTTTTTCTGTAAGATAACTTACTGTTGGTCGGGTGGGTGATTATTGATTGTGGGGGTTTAAATAAATATTACTAATAAGACGTCTACTTGTAGTTATTTGTCCACCATATAAGGGTTAAAACAGACTATGCGGCAGACAACAAAAAACAACCACAATAATGTATAACCCTTAACAAATATATCTAAGATGTTCCAATCAAATCCAACACTTCCTTTAGACAAAACCCTTTTCACAGGTTTAACACAGCAAAGACTAATGCTCATGAGATACCGGAACTGAATCCTTTGGTTGAATTCTGCAGTTTTCTTGATACACTCAGAACAGTTTGAAGTCGGAACAGCTTCTCAGACCCGGGAGATTCTCTGGTCAAGCCACCAGCGGCAGATTTTTTATTTCAGGAAGGCTTTCAGTCTTACCAGCAGACCCTCCCAAAACCAGGGAGAGAGAGAGAGAGAGACACACACACACACACACACACACACACACACACACACACACACACACACACAGAGTGCTTTCAGTCTGCATCCACCTCTTCCAAAATTCAAACCTGCAGCTCCAAATTAAAAATTAAAGAGCTCCTGTCACCTGACCTGCAAACATTCTTCCTCCTGACATTGCATTTATTAACATCCCAATAAAAATAAATTTATTTATTTTTACGTTTAAGCAGCAATAAAAGAACATCTCCAGACCAGCTGGCAACAAATGACATCAGCTGACTCTGTGAAATGATTTAACAAAAAATCTCTTAAAGGTACACTAACATCACAACTGATAGAAAATATTATAAAAATAACTTGGAATTGAGAGCATCCAGTGGAAAGGGAGGAGCTTGTACTTATCCTCCGGTAGTGATTACACCTTATTGTCTTCCTTATCAATCTCAGTTTCCTCCCACAATGGCACTAACCGAATGTGAATGCTTTTAACACACCAACTGTGTTTGGAAGCCACATGATGTGTTACATAAATGAAAGTTGTTGTTTTCCTTAATCAACAAAACCTAACAGTCTTGCTCATCTGAAATATTCAAATGTAATTTGCATTAATTTTTATGCATACACCAAAAATACAATTAAAAACTAACCTCTTCTCCATTTTCATCTGACTCAGTTTTCCCTTCTGAAAGCACATTGGAAGATCGGGTACAAGACTGTTGGCAAGGTGCTTGTTCTTTGCCTAGTAATAGAAATAAATAGTTTTGTATTTAAAAGCCAAAACCCACATATTAATTAAAAGTCTTTACAGTTTAAGATACATTAAATACCCACTCTACATAAAGTATCTTTACAGATGGATAAGTCTTTTTCCTATTTATTTGAGTCATGTTTTAATAATATCTTGATGCAAGTTCAACTGTTCCTATTATTTCTCTAGTTGTTCATTATAATTCAAATCCCAGTAAACAGTCCCCTATGTTGCACTTATGTTCTTTAATTATATTTTAATTCCAATATTCCTGTTTAGTACAAAGGATGCATCATGTGTTGTAACAAGTATTTTATTACTGTTAATTATTGTAACCATATTGATGAATGCATGATGTAATGTATGTCTAATCTTATTATGGTTTTAATCTGTAAAATAATTTACAGCATAATTTAAAAAATCTATTCATGCTCAGAGTATCAAAGAAGCATGAGAGAATCCAAGGATTTGTTTCAAAATTGTGGTGATACATAATTTGGGGGATGGGTCGCACATGGGGCACTTATGAATACAACCAGATGAACAGAATTAAAGTTCATTTTATATTTTTAACATAATACTCCTGCATAAAATTATCTTGATTAATCTCAATCCACATCTTGACAGGTTAAAATTTACTATAAATCAGCACTAGCCAATACAAAGGTCACAGTCTCAGATAGGCTAACGTGATGGACAGATTGAAGGAACAAAAGAATTCACACAGGTGCAATTGTTGCTATAAACTCATAACCTCCGAGCTACAAAACTAGAGGGCATAGGTTTAAGGTGAGAGGGGAGAGGTACAAAAGGATTCAGTGGGGCAATTTTTCACCGAGGGTGGCGAGTGTCTGGAACAAGCTATCAGACGTAATAGTATAGGCGGATACAATTTTGTCTTTTTAAAAAGTGTTTATACATTTACGTGGGTAAGATTGGTGTAGAAGGATATGGGCCAGCACAGGAAATTGGGACTAACTTAGTGGTAAAAACTGGGAGGTGTGGACAGGTTTGGCCTATGGGCCTGTTTCCATGCTGTAAACCTCCATGACTCCGTTTTTCTATGTAAATCAGGAGGCTCTGAGTTTCATTGCTTGCTATTTCAAATGGCAGAACAGCTCCACTAATGTTACACAGAGTGCAATTTCAGACAACTAGCTCAAATATTTGTACACTTCCACCTTGATGTAATTTCAAAGACACAAATTACTCATTATGATTTATTACTCAGGAATAGTGAACTGTAACTTTATGTAACCTATGGATATTTGTACGTTAGCAATCAGTGGTATTCACTGTATCTTCAATTATGGGATTATCTAAAGTGATGTAAAGTACTTTGATGTAAAATCCTAGTCAACATAAATTTAAGCCTATTCAGCAGAGATAAATGATTGTTGATTAGAACATTGCTTACAAGAGTAGTAAGCAGCTGCATGCAGTCCTTTTTCAAAGTCGCTTATAAAGAGAAATGATGCTGCCTTAGTAAGAGTTATAGGTTTGCTTTGAGATCCATTTAAGCTTTCAGAGAGATTAATTTTCAGTTTGGTAATAGATTATGTTGTTTGATTAATTGTTGTTGACTTTTGGTTTTACCTATTCGGAAGGCATCCATTTTATAAAGCTTGGTTTAGCGACTATTTGAAAAAAACATATTAGACATATGTTCAATAATATTCACTTGTCAGTTCAACAAAAATAACAGTGATTTTAACTTTACAGAGAAACTCTGATAGAATCGCAATCACATAAAGAACAAGAAAATTGGCAACAGTCGCAACATATCATGTGTTCTGACACTAACAACAGACTGCCAAGGAGAGATCTGGTTTCGAATTTCACTGTTGACACAAGCCTCATCCACCGTCAAGATGTTCAGAAAGCCTTTCTTATAGTCATCAACGAATCAAAATGCAAGTAAACAAAATGAACAGCTCTATAATTGAATGCCAAATTACGATAATTTAGCTCTTCAACTTGTTAATTTATCAGTTTTAATGTGAATCATGTATTTCAAAAGGTAATGGTAGAAAGTAGAAATCCTATTTTTGTTTTAGAAATAAAGTATCCATCTGCCACATATCTCACATTCATTACGACTGGAATTCTATGGCTGTTCACACCGACAGGGTTCTACTCGTCCTGCCGAAGGTACATATCACGTGGGTTTCCCAGCGACGTGGAGGTGTCAATGGGAAATTCCATTGTCAGTTTCGGGAACAGAAGATACCCTACCATGACAAATGTGTGGTGGGGAGGTCAAAGAATTCCCCTCTACTGATTTTTATTGATAATTTATTTTACCTCAGTGTCTTCAAAAAAAATGCAAATAAATAAACATTCTAAAGATCTGTTCACCGCTGCATTTCTATTCAATGTTATTCAGCAACTAAATTTTTCAAAGTATTTTTCTGATATTAATCAGTGCAATATACATTTTATCTTAACAGTCATCAAGCCCTTGGTTTCAATACTCAGTGAACAGAGCACTGGCTTAGTCGCAAGCACAGTAAGAAGTCTTACAACACCAGGTTAAAGTCCAACAGGCACCAGTTTCAGCACATTGGAATTTGTTCATTATTTGTAGCTCTGGTGCTCTGTGGCTAGATCACATGAAACACCCAAATCTGTTGACCAAGAAAGTCAAAAAGGTCAATTTTGAAATCCAAAATGAGAAGATCATATACATTAGTATTGTATTAAATAGAATTGCATGAACTATTCACATTGACTATTTTTCTTCCCACATCTACAGAGGGTTGGCAGGACAGTCATCCATCTCTAATTTAATCCCCAGTAGATTAAATTACAATTCGACTATGGTTGATAAATAAAATTTGGGATGTTTAAGAACAAAGAAAAGAACAGCACAGGAACAGGCCCTTTAGCCCTCCAAGCCTGTGCTGATCATGCTGCCCTAACTAAAAGAAAACTTTCTACTCTTGTTTGGTCTGTATTCCTATATTCCCTCCTTATTCTCGTTCCCATCCAGATGCCTCTTAAGTGTTCCTAATGTGGCTGCTTCCACTACCTCCTCTAGCAGCGTGCTCCAGGAACCCACCACACTACCTATGTGAAAAACTTCCCTCGCACATCTCATTTCTCCCTCTCACCTCAAACCTGTGCCCCCTTCTAATTGATACTTCCACCGTAGGAAACATCTGCCATTTCAGTGCCCAAGCGTCCAATCTATAGCTTGTTGTATCCTTCAACAATCCCTGGCACTATCAGTAACTCCATCAATCTTCATGTCATCCACAAACATATTAATCTGACTCCCCCCACCACCACCATTTATCTCCAGATCATTTATATATACTACAAGCAACAGAGGTCCCAGCACTGATCCCTGTGGAACACCACTTGCGACAGATCTCCATTCTGAAAAGCATCCTTCCACCATTACTCTCTGTTTTCTATGACCAAGCCACTCCTGTGTCCATCTCACCAGCCCACCCCAAATCCCATGTGATTTTAGTTTTTGTACCTGTCTGCCATGTGGGACCTTATCAAACGCCTTACTTAAGTCCATGTAAACTATATACAGAGCCCTTCCCTCATCAGTTGTCTTTGTCACTTCTTCAAAAACCTCAATCAAGTTGGCGAGACATGACCTTCCCTGCCCAAAGCCATGCTGCTTGACACTAACTAGTTCATTTTCTACCAGATGTGCATATATCCTGTCTCTCAGTATCTTCTCTAAAAGCTTCCCCACCACTGATGTCAGGCTCACCAGCCTTTAATTTATTGAATGTTCCAATGATTTATAATTTACTCTGCTGAAAAGCAAACATTTAATTACAATATTATAAATATTATGTAATGATTCAGAACAGGACATGCAGGATCTGTAATTCTATGTGCACACGGATGAACTGTGATAACAATACAAATATTAATGATGAAAGACCAACAGTAGGATTTTTTGGAAGATGTTCAAAAACTCCCAGAAGTTTGAGACCTGCTATTTACAGTGGACAAAATAGATTTATGATAAATATTTGCTGGAAAATGTTAAAGGCTTTATTCTGCACTGCAATGAGCCGATAACCACAAATCTCATTTAACATGTATAAAATATATCTTAATACCCAATGTATTCCGCTTCAAAAAGGTCTGATAAGGCTTTATGAAGATTAGTTTTCCTAAGCAGTTTCTTCGTGGATATTTTTCACCATGTAGCTGCCAATTTTGTACACAGTTTCACACCACTAGTCACCCGTGTGCTGGTTCTTCTCATCTCTCTCTCTCATTCGTTTGTGGTGAACAATTTCAACCAGTTTCTATGCATAAGCAATCTGTGCACTTCTTAAAAATTACTGTTACCTGAAAGGCTTTCAAAATACTCCAATGAGTTTAATTAACTACTGACAGTGGATCTAAAATGATGAAATAAATGTTCTTTTGTCCTCGCATTGTGATTTGCAGCACATGTAAACAGGAAATGAGAAAGCAAGCTTTTTACTTTCATAGAACCATGAAATACTACAGCGCTGAAGGAGGCCATTTGGCCCATTGAGTCTGCATGACCACAATCCCACTCATGCCCTATCCCCATAATGCCATGCATTTACCCTAACTAGTCCCCTGACACAAAGGGGCAATTTAACATGGCCAGTCAACCTAACCTGCACATCATTCCTTTAACCTCAGTTTAATTCCTGGACGTTGGGTCAGGAAGTTGGGTTTTGAAACCAATTCCAGGATTTGAACATGGCTATTGGGCTGACACTTCAGTGCAGCAGCAGTGGAGAACTGCACGCATGCAAGCACACCGATTTGTGCATCGGCAATTAAATGCAGCCTTGTCTGTTTATTGAGGTGCATGTTAAAATTGCATACTGATCTTCAAAAAAAAAGCCAGGATAGTCTCCCAGAATTAGCACCAACAGAAAGTGATGACATGTCTCATAATACGAAAACAGAATCAATGCGACACCATAGTCGACCTTCTGAAGGAAAAGCCTAAGAAAGCTGGGCCTCGATTCTCCCAAAAACGCTGAATTGGTGGGAAGACTGTTCTAGATCCCGACTATTTTGTCAGTTCAATTTCTCACTCGAATCTCCCCACTCTGTGCACTGCAGAGGTCTCAATCGTGAATCTCAATGGGGGACATGGCCTATTTCCGCCAGTTTGACAGTTCTGGGACTCTGCGCATGTGCAGTGCGTCATACTCCTTGCTTGCAAGCCAGCTCGATCACGGGCCAGTCTGGGACCCCCGTAGCGCTGTCCCTCTAGCACTCCCCACGGCCTGATGGCGGCCCCCACAATAATTCCCTGGAGCGCCCTGATGTTCAGCCCCCCAACCCCTTCACCCTGGCAGACACTCCCATCCCTGCTGAATCCCACCCTGAGTTCAGACCGCCCCCCCGTGCCCCCCCCCCCCCCCCACCATGTTCGACAGGCCCCCCGGCAGATCACCCCACCCCTTCCCCCCCAGCCCGCCTCAATCACTGCCCACCTTCCATTCCAGACTGATCGCCATCCAGAGTGGCAGCAGGACCCCCCACGATCACTCCTAGGCCCTGCCCACTAGAGGCTCCATCCCCTTGGCACTGCCTGATGCCGGGTAGGCAATTTCAAGGTGCCCCCTGGACTTGGGCACTTTTCCCCTTGGGTAGTGCCAGGGTCACAGGCTGGCACTGCCAAGATGCCTATTGCCTAGGGGGCACCACCTCCCCTGTTCCCCTCCACTGCCCAACACCTGGGGGACCCTGATTGCCCTCCCTTCATTCTGGCAGGGGTCTCCTGTTAGTTACCTGAACATGGGGAGCAACTCTAAACCACACCAGAATGAGGTACTCCTGGTGCACCGGTAAGTTCCCGATAATGAAATGTAAAAGACATTTAAAACATGTTAAAAACAAATTCAGCATGGTCTGGCCTGTGGCTGTTTGTCAGTTCTGGGAGACGCGGATGTGTTCCTGGAACAAGGCCGGCGATGCACATCTCCCTACCCTGACCTGCCAGAAACGTGGCAGGTCGGGATGGGAAAATCCTAGTCCTGATTTCCATTTCTAGTCCACGTTTGGCACTAATGAGTAAATCAGACAATAATTGCAGCTCTCAAGTATGTCCCTAAAAGGAACAAGCTGGGAGAGGAGGGGGATTGGGAAGTGGGTGGCAATAACTGGGATCAGGGAGATGGTGGCAGCAACTGAGGCCCGGAGTAATCAAGCAGAAGTCGAGACTGGTGGGAGAGACAATGCTAACTTGCAGAGGCAATATTTTTGAGTGAGAATATGGATCATCATCCATATTCAGATAGCTTCAACAGATTGATCTTTTTGGTCTGCAGCAGTTGAAAAACTTATGGCTGAATTTTATGGATAGGGGGTAGAAGTGGGTCACATTGCTGTCCCTCCACTGTCCCAAAGGAAAATCAATGTGGTAGCAACTGATACCCAACAAGGTCGTCCACAGCAAAAACAATAATGTAGGGTGGTCTTAAGCAGGTGGGAAGGACATGCTTCTGCCTCACGGTAAAAGTTCCGACCTCAAGACAGCAGTACAAGCAATTCCAGCAGCATAAGAATTGGGCCTTTTTGGGCTGAAAGCAAGCTCACAAGCAGGAGTAATGGTGCCTGGGGTGATGGAAGGCTGGGGTTTTAGGATGGGAAGGAATTGGGAGTGGAAAAAAGAGTGTGGGTTCTGGAGACCAGGTGGGAAGGAACAAAGGGGCAATAAAACCCTGGGGGAATTGTTTCCAATGCACACACGGCACTGTCTTCCACCCCACTCCCAGCCCTCAAAAAAGTACCTCCTTCCCCTTTCTTCTCACTTTTTAACCAGTTGAGTTAAAAAGCAAATTTACTCACTCCTGCCCTACTGCATATGCAAGCCATATCATGGCATGGGCAGCATAATATTCAGATCAATCAGCTTGTTAATTATCTTTTTAAAAAATGGTGGGTGGGCTTCCTTTTCCAGCACCGGTCCACCTTGAGAGAATGGTCTGGGGTGGACGGGAAGGCTTTGGATTACCTACCCATCATACTTTACCGAAAACACGCTAGGTGGGGAGGGACATAAAATCCAACCTTTGGTTTTCATGAGCTCAGTCAACATTAAGGATGGCTACCTCACATTTCCAAGAAAGCCTCAAACTGGCATGAAGCCATTTATCTGCATGTGCAAAGGGCCTGAAGTATTTCAGGAGTGAGTCCTGAACACATTATTTTTCCTGATACCCATACCAATATGTCAGACGTTGGAGAAATTCTTTTTATCAAATCCGCTGCAGACACAACCAAGTTTCATACCTACTGGAATATATAGAAAATGTGCAAACGGATAATGCACAGTGAGATATATCATTTACTAGATAAATATATCGTGGTAGAAAATTTAACTATCAATTTTGTACCAATTAATGAGCAGTTTTATTATCTGGACCTATGCACACTTATATGATAGGGAAAGAAAGAGAGAGAGCACAAATTTAATCCCAGGAATTTTATCTGATTCTGAAACTGCTCCCAGTAGTGAAAAGCTTCATGTTAATCTCTTACTAATAACCAGGGTGCTGCAAAAACTGTCTGTCATTCTGCGATGCTACTGAATCCTTTCAATTTAGCTGTGTATGCATCATTTACAAAATTAATTTTGTTAAAGTCTGTAAAGTCTGTAAGTCTGTGAATCTGCATCAGAAATATATAATAAATTAGGGTGTCATCCAGTCTAGGTAAGTTTTTAAACACTTCAGTTGCAGTTCTACACCAAACTGAAACAATTACGCATAATCTGAATTTATGATCTTGTAATTATGACTTTTCAGTCCTGTCACAATTATTGTAAACAGTTTGCTGTTAATGTTACTCTTTACATATATTGGTTAGGCTGGTGTTATTGGAGACCTAAATATATCACGTGCGACATATACCAAATGTCTTAGTTCTTACATGTTAGAATATAACTTTTAGTTTAGGAATTAAAATTTTAACTGTAGAAAATGTGTGTATCTAATTGAGGAGCTGGTAAAAGCAACTTGAAGTAAATGCAATTTGAACAAGCTTGGAGTTTATTACACTTAAATGGATGGACTATGTTAACTTGACAGTTAGACAAGAAAGACCATAAATAGTAGGTGGGCTTATGTAACTAGGGAACATAAGAAATAGAAGCAGGAGGAGGCCATCGAGCCCTTCAGGCCTGCCCCTCCATTCAATAAGATCATGGCTGATCTGATAGTGGTTCAGTTCCACTTACCCGCCTGCTCCCCATAACCCTCAATTCCTTTATTGGTCAAAAATCTATCTGTGACTTAAACACATTTAATGAGGTCGCCTCCACTGCTTCAATGGGCAGAAAAGAAGTTCCTCCTCAACTCTGTTCTAAAGTGACTCCCCTGTATTTTGAGGCTGTGCTCCCTAGTTCTTGTTTCCATTCTAAGTGGAAATAATCTCGCTGCTTCTACCCTGTCTAGCCCCTTCATATCTTCTATATCTCCATAAGATCTCTCCTCAGCCTTCTAAACTCCAATGAGTACGGGCCCACTCTACTCGATCTCTCCTCATAAGCTCCGGAATCAACCTGGTGAATCTTCTCTGCATTCCCTCCAAAGCTAATATATCCTTTCTTAAATAAGGGGACCAAAATTGTACGACCTCACCAGTACCTTGTACAATTGCAGCAAGACCTCCCTGCTTTTATACTCCATCCCTCTCACAATAAAGGCCAACATTCCATTTGCCTTCTTGATCACCTGCTGCACCTGCAAACTGAGTTTTTGTAATTCATGCACAAGGACCCCCAGGTCCCTCTGCACAGTGACATGCTGCAACTTTTCACCATTTAAATAATAGTCTATTTTACTATTATTCGTTACAAAGTGGATAACCTCACACTTGCCAACGTTATACTCCATCTGCCAGATCCTTGCCCACTCATTTAGCCTATCCAAGTCTCTCTGCAGACTGTGTGTCCTCCACGCAATTTGCTTTCCCACTCATTTTTGTGTCATCTGCAAACTTTGTTACCTACACTCAGTCCCCTCCTCCAGATTGTTTATGTAAATGGTAAACAGTTGAGGCCGCAGCATCGATCCCTGCGGCATGTCACTAGTCATCGACTGCCAACCGGAAAAGCACCCATTTATTCCGACTCTCTGCTTTCTATTAGATAGCCAATCCTCAATCCATGCTAACACTTTACCCCCAACTCTGTGTACCTTTATGTTACGGCAGCAACCTTTTGTGAGGCACCTTATCGAATGCCTTCTGAAAATCTAAATATACCACATCCACCGGTTCCCCTCTGTCAACTGCACTCATTATAACTTCATAAACATCCAGTAAATTCGTCAAACATGACTTTCCCTTCATGAATCCATGCTGCGTCTGCTTGACTGAACCATTCTTTTCCAGGTCTCCTGCTATTTCTTCCTTAATGACAGATTCCAGCATTTTCTCAACTACGGATGTTAAGCTAACCGGCCTGTAGTTACCCGGCTTTTGTCTACCTCCCTTTTTAAACAGTGGCATTACATTAGCTGTTTTCCAATCAGCTGGCACCTCCCCAGAACATAGAACATTACAGCACAGTACAGGCCCTTCGGCCCTTAATGTTGCGCCGACCTGTGAAACCAATCTAAAGCCCATCTAACCTACACTATTCCAATATCATCCATATGTTTATCCAACGACCATTTAAATGCCCTTAATGTTGGCCAGTGCAACATCAGAAAATCTTGGGCCTAAATTTCACACTGATTGGGTCTGCAAGATTGGCAGATATGGAAGTGGATGTAGAATTCACACTTGGGTGAGACCTCATTGGTAAACACAATTTCACATGGTGAGCAAATTAACACCTCCCTAGCATGAAACACATCTTCCAGTTGGCCTGACAATTGGACAGAGGTGGGAAGTGGTCAGACACCAGGTCTAATTGGGACCTGGCAGGAAATTTAAACACTGTAGAGGCAGCTCCCTGCTGGCCGATGGGAGCTGTAGAGAAGGCTGAGGGCTCTGTCAGCAACCATTAACAGAAGTCTCTTGTTGTCTAGGAATGGCATCAGCTCCTTGAGGGCGAGTGTTGCAGGATGTGGACATCATGTGTGCTGTCAGGTACCATGCACAGACTCGCAGAATCTTTGTCTTCTGGTTGCATACAATCTTAACGTTCATTGAGTGGAACCCCATTCTGTTCAGGAAGGCACCTGGACCACCCACTGATACCTTGATGCCACATGATTGCAGTTGATGGCATCCTGTCTGTAAGAAAAGTCAGCAATCGTTGTGAATCCTCTGGCTCTCTCAGCCTGACTCACCTTTTTTGTCCAGTAATGATGTATGTCATATCCATCTGAAGAAACTGTCAGTAATAGCTAGATGTGACTATGGACAACAGATGCACCTCACAGATCCCCCACCGACCCCTGGAAAGAAGCGGAGGTACTAATGTTGAGGGCCATTGTGACCTTGAGGGCATAAGATGGCCACCTCCTGGAGGCAATCTCTGACTCAAGTATCTGGTGGTGACAGTGTCCCTAGAGAGGCACGGCCTCCGATGACACTGGACCTCAAACATGTTGAAGTGGATAGAACTCTACTTGCGTAGTGGTGTCTTCTGTGGACTCTTCTGCCTTGCATTCCCTGTGCCTGCACCCCTTCTTCCATAGTTCATACCAGTGCCAGGGGATACTGTATTGGCATGACTCTCTCCCCCTCGGGTCTGTACTTACCTGTGCATCCGAAGCCCCCGGCAGTGTCCAGAGCTGTTGTCCCTGGCAATGTGATGTCACACTTGCGTTTAGAAGGATGGGAGTGGGGAGTTCCTAAAGTGAGGGGATAATACAGTGGGAAAGTCTGCTAATGATATTTAAATATATGGTAATGGGGTTCCTGACCTTTCGTTGCAGTCAAAAATCTGACACATTACTATTGGCTTTTCTAAACCTGTTTGAATAGAGAATTCTGTGAAGCTTGAATTAATGATATGTGCTCTGGCACTTGAGGCTGTCAGCACTGAAGGTGACAATGTACCTCAGATTGAACACAAGTACTCTCACACACAAAAGCAAAGGCTACAAAACAGTAGGTCAATAAAAAACAAGTATAGACCTGTTCTCTCAAAATACTGGACTTGGTGCATAATCGTGGTCCCAGTAGACAACAATGCAAAACCCGGTGACTGCATAATATTTTATTTTAATCATCATAATGGAATTGGATTATTAATTGCATGTAACATCATCCTTAAAGCTCTTAGAATCAAGTATTTATGGTGTTATTGCTGTCACTTTGTTTTGGTACTTGGCAGTCTAACAACCGAATGCAATTCTACTTTAGCTTTACTCTGTTCGATGCTATTCAACATTCATAATTTCATAATCTGCATACAATTTTTTTCCCATGGCCATTGCAAATTCAGCAACTGAGAGGATGGTTACTTTGCTGCCAATGACACACCAAGTCATAAACCAGGGGCACGATCTTACTGGCTGCTCACGCCACACTCCAGCTGCAACAAGGTCAGAGAATTTGACGCCCTTCCAAATCTCCATTCACTGCAGCAGCATGGGAAAATCTCGTCGGTGTGAACAGTGATAACATTTGGCCAAGGAATTGGATGAAAATGGCCTCAACGTAACTCTTACTCTACTTTTCCACCTCTCCTGAAAGAAGGTTTCTGACCTATGTTGGTCATGTTCCCATAAAGAGTTAGCTGTGTTGGGAACTAAGTAGCAAGAGATTGAATCTATGCTACATATTTCAACTCTCATGTTCTATCTTAGAAACTACAGATTTAATAAGAAAGTTACCCAATTGATTCCTTACTGAGAAGCTAATATCAAGGTATAAACTGGAAAATCAGATGTCCCATTTTGGTATTCTTACTGAGTAATGCTTTCTGAAGTGCTGGAAAAGTTATTCTACCTCACCTACAAAAGTGCTAATTATCAACATTCACATAAATATTTTAATATATATAGCCTATTATCAAATGTAGTAATTCTGAATTTATCAAGATGCCAGTTTATGTTTAAAACAGAACTACCAAAAATACATCAAGTACACCAATGGACACAATTAACATTTATTGTAGTTTTAGGATTACTGTAATTAAATTATCTGATGAGTTCTCAGTTGGTACAAACCAAGGATGTGTATCCATGAAACTCTTATCTCTGAAGAAAACAGTACAACATAATTAGTAATGAAGATGGTTTAACCTACGTCCAACCTCAACAGACATTGTCTTTGTTTATTTTCTCTAGAAATGATATTTTCACGTGAAAACACAGGCCATATACTGACTTGCTAACTGTAGAGAAATCATCAACAAAAGTGTTTGTGAGTTCATCATAGATAATGAATGGAGGAAACGTTCCCCTGTAGTGAAACGCTGAAAAAAATGGAAATGGTTATCTACAGCAGAAAGTATTCTACCAACCACGGAAAAAGCTGGTAAGCTAAGCTTAATTTAAATGGTCAGTTTGCCAACTAAATCAAAGAGGCATTTATTTAATCAGCAGCATTCAATGTTGTATATTTTATACCTCAGAACGATGTAGAGATGATACCCCAGTTATATGTGTATAGTAGTAATTTACGCTTTAAAATGTCTGCTCCATGCACAAACTGCTAGCTTTCAGCAACTTCTACAGTTTGTTTATTTTTCTCTGAGTCCACACCTAAGCTTAACCAATCAAGTACAGTGAGCGTCAACAGTAAACAGACTCAGAGTTGTGGTTGCCCATAATCAACTCTCTACGAAAGTAGGGGTATTAAAGTAAGTCAGTAAAAATGCACCTAATGCATCACTTGGATTTTAATTTCTATTCTGTCTGGTTTCTGTTGGATTAAGGGAGTTAAAATACTCCCTATCTGTGGGTAAAACATTTCATCTCTTCAGGTTTTGTTTATTGAAAACCTGTGCCTTTACTAGAAAAAGAAGAGGTTTCCGGCTGGTTTCTTCATCATACCCTTCCTTCAAAGAAAAATTGCTGCTTGTGGGAAGTTGCCATTCATAATCAGGCTGTCACATTTGTCCATATAGCAACAATGACTGCATACGTGACTCACTTCGAAAGATTTAGAAGATGCAATAAGGCAGTATGTTAATACAAGTCCTTTGCCTTCAGTCTTCTATGTTTGTAGCCTAAAGTCATATTGGCTGCTTACATCTGCATCATCTATGCCTCGTGGCATTTCAGGAATCTGGATCACGCACCACTTCAATTTTCTTTTTACTGTTGAAACCCAATTCAACTCGACGAGTCTCTCTTCATTATCTCTGTGGAGTGCCTGGGGATGTTTTTTGCTATGTAAAATGCACTGCAGAGCGGCAAGTTTTGTTGCTGCTAAATGATAGTCAAATGTCATCTAATAATTTTGCTGAAGTTTATCAGCTTTGTTGATAACCGGAAACTTGCATGCAAAATCTTTTATTTCCTCTGTTAATCAAAAAGGAGATTTAAATTGTAAAGTATTCTGTGCATCCAGGTCGGGCCTTGGAAAAACAAGGTACATGTTTTCTGCTTCACTGGTTATCTGTCACAACTGGCAAAAACCACAATGTTGTAACTCCTGTTATTGCTGTTAAAATGTAGCTAATTTTTGATACTGGTAAGTTTAGATCCAATTGGCAGCACAACTCCTTTCCCAAATACTAAGTGTCACCCTGTTCACACAGGTACTTACTGAGCAAACTTTAGTTTGACGTTCCTTTTAGGGTGGGGGCAGGGGAGACAGAGAACTTGTTGACACATCCTGTTATTCACAGTCCAGATGCTAAAATAGTTTTTATTCATCATGTAAATGTCTACCAACGCCTGTCCAGTTATTTCTTAACTTCCATTTGCCTACATTAAAGTCCATCTAGCATTCATACTTACCTGCTGAGCACATTTGAAATAAATGTACTTATTTATTGAAAAAGTGCTTCCTCTGCTGAAGTTGATGATGAGATATATTTATATACATGTTTATATATGAGTACATATGACAACAGTTCCATTCTGTCCTCATGTGCCCAATTGTGTGAAAAAGACCCTATCTGTTACAGTTGTAAGGAAAAATGAAATGTAAGGATTAAAATCGACCTGCTAAAGGAACTCACAGGATTCATTACCAGACTTTGAAACAGAGACCTAATCAGTAAATAATTCAATGCCACCATCACATCATTGATTATGTCTGTTGGTAAAATTCTTCAGCTTTATGTTCTATTTCACTGTTAAATTAATTTAATTTCATATTTTGAAACTAGCATGACCACTGTAACCAATTATGAGGAAGCTCATTCAATGAGTTTAAGGTGGTTCTTCCAGCTAACAAAAGAAGCCTAACAATATCTGTACATGCAATTGGAACCAACAACAAGGTGCATTTCTGTATAAGCTTCAACAAATCAAGAGTACCAAAGCACTTCCCATTTCACATTGTATCAACTGGGAGTCCTGGAGAGAATACCCATACCACCGTCTCATTAGATTTTGAGCAACTCTTTGAAAGTTGAGAGAGATTCAGGAAGGTTTACAGCCCTACAGGGCAAATCCCAGAGGGCAGGATATTGCAAGATAGTGGGCAGAATTTTCAGTTTTTCCTTCTTAGTGCTGGATCAGGCGAGAAAAGTGGTGCGCAGCATGCCGGCCGAACAGCTGGCTTTTCTCATCATATTATCCATCACTTAAGAAGAAAAATATTGTCAAGATGTGCTTCACGCTGTCAAGCTGGCAGGACAGGGCTTAAAAGAGCTGGCAAAATTGACTTTCCAGAGACCGGGATACCCTTTTTAAAGGGCATCCTGATCGCCAGTTAAAAACGATGATAAACTCCCACTGTCACCCTGGGCAAAGAGACCCTTCCCTCTCCCTTGTCACCTGCACTGGGAACATTCACCCTCCCGTCCCCATTCCCCACACCTTACCCACCTTACAGCTTCCCAAAGGAACATCCTCCCACTCCCTGGCACCATCTTGGGGCAATGCCATATCCCTTTTCCCTCAGGGACTATATTTACCTGTGTCTGGTCTCTTCACCTGGTTCATGTTGGTCCAGATCTGTTGTGAACCTTGCTGACATGATGTCATGCAATGTGGAGAGAAATTCCAATGTGGGGGGACAGTACAGTGGGCAAACCTGATAATGAGAGGAAAGTGTATTTAAATGTAGCTACCGACCTTCCTGGGTGGGAACTTCATCACGTCAATGGAAGTGGTTGGGAACAAGCACACAGAGATCTCTTTCATGAGAATCTTGTTGTTGACCTTTCGTGGGATTTTGTGCCCACAATTTCATTTATGCTCACATTTGCCATGGGTGAAAAGCCTGGGCTAAGGTCTCTGCCATTGATAGTGATACAAGGGAAGAGGCCAGAATTAAAAGAATGGAGGAGGCATGTCTAGATGTCAGACTAGAGAAGGTCGCAGAGCTATAAGAGAGCTAAGGAACAAAGTTAAGAATCAACATACAAGTGGTAGGGGATTTTGTGGTGGTTAATGTATAAAACAACAGTGTTTGATGCTGGTTTGCAGCAATTTGTTTCGAGGCCAAATACAAAGCTGGCACTTGTAATTACTGTACCTTCATATTTTAAGGTGAAATATCGATTTGAGGAAGGACAGGAAAGTCAAACAAGACTTCACCTTTGCAGAATTATATAAAAGTAATGTATGATTTCCCTTGGCATGTCTGAAATGTTGTGTATTAGAAGGTTAAGTTCAGTTGGAAAGTAACATTACAACAATGAACATTAATTGTATTCCCTGATGTGGAGTTCCTCAGTGATTCCATAATTTTTCAATATACCAATTACCATCTGGCATTATTCACAGCACATATACCAGCATTTAGAAAATGACTGAGTCTCTTCACTGGAAGGCTAGAAAAGTCCAATAACTTTTCTACTTGCAAAGTTAAGAGGGTATATTTCCCATTGATAATAGTATGCGATGATACATTTTGGGAAGGCAAACACGGCAAGAGCATACACAATGATCAATAGGATTTAGGGAAGTATAGCGGAACAGAGGGGCCTTGGAATGCATGGCCATAGGTCCTGAAAGTAGCAGGACAGGTAGATAAGGTGGTTAAGAAAGCATATGGAATATTTGTCTTTATTAGCTGAGGCACTGAACCTAACAGCAGGGAGACTATGGTGAACTTGTCTAAAATGCTAGTTCAGCCACAACTAGAGTACTTTGTGCAGTTCTCGTTGCCACAGCATATTAAGGATATGACTGCAGTTAAAGTGGTGCAAAAGAGATTCACCAAGGTATTTTCTGGGCTGGAGCATTCTAGCTATGAAGAGAGATTAATTGGGTTGGGGTTGTTTTCCTTGTTTTAAGTGTTGCCCCTGCAGAAAAACCTATGAAATTCCTGTCAGGTGGGTCGATGTGATCCAGGTTGCAATCCACCCACACTTAGTCATTTTTAAAAGTCAGAGGTAAGAGTGAAACAGCGCAGAGAGAGATAGAGAAGTGAATGAAAACAGTGGGGTGTGGGGAGCCACGAGAGTAGCAGCGGGGCATGGGGAGCCGCAAGAGCAGTGGCGGAGTGTGAGGAGCAATGAAAGTGGGGGCCAGAGGAGCCGCAAGAACACCAGTAGGGCAAGAGGTGTCTCGCGTCTAGGTTTGATAACGTGGATCTGGTAAAGCATTAGACGCCCATGGTTGGTTGTCCAGGTATTATTTTTACACACCATGCATCAATATTTTCAGTAACTTGGATTCCATTTACATATTTTGTCTGTGCATCTAAGTATGTAAGCTTCTGATTGGGTCAACCTGAGTTTTGCAGCATATGGAATGACAAGATCTGCAACTTGAACTGCTTCATGCTCATTTCATTTGATTTCCAGCCTAAAGGAGTTAGTCTTCTCATTTTAGAATGCCACTGTTGATATAATGTTGCTTAATTTTTACGCTAACAAATTCAACAAGGTCAATTATTCAATCATAAAATGTTGACGTTATCAACTTTTGAAAATATTGAAGTGAATCTTTTGAGATGGGATTATTGATGAATTGATCTCTCATTGCTGGGACCTGGGGAAATTAATTTTGGCAGTGTCAATCCAATATGCATGGAGACACAGCACAAAAGGTGAACCTAATATGACATACAGTTCTCAACCTCATTCATAAAGTAATGGGATGTGTGGTGGAAAATGGGAAAAAAAAAGTCTCATTGGTGTCGAGTGGGAAATGGGATGATAGTGGATATTCTTCAGAGATGTGGGTTAAGCCACTATTTTGAATTGACTGCCATTGTGTCTCACACAAATGCTCTCAGTTAGTCTTGCTGCTCCTAAATCCATTCAATGCTATTAGCATATTCAATTGTGAGACACTGCTTGATAAAAATATTCTAGTGTAGCTCCTGAATGTTTCTACATTCAACTTCATCTTTGGGTGACAGCGTGTACAGCTGAGTAGAATTATGGAAGCTTCAGCACAGAAGGAAATCATTTCAGTTATCATGCCTGTCTCACATTGGAGCCATCTACTCTATTCAAATTTATGTGCTTTTCTTGTAGCCTTTAATATTTTCTTCTAGTCTTTAATATTTTCTTCTTCAAGCCTTTATATAAGTCACTGCAGTTGCTGTGACTGACTTGGCTTCAATAGCCACTTCTGACAATAAGTTCCATATTCGAATAATCTTGAATAACAATTCAAAACGTTTCTTCCCACCACTCCCTTGATTTTTTTTAAAGTCAGTGATACACGGATAAGCAATTATAATGATTCACTGAAGAGCAAAATCTTTGAAGACTTCCACTGACTGTTGAACTGTAGTCAATTCAATACTTATGAATAAAACTGGTCTCCTGCAGGAAACCAATGGAAAGTCTGTAGGTTTCTCACCTCTTCCCCCTCCCAATGCCCAATTTTTAAAACTTAATTGTAACCTAAAGTTAAAAAGTTTATTTATTAGTCATAAGTAGTCTTACATTAACACTGCAATGAATTTACTGTGAAAATCCCCTAGTCGCCACATTCCGGCATCTGTTTGGGTACACCGAGGGAGAATTTGGCATGGCCAATTCACCTAACATGCACATCTTTGGACTGTGGGAGGAAACCTTGAACATTTGTAATGTATCATTTTTTTACATAGCTGACTATAACTTGGATTGAACATTTTTCCGATTTTGGTAATAAGAAAAGCATTGACCCAGGGCTTTAATAATCATTGTGAACAAAACTGTTAATGGCAATTATAAAACATCACCATCAGTTAAATGTTAGGTACTTGGTTTGACCCCTTTCTGCCAATCATAAATTCTGGAGTGCCCCTGGACAAGAGTTGAAAGACAGCATTTTGTATTACTTTTGTCAGGGCTCACCTTCAGAGTTAAAAAGGTCATTCTGAGTTGTGAGAGATTGCTGAAGTTCACCAAGAAACTTCAACTTAAGATCTGTTGGGAGTAAAACCAAAATGAAAAGATACAAGATGGTTACCTGGCACAAAATGGACTCTGTGAAAAAACATTAAGATGTGCTGACTTAGGCACAGACATTGCACAACGAGTTAAACTCTGTTCATGTCTACTACAGGAAATAAATCTGACCTTGAGGCTCAGATGATTACCTTAGCTTGAGATAAGGCAGAACCAAAACAATGAGTTTTATTAACAAGATCAGTCATTGAAAGAAGGGCATAAACGTATAACGATGTGCTAACTGCTAATGTATGTACTTGTCTACTCTCCGAAATGTATAACGACTTGATAACTGCCAATGTCCATACTTGTCCACTATTTGAAAATATATAAAAGAAGCTCAGCTGCCATTTTAAAGTTGAAAGATGACTGCAAGCACTGCGGAGGGCCCATGGCTTCTCCCAAAGCTTTGTCCAATAAACTGCATGTTGAATCTTTAAATCTGACTCTGAGTGGTGATTTTCCCACAACAGATCTGTACTGCACCCCAGATTAAATCTTCTTTGTAAATTCAAACTAGATATCTGAACATGTTCAAACAGCACAGCATGACAGATGAATATCTCAGTTAAGAGTTGTTGGAAACATAGAAATACTGCAGCACAAACAGGCTCTTTGGCCCACAAGTTGTGCCGAACATGTCCCTATTAGGCTTATCTATAACTCTCTATCTTACTAAGTCCTATGTACTTATCCAAAAGTCTCTTAAAAGACCCTATCGATTACACCTCCACCACCACTGCTGGCAGCCAATTCTACACACCTTCGTGTGAAAAACTTACCCCTGACATCTCCTGGCACTTTCGAGTCTATTTTGGTGATAATAATAAAGGATTATAATGGAAGAACAGAACAATAAAGGAATGCCAAATAATATTTTTCTCAACTAACTACAAATTGCACTGCCTACTCTGTAAATCTTATCAACGCTGCTGCAATATAAAACAATGATCTACTCATATAACTTTTCACAGTTCCCCTCAAGAAAGACAGTTTATTACCTGAAACACAAAACACTTTATATCAATCAAAATTAAGTTCCATTAAGTCATTTTACAATTTACCAAAGATAGGGAAGGAAGAACAAGAGTTACTGCATTTTGCACAAAGTTGGTAATTTGAAGATCAGTTGTGTGAGATTTATGTAATTTTGAGAAGCTTTTTTTTCAAGCTTCAGATCAATCTCATTTTCATATCAATGAAGGAAGGTTTCACCATTAACCAGCACAATCAAGTAGAACTTAAATGTAATAGTTAGTCTATAGATAGACCAAGCAAGATGTACACATTGTAATATTGGCCGCAATTTTTCAGCCACATCGCATTCAGTGCAGATCACGTTGGAGTGGTGTATGGTCGGAGAATCGTGAGTGAGGAGTCTAGTGCATTTAGCGGTGGCATGACCCCCGCTGGGATTCTTTCAGCCACCATGCCAATGTCTGTGGAGGGCATGTGGGAGGAGCTGTCTCTGTGCACTAGTAGATGGGAGGTGCCATGTGCAATGGCTCCCCAGTGCTCTGCAGAAAATATTATTCGAGAAGTTGATCCATTGCTCTATCGACCTGGCCAGATAAAGAAATGAATTTCACACTGATTGACTGAAAACTGAACTTTAGGACTTGTTTTGCGGTTAACCTAAAGATCAACTTTAAGTGCTATGGTTTACATGTGAACAAAGAATGAAAACAGAAGCAATTGAATAAGTTTGCAAGATTTGAAGTAGCACAAGTTGTTTTAGTAAAATGATAACAGCTTTCAGAGCCAGAACTATCTCTGTATCCAAGATAACAAAATTTCTTATATATTCAAAACTTCATAGGATGTCAGAAAATGCCAATACGTGAAATATATAAAATAGTTACACCTTGCATAAAACAGAGTTACATTATTGCCAATATATAATTCAGGAGATTATTTCTTCTGCTTTTGACATCAGTCAGGCAATGTTCAGGATAATCAAGTATAGATACAGCCAAATCAATAAGCTGTTGGCAAAGAGGTACCATTTAAAATTTTTATCCTTGCTTTCAAATCTCTCCATGGCTTGTATCATCAGGAGGACAGACCCCACCAGAGGTGGTAGTAGATGGGTGGGAACGATTGGCCCTGGAAGTCCTTCACAATACTTGGAAAAATCACCAAGCTTAACAAAGACATAGAATTTACACTTTGTAGGGAAACTTCAATATCCATGACCAAGAGTGCCTCAGAAGCAGCACTCCTGACTGAGATGATCAAATTTTGAAGGATGTATCTACTAGTCTGGCAACATGTAGGTGAGAACACTAAAAGAAGGCAAAGCAAACTTAATCTCATCTACACAAATCTACTTGTCTATAACAGGAAGTGACCCCTGCACAAACCTAACAGAGACAAAGTTCCACCTTCACAATAAAGACATTTTCCATTGTGACACCACCATTCTGATAAATGAAATAGATTCAATACATATTTAGCATCTCAAAACTGGACATCCATTAGGTGTTGTGGGCCATCAGAAGCAGCAGAATTGTATTCAATCACAATCAGTAACTTAATAACACAGCATGTCCCCTACTCTATTATTATAATCAAGCTGGTGGATAACACTAATTCAATGTAGGATGTAGGAAAACATGCCAGGAACACCACCAGGCTTACCTAAAATGAGTTGCTAACCTGATGCAACTAAATGCATACTAAACAGCAGGTGCAACATGTTGTAGACAGACCAAGCTGTCAATGAATCAGATAACATTTTGAAGTTGTGCCATATGTAGTCAAGAATAGTGATGGACCATGGATCAACTATTCAGACAAGGTTCCACAAATATCCACAACTGAAATTGCAGCACAAAAGACCAAGTTAAGGCATTTGAAATCATCTTCAGCCAAAACCACTGCACAGATAATTCATGTCAGTTTTCCCCCCATCCCTCTGGGACCCCAGCATAACGCAATTTTCAGTCAATCCAATTCACACCACGCCACATCAAAAAATGGCTGAAAAGTGCCTGACTATGGGCCTTCACAACTGAATATTGTCACTCCATAACCAGCCACACCCTTAGCCAAGCTGTTGCGGTACAATTAAAACTCTGGCATCTACTCAGCAATGTGGAAAATTGTCCAGATATGTCCCTTTAAAGCAGGACTAATGCAATCCAGCTAATTATATTTGTCAGTCTACTCTCAATCATCAGCCAAGTGATGGAAGGAGTCGCCAACAGAATTATCAAATGGTATTCACTCAGCAAGAAGCTTGCTGCCCTCATCAAAGTCGTAATTACTGTTTGCAAATAGTAGAAGCCACAGCACTGAAGCACTCAAATAGTAACAATCTGCCAAAGTGAAATAACCCATTTATTGCTACTCACTTTTAATGTCGTTTAATCAGTCCTTTATCCCTAGGCTAATATATTATTCCCAATCCCATTAGCCCTTATCTCATGTAATGATCTATTGGTTCCCCTTTATCTATCATGATAGTGACAACCTCAAAAACTCTAATTAGATTCTTAAGCACAATTTCTCTTTCATAAAAGCATATTGATTCTGCCTAGTCATATTACAATTTTCTAGATGTCTTGCTGCCACTTTCTCAATAATGGATTCTAGCATTTTCCCATAACGACGGGTTAACTGTTTTTGTTTTATCCCTCCTCTTTTGAATAGTAGTGCACTGTTTGCTATCTTCCAATCCTTTGTGACCTGTCCAGAATCTAGGAAATGTTGGTAGATCATGACCAATACATTCAACAACTTTACCTTCACCTTTTGTAAGAATTTCAGGATGTAGGCTATTAGGTCCAGGGGATTTGTTGGCTTTCAATCTCATTAATTTCTTCAGTACTTTTTCATCACAAGTATTAAACATTTTAAGTTCCTCAATCTCATTTGACCCTTTGACCAGCTGGGGTGGCACAGTGGCACAGTGATTAGCACTGCTATCTCATAGTGCCAGGGACCCGGGTTAGATTCCCGGCTTGAGTCACTGTCTGTGTGGAGTTTGCATGTTCTCCCCCTGTTTGTGTGAGTTTCCTCCAGGTGCTCTAGTTTCCTCCCATAGTCCAAAGATGTGCTGGTTAGGTTGATTGGCCATGCTAAATCCCCCTTAGTGTCAGGGGTCTAGCTAGGATAAATGCATAGGGTTCTGGGGATAGGGCCTGGGTGGGATTGTGGTCGGTGCAGACTCATGGGCTGAATGGCCTCCATCTGCACTGCAAGATTCCATGAGAATTTTCACCTTCGTGTTGATAAATGTGAGTTGGGCTGTTTCACTACTTCTGAAAGTTATCCATTCACCCTGAATTTTCGTCTATGGGAATCAGAGGTGAGGGTGCTGGAGTCATGTACTCCACCTCCTGAAGCAGGTCCGAGATGGGAACAGAGGCAGAAGATAGGAGGGCCAGCAAGTTAGTAGGTCTTCCCCTGTTTATTAGGAAATGGACCCAGTTCTCTGCTTATTGTTAGACCCCCTGAGTCTCACCCTGCCCACCCCACAACCCCATTCATCCTGCATGCCACCATCCATCCTCCATAATTCCTTGCATTCCCTTGCCCTCCTATGCACCTACCATTCCCTCTCCATGAACCTATGCATAATCTGTAATCACTCACCACTATTTACCATATATAGAACTCAGGAGCCACGTCAGGATACTGGGGAGACTTTAAAATGCCCAGGCAATTAAAAAAACGAATCAGCCATTCAAGCTACAATTGCAAAAAAAAAGAGCTCTCTTAGAAGCTTATAAAATTGTCTATCAATCACAGCTATTGTAAATCCTCTTGAAATACACCAGGCAGAATTTTACTTGTTCTTTATAGAGTGTCTAGTGGGCAGGGAAAGTGTGGTTGAAGCCACCAGCAACGATGGTAGCTTTCTTTGCCATATTGTGAGGAATTGGCGCATGAAAACTGAAGGGCTGGCTCCCACAATGCTACAGTGTTGGGCGAGCAATGATTAAGTCTGCTCCACCAGCAAGTTTTTTTTTAAAAAGATCAGAGCACATTTTTAAAAGCTTCCCCAATGCATAAAAACTAAAATGGAACCCCTCCCCCTCCCAATCAGCACGAGCTGCAGGCATTGACTGGTCATGACCCTCTCCCCCTTGAGCAAAACACTTGCCCAAGTTCCTCCAGCGGGTCTTCCTACCAGGTGCCTGCCTTGGGAGACCAGTCGTAATTCATGCTGATGGGCCTTCATGCCAATTTTAAAGCATTACCCAACCGGGGGGTGAGGGGAGACTGGTAATGATCGGGCCTGATAATGACATGTATACATATTATAATGGGGTTCTTGACACTGAACATCAGCATTTCCATTACAGTACTACTGGGGGTTGTGGACGATCACAAGATTTTTCATTCTTGTCACCAAACCCACCCGAGAAGAATAGGAGCAGAAAATACTGGCTACTCTCCCACCTCAAGCGCTCATTAATCTGTTAAAATAAAGAAATAGCCATTCAAACACCTCTTCAAAAAATTAATTCTAGTATTTCTTCATATTACTGTCAAACAACACACAAAATCACTCTAGAGGTATGCAACCCCATCAAAGCTAAATCCATTGGTGGGGTTTGGAATTCAGCCATGAATTCATGGGATTGCACTACACGACTGAATAAAGGAAAATGACAGTGCTCAACACAATTGAACCTTGCGAGGTGACTGAGCAGATGCCTTCTGCACCCTCCATCTGCTTTTTTCTTTCAAAGGATCAACAGAATTTTAACCATAGACATCTGAAAAAGACTGAAAAGATGCCAAAGTCTCAACAGATCTCTGGTATTTAAAGCAATATAAAACAAGAATTAATGTATGGATGACCCATTTAAATCCAATTAAGTCAACACTGTTGAATGTATAATAAAACTTTATGTATTCGATAAAATATTTCAATGAATTTAAACACTTCCATTGTGCTGCTCGACATCATATTCACTTATTTGTTTAAGGACAGAGCCTTGTGATCACTCAGCTGAACTTTATTTATTACATGAACATTGCAATGAAGGTACAGTGAAAATCCTCTAGTCGCCACACTCTGGCACCTGTTTGGGCAGACTGAGGGAGAATTTAGCATGGCCAATGCACCTAACCAGCACGTCTTTCAGATTGTGGGAGGAAACCACAGCACTGCATTAAACACATACTTAAATCATCATACAAGATTATGACATTTGAAATTGGCAGGATCTTTTAAAATTACCTGTCAAAAGATAAATGACTTCACAGCAAGCTTCCCCAAGATTCACAAATTAATTTACCTGGTGTCATTCCCACAGCCTTTAAGAATCCACTTGCCTTGACGGAAATGATAATGTCAGGAAAAATTACATTTGCGGCAGGGATTTAAATGATGACCCAATGTCGCTTTACACAATGTTGGGTCATGATGCACCACATTTCCCATCTTGGGAAAAAGGTGCCAATCGGGTATTGACAGGCAAGTTTGAAATTGCAGCCCCACTCACCTCCAGTTTCTACCTCCAGCACGGGTTTGCTTAGCATTGAGATTTAACAATCCAACCCAAAGTATTTCTTTAATGAATCTGCCATTTTCTTATTCTCCATTGTAATTTTAGCCTCTAAATGACACATTTCACTTTTGTTACTCTTCTTTTTTCCAAACTTGGAGATGATCATAGCTCAGTGGCAAGCAGCTCTGTCAGTGCCTGTCCTACCCACCCGAACAGCAGGATCCCGCGCCAGATTCTGTGCTTAGAACCTCATTAATTATGCACAAGCGTGTTCCCCTCAGTGACCTGGCAGGCCAGCAGCTGATTCGCCCATCAGCTGGCAGGTCCGAAGTTCCGAGTGCCATATTTTATCATAGAATCTCTATAGTGCAGAAGGAGACCATTCGGCCCATCGGGTCTGCACCGACCACAGTCCCATAGGTCTGTAACCCCACATATTTACACTGCAAATCCCTTTGACACTAAGTGACAATTTAGTATGGCCAAACAACCTAACCCACACATCTTTGGAGTATGGGAGGAAACCGGAGAACACAAAGGAAACCTGAGGAGAACGTGCAAACTCCACACAGACAGTTACCCAAGCCAGGAATCGAACCTGGATCCCTGGCGCTGTGAGGCAGCAGTGCTTACCACTGTGCCACCACATCAACACACTTGTAGCACTCTCTCCAGGCTACCTGTCTTCACCAGTCCATGTAGGTTCTCAAACTCAAAGTTAGGTTCTATCCTATTCATGATCCTGTGGATATCCCTATGATGCACCTCTCTCTTCTGCACACACAGATCACACAACTGCACAGCATGTTGTTGCTGACATGAATAGTGATGTTTTCCTCTGCTGTGCTGTCAAGCACATTCAGTACACGTCCCTTCCGAATCTCTCCAGCTTGAATGCCTCCAAAGTGAGGAAAAAAACTGTATCTCCACTCAAACCTTCTGTCAGGTGTTTGTCAGAGGAAGCTGTGACATTGGTTGTGATAAGGAACTCTTATTAATGTGGGATAACAACAATTTTAAACACCTACCAGAACTTCAGCCCCACTGAACCCAATGTAACCAATGCTGCACATGTTAAACCCAAGGTGAAATTAGAATCTATTTCCAAAACACTCACTGACATTTCGCAATGATATTAATTGCAGCATAACTATCCATCTTTGTACAATAACTAAATCCCCTATTTTGGCACATAGAGCAGGAGGATTTTCCAAGTAACTTAGCAAACATTTATTCCTTGCCCAACGCCGTCAAAGCAGATTAAATATTCGTTTATCTCACTTGTTCTCCCTGGGACCTTAATGTAGACAAATTGGTTGCTATGTCTGGCAACGAAACAACAGTGACTATGCTTCCAAAGCAATTTTTTGGCTGGCAGGTGCTTTGAAGACTAGGGAGGACATGAAAAGGACTACATAAATACAAGTTCTTTCTTTTACGCTGTCATTCACAAGTAAAGCACCAACAAATTGGAGTTCGGAAGTGGCCTATAAAAAAAAGTCCAGAAGTCTTGTTGGGCCCGCAAGAGAGAAAGTGAGTGCCGGGTATTTTAGGGAAGGAAAGATGAAAGATACTTTGATACTGTTTACGGAAGGGTCATAGAAGTGAAGATGGGGAAGAATAACAGGACATGAGCAGAAGCCAGCAGCAGTGCCTGTGAGTAGGGGATGGTTGCTCTTGTGTAGTGTGGTGGTTATGCGGAAGGGCGGGAGAGGGAAGGCCGGGGTGGGGGTGGGGGGGAGGTAGGAGAGACAGAATTTGGAGGGAAACATGAATTTGAGGCAGATGAGAAGCAATACTGTGGTTGGTAAAGTAAAGTAGAAAGGGATACTTGGAAGAGAAGGGGAAAGCAAGCACGACCTCAGATCATCTACAAAATAAGCCTTGGGCAATGAAAACTTGTATCTTCTTTCCCTTTTTCTTGCAGTTGAAATGAGTATATGTAAAGTATACCTATAGATTAAGTTAGAAGTCTATGTGCCACAATATTTTTGGTGCAATTATCAGATTTAACAGAGCTGCTTTTAAGTTTGCAGCCATTTGAATGGCTTCTATTACCTATGTCTGACTACTACTGCTGGAAAGTACACATGTACATCTGGTGGGCCCAGCCTTGATGTCCTCCATGATCAGATAGATACTTACATACTAAGTCCACATGCAATTGTTCAATTGGATACACTGCTAGAAGACTGCAAGCACTAGTACCTCAACATAAACCAGCACCTTGAAAAAAAGGAGCAGGGAGGATTGGGTGTAAACAGTCTCAAGGAATCATAAATTTCAAAGTTCATTAACACAATGCATGCAATAAGATCATCTTACGGCATCTCTATTTTACCTCTTGTTGGGCCACAATGCGAAAACAAAACAGACTGAATGCAAATAACGTAAATTATGAATAAGGCCATGGAAAGCAGCAGATTAATGGATGGAAAATCTCATGGAGCCTCCTGGCTTGTGTCTGAAACTTCACTATGTGCTCTTGGTCTACACCAGGAACATGGATTTGTGGAATTTCTATAAAATGCTCTTGGGGTTGTCCATGCTGCACGAAGATAACACTGTCCCATTAATGACTATGAGGAGATTCTCCTAGCCCACTGCATTACTTTTGTAGCACAGTGCGCCGGGAGACTCAAGTGGAGGCCATTTTGTAGGCACTCCGCTGGGTGCCACATTCTCCCCGAGTCTCTGGAGCCAGATTTCCAACGCTATCAGCTCCATGCTGATTTCTGGACCAAAACTGTATAAATTACGTAACTTAGAATTTAAATCTATTTTAAATATCATTAGCGAGCCCGGGACTGATAATCACCAGGTCCGCTAGCGTCTCCACCTTCAATCAAGAACTGTTCAGTCTAGGAGGGTTTACTATAATTCCTCACCACCAGGGGTGGGTAGGCGCTGCGAAATGAGAGGGGGGGGGTGTGGGAATCGAGGCGGGCAGGGTTGAGGCTGGCCCGGACACCTTTGGGGTCAGAGGGCCAGTTATTGCAGGATTTTGCGGGATTGGCTAACAATCGAGAGGCCTGCAGACCGGGGCTACTGCGTATGCATCGATCTCAGCGCTGACAGATCAGCGCATGCACAGTGGCCCACTCAATGCTATCTGCTGGCCTCTCCAGCAGGAATAGACCCCACCCACAGACTTTTCGCCAGATTTGCACTAGTGCACTCTGCAGTGCGTGGAGTGTTGGTGGTTTGTTTTGCAACTCCCAGTGAAAAAAAACAGTGGGATTTACTCCAGTTTTTATGCGAATTCAACACTTGAATTCTTTTGGAAGAATCGCCCCCTATTTAACTTACATTTTATACTTTTTGTCCACTTTAATGTTTTGATGAGCTAAAATCAAAATTTAAACACTGAGTAGTAGAAAAATGCTCACTGACAGCAATAACAACCTATGGTAGTTATGCTTTTAGAGGTTTTGTAACACACCTTGGCAGAGAACCAGGGAACTGTCAAGTAATATGTAGGCTACTTTGCAACTTGAATTCATTATAATTATATACTCTCAAGATGCAGGTGCAAACTGGTAAGCTACACAAGAATTTTGAATGCCTGAAGTACGTAACTTACATTCATACATTTATGAAGGAATGTACTGTCATCTTGTTTAGGTGAAATAAATTGCAAATGTTACACGTGCACAAAGCACATAATTTTCCACTTATCCTCTACGATATCTGTACTCATTTAATTCAGGCCTATTGGGCATGCCTGATTTTAATTGCTCTATCATTGGTGGCTGTGCCTTCAGCTGCCTCAACTATGGGAATTCCCTCCATAATCCTCACCAAATCTGCTTCTCTTACTTCCTTGAAACCACTTTCTTTGACCAAACCTTTGGTCACCCATCATAATATCTCTTCACATAGCTCAGAGTCATTTTTCTTTACTTTATTCTGCCCTGTGAAGTGCCTTGGGATATTTTATTACCGTAAAGGTGCTATGTGAATGTAAACTGTTGTTGCACATTACATATAAAATCATTTCATATATAACAATATTGTATTTGACAAGCTGGTATTTCCTCTCCTGGGAACAAACAAAAGCTGGAATTTTGTAGGCGAAGAAACCTGCAGGCATTTGTTCCTTCTAGCTAAGTGCTATAATTCTTATTTATTTCTACACAGTTGTCAACCTATTCCAGTACCACTATAGAACAGGTTACGTGGAAAATCTTAACCTGCTTCCTTCAGATACTGAATGGATCAATACTGTTACTTCCAGGATTTGGGCCAGTACACACTTAGGATGTCAAGTCCAAATGTGTTCTTCCGGAGATGTCCAGTTAGAAGGTGCATATTCTTGGACCAGAGCAAGCAAGGCAATCTTCAGTCAGTCATTCTCTCCTTACCTATATATTTCCAGTATTGCCATAATTTGTAATGAAAATAGCCTTTTTTTGGATGTAAAGGGAATCAAGGGATAGGGCTGGGAAGTGGAGTAGAAGATCAACCATGCTTTGTATTGAATGGCAGAGCAGCCTCAAGCGGCTTCATAGCCTACTCTTGCTTTTAGCTTTTAAGTACTGATCATCATCCAGCAATCACCACCAATATTCAGTTACCAATCAACAGCAGTAGTGCTGAAGTGCACATGGGAATAATCTCACTATTACAGGTTGATGTTATGTCCTCTTAATTTTAGTATCTTCTTTCTTTATCATACAGCCTTCAATTCCCACTTCATGTTTTTAGCTTTGTATTCAAACCTCATCCACATTACATTTCCATCCTCCACTACTGAGGCCTCAAATTTGCCAGAATGATTCTGCATTATACATTACTGTCTCATCCTGTGGGTCCTGTGAGTACTGCTTTCATCAATCTGTTCATACATTGAGTAGGCTGAATTCTGTGAGTTGAAAACTGAAATTGATAATTGTACAACAATGTGGCAAATTGCATTTCAGTCTCACTTCAGAACAATGTAAAAATACAATGTAATGAAAAACGGTTCATTAGAGATAATGTAGAATCGTTAGTGTTCTTAAGAACCATTAGTACTGCTTCTTAATGTGTCATACTGCATTAGTAATGCTTTAATTAATTATGTTGCCTTGTACAAATTAAATAGTAATTTATTGACTTAACACTCTCAGTGCCATGGGTGAGTTTACTTCTCCAGGCACTTTTGAGCTACGTGGGTTGTTGATAAATACACAGGAGGAGGACTTTTCAAACTCTCACTCAACAAAGATTGACCTGGTTACACATATGATGTGGACATGTCAACCTTGTTCCAAGTCCACGCATGAAATTGGACAAAAACAAGAGATGATACACACTGGTGCAATCAATATATATGAACATATGAAATAGGTACAGAAGTAGGCCATTCAGTCCCTCAAGTCTGCTTCACCAATCGGTAAGATCATGGCTGACCTGTGTTTCGAGTTCAATATTCCTATCTACTCCCAATAACTTTTGATTCCTTTGCCTCACAAGAATTGTTCCAAAGTCGAACCTCTAAGAAAAAAAGATTATCCTCATTTCTATCGTAAAAGGGTGACTCCTAATTTGATAACAATATCCCCTAGTATGGGACACACCCACAAGCATCACAGCCACCTTGGCAAGACCATTCAGCACTTTATATACTTCAATTAAGTCGCCCTCACTCTTCCAAAGTCCTGTGGAATCAAGCCCAGTCTGTCTAACCTTTCCAGACAAACTGCTTATTCCAGGTATTAATTCAATAAACCTCCTCTGAACCACCTCCAATGTATTTACATCCTTCCCTAGATAACGAGACCAACACTGCACACAATATTCGAGCTGCAGTCTCATCAATGCCCTGTATAACTGAAGCATGACATCCATGCCTTTATGTTTGATTGCTCTTATAATTAAAGATAACATTCAATTAGACTTCTTAATTACTTGCTGTACCTACAGATTAATCTTTTGAGACTCACCTAGATCCCTCTGCATCTCAGAATTCTATGGCCATTCTCCGTTTAAGTAATACTCTGACTTTTTTTTCCTCCTACATTATACTCCATCTGTGAGATTTTTGCCCACTCACTCAACCTATGTCCTCCTGCAACCTCCTCAAGTCCTTTTCACAATATACTTTCCTACCTATCTTTGTGCTGCCTGTAAATTTTGGTAACATACCTACACTTCCCTCATCTAAGTAATTGATAATTGTAAAAAGTTGAGGTCTCAGTACAGACCTCTGAGATTTCATTTATCACATTCAGCCCATCAGGAAAAGAATGATTTTAATGCTGATTTGAAGTTATTATTGAAAATGATAACACTGTAAATTTATGAGCATATATACTACATAGCAAGAAATAAAAACTTGCATTTAAAGTGGGTCTTACATTACATTTCAAAATGTTCCAGTTATTGATGCTTTGTAGGTCACCAAGCATGCAATTTATGCACAGCAAGGACTCTCAAAACTGTGAGCTGAATGACAGTGGGAGTTCAAATATTTTCTCATGGTACTGATTGGGAAAACATGGGTCAGGCCAGAATGTATCATAGGATCTTCAATATTCCCCCATGACAGGTTTAGCTTCCATTTTTATCATTTCCCCCAAGGCTTAGCAGCTTTTGTTCTACATTGTCCTGGATCAAGAATTTGATCCATACGCCAAAGGAAGGAAACTCAAATCATAATGAAGGGCAGTGTTTAAAAAAAATGGGTTTGTGTCCTAAAAGATCAGTAAAATAATAGATAAGTATTTGAAACTGTTTGCTTATCTTATGTGTTTAGTTTAAAAAAAGGTCAGTACTGAAACAATTTTTACCCAAGTCAAAAATGCCATTCTTCATCACTCTTTCGACCTGCACTCGATGTGGAGATGTCGGCGTTGGACTGGGGTGAACACAGTAAGAAGTCTCACAACACCAGGTTTGGTGTTCTTACTGCACTCATTGGACAGCCTGCAGCACCTTCCTGGCCTTCCGCTGGCGTCTGCTAGAGGAGGGGGGTGGGCTCAGATGGATCTCTGGTTGGGGGGTGGACTTGGGAGGATGGTGAGGGCAGGGCAGCTATCGGCATAGGTTGGGGGTGTGCTCTGCCGAAGGGGTCTTGCCTCCCGGGAGGAGGGGTGGCGTCTGATTGCAGGTGGGGGCTGCCTCCTGGGTGGTCTGACCATGGGGGGTGGGGGGCGGTTCTGCTGGGGTGCCCGCCTTGCAGAGAGGCCTGATCGTGGCTCATCCTTCCCCCCATCCCCACCCGGCTCTCTCTGCTGGTTTTGTGTTTCGCACCGGGGCATGCTGTTACAGATTTTTTTTTTGAACTGCACATGTGCAGTTCAGAGCTCCGATCGTTCTAGCAGTGCTAAGCCCCGCCCACAGTGCAGACCAGACCGGAGCTAGCAAAAAGCATATGGGCGCACTGGAATGAGGATTCTGGGCTTGGATCCGTTTTACATCCGGATCTGGCCCTTAGCCTCCAATTGGTAAAATCGGGCCCATTGTCTCTTTTCATCTCAACATAGTCAGAAAATCACCCACTGGCTTCTCTTCGTGTTCTCACTCTGTGCTCCCCCAATTATGGCCTCCTTCATTTTAATGGCATCACCATTGGTGGTCACGTTTCCAGCTGCCTTGGTTCCTATACCCTGAAATTCCTTCTGTAACCCGCTCTGTTTATCTAACTCTTTCTCCCCTCTTCTCAGATAATCCTCAAAGGCTAATTCTTTGATCAGCGCTTTGATTTCTCTCCCTCTGGCTTAGCGCCAAAAAGAAATTCAACTATTTTATTAATATCCTCTTGTTAAGCACCATGAGAAAAATGTGCTAGCAAATCTAAAATGCTGTCAAAAAAAGAACGAGGTAAAACACGGAGAGCAAAAGTAACAGTTATTGTTACACTTGTAGCTAGAATTGTACTTCAGATGGACATAATTCTAATTAAGGTAATTTATTAACTCTTAATTGGCTTACTTAAATGTTTCATTCCTATTATTTATTCCAATACTATAGCCCATGAACTGAAAACAAACACAACCAACTATCCTAGGGAGATAAGCAACAATAGCTGTAAAAACTTTAATTTATATTTCTTTAACTTAGTAAAATATCCCATGATGATTTACAAAAGCAGTGTTGGAGAATATCTGACATAAAGAGATATTAGGGCAGGTGACCAAAAGCCTAGCCACCAAGACAGGTTTTAAGCAGTAATCTAAAGGAGAGAGGTTGGGATGGGGGAGGGGGTGGAGTGGTTTATTAAGGGAATACCGGAATTTAGGACTCTGTCAGTTAAGGGCATCACCACCAATGGTACAGTAAAGGAAATCAGGGAACACGCTACATGTCAAAGTTGAAGGAGCGCCTAGATCTTAGTGGGTTGTAGAATACACATGGACATGGACATGGACATGGACGATTTCGCAATTGGGCTGTTGTAGGTCTAAAAGATCACCAAAGCACAGGGAGTGATGATACAGGTAAGGGTCCGGGCAGCAAAGTTTAGTTGAGTTCAAGCTTACAGAAGGTTGCGGAGCCAGCCAGGGAGCATTGGAATTGATGTTAGCTCTGTTTCTCATAGAATCACAACACTGTAGGAGGCCATGCAACCCATCAAGCATACACTGGCTCTTACCAAGGTCCACCAGCCCTGCCTGTCCCTGTAACCTTGTGCATTTACTGTGGCTAATCCACATAAGGAGGGAAATTCAACACAGTGAAGGCATTCTTCCACTTTTATTTCAAAATTTGGTTTAATTTGAATGCTGTCATGCACAGTAAGCATCTGAGTTAAACTTGGGGTATAGAAAGAGAGTTATAGCTCAATTTCCCATTGGCAATATACCTAATATTTTAAAACTGCATTGCTTCATACTGAATCCATGTACAGTCACCATCAACTTGTAGTGAAAGTAATATACTTGAGGAATGTTAATTTAGTCTCAGAATAAAATAGTAAAATGGGCCACCTTCCAGCTTATTCAAAACATTTCCAATTTCCACAAAGGAGAGAACGAATCTTACCATAGAACCACAGAATCACTACAGTGCAGAAAGAGGCCATTTGGCCATCAAATCTGCACCAACTCTCTGAAAGAGCATTCCACCCAGACCTTCCCCTCAGCCCTATTCCTATAACGCCACACATTTTTGACAGAGAGCACAGTGGGGGTGGGGTGAATGTGCGGTGAGATATCTACCATTGCAATAACAGAGCACTGGGAGCTCATACTCATGAGCAACAGTGCCCTTTCAGCAGCCAGCTTCCCAGTATGAACAGACTCTGTCCACTTCCCCTACTGGCTTGAATCACACTTTGCTACATTTTTTTCTCTCAGTGGCATAAGATTTTAATTTTTCTCCTGCTGAAAAAATGGCCGTGATTGTCTCCCATTTTCACCCTCGTTCAGCACTTCGAAGTTTTTGGATAAGATCGCCCCAGCGAGTAAGATAAAGCAGTAAAACAGATGTCAGGTCAATGAAACAAATGAGGAGCAAGCAAGAAACAGAAAATTGAGAGGGAAGTGAAAAGCAAATGAGAAGCAAACAGAGAGTATGAAGAGAGTCTGGCAGCAGTATTAACAAAAGTAATAAAAGACGAAAGGAATCATTGCAACAGTGCTTCTTCAAAGTAGAAATTTTAAAACTTTTGCTCATCATACTTTTTAATTACAATTTGTTCAACACATGCACTCTTAACAGAATGGAAATATGGAAATACTTATTTTCATCCCAAGTGAAATTGTGTTAATTTCAACTCAGCACCATGAGTGCAATCTTCTACTTTTATAATGAAGGTTAGCTTGAGTCAGTTAATATTTAAGAGTCTTTTTAAACAGCCTTTTGTTACCGATTTAAATTAGGACAAAATTTGCATCAGGTGATTAATGTGAGCCCTTTGTGAATTTTTTTGCAGCTCAGTTATTGGTCTGAAAACTAATTGAAATGTATCAATCACTCCCTAATCAATTATATTTAAGCAACTGCTGTGAAGCATAAAGGCTGCTTAACAATTCTTTTGATAATACGATTAAAAAATTGTGTTACTTGTAACTGTTTTTCTTCAAATGATGTGCAATTCTGCATTACACAAGTAATGTCTTCAGGCAGCAAACCTGAAGGGAGGTTTGGTGTTTTGACCCTCAATGGTGCATTATGTTTCATCCATATTACTTTTCTTTTCAAAACATTTATAGCAGGTCCATGCTGAATTCTCCTGTAGCAGAGGTTACAAGTTTGCCAATTACAGCTGCCAATAGGAAATCTATATTTTTCCCCAACTAACTTGTTATATTTGTGGTGAGGTTTTTGTGCACTCTGAAGTTAAGCTTGAGCATTTCTTTCACAGTTTGAACCAGGCTTGAATTTAACTAACTGGTGGCAAGTCACATAGCAGGAGGATATGGCAGAGGGCAAACTGCAAAGTGAATTCCAGGAGATTTTAAACTTCAAGTCCTCATTTATATTGGTCCCCTCAGTCACCTGCCTGAACCCAGGAGGATGCTTTAGGTGCTTATGAACTGAAAGAATGTTTTGGGCAGCAGAAGATGGGCTGCTACTGAGGCACAATTGAAACATTCCTCAACATACCAGCACTGACAGTATGTCAATCGCAAGACACTGCTCCTAATGCAGGCAATAGTCTACAAACAGGGGCAAGGGAGGGATAGGGGAATGGTGAAGTTGGTGTGGGGGAAATAAAGGCTGAAGAGGAAACCTGCTTTCCTCCCTTATAAGGTCAACTGAAGTTATTCAAAAGCTTGTTAAGAGCTTATCAAGGTTCGAGATCCAAATTTCTAAGAGCATTGGACAGATTATCCATGTCTTCGAAAACATATCATATTAAGCAAGGTAGATACAGAGTAGAGAACCAGCCATGTCTGTCCCAAGATGTCAGCCCTGCCATTAAAAAAGGGTCAGAGGGGCAAAGGATGATAGAGCAATTAGTAAGGGTGCACTTGGCATTGCACAGGTAACAGGTCAGTATGAGGTCAGTAACTGGGATTTGAAAAGATATTGGGGGCTGGGGGCGGGGGGGATGACTTGGCATTGTAGAAACAGAAGAGGAAGAGGCAAGTCTGGCAAGACTAACTGGACTGCCAGTTATCCAGAAGGAAAGTTCCTGCTGACATTGAGGGCATGAATATCAGATTTTGAACTGAGTAGAGATAAGAAGCAACACCCTTCTCTTGAAAAGCAGAGTCTTGGGCTGTCAGCAGGCCTGGAAGAGGTAATGGGGCAGGAATGAAACAGCAGCAAAATGCTCAATACAGAATTCATTGCTGAAGACTGAGCTACTGGAGGTGATAGAGAACCAATGATGCAGGAGACTGTAACTCTTCAAGCAGATAGTAACAGGCATTTGGAGCTTTGTTGTTTGACAATACTGGGCCTTGCAGCTCTGATCACCATGCCCTGGCTTCCAACTCACTGTCACCTTGAACTTCTTCACTTTTCACTACTTCCACGGATCAGCTATGGGCATTGTGACATCTTGCAAATGACTGGATGCCACTGTACCTCACTGGTCACTGATCTCCTTAACAAGAGACAAACAGGACCTCTCATGGGTTTCATCACCATCACTATCCGCCCAGGTACAGGAAATTCTCAGTTATACCCATGAGTCCTCAAGCCTCCCAATAACCAGCTGGTGTGATCCATCAACAACAAGTATCCACTCCCTCAATATTCAATTAGTCTGTACCCACATCAAAGAGCTTTCTCTGTACGTGCACTTGATTTCCTGGCAACTATCTGACGTTCATCCTCCGCCAGGCTACGCTGCCCGAGATCATCATTGCAACCTCTAAAGGGTGTGGATGGGTTATACAGGTGATGAGTTAATGGTTGTTGAATTCTTTGTAAGAATCTGAGACAGAAACAATAACACCAGTGCCATCTGCTCAGTAATAAGCATTGAACAGACCACTGGGCATCTGGTGATATGATTCTGGAATACAGGCTTGTTGGATGGTGTTCTCCAATATCCTTGTGCAAGATTTTTGGTCAGTGTGCTGGTCTGCTGCGCCCTTCACAAAACAGTCCTTCAGAAGGATGTGGATCTTGAGGATAATGATGTTCTGGAAGGCATGAGGGAGGATGAAGAGCAGGTAATAAGAGAAGAAGAGGGAAAGGAGGCAGAGGAAGATGTCGTTGAATAGAGAGGTGCCCTTGCTATGTGAAGACGCAGCATCCTTCTGCCATCTTCCAGGAACAGGCCTTCCTCCTCTCCCTCACAGAGCCAAGCATTAGATCAAGGCACCAATGAGGTGAGGCCGTCCTGTCTCATGTGCCAGGCCTCAGGCTCCACTGTGACATTTCACCTTCCTCTGGTGTTGAGGAAGTATTTGCCTTAACGTGCAGATCTCTTCTTTAGGATGATTCATTTAACACCTGTCATTGGAAAAATGTTGGAGTCCATTCTAAAGAATGTAATAGCAGAGCATTTAGAAATACTTAACGTAATCAATTCGAGTCACCATGGCATCAAGAAGGGGAAATCATGCCTGACAACTTTCATAGAGTTCTTTGAGAAGGTAAAGGCAGAGTAGATAAAGGCAAACCAACAGACATGCTTGGATTTCCAAAAAACATTTGATAAGGTATGCCACAAAAGGCTACTTAATAAGAGCCCCTGGTGTTGGTGGTAGCATATTAACATGGACAGAGGATTGGCTAATTAATGAGGACAGAAAGTTGGAACAAGGGAGGCGTTTTCAAGATGGCAACATGTAACTAGTAGAGTTCCATATGCTCTGACAAAGGGTCATCCAGACTCGAAACGTTGGCTCTATCCTCTCCCCACAAATGCTGTCAGGCCTGCTGAGACTTCCAGCATCCAGTTCTGGGGCCATAATTATTTACAACATTTATTAATGACTTGGACATGGGCAGTGAATTACTATTGCCAGGTTGCAGATAATACAAAAATAAGTGGGAAGCTAAGTGGAGATGATACAAATAGTCTACAGAGGGATGTAAACAAGTTAACCCTTGGCAGAAGGAATATAATGTAAGAAAATGTGAAATCATGCACTTTAGTAGCAACAATAAAGGAGCCGAATATTATTTAAATGGAGAAAGACTGCAGAAACTGCAGCACAAGGAGAATTGGGGGTCTTTGTGCATAAATTACAAAATGCTAGCATGCAATTTCAGCAGGGTATAGGGAAGGCAAATGGAATGTTGGCCTACATTTCAAAGGGAATGCAATATAAAAATAGGGAATTCTTAACAAAATTGTAAAAGACATCAGTTAGACTACACCTGAAATTGAATCATAGAATTCCCTACAGTGCAGAAGGAGGCCATTCGGCCCATTGAGCCTGCACCACCTCAATCCCACCCAGCCCTTATCTCTGTAGCACCAGGTATTTACCTGATGATCACTCTGACACTAAGTTACAATTTAGCATGACCAATCCACCTAACCCGCACATTTTTGAACTATGGGAGGAAACCGGTGCGCCTGAAGGCAACCCATGCAGACACAGAGAGAATGTGCAAACTCCACACAGACAGTGATCCAAGCGGGAATCGACCTTATGTCGCTGGCACTGTGAGGCAGCAGTGCTAACCACTATGCCACCTATTCTCAGAGCGATTGACAGGGTAGTAGCTTTAAGGTTACTTCCCTTTATGGGAGTGGCTAGGACCAGGGAGCACAGAGTAAAGGGTCGCTCATTTAAGACAGAGGTGAGGAAAAATTCTTCTCTAAGAGGGTCATGAATCTGTGAAACTCGTTATTGCAGGCAGCTGTAGAGGCTGGGTTGTTAAGTGGCTGAGATAGACAGATCTTTAATTAATAAGGGAATCAAGGGGATAAGGCGCGAAAGTGGAGTTGAAGATCATCAGATCGGTCATGATCTCATTGAATGGCAGAACAGGTTCCATGGGCCGAATAGTCAGTTCTGCTCTTACATCTTATTGTCTTGTAGATAATTAGCAGTCTCAATGATGGCTGTTCGGTGTCTAAATGCATCCCAAAATTAATCTGATCCATCTCCACTCCTACTGATGCAAATTGTCAGGAAACACGCCCGCTTACCAATTAAGGATTTCTTCACACAAAATCTGTTCCCCCAAAAAGGGAAAAAAGTGAAAATTGGGAATTGGTCTCGTCTACTTTAAAGCAGAATGCCATATGTGTAGTACTTTTAATTCCCAGGACTATCTGTTTTTTTCCTGTGGTTTCTGACCTTAAAAAAAAATTTAACCCCAAATAAACTTCAAAATGTCAAATGTACATTTAAAATCAAAAGATCATAGCCGACTTAGGACCTTTATCGAGGTCAAAATATGAAAGAAATTCAAACTAGCGATATGATGGCACAGATTTTCTAACACACAGCAAGATGGTCAACAAAATGGTTCCATGATCATAAAGAAAAATCTATATGAAACTGGTGAACAGCTCTGAACCCATAAAGGCAGGGAAGTTAGGTCTTCAGACAGTAAGGTAAAGAAGATTTATTTTAAATTAACCATTCAGGGCTAATCTGCACATCACAATCCATCCAGATGTTCAGGGGATAGAAAACGTGAAGGTCAAGATCAGTAATTTGCAATTTTCATAGAAAAACAGACACAACAATGGAATCCCTAAAACACAGGTCTCAAGGCATCTTGTAATTCTGTTAATTAAAACAAAATTTAACAGATTTATCCTAATCATAAAGGGACCAAATGCTGGAATGCGAAACACAAAACATCAACAAAAACAATCCCAAGCAACAAAAAACAGAACCTGACTTATTGAGTGTCACTGGAAGACACTCTACCTGCTGATGGTTTATCTAGTTGATTCAACTTTCAGGAGATGCAGTGCAGCTGAACACACTTGCACTTCAGAAATGTTCCGATAGTGAGGAATTTCTACTGCCCTGTCTTGGCTTTGGAGAAACAAGTATGAGCCACTTCCTGAACAGGACACTGCATTAAACCCTGAACAATGACAGCATAATCTCCACTAGAAGTTCAGAAGGACTCCGTAGCAAATTGTATGAAAGGAAGCTGTAACTTTCATTGCTACAATCACAGCAGTTGAATTTTCCGAATCAGCATTGATTTTTTGCAGCAATCAACTCACACATTTTAATGACCTTGCTGCTCAGCTTGAACTCCTGTGTGTGCTGCTTTTGCAAGATATCACAGTAATTCATCCTTAGCCTATAAATCTTACTACCTAGATATTAACTCATCTAATTCACCCCCTCCTGCATCATTAAACCTGTTGAATCTTATGCTGCTCCTTGCAGAGAACAATTATTATGCTGGCCTAATCAGACACAGAGGGGCAAAAATCCACAAGCGGAAATGTGTATATATTTTTAATAATTGATCACACTGATTTATTTTAAGATAGGTGAGACTGCATTTTACACCTTTCCACCATCCATGACAACTCCCGACTAGTCTTCCATATTATGATGGGCGGGGAAGGCTTCAGGAAGCCAGTTATCCGTACATCCTTTTAGCCACTAAAGAGTCTCATTTTGCTTTCACTGCTACTTACAGTCGAAGGCGGCAGAGGAAAGCTTTCACTGCACAGGCTGCTGTTGGGCAGGGAGTGTACCTGCTTTGGGAGGGGCCCTGTGTCCATCAGAAGCACAATCTCCCCTTTCAAAGTTCGTACCCAGCCACCCCTGCCTTTAATCCTCCTCCAAAGTTTCTCAAATATTTCTCGCTCCCATGGGTCTCTTCTTTTGTTCTTTGGAAGAGAAGAGAGTACTGAACACCAGGTAAAAGCAGAGAAATGGAGGTCTGACGAACGGTCATCCTTTAACTTCGGGAAATGGAGATGCCCTTCAGTCAACTCTTGAGGTGGTAGTGCTGAGATAAGTCCAAGTCTCAACGACTGGTCATTTGAGATAATTTGGGCGCCATCCCGTTGTTTAGTGACAGATGTAAGAAGCATAAACACAATGGCATACAGCCCTCACTAAAAAACTCAGAAGGTCCAGTTTCAGTAATCGAATACCTCACCTCAGAAATGCCACAGGCAAAACCAACCCAAACGTCTGGGGTGGGCACAACGTCAGGTTAAAGTCCAACAGATTTATCTGGTATCACGAGCTTTCAGAGCACTACTCTTTCATCAGGTGATCAGAAACAGATTTGTGAAATGCTTCAAATTTGCATCAATGCTTAAAATGGCCTTGGACGTGCAGCCCTTTTCTGTTCGATCTCCATGTTTATAGCGAGCAGTTTGCACATGACCTGCGCTCGATTTAAGTAAAGAACAGGCAAGCTGAGGTGTTGATCATAGCATCAAAAAGTAATTCAAAACAAGGAAACAAGGTTGAAGGACAATGCAACATTGAGCTCCAGGGAATAATGGATCACTGCAAAACTGAAACAAAATGGATGTAAGGAGTGAAATTCTCCCAGAGCCCTTTCAATAATGAGCAGGGGAGGCAGAAGAGGTAAGGGGTGGGGGGGGGGTGTGTGGGTGGGAATTCAGCAGAAAGCCCAAAAATTGGTCTGAAAATGTGGTGAAATTATAGCTGGATGTTCCGATGCTGCCCACTATGATAGACTGGGATTCTGTCAGAGGCCAACATGAAGCCAATCTACATGCCGCTGATGAGATGGAGATGAAGATCTCACTGGAATCTTCCATCTATGCCTGATTCTCTGCATCGCCAGCAGAAGAAATCTGGATCAATGTGACATGCAGAAGTCAGGGCTTACCTGAAGAATGCCTAGGCTGCCTTCAGAGTTTAGGGTGGAAGCTGCCAGCGCCCTGAACCAGTGGGTTGGTGGAATGTCTGCTGAGTGGATCTTCCAACTTCAGCACCTTTGAGGAGGTGCATCTTCTTTGTTCAGGAAGTCCATCTACTTTCTTTAGTGGTAGTTCAGTGATATTGGGCATCTTCAATATGGCAGCTGGGTATGATAGCAGGACGGGTACCATCAAGCTCACCTGACCATGCATGAATAATTAATTATAACCAGTACAGACAAAATGGTGCGTTTTCCCATTAGCCTCCGTATCACAAAAATTACCCGTCGCAGGGCTGCACAGTGATTAGCACTGCTGCCTCAAGACGCCAGGGACCCCGGTTCAATTCCAGCCTTGAGTGACTATCTGTGTGGAGTTTGCACATTTTCCCCGTGTCTGTCTGGATTTCCTCTGGGTGCTCTGGTTTTCTCCCACAATCCAAAGACGTGTGGGTTACATGGATTGGCTATGCTAAGTTGACGCTTAGTGTCAGGGGGTAAATATTATGGGGATAAGCCTGGTGGGAATGTTGTTCCCAATGGGCTGAATGGCCTCCTTCAGCATTGTTGGGATTCTATAACAGGGCTTAGTCCTGGATGGAAGAATCCTTCCTGAGGGTTTGGTCTCCATTTCTTTCTGTGCCCCATAAATAGACAAAGCAAGATTTACTTTAAGTATCAGCATCGAGCATTCGTTGATATAAAAGCTCTAATTTCAGCTGAGTTTTAAATGCAATGCTAAGCAAAAATGGGAGGAGATTGTACTATTGGAAAAACAGTTGAAAGATCACCCTCGTCCCCACCAGAACTCAAGCACACTGCTTGAGAATGAAACAAGTCAATACAGCTATCTAATTGTTTAAAATCACTCTTGACCTTATGAACACACAATGGAAATTATTCTGAACAAATTACTGCAGTTCTATTTAAATAATAGAGTTCTTCTATTTTAATTTAAACAGAGATTCTTAATAGCTAAAACCAAGGCAACCTTACTTTAGGTTCTGTTCATACATTATGGAAGCCGTGCACCATTTTAGTAAATTTTACCAGAGTTGGACTTATGAAACATTAATGATTTTGTGCATGAGAATTTCTCACAATACCTACTTTGCAAGGTCTAATACTTCTGAAGGTTTAGTAGTGATCATTTTTTTTGTGTCTTCAGAACATTAAGGTATTTCATCATTTATCAAAGAGCTGCGTAATACATGTGACCTGAATGCAAAAGATCCAGATGTCTTACTAATAAAGTATCTCCTTCAGATTTATTACCTTGAATTTAAATCATCATTACGTGAACTGTAAAACAGTTAATAAATAATGTAACACATTGGGCCAGTTGCTTATTTTCTAAAAAACAGAAACCTAATTGAAGGGCCAAGGCCCCTAGTTCAGGAAATAGTCAAGTTTGAAAGCAGTCTGAAAGTGAAACTGTTGGAAAAGTGAAGAAAAAGACTTGCTTACACATCCTCAGAATATCTCAAAGTGCCAATGAATGAAATTGTTACTGCTGCTTCGTAGACAAATGCAGCAGCTAATTTGAACACTGCTAAGTTCCACAAACAGCGCTGAGATTAATTACTAGTTTTGAGTAATGTTGGTGGCAGGATATATATTGGTCAGATGGCAGGACAACCTTTTTTATTCATTGCTACAAAAGATATCTTGAATAGGATGTGAGCTTTACTGGCTAGGCCAGCATTTATTGTCCATCCTTAACTGCCTTGGAGAAGGTGAGCTGCCTTCTTGGACTGCTGCAGTCCACATTGAAAGGAAACAGATAGTTATAAATAATCTATATTTACTGGTATTAGAAATAGGGTGTAGCTTTAACTAAATTTAATATTGTGTTTCTGTATCTGAAAGGCTTAATGACTTTAGTTTGGTTCAGTTGCCTGTACGGTAATAAGAATTCACAACATGAAAACAAACAGGACTTAAACATTTACCAGGCTATTGCTTAGGGGGCCACCCTAAGATGCAAATAATTTTTGAGTTAGTTTTATGTTTGACCCAGTAAAAGCTGGACAGGACAAGGGAGTTACAGGGAGCAGACTTCCCAAAAGAACCTAGATTTGGATCCTTGGTGATGGCATCTGAGAGAAAGCCTTTGTGGGAGAAGATTTCAAAGTGTGTTCTTTGAGAGTGGAGTTTGGAAACACACATGATCAAGTCAGAGATCCAGTGAGATTAGTTGGCTCATGGTGTGATAAGCATCTGCGAAGGAATTTGATGAAAAATCCACAGAAGTTGCAATGGGTGACATCTGTCACTTGGTTTCAAGTTTGGTGTTCCTGATCACAGTTAGCCTATTCGTTTACATCGACTGTACTTACTGAAAACTTTTGAGCTTAAGCTACCTTTTGTAAGGTGTGTTATCTTACAAATCTGTGTACATGTGTAAAGGTATAGGTGGGGTGAATGGATATTGTATTATAGGTGTTTTTTCACATTTAATAAATGTTTTATTCTTTTGTTAAAAGCTAATTGTCAGGCCTGTGTCTCTGTTCACCCATTCTGCAAATATAAAATAAAAATTACGATCTACTGAGCTAAGGTTCCACTCTGGGACCTAACTGTCCAATAGTAAGTTCAGCTGGGATTATAACAATGTGGTGTATGCACACCCACAGCGCTGTTAACAAGGAAGTTCCAGGATTTTGATCCTGTGACAGTGAAGGAGACTAACCTTATTTTACTTTGAATATTGTGGGTAGTTTACATCCACATGAGAATGCAGGCAGAGCCTTCACCCAATGTTGCATCAAAAATATGGTAGCTCCAACACACACACTGATGTGCCAGCTTGCAGCAGTGGTTAATAATGCCAAATTTGAGCTTTATAGGTCAGTAAAATTCTTCATTTATGATGTTCTGCATCATTGATTGAGCTTAAAAAGTAAACTGTTTAGAACTCAAGTCTGAAATGTCTACCCACATTTCATGTTAACTGTAAACATTTTTGAAAGACAGTTGGGCCAGGATTTTCCTATCCCAGCTCAAGCAGTGCAGTGGGCAGGGAGACATCAGTGGGAGGCATTTAGCAAGATTCGCAACCAAGCACTTTCCTTTAGCGCAATCAGCTCCACACCGGAAAGCTGATTATCATATGGAAATGTCATTGAAATTGACATTTCCATATGCTTAGCAGGCCTGGGATGGTATTCTCCAGGCCCGCTAGCATCTCCCCCGGCCTGCTGGGAGTGGTTCCCACTAGCTGGGTTTACAACTGTTCCCCACTAATGGGGAACAGACATCCTCATCCCACTAGTGGGGACAGAAGCCATTAAAGCTCCCTCAGGAGATCAGGAGCAAGGGTAGGTCCCTTTGGACAGTTCCAGCCTGGCACTCTGACCTATTTGGGGTCGGGGGGGCGGGTGTGGTAGTCAATTGGAGGAACTGGGCTGGCGGGGGGGAGGAGGGGAGTGGAGATCAGGGCTGGAATGGGAGGGTTCTGGTAGGCCAACAATTAGGAAAGGCCAGTGACTGACAGGCCAGCGAAGAACTGACAGATTCGCACATGCGAAGTGGCCCACTCAGCACTATGCTGCCGGCCTCTCGGATGGGAATAGGCCCTGCCCTCTGCTTTTCAAAATGAATCACGCTGAGGCACACTGTATTGCTCAGAGTTTGGAGATTTGTTCAGGTAAGTACACATAAAAACGGATGGGAAATTCTCCTGTTTTCTCACCTGTTGGGCACTTGGGTTTTGTTTTGGGAGAATCCTGGCCATCATGTTTGACTAGCATGATTGAGTTCTTTGTTGAAATACCAGAAAGGGTGAAGGAGGGCAGTATGATTGATATTGTATATATGGGTTTTCAAGAGACATCTGTTAAAGTAACATATTTTAGACCTGTAAACAAAATTTGAAGCCTATGAGATGAAAGGGGAAGTGGTTATGAAGATACAGGCTGGTGTGCAGCTGGCATCTGTTCCTTGTGCTTCTTTGCACTAATGACTGGTTGATGCTGTTGGGTATGCCATGTACCTTCTGCATGTCAATGTAATATTTCTTCATCTATTCAGTGTGATCTTGCATATCAGAGTGGCACAGTGGCACAATGGTTGACACTGCTGCCTCACAGCGCCAGGGACCCGGGTTCAATTCTGGCCTCGGGTCACTGTCTGTATGGAGTTTGCATGTTCTCCCCATGTCTGCATGGGTTTCCTCTGCATGCTCTGGTTTCCTCCCACGGTCCAAAGATGTGTGGGATAGGTTGATTGGCTACGCTAAATTGCCGCTTAGTGTCAGGGGATTAGCAGGGTAAATATGTGAGGTTATGGGAATAAGTGGAATTGTGGTTGGTGCAGATGTGTTGGGCCAAATGGCCTCCTTCCGCACTGTAGGGATTCTACATGGTTCTTCATCAGGTTTGTCAATTCCTCAGTGAATGAGCTCATGTGTTCAAAGTGCTGGACCATTGTCAAGCGCGTACAATGAATAACCCCTCCATCCATATTGCATGGCTCTGCATTGCCTCAGGTAATGAATCAGGAATGAATACTTTGCGTCGGTATTCACGCAGGAGAGGGGCCTGATGTCTGGTGCTGTGCTTGAGGAGTTTGAGGATCCGTTGAGGGAAATAGTCATCACGAGGGAAGAGGTGTTGGGACTTTTAGACAGTATAAAGACGGATAAATCTCCGGGGCCTGATGGCATCTATCCCAGGCTGTTAAGGGAGGTGAGGGATGAAATTGCTGGGCCTCTGACGCAAATCTTTGTCTCTTCTTTGGACACAGGTGAGGTCCCAGAGGATTGGCGGATTGCAAATGTAGTACCGTTGTTTAAGAAGGGTCAGAGGGATAACCCAGGGAATTATAGGCCGGTGAGCTTGACTTCAGTTATAGGCAAGCTAATGGAGAGGATCCTCAAGGATAGGATGTATGAACATCTGGAGCGCTGCAATCTGATCAGGGATACGCAGCATGGCTTCGTTACAGGGAGGTCGTGCCTTACGAATCTAGTGGAATTTTTTGAAGAGGTGACAAAAACGGTTGACGAAGGACAAGCCGTTGATGTCGTCTATATGGATTTCAGTAAGGCGTTTGACAAGGTCCCTCATGGTAGGCTGATAGAAAAGGTGAAGGCTCATGGGATACAAGGCCAGGTATGTAGATGGGTGGAGAACTGGCTTGGGAGGAGGAGACAGCGAGTAGTAGTGGAAGGCTCCTTTTCCAATTGGAGGTCTGTCACCAGTGGTGTGCCGCAGGGCTCGGTACTAGGACCTCTTCTATTTGTGGTATATATTAATGACTTGGAAGAGGGGGTAGGTGGTGTGATCAGCAAATTTGCTGATGACACTAAGATGGTTGGATTGGCGGGTACTGAGGAGCAGTGCCTGGCAATGCAACAGGACATAGACAGGCTGGTAGATTGGGCAGATAGATGGCAAATGGAATTTAATCCGGAGAAATGCGAGGTGATGCACTTTGGCCGGAATAATGTGGAGGGGAGTTATACGATAAAAGGTAGAACTATCCGGAGTATAGATACGCAGAGAGACCTGGGGGTGCAAGTGCACAAGTCCCTGAAGGTGTCGGCGCAGGTGCAGAATGTGATGAGGAAAGCGTATGGTATGTTAGCCTTCATAGGAAGAGGTATAGAATATAAGAGTAGGAGTCTGATGTTGCAGTTGTATAGAACGTTGGTTAGGCCTCACTTGGAGTACTGCGTCCAGTTCCGTACTACCGGAAGGATGTAGAGATCCTGGAGAGAGTGCAGAGGAGATTTACCAGGATGCTGCCTGGTATGGAAGGGCTGTCTTACGAGGAAAGATTGAATGAACTTGGGCTGTTTTCCCTTGAGAGACGTCGGCTGAGGGGGGATCTAATAGAGGTTTATAAGATTATGAAGGGGATAGATAGAGTAAATGGTGGTAAGCTTTTTCCGCTATTAGAAATGGATAGAACGAGGGGTCACGGGCTTAGGGTGAGGGGGGCTAGGTATAAGACAAATATTAGAGGGCAGTTTTTCACGCAAAGGGTAGTGGGGGTGTGGAATGCACTGCCGAGTAAGGTGGTGGAAGCAGGCACGCTAGGGTTGTTTAAGAGTCACTTAGACAGCCACATGAGCGGGCTACATATAGGGGGATATAGTAGGCCTTACTAAACATTGTAGGCTTGGGAATACGTTTTGCCTCAGGGATGTTAGTCTTTGCCTGTTTAATAATGAATTTTTTTGTCTCCACAGGCATTTAAGTCCAGCAAGGGGCATGCATGCGGCAGGTTGTAGTGGGCTGCTCTTGGACGTTGCTTCGGGAGTTGCCTATTGCTTCATGTCGTTAGTGTACTTAAACTGGACCATCTCAAGGGCAACATGACAGCTCAGAGACTATCTCCGTTACTGTGCGGACACATGGATTTGGGCCTGTGTCTGTGGGAGTTTGCACGTTCTCCCCGTGGTTGCGTGGGTTTCCTCCGGGTGCTCCGGTTTCCTCCCACATCCCCAAAGATGTGCTTTTAGGCTGATTGATTGGGTACTAAATTGTCCCTAAATTGGACCTCCCTGATCCTCGCACATTAGGCGTAGACTAAAATCATGAATAGGTCACTGAGACAGTGGGACGGCGGCGCGGGCTCGTTGGGCCGAAGGGCCTGTTTCCCGTGCTGTGTTGTTCTTTGTTCTTTGTAATTCTAATATGTAGGCATCTCTCAGTGGTTGTTGATGTAGAGCTGCTTGGTTTGTGACATACAAAGGTCCAGTCTCTCCACTCCCTAATCAGGGCTGCACCTGTCCTCGAAGGGAAACTGGTCAACAAAATACGTGGTTTATGAATTTAATACAAACCCAACCATGAGTCTCAATGGCAGTTTTGTTGTGAAGGTAGTGTTCTAAACGGGACTAAACAAACTGTCCAACTGCCTTAGTAATAGGGCTTCTTGTTAGTTGAAGTCACTGTACCAATAAGTTTATAAAGAAATTTCACCCAATCAAACAAGACACAATGACTGATTTAATTGTTACAGTATGATTGGAGACATACTGAAAAAACGCTGTTAACTTTTCTGCTCTTATGAACTGAGGGCAGATTGTATGTTACAATGTTCACGTTGATTAATATTGAGTATTTTGTTAACACGGGTTTTAAAAAGTCCAGTGAAAATTTCATAGTATTACATTTTCACCCTGGTGGAGTTGCAGCGTATAAACTGAGAGATTGTAGGTTTACACAAGGATATAAAACAATGTTGGTGGCACCATTACTGCATATACATAAAAAATATCTGTAATTGATTATGCCCTTGGCCTGCTATATGTTAATGTGATATACACAAAATACGATTGCATTCCAAAATATTGGTTAATTCAGCCCTTTGAAGGTGGAACATCAAATTCAAACCACCATGTAACATGTAACTAAAACGAGGGGGGATGTTAGTGGCATTATTTTATATTATAATTTCACAAACAACCAAATTAAAAAAAGGCACATTGCATATAGATTTCAACTAAACTCTTAACAAAGCATAGCTTTCCAAAGTGTAAGCGAATACAATGCCATCCCAAAATTGCCTTTTCAATCCTACGGGATACGTCACAAACTATGCTCTTCAAAGAAGATGTTCAGAGTTGCTGAGGGATGCAGAGGTCAGAGCCATGGCTGCAGTCATTATACTTAAATCAGTTTTCTTCTCTGTCTCCAACAGTAGATGCCTGTCCTCTGGTTAAATGATCAATGTTTTTTTAATGTGCATTCCCTTGAATTTTTCATATTAAATAATACTTAAGTTGTCTGCATCTCTTTGAATGTTATCAATCTTCTCTATATTGTTCACCTGTGCATGCAGCCTAGCAGCATCTTCTAACCTTTTCACATAGTTCTGGCAGTTCTGCCCAGTGAAGTCTGAAGCAGTGGGCTTTTGGGAACTATCTCCACTGAACCCTAAACAACACCTATTTAGAATCACTTAACAATGAATTATATGTGCATTTGCCACTTTTCTGAAAGGATTTTTTTCATCATTTCCCTTATTATCTAAAAACAGAAACATCAATACAACTGTCTCCAATTATGAAATAAAGAACACAATTTGAAGACAAGCTTATTTGTGCATCCAAAATGCTCAGCGGTTTCTACCTAGCCCCACAAACACTGAGGGTTTTATTTTTCCCTTTTCCCATACTCACCTGAAGATTAAAGGCAGAATTTTATCATATTTTGACTAAGTGCCAATTCAGGGGAGAATATCAGTGTTTAGCCTGCGGGTTCCATTGCTGGCTTTTTCTTCATATTTTTTGACACTTAAGTCGAAAAAAGAGTCCTGGAGGCAGCTGGTGCTACCATGAACCCTGGACATTCTCTCTTCAACCTTCTTCCTTCGGGAAGAAGATACGAAAGTCAGAGTCACGTACCAACTGACTCAAGAACAGCTTCTTCTCTGCTGCTGTCAGCCTTTTGAATGGACCTACTTTGCAGTAAGCTGATCTTTCTCTGCACCCTAGCTATGACTGTAACACTATATTCTGCACTATATTCTCTGTGAATGGTATGCTTTGTCTGTATAGCACGCAAGAACAATACTTTTCACTGTATGTTAACACGTGACAATAATAAATCAGATCAAATCAAAAATCAAAAGGTGTGAGGGGGTGGGGGAGCGGTGGTGGGGGAGTGGGGTGTTGGGTAACATGGGGAATCAGGTTGAGAAGCTCCCTGAAGCATTTCAACCTTCTGGCTGCATCCCTGTGGGCAAGTTGGGAACCGAGTCTGCTTCTCACTGCATCTTGGTAGGCAGCTAACTAGCCCAGTTAGGGCGCCGATTCGGGAACACTTTGTGCCAACACCAGTAGTTTACTGATGCTGGAATACCCTTCCGGCCACATGCTGAGGTAGCTGGTTCAATCAAAGACACCTCCCGGTTTTAGGCTGGAGCCAATGCAGCAAGACAGTCTCTGCTTTAATGGCAGGGCTGTGGGTTGAGAGGAGGCAGTCACAGCCCCGCTCCTTGAAGAGAGATACAGAAGGTATGCCCACCACCATGCAAGCCCTGCTAGCTTCGGGCCTTTTTTATGACTGCAATGCAGGCAGCAGATACTGCTCCCATATACAGATATCCCTGTGTCTGCTGCTTCTGCAGGTGCCAATTCTTCCACTCCTGGAGCAGGAGCTCACCTGCTACCCTTAATAGAACAGCGATTGTTGAGGCAAACAATTAGGAGGTAGTCTCCTGGAATGTTGCACCAGAGGGTCATAACTAAGATAGCCTCAAACTTCCATATGAGCCTAACATTGGGGTCCTAATGCTCACTGGAAAATCCAGCCCAAGAACACCAACAGAACCCCAACAACAAAACCATACCAACAAAACCATGACAGGTTCATGAAAACAGAACTCACAACTCCAGGATCCCTGTCAGTGGAACACTGACAGAAGGCTACCAGCAAAACAATGAAACACCAGCACAAGTTGCAGTATGGTCAAGAGATTTGTGTGGAATCCCCAAGTGACAGGAAGAGTTGGTTTGTTCCCGAGTCTTGCAAAATCCTGAAGCCACCCCAGCCTGGACCAAAACATTTCCTCTCAGTACTGGCATTGTCTTCTATCCAGCACTAACCTTATTTTAACCATTTCCTTAAAATCCCTTGTTACCACAGGTTCCCAGCCCGATATATGCTTTCACCTGCTAGCCCCAGCATCACTTCTACCAGCTTCCAATGAGAGATTGTTTTGGATGATATAAGTGAGGTTTGGAAATTAAAGTAGTCCAGGCCTCAAGTTCACTATGGGAGTTGCCTTCAAACTTGCACCCCCATTTGCTTTGAGCTGAAATAGAGCCCACTGTTTTCTTTATCATAGAATCACAACAGTGTAGAGGAGGCCATTCAGCCCATCGAGTTCACACCAACTCTCTGATAGATTATCTTACCCAGGCCCTTTCCCCTGCCCTGTGCCCATAGCGTCATACATTTACCATGGCTATTCGCCCTAACCTACACATCTTGGTCACTAAGGGGCAATTTAACAAGGCCAATCCATTCTTGTACATCCTTGGACTACGCAAGGAAACTCACATAACCACAAGGAGAATGTGCAAACTCCACACAGTCACCCGAGGCTGGAACCGAACTCAATCCAAGGCGCTGTGATGCAGCAGTGCTAACCACTGTGCCACCATGCCACTTATTGAGCAATTTTAATCCTCCATGTGGTTTGTGAGACCAAACACCCTAGACTCCCATTTCTCTCAAAAAAAACTATAGAAATGACCCCGAAGAGTATAATCTTTCCGTATATCTTTTCATCTAATTCATCTAATTTCTTTAACAAATTTCTCAGGTTTTTTCATTAATGCTGCTACAAATTTAGGGGCAATTTATTTAAGATTTAGTATTTACATACCTGTCAATGCATTCATGGTTCAAACAACAATGGAGTTTATAATTTTGGTGGAAGGCTAAAAAGATTTTTAAAAATTCAGCTCATCAAACTTACCATGTCACTAAATCCCATTTAGGGCAACTTATTTAGAAATTATTCTCCTACTTTAAACTCTTTTTGGATGTTGTTAGTAATTATTGTTGTTAGTAATTATTATTAGGTAGCCAATTTTTTCTACACTTAGTAGGAGTTTATGATCACATTATCTTAACGTCTACTCAAGATTTCTCTAACAAGATAGGAAAACCAGAACAGATATAAAACCAGCTGAGAAGGAAATAATAAAATTGATCAAAGACGCATGGAGGCAGATAGAATTTGCATTTCAATGCAATTTGGCTTTAAGTCAAATTTTTGTTCAGCTGCTTTGTTTCAAACGAAACCAAAAGAGTATTTGTTGTTCATCTGTAATTTTTTTAATGCAGTATTTGTCATTCATCTGTAATTTTTTTAATGCAGTAAATTTGGCAATGTCCCACAAACTGTGAAAGGATAATGAAAACGTTATGTGAGTTGAAGGATAAATGTTGGCTGGGTCATTAGGGAAAACTCACCTGTTCTTCTTTGGATGGATATTTTACGTCTACCAAAAAGGTCAGGGAGGGCTTTGGTTTAAACTTCCCTCTCAGTACAGCACTACAGTGACAGCCCAGATTATGTGCCGTACTCTAGAGTGGGGTTTACATCCACAAAGACCTGGAGCAGAATTCTCTGGCCATTCACGCCAGTGGGACTCTCCTGTCCCACTGCAGTTAACAGAGACTTGGCTGTGCGCCAAATTCTCCATCCTCTCTAGCAATGGCAGCAGGTCATGAATGGCTGGAGAACTCTGGTCCTGATTCAGAGATGAAAATGCTACTAACTGAACCAAGATGAACATGCTGCTATACAAAGTTTGCATGCTCTGATGAAAGGACAGCATTAGTTTTTAAACCATTACAAACTAGCATTAACTTAGACAATTTTAGAAAGAAAGTATAAAATTCGTCACTACTTATAAATTACATCCTTTAGAGTATGTTTCATAGGACAAAGTAATAGAGCTTTTATTTTGCAGTTGGGCTATATCCATCCTGATAATTTTTGGTGATAGCTCTAGGTGACAAAGATTGAGAAGTATGTGAAATTAAAGATTTTTTTTATGGTGTGTGTTCAGGTGGTATTCCTGACATCTTGCAAACATTTCACAAGATCAAGAATCTATCAGATGTACTTCAGATGTTCATACACTTTCTAACTTTGGTCATATTAAAATGCAGCAGCATGTTGTAGGTTTGTATTTGAAATTTGTTTCTTTGCTGAGAATTTGCAGTCCTGTAAAATGTTACCCTTTTATTATGACAAAAATAAGAAAACATAATTTGGTTAGGATCACAGAAGAAATATCATAAGGTGAGCCTCGGTTTCAAAGGAGAAAATAATTAGATTCCATACCAAAGGCCCCTTTCTTGGTTGGTAACAAACAATATGAAAAATGTGGATATTTGAAAGTATAAGCTTATACATTACATAAGAGCATTATACTGTAATTCAGTCCTAAGCTACATGATGGATATTAAGAAAAACAGATGAGCTGAGGTTAATAGAATTTCTGACATTCTATTTGAAGAAAATTCTCCACATAAATTGAAACAAAAAATGCAAAATGAAATGGTGAAAGGTAGGGCCAAAGTATGATTGAAACCAAATATTATTTTCACTGTGCATATGAGCAATAGCAATGTCTAGAGTATGACCTTATAAAGAAAAATAATTAACTGGCAAATCAAAAGTTAAAAGAGTAAACAGAGAGACTATCCAAGAACCAAACAACTGGTTATAGACCATTCAGGCTTCTTTTCCTTATTATATACAACACAAATATGGACAGAGATTCAGCTATAGGAAGAAATTATAAACAACGTAGTCCTGAAGTTCTGCCAATTGAAGCTTCTATGTGATATTCCTGAATGAACATGTGCCAGGGCACTGAACCATCCCTAATCTTTTGCTTTATCTTATTTGAATAATTACTAATTACTTCTGCAGCTTTGCTCTGATCTCGGAAGAAAAGCCAAAGGAGGAAGCAAAATCTCTAGCCAACATGACCAAACTAGTGGTGGAATTTAACAGAGGCCCTGAGAACAGGAAATGTTGTGGGCAAGGTGAGTTAATCAGGAAGGAGCTGGAATGTTGGGGGCAGGGATTGGGGGATGGGGTCTTTGGAATGAGAAATTAAGTCTGCTGTGTGGCAGTGATTGGTTGGGCCTTGTGCCAGGTTCCTACTATGTTACATTTATTTATTATGTTAAAACAGTTTGAAATTAAGTCTTACCTGCAAGGTTAAGTCAGCAGCATGCAGGAACATTGTGGAACCTGGTTCACGTTTGTTCAAAGTTGCCATGCAGCAGTGGGCTTTGTGCAGCTGTGTCTGAAGTAGATGGCATGTGTTGTTGAAATCTGCAGCAAAGAGGAGGGGAGCAGGACAATGGCAGCTTGGATGGCTGGTTCGAAACAGTAAGGATAAGTCAAGGACATGGAGGAGTGGAAGAGGACCCTAATGGAGAATAAATGAGGAGGGGGGGTGGGGCAGATCCTGTATGTGTACAGTGGGGGAAATTTGGGACCTGGGGGGTGGGGGTTAGGTTGGGGCAGACCCCATCCCTATAGCCCTATGTATTTACCCTACTAATCCCCATGACACTAATTTAGCATGGCCAATCAACCTAACCTGCACATCCCTGGACTGTGGGAGGAGACTGAAGCACCTGGAGGAAGCCCACACAGACATAGGAGAATGTGCGAACTCCACAGTGACCTGAAGCTGGAATTGAATCCAGGTCCCTGGTGCTGTGAGGCAGCAGTGCGAACCACTGTTATTTCCCTTTTACATGACAACATAATGGCTTAGGTCAAGTATAATGGGGCAACATCAGAACCCTTCGAGATCAATCGTGGGGTCAAACAGAGTTGTGTCCTGCTGTCACCACTCTTAGCTGCATTCTTCTCTCTGTTGCTGTGATATGCTTTCAATTCAATTACAGAGGATGTTTCAGAACTGATGGAAAATTATTCAGCCTTGCCCGGCTTGGGATCCAAGATAAAAGTTCACCAAGTACTCATCAGTGAGTTGCTTTATGGCAATGCTGTCATATGAACATCCCAGACTGAAGAACATCCTCAGCAGCAAATTGACAGGCTATCTGATGCCTATAAAGGATTTGGTTTGACCATTAGCATCAGGAAGACAAATGACATGGTCAAGGGTCATCAATCATCATTTACAGTATGGTGCAGTATTGTTGATAGCTTGACATATCAAAGCTCCAAGCTTCAGAATCATCAATAACTAATCACTTGATGCTGAAATCTAAACCAGCATTGCAAAAGCTGCAGCAAACTGAGAACAGGGAAATGCAAATCTATCTAGCCTGCATCTTCAGTGCCCTCCTCTACAGTGGTGAAATCTGGGCAATGTATGCTAGGCAGGACAGAAGACAGAGCAGTTTATTTTCTTTGGTTCTCAGACATACCTTTGGCATCTTTTGACAGGACAAGATTATCTTAGGCTCTAGAACATGCTCCCATCAAGAACATAATTTCATTAAGATACACTCATTAATAAGCCAATGACCTCAGTGATGACAATGGCTGTACACCCAAAGACCATCATTATGGTGAACTGGCCATTGGGTCATAACCTGCTGGACACCTACATCTCCAATACAAGAGCAAATATGAAGATGGTGGACATCAATGCAAACAACTGGGATATAATCACCAATGATTATGACTTTAGGATACTCAATGCTTGGAGGGACACTGCTAGAGTTGAGGAGAAATGGAAAGCTCAACTAGCTGAGATCAAGTCCAGAGGAAATAGGATTCTGCACCTTCTCAGCTGCATCTTCATACGGCAGAGACTGGCATGCCAGAGTGGGGCTCCTAAGCCGTACCAGGTAATACTTAACACAGCGATGACCATGACACAAATCATTGACTCACAAGATACAGACATCCAAAGGGGCTAGCATGAACTTTGTGTACATTTATTACTGTCCATGTGACCCTTTAACTAACAAAGTTTGGAGATGACTTTCTATTTAAACATGGAGGAGTCGTCTTCAAGGCACCATCTCCATGGAAATGCAGGTAATACATTATGAACAGACACAGAAGCAAAATAGTCAAAGTACTGAAAAGGTGTGAGGATAGTTCAGCATTTTCACACAACCATCTGAAATTGGACATTATGGTCCAACATGATGATAATATACATACAAGAAGATTGATGTAAAGTGCCTATCACAGAACTGTTAACCTACAGAAGAAAATGACTTCTCAAAATCAACACACCTGCTTAGGTGAGTTCAGCATAAAGAGAAACTGAAAACACAATTAAATTGTGAACATCAAGAACATATTGCTTTAAATTATTGTTGTGAATAGAAGCAGTGAATGATCTGTATTGAATGTGGAAATTAGAATATTCGATAAATACAATTAGGATCATATATTTGTTCTGAAGAAACAATGAAGATTAACAGAAGAGCAGAATAGATTAACCCATGACAGTGCTTAGAATGACTACTAGGTTCATGTGCTTAAGTTTCACACAATCTGACGGAGTTCAAAATGCAAAGAGACCAAGGGTGAATTCGCACTCAAAAGCCTCATAAAAGCCTGTGGAAAATCACTGACAGGGGTGAAAAAGTAGAGAATAAGTTTCTCCAGATTCTGTCTTATCAATGCTTACTGCCCTAGCTCCTCCAATCACAGGCTCCCTCCCTCACAATCTTGCTGCCTCTCCAGAGGCATACTCTATGATTGGAGGTGTAGCAATTGGAGGAGGGAGGCCAGTGATTGGGAAACACCTATTCTGTCCACTCCTGCTGCCACTATTTAGGCCACCTTTGGCTGCTCAATCAGTCATTTCGCAAGAGGGTAATTTTGAAGGGGGAGGGTGAAAAATGGAGAAAATATAAAGAAGTGCCAGTTAATGGCAGGGTTGGGATCTGGAGCCTGATAATAGAGCTGCTGGTTCATGGGAAGTGGCCTGGATCCCCATAAAGGAGATGCCATGTGATAAATAGCTTCAATCTGCATGGAAGAGCTCTGAGGAGTTTTTTTTTTATTTCATTTTATTCATATGTCGAACATGGGCAATGCTGGCTGGCCAGCATTTATTGCTCATCCCTAGTTGTCCTTAAGAAAGTGCTCTTCTTGAATTGCTGCAGTCTGTGTGCTGTGGATTGACCCACAATGCTGTTATGGAGAGAATTCCAGGATTTTGACCCAGTAGGTGGTCTGGAGATGCTGTTGGGAAATTGCGCAAATTTGTGGTCACATGGAATCTGAATGAAACAGAACAAATATCAAAGTTCTTTAATGTGTTTTGCATTAACAGCTTTCATACAAGTGGTTCACTGAAGTGGATCATAATCTTAGTCCCTGGTTGGGACTATTCCAAAGCAGATGTACTACTTGGATTATCAATCTGATTTAAGGTTGAGAAAGATGGACTTCACAGATAACTAAATAGGTCTGAAGAACTGGAATAACTCTCCCTGAAGGACAGGAATCACCAAAGAATATTAACATCCTCCAGAAAGGCTTTATTAACAATGTTTTAGCCAGATTATATCAACTGGATATTATAAGGGTGCAGATCTCTTAACAACTCAACAAAGAATTTATGGAGATGCGTTTAAGAGTTCCATGCAAAAAAACTTTGAGACAATATGTTTTCTAAACAAAAACATTTACTAAAGGACCAAACATTCAATTCACTTAAGGTAATCACAACATTGATAATTCTGGAAAAATGAAGTATAATCTTGTTTCTAATAGAGAATCCAAGTTTTGTTAATGTTGCAGAGATATATTTAAGGCATCCATTAATACTTAAAGTTGTATTTATCTTAAGTTCCTGTGTAGAAGGCTACAGCGTCAAGTGACGTACCTTTATCCCAGTTAAGGGGAGAACTGTTATCACTGCATTACAGTATTTGTACCTTTACCTTGAGAGACACTGGAGTGAAAACATCTAAATGTCCTACTGTCCTACTAAGTAGTTCCAATATTGATATCATAAAAAGAACAGAACTAGCACAAAAGCATTTTGAATATTAGTACTGGACAACAGTTGTTGTTTTTGTCAACATCCTATAATTTAGTCAACATCCTTCAAGCAAGCAGGATACTGAGGGGTGCAAATAGTGGTCACGATTCTCAGCTTCCAGGGTTCAATTGACAAATTACTTCGGGACATCCTTAAGGATACCCATTGTTAGACTATAGTATTTAACAGTTTATCAGTGCTTTGCTGAGGCGATGTGGAGGCCAATTCCTGTTTTTTCAAGACTGTCTTGTGATACAGGTACATCCATAGAATCATAGAATCTTTGCAGAGCAGAAGGAGGCCATTTGGTCCATCAAGCTTACACCAACTACAACCCAACCCAAGCCTTATCCCCATAACACTACGTATTTACTGGGCTAATTCCTCTGACACTAAGGGGCAATTTATTATCAACCAGCTCATTCTTCCAGCAGAGCAGGCAGAGAGGAGAGCAATTCTTGTGAGGAGAGCTGGGAGGTAAAGGTTTTTGATTTTTAACTTACCTTTTTTGGAGTTTTTTTCCGGAGCAGCAGGAAACTGGAAGTAGGCCGTGGAGACACATGGGAAGGTTTTTGTTTTGCCCAATAAGTTTGAACAGTGAGGAAACCCGAGACACTACATGTTCAGTGTTTCCCACCCTCCCTCCTCCTCTAACCTGAAAAAAAGACTCGGTGTGAGAGCAGGTAAGCTTTTCTTTTCTTCTTTTTCTTTTTCTAACTCTTATCTTGTTGGGAGTTTGGGTGGAGAGGATGGCAGTTAGGGCAGTTCAATGCTCCTCTTACAGGATGTGGGAGGTAAGGGTCACCATTAGTGGCCCTGCTGATTTCACCTGTGGGAGGTGCACCCAGCTCCAACTCCTCAAAGACCGCCTTAGGGAATTGGAACTGGAACTGGATGAATTTCGGATCATTTGGAAGGCGGAGGGGGTGATAGATAGCAGTTATTGGGAAGTGGCAACACCTAAAAATGAGGCTAGCTGGGTGACAGTCGGAGAGGAGAGGGGAGGGGAGGAAGCAGTCAGTGCAGGGATCCCCTGTGGTTATTCCCCTCCAAAATACGTGTACTGTTTTGGATATTGTGAGGGAGGATGACCTTCCAGGGCTAAGCCATGGTGACCAAGTCTCTGGTGCCAAGTCGGGCTCTGTGACTCAGAAGGAAAAGGGGGAGATTCAGAGAGTAATAGTAGTGGGGGACTCAATCGTTAGAGGCACAGACAGGTGGTCCTGTGGGCTCGAATGAGACTCCAGGGTGATAGTCTGCCTCCCTGGTGTTAGGGTCCTGGATATCTCTGAGCAGATAGAGAGCATCCTAAAAAGGGAGGGTAATCAGAAAGATGTCATTGTACACATTGGTACAAATGATGTAGGCAGAAAGAGCAGGGAGGTCCTGCGAGAACAATTCAGGGAGTTAGGTAGAAGGCTAAAAAAGAGGACCTCTAGGGTAGCAATCTCTGGATTGCTCCCTGTGCCACATGCTAGTGAGGCTAGGAACAGGGAGATAGTGCAGCTGAACACGTGGCTAAAGAACTGAAGCAGGAGGGAGGGTTTCAGATTTGTGGATAACTGGGAAGAAGTCTTCCAGAGAGGATGGGACCTGTACAAGGACGGGTTACATCTGAACTGGAGGGGCACCAATATCCTGGCTGGGAGTTTGCTAGTATAGTTCGGGTGGGTTTAAACTAACGTGGCAGGGGTGGGAATCAGAACAGGTCAGCAAGCATAGAGACTGGGGCCAAGACAAGGCTACCTAAGAAGAAGAGCAATCCTGGGGAGGATGAACTCAGTGGGCCTGGAGGTCTGGAGTGCATCTGCTTAAATGCAAGGAGCGCAACAGGCAAGACAGAACTTAGAGACTTAACATATGCGTGGAACTTGGATGTGGTTGCAGTGACAGAGACTTGGTTAAAAAGATAGGACTGGCAGCTGAATATTCCGGGGTATAAGTGTTTTAGGCAAGACAGACGAGGGGAGAGATGGGGGATTAGTAATACTGGTTAGGGAGCATATTGCAGTGGTATAGAGGGTGGACAATTTATAACGAGACACTGAGAGTAGAGCTCAGAAACAGGAAGGGCGCAGTCACTTTGCTGGGGGTATACTACAGGCCTCCCAACAGCCCATGGGAAGTTGAAGAATGGATATGTAAGGAGATTCTGGACAGGTGTAGAAAAAATAGGGTTGTTGTAGTGGGAGACTTTAATTTCCCTCATATAGACTGGAAATCCCTTCGGGCTGGGGGTCCGATCGGGGAGGAATTTGTAAAATGTGTCCAGGAAGGTTCTTTGGAACAATATGTTGACAGTCCTACCAGAGAGGGAGTTATACGGGACCAAGTACTGGGAAATGAGTCCAGTCAAATCAAAGTTTCAGTGGGGGTACATGTGGCAAACAGTGATCATGATTCTGTAAACTTTTGGATAGTCATGAAAAAGGATGAGTGTTGTCCTATGGTTAAGGTGCTGAATTGGGAGAAGGCTGACTACAGCCGGATTAGGCAGGATTTGGTGGTTCATTGGGAGAGGCTGTTTGAGGGTAAATCCACATCTGGCATATGCGAGTCTTTTAAGGAGCAGTTGATAGGAGTGCAGGACAGGCATGTCCCTGCAAAAAGGAAGGACAGGAAAGTAGGATTCGAGAGCCGTGGATCACCAGAAAAATTGTGGGTCTAATCAAAAAGCAAAAAGAGGCATGCATAACACCCAGCTAAAAACAGAGGAAGCACTGAAGGAATACAGGGAAAGTAGAAAAGAACTCAGACAGGGAGTTAGAAGGGCAAAAAGGGATTACAAAATGTCTTTGGCAGACATGATTAAGGAGAATCCCAAGTTATGTTATACATACTTTAGGAACAAGAGGGTTGTCAGAAAAAGAGTCAGACCTAGCAAGAACAAAGGAGGGGAATTATGCTTAGAACCCAAGGAAGTAGGTGAGATCCTAAATGAATACTTTGCATCAGTATTCACAAAAGAGAGGGACACGTTGATTGGTAATGTCTCAGAGACCCATTAGAGCAAATCACAATTACAAGGGAGGAAGCTTTAGGTGTTTTAGGAAGCATTAAGATCGACAAATCCCCAGGGCCAGATGGCATCTGCCTAGATTACTGAGAGAGACAAGACATGAAATTGCCGGGCCTCTAACAGAAAACTTTGTTCTTTCATTGGACACAGGTGAGGTCCCAGAGGATTGGAGGATAGCAAATGTGGTATGAGTATTTAAGAAGGGTAGCAAGGATAACCCAGGTAATTATAGGCCAGTGAGCTTGACATCCGTGATAGGGAAATTGTTGGAGAAGATTCTTAGAGATAGGATTGATACTCATTTAGAACAGAATAGTCTCATTAGCAATAGACAACATGGTTTTTACGAGGGAGATCATGCCTCACAAATTTGGTTGAGTTTTTTGAGGAGGTGACAAAAATGATTGACGAGGGAAGGGCCGTGGATGTTGTCTACATGGATTTTAGAAAAGCATTTGATAAGGTCCTTCATGGCAGGCTGGTGCAAAAGGTTAAATTACACAGGATCAAGGGTGAACTAGCTAGATGGATTCAGAACTGGCTTGGCCATAGAAGACAGAGGGTAACAGTGGATGGGTCCTTTTCTGATTGGAGGTCTGTGACTAGTAGTATTCCGCAGGGCTCTGTACTGGGACCTCTGCTGTTTGTGATGTATATAAATGATTTCGAAGATGATGTAGCTGGTCTGATTAATAAGTTTGTGGACAACACAAAGATTGCTGGAGTTGCATACAGCAGGATATAGATAGGCTGGAAAATTGGGTGGAGAAATGGCAGATGGAATTTAATCCACATAAATGCAGAGTGATGCATTTTGGTAGATCTAATGCAGGGGGGAGCTATACAATAAATGGCACAGAGGGACCTGGATGTGGAAGTCCACAGAGCCCTAAAGGTGGCAACACAGGTGGAAAAGGTGGTGAAGGAGGCATCTGGCATGCTTGCCTTTATTGGACAGGTATAGAGTATAACAGTTGGCATATGATGTTACAGTTATAATAGAATGTTGGTTAGGCCACATTTGGAATACTGCATCCACTTCTAGTCACCATACTACCAGAAGGATGTAGAAGCTTTGGAGAGAGTGCAGAAAAGATTTACCAGGATGTTGCCTGGTATGGAGGGTCTTAGCTATAAGGTGAGATTGAGTAAACTAGGGTTGTTCTCCCTGGAAAGGTTGAGGGGCAACCTAATAGAAGTTTATAAAATTATGAACGGCATAGGTAGGGTGAACATGTGGAAGCTTTTTCCCAGGTTGGAAATGACAAACACAAGGGTCACAAGTTCAAGTAAGAGGGGCAAGGTTCAAAACAAATATGTGGGGGATGTATTTTACACAGAGGGTGGTGGGGGCCTGGAATGCACTACCATACAAGGTTGTTGAGGCAGACACGCTAGGATCATTTAAGACTTATCTAGATAGCCACATGAACAGACTGGAAATAGAGGAATTCAAACGGATGGTCTAGTCAGCAATACATGATTGGTGCAGGCTTGGAGGGCCGAAGGCCTGTTCCTGTGCTGTATTGTTCTTTGTTCTAACCTGCACGTCTTTGGAGTGTGGAGGAAACCAGATCACCTGGAGGACAGCCATGTAGACATGGGGAGGGTGTGCAAACTCCACACAGACAGTGACCCGAGGCCAGAATTGAACCTGGGTCACTTGCACTTTTGAGGCAGTAGTGCTAACCACTGTGCCAACATGCGCCTCACACTATATTCTATGCCACAAGATATTATTGCCCTCAAGCACACATTTATATACTTTCAAACTTTTGACCAGCAGATGAACTCTGCTTTTAATTTTTAATGCTCTTTCATAGAAGAATGGCTATTTTTAATTTTTTAACTCTTTATTTGTAGCTGCATTCCTTCATACATAACTCTAAGATATCCAAATGGCTAATAGCTCACATTTGGCCTGGTGTGGCAACTGGCCTGAGTGGTCTCTCGGATGCTGAACACAACTGCAAAAGCTTGCTTGTACTTTCTAAAGCTTGTCCCACAAAAAAAATCTTTGAAATATGAATAATTAAACTTTTGTCAAATGGGAGAAAATTAGCATCGACATGTTCATGTCCAAATGATAGCTTTATGATCTCTTGGAGCTATGTTGTATTTGAGTTCTTATTTTTTCTTATACTCATATTTTTGATTTCATTAAAGATGGATTCCCCTCAACCAGTTCCATTTGAGAGAACATTTAGCTTTAATTTTTAATTGTGATTCTTTGTACCCATATTAATGTTCCTTTGGTCTATCAAATCTGTCTCCTGGATGGACATGCAAGGAGGTGTATTTACCTTTTTATCAAACATCATTGAGATGTGAACTATCTATGAATTAACCCATTTGTGATCTGATGGTTAGCTCTGTGCTACACAGTTGGATGTGTGAAAATCTGTAGTCAGATATGTTCATCGCTTTAAACTCTATTGAGAGGAAATAAACCTGGAATTAGCAAAACATAACCAAAGAATGTTGGAGTATGTTAATGGCTTCCAATCAATTTTTAAAGGGGGCTACAGATGTGAGACTCATTCCCAATAAGTTATCTTTGGTCAAGTAGTTAGGAACTTCAATTTGGGAATGACCTGCAGGAAATGTATTGATAGCAAATTAACAAAAATATTTTATTTACAGATCTCAAGTTGAAAGACTGAACATTATACAAACATATTTGTGCTATTGTAGCTATCTAAAGGAGGAAACCCTTAAAAGTTTAACATAATTGCAGAAGGTAAGTGTGACTGCATCACCAAATAAAGGAGTTAGGAAACGTGACTGCATCACCAAATAAAGGAGTTAGTGAGTGAGAATGAAAATATAGTCCCCAAAAGTCAAAAAGAAGCCCTTGAGAAAATCTCAAAACAGAGCCCTTGAAAAGCAAACATTTTGACGAATGTAAAATGGTTTTTGTGATAACCAAAAAGGCCTAAAGTGCCTCCTACAGTTTACTGGCACTTGGCCAATATGTAGATTGGTAGGCCAAGCTTACTGGCCACCTTCCAGAAATCATGAAGCATCAGGAACCCAATATTGTCTAGAATGTGCAATATGTTGTCACCTTCTGTAGCTGACCTTTCTGTGATGAGCAGTCTGTGAACATCTGGTACATAAATGGCAAAGCAAAAATAATTACAGAGGCTCAATCCTCATTCACAGTCATAAATGCCTGTGGCGGCATCATTGAGATCTCAGCTTTTGTTATAAATTATAATTTCTATTTGTATAAAATGTCAGTTTGTCTGAAAAAGCTCACTGATGGAAATAAAAAATGATTGCAGTTCACTCAAAAAGAAAGCTTATACTTCTGTGCAACCAAGCCCTCTGATCACGTGCACTAATCACGTCGTCCTATCTCGACCAACAGTCTGTAACTCTCTATTCCCAATCTGTTCATGCTGCTCGATTCACACAAAATTTGAAAAGGATACCAAATTTAAGAGTCTTAAATTTGATGAGACTCCACTGCATTTAAAGATGTCTGAATATCTCCAATAGATTTTAGTTGAATCAGCTATTTTAAAGCTTTTTAGTGACATTAAACTTTCAAAACGAACAGCATTTGAAAATAACAATTTTGAGGTATGGTCCTATGCATTTCAGAAATTTAGGCTTCGCTGCGCACAATTTCCTGAACAATTATAGATCATGGGAAGAAATTATCACAGATAATAATTTTTAGAATTTCCTTAGGATCAACACTATGCTGGCCTACTGTTAATATATAATTCTGAGCTAAATGTTTACAAAATGTTAGCTATTCTAATAACTCATTTGAAATTAATGGCTGTTTCTCAAAATACTAATCTGTTAAGAGTGGTGTGCTGATCTTTAATCCAAGGGGTTGAAATAGAAGAATTTGACACAACTGGATAGGGCTTTTACAAGAGCACACCAGGGCTATGTGTAGTTTTGTCTGCATATCTAAGATAGGGTATACTTGCCTTGGAGGGGTTTACAGTGAAGGTTAACTAAAGTGGTTCTTAGGATGGGAGAGTTATTCTATGGTGACAAGCTGAGTAAATTAATAGTATAGAAGAATGGGAGATGATAATTGAAACATTTACCATCTTTTTGAGAAGAAGACACCTCAGGGGAAAACATGTCCAGAGGCATGGCACCTGGCTGGGGGCAGCTGTGTCCTGGGTTCCAGCAGACCTCCGACTGCTTGTTCCCTGGGTCATTCCTGTTTCCAGTTGATATGCATCAGTTGTGTGGTGCTCACTAGATGGTGAATTAGAAGCCTGTCTGCTAAGATTGTCCAACGAGCTGTTTGTGATGCTTTTCCATGTCTTGCTTGGAGATATCCTCTGAGGTGCAGCTGAGGGCTGCACAGGTGGGTGGGGAGGGAGAGAGTGTGGTCAGGTGTTGGGTAGCTATGAGATGGTTGTGAGTGGATTAAAGGTGTCATTCCAGGGTTGAGAGACAGGACGGATGCCAGGGGGAGACAGGTGGTTACTCACCCTTGTAGTACATAGGTCATTCATTATGTTGTGGCATTTGGACCCAATCCTCCTGGTCATGCTGCTGGCACTGTCTATAGCTGCCATCACCTCCCAAGCATGATTGGTGATGTTACTCAGGGTCCCTGTCCAACAAGTGGGCAAATTGTGGCCTGCCTCTCCTTCACCAAAGGACCCCCCTCTGAGAACATGGGCATCGGTCTTCTCGCAGCAATCCTCCTGGCATGACTGGGAGTGCAGAGGAGCCATTTAAAATTAACTCCCCTTTGATTGCAATGCTCGGCTAAACTCTGGGATAGGCGAAGCAGAAGTCTGGGGACTCAGGCCTGGCGTGTTTCACATGAGGGAAAAGAAATTTGACTAAGTAGCTGAAGATCTCGATCAGAGCATGCTAGCAGTATCACTTTTCACGCCAGAAATGAGATTTTGGCCAGAATTTTCCAGTCGTTCACGTCTCCCCCCTCCCCTTACTGCTGCCAGAATGGACATAGAATTTGGTGCTCAGTCAAATCTCCTTTCATTGCAGCAGGATGGGAGGATCCCATTGGTGCGAACGGCAGGAGAATCCTGCCCTTTGTCATCTTTTGGGAAAATTCTGCCCGAAGTTGCTGTTGCTGCATGTTATAGACTTGAGTGCTTTAATCTTTTATCACAACACAGCCAATCACCACCTGATCGGTCTACTCTTGATCATCAGTAAAGTAGTGGAAGTGATCATCAACAGTCCTGCCAGTCCGCACTCGTTTAACAATAACCTGCTCATGGATGCTCAACCTGCCAGGATCACTCAGCTCCCATCCGCATTATAGCCTTGGTTCAAAGATGGGACAAAAGAGCTAAATCAGGGGGCAAGAATGACTGCCCTTGACAGTAAGGCAGCACTGATGACCAAGTGTGGCATCAAGGAGCCCTAGCAAAACTAGAGTCAATGGGAATCAGGGGGGAAACTCTCTGCTGGTTGGAGTAATAACTGACCCAATGTTCAGCGCAATTCATGACTCATCAGGTACTGAAGTAATGCATATTGAAAAGCAGCAGAAGCAAAACTCAGGCCTGGGCTGACAAGTGGCAAATAACCTTCACACCATACAACTGCCAGGCAATGACTATTTCCAATAAGATATCAACTGGACATCTAATGGCTGAATCTCCCACTATCACTAAATAATGAGAGGTATAGACAGAGTGAATGGTCAGAGGCTTTTACTTAGGGTGGAAGTGTCAATTACAAGGGGGCAGAGGTTCAAAGTGAGAGGGGGAAATTTAAGGGAGATGTCCAGGGGAAGTATTTCACGCAGAGAGTAGTGGATGCCTGGGACGTGTTGCCAGAGGAGATGGTGAAAGCAGGTACATTAGCATCATTTCAGGGGCATCTGGATGGGTACATGAATAGGGAGGAAATAGAGGGATATGGACCAAGTAAGGGCAGAAGGTTTTTTTTGTTTATTTAGGGCATTATGATTAGCACAGGCTTGGGGGCTAAAGGGCTTGTTCCTGTGTTGTATTTTTCTTTGTTCTTTGTTATCAATGTCCTGGGTGTTACAATTAACCAGAAAGTTAACTGGACTAGTCAAATGAATACCGTGGCTACAACAACAGGTGAGAGATTAGGAATCCTGAGGTAGGTAATTCATCTCATGATTCCCAAAAGCTTGTCCACCATCTACAAGGTGCAAGTTAGAGGAATAATCTCCATTTGCCTGGATAAGTGCAGATCCATCGGTGCTCAAGAAGCTTGACACCATCCAAGACAATGCAGCTTGCTTGACTGGTAGCCCATCCACAAACATTCACTCCCTCCACCAGTGATGCACACTGGCAGCAGTGGGCACCATCTACAAGATGCACTGTAGATGCTGACCAATGCTCCTTAGACAGCACCTTCAAACCCCTTGCTCACTACCAATTAGAAGGACAAGGGCAGCAGATATGTGAGAACACCAAAGTTCCCCTCCAAGTTACCGACCGTTCTGACTTGGAATTATATTCCTTCACTGTTGTGGAACTTCATCCCTAACAGCACTGTGGGTGTACCTGCACCACACGAACTGCAACAGTTCAAGAAAGCATTCAACTCCTCAAGCCCAATTAGGAATAAACACTGGCCTAGCCATTGAAGGACACATCCCTTGAATAAATAAAGATACCAAGGTGGGCTGTTTAAAAGGTCTGCTTCAGTGGCATATGATTTTATTCTAGCTAAAATAAAAACACAAAGGCCCTCCAGCCCTCATCTCTCATGCCTCTCACCCACCAAACATTTCCCATTGCCTATCCATGCCATCTCATAACCCTATCCACCCCAAGTCTTGTTGTTCTCCCTGTGCCAAGCTTAATCCTTCCACCCACCTCATTAGCCCTCTCATGTCCCCTTTATAAGCTTTTTCATTCCAGCACACCCTCCCCGCTCAAGGATCCTCACTCCCCCATGCCAAACTCTGCTCTTCCAGTTACATTTTGACTCCTCATACTCCCCAAGTCAGAACTATGGCATTTGTATGCCCATTGATCCACTGTACTCTTTCTAGAACCAATGAACCTCAGTGTATAGTGGCATATTTTAAAAAATAGCTTTGCAAAAATGCAATCCATTCAAAGTTTAGACTGCAAGCTAATAAAAATGAAAATTATCCAGACACTGAGGTTCAAAAAGTATAAACTCTTGAAACCATTCAATTTGTGTGGACAAACACTGACCTCAGAGACTAGAGAGCCTGAGCTGACATTCAAACAATGCTTCCTCTGGGAGCATTCATCAATGAGGCATGGCTGAGAGCCCAGATAGCTACTAGAATATAAGAACACCTGTGCCCCTGTTTGGGGAGCATAGCTTGGCACAAGGAAAAAGGGGAGGAGCTTTGGAACTTAACTTGTAAAGTTCCCTTTATGCATGCTATAGCTCCTATGAGGGATTGTGAATCATGACTCCTTAACAACTTGGCCCGACTCCATGAAAAATGGCGAGGACTAGAACATGCTTCACTGTGCAATGAAGCCAGACAGGTTTGGAGTGCAAGAAGCCTGAGAATGGGGTCAAGAATCCTGGAATCAGGACCTGCATGATGTTTAAAAATCTTCTGAGTTACCCCAACTTGGTGAAAACCCAGGCCAACATCTCAATTGCCTCTTGTAACATTCTGGGATATGATCTATCCAATGCCATATCGTTGTCTAGGCTTCACCCTAGGAAAACACAAGTCATACTTCATTATTTCTTCCAGTATTCACATGCCTTTGACGCAGACACCATCAACCCTTCGGCTACTTTTTCAGGTTAAAGACAGTGTTGTGAAATTTTAGTGCTATGTTCAACCCTACACCAGATCAGGGGTACCCCTAAGGCAACATTCATCCACCTGTAGAGCTCTGAAGTCTTCTCCGTGCTAAGAGTAACACATGGTTGAATATTATCACTGCTAGAAGTATAGCGATTGGACAGGAATGGATCTCTAGTTGCTGAGTTAGGAAAATGCCAAATGTATTTCTGTGTCTCTTGGATTAATGTACTGATAATTATATGTAACTACACTTTATGTTCCTTAAATAACTAACCTGCTGTTCAGGATCTGGGTTTTACGTTCAGTTATTTGAATCACTCTAATCAGAAAGAATCTCACACTCAAAATGAATTACTTTGTCCTTCAGGTTAGAAAACACTCGTACAATAGAAAATTTGATGATTATAACAACTTAAATACATTAATAACATGTTCAAATTAGATTATATCCAATGGAGATTTAACAGTTACTTTACACAGATACTATGGATCCTCTGGCATTGTTGGAGTTGTGATTTATCAAATTCATATCATACCCCGTATAGCAGGTTGCATGCCTGAGGGAAGCAAGTTTTATTTCGTTAATCAATCATCGGGGGAACACATTTAGGTATTGGTTGCTAGCTTCTTTTTAATTGAGAACAATTTCTCAAACAGATATCTTGCGTGTAGGATCAGAAATTGGAAATGTTCCAGCTTCTACCTCAATAACTAAAACAATTCAAAAGCAGTGATTAGGGAACTTCACTCCTTGCCATGATTCTCCTTCAACTATTTCACTGAATAGTGAAGCCAACATTTCTCTTAACAAAAAGAGACAGACAATTGGCAATTTTACAGTATAATTAACAAATCACTTATCAGACCATTGCATTAACAATATGACTTGCAAGAGTATAACTTTGTCAGTACAATAAAAAGTAGCAGTGTGCCATAATGATCCCTAAACGTTGATGAAGAAGAGAGTTCTGTCGAAGAAAAATGTCACTTTTTTCAGCCATACTACCAAATGACGAGCCTTCAAAACCTCCCAAGCAGTTAATGAGCTGAGTGCTTACCTGGTATAATGTAAACATTTTCAAATCTTGCTCTGAAATTTAACATTTTTAGTTGAAAACAGCAGAATGACAACTCAGAGCACTCTGACAATGACAATGCGCTGAAACTTCAACTATGCTAATACATTTCTTTGGGTGAGATAACAGCCCCCCAAATATGCAAAGCAGACTTCAAATCTTGCAACTTGTCACTGACAGAATGATTCTGCATCAACTTTTCAGAAGAGTTGACTGTAGGCAAGATGAAGCTCAGAAAAACATCTCAAAGAAGAGTGTAAAAATAAAGACTGAATATTATCAGAAAGCCAAAACATTAGAAACATGAGTGCATCACGGAAGTAGTAATTGTTCAGATATATAAAAATGTTAGCAATTATATATTAAAGAAGGAAAAAGTGGTTAAGGCCTTGGCACTAAGTAACTCATTTCATATAAGAAAGCGATTATTGATTTATTTGCGCAAGTTTACAAAGCAAAGCATTAAGACTAATTGGGTGACTAAGCAGAAATATTAGGATATATTCCGAAAGGACTGTTCTTGTAAGAGAAGAATTAGGTCAAATGACACAGTAGGCCTTTTGCATCTGACTTGCACTGGATCTGTTCCAAAGGGATCATTTACACTGAACTAGAAATTGGTCCCCATTATATTTGAATGAAGGGGGTCTAGAATTGTGGCTGCCCAAATCCATTCATGTGGAGTTTGCAGCGCACAAATCTCATGATTGCCTCTTCATTTAAATGTTTGGAGTATGCAAACCAGCACAACCATGTTGCTAACTGGCTGTATGTTCAAACAAGGCCGAAGGGTTGTGAGGTTAAATGTGCCAAAGCTCGCTTCCAACTCTAATGGCAGTTTGTCCCTCTTCAAGGTAAGCTACAATAGATAACAGAAAACTATTGCTAATTAATATTGGTGCAAACCTGGATCGGGAATAAGGATCATCAAGCCAGACACAGTCCCCCCAGATTTTTAGATGTAGCATTGGAGGCCTGAGGTGGACAGGAGAAGAGAGGTCATGTTTCCCCATAAGGCCAGGAGGTGCTCAAGGTAAACCCTTTGAATGGAATGCAAGCAGGTGGCAAGGATGATCACTGCTCTTATGGTCCCAAAGTCGAGGCTGCAGCACTGAAATAAGTTCAAAACCTCATATGTGTGGTCAAGGTTAGTGAATGTATCTTCACATCACATCTCATATTTACCAAATCACCAGCCTTTCATGCTGCTCATTACAGCACATTATACCTCTCACTTGCATTCAGGATTCATGCCTAACATTCATATAATCCAACTCCCCCACACACCAATGATGCCAACTCCTCAGCCACTTCTCGCTCCCTCCACATGCCTCCAGTTATATTGATTTGTTGGGGGTGTCAGAGTTCAGTTATCACCTCTTTGTTAACCTGACTGAGTTGCCTCAGGCACTGCTCTTGAGCCAGATATATGTAGGAAGAATGTTCCTGAAAAATCCTCGATAGGTAGAACATTCTGTGAACATCCTTTTTGATGCAGTTCCCATTTCTGTAGTATTTTCTCCATCACATGGTCATACTGTAGGCCAAGAAGCACAACAACCAAAGCTTGAGCAACAATTCCTGGGCCAACTTTGATTTTAAGCACCAGCTTTCAAAAGTACAGCTCTAGAAATATGAGAAATTGCTTCCACAAACTCAGCCTAAGCAAGGACAAGTCAGAAGCTACTTACCTGCAAGTTATTAGCTGGTCTACTAAATGAAGTTAGTATTGGGCCTGAGACTGTATTTAAATGCATGTTGAATATCAAACAAGTTCATTGAATGGACTTGCATGGTCTAAGTTCACAAATAGAACATTAAATCAGTGATTAAGGCTGAGTGACATTAATGATAACACCAGTTCTGAGGATACCACTGTACATAAAGGATGCCTGCGTGAGCACCCCTTCCCAACATCAAGGTCGGAAGCTGGGGGCACGCACTCCACGCTCAAGTGGGCCTCCAGGTTTTGTAACACATCCAAATTTCACACCCTCTATGTTTTCCAAGCTCTCATCCATCATTGCAATCAAAGACACTCATTGTTCCAAATACAATTACAACAGAAGGCTTAAACGGAAAGTGCTTGCTTATGAATTCATAGTTTCCCATCCATTCTCTTCAATTCACTGCTGTATCTGAGGTCCATCACGCATCTAACAGCAAACATCACTATCTTTCTTGTTTGAAATAGAAGTCAGCACTGACATAACCATTACTGTTAATATTAATGACAACATTGAGGCCTCCAACATTGATGATCAAAGGCAGCAGTTGTGGTTGATGACGACCAGCTGGTACTGAACTAAATGCATTTATTAAATTATACTTGATATATAGCGCTCAGTGGATCTGCTTTCGAATAAACAATCTGTTTGCATTCATGGATACAACCACAGATGTGCACATTCTAGCATTAATGATAAGTGTGCATAATTGTCAGGAGATAATTTTGACCACTGACATGTTTTGAACAATACAGGAACAGCTAGTTGCTATTTATGCCAGCAGTGATTCCGTATCATCACATGGGTTTGGTCAAGTGACAGGAAGTGCTATCTTTGAATGCACTGCAGAAATCTTGTTGGCAAATCCAATCGTAGATAAAGATAGCAGTACTTCTGTAATCCCTGCAGTTCCTCTGTTGGTCATGCAGTGTTATTAATCAGCTAAAAAAAGCATTTAGTAGCAGGGAACTTCCATAATTAGTAGAGCGTCTCACATTAAAATAGGAACAAATGCAATGCTCAAACAAATGAATAAACATGAACACTGCAAGACTGAACAAAATAAGTTCACTTTTAAGGTACCTATTGATCAACTTTCAAAAATCTACTAATTTTCTCTGCACTTTGTACTCAGTCATGGAAAAGGCTCAAAAGGAACTGTAAAGCAAACTGTTATAAAAAAAAGTTGTACCCAGCACATAAAACAGTATGATGTGCTTCAGTTTGCACAGGAGGTGAGGTAACTTTTAAATTCAAATATTATATAATAGCTGAGAAAATGTCTATTTTGTGAAGTGAGTTTAGTTGAAAACTTGTAGTGTAAGCCAGTCCTCAGTAAAACATGCATGTGATTAATGAAATGCGTTACTTTTAATTTTACTGGCTGATTCCTTTCTCTAACCAAAAAGGAAAGTCATACAGCTATATTAGTATAGTGAGGATATTCATTGTTACCGATTTTCCATTGACTTCAATTTTGCTAGGGCTTCCTGATATCATACTTGGTCAAATACTGCCTTGATGTCAAGGAAGTCACTCTTACCTCATCTTTTGAATTGAGCTCTTTTGTCCATGTAATGACATCTGGAGATAAGTGTCTCTCATGGAACTGAAACTGAGCATCAGTGAGCAAGTTATTGATGTGCAAATGCCACTTAATAGCACCGTCAATGACACCTTCAATTGCTTGCTGAAGATCGAGAGTGAACTGATGGGGAGGTAATTGGTTGGATTAGATCTGTTCTGCTTTTTGCAGACGTGATCACTTTTCTACATTGTTGGGTAGATGGCAGTGTTGTAGCTGTACTAGAACAACTTGGCATGGGGCACAGACAGTTCTGGACTACAAGCCTTCAGCACTACTAGATATTGTCAGGACATTATTTATCTTCTTCAGCCATTACTTGATATCAAATGGACAATTGTTCACCAAATGGTTCAATTTGGGAGGTTAGTGTCTGGAATGACCTCTCTGAGAGGATGGTGGATGATGGTCTGATCGAGGTTTCAAAAGGAAATTAGAATGCTAAATGTGAAAAGTTATGGATGTAAGGCAGGAGAGTGGGATTAAGTAGAAGTCTCTTTTTTCACTCCATCATTAAAGTTACAAAGCCAATGCCCAAAGTGGACCGGGCAAACCCAAATCCATTCCTTGCTTGCTCCAAAAACCAAATTCAAAATCCAACAGAATCCAATTTATAGTCCCCACAGGAGAAACAAACAAGATCCAACTACCTTGGCATTTCAGAGAGTCATTGCAGATTCGATAGACCAAATGGCCTCAATCTGCATATTCATCTGGCTATGAGGATACTTCAGTGGAAAGCAATGCAAGACCTAACTTCACAAAGTAAATCAATGTAAAGGATCAATGAAGAAACTTCATACCGCTATACTCCCCACAATTCCCATCTGCTTTCTAATCAAATGGGTCAGCTGACTACCACATCATTTTGCCACTGGTTACAATGTCCACTGGCCTGCTAGTCAGCTGACCCTCACAGCGTGTTACCACTTGGTTACATTATAACACTGCACTGGAAAGATTCTGTGATTACCAAGGGGAAAAATTTTAAAATGAACTAGTCAGGGATGGAAAGGAAAATTAAAGGAATCTTTCAGCCAGAGAATAAAAATACAATATATTTGGTAAATAGCTGGAGTTAATCAATGAAAAAAAAAGGCATACTGAACCTCATAAGCTTCTCCTGTAGTATTTTAACATCAGAAAGTATTGCGATATTAGATAGGAGATGATTCAGAATGGATTGGTGTACACGAATGGATACTTACTTTTGATGTTTCAAGAGATAATAAGTAGCATAGGTTTACTAGATAAACCATAATTACTTAATTGATCAAGTGGAAAGTGCACATTTTGCACCTACTGACATAGTCATACTTATAGACTGACACATTTCTGATTTCAAGTGCCATAAATCCTCATTCAATCAGCAATTCATCCAACTTATATATGTAAAATCTCACTGAGAGGCTGCTCAATGGCATGTACTAAACTGAAGAATGACTTGGCTTCGTACAGTGATGTTTTTATCGTCAATGTGAGATACATCACTAGGAAATGATACTTTTTGCACAGCCAGGGATGAATTTAGCCAAAGCACAGGGACCATTGCTGGGTCTCGACACTGTTTAATATTGCTATGTGCAAGCCACCAGGATTTTACAGGAGCTAAAACTCAGGACAGTGCAGCCCTAAATGTGTGCAATATTGTTACACCTAAATAGAGCCAGGATTGACTTCCTTGCAGGGCATTTTATGAGGGTTACTGGGGAAGGTTTAAACTCACTTGGCAGGGTTATGAGAACCAAGAGATAGGTGTGATTTCATGGGTTTGCTTGAGCAAGATTGGAAATTCCTGTCTGAGGTCAACGGACATTTCCGTTGTCCGCCCCTTGCCTGCTCTGATTCCGTGGCAGGCAAGGTGATAGAATTCTGGTGATAATGTCAGAGAGGAATATCAAGGTGTACAGAATACTGTGAGATTGATAGTATCAAAATAAGGAATGGTCAGTGAACAGATAGGGTCAGAGTAAGGGAGAAAGTAATAAGTCAGGGTTACTGTGCATCTATGTGAATGCATGCAGTGTGGTGACTTAGAGCTGGAGACTTCCATGTAGAAATATAATTGTGTTGCTATGACAGAGACCTGGTTCAAGAAGGGCAGGACTGGGTGTTACATATTCCTGGATACAACATGTTCCAGAAAGATAGGAAAGGAAAAAAGGGGAGAGAAGGTGGTAGTATTGATTACAGAGAATATTACAGTGCTGGAGACACAGAATGTCCCAGAGGGATCAATGATGGAATCGATTTACAGCTAAGAAACAAAGCAAAAAATGCAATTACATTGCTCGGTATAGTCTATATCAGACACTAGCAGGAAAGATGTAGAGGAAGAAGTGTGCAAGGAAGTTATACAGTGGTGCAAAAGTTTTAGGGTAGTTAAAATGGTGACATTCAATATATAAATATAGATTGGGCTAGTTGTAATATAAAGGTCAATGAGGGACAAGACTACCTAGAGTGCGTTCAGGAAAACTTTCAACAGCAGTATATTTTCAGCCCAATGAAGAAGGAATCACTGTTAGACTTTGTTCTTGGAATTGAGGCGGGCCATGTGGATCAAGTGTCAGTAGATGAGTATTTAGGGGACAGCGATCATTGTATTTTAAGGTTTCAGCTGACTATGGAAAAGGACAAAGAATGATCCAGAATAGGAATAATTAGCTGGACAAAAACCAACTTCAGTAGGGTAAGAACAGATTTGGGCCAAATTAATTGGAGTCAAAGGTTGGCAGGAAAATTGATAGCTGAACAATGGGCCATCTTTAAAGCAGTGATTGCTCAGGCACAATCAAGGTATATTCTCTCAAAATTGATAGGCAAGGCAAAAAAAGCCAGACCGCCCTAGATGATGAAAGAGATGGTAAATAAAGATAAAGAAGAAAAATTGTGCTCATGACCAACGTCCAATAGAAAATATAATTGAAAACCAGGTTGAATATAGAAAAGCAAATAAATGAAGCAAAGGGGTGTATGAAAACAGACTGGCAGCCAAACATAAAAGGCAATCTAAATTTTCTATAAATGGCAAAGTGTGGCAAAAGGAGGAATAGGCCTGATTAGGCACCAAATACTGTTTTATGAATAGAGGCAGGAGGTTACCTGAGATATTGGTCGGAATTCTACCGTCTGGCCTGCCACGAGAATTGGAGCAGATGAGGCGTTCACAATGGCAGGGTCCGTTGACCTCAGGTGGGATTTTACAGTTTTGGGATGAGCGAGGCCATGAAATCTTGCTGCTTAAATGAATTATTTGTATCTGCCTTTACCAAGGAAGGAAATGTTATCCAGCTTATGGTAAGGGACAAGGTAATTAGTGTGCTAGAAGGATTTAAAATCGTTCAAGATGAGGTATTGGATAGGTTGTCTGTATTTAAGTGGATAAGGCATCAGAACTGGATGACAAGGATACTGAGGGAAGAGGGAGTAGAAATTGTGGAGCAATGATGGACAACCTATGCTAGTGAGTGAGTCGCATGAGTGGCCCTCCTTCACTTCAGTGGGCTACAAGATTGAAATCAGGCTTGTTCACTTATCATGAATAAGATTAAATATATTTAATACTTGCCATATATTTCATAACACATTATAGAAAATGCTTAATCACTTATATGTTAATAGAACAGCCATTAACTTCAAATGGTTAAAACAAATTAAATATTTACACTTTGGACTTCAGTCATACTGCTAAGAAAATAAGACTACGTGGATAGAAATCAGAGGAATGTGTCAAATAGCCCGTGGGCAATGGTCAACAAAATGTCACATGAACTGCACTTAGAGAACCAATGGGCAGCATGTGGCTCCCCGGCGACAGTGGACATGACAGTGATGCCAGAGGACTGGAGAATTGCAAATGTTAATAACTTGTTCAAAAAACGGCATAAAGATAAACCTGGCGACTATAGACCATCATTTTCATGCTAGGGAAACAATAATTCGGGACAAAATTAAGAGTTGTAGAGAGAATACAGTTTAATAAAGAAAGCTAGAAGATACTTAAGGGAAAAGAGTGTTCAACTAATAGAATCATAAGATCCTTACAGTGCAGAGGGAAGCCATTTGGCCCAATGAGCCTACACCAACAACAATTCCACCCAGGCCCTATCCCCATAACCTCCCCATGTATTTACCCTGCTAATCCCCCTGACATAAAGGGGCAATTTAGCATGGCCAATCAATCTAACCTGAACATCTTTGGACTGTGGGAGGAAACTGGAGCATCCGGAGGAAACCCATGCAAATACGGGGAGAACAAACAAATTCCACACAGACAGTGACCTGAGGCAAGAATTGAACCTGGGTCCCTGGCACTATGAGGCAAGAGTGGTAATCATTGTGCCACTGTGTCACCCTGAATGTGCCATCATGCCACCCTAAACTTTTTTGAAGAGGCAATAGAAGCAGTTGATAAGGGAAATGCTGTTAGTGTGCTGTTCACAGATTTCCAAAATAATTTTATACAGTACTACAAGGCTTGTGAACAAAGTTACAGCTCTGGGAATAAAAGAGGTAGTAACAAAACAAATCCAAAATTGACTGAGTGACATGAAACAGAGTCTAATGGCTAATGGATGTTTTTCGGGGTGGAGGGAGGTTTGTAGTGAAGTTCCCAAAGGAACAGTTTTGGAACCCTTGCTTTTCCTTATATATATATGTATATTATGTAGATATCAGTGACCTAGACCTATAGGGCACAATTTCAAAGTTTGTGGACGATGTGCAATTTAGAAGCATTTTGAACTGAAGGGGAAAGCAAAGTGTAGAATTTCAAAAGGACATAGGTAAGTTGGAGGAATGGACAGATGAAGTTCAATGTAGAGACATGTGAGGTGATTGATTTTGGTAGGATAAACATAGAGAACACAAAATAAATTGGGTGCAATTGTGAAGAGGGTGCAGGAGCAGAAGGACCTTGGCATAAATTTGCATAAGTTATTGAAGGTGGCAGGACAGGTTGAGAGAGTGGTTGATAATACATAAAGTATCCTAAGCTTAATTAATAGGAGTACAGATTACAAGAGCAAGGAGGTTATACTAAACTTGTATAAGACTAATTCATCCTCAGCTGAAGTATTGCATCCATTTCTGGATACCACACTTTGGGAAGAATGTGAAAGTGCAGTAAATATTAACGAGAACTGTTTCAGAGATAAGGACCTTCTGTTTTGAAGATAGATTGTATAAGGTTGGGCTGTTTTCCTTGGAGAAGAGAAAGCTGAGAGGAGATTTGAAGTGTTCAATATCATCTGGGTTCTGGCAGATAGAGAGAAACTGTTTCTTGTTATGAAAAGACAAGAATCATTCTACGGTTCTACTCTTTTCATAGAATCTCTACAGTGCAGAAGGAGGCCATTCGGCCCATCAAGTCTGCACCAACCACAATCCCACCCAGCCTCTATTCCCGTAACCTCATGTATTTATCCTGTTGGCTCCTCCCCCACCCCCCAACACTAAGGTGGAATTTAGAATGGCCAATCAACCTAAACTGAACAACTTCGGACTGTGGGAGGAAAATGGAGCACCTGGAGGAAATCCATGCAGACACGGGGAGAAGGTGCAAACTCCACGCAGTGACCTAAGTTGGGAATCAAATCTGGATCCCTAGCACTGTGAGGCATCAGTAGTAACCACAGTACCGTCCTCTATTGAGAACAATAGGATAAAGATTTAAAGTAATTGATAAAAGAAAGCAAAAGCCATGTGAGAAGAAAAAACTTCTTCACTCAGCAAGTGTTTAAGATTTGGAACGCATTGCCTGAGAGCATGGCGGAGGCAGGATCAATCAAGGCATTGAAAGGAGAATTAAGCTGTTATCTAAATAGTAATCTACAGGGCACAAATCAGGAGTGTGATGAAATATTCTCCACTTGCCATGAGGCTTGTGAGTTTACGAACAAACGGGTTAGACTTTAAACTGGTGTTGTGAGACTTCTTACTGTGTTTACCCCAGTCCACTCGGGCATCTTCACATTGTGGGTCAACCCAAAGCACATGAACTGCAGTGTTTCTAGAAGGCAGCTCACCAATACCTTCTCAAGGGCAACAAGGGATGGGCAATAAATTCTGGCCAGCCAGCATCACTCATGTCCAACAAATGAATAAAAAAAAGAATGTGCAGAGTTATGGCCACAAGGTGGGAGAATGGCACAAATTTGAGAATGAGAATTTTGGAGAACTGGCATGGATACCATGGGTTGAATGGTCTCCTTCAGCACTGTAACATTTCTGTGTTTCTATGTGACTAGTGAGAATAGTGCTGAGGCCCAAGCAGGAGTGATTGTGAAACTCTGGAATTGTGATGAGTATCAGGGGAATGGGTAAGATCTCATTAGGTATGCTGATCAGTGACATCCATCTCATAAGAACATAAGAACATAAGAAATAGGAGCAGGAGCAGGCTATGAGATGCGAAGACAGTGAGCCTGCTGTTTACTGCCAATGAAATTTTAATCTCCTTCAAATGTAACGCAGCACCCACTTTCTGCTGTGCAGCCATCTCCTCTTACTTGCATGGTGCGGACACAGCCAGGGGTCCACGTGACAACATCAAGTTGCTGTGATGCTGCAATTACCATCATGAGTGATTGCATTCTTGCCAGTGCTAGGTAGGTTGTTGTCACCGTGGCATGTCCACCTCCAGGGAAAGCACATGGAACAGGGAACATGTCAAGACCTGATCTTGGGCTTTTCAGTGGTATTTTCTGAGCTTCTCGACCTCCAAAGCTGCCTACATAATGGATTAGCTGCAGAATAAGCTTTATCATCTCAGCCCCGGCTAGTAACTACTTAGTCATCCCAGGCCCCCTCCTTTTTCTGACTTAAATGTTGCCCCTCAATGACAACATCCAAAAACATGACAGGTTCTGCATACATGCAGATAACAGCCAGTTTTACTTCATCACATCCTGTTTCGGCTCCTGCACTGCTTCTGTGTTGTCAGACCAGTTTATTGATTTGCAGCCCTGATGGAGCTGAAGTTTCCTCCAACTATATATTGGAAAGCTGTATCCATGGTCTTCAAGTCACGTCTCAAATTCAATTCCCAGTCACTACCGCAACAGGTCACTGTCTCAGACTGAATCAGAGTGTCTGTTAACTTGGTGTCCATTTTGATCTATAGCTGGACCTCCAACCCCTCCATCATTATAAGAACATAAGAAATAGGAGCAGGAGTAGGCCATCTAGCCCTTCGAGCCTGCCCCGCCATTCAATAAGATCATGGCTGATCTGACGCTGCTCAGTTCCACTTTCCCGCTTTCTCCCCATAACCCTTAATCCCCTCTCTTATCAAAAACCCATCAACCCGCGTCTTAAAAATATTTAGCGAGGCAGCCTCCACCACTTCAACGGGCAGAGAATTCCAGAGATTCACCACCCTTTGAGTGAAGAAGTTCCTCCTCAACTCCGTTCTAAACCGCCCCCCTTTTATCTTCAGGCTGTGCCCCCTAGTCCTACTGTCTTTTTTGAGCGGGAAGAGCCTCTCCACCTCTATCCTATTATGACCGATTATTATTTTCTTCTCCATACAATCACCTGTTTCAACCTTGCCTCAACCCATCTACTGTTGAAATCTCCATTCATTCTTTTGTTACTTTCAGACTCAACTATTTTAATATGCTCCTAATCTCCATAAACTCCATCTTAGCCATAACGCTGCTTCCCACATCTTTAAAAACACCAAATTCCATTATATCCATTGTAACTATGCTCGCTGTCCCACTTGTCTCCTGGTTGGACAATGGCTCTGTTTTTAAGTTCTTATCCTTGTGATCAAATCCCTCCATGCTTTGCCCATTTCTATCATTGTAATCTTCTCCCGCCTTACATGATTGAGCGTTCCCTCAATCCTGGCCTCTTGTGCATTCCTTTGCCCTACCATTTATTTTTGTATCAACAGTGAACCCGGAGCTGTATGGTGGTACAGTGGTTAGCACTGCTGCCTCACAGCATCAGAGATGCCGGGTTTGATTCCCAGATGGGGGCCATTGTTTGCGCAGAGTCTGCACGTTCCGCCTGTGTCTGCGGGCGCTCTGCTTTCCCCCACACAGCCTTAAAGACATGCAGGTTTAGTGCACTGGCTATGCCAAATTCTCCCTCAGTGTACCCAAACAGGCACCAGAATGTGGCGATTTGGGGATTTTCACAGTAACTTCACTGCAGCATTCATGTAATCCTGCTTGTGACACTAATAAATAAACTTTAAACTTAAAGCCGTAAGTCCCGCAGGTCCCTCCAACAAATCTGTCCATCTCTATTCCACAGGACTGAAAATTGCAGAGTAAGGCATTCTCAATATAACGAGATGCTACTATAAAAAGGAATAATTCCAAATTTTAAACTGCTTGTGATTTGGAGCCATAATCAAACGAGAATAGAATGGTCACTGTGCCTGATCTGCAACACTTTCAATTTTCCAACTAAACATAGTATTAACTGCCAAGAATGCATGATCCCCACACCTGATTGTCAACTCTGCACTTAACTTGAGTGGATTACAAGTCACAAGTAGAGTCTCATTATGCTCAACTTTTATGTTCAGAGCTTTATGGTTTTCTCATGTGTCCGAAAGAACAGAGATTGGACTAAAAATTATATATTTGGAGAGATGACTGAAAGAAAATTAACCTATTTAAAATTGAGGTGCATATCTAAATACTTATTATTCTGGTGCACTAAACAGAAATGGGCAGAAATCAGGACAACCTGCAACCACTGTATAAATTGTTCATTTTTTGCCTTTGAAATGGCTTACTGCAAATCAACAGCCAACAACATCCATCTATTGTTGAATAATGGAAAATGAGCAGCAACTGAACTGAACAATTAACTTGGGCTAGATTTTAAAAGGACAATATTTGGGTCCACAATAACAGAACTAAACAGCGTACGTTTAAAAATTGGAAGCAGAGGGGATTATTCTCCGGAGTCGCTAGCTCCAGATGAGAATCCTGTGGCCTATTGAATTGGGCAAGAGGGCCAAATCGGGATTCCTGCTGGACATCAATCTCGTTCCAGTCTCCCAGCCCTCTGCTCCTGCTGTGGCTAAAAACATGCTGTCAGCTTTTAACATAAATTTGGAAGTAGTTTCTGAATTGGAAGCTGGATTCAACTCCCTGTTGACGTGGTCCTGTCTCTCCCTGTCAGATGTCCCGCAAATATCAGACAGTACAGGTCCTGACAAGTATGGACTTGCCACCTTGGACTCAGAGGAGGGGCAAAGAGACAAGTACTGTGCCCATGTGCCCTCTAAGCTGCTAGGCTGCACAGTGAGGGTCCCCAAGGGACCTGGGTGTTGGGTGGGTTCAGGCTGTGGGAGAAGGGGTTGACCTCTCAACTCCCCCCCAGAATGGGGATCTCATGGCTGGACCTTCCCTTTCTTGTCCTGGGAAATGTGGCGATCACTTAGCGTTGTGATTTCAGGTGACTTACTATTAAAAATCTTTATTACTGTGTTCTGTAAAACCTTTGAAGTGGTCTGCTCCCATTAATATCCATGCCCTCACCACGAGATTCCCTTTCAAACTAGAATGAGCTACAGCTTCTATCTGGCCTCTAAACTACTTTGACTGACAACAGGCTGTCAGTTTCACTTGCTCCATTACGGTTTGTTTCACATACTCAACTTCTGCTCCATTGAGTTTTACCAGGTTGTTTGACTGACAGAGCAAGTATTGCTGGGTAACACTGCCAATGTTTATGGTCTTAAAGGACAGATCCTGAAAGGGGGCTTTAAGGTGGGAGGGACCAATGGTGCCCAATATTGGAGTGCCTATCTCTTGTTTGGCAGGGGAAGTGGGCCTGGGTCTGGGGCCTCTGACTTTGGGAGGAGGGGGCACTTGAATCATCCACATGCCTCCATGGTGTGAGGGTGGGTTGTGGGGTTGGTGACATGTTCATTTAGTGATGGGGGGAGGTTGCCCCTCAGTGGTGACAGTTATGGGTGCTCCCTTGGTCTGCGGGGGTTAGCTTTGCCCCTGGGGAGTTGAGAGGAACCTATCACTGGATTCAAATCTTGGTGCTATCATCTTTGTGAAGCTGGGATTGCTGGGATCTTACCCAGTGCTGCCAATGCCAGTGTGAAACACTCCAGTTCTCCCACACGCAGTATCATTTAGTTTTTATTTTGGAGAATTGTGGCCAAGGACTATAATTCAAAATGTAAAAAATTATGGCCGGAATATTGTTTATCCATCCCACTTTTGTCAGAACATGGGGGTTAATGCAGCATGCTTCAGGTGTATCACAGCTATTCAGATTTGGTAGGCAGATGATGTGCATTTCTCTGGCATAATTGAAGATGCAGTCAGGATACTAGGCACAGCATTAAGCTATTCCAATACAGTTACAACACTGGCATCTATGGAACAATGTAGAAAACTGTCCACGTTGGTCCTATACACAAAATGCAGAACAAATCCAACCTGGCAAATTACTGCACCATCCATCTACTTACAATCATTAGTAAATTGAAGGCAAAGGTCATCAACAGCACTTTTCAGCAGAACTTGCTGAACAATATCTGACAACTCAGTTTGGGTTATACTGGGGTTGCTTAACTCCTGACTTCATAACAGCTTTCAAAGAACAAAGAAAAGTACAGCACGGGGACAGGCCCTTTGGCCCTCCAAGCCTGTCCTGAACATTATGCCCTAACTAAACTAAAAAAGAGACCTTCTGCTCTTACTCGGTCAGTATCCCTCTATTCCCTCTCTATTCATGTACCCATCTAGGTGCCTCTTAATTATTGCTAGTGTGCCTGCTTCCACCACCTCCTCTGGCAGCACATTCCAAGCACCCACCACTCTCTGCATGAAAAACTTTCCCCTGCACATCTCCCTTAAACTTTCTCCCTCTCATTTTGAACCTGTGTCCCCTTGCAATTGACACCTCCATCCTTGGAAAAAGCATGTGACTATCCACCCTGTCTATGCTTCTCAAAATTTTGTAGATCTTTATCATGTCTCCCCTCAGCCTCCATCTTTCCAATGAAAACAAGCCGAGTTTATTCAACCTCTCCTCATAGCCAACACCCTGTGATCAGGCAAGATCCTGGTGAATCTTCTTTGCATTCTCTCTAAAGCTTCCATGTCCTGGTAATGTGATGACCAGAATGGCATGCAATGTTCCAAATGCAACCTAACCAAGGTTTTATATAGCTGCAATATGATTTCCCAACTCTTGTACTCAATGCCCTGGCTGATAAAGGCAAGCATGCCACATGCTTTCTTAATCACCTTGGCCAGCTGTGCTGCCGCCTTTAGAGAACAGTGGACCTGCATGCCCAGATCCTTCTATATCTTAAAAGGGTTCTGCTGTTTACAATATAATTCACACCTAAATTTGATCCTCCAAATTGCATCACCTCGCAATTGTCCAGATTAAACTCCATCTGCCATTTCTGTGTCCAAGTCTCCAATCTATCTATATCCTGTTGTATCCTCTGACAATCCCCAGCACTGTCTGCAACTCCACCAATCTTTGAGTCATCCTCAAACTTACTGATCAGACCAGCAACATTCTCCTCCAGGTCATTTATATATACTATAAACAACTGAGGTCCCAGCACTGATCCCTGCAGAACACCACTAGTTGCAGATCTCCATCATGAAACACACCATTCCACCACTGCTGTCTGTCTTTTATAACCAAGCCAGTTCTGTATCCATCTAGCCAGCCTACCCCAAATCCCATGTGATTTCAGTTTTTGTACCAATGTGTCACGCAGGACTTTGTCAGATAAAGACCATTTTTAAACTACATCCAGAGCCTTCCCTCATCAATAGCTTTGTCACCTTTTCAAAAAACTCAAGTTGGTGAGATGTAACCTTCCTCACACAAAACCATGCTGCCTGTCACTTACTAGTCCATTTTTTTCCAAATGTGCATATATTCGGTGCCTCAGTATCTTCTCCAAAATCAGGCAGCAAATATATGCACATCAGGCTCACCGGCCTATAATTTCCTAGATTAGCCCTGCTTCCTTTCTTAAACAAGGGAACAACATTGGATATTCTCCAGTCCTCTAGAACCTTGCCCGTGGTCAAAGAGGATGTGAAGATATCTGTTAAGGCCCCAATTATTTCTTCCCTTGCCTCCCACAGCAACCTGGGATAGATCCCATCTGGCCCCGGTGACTTGTCCACCTTAATGCAATTTAGGATACTCAACACTTCCTCCTTTAATATACTGATATTCTCCAGAGTGTTCAGACACCTATCCCTGACCTAACATCTGTCATGTCCTTCTCCTTGATGAATACTGATACAAAGTACTCATTAAAGATCTCATCCACTTCCTCTGGCTCCACGCATAACTTCTCTCCATTGTCCTTGAGTGAACCTACTCTTTCTCTTGCAACCTTCTTGCTCCTAATATATGCAAAAAAAAGACCCTGGGATTCTCCTTGACTTTGTTTGCTAAAACATTTCGTGGCCCCTTTTAGCCCTTCTAATTCCCCTTTCAAGTTCCTTCCTACTTTCACTGTATTCTTCCTTCATCAGTTTTAAGATACCTAGGCCAATTGTATGCTTACTTTTCCCTTTTGATTTACAATTTCCCTCGTCATCCATGGTCCCTGAATCCTGCTCTTTCTATCATTCGTTTTTGCAGGGGCATGCCTGTCCTGCACTTCAATCAATGGGCTTCTAAAGTCCTTCCACTTGCCAGATGTGGATTTGTTCTCAGATAGCAATTCACATTCCTTCATTGTCTAATTTGGATGTAATTGGCCTTCACCAAATTAAGCACCTTCACCCACGGGCCACTCTTGTCCTTGTCCATGACTACACAAAATTTTATGGAATTATGGTCTCTACACCCAAAATGCTTCCTCACTGAAGCATCAACCATCTGGCCTGCATCACTCCCCAATACCAAATCTAATATGGAAACATAGACAAAGAGCTGAATTCTGGAGGTGAGGTGAGACTGACTGCCTTTGACATCAAAGCAGCATTTCACCCGTGTGTGGCATCAAAGAGCCCAAGCAAAACTGGAGTCAATGGGAATCAGAGGAAAACTCTCTGCTGGTTGGATTCATATCCAGCATAAACAAAGATGGCTGTAGTGGTTGGAGTTCAATCATCTCAGTTCTAGGACATCACTGTAGGAATTATAGTATACATAGTATTCTAGACCCAACCTCAGATGTTTCATCAATGATCTTTCTTCCATCATACAGTTAGAAGTGGGCATGTATACTGATGACTGGACAATGCTCAGCACCATTCCCAACTCCTCAGATACTGAAGCAGCTCATATCCAAATATGCAAGAACTGAACAATATCCAGGCTTGGGCTAACAAGAAACAAATAATATTCGTGCCACACAAGTGCAATGCAATGATCATCTCTAACAAAAAGTTTTTTAAAGTTTAGTTATTAATAACAAGTAAGGCTTACAGTAACACTGCAGTGAAGTTACTGTGAACTTCCCCTTGAAGAAACTTAACCATCACCCCTTAACATTCAATGATACTACTGTCACTGAATCCCCCATTATTAACATTCTAGGGAAGCCCCCATTGACCAGAAACTGAACTGGACTAGTCAGATAAATACTATGACAAAAGAATAGGTCAGAGCCTAAGAATTCTGCATTGAGTAACTAACCCTCTGATTCCCTAAAGCCTTTCCACCACCTACAAGGCAGAAGTCAGGAGAGTGATGGAACACTTCTTAGACTGCACCTTCCAAACTACCATTCAGAAGGACAAGGACAGCAGACACATTGGAACACAAGCATGTTCCCCTTCAAGTCACTCACCATCCTGATTAAATCACTATTCTTATATTGTTGCTGAGTCAAAATCCAGGAACTCCCTCCCAACAACAGTGTCGGTGTACTTACACCACAGGGATTGCAAAGGTCAAGAAAGCAGCGTACCATGGCCTTCTCATGGGCAATTAGGAATGAGAAATAGACACTGGCTTAGCCAGTGATGCCCACATCCTGTAATAGAATACAAAAGATCTTTGCTTGGAAAAACGAGCAATGTCTCAAGCAGAGCAGCAGGTCTGAATGGACTGCAGTTGTGGAACTGGCCTTGGGGCTTACTGGGTGTGATTGGGGGTTATAAAGGAGGGCTTGCTTTGCCTATAACTTGAGCCACAACAATTTGAGAGGGCCCAGGTAGAGAGCTGATGCCCATGAGTGCCTCTAAAAAAGGCCATTTTTCAACTTCACATAGAGGAAAGTGATGGCAAATGGCCAGCAATAACAACTAGCCCCATCTCAGCTCTCTGGCTGCCCTTGTCCTGCAACTGTTGTAGCTGTTTCAGATCTGCCTTTTTGGGCTAGACCTAGAAATTTCAGAGCTATATCAAAGAAGATAGAGACACGATAGGAGAAAATCTTAAAAGGAAAGAAAAGTTTAAAGTTTATTTATTATTGTCACAAATTGACTTACATTAACACTGTAATGAAGTCCAACACAGGCACCTCCACATCATAAAAAGAGGCATATTAGAATTATATTGAAACTAACTACAGAGCAGTTCTGACATCCTTTGTAGTTTTAATGATTAATTCAAGTATTTGAGTCTTCAGATTTTAATTTCATACGAGCAGGATGAAATGCCAAACTGCGATTTTGGCATTTCAACTATTGGTTAGCCATTTGGTGAATGTGTTGAGCTGGACTATACTCAGCTGATGAGTATTATTGAACAGTGTGATTTAAAAATGTAAATTCAGTGGGGGGTCTGCTTAGTGTCTGGTGAAGCATGTTTGATTTGGCATCTATTTTTCTCTTGCGCACACACATACACACACACGTATCTCTGGCTGTTGTTGCAATTTATCACAGTCAAGAACCATCATTAATCAAAAAGCAATATCATGTTCAGTGATCACTAATTTTCAAATGATATTCTAATAAAACTGTATCGTTTAGTTGACAATATTTAGGCTGCATGAGTTACCAGGTCACTAGTTCCTGCATTGATTCCACTTTGAACAGAACAGCTGCACTATTGTTGGGGGTTCCATCACTGAATTAAGTACAACTGAATGGTCATTTAATTTCTACCTTGTGATTTTAATTTGCCCTCCCGCACCCCCCACCCCCCGCGTCAATCCAGTGACTTTTCTCTAAAAACTCATTAACAATGTCTCAATACGCAACAATAGATTTTAAAAATTGTTTTCACAATTGCGCTCCAGACTTCATGTGGCTAAAACTGCAAAGTGGCACAGATAATGGCACAGGTTTCTAATGGCACAGAATTTGCTGTGAGTAAGACCCTCGGCGTTCGCTGCTGTGACTGTGTAAAACTGGCAGCAACTTCTGGCATCTGCATATTTGCAGCTAAACAGGGAAATTCACAATGTGCAGTTAGGGATGCTCCTCCAATTGGTGCAGTTTCCATAGATACAAACAGCATTGATGACAGCAGTTTGACATGAACTTGTACTTTTAATGCTCTGTGCTCTCTGTAAAACTCATTAAAAGGTTACACCTTGAATGCCGAATGAAGTGCAACTGAGATTATCTTGTTGGATGTATTTTGTAACTGAGTCTTTATAGTGCATTCAATCACATTTCTGGTCATGGAAAAGCTGCTTTTAGAATCATTGACTCCATTCTATGATTAAAAAAATCAGAGATTTTAAATTAGTATGGATTTTTTTAAAATCTCAATCTTTTTAAAGTTTATTATATTTCACCTTCTATCTTAACCCACAGGATATGTCCAAACCCTTACTGCATTCTTTGTAAAGTGAAATGACTCTTAACTGCCCTCTGGAATGTCCCAGTTCGACACTTAGGGATGTGCAACAAACTTTGGCCTTGCCAGTGATGCCCATATCTTGTTGTTTGTCCATCGTTGTCGATGAGGACCTTGACAGCATTAGTCATTTTGAGGCTGGATGCAGTGTGTCTGAAGATGACTGATCAGGCCAATTCGGGCACAGAATGTCTTGGCATATATTGGACAGACTTGTAATTAGGCACTGTAGTTGTTGTGCTGGTGAGTCTGGGCTTGCGCAGCTCACACTTAAGTTGTGCTTCAGCAACGTACCTTGCTTCGTAAGTTTGACAGCCCTTGTGGATGAGGCAGTGCCAGGTAGGGCAGTTTTGTGCCAGCGTTTCCCAGGTGCTCATGTCTATGTCAAGCGATTTCAGGGAGGCTTTGAGTGTGTCTTTGTAATGTTTCTCCTGCCCTCCATGCTAGTGTCTTCCAGCAGAGAGTTCCCCAGAAAGGAGCTGCTTGGGTATGTGCTTGTCTGGCATACAGATGACATGACCTGCCCACCGGGTCTGCGCTCTCATCAGCAATGCGTGGCTTGATGGTAGACTTGCTCTAGGGAGAACTTCAGTGTCGGGTACTTTGTCTTACCATCTGATGCGTAATATTCTGCAAACGCAAGTTCTGTGGAAATGATTGAGCTGTCTTGCATGTCTTCGATATACAGTCCATGTTTCACAAGCATATAGGAGGGTAGTGAGTACCAAGGCGCTGTAGACCTTCAGTTTGGTTGTTAGGCTGATTCCTCAACATTCCCATGCAGTGGAGCACAGTCTATTGAAAGCAGAACTTGCCTTTGCTATTCTGCAGTTAACTTCTGTATCAATAGTCACTGCTTGGGAGAGGGTGCTACCAAGATAAGTGAACTGATCCACTGCCTGTAGTTTCTGCCCTTTGATTGTGATTATGGATTCTGTGTATGGTGCATGAGGAGCAGGCTGATGCCTGACTTCAGTCTTTTTAATGTTGATGGTGAGTCCAAAGTTGTCACAAGCTGTGGAAAATTTGTCCATACTGACTTGCATCTCTGGCTCTGAGCCAGTATATAAGGCGCAGTCATCAGCAAAGAGGAAGTCTCTCAGAACAGTCTCCTTTACTTTGGTAATAGCTTGAAGTCTCCTCAGGTTGAAGAGCTTCCCATCCAATCTGTACTTGAGGCTGATTTCAGAAATGCTGTCCTGGAAAGCATCATTCAGCATGGCACTGAACACCATGCTGAACAGTGTGGGTGTGAGCACACAGCCCTGTTTGATGCCATTGGTGACTGGGAATGCCTCAGAGGATTCTCTGCCATCCAGTACTCTGGCCATCATGCTATCATGGAATTGGTGTACCATCTGGATGAATTTGGGGTGGGGGGAGCTGAACTTTGACATGATCCTCCATAGGTCTTTTCGGCTGAGTGTCGAAGGCTTTTGCGAGGTCAACAAAGGTTGTGTAAAGCTCGTGATTCTGCTCCTGACACTTCTCTTGAAGTTGGCATGCAGCAAAAATCATGTCAACAGTCCCGCGACCTTTGCGGAAGCCACACTGTGACTCTAGAAGCAGGCCCAGCTCCAGATGAGTGACCAGACGATTTAGCAGCACTCTTGCGAGGGGTATTTCTGTGATGGAGAGCAGTGAGATTCCTTGGTGGTTGTCGCATACTTGCCGATTGCCCTTCCTCTTGTAGAGGTGTACCACGGAAGCATCTTTAAGTTCCTGAGGAATGGATCCTTGCTTCCAAATGGACTGGAACAACTTGGTGAGGTTCTTGATAAGTACAGGACCAGCAGCTTTGTAGATTTCTGCGGATATGGCATCTGCCCCTGGGGCTTTGCCACTGGATAGCTGGCTGACAGCTTTCGTGACTTCAGCTACTACCGGTGGGTCATCCATGATGCTGTTAATATCGACCTGGGGAATCCTGTCTATTGCCTCATCGTTAACAGATGATGGTCGGTTGAGGACACCTTCAAAGTGTTCAGCCCATCTCTGCAGGATCTGAGCCCTCTCTGTAATGAGAGTTGTACCATCTGTACTCAAGAGGGGGGATCCTCCCACGAGATTGAGTTCCGTAGAGTGTTGAGGGCTTCGTAGAACCGTCATCTTCTACCTTAACCCACAGGATATGTCCAAACTTTCATTGCATTCTTTGTAAAATGAAATGACTCTTAACTGCCCTCTGGAATGGCCCAGCTTGACACTCAGTTCAAGGTTAATTTGGGACATGCAACAAATTTTAGCCTTGCCAGTGATGCCCACATCTAATGAAAGAATAAAGGATGAAAAAAATGATTTCACTATGTTTGCTCTCCAGAGGTTTCTTATACCTGGTGCTAGAATCATTATCATAGGGGAAATCAAAACCAGAACCCATTAAATCTTTACGGATAGCTTTGTTTGAGTTCAGCAGCAAGCTTCCCTTCTCTGCAAACTACAAATACAGGCCCTACATAATACACGTCAGAATATAGGCTCACAGATCTCCAAAAGAATAGGGAACCCATGTGCAAGACTACAATATGGAAGGTGACATTATGAACAAAAATGAACATCAGATGTGAATGATATGTACCAATTTATTCATTAACCTAGGAAACACTCTTTAATTTAGTTGTGTTTTGCTAAGAAAAAGGTCAATTTAAGATGATTAAATGTTTAATTTAGTTGAGGAACGGATGGCTTTAATTGGGTGGCATGGTGACACAGTGGTTAACATTGCTGCCTCACAGCTCCAGAGGCCTGGGTTCAATTCCCAGTATGGGTGACTGTCTGTGTGGAGTTTGCACATTCTCCCCATGTCTGTGTGGGTTTCCTCCCGGCTGTTCTGGTTTCCTCCCACAATCCAAAGATTTGCGGGTTAGGTGCATTGGTCTTGCTAAATTGTCCCTTAGGGTCCTGGGATGCACAGATTGGAGAGATTAGCGAGATAAATATGAGGGATTACAGGAATGGGGCCTAGGTGGGATTGTTGTTGGTGCAGACTCGATGGGCTGAATGGTCTCTTTCTGCACTGTAGGGATTCTGAGTTTAATACCTCACCACTTAAGCCACAAGAGTCCAGCTTCTCAAAGAGGGAAGGGCTCAATCACCCATTAAGAATCAAAAAAAAGTTCTGACTTTGTGGTCCACAGGGAACCACATCATGGGGGAATTTTCCCATCCCGCCTGCCACTGGAATCTTAGCGGGCTGGGGGGGGCCCGAACCATGTAAAGGTCCATTAACCTCAAGTGAGATTTTCCAGTTTTGGGGTGAGTGTGGCCAGAAAATCCCGCCCCATGTCTAAACCATGGGGCGAAAGTCCCAGGAAAATGTTTATTTGGATTCTAAAGCTGGTAACGTAAAAAAAGTTATTACAAATTAGATATGCATCAGAAACTTGATTGCTCTGCTTTCCATGAATTTTGACAAACTGATCAAAGGAAATACTGGTCCTTGTTACCAGCGCCTGATTCTATTCTCAGTTTGAGCACATCATATGATTGTTTTACACTCGAATGGAAGACTAATAATGAACAAACCAGGGAGGAAGCTAGTCTTGTAACTCTCAAACTTTGATTGCATAGTAGGAACATTTATCTCTTTTTATTATCTCCACATCTGTAAAGACAATTTAACCTTCAAGCAACTACAATAAATTGTTAATGTCATTGCAAAATGTGACACCGTTCCATTTAATTATTTAATTAGAGGAAGATTAGAAGCTATTAAAATAGAATGGCAATTAGGAACAATCAGTGAGAAGTATGTATTAGTATCGTAGGTGTGTCAGTCAATGTAAGTAATGCATGTACAGCTCCTGGTAATGGCTAAAGCAAGGGATACACATCTCTCAAATAGCGGGATAATATTTCTTATCTTTCTTCCTGCAGGGGTCAAGATTGACAATCTATATTTATATAGTGCTAATTCATGTTTAGCATTTATACCAAATTGCCTGTAGAGCAGCACATCAGAAAACTAATTTAGCTGCCATATCAAGTAGCTAGTTTTAAGAAGAGGTCTCTCCCAGAACATGGAAGAATGGCTACGCTGAAAGTGAATGTTAAGCAAGTTATAAATCGTTTGGTATTTTTATTACATTGTACCGAGTAACTTGTTAAAGCCATAATCGAGGTAAAACTAGTGCAAGTAATTGTTTCAAAGCCTTTGGGAGCTATTCTTCAATGCAGTGCAAGCTGCAGCAGGGATTGCTGCTCACCTGTTGGGGATGATCTTGAGCCCACTCCCACCGTGAGAATGACAGTGGGGGTCTGAAAATCCAGAAGACACGAACCTCGCAGGCTATGTCATCAAGTTTACATGATGTGGGTATGCCGGCGTTGGACTGGCGTAAACACAGTAAAAAGTCTGACAACACCAGGTTTTAGTCTATTTGATAATAGACTCACAAGCTTTCGAGGTTTCCCTCTTCGTCAGGTGAATGGAGAGTTGTGGCCTCAGACAGAGCATATGAAGCACAGACAGTTTAGAGATTACTGATTAGAATGCGAATCCTTACACCTAACCTGCTGTTCAAGACCTGAAGTGGCTGACAATGTGAGTGGAAGGAGCTCTGATCACAGGTTAAAGAGATGTGTATTGTCTCCAGACAGTGCAGTAAGTGAGGTTTTGCAAACCCAGGCAAGTCACGGGGGTTACAGATAGTGCGACATGAACCCAAGATCCCTGTTGAGACCGTCCTCATGTGTGCGGAACTTGGCTATCAGTCTCTGTTCAGCGACTCTGCGCTGTCGTGTGTCGTGAAGGCCGCCTTGGAGAATGCTTACCCGAAGGTCAGGGGCTGAATGCCCATGACCACTGAAGTGTTCGCCAACAGGAAGGGAACAGTCTTGCCTGGTGACTGTCGAGCGATGTTCATTCATCCGTTGTTGTAGCGTCTGCATGGTCTCCCCAATGTACCATGCTTCGGGACATCCTTTCTTGCAACGTATCAGGTAGACAATGTTGGCCGAGTTGCAAGAGTATTTACCATGTACCTGGTGGATTGTATTCTCACGTGTGATGATGGTATCTGAGTCGATGATCCGGCATGTCTTGCAGAGGTTGCTGTGGCAGGGTTGTGTGGAATTGTGGTCACTGTTCTGCTGAAGACTGGGTAGTTTGCTGCGAACAATGGTCTGTTTGAGGTTGTGTGGTTGTCTGAAGGCAAGAAGTGGGGGTGTGGGGATAGCCCTGGTGAGATGTTCGTCTTCATCAATGATATGTTGAAGACTCCGGAGAAGATGTCGTAGCTTCTCCGCTCCGGGGAAGTACTGGACGACGAAGGGTACTCTGTCCACTGCGTCCCGTGTTTGCCTTCTGAGGAGAACGGTGCGGTTTTTATCAAGTTTACACCCATACGAGGCGTGAAACTTATTTATATTAATTTAAGCATATTTTAATATTATTAGCATGCCCCCTTGCCAGATATTGACCCCTCCCCCCCACTGCTGTATATCCAAATTGCGCCAACGTGACTTGACATGACCTGAACCTGTCAGGGGGATCTTCCTGAGATCATAGAAATACCTAGCTTCTTGGGGAGAGGACATGGCTAGGCAGTGGGCTGGCAATGCCCCATGACACTGCCCCTTAGCATAACTTGGCACCTGACACAAACATTTATTTGGGCCGTAACTTCCGAGCTCCAAGGTGTTGTATTTGGGGGAACCCCCATCCCTATCTCTCCCTCCCTCTTGTACCTCTATCCCCACCTAATCCTTCGGAGGTTCCATGGTAAGATTTGCACTGCATTGGCCCAGAAAGTGCAAACTCGGGCAACTGCTCTGCACCGGGACCATCCGAAAATTCAATTTAAATTGGAAACCTCAGCTGGTTCTTACTACGTTACCCAGAAAAAGTTAGAAGAATTAAAACCAATTCAAACTATCGTACAATCTCACACTGACCTGGCCACAGGACCACCCCACTAATGGGAATTCCCGAATCCCCATTGGCCCGCTCCCTGCCAGGCCTTACTCTCTCATGAGTCCTGAAGCTGCCAAACCTGACTCCCCAGCTACCACCATCTTCCCTGCCAGGCTGACTCTCACCTCACCCCCTGCCCCAAACCCAACTCACTGCCAGTCAAGGCCCAACTCATCCCCAGGGTCCGACCCAACAGTCCCCCCCATAAGACCGATAACAAAATGACATCCACCTCAGCTCACAGATCCTATCCACTTACTCTATATATTTGCCTCTCTCTGGATCTTGAAACTTTGCTAGTTTACAGCAACTGGTGCTGTTAAAAATTGAGGAATGGGTTATTCACCTGTGACTCTACCGCCTCGATGTTCGGCCCTGGGGACATGGCACACCACTCAGATCTTGCCTGGCCCGAGTCAGAGATTGGGCAGGATGGAATCACTTGGATTCAAGCTAAGAATTTTCAAGTTAGGTGGTAAACCAACTCAGTTGGCAAGTAGGCAAGTAGCAACATCATTCTGGAAGCCAGTGAAATATACAGTTGTGGCCAGAATTTTTAGGATCCTATCCTTTCATCTGAAAAATCAACAAAGAACACAGTCCCACCATTACTACAATCATTTAACACTTCATCAAGCATTAACTGACAGGAAATGAGAACTAGCCTCCATTCCACTGACTCCATCTGCACTTTCTGCTGCCTTGGAAAAGCAGCCAGCATGATCAAGGACCCCACACACCACAGACATACTCATTTCCATCTTCTATCAGGAAAATGATACAAAAGTCTGGAGATCACATACCAATTGACTCAAGCTTCTTCCCTGTTGCCATCAGACTTTTAAATAAATCCACCATACATTAAGTTGATCTTTCTCTACATCTTAGCCATGACTGTAACAGTACATTCTGCATCCTCTCCTTTCCTTCTTCCCTATGTACTCTATGAATGCAATGTTTTGTCTTTATTGCGTGCATGAAATAAGACTTTTCACTGTATCCCAGTACATGTGACAACAATAAATCAAATCAAAATCAAATTCTGTCCATTGCTCAGGAGGAAGCCTGCCTCAGGAAGTTACCGGCTAATTCTGTTTGGCCTGTAGCCCTGGAGTCAATCTCAAAAGTTCAGGACCAGCTGAGAACATAAGAACATAAGAAATAGGAGCAGGAGTAGGCCATCTAGCCCTTCCAGCCTGCCCCGCCATTCAATAAGATTATGGCTGATCTGTCGTGTCTCAGTTCCACATTCCCGCCCACCCCCCATAACCCTTAATCCCCTTGCCTATCAAAAACCTATCAACCCGCGTCTTAAATATATTTAGCGAGGCAGCCTCCACCACTTCAACGGGCAAAGAATTCCAGAGATTCACCACCCTTTGAGTGAAGAAGTTCCTCCTCAACTCCGTTCTAAACCGCCCCCCCCCCCCCCTTTATCTTGAGGCTGTGCCCTCTAGTCCTACTGTCCTTTCTGAGCAGGAAGAGCCTGTACACCTCTATCCTATCCATCCCATTCATCATCTTATATGTCTCAACGAGATCTCCCCTCATTCTTCTAAACTCTAACGAGTACAAGCCTAGTTTATTCAGCCTCTACTCATAGTTCAACGCCCTCAACTCCGGTATCAGCCTAGTAAGCCTCCTCTGCACTCCCTCCAAGGCCAAAATATCCTTGCGTAAGTGCGGCGACCAAAACTGCACACAGTACTCCAGCTGCGGCCTCACCAGTGCCCTGTACAGTTGCAGCAAGACCTCCCTACTTTTATATTCAATCCCCCTCGCTATGAAGGCCAGCATCCCATTCGCCTTCCTGGCCACCTGCTGCACCTGCAGGCTGGGTTTTTGCGACTCATGCACAAGGACCCCGAGGTCCCTCTGCATCGTCGCATGCTGCAGTTTTTCGCCGTGTAAGTAATAGTCTTTCCTACCATTATTCCTACCAAAGTGGACAACTTCACACTTGCCAACATTAAATTCCATTTGCCAGTTCCTGGCCCATTCGCCAAGCCTATCCAGATCCTTCTGCAGACTTTCCACACCCTTCGCACAATTTGCCGCTCCACCAATCTTGGTGTCATCAGCAAATTTCGACACCATACACTCGGTTCCGTCCTCCAGATCATCTATATAAATGGTAAATAGCTGAGGCCCCAGCACCGACCCCTGGGGCACTCCACTAGTCACCAACCGCCAATCCGAATAGCACCCATTGACCCCCACACTCTGCCTCCTATTTGACAGCCAATCCCCTATCCACGCTAACACCCTACCCCCAACTCCATGCCCCCTGACATTCTGTAATAACCTCTTGTGCGGCACCTTATCAAACGCCTTCTGAAAATCAAGAAACACTACATCCACCAGCTAAGTGTGGGGGTCTCAGGGTGGGAAACAGAGGTGAGGCCTAGGCGAGTGTGGGGTGGGGGATTGTTGGTAGAGAGGCCACAGGGAGTGAGGAGTTACAGGGGTTGGACCTCCTAGGGTGTGCGTCCAATGTTGAAAGGAATCTACCAATGGAAACCCCCTCCCCCCTCAGTCCCAAGTAAGGCATGAAAACAGTTCACCTTTGGGCTTCCCCTCCCAGCCCTCATCTCCTTCTGCCAATCTGAAATTTAAGACTGAGCAGGAAACTGCGTTTTTAAGTGATCAATAATCGTCTGTTGTTCCTGTAACTGATTAATTTGCGTCTGCTGCTCCATTTATTAATTAATTTGTTGCTGCACCCCTGCTCCATTAATTAATTTGTTACTATGCTTATAGTTCTATAAAGTTATCGACTTATTGCTAGCTGCTGTTCCATTAATGTATGAACTTGTTTACTTGCCCAATAATCAATTCTTTTTTAACTGCTGTCCACCTCTCCATTTAATTCTCTGCAGCCCATTGCCTTGTTAACATCAATTTACTGTTGCCTGTTGCCCAACAAATTTATTGATTCACTAATGCCCATTCACTTATTAATTCACTGGTATCTAGTTAGTAAAACTATAAAATTAGGCAGTTTTCTTCAGTTAGTGACTTAGAATACATGTAGTCTGAATTGTTTTCAATGGGTTTAGTTTTCATGCTGTGATTGCATGGTATCCATGAAGAGTCATGGCCAGAATTTAATGCACCACCCTAACTGCCCCGCAAGCCCAGTGGGTTGAAAGGAGGCCACTTAAGAATCTTTTTCCACCCAGTCTCAGTTTTTAAGCTGAAGGGTGTCAGTTAAATCAGGGTGCCAAATTGAAAACATTGGTGAGAAAGGGGGAAGGTCACTCAATCTGCAGATTTGGAGCACCCTTTCTGAAGGGACCTAGGAGCTCCAGCAAACCTCCAACCCCCCTACCCCGTCCCTCCCCACCCTCTTCTTCCAATGCCAAGATTGCCACTCCTCCCAACCTCCCACCCATGCGTCCCTGGTACTTCCTGAAGTGGTCCTGGGACATAGGCTCAGATATGATGTTGCATCACCTCTTCTGGCCACTGCAGCGCTGCGCCTGGAGGGTCTGGCAAGCTGTTGGCCAATCGGATTTCCTTTCTCAGCCTTCTTCATCCTCATTTACGTTCCCTTTGTTCAATTACAGCCCTCTGTCTCCCTCCCTACCTGCCCTCCTAGTATAAATCTCTGCTTATTTTCTTTGCTGTTAGGTCTGATGAAGCGTCATCTAGATTTGAAACATTGGCTCTGTTCTCTCTCCATAGGTGCTGTCAGACCTGATAAGATTTTCCAGTGTTTTCTTTTTTTGAGTTGAACGCAAGTCCTGCCTACTGCCAATCATAAGAACATAAGAAATAGAAGCAGGAGTAGGCCATCTAGCCCTTCGAGCCTGCCCCGCCATTCAATAAGATCATGGCTGATCTGAAGTGGATCAGTTCCACTTACCTGCCCGCTCCCCATAACCCTTAATTCCCTTGTCTATCAGAAATCTATCTACCCATGACTTAAATATATCTAGCGAGGTAGCCTCCACCACTTCAACGGGCAGAGAATTCCAGAGATTCTCCACCTTTTGAGTGAAGAAGTTCCTCCTCAACTCTGATCTAAACTGCCACCCCCCCCATATCTTGAGGCTGTGCCCTCTAGTCCTGCTATCCTTTCTAAGCAGGAAGAATCTCTCTACCTCTACCCCATCTATCCCCTTCATTATCTTATATGTCTCTATAAGATCCCCCCTCAGCCTTCTAAACTCCAACGAGTACAGACCCTGTCTATTCAATCTCTCCTCATAGGCTAACCCCCTCATCTCCGGTATCAACCTAGTGAACCTTCTCTGCACTCCCTTCAAGGCCAATATATCCTTCCGCAAATGCGGCGACCAAAACTGCACACAGTACTCCAGTTGCGGCCTCACCAGTGCCCTGTACAGTTGCAGCAAGACCTCCCTGCTTTTATATTCTATCCCCCTTGCTATAAAGGCTAATCAATGCTCATTTGAGTGTAAAATGTCAGCCGGTGTGTCAGAGTTGGTGGAGATGCATTCCTTGCCAACTGAGTGCTTGCCATCTTGGAAATTCAGGATATTTTATTTGGATTTAAGAATTCCTGTTTCTCCTCTGTCTTCTTAAATCCCTGTGTGTTTATAGCTGCAGCTTCTGTTGTTCTTTCTTTCAGGGTGTATTGTTCTTAGATTCTTTGGGAACAATGTGCAGAATATGGGAGGGCAGGTTCAAATGCGGACAGGGAACGTTAAATCCCATAAAAATGACAGCTTCTTGGAAACTTGCCATGATCCTACCAACTTGTATCTTTTACGTGGGCACAATCCAGGGTGAGCAGCAAGCTCCTTTGGCTCTCTCAGGTTAATTTACACATTTAAACAAACAATTAACTGTGTCTTTATCCCAGAATTTTGGGTTAACAGCCAATGCCTAGGTTTCCTGAGCTGTGTGGAATTCATGATGTGGAGATGCCGGCGTTGGACTGGAGTAAACATAGTAAGAAATCTCACAACACCAGGTTAAAGTCCAATAGGTTTATTTGCCAGCACAAGCTTTTGGAGCATTGGCCCTTCATTACCTGATATAGGGGCAGTGCTCCGAAAGCTTGTGCTGTCAAATAAACCTGTTGGACTTCAACCTGATTTTGTGAGATTTCTTAGTGTGGAATTCACCAGGGTCAAACAGCAGGGAATAACTGAACAATAAAATTGACAGACTGAGAAGCTTTTAAACAATAAAACTGCATAGCTTCTTAGCTGACTATGTGTTCACACTTGTTCTGACAGCCTGATTTTCAACTTTTTGGAAGTCATGTCACCTTCTCTGGATTGTATTTACCTTCATCTGAACTTCTCAGATGTCAGTCTCCACTGCAGTATGTGGGAAACTTATGCGGCTATACCACTAGCCTTAGATGAGGAACAGCAACTCCAACAACACCAAGAGCTATGCCATTGTCAGCACCAACAGCAGGAGAAGCAACAACAACAACAGTCATATGCCATTCCTCAGAGCTCCAAGTAGGCGATACCACCAATATAGGGTACACAGACAGAGGAGCAGCTTCCTTGACATGACAGAGCTTCTGGAAGCTCAGGCTTGTGTGGCAAGTCACTGCTAACGTCTGTAGTCTCCTGAAACTAGGTTATTTTCCAAGAGGGTTAGCAGGATATCAAATGCCAGTGGTCATAAAGGTCACCACAGCTCTGATTTTTTTTCATTGTTGGCTCCTCGCAGAGACCTGCAAGTAAGTATATGTAATCAGCTGTCAACAAGTATCTTCCAGGTGGCCAATGCCATGTTTGCGAAGGCTGCCACCAATGAGTCCCATCTACGTTTAATGAGTGAGAGACTCTCCCACCCATTGCTGTGAATGGGACAGTTCAAAGCAAATTCTGCCCACGGAAATTAAACTTAGCAACATGGTACAGTTCTTGGCTCTCTGTGCAATGTCACTGAGGATTGCCGATGTACTGAACAGTAAACGTTTTGAAAAATGGAGTGATTTCACCAGTAATCTTTTCCTGTGAACCTTTCTGAAGAATGGGCCATTAACCAAACATTAAAGAAAAGAATTGAATTTAAAACATTAGGAACTGAATTTGAAAAAGAGCCGATGGAGTTTGTGGAGCCACAAATTGAATTAGTCGGTAAATCAAGTTAAGGAACAATCACCAGACAGAAATCACCCACAATTCTAGCTTTTTGTTGAACGTTCTTATGACCAACATTTTGAGCCAGGTCCCACTGCTGCTCTTGAAATTATTTCAAACAAGCGAGCTGCAAATCAAGAATGTGAATCAATATGATTCTAACTGTCTAAAACATTGGTCATGTATTTTGTACTCAGCAGGGTGGAGGGGGGTGGGGTGGGGAATGCCTAATAATTAATTATATATAGCATGCTTTACTTATCAACCCTCCACTGTGTCTAAGATGGGGCACAATCTTCACTGAATTATAACATCACATGATGCCAGAGACTCAAAAAACACAGATAAAAACTAATGGGAGAAGTAGCAGTTCATACTAAAAGTCTGCATAAATAGCTAATCTATAGCCATCATTATTCAATATCTTGGAAAAAGTTACTGCCAAGACAAATGGTAAGCTTTGACATACATGATATAAATAGACAGAGACTGAGAGGCACATCACTGAAATGTCCTAGTTTCCTGCTAAACTATGTTGCAAGAAGAGAAAAATCAAATACGACTGGTAACAAGTTTAAAATGTCAACTCTGAAGTTATGCCTTGCACTTAATGGAAAAAATGTACTTTACTCCTGTTACAACATGATTCTTGAGCATCAATCATTCTGCATGTTGAAATGAACTTTCCATATTGACCATCCTATACTCAACATACCAATCAACATGAAAGTCCAGAAATGATATATTTCAGTATTACAAGATGAATATTTAACATATGTATATGGCATTTCTCTATTTCTCATTATACTGCAGGCACTAGTCTGTTTATTTAAAATGGGGATGCAATGGGAATGTATTACAGATTTGACTGTTCACATCACTAACATAATTTCTTGGCACAAATGTCCAGAAGCTCTAAGCTAGAAATTATGTGTTTTAATGGAGTAAATATGTTATATTGCGCTATATTTTACTTCTCAAGTAGTGATGCTGGGAGTGATTCTCCGGTCCTGAGCTCACAGGCGCAAATCACATTACGGCCAGAGAATATCGTGAAAGGGGCAATTATGCGAGTTGTACCAGGTAGAACCCCTTTGGAAAACTGCCCCCACCTCTACCCCACGGCAATGCAATCTGGTCCACATTGTGTGAGTCTGAGCCAGATTAGCATATTTAAATCTTCATTTAAATATGCATTTCTGGGTTTCAATCTGATTCACCCGACTCCTGGTATTTAGCAACCACCCTCTCCCCCCCCTCTCCCCCCTCCCCTCCCCCCCCCCCCTCTCCCCCCTCCCCCCCCTCCCAATGCAACATGAAGCCAGCGGGAATCATTACTGGGCTCCACAAACAGAGACCAGGCATGATAGCCACACTGGAGGACACAAAGGCTGTTGGATGTTGGCACTGCCAGGGTGCCAGGTTGGCAGTGCCAAGGAATACGGCCTGAAGGGCGGGCATGAAGTGCAGTGGTTGAGGGGACAGTGGCTTTGGTGACCACATGGGGTTTCACACACTTGGGGGGGGGGGGGGGGGGAGGACTTATGCCAGCGAGTGAGGGACAGGTGGGGGTGGAGGGAGAAGAGTCAGGAGATCCTTTAAAAATGACATCCTGATTCCTGAGCAGCTGGCCTTGCCAGCGTCTTTAGGTCCTGCAAGTCTCTTTGCCAGCAGGAATCTCCCCAAACTCCAAATAACTTACTGTGCGTGGATGGATTGTAAACTGGATCGGGCCAACCCACCCAACAGGAATGTCATCAGTTTTCCTGCCAGGGACAACAGTTACAAATTTTTTGGAGCATCGCACTCATCATTTAGTTGGAAGTACACGGTCAAAGCAGGTCTGTTCTTCATCTCCTGGCCTCGGTATGGCAGATTTATAATAGCCGTATTAAATTTATGACTTCAATCGAAAAGAAAATCAGGCAAAGGTATAAATTTGATTTCCAATTCATTCACTATGTGAATCAATAGAGAAGCATCTTCAGTACTAAAGGAGCCATAATATTTCATTCAAACTAACATCTTTAAAAGAAACACAGAAATAAAACTACCACCACTTTTTGAAAGCATCACAGGACAACATTACAAATTTCCCTGCAAGAGCAAATAAAAATGCACAAAGGTCTTGGATATTTGTCACTATTTTATCGATGGCCAAACATTCGTGGTTTTCTGAAGGTTTCCCAGTGATCAAGAGGATGAGTTTAAAAGAATGTCTACAACAGGGTGTGATGCCAGGAAAGTGGCTGCTTCATCGTCTTCCTCATTCCTCAGTCAGACCCTGGCATTAGTAACATGCCGAATGTGAGTTATGGGTTTTCAGCGGTCTCAAGCTGGAATCTCTCAGCTTTGGAAGAGTGGGGAAATTGACCCGGCTCCCATGTTAAACAGGTAGAATTCCAGGGCAGCTTGGGAATTCCAGCCAACACCAGCTTCAAAGGAATATGTCTGGCTGTAAAAATAGGAATTGGCATTTTCACCAGTCGTACTTACCCCAGAGCTGAACTTCAGACCAACGCAATCAAAGCTTCAAGTTCATGCAATACCAAAATGTGTATGCTTTTCCCTGCCCGAATATTGGTAGACATGCCATTTCTTTTCTCCAATGGAAACAAAGACAACCATCAAATTATATTCTTCTGTCAGAAGAGGTATCTGTACATTTATATACATAAAACATACTTCTTTTCTGCCCTGCAGAAATCATTTTCTCCTGTTTGCTTTACCTCAGTGATTTCCCTGATTGGAATCAGTTTAAAAACATACTTTATATATCTTTAAAAAATGTAAAACTGTACACTACACGAGCAAATTTTGGGGCTGGAGTCATGTTCCATTGAGCACTGGACTCCAGGCTATAATTATGTATCCATTACTAGAAAATGGTGTTAGTATTAGCGGCAATGCTCATTCAAGATGTTGCTGACAGGAAAATAATCCTTTTTAAGAGTTTGATTTAAAAACAGAAGATATTTCTGAAAATCCAATAAACATTTTAAATGATTGAAGTTACAATTAAGTGTTCAAATAACAAATGACCGAGCGTTTAGTGATGGGCAATCTGAAGTATAATGATTTAAAAAAAACTTTGGTCTGCTTTCGAAAGGGCCCTTAAAGGTGGTAGAAAATCACTGGTATTAAGTTACAAATCACTATGTCACCTTGAAAATGCTTGTGTTATCTGTCATTGCTGGTTCGTTATATGATGTGGTATTTTACCATCAGTAGTAACCGAAAAGTTGAACTCCCAATTTTTTTTTCATGTAAATCTCTAAGGAAACAAGATTCAAGAGCAAACTGGTGAGAACATGTAATAGTTTTTTTGTAAATGTGCTGAGCGATGCATCATCACTATCTAAATGTGATTTTCTCACGAATGTAAAAGAGCTGAGTTGCGGGTAACACAACAACAGGAGAAAAAGCTGAGTAAAAGCCTGTTGCCAAGTGTCAAAAATGTGCATGTTAAATTTATTTGCACGGAACCATTCTCAACATATGTCTACAAAGAAGATGAGGATGATATTCTGATATGCTTAAACCTACTTTTGGTTTAAAGTGCAACTTCAATGCTCAGTAGGTTATCAGTTTCAGTCAAGCACTGTTATGTTACGATAACCATCAGTGACAACCTTGCTTGCAGTCTTTAACATCACCACTTTCACAGTGGTGTTCCCCTGACCTGCAAGTGGTGGTTCAGATTTGCTCATTGCAAGATGCCCTCAGCCCACGAACACTCCGCTGCTCACCATTCTAATTATTTTCAGCAACATTACTTTCAATTAGCCTTTAAAGGGACTGCTTAGGGGTGGAAAACTGAGTAGAATGGGGCAGTAATGGCTACCGTCTAAACTTTACTGCCAAATGATTGCATTCAAGCTCTCCACAAGAAGACCCATCATTCTCCTTTCTTCCTTTAATGCATCCTGCTATATTTAAATGGGTCAAGTGGGCATGACTAGCGTCTCGCTCAATTCTCTACAAATTCCCAACCCAAGAAGTGATTATAACTACATAAGCTGTAGTAGGGGCTGAGGGGTGATATCCTTTAAGCTAGGCTTGTCCAACCTTTTTGCATCAAGGGTCACGTGTCGATTTTTTTTCTCAATAAAGAGCCTGGCGGCACATTTCAGGACGAGGAGATTTGGCACCACATTAAAGATTATTTTTTGTTTAGAAATCAATGTCAAAACAACAAACTGATCTTTCTAAATAAAGAGCAATTCATAAAAATTATCATTAAAAAAAAAACCAAACAGCAGAGCTAACCAATGAAACTTTTTTTGCCTTTCACTTAAGAGTCAGAGATAGAGAGACAGACTAGGCCCCAAGTCCTAGTCACCAGGGAAGGGGTTGATACTGGGACTGAGCTAAGGCGTTAAGTTCAACTAACACTGCACTCCCAGAAGGAAAAAAACAGCTCCGACCAGTATTCTTATTTCCCCATTTTACTATTTTTTCCTGCTTCTGCCCCTGGTGGCACACAATCTGAGCTGGCATCAGCAAAATTCAGACAAAAGCAGGGGTCAGAAGCAGGTTACCTCTTTGCCTGGATTTTCCCTCCTCTCTGGTCTGCTTTGTAGATAGGTTTTTGGGACAGAGGAGATGGAGGGGAAGTGTGTACACGTGTCTGGCTCACACCCAGTCCAAGAGCTCTCACTCTCTTCCATTCACAGACACACACTCACACATCTCCCACCCAAGCCCACAAGTTTGGACACTCTACCTCAGGAGGAATCAATCAAGAGATAGTGGGCTGGAACTCCTCCCATTTGGTGGGTCTTCCCACATCTTGAGCTTTCCCAACCTCCTCTTGAGTGCCACATTGCTTCCTGTTTACTAGCCTTCTCGTTAACCCTCTCTGGAGCCCTTGCTTGGGAAAGCTTGCAGGAGCTCAGCATGACTTAACCTCATGTCCTCAAAAAGCTGTTTATATCTGTGTTTGACGTTTTATTTTAGTTTTTTTGAAAGATAAAGGACAGAAATGATTCATTGGCTGCCAACAAGATCTTCTGATCCTGTCAAATTTACAGATCTTTGCTCACCGGTGGGTCTACTTAGAAACATAGAAACCAGAAGCAGGAGTAGGCCATTTGGCCCTTCAGGCCTGCTCTGCCATTCATTTTGATCCTGGCTGATCATCAAATTCAACATCCTGATCCCCTCCCGCCCCCCCACCCTCCCTTTCCTCATATACCTTGATCCATTTAGCCCTTAGAGCTATACCTAATTTCTTCTTGAAATCAGATAACGTTTTGGCCTCAACTATATTCTGTGGTAGTGAATTCCACACTCCAGTGGGACTAGAAGATTCTGCCGGCAGCAAGGACTGGAAAAGAAAGAGAAACAACCAAAAGGAATATATTAGGTGAGGTTATGGACTAGTTCCGATGTTGTAGGGATTGAATACCCAAAATGAACCAGACTTAACCAACTACATTTGAAAGAAAGTGCAATGGCAGTGATGGTACCAAATTACTCTGCCTTATCCTGCCCTATCGGAGACTCCAGTTGCCCTAGGCATGGGAGGCCGAGCAGGTGCTGTTCCCACCACTCTGCCTTTCTTCACGGCCTCTCCATCATTTTGACCCTGTGCTCCTTTTGGGGTTGTGCCTGTGCTGGGGAGGCGAGAAAGAGTGTGCTAGTTTTTGCATTGAAGTTTAAAGTCTTGAATCAGGAACAATAAGTCATCCATCAATTTTGAAAATAACTCAAATTGACATGGTAGTTATCACCTGGATCAGGTTATTCAACTCTCTGCATGCCTCTTGATCAATCTTTGAAGCCATTTGAGCAATAAGTGAATCAGCTGGCAAGCATCCGTATAACAAATCTCTGATCTAAGTACCAATGGGATAACAGATAAAGAAAAACAAAAGCTATAACATTCCGCAGCTTGCAGTAGGACTGCTTTTGGTGTTTTATTTGACGTTAGATCGCCTAGTCCTCAATATTTAATGACAGGGCTCAGACAAAGCTCATGCTGTGTAAACAGAAGAGAAACCATTCACCTTCACATTGCTCATTTTGCTCCTCCAACCTGAGGCTGTTTATCTCCCGCATTTGGTGTATTCTGAACATCAGGTCTACAGACCGGATAGAGCAGCATTGTAGGCCAAGTAGTGGCCCATGGGCTGGAGATTAGACAAGTCTGCTTTAGGGTGATACTGTATTGAACAGGCAATATTGATTGCTTTCGCTGAAGGCTGTCTCTACTTTTAAGCTATCAAGAGTCTAAAAGATTTTCATGCCTCAGTAATGGTTACCATGTTGTAACTTTTAGGTTGAATTTGCAGTTCATTCAATTTGCTCTTTTTACTCCTCATGTTTACTAAGTGCTTACGTAGGTCATATATCCTAAACTATCCTTCACCTCAAATGTTTTTCTTACTCATTTCTTACTTTTCTGATTTTTTAGATACACCTTTTTGTTCTCCCTCTATCTGTGGTGCCTAAATCACATCTTCCAAATATTACTCTTCCCCATTCATATACTTTAGATTATTTATAACTTTTTTTACTACCTGGGGGTTAAAGGAAAACCTTCCAGTGAAACTGTCATGTTGTTTGAGGTTAATCATTGCCCAAAGACACCACTGCAGGATTCCTTGGCCGAGCAAGTTCTTCTCAGTCACCTTCAGCTGTTTTATTAATGACCTTCCCAATATCATAAAGTCAGGAGCGAACTGTTCACTGTTCCACATTTATATTCATTACTCTTTCAATAAAGTCTCTGGCAGGAGATGGATGATACCCAAACTTAAACTGATAAGTAGAAGGTTACATGACATTTAAGTGCTGGTAATGTTCATTTTGAACAAGAGAAACCGAGCCACCTTCTCCAAGCCTTCAACAGCATCCATAAGTTCCCAATCATCAATACCTGAAGCAATACTCTTGACCACAAGATTAACTAGACCAACCACATCAATATTAGTACAGGTTAGAGGCTGGATTGATTGAAAACTATAGACCAGTGAGCCTTACTTCTGTTGTGGGCAAAGTTTTGGAAAGAATTATAAGGGATAGGATTTATAATCATCTAGAGGGAAATAAATTGATTAGGGATAGTCAACACGGTTTTGTGAAGGGTAGGTCGTGCCTCACAAACCTTATCGAGTTTTTTGAAAAGGTGACCGAAGAGGTGGATAAGGGTAAGGCAGCTGACGTGGCGTACGTGGATTTTAGCAAAGCGTTTGATAAGGTTCCCCATGGTAGGCTATTGCAGAAAATGCAGATGCATGGGATTGAGGGTGATTTAGCAGTTTGGATGGGGAATTGGCTAGCTGATAGAAGACAGAGGGTGGTGGTTGATGGGAAATATTCAACCTGGAGTTCAGTTACAAGTGGTGTACCTCAAGGATCTGTTTTGGGGCCACTGCTGTTTGTCTTTTTATAAATGACCTAGATGAGGGTGTAGAAGGATGGATTAGTAAATTTGCTGACGACACCAAAGTTGGAGGAGTTGTAGACAGTGAGGATGGATGTTACAGTTTGCAGAGGGACATAGATAAGCTGCAGAGCTGGGCCGAGAGGCGGCAGATGGAGTTTAATATGGAAAAGTGTGAGGTGATTCACTTTGGTAAGAATAACAGGAGTACAGAATATAGGGCTAATGGTAGTGTTGACGAGCAGAGAGATCTCGGGGTACATGTGCATAGCTCCCTGAAAGCTGGCACCCAGATTGATAAGGTTGTTAAGAAGGCGTACGGTGTGTTAGCTTTTATTGGTAGAGGGCCGTGAAATTGGAATTTCGGAGCCGTGAGGTCATGTTACAACTGTACAAAACTCTGGTGTGGCCGCACTTGCAGTATTGCATACAGTTCTGGTCGCCGCATTATAAGAAAGATGTGGAGGCATTGGAAAGGGTGCAGAGGAGGTTTACCAGGATGTTGCCTGGTATGGTGGGAAGCTCTTATGAGGAAAGGCTGAGGGACTTGAGGTTATTTTCATTGGAGAGAAGAAGGTTACGAGGTGACCTGATTGAGGCATACAAGATGATCAAAGGATTGGATAGGGTGGACAGTGAGAGCCTTTTACCTCGGATGGTGATGGCTAACACAAGGGGACATAGCTTTAAATTGAGGGGTGGTAATTATAGGACGGATGTCAGAGGTAGGTTCTTTACTCAGAGGGTAGTAAGGTCGTGGAATGCCCTGCCTGCAGCAGTTGTGGACTCGCCAGCTTTAAGGGTGTTCAAATGGTCAGTGGATAGGCATATGGATAACATTGGAATAGTTTCGGCTAGAGGGTCATTAGATTGGTTCCACTGGTCGGCGCAATATCGAGGGCTGAAGGGCCTGTACTGTGCTGTAATGTTCTATGTTCTATGAAAACCTCCTGACCTCTCAATGCCTACCCACATTGACAAGGCTCATATGATGAGTGCAACAGAATACTGACCATGCCTCTGGATATATTTAGTGCCATAAGAAGTCTCATACACCAGGTTAAAGTCCAACAGGTTTGTCTGTTGCAAACGCCACTCGCTTTTGGAACTGGCTGTTCCTTCGTCAGGTGGGTGGGAGTTCTGATGACATTTAGTGCCAACACTGCTCAAGAATCCCAACATAATCAAGGCAGTAGTTTATACTTGACTGTGGCCCTTGCCACTGCACTCAATATCCACTCTCTCTTATCACCAGCAAACTCTGGCTGCTGTGTGTATAATCTATAGAAGGCACTGAAAGATTTTACTAGAAATAAAGCTAAGGAGTTTACCCTCCCACCTTTAACACTGATAAGGGAAAAAGAAGGTTTAAGTTCCCCTTCAGGAAATAAAGCATTGTGAATTGGACATATATATTCATTCTATCATTGTCATTTTGGGATTCTTTCCCTAGCACCATCATCGAAGATGGGCAGCACAATGGCTAGCACTGATGCCTCATAGCACCAGGGGCCCAGGCTTGATTCTGGTCTTAGTTGTCTGTCCGTGTGGAGTTTGCATGTTCGTCCCGTATATGTATGGCTTTCCTTCAGATGCTCCAGTTTCCTCCCACAGTCCAAATATGTGCAGTTAGGTGGATTGGCCATGGTAAATTATCCAAAGATGTTTAGCCTAGATGGATTAGCCATGGTAAAAGCGTAGAATGGAGGAGTTGGGGCAGACTCAATGGGCTTAATTGCCCTCCTTCTGCACTGTAGGAATTCTGTGGGATTCTAACCATGAGGGACTGGGATTAAGGCAAAGGTCCTCCGTACATTCAGATGCAACTGGGGGCTCAGTAAATGGAGCCTGGCCAGAATTGTTCCTATGTCGAGCTCAAATAATTTAAAAAAATACATTTTATTGAGGGCAGTTAAGTGGCGGTGAATTACATAATGCTGGCAGGGAGTGGGCTGAGCTGTGGCAGCAGGATCAGGTGAAGTTGAATGTATTTCCTTGAAAGAGAAAACATATTTCTGGGGATGCAAACCAGGATGTACACACATTTTCAAAAAAACACCATTTCCCTGAATAAAGTGCTAGATTACCAATTTGAACACTTCAGATGGCTAAATAGATCATTATCATCTCGAGGAGTGTAAAACTGGCAGGTTTTGTTTATTTGGTTTCTGTCAATTTCATCAAGTGATACTCAACCAGAATGGAAAAATGGAATAAATATTCCGAAAGGAGGATCACATTTCTTCATTCTGATGTATTCCATTCTTGCCATCCCTTGCATTCAACTATTAGAATCACAGAATCATAGCACTGAGGGAGGCCATTCAGCCTATTGAGTCCATACTGATTGACTGCAATTCATGACCCTTTCCCCAACTACATTTCCTCAATATATTTCAAAAGTGCTGTAACCTACAAGGCTACATACCAAGAGCCAAAAAATTACTGCCATCAAATTTTCAAATGGAAACAAGCCCAATAATCAGAATTGTACCTTTTAGCCAATATTCAAATTCCTCTAATACTATCTCTTTGTACGTCCTGTCCCATTGCTTGGACAGACTAACCAGAGGTAGCAACACAGTGATGTACAATTGAAAGGGAATGGCCCCAGGAGCCCTCAACATGGATTCTGGACCGCATGAAGACTAATGACATCAGGGTAGACACAGGCAAGGAAACCCCCTGCTGATTGCTACCTACTATCCTCCCTCAGCTGATGAATCACTACTCTTCCATGTTGAACACCACCTGGAAGGAAACACTAAGGGTAGTGATTAAGGGAGGGGGACTTCAATGTCCATTGCCAAGAGTGGCTTGATAGTACTACTAATGATGAAAATGACCAACCACTGAAGCACATCATTTCTATTCTGGTCTACACCAGACTGTGAGAAAATCAACATGAGGGACCCCCGCCCGCCCACCCACTCCCCTCCTTCTCCCAACAGCAGTGTGGAAATACCAACACCTCATGGACTGCAGCAGTTCAAAAATGCTGCACATCAAACCTTCTCAAAGGCAAATAGAGATAGGCAATTAAAGTTGGCCTTGTTAGTGATGCTCAGTTCTCAGCAATGGCTAACAAAATATTACTATAATTCAGAAATAAAAGGCAATATTGCCTCATGTTTCCATGTCTTTAGTTTTCTAATTCTATAGGTGTGATTGAGGGCCTCTGATTAATTATTCTTCTTGACCTATCAATTTTTAATATGCAACTGCAGCAACATATTTCACCGTGACTCACCTTTCAGAGGTCAGCTTCCAAATTTCACATCCACGCAGCTGGCAGGATCTTCAGGTCCCGCCCAAAGGCAGGATTTATTCTTGCCACTTAAGTCAACAGACTTCAAGCTGGCTCACCACGTTTTGCAGTCCCACCTGGTCTTACCATGGTGAGGCTGGAAAATCCTAACCAATGTCATTGACTCTACATTGCAATTAAGGACTCCATTTTTATCCACTACTGATCACTCTAACTCTGTGGCAGGAACTCACCACCTGACTCCAATATCTACAAGGTATAAGACACAAGTGTGATGGAATGACCTCTGCTTGTCTGGATGAGTACAATTCCAAAAACACTGAAGGAACTTGACACCATTCAGGACAAAGCAGCCCTCTTGATTGGCACCCCATCCACAAACATTCACTCCATCCACACTGGCACAGTGGCAGCAGTGAGTGCCATCTAAGATATGCCGCAGCAACTCACTAAGGCTCCTTTGAGAGCACCTTTTAAATCTGTGACCCCTACCACCTAAAAGGGCAAGGGTAGCTGGTGCATAGAAACACCACGACCTGCAAGTCCCTGTCCATGTCACAGGCCATCCTCACTTGGATATGTAAAATATTTTCTTGTTTTCAACCACCAAAACCGTAGAGAGTTCATCCTTGGCGTTTCAGGGCGTACACAACATCCATGGCAGTAACGGTCTTGCGTTTGGCGTGTTCGGTGTAGGTAACGGAGTCCCGAATGATGTTCTCTAAGAAAACTTTCAGGACTCCCCGGGTTTCTTCGTAGATGAGGCCTGAAATGCGCTTAACGCCCCCACGCCGAGCGAGCCGACGAATTGCAGGTTTAGTTATTCCCTGGATATTATCGCGGAGAACTTTCCGATGCCGTTTGGCACCGCCCTTCCCAAGACCTTTCCCACCTTTACCTCTACCAGACATCCCGCCCTGACAGCGAGTTCAACAGTGACATATGGATATGTATCACTGTTCCTTCACTGTCACTGGCTCAAAATCCTGTAACTCCGTCCCAACAGCACTGTGGGTGTGCCTACAATATATGGATTGCGGCGGTTCAGGAAGGCAACTCACCAGTACCTTCTCAAGGATGGGCAGTAAATGCTGTCCTAGTCAATGATGCCCACATCTTATGAAACAATAAAAAAAACAAATACTTTCTTGTTGTTAAATACCTCTTTTAAAATTAATATCCTCGCTTTATTTAATGTCTCATTGCTTTGGCTATTTGATGATATTTCACTATCCAAGTAAACAACAGAAATCCACTTCGCCACTTCGAATCCAATCACTCTAATATCAATATTTAAAGAGGTCCTCCTTCCTTGTGATTGTATTGCCTGCAGAAATTTAGCATTTATTTTCAATCTATATTCCAAATCTCTTTCTTTCTCAAGTGTCTCTTGTTTTTCTTGTGCAACTAGAATCTGTTTTGGACCATTGTTCATATTGCAGATTGTTTATCGATTTTTATTGATCTGGTGTTCAAATTCTAAATCATTCAGACTGTTTCTCATAATGAATTCAAAATATTTGCAAAGACGAGTTCAGTTGAAAGACCTCTTCTGATTGTGATTAACCCATTGTCAACTCTCAATGTTACCTGTTGATTCCAGTAAGCATTTCTATGAAATTTCAATTCTGCAGTATATCAGTGGGCTCCAGCTTCACAGTCTTCTAACCTCACATAACCCTCATCACAAGATATGCAAACAGCCCTGGAGATCAATCATTCTAGCCTTATATTTTTCCCCATGGGATTGAATTATTCTAATCTCAACTCCCTTGTCCAATCCCTTTCATAGAATCATAAAATCCCTACAGCACAGAAAGAGGCCATTTGACCTCGAGTTTGTATGGATCCTGTAACAGAGCATCTTACCAAATCCACCCCGCTTCCCCCCCGCCCTATCCGGGGAACCCCACATATTTACTCCACTCATCCACTAACCTACCACGTGGGATAATTCGGCATGGCCAATCCATGTGCAGTTTTTCAGACTGTGGGAGAAAACCAGAACACCTGGAGGAAATCCGAGCAGACACAGAGAAAACGTGCAAACTCCACACAGCCACCCAAGGCTGGATTCAAACCCAAGTCTCTGGCTCTGTGAGGCAGTAATGCAAACCACTGTGCCTCCCATCTGCCTACATCCACAACTCCTCCAATGACCTCCACTCCTGTCCTCAATTACCAACCAATGAGCTCTCCATACCCTATCTGGACAGCATAAGAGTCACTCATTTCTTCCTTGAATAGAGGCCAAATCAGTTCCCAGCCACCGCCATCTGCCTGGCTGAACTTGTCCTCAAATTGAACAACTTCACCTTTGTTTCCACACACTTTTTCCAAATAAAAGTTGTCTCTATGGGAATCTATTGGAGGCCCAGCTATGTCTACATCGTTCTGGCATACGTGGAACATTATTTGTACCAGTTCTACTCAAGTCGCTCCCTCATCTCTTTTTCCAGAACATCAGCTGTCATCAGGACAATTCCTGCTCTCTTCCTAACTGGAAGAATTATCAATTTTGCTTCTAATTTCTACTCCTAACTCAGCTTTTTACTTTCAGCTCTTCCACTCTCTTCCTTGACTTCCTAATTTCCATTTTTAAATGGAAATTTATATCATTTTTAAATGATCTGCTAACAGTCACTCTCGCAGCTACCTTGATTATATGTCCTCTGACCCCACTCCCTGTATTCTATTCTGAGATTCCCCTTCTTTGTCATATTGATTTTGATGATGCCACTTCCCATACTTCTGACATGTTTTCTATTTTCTCAGCTGAGAATTCTCATCTATCCAGGTTGACAGGACCCTCAGCCCTGTCAATCCTATTTTCTGTACTCCTGCTCTCATTTCTTTCCCTCCCACGCAGCATCAAAATAGGGTTCACCTTATCCTCACCTTCCAACCCACCAGGCTCTATGTTTTCTGCATGTATTGTGGTCTGCATTACTTTGAGGAGATCGAACACAGATTGGACGACTGTTGTGTGGGTCAGCTCTATTCAGTCCACAAGAGTAACTGTGACCGGTCAGTCACCTGACATTTTAATTCATTCTGACCACTCTTTTGTTGGCCTCCCACATTATTCTAAAAATTAATTGCAATGGAAGCTTAAGGAACAATACCTTATCTTTCAACTAGGCACTTGGCAGCCTTCTGCATTTAATATTAAATTTAATAATTTCTATTGCTCCCAGTTTTTCACACGGTAGATGTTGGTAACAATTTGGCTTTTGTCATTTTCAGTTCCTTTGAACCCATTTTTTGTGAGTTTCATCGTCCCTTATTGCCACTCATTTTTGTCTTACATTATTATTCATTTTGTCATTCAATCTTTCCTATCTTCCAGTCTATCACAGCCATGTCAATTTGTTCCTCCCGCCCTTCCCTCACTTTCCCTGTCTCTGTTCTTGCCTAAAACCTGTCATATCTCTTTTCCCAGTTCTGATGAAAGGTCATTTGCTTTAAATGTTAACGCTCCACAGATGTTGTGTGACATATTCTGAGTATTTTCAGTATCTCCTGCTTTTATTTCAGACTTCCAGCATCCTCCACAGAATTGTACTGGTTCAGGATTGATTTTTCATGTTTCATCCTGTCAAATACTTTCTCATGACCTATAAAGCAGATATACTTTTGTGATCACATGTATTTCTTCTTCATAAATCACTAGCAAATCAAACAGTCCCTGCCTGCTTCTAAAATTAAACTGTTCATTACTTAGCTTGCAATACAGTTTAACTTTATTGGCCCAGATTTTGACAGAGTAGGGCGCTTTGTGGCATTTTTTTCCCCCTCGCATCTTAGGTTGAAAAGTTTTGCTTTGCAACGTGAGCATGTTACAACATGGTGACGACATCAGGGAACCTGACACCTTGGTGAAGGATTGGAACAATGATCTTTTCCTCTGTCAAATGAGGTCTAAAGGTTGGAAGGGAAAGAAGGATTGGATTAAGAGAGAAAGGAATAGATAGGAACATTATGAGAATCTCCAACAATTTTTAACCTCTATACAAGACCTCACTTTAAATTGCTTCCTTTCTGGGATGGACAAGTTGAGTGACATAATTAAATAGATACCTACACTGTTAAATCAAACACTTCCTCAGGTCTAATTGTCATTTAATGTGCAAATGCACCAATTTCTTGAAAGACACAGGTGGTTGCATCAAACTGTTATTTTCATGACGTTAAACTTAAGAGTGATCCAGGAACTTTTGTGCTTAGTAATTTATGGGATGTTTTTATCCAGTCCAAGGATTGCTGGACAATTCACATCTTAGTAAGTTTTATTTCAGCAGAAATATGTAGGTTATTGTTCGTGGTTTGATTTTGGACAGCACTTAACATGGCGTCGCTTATGATGTGTGGTATCTTCCTGGTCCCAAAGGGCTGGGCTTCAAGGCAGGATTGTGAGGAATTTCTCAGTCAGCAGTCTGTTATGTTCCAGCCTGACAGCAATCGTCTCAGAGATGAATAAGCTCCAGTCGAGGATACCTGTCTGTCAGGGCCTGATAGACAATTGACATTGGCAACAGAGCAAATATCAGCAGGAATAGGCCATTCTGCCTTTAAGCCTTCACCTAGATTATGGCTAATCTTCTTTCTCACTGCTATTTTCCTGCACTATCCCCATTTCTCTTGGTATCTTTAATAACCAAAGGTCTATCCATCTTTTGAACATACTCATAGACTGGGGCTCCACAGCCCACTGGGATATAGAATTCCAAAGATTCATCACCCTCTGTGCCAGGGGAAACATCCTTCCCACAAGTACTTGGTCCTGTAAGAATTTTGTTTTATCTCAATGAGGGCACTCTCATTTTTCTAAACTATAGAATCCAGGCCTTGTTTCCTCAATCCCTCCTCAAAGCACAATCCTGTCAGTCTAGGAATAGGTCTGTTGAATGAATCTTCATTACATTTCTATTATGGCAAGTATATCCTTCTTTAGGTAAGGAGACCAAAACTACACACAATGCAGGACAAGAGTCATCTCCAAGATTGACAAAGTGAGGAAAGTGGTGTTGAACCCACTGATGGCAATGCCAGTTTTGTCTACCGTACTGTGTGGCACTTGGAAGAAAACATTTGCAGGCAGGGTTCCATGCCATGTCACTGGTTAATGGTCTCTGGTGAACTGTATTGTGAATTTTCTGATGAGATATTAAACTGAGGCTGCATCTGCCTCTCGCAGATGGCTTTAAAAGATTCCATTTCACCACTTTAATAAGACCAGGGAAGTTGTTCAGCTGACCAGCCTCACATTTTTCCTTCAATCAACACCTCAAACAGATGATCTCCTTATTTATTTCCTTGCTGTTTGGGGGAACATTGCAAGTAATATCGAGTCTTTGGCTGCACTGACAGCACAATGGGCTGGGTTTTAACATTACATCCTTGAAGTACCTTATGAAGGCAACAGTTGGTTGATGTTTGATTTTTACCTCCAATGACCTGGCCAAAACTAAATAAATAAATTTTCAAAACATCAGAAATTGTTATCTTTCTCCAAACTGTCTGATCAAGACTGTAGGTGTCATTGGATATTAGAACCTGTCTCATAACAGCCAGGCCATCATGACGTGATATTCTTATTTTATTGTGTCGCCTTTTCAGGTATAAATCATTGATCTAATGCAGTATGACAACAAGTTGGAATCGTTGCACCTATTTAGCCTTTAGAGTTGTGGGATCAATAACTTGGTCATTAGTTGCATTGGTCCTGAATCAATACTGTTGTCGCCAAGACCTATTCTAATGATTTCTCCAGTGAATCTTGGAGTAATTTATCACTAGAGAATCATGGGGCTCACTAGACCAACTTACCATGCTTGTCATCAAATGTGTCTTTCCAGGGAATTTCAGTCTAACATTCATGAGAATGATGTGGCAACAATTTTAGCTGAATGTATGGAAATATAAAGCTAATGTATGAAATATATAAAAGTATTTGCTACATACAACTCATTGCTCATTTCATAGAATCTCTACAGTGCAGAAAAAGGACATTTGGCCCATTGAGTCTGCACTGACCACAATCCCAACCAGGCCCTACCCCCTCATCTCTACATATTTTACCCACTAATCCTTGAACATACGCATCTCAGGACACTAAGGGGCAATTTTAGCAAGGCCAATTTACCTAACCAGCACACCTTTGGACTGTGGGAGGAAACCAGAGCACTCAGAGGAAACCCACGCAGACATGAGGAGAATGTGCCAACTCCACACAGACAGTGACCCCAGCCAGGAATCGAACACAGCTATGAAGCAGCAGTGCTAACCACAGTGCTACCGCGCTGTGCTGCTGTTGTTTGAAAATATAGGAACCTGGAATATGAAGTTTTTACAGTTACTCCAATTTTTGAAATAATCTTTTTCCTTGTTCAGTTGTAAACTGGAACAGGTGCACAATCCTACATCTTGAACTACTGAACTCAAATGATATCTTAAATTAATTTGTGAGATGTGGGTATCACTGGTATGGTCCACATTTATTGCTCATTCATGATTGGCCTTGAGAAGAAGTGCAATTGTTGCAATTCCTCTCAGGAAGATACTTCTGCAGTGCTGTTAGATAGGCAATTCCAGGAATTTGACCTAAAAACAATGAAGGAACGGTGATATATTTCCAAGCTGGTATGATGTGAGGCTTTAAGGACAGCTTGCTGATAGTGGTGGTCTCACTTGCCTACTTCCTTTGTCCATCTAGACAGTAGAAGTCACAGGTTTTGGAGGTGCTGTCAAAGAAGCTTTGGCATGTTGCTGTTGTACATCTTATAGATAGTATATTGTGTTGCCACGTTGTGTTGATGGTGGAGCGATTGAATGGTTAAAGTGGTGCGTGGGATATCAAAAATGGACTGCTCATCCTAGAGGACATCAAGTTTCTTCAGTGTTGTTGCAGTTGCACTCATCTGGGCAAGTGGAAGGCATTCCTTCACATTTCTGACTTTGACAGAAAGGATTTGGGGAGTCAAAAGGCAAATTATTCATCAATAAATATCCTGTCTTGGTCCTGTTCTTGTAGGCACAATACTTATGTGGCTACTCCTGTTACGATTCTGCATGATGGTCACCCACAGGATCACTTAATAGCCCAAAACTGAATGTTTATCAGGTCCTAGTGCACGCAAATATTGCGTTATTTGAATGGAACTGAACACTTACAATTTTTCCCATTTAGCATAATGGCACACCACAATGGAGGGTGTCCTCAGTATGAAGACAGGTCAGTACCTCCACACAGATTGTAAACAGTCACTTCTATCAATATTGTGATTGGTGGATGCATCTACGACAAGCAGATGGGTGAGGATGAGGTCAAGTAGGTTTTGGCCTTGCGTTCATTCTGTCACCCACTGCTGCAAGCCAGGTCTGGCAGCTACATCATTCAGGACTTAGCTACCTTGTTCGGGAGTAATGTTATTGAGTCATATTTGGCATTGGACATCCCCAACCAGAATGCATTCTGTGATGCAACTTTCAAGTGATTTTCGACAAGGAACAATACTGATTCATCAGCTAAGGGAAAGCAGTAAGTAGTAATTAGCTGGAGATTTCCTTGCCCATTTTTGACCAGATGCCACGAGACTTCATTGGGTCTGAAGTCAGTGTTGAGGATTTCCAGGGTCACTTCCTCACAACTCTATACCACTAAGCTGCCATACTGTCGCATCTAATATACAAATAAGCAATAGCTAGGTTGTAGTTTAATTTCTTCCCGCATTCCATAAAGCACATATATCAGCAAATACATCAGCAAGTAGAATTGCATCAGTTCATGGATCTTTCAAGACTGGAGTGATCAATTTAGAGTGAATATGAATCATAAATGCAAACACACAGCTGTTATCTAGAAATACCATTAAATCAGTTGTCACACACCAGCAGATCCTGTTAATTATCCTACTCATGAATTACATTACCATAGAAACCCTTCATTGCATTTTACAATGCAGGCTTTCATTTGTGTGAAAAAAAACAAAAGCGCTGATATTAGCACTGCCCGCCCAGCAGGAATGGGGCCAAAAGGCCCAGGAAGGTCGCTGTTTTTAGTTTTCCCAGCATTTTCTTCTGGGTGATGAGTGCTTCTCTGGGTCATACATAGAGACTTTGGTTCTCTCCTCTACAGGCTACCTGGCCCTCTCATCCCTGTTTATGGTCACCTAGTGTGTGTGATTTTGCCCTCATCTCCTTTCTACCTGAAATACCACTGCTGCTTGCCAGCAAGTCTCAGCCTCCTTTGTGCTTCATCTGCATTTTCTGTGGCAACCTTGTTATGGATGAGTGCATTCAATAACGGTTTTATTGTACCTTTGTTGGCACAGACAAGAAAGTTACCAGCTGCCCAAACAGTCTGAAATAGAAATAAGAGCAAGTATTATGGCCATTAGGCAGCTAATTGGCTTGAGATGGGCCATCCATCCCCCTGGCAGATTTACCTAGTTTACCAGGTTTTATTTGGTGGCTGGATATTTGGTGTCAGCCTCCCTCAGTGGGTAAAATACCAATGCTGGCAGGACGAGGGCCTTCAGTGGCCATTAGCTGGATACTTAATTCCCTCAATTGGCCAATAAATGAACTGGCCACCAGCTGTCACTGGTAAAGTCACAGTATAAGTAGCCAGTGGCATAGTGCTATTGTCATTTGACTTGTAATCCAGAGACCCACTGAAAGTCTCTGGGTTCCTGCGTTCAAATACCATGACAATTCACCAGTGGTGGCAGGCACAGATGGTTAGGTAATGGCCATAACACCACTGCTATTTCACCCAATTTATGTTTCCCTTTCCTCCACCACCACCCTGGTCCTAGCAGGATCATTTTTAAAATTTCTTTTTACTCCATTCTTAAAGTTAGAACGCCAATGCTCAGGTGGACTGGGCAAACCCAAATCCATTCCTTGCTTGCTCCAAAAACCAATTCAACTTCCAATTGAATCCAATTCAAGGTGCCCACAAGGGAGACAGATGATCCAAGCTGACAAGATGAGGCATTGCATCCCACCTTCAGCTTGATTTGACGCTTGATCTTAGCGAAAATCAGAAAACAAGGAGCTCCTTTCTGCTTTGTAAGGAATTCAAATATCCAGGGAAGGAACAGTTGACCCTAATTAAATCAGAGTGTGGAATCTTCCCCTGTACTATTTGGTGCATGAGGGTACAAAGCTGTGTCTGGATACATGCTACAGCTCCTGCACTGGCAATTTAAGGCGGTTTCAATCAACAGCTGCAAAAGTCGGATGCATTGTGTCCAATTTTTCAGCATTACGTTGATTATTTTGACTTCAACATTAATACATAACCTGCACACAAAACCTCAAGTGTGGGTTGCATCGAGCATCATTTTGAATTGGTCAGTAGTGCGAGCATTGGGGGTGCGACTGAGTGGCGAACTACGACAGCCTATAATGCTGATCTGACTCTAGCAGTGCCATTCTCAACACAATATTCGCCCTCGACTTCATACAGCCGAATATACAATAAGTAGGAAGATCTTGCACCAGTGATATTTAAAAGGACCATCGACTACTTTCAAGTTGATTACTAATTGATTCCCATTGGTTGCCGCACAGTTAATGGAATTGTTTCATGGGGTTGCATTGCCATTTTTAAGACTACAGGGGGTGGGGTAGAAGATGCTGGAGACCTTGATGCTTAACCCCAGGTTCTGTTCAGAGCACGTGCTCCCCGTTACAGGTGCTGTAGTTTATATTGCCACTTAGTCTGCAGTATGACAAGGAAATGAGGGCGAGCTTTGTGCAGAGGGAAAAGGAGGGGAGAGTTGGATTCTCAGCTGATGGCCACATGCACCCAGGGTCTTTGGGCAGTAATTCTCCTACTTCAAACTAATCAGATGTACTGCATAAGATATGTGGAAGAGACAGTGGTGTAGTCATATTGTCACTAAACTAGTAATCCAGAGATGGAGGGCAATGCTCTGGGGATCAGGTTTCAATCTCACAATGTCAGATGAATTTGGTAACATCGGGAATTCAAAGCCTAATGCTGATTGATTGTTATAAAAACACATTTGGCCCAAAAGTCTCCTTTAGGGAAAGAAATCTGCCACCTTTACCTTGTCTAGCCTAGACCAGAATAGGGAAGCTCAACAACATTCATCCTCACTGCTTGCAGTGTATTCTGGGCATCTCGTGAAAGAACAAAATCACAAAAGCAGCAGTCCTCCCAAATATAGGTTTCTCAAGTATGTTGGCACTTTTCAAGCAAGGGTGACTTTGTTGGCTTGGGCACTTCTGCAGAATGGAAAACAAACATGTATGGTGAGACAGCCAGGGCTAGATGACAAGTAGGATGCCCAAAACTCCACTTCAAGAATGCTTGCAAGTATGACATAAAGGTACTAAACATCAATTTTTGCATCTGGAAAACACTATCCAATGACAATGGAAAATGGGAACATTGCATGTGGGCTAGTGTGCTCCACCATCTTCATCAGTAGCTATCATGGCTGGGCAACAGACACCAACACTGCACACAAAAACCCACTATCACACCTGAAAAGCAATTCATATGTGGCACTTGTGGCAGAAGCTGCCTCTCATGGAATAGTCTCTTCAAACATCAGCAAAAATACACCAGATGAAGCCTCCTCCATCGCCAATGGATTTGCTCTTTTACCATCATTTTACATAAATGAAAGCACATTGATGGATGCAGGCAGACCAGCAGCCTCACAAGGTGAGGGTGGAACTGCCTGTGGCTGTGAAGCTGATCACATCCATGAGCTTCTTTATCCGAGGATGCTTCAGGATGAAGCAGGAATCATTTCCCATCTCTCACAGTACGGTAGCGCACTTCTTGCAAAGGGGAACACATTGTTTTCTCTCTCTCCAGAGAGAAATGGGTAGAGTGTGCATGACAAATAAACTATTCAATATTCCATACACAAATCAACTAATTAATTTTGTGCTTTCTCCTTGTACTTGTATAACTGTGTATTTGCTTGTCGTAGTGCTCCTGTGCAATATTGCCCTAGTGGTTGCAGCAGAACTGGAGGAATGGGGAGGTTCCAGAAAGCATTTCAGGATAATGCTACACCGCCCTGGCTACAGAAATCCTGATTTTGACTGTACCTCCTTGGCATGGTTCCATCAGTCTGGTCTGGCTGGTTGACAAGCAATGGCACTGACAGAGTTGCAGTGGTGCTAGGGAATGCTGTCACCCTGAGAGAGGATAGCAGTGTTGTGCTCTGCAGAACCACTGCCAGTTCCCTGGGGGTGTTTGTAGCATTCCTGACAACGTATTAGAAGACATGGGTTGCAGGCTTTCTGGCAGTCCTGCAAAAGCACCACGTATGATTACATGCATATCCATCAGCCTTTCCCAAGAGGCATCAAAAGTCCTTATCCAGTCCTCTACAACAGACCCAGTGTTCAACACTGCCCTTCAGTGAGCTGGCACCTGTGTTACCCTTTTTCCTCACCTGACTGCAGGTTACTCATGCTTGGTGATTTACCATGTGCAGATCCTGCCTTTCTATTATCCTCAAAAGCACGGTTTCGTTAAGGGGAAGTCGTGTCTGACAAATTTATTGGAGTTCTATGAGGATGTGTCTAGGGCGGTGGATGGAGGAGAGCTGGTGGATGTGGTCTTCCTTGATTTTCAGAAGGCGTTTGACAAGGTACCTCACAAGAGGTTATTGCAGAAGGTAAGGGGGCATGGAGTTGGGGGTAGGGTGTTAGCGTGGATAGAGGATTGGTTGTCAAATAGGAGGCAGAGAGTGGGGGTTAATGGGTGCTATTCGGATTGGCGGTTGGTGACGAGTGGAATGCCCCAGGGGTCGGTGCTGGGGCCTCAGCTATTTACCATTTATATAGATGATCTGGAGGAGGGAACCGAGTGTATGGTGTCGAAATTTGCTGATGACACCAAGATTGGTGGAACGGCAAATTACGCGGAGGGTGTGGAGAGTCTGCAGAAATATCTAGATAGGCTGGGCAAATGGGCCAGGAACTGGCAAATGGAATTTAATGTTGGCAAGTGTGAAGTTGTCCACTTTGGTAGGAATAATGGTAGGAAGGACTATTACTTACGTGGCGAAAAACTGCAGCAGGCAACGGTGCAGAGGGACCTCGGGGTCCTTGTGCATGAGTCGCAAAAACCCAGCCTGCAGGTGCAGCAGGTGGTCAGGTAGGCGAATGGGATGCTGGCCTTCATAGCGAGGGGGGTTGAATATAAAAGTAGGGAGGTCTTGCTGCAGCTGTATAGGGCATTGGTGAGGCCGCAGCTGGAATACTGTGTGCAGTTTTGGTCGCTGCACTTATGCAAGGATATTTTGGCCTTGGAGGGAGTGCAGAGGAGGTTTACTAGGCTGATACCGGAGTTGAGGGGGTTGAGCTATGAGGAGAGGCTGAATAAACTAAGCTTGCACGTTAGAGTTTAGAAGAATGAGGGGAGATCTCATTGAGACGTATAAGATGATGAATGGGATGGATAGGTTAGAGGTGGAGAGACTCTTCCCGCTCAGAAAGGACAGTAGGACTAGGGGGCACAGCCTCAAGATAAAGGGGGGGGCGGTTTAGAACGGAGTTGAGGAGGAACTTCTTCACTCAAAGGGTGGTGAATCTCTGGAATTCTCTGCCCGTTGAAGTGGTGGAGGCTGCCTCGCTAAATATTGTTAAGACGCGGGTTGATGGGTTTTTGATAAGCGAGGGGATTAAGGGTTATGGGGAGAGGGCGGGCATGTGGAACTGAGCCACGACAGATCAGCCATGATCTTATTGAATGGAGGGGCAGGCTCGAAGGGCTAGATGGCCTACTCCCGCTCCTATTTCTTATGTTCTTATGTTATGTTCTTATGTACCTGTATCCACACTGTTAACTGTCACATCAAGAGTTACAGCATCATCAGCCTGCTCATCCTCTTGTGATTCCTGCTCCTGCATCACTGGCTTGCAGTTAAGTATTTAAGAGAGGTACAGGGTAGGATTGTTCTGAGGGGAGGAGGGAAAGCAAGAGGTGCATGCTTATACCATCCACAGCATGTAAATCAGAAGAGATTGTGAGAAGAGGATGAAGTGAGATGTGAGGAGGAGGACACCGTCACCTTGGATGCTTTCAGCCCAGCTGCTGGCCACAGCCACAGCTGTAGCAGCTCCTTCAACAGCAACTTCCTGACCCGCAACCACTACAAGCTAGGAGGACAAGGGCAGCAGATGCATGGGAACACCGCCATCTGCAAATTCCCCTCCAAGTTACACAACATCCTGACTTGAAAATATACTGCTATTCCTCCACTGTGGCTGGGTCAAATTCAAGAAACTCCATTCCCAGTAGCACTGTGGATGTTCCTCCAGCACACGGACTGCCCCAGTTCAAGAAGGCAGCCCACATTCCAAGGGATTTATGGATTGGCAATAAATGTCACACCCCATCAACAAAAGACAAAAACAAATGGCAAATGCAGTCTCCTCCATTAGGATAAGGAGGTGTGGCTATGCTTATGTCCATCAATTAGGTACTGCTGCTTCTAGCTGTATGCCACCTAACTGATGGGCATAAGAGATGGTGCAAAATTTTTGGAATATTCCTCTCATTGTTAAATAACTATGATGTGGAGTTGTTGGCATTGGACTGGGGTAGACACAGTAAATAATCTCACAACAATACATACATACATGGTACATACTCTTGTGACTTGGCCAACATTGTCCACCTGATACACTGCAGGAAAGGATGTCCCGAGGCATGGTACGTCGGCGAGATCATGCAGACGCTATGACAATGGATGAAACGCCATCGCTGGACAATCACCAGGCAGGTTTTTCCCTTCCTGTCCGGGAATACTCCAGCAGTAAAGGGCATTCAGCCTCTGATCTTCGGGTAAGAGTTCTTCAAGGGAGCCTTGACAACACACAACACAGAATCGCTGAGCAGAAACTGATAGTCAAGTTCCGCACACGAGGATGGCCTTAACCAGGATCTTGGGTTCATGTGACGCTATCTGTAACTCCCATGACTTGCCTGGGCTTGTAAAATCTCACTAACTGTCCTGGCAGGAGACAATTCACACCTCTTTAACCTGTGCTTAACCCTCTCTCTACTCCCATTGTCTGCACCTGTAAAGACTTGATTACCCATTACGACTCACATTCCAACTATTATCTTGTAATTGAGTTTGTATCTATATATGCCCTGTTTGTGAAACAAATCCTGCACTCAACTGATGAAGGGCAATGCTCTGAAAGCTCGTGCTACCAATAAAACTGTTAGACTTTAACCTGGTGTTGAGAGACTGTTGAATAACTGGCAGTGCATGCAAGCTGTAAGAGTGATGCTTGCAGCAATGCTAAGTGTGTGAAAACAAGGCAAAATAGCATGATGGCACAGTGATTAGCACTGCTGCCTCACATCACCAGGGACCAGGGTCAATTTCTGGCTTCTGCCACGGTCAGTGTGGAGTCTGCACATTCTCCGCGTATCTGTGTGGGTTTCCTCTAGGTTCTTCGGTTTCCTTCTATAGTCTGAAAGATGTGATTATGTGCATTGGCCATGCTAAATTCTCCCTCAGTGTAGCCAAACAGGCACCAGATTTTCACAGTAACTTCACTGCATGTTAATGTAAGCCTATTTTGACACTAATAAATAAACTTAAGAGTTATAAATTTCCTGATGAGGAAAGTTGGTGGAAAATGACATTTGACAATGCATTGAGCGACTTCAACCACGTGTGTGCGGTAATTGAGTTTCTTTCAGCACTGCATCCAAGACCTTAGGGCTACACTGCTGGCATTAACTAAAAAGCTCTGTACACATTCTCAGCACTTTTCTGAAGGACCTCCTGATTATTAATGGACAAACAACTTTCTCCCACTGTCAACCTCCTGATCCAAGGTCTCCAGCGCCACATCAAAGAACCTTAACTTTCAGTCTTTTCCATTTTATGTAATTCCTCTGACCTTCCATGACTTTACAGTTCAAGCTGACTTCAACAATAACTTCCAGGAAAAATCACCTCTCCAGTAAAAAAAATGCATGCTGGCCTTCAGTAGGATGGGCACTTCTGACCTCCTAGAACCCGCACAAATTTTGCTACCTCCTGCCCTTGTTAATGTCCTATCCTAACACATTGTCTCTCCAATACTTCATCCAATAATTACTTCTAAGTATGGCCAAAATCTTCAGTTCTTTCAGGGGTTGAGACAATCCTAAATTCTTCTTCTTCACCACAAATCACAGATAGCTGACTTGCTACAGTACTAAAAATTGAAATGACCTCCAAGAAATCTAAAAAGTCAAAGTTAATTGAGTATTATTACAAATGATTACTGTTTTGACACTGCAATGATTTAATAAGGGCATAGGAAATTTTAATCTGATTGCAGAAATGCCTCTGGAGATAGACGAAGGGTGGCTCACAGAGACTATCAAGAATACTGCAGCGCAACCAAAGTTCACAATATTCAACAGAAAATTCAATGAAATGTAGCTCTCCCTCAATATAAAAAATCTTTATAAAATCACTTCAGAGATATACTATTTCCTCCAAAATTTGCTGCCACTATTTTTCAGTTTTAAATTGGTCACTGAGGGGCTATTGAAGATGAGTGCTTAAGATCATACATCAGATTGGAAATCAATATTTTCAAAAGAGGAGTAAAAAAAGAAAACTTCAGATAAAATAATGAAAGAACCAGCATTTCCAATTAAGTTTCTGACTATAACCATAATGTTTATAACATAATGCATAGCAACAGCACCAGTAAAATATCATTACTACTTTAGAAAAAAATGAACTTTATATATAACATTTCTCCGGACAGAATATTTCCTCTTGATTCATGAGAATAGTTTTATATTTGGTGGAAGCTGGACAAAAGTAAACAAATAAATAGATAATTTGCTTCACTGCTTTCTTTAAAATGACTTTTGCTTCTATTCAGGAGTCCCGCAGTAGTCATTCAGACAGTAGCACCTAATGAATTAAGGAAGGAACCATTGTGGCCCACATGGTGTCGGCTTCATCTACCAAGTGCTAATCACTGTGCATTGCAGCACGGCAATACAATAGTTAGCACTGCTGCTTCACAGCTCCAGGGACCTGGGTTTGATTCCTGGCTTAGGTCACTATCTGTGTGGAGTTTGCACACTCTCCCCGTGTCTGCTTGGGCTTCCTCCGGGCCTCCGATTTCCTCCCGCAGTCCAAAGATGTACGGGTTAGGTTAATTGGCCATGCTAAATTGCCCGTTAGTATACTGTAGGTTAGAGGGATTAGCGGGTAAATATGTATGGATATGAGGATAGGGCCTGAGTGGGATTGTGGTCGGTGCAGACTCAATTGGCCAAACGGCCTCTTTCTGCACTGTAGAGTTTTCTATGATTCGATGAAAAGACTGCAAGGCCACTTTTGTTTTGAAAGGTGGTATGACAGTGTTGCATGCCAGAAAAATTGTAATGAAACATTAAGTGATTGGATTAATTTATTGGCTCATGATTTGTGTGCACACAATGCGCACATGTGGCATATAGCCACTGAGCAAATTTTCAGGAAACAGTAATTGTAGTGGAAGCCTCAAAGGCTCTGTCATCTTCGTTACAAGTAAATTTTATAAGTTTTTTTTGAGACGGTGTCTGTAATTTGGGTTAAAATGAAAGGGGTCATGTGACTTGTTCTGGAATCTGCCCAACAAGAGGCCTGGGTGATGTGATTGTTGCTTTGCTGGAAAGGTGGTTCAAGGTGTTCACGATAGCAATAGTGTTTACAGTGATTAGACTCTTAGTCTCCTAAGGCCCAGGGAGATGTTGAGAATGGTGGGCTGTAAGTTGCTCTGCTTTATTTCCAAGACACAAAGGATATGGGATTTCAAGGATATCTAATCTGCATTTTTACCTGAATACAAAGCTCATGTGATTCACACTGCCGTGGAGATGGGTTTTGAAAGGGGTAGGCCTTCCAAGAAATCCCTGAAATTCATGTAGGCAGACAATCTGCCATGATCTAGGAGGAAACAAGCAGCTAGAGGCCAAATGTCTCCGTAGTTCACCATGCAGCAATGTGGGTGAAAGCGTCCACTTGGATTCAAAAGAACAAATTCATGAGGATTGGAAACAAGCCTGGATGATTTACCTAGCTTACAGTAGAGGGATAAATCACCAGGAAAACCCCCCCACCATTAAAAATAATTCTGGTGTTAAAAGCTACCAGGCAGTTAGAAGTCATGCATGCTCAAAGGTCAGCTCAGTAGAATTAAGTTCTCCTCTCCAAATTAAGTTCCCAGTCAGTCAGAAATGAGAACGTTCACAGTTGTGACTGTGTACAAATGGTGTGCCCGTGGTGAGGCAGACTGATTTGAAGTGAATAGCCACTGCTTTGGCCTTCCTAGGACCGCTCAGAAATCTCTGCCTCTTGGTTGAGAGCAAGAGCTGGTAGGCCTAGCTGTGCGAAGGCCAGACACTGGAGGTAGGACCATCTGCGAAAGGGGGAGCGGAGGTTGGACAGGGGACGGAAACTAACTGGGAAAGGGTGAAATTGTGGTAATTCTGGGAAGGAAGACAGCTAGACAAGGGCTTATTTGAAGCTGGGCATGTTAGACTGTTGTCCAGGGTAGGTAGCCAGACTGTCTGGGGTTCATTTAGAAGGGTGAACATGTCAACCACATCTAAGTGCCCTTGTAGGAAGATGGATGGCTTATCTGACCAGTGAGCATCTTAGAGTGATGTGTCTAAAGGGCATAGTCCATTAGTTTTTATTTGGTCCTATGGTCTGAGGAGTGTACTGGGATTCAAAGGATACAGTCACGGTCAAAAGACAGAATTTGATTAATAACAGTAGGACTGCTGGACTCATGGGTAGATGGTCTTTTGGGATGGGGGGGGTGTCACAGAAAGTCAGGGTACAGTTGGTCTCAAGATGAAGAGCATAGGATCAGCAACGGGAGGGACATATCAACAATGAAGGTAACATGGGGACAGCAGGAATGTCACCCTAACTAATAATTGGTTCCAGGGTAATGGGAGGAGGCGACTGAATGGTTACTGTGGGGAGCAATGTGGTAGCTAGCACTGCGGCCTCACAGCTTCACGGACCTGGGTTCAATTCAGACCTTGGGTGATTGCCTATGTGGAGCTTGCACATTTTTCTTGTGTCTGCATGGGTTTCCTCCAGGTGCTCCAGTTTCTTCCCACAGTCCAAAGGTGTGCAGGTTAGGTGGATTGGCCATGCTAAATTGCCCCTTAGTATCCAAAGATGTGTATAGGGGGATTAGCCATAGGAAATTGGGTACGGAGAGTGCGCTGGAGGAATATAGAGAGAGTAGGAGGGAGCTAAAAAGGGGAATTAGAAGGGCGAAGAGAGGGCATGAAATGGCTTTGGCTGGTAGGATTAAGGAAAATCCAAAGGCATTTTATTCCTATATTAGGAGCAAGAGAGTAGTTAGAGGGAAAATTGGTCCTCTTAGGGACAAAAGTGGGGAGTTATGTCTTGAGTCGGAGGGAATGGGGGAGCTCCTGAATGAATACTTTGCGTCGGTATTCACGAAGGAGAGGGGTTCGGACTCGTGCGGTCTCTTGGAGGGAGCTGAGGATCAGTTGCAGGAAATATCTATTGCGAGGGAGGAAGTGCTAGGGCTTTTAGGTAGCGTAAGGACGGATAAAGCTCTGGGGCCTGATGGTATTTATCCCAAGCTGCTTAGGGAGGTGAAAGATGAAATTGCTGGGCCTCTGGCGCAAATCTTTGTCTCTTCTTTGGACACAGGTGAGGTCCCAGAAGACTGGAGGTTAGCAAATGTGGTACCGCTATTTAAAAAAGGTAGTAGGGATAACCCTGGAAATTATAGACCAGTGAGTTTGACATCGGTGGTAGGGAAATTAATGGAAAAAATACTTAGGGGTAGGATGTATGAGCATTTGGAGCGTTGCGATCTGATTAGGGATACGCAACATGGCTTTGTTAGAGGGAGGTCTTGCCTTACGAATCTGGTAGAATTCTTTGAGGAGGTGACAAAAACGGTTGACGATCGGAGAGCTGTTGATGTCATCTATATGGATTTCAGTAAGGCGTTTGACAAAATCCCTCATGGTAGGCTGGTAGAAAAGGTTAAGGTGCATGGGATACGAGGTCAGGTAGCTAGGTGGATTGAGAACTGGCTGGGCAATAGGAGACAGAGGGTAGTTGTGGAGGGGGCCTTTTCAGGCTGGAGGCCAGTGACCAGTAGTGTGCGGCAGGGCTCAGTACTGGGACCGCTCCTCTTTGTAGTATACATAAATGACTTGGAAGAGAGTGTAGGTGGTGTGATCAGCAAGTTTGCTGATGACACCAAGATGGCAGGGTTGGCGGGTACTGAAGTGGAATGTCAGGTGATACAACAGGATATTGATAGGTTGGTGCATTGGGCAGATAGGTGGCAGATGGAATTTAATCCTGACAAATGCGAGGTGATGCATTTTGGAAGGAATAATGCAGAGAGCAGCTATGTGATAAAAGGTAGACCGATTAGGAGTATAGACATACAGAGGGACCTGGGAGTGCAGGTTCACAAATCCATGAAGGTTGCGTCACAAGTGGAGAAGGTTGTTAGGAAGGCTTATGGAATGCTAGCCTTTATAGGAAGGGGTACAGAGTATAAAAGCTGCCGTCTAATGCTTCAGTTGTATAGAACGTTGGTTAGACCGCATTTGGAGTACTGCGTCCAGTTCTGGTCACCTTACTACCGGAAGGACGTGGAGGCTCTGGAGAGGGTTCAGAGGAGGTTTACCAGGATGTTGCCTGGCATGGAGGGGTTGGGTTACGAGGAAAGGTTGGAGAAACTGGGACTTTTCTCCTTGGAAAGACGGAGGTTGAGGGGGGACACGATAGAGGTATACAAGATACTGAAGGGAATAGATAGAGCCAATAGTGAGAGACTGCTCCCTAGACTGGGTACAAATACGAGAGGTCATGATTTAAGGGTGAGGGGGGAGAGGTATAATTTGGATGTGAGAGGAAGGTTCTTTACACAGAGAGTTGTGGGGGTATGGAACGTGCTACCGAGGAGGGTGGTGGAGGCAGGAACGTTGGACTCGTTTAAGGTTCAGTTAGACAGGCACATGAGTGAAACGAGGATGGAGGGTTATAGTAGGGGCTATTAAATAAGGTCAGAACCTCGGAAGACACCGGAAATGCAGACTTGTAAGTTAACGTTTTTGTCTTTTTATTCCGTGGGTGGAGGTCCACCTCGTTGTCAAACGAGGGGCATGCACACGGTGGGTCGTGCGTGGGCTGCTCTTGGAGGTTCCGGGAGTGGCCTAGTACTTCGTGTCGGTGTGTGTGCTTGATCGTGGGCCGGTAGACGGGCGCCGCAACAGCTCGGTGACTAGCACTGCTGGCTGTGCAGAGACACGGATTTGGGCCTGTGTCTGTGGGAGTTTGCGCATTCTCCCTGTGGTTGCGTGGGTTTCCTCCAGGCTCTCCGGTTTCCTCCCACACCCCAGAGATGTGCTCTTAGGCTGATTGGTTTACCAAATTGACACTATTCTCCCCTGAATCTGGCTAAGTTAGGGGTTCCGTTCGTAGACACGCAGGGTAGAATAGGTGTAGGGTGATGTGGCGGCGCGGGCTCGTTGGGCCGAAGGGCTGTTTCCCGTGCTGGGTTGTTCTTTGTTCTTTGAAATGTGGTGGGGTTACAGGGATAGGAGAGGGCCTGGTTGGGATACTCTGTGAGAGTCAGTACAGACTCAGTGGACCGAATGGCCTCTTCTGCACTGTAAGTATTCTATGATTTACCCACTTCAGGAATGACGGGGTGAACTTGGTGTATAACAGGGAGAGGGATTTTTCCGAACAGATTCCAGGCAGAGTAAGCTGCCTTTCCTTTAGTATTTGGTTTTCTATCACCCATTAGCTGGCAGACCACAGCTTCTTTTTGGTAACAAGTATTATACTCATTATGCTTTGCTCTCATTGTACTTTGATTTATCATAGTTGATTAATTTGCATTACTTCATGTCTGCTCTTCTGGTGATACGGCAACAGTGCTAATGCACAGAACCCTGGCGCCAAATGTGAGCATTAAAACCTGCTCAGCACTCTATTCTCCTGTGACCTTGGGCACTTTTAAGTAGAAATTAGATATTTTCTCATTCCCTCAAAAAGTCCATATGCATGGCACCTTAAAAGCAATATGAAATCTTACCTCAGCAGGGATGTCCCCAAGTTACCCTCATACCTTTGCTTAATTGGGGGCAAGCCTTACAGAGCGCTGTTTTAGGCTGAGCCAGATACATTCGCGCATAGGAAAAAGCAGGACGAGAACATCAATTGGTCACTCGGGATCTCTCCTCCATGTTGATAGATCAGGGGAGTTTGTGTTCCTGCTTCCTGATCTCCACTTGCCAATAATAACCACATAGCTTGACATCTTTATCATCCCAAGATGTTTTGTGGTTCCTTTGGATTGGTGGGTGAGAACAAACTCCAGACCTTCCAACTGCAGTTACTCCTACAATTCTCAGTTCCAGTCAACCTTACTGTGAGACTGTGATCCATCTTGCTAGACACCTCAGCCAAGTTAAGCATCTTTCCTGCATGGATCTTGCACAGTCCTGTAAGAGCTATTGATGCCTCACACAGATAGCCTCACATCCTTGGCAGTGTCCAGTACACAGGTCCGTTCTACTCTCTCTCACCTCATGCGATAATAGCCCAGACCTTCAATGAGGCCTGATGCACTTTAGTTGTAATCATTCTATGCAAAATCTATTGCAACCCTTGATAAGGAGACAAGCAGACCAAATAATTCTCTACGTGAAATTTCACAAAGTTTTCAGTTGACTGCACACAGAAGCTTCACGAGGCCTGATTGATGAAGCAGCATGATATTCCTTGTGCAGGGTTTTGTATAAAATTGTTCAAACTATACAAACCAAGCATCATTTACTGCAACATACCACCTACTTATTCGATTGTCACTTTAAACTCCAGCATCTTCCCTCTCGTACTGTTTCTTCAGCTATTCACAAGCATTGCCCAGGAATAAACAAAGAGCATCTCACAGGAACAGTGCCAGAAATCTCACCAGGCACTCCGCCTACTGTCTGTTACACATATAGTACCCATTCAAACAAAATCGCCTCCAGGGATCTAGACAGTCAACTTGAAGATAGGCCACTGGGTAGAATGCTGCATTGTAGCCTGACAGAAGCGTTAGAAGAGGAACAGGAGATTCCTACTTAAAGAGTGAGGTTCCCTTGTTCCACAGCTTGTGACATCAGGAATCTCAATCTCCACACTTAATCTTTAAAAGAAAACTGCTTGCCGAGCATCTTGGTTAGGCTGCATTCCAGCCTTTAATAAACATGTAACAGGGTCGAGAAATCCCACATGTAGAGGACTACTGCAAGGATGTTCAACGTACAGTCTATCTTGAAGGGAGGGACAACCAGGACATTCCTATCACAACCCCCAATGCTACATGCATAGCCTTACTACATGGCCACATATTTGCACCAGTTTGGTTGACAAAATGAGTACTTTAGCTCAGAGCCCCAACAATTTTGTTGTTATAACTGGTCTGTTCCCACAGGCATGGAGATATACAGAGGGATTGGCCAACATTACAAATGGATGAGGTTACGTTTTCACATGGTGGAAACCCCACCATTTCTGTGCACTTCTAACAACTTTCGGGAACCCAGATTGAATATATATTACTAGGCGTTTCACATTCAGAAGTAGGTTTCTTATGAGGCCTCAATGCCCCAGACAGAGAGCTTCTTGCGGAAATGTAACCTTCAGCTAACATTTATGGGTTTCCATTGAAAACAAACATTAAAATAGTTGGACATGTACTTCGATGGATTTCCTTCAGTGCCCCATATGTATATAGGATAAATTTTCCTCTGTCATTATTCAGTTGGCACATAACAATTGCAAGTGACTTTAAGATACCCAGGAAGTTGTCATGATGTGCATTATGAAGTATGTCAACTGAATATAAAAATCAAGAGTTTAATCCTCCTGTTGCTAGATTACTAATTAAGCTACCTATGATTGGATTTGAAAATTACCCCCCAGGTAGATTTATGTTTTACAGTGCTCGCTATTAAAATGGAACAAAACCTGACAGCAAAATAACTGGACAATTGCCATTTATATTCAGATCTACACTATAAGGATGCTACTTGCACAACAGTTTTGCCTCTTGGTGTTGTTCCTGACTAGTGGAAATCTGTTTGCAATTCAGAGTGGCATATGATGACCTCGATTTACATTCATCTGCATGTCATTTCAATGACTGTACTCATTTCAGGTGTTTCTAATTGTTTGTGAAATGGAGGCAGACTGGAAAATCAATAATGTGGGGATAGTTTGAAATTCCACTGTTGCGAGTCAGCATGAAATTATCTTGCACTGCACTCTTCACCCTTTGTGCAGTTTAGGTGCAAGGCTGAACAAAATTACCTTTATATTTTAAATACCTATCTTTGTAATTAGATTTTGACACCAGACCAACAAATCCATATTCACACCAAATCCATTTTCAGCAAACTCAATTGCAAATACATCATTTGGCAGGTAAATTCAGTGATTAAAATGCAAGGTTCAGAAGGATAATTGTAATTATTTCCAGACTAGGATTAACAGTTATATCCCTTGATGCCCAGTCCAAGCACAGTACATTTTGCAAATTGTATTTCATTAAAAATGTTTTTGTTATTTGTAAATATTCTTTCTGGTTGACAGGACAGAAGGGGAAACCTAGATGGACTTAAACTATGCCCACTTGGTCTAATAGCAAGCAACATGCAGATCAAGGGTAAGTGGCTATGAGGATATCTTAGCTGCATGGCTCTGAAGAGCTGCCACTCAATCTTAACATAGATTCTGGTATAAAGGGGAATAGGAAGAGGGAAGGAATGCAGGGACTCCTGTTGCCTGGACCACCGCAGCAGTGGAACTGTGGATGATCTCACCAAAGGTGCTTCACCAAACTTTCCAGTGGCATTTCAGGTTGGGAGAGGCAGGTTGGCAATATTTAAATATAACATTGAAACACAATCATTTTCATGCATGGATCTTCTGTTATATTTAAGGTGAAGGCTTAATCACAGTTATAGCCAAGAAGGTAGATAATCAACATGTTTTCCCAAAGGTAGGGGAATCTAAAACTAGAGGTCATAGGTTTAAGGTGAGAGGGAAGAGGGAAGAGATATATAAGGGTCCAGAGGGGCAATTTCTTTCACACAGAGGGTGGTGAGTGTCTGGAACGAGCTGCCAGAGGTAGTAGAAGTGGTTACAATTTTGTCCTTTAAAGAGCATTCAGACAATTTCATGGGTAGGATGGGCATAGAAGGATATGGGCCAAATGCAGGCATTTAGGACATAAGAACATAAGAAATAGGAGCAGGAGTAGGCCATCCAGCCCTTCGAGCCTGCCCTGCCATTCAATAAGATCATGGCTGATCTGTCGCTGCTCAGTTCCACTTTCCCACCCTCTCCCCATAACCCTTAATCCCCTCTCCTATCAAAAACCCATCAACCCGCGTCTTAAAAATATTTAGCGAGGCAGCCTCCACCACTTCAACGGGCAGAGAATTTTTTTTGGGACTAGCTTTGTGGTTAAAAAAAGGGTGATATGGGCAAATTGGGTTGAAGGGCCTGTTTCCATGCTGTAAACCACTATGACTCAAAAGGAATTATTATGACAATCTTGACTATCAGAATAGTGTTCCTGAACTGAAATTGGAACTGTTCCTCTCTCTAACTCATCTTAAGAGCAAACTTGTGTATTCCAAGAGATAACATGTTCCCATTATATAAGTGCTCCTTCTGTGTGTTTGCGCAGGTCCTTGTAAATATTCGTTTTTGAAAAGGAAGTCATTGTTCAGGAATTAAATTGAAGCTTGTAGAAAATGCAAATAAAATAATTTTAATTATTCCTTACTGTAATTGTTGCTCTCTCGAAGCAAAGCAGGGATTATTTATTGTTTAAAAAAGTATAGGAATCAAAGGTCATGTTTCAAATTTTCTATTACATTCATTGCACCACAGGTGACAGCCTGCAGTTCACACAATAATTACCTCAGCTTTCCGAAAGTGGAGATTGTGAATGTTATCTCTTTTTGCCATACAATTTCCAATGATATAAATTACTATTGTAATTGCCTTTAAACACATCACATGACTCCTCATTCTGCTAAATATATTGTCCATTTGTCATTAGCTACCTATAATTCATAAATATTTAACAGCAAATCACTATAAAAATCTGTACAGGATTAACAAATTCCATTAGTTTAGACCCATGCTCTGAATGGAGTTTTTGCTTTTAATGGTTTTAATGTAATCATCTTTTTTAAAAATTCTACAGATTCTGAAGACTGTTTTCTTCATAAAACATTAAGGCACCTCACAAACTATAAAGCTAAAATACCTGCTAGAAGGAGATGATGGATCGAAACAATAACTATTCTGTGGAGAATACCCTATAATGCATTTAATATCTACCACTTGAATAAGGCTTTGAAATTGAACAGAGAATGGTTATACAATCGGGGCCTCTGCCGCGAGTATGCTTAGTTCTTAAGACATATGCTTATTTCTTAAGCTTATTTCCTAAAAATTTCCAAGGACATATAACAGATGTCATTTTAATTCTCCACAGGTCGGAAATATCAGGGCAAGTCAAAACTGATGCATTTTTAACTTTTTAAAGATAAGGTTCAAATGTATAAACATAAAGCATGAATTTTCCGTTCCCACCACTGTGGGAATAATTGTAGCGGGATGTAAAATCTGATGCACTATTTAAAGATCTGTTGACCTCGGAGTAAACCCAACCAGAAAATCCAACCTATAATGTTCTAGCTTTAGATCTAGACAGATTTCCTCCAGGTACTCTGGTTTTCTCCCACAGTCCAAAGATGGCCATGCTAAATTGTCCCTTAGTGTCAGGGGGATTAACAGAGTAAATATGTGGGTTACAGGGATAGGGCCTGGGTGGGATTGTTGTCGGTGCAGGCCTGATGAGCTAAGTGGTCTCCTTCTGCCCTGCAGGGATTCTATAGATTTTATAGATCACTCCCAAAAGACACTATAAAACTAAAACTGGGGCCAATGTCGACAACACATTTGACCTAAAGGCAGAATGATATTTTGCAATATTCCGATGCCAAGAGTGGTGATAGATGGTTCATGTGGAGCCAAGGGCATTTTAAACCTCCACATAGGTCCCATAACCTAATCATGCATAACAATAACAGAAGCAGGTTGAGCAGATGACTAGACATTTATTTTTCCACAGGACCTCACGATAAATGCTTGGCTGAGCTCCATGATTAATAGACTCAGCCCTGTAGGCAATTTTGACAAAGCTTCTCGGGTGATGTCAGCTTTGTCTGATTTGACATCATTATTAACTTGCATTTAGATCAATTTCTCTCATAGATTTTTTTTTGTCAATCCCTGTGCGTTTATCTGGACTAGATTAAGCGTTGTGAAGTGGTTGGAAGGTTTCTTCAATGAAACTTTCACTGTCTGTGATTCACTATCAGCTTTCTGAGAAGGTGAGAGGGGCAATGGTTTTCAAAGGAAATGTTGAGTGGCTGTTTTATTTTGGTTCTTGACTCAGGACTGGAGTTCACATCTCCTCTGGGGTGCAATGATACATGTCTACTAACAAAACAAACCCATCTCCATCAATTTTCTGGGGGAGTTTGAAATGCATGAATCCCATAGCAAAGCCAGTCAGGTCAGAAGTACTGCTTGTGAGCCTACTATTTGTGCCATTTTGCGCTGGCAAAAAATGCCATAAATTTGTAAGATTGGGAGGGGGTGGGGAGAATCATGGACTGTCCTGCAGACCATATTTAAAGGTCTCCTGACTCAGCTCAGCTCAAAAAACATCCAGCACAAGTCCCATTCACCTAACACCTCTTCATTTGCTCACCTGCTTTAGCTCCCAGACCCCCAATTCTTCAAGTTAAAATTTGTATTTATATGTCCAAATATCTTAATGTCCTCCAGCCATACAGCCCTCTAATCTGGCCTCTTCCACGTTCTCGATGTCCATTGCTTCACAACCGGCAGCCGTGCCTTCAGTATCCAGGACCTAAAATTCCAACCTAAGCATCTGTACTTCTCGACCTCTTTTCTTTTAAAATGCTCATTAAAACTTAACACTTTGACCAAGCTTTTGGCTACCTGTTCTAACGTGTCTAACGGGTTCACTGTCAAATTCTCTTTGATGAGGCTCCTGTCAAGTGCCTGGAGCTGTTTTGCTACATTATAAATGCTGTTTAAGTGCAAGCTGCTGTTAGTCTGACTCAAAACACACCGGAATGAATTTTCCCGGCATCACAAACACTGGTCTGGAGATGGGATTGGGAGCAAAATTACAGAATCAGGCAGTGTTGTGATTCCTTGACATGTTTCTGTCTCTGAGCAATCTTACTGAAGGCAGAGTCTGATCTTACCCTTGGGACTGTTGACTGCCCACATCCTTAGCTGCTCAGATTGACTCTCCCTCCTGTACAGTCTACCTGCCGTCTCCAATTGGATGGGATTCCGGGAAACATTCTGTAATTGACTGCCTCTGCGAAGATTGCACCTAGTTGGGTGGGACTCCAATCTTATCAGGGTCAAGATCCATATTTAGTCTGGTCACTGGGGCCCTGGCACCCACTGGAAAATTCAGTCCACTTTGGGCAGCACTGTGGGACTGATCCTAATATTTCTGATTGAGCACGGCGACCTGTACTTTAAAATTCAAAGGCGGCATCAGCGTTCAAGTCTGAAAGAATAATGAATTTGTTGCTGTCTCACTAGGAACCCGGCCATACTTCATGGTCAATTGAAGGGACAGGAAGAAGGATATCAGCCCAAGATCTCTCAAACAGTTCCAAGATTTATTCCACTTGGGTTTCACCACGAAAGCACCCCTAACACCTCATTGCAGGCATTTATTCTGGTCAACAAAAGGCAAAAACCTGTACTAACAAGACGTCTACTCGTAGTTATTTGTCCACTATATAAGGGTTAAAACAGACTGTGCAGCAGGCAATAATACAAAGGTAACTTCTCCAAGCTTTCCTCATCAGACAACCCTCCCTGGTATTACCTAGTTTCTGTGCATCTTAGGTTGATTGGCCACATTAAATTTGGTGTCGTGGGATTAGCAAGGTAAATTTATGGGGTTGTGGGGATAAGATGAGGTTATTATTGGTGTATACTCGATGTGCCAATGGCCTCCTTCTGCACTGTGTGGATTCTATGATTCTTCTGCGATTTGACTTGCGCCACTGCCACCTTGCCAGTGTCTTTTCTGTTGCCCATCTGTCAGCCAACCCAGAATGAAAGCATTCATGTTGCGATGGTGCAGTTTAAAGCCAGATCTTAAATGATCTGAGCTGTTTGAGGCCCTTCTTCCAGGTCATCTCCAACCTTCCTCACTGAAAGTCAGCAGCCTTCTATTAGGCATGGGGTAGCAGTGCAAAGCATTTGGATGGGCAAAAGCAGATGTGTGCGGCCTCACCAAAACTGCACACAGGGCACTGGTGAGGCCACAGCTGGAGTACTGTGTGCAGTTTTGGTCGTCGCACTTGTGCAAGGATATTTTGGCCTTGGAGGGAGTGCAGAGGAGGTTCACTAGACTGATACCGGAGATGAGGGGGTTGGACTATGAAGAGAGACTAAATAGACTGGGTCTGTATTCGTTGGAGTTTAGAAGGATGAGGGGGGATCTTATAGAGACGTATAAGATAATGAAGGGGATGGATAGGGTAGAGGTAGAGAGATTCTTCCCGCTCAGAAAGGACAGCAGAACTAGAGGGCACAGCCTCAAGATAAGGAGGGGGCAGTTTAGAACAGAGTTGAGGAGGAACTTCTTCACTCAAAGGGTGGTGAATCTCTGGAATTCTCTGCCCGTTGAAGTGGTGGAGGCTACCTCGCTAAATATATTTAAGTCACAGGTAGATAGGTTTTTGGTAGGCAAGGGAATTAAGGGTTATGGGGAGAAAGCAGGAAAGTGGAACTGAGCCACTTCAGATCAGCCATGATCTTATTGAATGGCGGGGCAGGCTCGAAGGGCTAGATGGCCTACTCCTGCTCCTACTTCTTATGTTCTTATGTAGATGGAGGGCAAGTAACGAAAGGAAATACAATGCTGATATGCAACATGGCATGACTTGATTTACTAATTTGATTTGGAACATTTATTTTGTGGTGGCTTATATTTCAGCAACATGGCTAAGAAGACACTAATTTTCTGGAACAGAAGGAGGGGAAGATAAGACATGGGACTATGTTGATGTAAGATGATGGTTAATGGGAAATTACAGTTGCGTTCACTGATACCACCGTTGAATGAATCAAGCACAGATAGCCCAACCAATTGTGGATTGGTTAGTTGTCTCTTCCTTTCCTCCTCTTTCTCCTCCATTACCAGTTGCTGTATAGTTGGTAGCAAGAGTTTTGTCCTCATGATGGCAAACTTGCGCAGGATGCAGCAGACCCATGAGAAATCTTGACACCCGAATTGAATACTACAGTTCTTTTCAAGAGCAATCAGGCCCTGGCAGAATGAATACCAAGTGGTGCCTAAAGGGTCAAAGTTTTGTACATTTGTGATGAAGATATTTCTGAGGCATGACACTATTGGAGAATGAAGTGCAAAAGTCAATCACTGTTCCTCTGTATCATGCAGGTCAACTGTCTTTTTAAACGCTGCACACGAGTCTGCAAATAGTTCAACTGCTTTCACCCTTTTACACTGATTTTACAGCAATGTTTCTGCACAAGTGAGAATGCAAATGAGCAGGTTCAAAAAATTCTTGTGAAATATTCCCAAAAGATCACCAAAATAGGAAACACGCTTTTGTAAAGAAGTGACAGCAGTGTGTTGTCCTTGTGTAATATGAGGGTGGAGAAGAAAATTTCCTTTCATTACTCAATGTAATAAAGTCATAAACCTGTTCTATATAAAGGTGCTCATTAATTTATGACACATATGTCCCTATTGGGTCTTACATCTTGTAACCAACAATAAGCATAATGGTTCACATTCATTGTTGTACTTTCATATCACTAATTGTATTCAATTATTTCTAGGGTTCAATTCTGAATACTTCGATTTACTAAGAGTGGTCTTTCTGGCATTGACAAATTTTTACATCAATATGTAAAATACATAGAGAATAGATCTGAGATGTACTAAAATCTCCATGATACAAGGAAGGAAATGCAGTACATGCGCCAGAGGGACATTGACATGTTTAAAGGAGTAGAACTGTTACTGTTATTACATTTTACCTCATTTCAACATTGCATTTACCCCGAAGCAAGGCAACAGGGACTTCAATGACACCATAAATGCTAAGTTTTATTACTACTGTAATACCTAGAACTGAAGAACTATTGGTGAAAACAAAATACTGTATATGGCAAATGTATTAACATTATTGCTCTTTATTTATATACTACAAATTTTTATGCTTACCAACATGAAGAATGGCAGAGCAAGAGGCTAATTATAGTATCCTAACTATTAGCAAACTGATACCAATTAATTCAGCTCAAAGAAAGTTTAAACTTTAAACATCTTGCCCAGTGTCTCTTGCTAGCCAGCTGGGTCAGAATGCCCCAGACCACATGGAGATGCTGTCACCAATTAAGGCCAAGGGCTGCTCAAAGTCACACTTACATGACCTGGAGTTTCTCTAAGTTTCTTACAATTGGGTTGGACTATACATAAAGAATAGGAATTCACAAAGCAATAGAAAGTTACTGTGGAGTAAAAACTATTAAATACAAGTTTGGTGGAGTCATGATCAAACTGTATAGTGCATTATTCAAGCTGCAGCTTTAGAACATAATCCAATGTCGGTCTTGGAGACTCAAGTGCTGGAGGCACAGAAGATCCACAAGGGCTAATGCCTAATCTAGGAGCCCGAGTTACGAGGAAAAGCCTGGCAAGGCTTTTCGGTTGGAAAGGATTGAGACATCTGTGAAGTGGGGTATACACTATGGAGAAAATTAATCTGAAATGCTTGTTAAATTAAAATAAAAGACACAGGGCAACTTCAGGATTATTCAGAGATCATGCAGAGTTAGTGAAAAAGAAACACAAACCATTTATGATACAACTAGGTTTTTTTAAAAAAATCATTCCTGAGATGTGGACATCACTGGTTCGGTCAACATTTGTTGTCCATTCCTAATTGCCCTTAAACCGAATTGCTGATTAGGTAATATCAGAGGGAAGTTAAAAGTCAACCACATTGCTTGGATCTGGAGTCCCATGTAGGCCAGACCAGGTAAGAAGGCAGATTTCCTTCCCATTAGCGAACCAGATTTTTTTTTAAGAATGGCACAGTAGTTAGCATTGCTGCCTCACAGCGCCAGGGATTCAGGTTCGATTCCCGGGTTGGGTCACTGTCTGCAGAGACTACACATTGTCCCTGTGTCCTCCGTTCAAAAGATGTGCTAGTTAGGTGCATTGGCCATGCTAAATTCTCCTTCAGTGTACATACCCGAACAAGTGCCAGAGTATGGCAACTAACGCATTTTCACAGTAACTTCATTGCAGTGTTAAAGTAAGCCTATTTGTGACACTAATAAATTAAGAAAAGACAATCAATAGTGGTTTCACTGTCTTCACTAGACTTCTAGTTCTAGATTTTTATTGAATTCAAATTTCACTATTTGCCATAGTGGGATTCAAATCTTGATTCCCACAACATTACCCTGGGTTTCTGAATTACTGGTCCAGTGACAATACCATTGTGCAGTGGTGGACACGAGTGAGTCCTGAATGGATGTTGAGAAATGGGACAATTAGATTTCCTCATCCCTAAGCATCTGGCAGTGTGTAACTTTTACATAAACCTTGCAAAGGTGACATTGCACAATAATCGCTCAAGTGTTGTGTACACAAACTTCTCTATGTGGATTTCCAATTGTGAATTAACCTTCCTATTAATCACATTTTTCTACCATAGTGGAAAAGAAAATTAGCATTCGGTATGTTAGCTTTCAATTTGCACACAATACAAGTAACATAACACAACTGATTGCTATTTAAAGAGAAAAAGAAGTGTTAATTTATGTTCAAAAATAAGAGGCAGAGCATATCCAAGTTTCTGATATGAACTCTTACCGGAGAATGAAAATCCTGCTCTATGCTATCTCTTGCTTATCAGATAAAAATTAGGGGCTATGTAATTATATTTTTGAGGTCAATGAAGGTCAGGTGAAAGTGATTCTAAATTAATATTATGTTTATAATTAATCATTACAGGGAGTGGCCATCACCTCTATGACCAGCATTTATCTCCATCCACTCTTCCCCCAAAATGCTGATAATGGGGTATTTCAAAAAACTGGATGTGAACATCAAAGAGAGGGAGAGATGGTAATTTCCTGACACTAGTTTGCATGAATGTTACCTGTCATTTACCACTCCATGCCCAGTTGTTGTTCAGGTCTTGCTGCATTCATTGCTGGGTTCAATTCCTGGCTTGGGTCACTGTCTGTGCGGAATCTGCACATTCTCCCTGTGTCAGCATGGGTTTCCTCCCACTGTCCGAAAGATGTGCTGATTAGGTTCATTGGCCATACTAAATTCTCCCTCAGTGTACCCAAGCAGGCACTGGAATCTGGCGACTAGGGGATTTTCACAGCAACTTCATTGCAGTGTTATAGTAAGCCTAATTGCAACACTAATAAATAAATAATAGCTTCTGCAACCCCACCATTGAAGAGGTACCACAGCTGTCACCTTCACCTGGCAACACCACAGACACTCACACCTCAGTGGGTTCACTAAGTAGACAGGCTTCTTGGTCACTCACTGGTGAGCAACTCACAGCTAAAGATCCATAGCAGGTGGGAGCAGGGGCGTTCCAGCGAATTGACACTCAAGGACTCTGCTGAGCCCCTTGCTGATGATTTGTCCCTGGGTCTGGTCATCCCACAGCTGCTGGAGTTGCAAAGGTTGAGTCCCAAGTATCAGGAGGGGATGATAGCAACCCTTCTCAGAGTGCAAAGCCGAGTGGAGGAGTCCCATCACCTTCTTTGGAGAACTCCCAACACTTTCTACCTGAGGAGACAATGCCATCACTAAGTGCACCAGGGCCAACACTGCGAGGGTGACATCCACAGCGGAGACGGTGCAGGAGATGCACTCCATGGCAGAAGAAGCCCATACCATGGCTCGGTATGTGAGCTACATGGTGCAGGAACTGGTGAGCGTCAGTGCCAGAGAGCGGCAGGGCTTCTGTATCTCATTCCAGAAGCCCCTCCATCCCAGCATGAGCACAAGCTTCTGGGAACCCGAAGGGAATGGAAGGGAAGGGAATCGGCAGGAATATGGCCTGGAGCTCTCCCGCCAGGGTCCCCAGGGTTTCCAGCCCATCTGGCACCTCTATCCCTGTGAGCATCACACCCCCAGCCCCTGACTCCAAGGGGGGAGGCAGTCAAACATCCATGTTGCCCAAAAGCAGGCCTGGACTCTCAAGGTCCTGGCCCCCAGACGACCTGGTGGAGGATATGTGGGTGAACAAAGTGAAATTTAATGCCAAATATTTGAAACAAAATATCTACATTAGTGTCTATATTCACCCATGTCCACTATGTGCTCATGGTTTGTTAATCTTACTCACCCTTCCAGTACATCTAGATATATTCCCAGAATCCACAGATAACGCTGAGGGACTTCCTGATTTCCACATCCTTTTTCCTGAGATGAGCTGCCAAGATCCATTCCAGGAAATCTGAAGTCAAAGGAACAATCAGAAACTGGAACTGGAACAGGGTACTGCTCACTGAGGTTCCAGACAGAGCTGAGAAGATTGATAAGGAGTTGGCTCATAAGAAGCCAAAGATATCTGAAGTGATTCTAAGGTTTGTGGAATCTTACCACGGCCTGTGCAGTAATTGTTGAAGCAATTGCAAAGCAAATTGCTGGCCGTTCAGTTTTGTTGTTAAAAGCTAATTGGCAGTCATGTGACTCAGTTCATCCATGCTTTCTAACGTCATTTGAGCCAGGGTTCTATTCTGGGATCCTTCCGTCCAGTATTATCAACTGGGAATGTAAAGGAGCCCATAGCCTTTGCTGCATCCAGGATGCTCACCAATTTCTCGATTTCACACCAAATGATTCAAATTAGTGGAAGGCTGTGATGATGGGCTCAGCACAACACCTGGATGGACCACCTGTTCATCGCTTCTGACTGAAGATGGTTGCAAATGCTTCAGCTTTTTCTTTGGCACTGAATTGGACAGTTCCACTGTTGTCAAGGCTAGCGATATGGATGCCATGGAACTTCCTACTCTCATTAGTTATTTCTTTGTCCACTATCATTCACAACTATATGCAACAGTTTGCAGGGCTTTCATCTGATTGATTGATTGTGTGATCACCCAGTTTTGTCTACAGCATGTTGCTTCTGCTGCATATACGTACATAGTTCGGTGTAGTACACTTAATGACTTGGTAATTCATTTTTAAGTACATATGGTATTCCTCCCACATGCTCTTGTATACTTCCTTTGGATCAGTGTTAATCCCCTGGCTTGATGGAAATGCAAAGTAATGGATGTGTCGATCCATGAGATTGTAGTTTGCAGTAGAATACAATTCTCTGCTGCCAATGGCCCACAGTTACTCACGGATGCCTGGTTTTAAACTGCTAGATCTGTTCAGAATCTATCCCATTCAGAATGATGATAGCGGCAGGCGAAGATGAAATGGATCCTCAGTATCTAAACGGGGCTTGGTCTCCGCAAGGACTACGTGCTTGCAGTTCAACATTCCCAATACAGTCATGAATGGATGCATCTGTGAAAGCTAGTTTGGTGAGGACAAGATCACGTTAACTTTTCCCTTGTGTTGGTTCCCTCATCAACTCCCACGGAGTCAGGTGTCTTCATGGGTTTTGGCATCAATCATGCTTCCAATGCCACTCCTTCCCAGCTGTATTACACTGTGCTACTACATCTGGTGGATTTTTCCTGCCATTCGTACACGAGTTTCCTCCCCCTGCAGTGTGTTTCTTGGCAGTGGGAGGCAGTGCACTGCTCATTGACAGTGGGATTTTATGGTCCCATCGTTGTCAATGGGTTTTCCCATTGAGCTCACCCCTCACCACTGAGAAACCCATGGTGGGGTGTACTGTCAACCGGAACACAAGCTCCCGCCAGCGTAAGCACCAGCAAGATTTTGGTGGATACATCCAGGGATTACAATAAAGGAGATTGGGAAATTGGGTGTAAGTGTGCCCATTGCTTGACTAATCTAGTGGTTGGCTGTCTCAATTATCATGCAAGTCTCCATTTGGAAGAAGAAAGGTAGAATAGATCAAAAGTCTTCCAACTGACAACATTGCAAACTCTTAATTCTGAAGGTCCTCAAGCTTTAAGGTGCAACTTGGTGAAAGCAAATTAGATTTTATTGAACTTTACCTAAGCACAAAATAAAATTGTCAATAGAAGTGATTTTTCTTTTACTTTAAAAGATAAGTAAGAGCAGAGATTGTAATAACTTTGGTATGAGGATTAATCTCACATACACACACAAAAAATATTCTGAAGATTTCCAACTCATTTTGTAATTTTACACATTCTGCTTATTTTTCCTTTCAAAATAGTGTTTGAAACATTTTATTCAATAATATTTACATCATTTCTAATGACCCCTGCAAAATTAAATATTTCTGCTTCTGATACATCTGCTTCTGGCTAAAGTCTAATAATTGTTTTTTTTTGCTAATGGAAACACTAAGCTTTTATCGAAGTTAATTAGTCAATGTGTCCAATTTATTGACATACTATTTACACAATATAGCTCAAATTGTTACTACTTTCTACACCTTCACCAGGAATTTAAATCAAGTGTAAAATTATTTTACTCTATATTGCTAAAAAATATTCATATTCCAAGGTACATTTCACAACATATTGAACAGTTAATACTCAATTCATCAAAGGACATTATGACTAGACTTTCAGCTGACATGGACCATTGTTCAACATTATATGAGTAATATTCTTTTTATGTTTCAGCAGAAATACAGCTGAGTAAGCTGTTTTCTTCAGTGAATATTTTGGCACTGTGAAGTTTTTGTAATGAGTCAGGTTTTCAAAAGGAACACGGTGCCCAGCTGGTTGAGTCTATCTGCATCATTAAGCTTTGCATCTATCACAAGGCTATCCATCATGCCTTTCAAAGATATTACACCTGAAAGTGTGGCCTTAGAGCCAAGACTTCTGAAAAATTACAGGGAAAACATCACTGATGGACTGAAACATGCACATCACTGTTATATTATTAATCAAAAAGGTTGCCAACTCCAGTTGATGGCATTGCTGAAGAACTGATCACATGACATCTGCAAATATTACTGTATCTATCTTAAAAAGGCTGGGTCCCCTGTGATTTTACAGCTATTACGCATACAGCTGTAAAATAAGAAGTTTGAAGAACCAGGAGGCCAGTCCTGAGTAGGTAAAGAAGGGGAATTGAGGACAGAGAAAACAGGGCAGTTGGAAGCAGGAAAGAGTTGTGTGAAGGGAGATGTGAGGAATGTTGATTTTATTAGTAACAAGTACTAACTCACCAGAAGAGGAATGGTAGCTAAAATAACACTGGTAACACTCATTCCCAATGGTAATACAATACAGTAACAATGACAATGAACCTGGATTGGCCTTAGCTAGAGAATTTTTGTACAATTCTGGGCACAGGTTTTAGAAAAGATGGAAAGTTTTCAAGAGGGATCAGTAAGATTTATGAAAATGGTTCCAGGGACGAGGGGGATTGAATATAAAAGTAGGGAGGTCTTGCTGCAGCTGTATAGGGCATTGGTGAGGCCGCAGCTGGAGTACTGTGTGCAGTTTTGGGCGCCGCACCTGCGCAAGGATATTTTGGCCCTGGAGGGAGTGCAGAGGAGGTTTACTAGGCTGATACCGGAGTTGAGGGGATTGAGCTATGAGGAGAGGCTGAATAAACTAGGCTTGTACTCGTTAGAGTTTAGAAGAATGAGGGGAGATCTCATTGAGACGTATAAGATGATGAATGGGATGGATAGGATAGAGGTGGAGAGACTCTTCCCGCTCAAAAAAGACAGTAGGACTAGGGGGCACAGCCTCAAGATAAAGGGGAGGCGGTTTAGAACGGAGTTGAGGAGGAACTTCTTCACTCAAAGGGTGGTGAATCTCTGGAATTCTCTGCCCGTTGAAGTGGTGGAGGCTGCCTCGCTAAATATTTTTAAGAAGCGGGTTGATGGGTTTTTGATAAGAGAAGGGATTAAGGGTTATGGGGAGAGGGCGGGAAAGTGGAACTGAGCCACGACAGATCAGCCATGATCTTATTGAATGGCGGGGCAGGCTCGAAGGGCTAGATGGCCTACTCCTGCTCCTATTTCTTATGTTCTTATGTTCTTATGTTCTTATGGAATTCAGTTACATGGATTGAGTGGGGAAGCTGCGTTTGTTCCCATTAGAGAAATGAAAGTTGAGAGGAGATTTGATGGAGGTGTTCAAAAGCATGAGTGGTCTAGATAGAGTAGACAGAGAGAAACTGTCCCCATTAGCAGGAGGGCCAGGAATTCAGAAAACAGAGAAACAAAGTGTTTGGTAAAAGAGTCAAAGACATGAGGAAAGGCTTTTTTTTCCACACAGCGAGTGGCTGGGATCCAGAATGCACTGCCTGAAAAGATGGTGGAAGCAGATTCAATTGCATCATTCAAAAGAAAATTGTAGAAGCATCAGAAGGCAAAACAAAAAACTATTGTACTATGCAGAAAGGGCAGGGGGCTTGTAGGGATCAAATGATTTCTTTTTGTGCTGGAACTATTTTTTGATTCCATGACTGACAGTTAGGATTTGGGCCCACATAAGCAAATTGTAAATGGTAATAATCCTTTCACCTACTGAAAACCACCATGTAACTGCTACCCATATTCCCTGCACTGCACAAACTGCAGTTAGGCTCCCCAGCCATTTTTAACAGCCTCCATTTCTCTTTCTATTCCCTTGGACTTGGGTTCCATGCGAAGATGACAACTCTGAACTACTAGTCTCTGGGAAACACGCTGTATTTGGACTTCACACATCAAATTTAGCCGCATCAGATGAGCCTAAACTAAACCAGAGCTCTCATGAAGGGCAGGCAGTTCTCACAGGCCACATCTTCTCAAATTAAGCTCAATGTTAACATTTCTAGATCACTCCCTGGGCTCGGACTCAGTAAGACAGCTTTTGTAGTATTATAGAAATGACATTATAAAAGGATGGTGTTCAGCCCCCAGCGCATGTGTCAGTGCTGCAACCCCATTCCCCAAGATTCTTTATTTTATGTTAAAGCCAGAGTTAGGTTCCTTTGGACAATTTCCAAATGAAAACAAATGTACAAGTTGAAATATTGTACTGTAGTACCATAAATGTATATTCTTAGCTAGAATAACTTGCAAAAAAACCCCACTAAATATAGAAGAAATACAATACTTTTTTAAAAAAAATTACACATCTACAGTACTTTTAGATTCACCATTCACCATGCTCTTCCTAGTGGGAGAAGTTGGTCACTGCAGGTAGCATGTGTTCTGAAGTCCTAGGACTACTTGAACTGACCAGCTTCTGCCATTAGTTGGAGCCCAGGTCTTCAGTGCGAGTTCAGAACAGGAACCAGGAGCCAGCTAACTGAAAAGCAGACTTCAAGGACCAGGAGTGAGATTTTTTCTGACAACGGCCAAGGCCAATGTTGGGGGCGGGCAAGGCAGTGTTGAGGCCAGCGATGATGACTGTTTCTGCCGTATAGTGTTGGACTTTCAAGAAAAAGGCAGGCAGGGACTCCGGCTGTATTGCAGGCAGGTGGCCTCTGATTCATCCAGTCCACCATTAACTCACCGAATCAATGATCCAGATGCTATCTTTAAAGGCCATCCCAGTGCGCAGCAACCACACCAGGAAACAATGTTCGCTCAAGTGCACCCTCCACATCTGACATCATCTTGGCACCCCATGGCATGAAAGAAGGAGGCAAAGCTGGAGGGGAAGGCTGGCAAAGCAGGGAGAAAAGATGTGCGGGTTAGGTGGAGTGGGGATAAGAGATCTTTTTCAGGTTGGTGACCTGTAACCAGTGGGGTTTCTCAGGGACTGGGACTGCAACTGTTTACAATATATACAATTGGCTTGCAGGAAGGAAGCAAATGTACTGTAGCCAAATTTGCAGATGACACAAAAACAGGTAGAAAGGTAAGCTGTAAGAGTCAGCTTACAAAGAGATATTGATAGGTTGAGTAAACGTGCAAAAAGTTGGCAATTAAGGAATAAGGTGAGAAAATGTGAAGTTATTCACTTTGAAAGGGAGAACACAAGAACAGAGTATTTATAAATGGAGAAAGCCTGCAGAAAACTGCAACACACGGGAATTTGGGGGTACTTGTACATGAAACACAGAAAGCTAGCATCTTGGGGCAGCTGGGATTGTTGTACAAGGATGGGTTGCCAAACTGGCGGGAAATGTAAAGTGCAAAGTTTTCCAGGCTTGTCAGTGGCATTGCCCAGGATATCTATTGCCCAATCAGAAAGTTTGCTAACCTGACTCATCAAATATCTGATGTACTAATGAGGAATGAGCTGAGCTGTTTTCTCTAGAGTTTAGAAGAATAAGAAGTTACCTCATTGAAAAGCACAAGATTCTGAAGGGATGATAGGGTAGATTCAGAGATTGTTTTCAAAGTTCGAGGCAGGATAAGGGATTGGCCATTTAAGACTGAGATGGCAGAGAATTTCTTCACTCATAGGGTTGTAAATCTTTGGAATTCATACCCCAGAGGGTTATGGATGCTTCACTGTTGAAAGGCTGGAACAGAAAATTTCAATCTCTCAGGGAATCAAGGGATGTGGGAAAAGGCAAGGAAGTGGAGTTGAAACCCAGGATCAGCCCTGATTCTATTAAATGGTGGAGCAGGCGCAACACACTATGTGGTCTACTCCTGTTCTTTCTTGTGTTCTTGACATTATTTTGTTCACAGTGTTAAATTGAAATAACATTATGTGAGTCAAGTGAGAGCCTACTGTACTTGTCCCATTCCCTTTGAAATTAATTTTCTAGTCTCTGCCTCAATAGCCAGTTCTAGCAAAGCGTCCCATAGTCTAATAGCAGTCAGTTCAAAACTTTTCTTCTCTCTTACCCTATGATGCTTCTAACAAGAATTATCAACTTGGTGCGTAATAATGGAAACAATCTTTCCGTATTTACCCACAGCAACACCTCAGATCTCATTCACTGATTTACTGGTTACTCCTCCCTCTGTGCTGTTCCCACTTACCACGTTGCTGTGGATTCAGACTCTGCAGAAATTGCTGGGCCGCCTCACAGCCATCTCATTCCCAATCTCCTTTCCTCACTCTACCCGTGCTCCAATCCACTAGTTCTCATTCTAGTAATCTGTCTCCGGCCCAACCCTGACCCCATTCTGTCACCAACCTCCCTCCTTAAAAACTTAATTTCTCAGTCTGACCTCTCTTTCCAAAGGCCCATCTGCTGTCTTCCTATTTCACCCTTTCCCCCAATCCGGCAGTTCCCCACTCTCTCAAATTTCAATTCCCCTCCCCAGTCCTTGTCCTGCCCAGTTCAGCATTTCCCTTACTTTCCCCTCCCCATTCCACCAATCCTGGGCCCCACCCCTTCAAGTTAGGCCCTCTTCCAGGAAGCCTGAAGCAGAGGCTGGCTTGGTACAAGATTGTGGGGGTGGCATCATAGGCTTCTCTGCAGCAGCAATGGGTTATTGCACAGGGATGTAGTTGCTGCAATGGCGGGAAATGTGAAGTGCAAAGTTCTCCTAGCAGCATCATCCAGGGTATCTATTGCCAGGCTCACCAAATATCTAACGTACAAATGAGGAATGAGCAAACAGCAGAAAACAGAAACACATCAATGTATTAATCCAGAAATGTTTGACAAATGGACTGTTTCCAGCATATGGTGTTTTTGCATTTGATTTCCAGCATTCCTGACAATTTGCTTTTGATTTAGACAGAACACAAGCTGACCAACGAGCCAAAACTAATCAATTTACTTTCTCAAATAGATTCGGTACCGAGTTCAACATGCCACCTTGAGTTTCACCAACAATTTTGAATAAAGTACTTAATCTTCTCTGAAAGATCTACACATAAGGTGGAAATATCTTTATCATGGAGGTCCAATCCCACGGTGAGAGTCTCGGACTCAGTTTGACTGAATGATAAGGAATTCAGGCAGTTTAGATTAGCGAAAGAAGCAGAAGAAATGAGTTAGATCTGAACACACACAGAACCACAGGAAGGGGGTGTTTTGGACTTCAGTAGAGGCAATGGAGTCAAGAGGCCTGCTGTTCACTTTTTTCTTTTGATGTCTACCTTCAGATTAGCAAATGTCCATGTCAATTAAAACAAGCCCCACAGCCTCTGCTGAAGATTCATGAACCTATTCCCTGCAGTGCCTTCGTGTCAAGACTTGAGGCACTCCCCATGCTTCCCCCACAGGCCTGACCAACTGGGAGTCCCTCACAGTTTAGCCAACCTGAATTATTTTTGACACACTCTGAGTCTTCTGCAATCATTCACATGCAACTCCTGCCCAACTGTCAATTTTCATCTTCCCACACACTGGACTTCACTCCCCAACTGCACCTGGTAATTATACTTATGACGCTGAGCATCAGAGAGGTAGTACTCATAAAATTTTAACCCAAAGAACACAGACCGAACAACAATCTTCTAGCAGCTGGCTATTACAGTAATCTATGAAAAATAATACCGACAATGTTGTGAAACAGCTTAGTCTGAATTTGCATAATATTTCCATGTACTCCAGATATGAAAAATTGTCATTAAAAGTATTATGGACAAATGCATTTCTTAACCATGCCCGAAAAAAGGCTTAATGTAATGGATATGCTAAGAGCTGGCAGACACACAGATTTTATACAAGCAACACACTACTAATTGCTATAAGAAAATATAATTTTAGTGCAAAATACAGCACTAAGATGTAATATCAATTTTATATACTTTTTATCGACAATTTTTAACTAAAACTTATGATATGTAACTTAATATTTAAAATGTCAATATGTGATGTATATTGTTTGTAAAAGAAACTGCGTGTTAATAGGATTCATGGATCTTGTAGCTCAATAATTTGATTCTGTAGAATTGCTTCCTTGATATTATGAATGGTGTCACTGCCTGTGGTAATAATGGCCAGTTTATTTTCACTAGCGTGAATAACAAACTGGAAAATGTGAAGCTAACTGCAATTTTGATTGATGACAATTGTAATCTTTGCACTGGTAGATGCCTCAGTATTCAATGAATAGTAACATAAGTCATCAAAGTCTTTTGTTTCAAAGGGGTCAGGCTCAATTAAGCAAGAACAACACCAGATGTTATTTAAATGTGTGTGTACACAAAGTGTATGCACACAATGTTGTTTGGGGAAAAAAGGAAACAAGAAACAGGGACTCATCACTGAGGCCAATATGAAACAAGTGCTGTCAACAAGTCTACATCAGTTTTGAAGTAATTAATGCGCCACAGGATCTGATTATTTGGGCATCTCTCAGTTACAAGTCCTAATCTCAGGCCAGTACCTATGAAATATGAAATCTACACACGAGGTATGAATTATACTAGTCACTGCACAGTGCATTTTGGTCAGGGTTAGAAGTGCTGCTCAGATATAAAGAAATTCTGTAACTGCAGTCAGGATTACCAGCCAGTTATATTTCAATGTTATGAGACAGGCCACAGAATTCTGCTAACATTAGAAAGCATTCAAAATTTTAGGAGACTAGGTTCTTAGATCTAGGTTCAAGTTCAGTCCAGTGAATATGCCAAGCAATCTGACCATATGAGGAATCACAGGGAAGCTCTTTCCATCCTCAACTGATGTCTAAACACATTATGGGGTAAAATTTATATTGGGGAACATGTGGAAAGAGCAACAGCAAATCAACAGCCCATTTTATACATTGCCCAATTTTAGTTTGTACTGACTTAATGGTTCAGAAAATTGTGTAGTGTGTTAAATAAATGTGTAGTGTGTTAATTCACTACTGTTCATTTTCCTCTACAACTCAAGATGAATCTTGCCCCCCCCCACCCCCGCCTCTCTGCCCCTCAAATTTTAAACAGTATATTTTTAAAAAATTATTTTGTAGGATGTGGTCATCACCGGCTAGATAAGCATTTGCAGCTCAATCCTACTTGCCCTTGAGAAGGTGGTGGTGAGATGTCATCCTTGAGTACTGCAATCCGTGTGGTGTAGGTACACTCACAGTGCAATTAGGGAGTGAGTTCCAGGATTTTGACCCAGCAACGGTGAAGAAATGGTAATAATAGTTCCAATACAGATGGGTATATGGCTTGAACAGGGACTTGCAGTTGATAGTGCTCCCATACATTGTTGCCCTTGTCCTGGTAGGTGGTGGAGGTCATGGGTATTGTGCTGTCCAATGAGTTGCTGCATTCCATCTTGCAGATGGCACTGCTGCCACTTTGCATCAGTGACGGTCGGAGTGGATGTTGAAGGTGGTGGATGGAGTGTAATCAAGTGAGCTGTTTTCGGGCAGATTGAGAGTATTTTATCACACTCCTGACTTGAACCTTGCAGGTAGCGATCGGGCATTGGGGAGTCAGGAGGTGAGTTACTCATTGCAGAATTCCAAGTCTCTGACCTGCACTTATAGCCATAGTAATTATATGGCTGGTCCAGTTTAGTTTCTATCCAATGGCAATCCTCAGGATGCTGATAGCAGCAGATTCAGCGATGGTAATGCCAGTAAATGTCAAGGGGAGATGATTAGATTCTCTTTCTTGATGGAGGTTGTAATTTGCGTGCCGTCACTGTTGCTTGCTACTTTCTGACCCAAGCCTGAATGTTGTTCAGATCTGGCTACACATAGATAGGGACAGCTTCCATATCTGAGGAGTTACAAATTGTACAGAACATTGCAAAGATAAACAAACTTCCTGACTTCTGACTAAGAGTCTTCAGGTGACATACGGCTTCAACTCTGGGTTTGCTTCTACAGTCTTCCCATGAAATATCATGTCCATAACTTCTGACAACAGTGGATAATTTCTGATGTACTTCTTAACTTGTCCTACAGTTACAGGACTCTCATCTACTTAAAGTAGCAAATGTTTCGGCTCAATCTGTTTATTGACATCTCATTGGGTAAAGGTAATCAGGAGAGTCCATCAGCATTCTAACGGATATTTGATTGATGATATTTTATACTGTTTGTGTGTGTGCTGACAAGAGCAATGCCCATCTCTGCATCCGGCTCACTGCCAGTGATGGAATCATGGTATGAGGCCCAAATATTGTTGTCAGTATTCAATGATCCATTAATAAAGTCTCGCATATAGGAATTGATAAAATGGTTTGATTCTTAAAATAATATCTAGAGCGCCTTTCTCTATCAGTGCATACTTCATTTATGCTTCGTTCAAGGACTTTGATGCAAAGCTACCAGCTTCTCTTCAGCAATGGGCATTATGTGAGAAACCACTCCTCCCACTCTATAAAGTGATGTGTCACATGCCAGTTGCAAAGGTAAATTCAGATCAAAGTATGTCAGGACTTCTGACTTTACTAGTGCCTCTTTAACTTGGCGTGAAGGCTTTCTTGCACTGATCTATCCATTCCCATTGTGTAAATAAAGGCTGAAGGATAGTGACTAGACTAGGGACAAACATTCCATAATAGTTTAATAAGCCCAAACAAGAACAAGGTTGACTGATGTTTTGAGGCGCAGGTGCATTAGTAATGGCTTTGACTTTTGAAGGTGATTTGTACAGTTTCTTTGCATCTATGACATGATCCAGATATTCAATAGAAGGTTGTGAAAAATTCCCATTTATCTTTCAAACTCTTAATCTGTAATCTTCTTGTCTCTGGAGTGTGGCATCTAAGTTGCAGAGATGTTGTTTCTCATTCTTTCCACTAACTAAGATGTTGCCTAAGTAACACTGGACTCCTTCTAATCTGCTTAGAATTTGAACCATGGCATGTTGGAGCAAGATCTCAAATGTAAATCTTTTATGTCTGAGTAGCCCTTTCTCAGTCATGATTGTCAAATATTGTTGTGAATCTGGATTCAACTAACACGGAGATAAGCTGGACTAGGTCAAATTTACTCAAGTGTTAGCTTCTAGCCAACCCGGTAAATAAATCATCAATCGGGGCAGAGGGTACTGCTCTGCGCACCATACTGGATTGATAGAGACTTTAAAATCACCATAAATGCATACAAATCCAACTTTCTTCATCACAGATACAATTGGTGTGGCCCAATCACTCGGGTTCGTGGATTCCCACCTTGATGAGCCACTCTAATTCTGCCTCTACCTTAGGCCTGTTTGTGTACGGCACCGACCCAGACTTTGAGCATCTTACTTGACTTCTGTCCTAAATCTTTAACTTAAGTGAGATCTACTTCATGCTTCCCAGCTCCCCATTAAAGAGAATGGGCAGTATCTTGAGCCCGCGTTCACCGCCCGCAGGATCACCAGTGGGGGCACAATATCAGCGCAAATCTTAAGTCACGAATTTCGCCATTAAGATCACAACTTCCACTGCCCTCGCTGGTGACATAATCAAGTTTACGGCCAAAATGGGCATGAACTCGATTTAAATACATTTGAATGGATTAAAAAGTTATGCCCCCTCGCCATATATTGACTCCTCCCCCCCCACCCCCGACCATATATTCACAATCACATTGGCGCAGTTTATAACAGTTAACCGAGATATGAGAGGTGCCAATTCCCAAGGGGATGGGGGAGCAGTGCCGGTTTCGATCAGGGACTTTGATTGGAGACCCTGAGATCTCTGTGAAGGATTGGTGGGGGTTATCATGTTCTGATCAGAGTGCCCTTTTAACATGGTACCCCAATCTCAGTGCAGCCAAGCTTCGCTGTGTGTCACCCAGCCCCCTACATGATGGAGTGAAACTTGCCCAGCTGTTTGTTTGACGGAATGTCCTAAGGCCTGGAGGGAAAACCGACCTGTTTCTTTGGAGAAAAAGATATTGTTTCTCTCGCCTGAACTAACACTACCAAATTCTGGTAAGATCTCCCCAATGGCATGTTTCTTTAAAATCTTTGGTAGACCTGTTTTGTAATCTGACATGAGATTCACCTCAGCACAGTTTAAATTCATCTTTTCCAGCCAGGTTCTTCCCCTTAATGCTGGATGTCTTCCTTTAACAATGTACAAGGACAAATCCTTCATCTGCCAATTCAACTACAGTTTACATCGATTAGCCCCAAAATGGAACAACTTCTCCAATATAGGTTGTTGATATTTTCTTCCAGGGTTTCAAAGCAATATGTCACAGCTTTCCTTGGTAAACAGTTTCTGGTACCAACAGAGTTGCTGCTCCAGTATCCACTTCATTTTTAACTGATTGCCTGTCCAGTAAAGAAGTGACTCAGTAACAGTTTGTTGCACCAGCAATACCCAATACATTCTACAACAGTTTGTCTTCTGGTCTCTTTTCATGTTACATGGATACCTTTCCTTCTATTCAGTTTTCCACGTAATGCATTCAGTTCTTGCTTTTCATAGTTCTTGTTTGGAACTTCTTTCTTTAACAAGTACACTGGACATGCACCTTTCTGCACTTTAACGGGTGGAATTTTCCCATCCCACGTTTGGAATCGTAGTAGGGGGAGGGAGGGGTGGTGGGTGGACCATGCAATGGTCTTTTGACGTGGGGCAGGAGTTTCCAGCCTTGGGGCAAGTGAGGCCAGAAAATCCCACTCTATGTCTTTGCTCCAGCAATCTGGTACTGCATGATCGGCATTTGTACATTGAGGGCAATTTTGAGCCAGTGTCTGTGTTCAGGTCTCAACCAACATTTTATGGATTCTAGTGCTCGACCTAACTGTTTAGCTTTCTTGGCTGCCAATTCCATGGAGACTGTGACTTCTAAAGCCTTCTTTTAGTTTAGGAAGTCTTCTGTTAACAGCTGCTTTTGGATAGCTTCACATCTTTACCCACATACTAGTCTTTCTCCAATAGTGTCATTTAAGGCATCCCCAAACTCCCAATATTCAACTAATTTATTTAAAATAGCTACAAAATGTGTGTTTTATTCACCTTCCTGTAAGTTACGCTCATGGAATCTGAACATCTCGGCGATGACTAAAACGTTTTAGGTGAAAAGTGGTCCTGCAACAACCCCATTATCTCATTATAGCTTTTCAAGGCTGGCTTTTCCAGCTGTACCACACTTCTCAGGAGGTTGAATAATTTGTACGCAGGAAAGTTGAGATTACAGTATCTGCCACAATTATATTCACTCGGACAAACTGATCAAATCTTTCACTGCTCCACAGCTTGGGATTCTTATCATGTGGCCCCACGACACCAATAAATCCTCCCATTTTTACTCTGTTTTTCTAGCACTACGTCGCTTCCTTTTTCAAATAAGGAATCCCTCAGCTCAGCCTGTTTCCTTCTAGGTTTTGCAAAACCTTCAGCTCTAAGCTTATTGTTGCAGGGTACTTGCTTCTCACAGTGCTCCCTGTGCTATTGCAGATCTTCCCAGACAGAGCGAACGTCAAGCTTCTTTTTGATGTTGTTTCTCCAAAGTCCTTGGGCAGAATTTTATGGAAAGAAATTCTAAGTGCCAAACAAGCGGGAAAAAGGGTGAGAATCACGCTAGTTTTTGTTTGGGTGAGCTGTGAGTCACAACATTATGGCACTTAGTGCAAAAAATAAGAGCCCAGACATGGTGGTGCCTAATCTTACCAGTAAATCTGGCTGCTGGGTTTTTGATGTACCATTGCGCATGCACCTGCACCACCTCCCCGCCCCACCTCCCACCCCCCACCCCCTCCACTCTGGCAAGGAAATTGGGATATTGGGATGCTCTCCCTCCTGTTGATTGCTCCCTGTGCCAGTCTCTCCCTCCCCCCTCTGATGGGCATCAGGACCCATCCTTCCTCCACTTGCCCCCTTTGCAGAGTTACCCCACACCCATTCCCCCTATCACCCCCTTTACAGAGTTCCCCCCATTCCCCGATCACCCCTTTTGAATCACAAAATGTTAGCAGCAGTTGGGTACAACATGTAATTAGGAAAGCAAATGGATGAATTCTCTTCCACAAAGAGCAGTGGAGGCTGGGTCACTGAATATATTCAAGGCCAAGATTAACAAGGAAGGTAAAGGTTATGGAGGAGGACCAGCTGGAATGTGGAATTAAGGCTACAATCAAATCACCTTGTTAAATGATGGGGCCAGCTCAATGGACCTACTCCTGTTCCTATTTATGATAGGATCATTTATGATGATCTGATGTTGAAAATATATAAAATCACTCCAATCTTCAAATGAATTAGCTGTAAATAATATCAGTAATTTTTCCACAGTGCTCTTTTTTCAGGCCATTAAACTAACAGTTGCTCGCATCTTAGTAGTAGTGTGCTAAAATATAAACTATGATGCTATTTGCTGCCTGCCACGATGGCTTTGGCAGTGTTGCTGTTTGAGTATTGAATATTCTTGCAGTACAATAAGGTAAACTAGCACCATATCAAATCAAATCATTGAAATAAATTACTGGTGTTCCTGGCACACACTGCATGGTGCAGTTAAGCTGGCTGGGTTATTGAAGGTGGCAACAGATTGGCTTTATCATCTGATTCCAAAAAAAACAAAGACAGGGATATTTCACCATGTCTTAAAATGTCAACCCTTCACAAGTGGCAAAGGCTGATGGCAAAGTAAGCTTTTCTGTAGCACCAGGGGACGTGCAAGATTGTTCCTTTAAAGCTACTCCTATCTTCAGAGCATTTCACAATGTTTTTCTACAGTGTTATATTACAGATAAATGCTCTGTGTTAAGTAGCTGTAATGATGGGAAATTGGGTACAGTCTTGTCACTATCTCAAATAGGTGCGCTTATCAGAAGTTTGGCAGAAGAATGGTTGACAATCTCATGTGAGCATCTCTACTCCATTTTCCTTTCAAATATCATCTCAGGCTTGGATGGAGTCAGACTGATAATAATGGATATATAACATATAGTTTTATTTTTACAGATAATTAAATGATTTGATATTTGCAGTAGGAATGATTGACTTGGCTCCTTTGGCTCCCAGTGGAACCATTCCATTACTGGCAATTGAAATGCCAAATTGTATTTTGATCTTCATCTAAGATATCTCAACCAAATGGAATCATAGTGCAACAGAAAATATGAAATGATACGACTGAAGCCTCTTACCGCACCCTGACAAAAATACTACTCCCCCTTCAGCACTTTGACAGGAAAAGCCATTAGGTGCCCCTTCATTACCTGCCACAAGTAAATGACAATGGCAAGGCAGGACCTAGCAACCCATATAATCACCCTGCCTTCACCTGCTGATTCTGTAAACTTTAGAATTGGACCATGTCCCCTGACAACGATTACGAGAATCTCAGAAACTCTTTCTACAATAAAACAGGGTGAAACAGGCAGGCAGTTGACATCATCCGGAGGCAGTCTTGGTTGTTCCATGAGTCTAAATTGAAGGTGTCCTCCTTAATTTCAACTTTGAAGCAAGAAAGAGTTATGGCAGTGGTAACAAATGTATCAGACCATTTTATGAATCAGTTTTGCTCGAATGCTCATTTCAACAGTCACTGAGAATTCCTCAGAATTTTCATTCATCCAAATGTTCTTCCACAATATACTTCAGCCTTGAAAAGCTGGTGGGGCCACCTCCGCAGGAACATCCTTCACTGTTTTAGATTGGGAGTTGTTTAATTATAGTAACAATAATTTCAAGAGGTCTGAAAGAAACAGAAACTACCAGAAATAATCAGCAGGTCCAGTAAACAGCTTTGAAGAGTGAAACAAGAGCTAACAGGTAGAATTTTCCCAGCCAAGTAGAAGCAGAGTCCAGTTTTCACAGAATAGGAAAGCCCCAGACTAAGACCCCAGGCTGAGATATCAATGTAGTCTTGCCCTCTTCCTGCTTCCCTGGGTTTGAAGATCCATGGACAACACGTATGGTTCTGGCAGGAAAGCAACTCAGGTGATTCATTAATTCCTTCTTTTCCAACTATGCATAGTTTCCACCCTGTGCCCACTGCAGTGGAAGCTGCTTCCTCAGTGAAACTGATAGGAGGGAAGGAGGGGTGGCTTTGATGAGTTACACCAATCATGGCCATCGAAAAACTACTATTCAAAGCACTCCTCTCAGGGAGCGTCTTCACTGCTTGACAGGTGATTGCCAATTTCTTGGAAGGTGATTTCCCCTGTCTTATATGTGACTCACCTCAACTTAGCATGGGAGCAGTTTATAATGCTTCACTTTCCACCTCTACTGAGGGAAAGGGGCAGCAAAGACCACACCAATACCAAGGGCTCCAGTAGCAGCAAGGACAAGACCAGTTATCTTCTCCTAAGCTGCATTTCCCTTCATTGTGTAGATGTTATGGCCACGAAGATCCAGCTGAAAGACACAGGGTCCACAGGCAGAGAGAATCAACTCTCTCAACATGTTTGAATACCTGTGTCTCTGGAAGCTCAAGCTCTCATAGCAGGTTTCTGCTGACATCTGCATCATCTCAAATCAAGACCCCCCCTACCTTTTGGAGAAGGCGGGTACATATTGTCAACAGCTGACAAGGTGCCCGTCACTGGAGGGACACCTTTCCAACTCACTCCCACAGCTAGTGTTTCTCCTCTTGCCAAGTAGAGTATGCTCTCCTCTTATAAAGAGAGAAAACATAGAGATGTGAGTATTTGTAATTGACTGCCTGGAGAGGACGGAAGACACCTTAGCGTGTGAAAGTGAGGCATGGTTACGAGAGCAATAGACTGAAGGTGAGTATAAAGGTTGGTTCCTTAGATGGGATGTGAAGTGTGTACGCAGAGAGGACTGAGTGCAGCGGCAAGATTGTTGATCTGTGGAGTGCTATATGCAGGTGAGAAAGGTGTAGAAATCAGAGTATGAAACTCGGTTTGTGGTATTACATCACTCAACTGCCATGCCTTTCTGAAGTACAGAATACTCTTGGTCCACTGCCTCCAGGTTGGAGGGAGCCCCCTTCTGCAGTTGACATTCTTGGTCACATTCATCCACGCTGCTCTGTTAGAAAAAATGTCATTTTCCTTCTGTTGACGGGACAGCAAACCTCACTGCAAACCCATGATGTGTGGGTCAGGTTGACTGGCCACGCTAAATTTCCCCTGAGTGTTGGGGGAATAGCTGGAGTTGAGCGGATAAGGCCGGGGTGAGATTGTTGACAGTACAGGCTCAATGGGCCAAATGGCTTCCTTTTGCACAGCAAACCTCACTGCAAACCCATGATGTGTGGGTCAGGTTGACTGGCCACGCTAAATTTCCCCTGAGTGTTGGGGGAATAGCTGGAGTTGAGCGGATAAGGCCGGGGTGAGATTGTTGACAGTACAGGCTCAATGGGCCAAATGGCTTCCTTTTGCACTATAAGGATTCTATGATCCTATGATATCCCACAATGAGATGAAAAACTGTGGAGAAATGCTTTCCAAGGTCTCTCTCCATTCTTATGGTTGCTGCAGCCTCAAAAATCAAGGTGCTGTTGAGTCACACTAAACCATACTGTGGTCCATTCCAGAATGGATTGTCATCCTGCCTTCCCCTCCTGATCTTTCATGGCACACAGAGGTGGAATGATAATTTGATTGCTCTAAGAAAGAACAGCCTCAAGGCACATATCAGTAAGTCAGATTCCTGAAACAAAAATGATCCTGTTGTTCTGGCAAGAACTAAATGGGCAAGTTTCCACCCAGTATTTCAGGTCGGTAACTTTCCATCAGTTCTGTCTTGCCATCTCATGCACATTTCTATGCTGTTGGTTATAACTAAATATGTTGTAATTTTTATATGTACACATATATATGGATTTCATTCATGTTTAGTTTGCTACAACTGGAAAATTGTGTAAAACCAGAAGCTCCAGCCAGCAAAGCTGTTCAGGATTTTTGCCCAGAAAGCAGGTATTTTTAAACTCTGTTTCTCTCACCACAGATGCTGCCAGATCTTCTCCAACGTATTTCCAACATTTTCTGTTTTTATTTCAGATCTCCAGAATGCATACTATTTTGCTCATTGAAGAGGTCTGTTGAGGGAGCAGCAAGTCGAAGATATCTCAGAAATTAATATGTAGAAATCCACTGAAACAAATATCTCTGGACAATGGACATTAGGGGTTGGGTGTAGAGTGCCCTGTCAAGCACAGTGCAGAATTTAGCAGGCAACCAGCTGCACTTGCAGCCAAATTAGACACCTCGAACATCCAAGAACATTGTGGATTTTACTTGGAGCTAGTTTATTTGGTCACCGCCTTTGTTGCCTCCAACACAACCTGCTTGACCAGTTCCCCAGGCAGCAGCAGGCGCATGGCAGTCTGGATCTCCCGAGAGCTAATGGTCTGTCGCTTTTTGTTATGAGCCAGGTGGGAAACCTCGCCTGCGATGCGCTCGAAATTGTTGTTGACGAACAAGTTCGCAATGCTCATGGCCTTTGAGGAGCTGTCAGTGGCAGGGTGGACCTGCTTCTTCACTTTGTAGATGTAAATGGAATAACTTTCTATCTTAAATCTCTTCCTCTTTTATCTGCTCTTCATTGTCAGCCTCTTCTGTCCTTTCTTGCCGTCCTTCTTGGAAGTTGGCTATTTCTTTTCCTCACCCATTATCATATTCAATTTCAGAAAAGGAATAACAACTGTGTAAACATGTTTGTCAATTCTTTAAGACAATTTTGATTCTAATTTGGATGGCATTGCATGAGGTTAAATCAAACTTCAAGCAATTGAATTGGTGTGATTCCTCTTTCGTTTGAAATTGAAATTAACCATTTAAATTTTTATTGAAGCCAATCATCATTCCACTATATAAACACTTTTCCTAGTAGTACACACATTTAGACGTTTTATGTTCTTTCATGAGATGTGATCATCACTGGTTAGGCCAGTACATATTGCTCATCCCTAATTGCCCTTCCAACAAAGGATGTCCTTAATTACCTTTCAGGAGGCAGTGATGAGCCATCTTCTTAAACTGCTGCATTACATAAGGGTATAGGTACTCCCACATCTCTAAAGTAAAATACTGTACTGATAGCTACAATTAAATATATTGACATTTTTATATCTATTTACCTATGGATTTAATTCTTGTTTGGTTTCGTACTGCATCAAACTGTATAAAACTTGGAACTCCAGCCAGCTGTTCAGGATTCTTGTCCAGCCAACACATATTTCAGCTGAGTTAATTAATAGTAAAACAAAGATTTTGAGTCTTATTTCATGTATAAAATGTGATTGCTGCATAACACACTGGAGCTCAAAGACATTTTATTTCATTCAAATGTAGCTTAAATGTTAATATCGCACAATATGCATGCTGCTTTTCCCAAATGACGTTTCTACTGCTTCACAGATTGTGTTTCATTGAGATTCAAGCTTAATCGATATCAGCATTAGCACCTCCTGGTAAACGTTTGGTGGATAGCAATCACTCTAGCGACAGTATTAAGTGCTGGTGTTAGGCCTCATTGTTGTGTGAGGAATGTTGATCTGTGGCAGGCAGTCATGTTCACAGTACACAAAAACAAAGGTGACAGAGGAGATGACAATAATTGCTGGGGCATTTCACTCCTTAATGTCATGGGGCAGACCTACTTAAAAGACATCTGCTTACAGACTGTGGGATTGCTGTGTCAGGAGATCTATTGTTCATAAGAACTTTGCCATATGCCAGCTACAAGAGAGATGAATGAAACAGGGTATATCGCTTTCTCTTACTTTTGTCAAAGTCATTCAACAGCATCAGCAGAGCAGGACTCTGCAAGATTTTAGGAAACATTGATTGTTCACCAAACTTCTTCTGTCTCATCTGTTCCTTCTATAACAATATTCACTGCACTATACAGTTTGATGTCTGCGCTTCTGAATAAAGAATGGAGTGAAACAGCACTGGCCCCACCCGACTTGGCATTTTCTTCTCCATGCTCCTGACCTTTGTCTTCCGTACAGATACGAAGCGAGCTGCATATTAAATCGGACAGAAAGCTCCACAGTCGGTGGCACGGTGGCACAGTGGTTAGCGCTGCTGCCTCACAGCGCCAGGATCCCTAAATTTTCCCTCAGTGTACTAGAATGTGGTGACTAGGGGATTTTCACAGTAACTTCATTAATGTAATGTGTTAATGAAAGTCTACTTGTGACAGTAATAAAAGAATCTCCAAAACCTATCAAGACCGAAAGTGAAGATAAAAATACACTGTTCCCTGATCAGGAAAATGTTCGACACTGATGTTGCTGTGCTAGTCACTCAAATGACAACTTAGCCACAGAGACTGATGGACTGTCTCTCCCATACCTGTGACTTATTCCCCCCACTGTAGGTGTGAACAATGGCCATGAGACAAGGTATTGCATCTCTATCCCTGATCAAGTAAATAACACTCTGCTGGGAGTGGTTAGCAAATTCTGCTGCATTGGACAGTGACAAGTTACCCTTGATGTTGAACTTGATACATGCTTTGAGAAAGCAGCCACTTCCTTTGGCTAATTCACAAAATGCACATGGATCAATATCAAACTGACTGTAAGGCTAAGCGATAGTTGAAAGGCCTGTTTCCTCAGCACTTTACTGTGTGACTGTGAAACGTGGCTAATGGAAAAATGTGGGCATGATACCAAATGTACAATTGTGCTGGTAAACTTGATTATGCAAATTCAAACAATTTTCTAAGTGCCATAATCACATTTCTATTTTACACACCATTTTATTCTTAATTAGAAAGACTTCAGTGCAACTGACTGTAGCTTCACAATTGTAACCTGATTTTTTTCCATAAACAAGGATTATTCAATGCGTACACCTTGATAGTCTCTTGTTACCACTATTAATTTTGTTTTAGATTGTACCCAACGAATGCAACAAGAACAACTGTTGTGCCCAACAGGATCAAAGCTAGCATTTGAACATATGTAGATTGTGTGAAGCATTCACATCTCAATTCACATACGTGTTAATACAGCTAAATCTGCATGTGAATGATGAATCAAACATCTACCGCAGAATTCAACTTTCTTAGGTATGCCACTGGATAGTAATTACAGTATGTTTGCTGCCAATCCTCTTCTGTTTGCAATTGAAATTAACCATTTAAGTTTTTATTGAAGCCAATCACCATTCTGCTAATATAAACTCCATTATTCCTAGTGGTGTGCATATTTCAACTTTTCATGCTCTTTCATGAGATGTGACTATCGCAGGTTAGGCCAGCATGTATTATCATCCCTAATTGCTCTTCAGAAGGCAGTGGTGAGCTACCTTCTTAAACTGCTGCAAATATAAATGCTGCTGTTAGGAAGAGAGTTCCAGGATTTCAAACCAGCTACAACGAAGGAACAATGATATAGTTTCAAGTCAGGCTGATGAGTGGCTTGCACAGGGAACTTGCAGCTGATGATGTTCCCATGCATCTGCTGCCCTTTTCCTTCTCCATAATAGAGGTCAGAGGTGCTGTTGAAGGTCCCTTGGTAAGTTGTTGCAGTGCATCTTGTGGATGATATACACAGTTGTCACTGCGCAAGAGTGGTGGAGGGAGTAAATAATGAAGCTGATAGATGGAGTAGCAATAAAGCAAGCTGCTTTATCCTGGATGATGTCAAGCTTGAGTGTTGCAAGAACTGTACTCATCCAGACAATACAGAGAATTCCATCATAATCCTGATTTGTGCTTTATAGGTAGTGGACAGGCTTTGACATGTCAGGAGATGAGGTATTTGCTGCTCTAGTAGCTACAGCACATATATGGCTGGCCCACTTGAGGTTTATATTGATAGTGCGGTCATGCCATTGAATGCCAATGGAAGGTAGTTGGGATTTGCTTGTTTTAGATATGGTCATTGCCTGACACTTGCGTGGCACAAAAGTAACTTGCTACTTATCAAACCAGCCCCAATGTTGTCCAGGTCTTGCTGCACATAGTCACAGACTGCTTCAATATTTGATTTGTAGGTATACCTGGTGTTGCTCCTGAAAGCTTCATTGAGTCAGGGTTGATCCATGGCTTGATGGTAATGAAAGAATGGGGAATATGAGGGCCATGAAGTTACAGATTGTAGTTGTATACAATTCTGCTGATAATGGATGGCCCACAGCATGGATTCGAGTTGCTAGATCTTTTTAAAATGTACTCCATTTAGCATGGTGGTGGTGCCACATAACATTATGGTGCATAGTTTCAAGGTGAAGACATGACTTTGACTCCACAAGGACTGACCTCTCCTACCAATACCATCATGGATAGATGCATCTGCAAAAGCTAGATTGGTGAGATCTTGCTGGCTTTCTCATCATCTGCCACAGACTCACTCGAGCAGCATGTCCTTTAGGATGCAACCAGCTCGGTCGGTAGTGGTGATGCACGGTGAAGTCCCCCACCCACAGTGCATTCTGCACTCTTACCACCCTCAATACTTCTTCAAAGTGGTGCTCAATTTGGAGGAGTAATGATTCATCAACTGAGGAGTGACAGTAGCTGGTAATTTGCAGGGGCTTTCCTTGCCTCTACCCCTTGTGGGTCTGCCCTGTCTGTGAGACAGGAATAGTAGGGATGGTGATGATGGTGTCTTGGACATTGGTTCCTGTCTCTAGAAGGGTCAACTTCCCCTGTACAATTGCACTGCACTGGCAAGCATCTGACAAAGCAATTTAAATCACTGATTTTGGATGATTCTACCAGTTTTACACTCATAGTTACTCTGAAAGAATTAGAAGGAAGAGAGGCACTTCTTCAGAGTAATTATTTTAAACATGCAGACCGACTCCCAACTCCACCCCCACTCTCCATATCTGACTCCCCCCACAAACACACAATGTCTGGATCTTCCCCTCCCAATGTCCAAATCCCGCCCCCATACACCATTGACTTGCCTTAGAAACTTACTTTCTCCTGGTCAATGGGATCTTTAAACTCACCTGCTTTATGGCAGCCGCTGCTGTAAAAAGGGGATTTGTCCTCCTTCACCCCAACCCTTTTACATTTACTGCTGGCGCTGGGGACGCGCTTTGCTAATCAAGTTTCACCTGGCCTCAGTCAGGAATGTTGGGCAAGCCAGATGCTTAAGAAGAGCAAGTAAGTCAGTATAGAAGACCACTCTGAGGAAATGATAGCCCACTGTCTGTAAATTATGATGCTGTGATTATGACTATGTCAGACTGCTGCTCAACTAGTTTGTGGGACAGCTCTCCCAATATTTGCACAAGTCCACAGATGTTATTAAGGAGTTCTTTGCAGGGTTGGGAGGGTTGAGTGTGCTGTAATTGTGTCTGATGCTTAAGTCATTCAACATCAGGAGGGACATCTACTTTCATTCTTTTTAAACTTTGGAATGGAATTGCTACAACTTAGTGGTTTCCTAATCCATTTGTGAGGGTATTTAAGAGTCAACCACAGGCTGTGGGTCCAGAGTCATATATAGGTCAGACCAGGTAAGGACAGCAGATTTTATTCCTTAAAGGATGTGAGTGACCCAGATGAGTTTTTCCACACAATTGACATTGATGGTCACAATTACAGAGGCTAGCTTTTATTTCCAGATTTATTAATTCAATTTAAATTTCACAGGCTGCCATGATGGGATTTGAATCCAAGTCTCCAAAGCATTATCTTGGGCCTCTGGAACATGAGTCCATTGAGTTACCACAGTGTCACTGTCAACCCCTAAATTTATTAATTATTTTTAATTTCAAGCACCCTAGTAGACACCCAAATCTACCTATAATTCCCTAGATTCCTGAGATGCCTGCCATATTGAAAGCATTATGCCTTTATCAACTGGTATCCAACTAGGAAAGTGATAAAGGTGGTTTTCTTGATATCTCTGGTTTTTCACGTGTGAGTTCTAGACTGCATTTCCCCATTTTAGATGATAATCTGGCAAAGTCTTTCATCTATCCACTACGCAAGCTGCTCAATTATTATTCTATGGGTGATCTGCTTTTCAGATTAGCTCCCAGACAACAAGGATAACATTTCCATTCTATTCCACTGAAGCTCAGTAGTATGTTTTAAAGTTCATTTATTAATGTCACAAATAGGCTTACATTAACACTGTAATGGTTAACTGTGAAAATCCCCCAGTCGCAACACTCCAGCGCCTGTTCAGGTACATGGAGTGAGAATTTAATATGGCCAATGCACCTAACCAACACGTCTTTCAGACTGTGGGAAAAAACCAGAGCACCTGGAGGAAACCCACACAAACACGGGGAGAATGTGCAAACTCCAAACAGAGAATGACCCAAGCCAAGAATTGAACCTGGGCTCCTGATGTTGTGAGACAGCAATGCTAACCACTGTGCCATCCACATGCAATATATGTATTCTCAGCTCTTGAAGTTGCCTGTAAATCAGGGGCATAACATGGTCTTTATTTTCTTTAGTCCTTCATTGGATATGGACATTGCTGGCAAGGCTGCATTTGTTACCCATTTCTAATTGCCCTTGAACTGAGTGATAGTTAAGAGTCAACCACATAGTTGTGGGTCTGGAGTCACATGTTACCAGACCAAGTATAGATGACAGAGAACTTCAGTGAACCAGATGGGTTTTACAACAATGGACAATGGTTTGCTGGTCATCATTAGATCCTCATTCCAGATTTTTTTTATTGATTTCAAATTTTACCATCTGCTGTGGTGCGATTCAAACCCGGATCCCCAAAGCAGTACGCTTGGTTTCAGGATTACAAGCTCCAATGGCGATATTACTATGCCACCGCCTCCCCTCACTGCAATATAGTAGAAGTATCAAAGACAGGTTACTTTTGTCCAGATAAGTGACATAAATAAATATAAATCTTTGTGAATTAACATCAAGCAGCATAGCTTGAAATATCAGTAAATATTAACCTATTGCATCCTCATGAATTAGTTCCCCAAAGCCAATTATAGAAATATAGAATCACTATGGTGCAGAAAGAGGCCATTTGGCCCACCGAGTTTGCACCGACTGTGTCTGACCGAGCATCTTACCAGACCTTATCCCCATAACCCCGCATATTTACTCCTAACCTACACATCTTTGGAGACTAAGGTGGATTGGCAGTTTAGTTTGGCCAATCCACTGAACCTGCATATCTTTGGGCTGTGGGAGGAAACCAGGGCACCCAGTGAAATCCCATGCAGACATGGGGAGAATGTGCAAACTCCACACAGTCACCCAAGACAGGAATCGAACTTAATGCTGTGAGGCATCAGTGCTAACCACTGCTCCATCATGCAGTACCTTGAGAATTTGTAATGTGACAGCTATTATCTAGTTTTCATTTTAACTAAATAGCAGCTCCCATCAAAAAATGCAACAAATTGTTTTGGAAAGAGAGAGAACATTGCCAGTTGTTTCCTGTTACATCCAGGACAACTCAGTCGAGCTATTCGCAGGATAATCTACCGTTAAATATTTTAATAGGCCTCCCTTTTTTGCTCCAACTGGACACTATGCAACTGAAGTATTTCTTATAGTATCCAGTTGCACTAGAGGTCATTCTACTAGGTTAAAATCTTTGCCACATTTCTGATTGACTTTGCACACAGGTTGAGTGTAGCTTCTCAGATTTGTATCCATTGTCCAGCTGCATCAGGCTTGGTTGAGCCCATTCAGCTCTTTGAAGGCTTTAGGTATTCTCTATACCTGATAATTACAGGGGTCAATCATCCAACATGGAAATACTAACAAGTCAGTCTTGTTAATTTCAGGCTCCAAATTAAATTTGTAAGTTGATCAACAACAAGAAAGACACAAAGGGAACAACAACATTCTGTTCTAGTCTTCCAGAATTCTTAAGTATTCCATTTCCTCGGCTAAAAACAGTTTGTAGTTCTGTTTTGCACCATAAATCTGCCTCACTCCAGTTTGCTCTTTGTGACATCTCTCCACAGACACTTGTCTTTATATCCTCCTTCCTTTCCTTTTTTATTTTTTCAAGCAGCTCTCAAGCCTCTCGTTTATTCAAACCATATCTCACTGGCGTCACCAGAGATCACAGTGAAATCAGTAGTTATATAATATTATGGCTCTGTCATACAGTGTCTCCCTTTCTGAACTCTCTCTAATGAATTTCTTCCTGAAGTAGGGGATTCCTAATCAGCTAATAAGATTGATAGGCAGAATGCAGTCTTGTAGAGGACAAGAGGTCAGTAAGGAATTAAATTATTCTTAAGACAAGCTAACACATACAGTTTACACATATGTGAATGCAGTAAGACAATCAAAACAAGTGTAGTCATGATTTCAAAACACATATGCTGATACTTTATGATATTCTATGATATTTTAAGAGTAATGTTCACTTTAGCCAAGCAAAGTTTCTGAAAGGCATGGTTGTAAATATCATTTGTTTAAAACAGAAGGTTTGGGAAGCTGTTAGTCAGCAGCAGCCTGATTGGGATGATTCCTATGAGGGAACATATTTGGCAACATTTATAAATAGGTGCATTCACTGCCCAGACACAAGGATAAATATACCCCTGGACACAGGAACACACGTCTATTCAACTTGGCAGTGAGCCTGTGGGAATGTCTACTTTGACCTTATGGTAGCAGCTGCCATTACCAGGTAACAGGAAAATAGTTAAGAGCCAAGAAGGGAGGCAATATCCATTTCAGCTGGGCGAACAAAATATCACCATGCTATTAAGTATCATATGGTTGGTTGGCAGAGGTACTTGACAGAGATTTGCATTAATGTATGACTGTTAAATGAAATTGATTTTAAGTTAATGAAAGGCAGAATTATTGATTAGAAAAATACTATAATTGATTTGGATTTGACTATGTACTTGAGATCTTTCAAAAACGTTCTGTCACTTTATTCCCAGAGCCATTTAACACTTCTGATGTCTCCGGATGGCTGTATGTTTGTTTGTTCTATGTTTTATTCATAAAATAAATTTGTTACGTCTTTGCACAGAGATATTTGCTTGCGATTTTGAATTGTTTTAGTTTAAGACACAACTGGCTACCTTCAAATTTCCAAGTGTTTCTGAAAATGCTTTTCAAAAAGTTTTTACAGCATTTTAATTTCTAATTAAGTTGAATAATTTATTATTAGAAATTTCTTCAGGGGCCTGGGATACAGAAGAATGAGAAGAGTTCAGAATCACCTAGCAGAGACAGAAAATTCCGTAGGAGCTATAGCCTTCAGCTCATAGAGAGGAATTTTCACTGGTTTTTTGGACAGGTATAAGTGCCATTTGTTCTACAAAAGGCTCCTGGCCATAAAAGATGACAGGTTCTGGGATATCATCAATCTGAAAGACACCAGCATCCAGGGTGTAATTGAGGCCTAGCAGGGAATCCATCCCAAAATCTTGACCAGCAAAAAACAGAGAAATTATTTTTGACCCTAGCATATTTTTCTTCTGAGATCTTGTGGTAGAGCGGGTAGTGTCCCTGCTCCTGAGCTAGAAGCTTTTATGTTTGAGACCCACTATGGGACTTGATGGTCACAGAAGTAAATAATAAGGCCAAGCAGGTTGATTATCAACCTGTGGATCCCACCAACATGCCTGTGGAGTGATAGCGTCTCCTGGTCAGCCATACTGGACGTGGAGTGGTGCTCGTCAAGCTATAGACTCTGGTAATATGTTAGTAACAGGTTCCAGGCAAAACTAACAACAGAAACAGGCACAAGTATGTGTGTTTTGTCTGCCTCATAGCCTCCAGGTCGCAATATCTTTCTTCTCATCATTTCAACAGTCAAAGCAAATTAACAAGCATCCGAAATCCGAAAATCTCGAAGTATAACTTGATTATCAACTGCATTTTGCTGATAGGATACGTGAACATTATAATTCTTGAACTTGTGAGGCAGAGGGTGCGAAACAGAGAAGGGGGTGGGGGGGGAGGGGCAGAGTTCACAAAATTCCTTTCCAGATCCTAATTTAAATTCTGATTAAACTGTTGAAATAGAGCAGAAATGGGAAATGATTGCACAGAACGAAGACAGGACTCTGAGATGCAAAGACTCTGTATCCTGGAGGAGAAGTTAACATGATGGTGGACATGCCACTTTGCCATGATTCTCAGTGAGCACCTGAATTAGCAGTTGATTTTAAGCAAGCTTTGTCCTTGCCCTAGACCTAAGAAAGCCAGAGCTGTTCTGTGCCATATTAGGACTGACATGAGCAATGTTGCTGAGTGAATCCTATGACCAGGAGCAATCCTTGATTCAAAAAGTTTTTGATTTGATTGGATTTGATTTATTATTGTCACATGTATTAACATACAGTGGAAAGTATTATTTCTTGCTCGCTGTAAAGATAAAGCATACCATTCATAGAGAAGGAAACAAGAGAGTGCAGAAGGTATTGTTACAGTCATAGCTAGGGTGTAGAGAAAGATGAACTTAATGCAAGGTAGGTCTATTCAAATGTCTGATGGCAGCAGGGAAGAAGCTATTCTTGTGTCAGTTGGTCTGTGGCCTCAGACTTTTGTATCTTTTTCCCAACGGAAGAATGCGGAAAAGAGAATGTCCGGGGCGCGTGGGGTCCTTAATTATGCTGGCTGCTTGCCGAGCTAGTGGGAAGTGTAGACTGAGTCAATGGATGGGAGGCTGGTTTGCCTGATGGATTGGGCAGAACAGGAGCCATACCAAGCTGTGATACAATCAGAAAGAATGCTTTCTAGAGTGCATCTGTAAAAGTTGGTGAAAGTCGTAACTGACATGCCAAATTTCCTTAATCTTCTGAGGAAGTAGAAGCATTGGTGGGCTTCTTTAATTATAGTGTCGGCATGGGGGGATCAAGACAGGTTTTGGTGATCTGGACACCTAAAGACCTGACGCTATCGACCCTTTCTACTTTGTTCCAATTGATGTACACTGGGGCATGTTCTCCTCTACGCTTCCTGAAGTCGACGACAATCTTCTTCGTTTTGTTGACATTGAGGGAGAGATTATTGTTGCCACAACAGTTCACCAGATTCTCTATCTCGTTCCTGTACTTCGTCTTGTTATTGTCTGAGATCTATCTCACTACAGTGCTGTCATCAGCAAACTTGAAAATTGATTTGGAAGCCCAAATATGGCCACATAGTCATGGATGTATAAGTATAGCAGGGGGCACAGAACACAGCCTTGGGGAGCACTGGTGTTGAGGATAATCGTAAAGGAGGTGTTGTTGCCTATCCTTACTGATTGTGGTCTCTGAGTTAGGAAGTTCAGGGTCCAGTCGCACAGGGAGGAGCCGAGGCCCAGCCACAGGGTTTGGAGATGAGTTTCAAGGGAATAATGGTGTTGAAGGCTGAGCTATAGTCAATAAGTAGGAGCTTGACATAGGTATCTGTTATCTAGGTGTTCCAGGGTTGAGTGGAGGGCCAGGGAGATGGCATCTGCTGTGGACCTGTTCCAGCAGTAGGCAAACTGCAGTGGATCCAGATAGTCTGGGAGGCTGGAATTGATTCATGCCATGACGAGCCTTTCGAAGCACTTCATAATGATGGATGGCAGAGCCACTGGATGATAGTCATTGAGGCGTGCTGCTTGGTTTTTCTTTGGTACCGGATGATGGTTGTCTTCTTAAAGCAGACAGGGACTTCAGGTTGTTGTAAAGAGAGATTGAAGATGTTTGTGAATGCTCCTGCCAGCTGATCCACGCAGGATCTGAGTGCTCATCCAGATACCCCATCCGGGCCAGTCACTTTCCATGGGTTGACATTCAAGAAAGCTGCTCTGACATCTGCAATGGTGACCCTAGATACAGTTTCATTCAGGATGGAGGGCATACTCTCACTGACCCCTTGCTCAAAATGGGCACAGAATGCATTGAGGTCATCAAGTTAACTGGAGGCCTGGCATCAGAGTGTATGACAATATATGTAGGGTTCAGTTCATAGAATCCTACTGTGCAAAAGAGGCCATTTGGACGATCGAGTCTGCACCGACTCTCTGACAGAGTACCTTACCCAGGCCCTCTCCCCGCCCTTTCCTTGTAACTATGTACATTTACCATGGCATTTCCATCAAACATACACATCTTTGTACACTAAGGGGTAATTTAGAATGGACAATCCATCTAATGTAACAATCTTTAGATTGTGGGAGAAAACGGAGCACTTTGAGGAAACCCATGCAGACATGGGGAGAATGTGCAGACTCCACATAGAGAGTCACCCAAGGGTGAAATCACATCCAGGTTCCTGGCATGTGAGGCAATAGTGCTAACCACTGTGCCATCATATCACTCATGGATTTCTACCATGGCTTGCTTGGAGAGAAGCCATGCTCCTTGCATTGAACGAGTGGAATGACAATTCAATGAGAAATGTTGTGTTCCTGCTACGTTCAGAAATATGGTAGCGATGCATGCACATACACATTTTATGATGAGTTGCATTTCTCAATAATGTCAGATGACTGGTGCCACGTGTTAATGAGAGTAGGAATAGGAACATTAGGCAGATGAATGCGTAGCTTGAGAGCTGGTGCAGGGGGCAGGAATTTAGATTAGCAAATCATTGGGACTGCTTCCAGAGAAGGGGTGACCTGTTCAAGAGGGACAGGTTATACCTGAACTGGAGGGGAACTAATAGCCTGGTGGGGATATTTGCTAGAGCCATTCAGGATGGTTTAAACTAGTTTGGCAGGAGGGTGGGACCCAAAGCAGGAGGGAGACAGAAGACAAGGTTGAGGACAGTACAGAAGTTAAAGTGAGCACACTGAATTGTGAAGGCAGTGTCAGTAATCCTAGTACTAGACAGGTCAGGCAAAAGCAGAGCAAAGATCAAGGGAAGTCCAGATTAAACTGCGTTTATTCCATGCAAAAGGCCTTACAGGCAAGACACATGAACTCAGGACATGGATGGGTACGTGGGACTGGGATATTATAGCTATTACTGAAACATGGCTAAGGGAGGGAGAGGACCGGCAGTTCAATGTTCCAGCCTACAGATGCTACAGGAAAGGAAGAAACAGAAGGTAAGGGAGGAGAGGGAGTTGCACTTTCGATTAGGGAAAACATCATGGCCGTACTGAGAGGGGATATATCTGAGGGTTAGACCACTAAGTCTATATGGGCAGGGCTGAGAAATAAGAAGGGAAAAATCACTTTGATAGGGTTGTACTATAGGCCTCCAAACAGTCAGCAGGAAATTGAGGAACAAATATGTAAGGAGGTTACAAATAGCTCCAAGAAAAATGGGGTGGTAATAGTCAGAGATTTTAACTTTCCCAACATTGAATCATGGAATCCTTACAGTGCAGAAAGAGGCCATTCAGCCCATCGAGTCTGCACTGATCACAATCTCACCCAGGCTGCACCGCCATATGCCCACACATTTTACGCACTATTCCCTCTAACCGACATATCTCAAAACACTAAAGGACAATGTTAGCATGGCCAATCAACCTAACCCGCACATCTTTGGACTGTGGGAGGAAACCGGAGCACCCGGAGGAAACCCACGCAGACACGAGGAGACTGTGCAAACTCCACGCAGACAGTGACCCAAGCCGGGAATTGAACCCAGGTGCGTGGCACTATGAAGCAGCAGTGCTAACCACTGTGCTACCATGCCGCCCATTGACTGGGACAGCCATAGTATTAGAGGCTTGGATGGAGGGAAATTTGTTGAATGCATTCAGGAAGAATTTTCATTCAGTATGTGGATGGTCCAATTAGAGAGGGGGCAAAACTTGACATCCTCTTGGGGAAAAAAAGAAGAGCAGATGACAGAAGTGTTAGTGAGGGATCACTTTGGGACCAGTGACTATAATTCCATTAGTTTCAAGATAGCTATGGAGAATGATAGGTCTGGCCCAAAAGTTAAAATTCTAAATTGAGGCAAGGCCAATTTTGATGGCATCAGATAGGAGCTTTCAAAAGTTAATTGGAGGAGTCCGTTGGCAGGCAGAGGGACATATGGTAAGTGGGAGGCTTTCAAAAGTGTGTTAACCAGGGTTCAGGGTAAGCCTATTCCTTTTAGAGTGAAGGGCAAGGCTGGTAGAAGTAGGGAACCTTGGATGACTCGGGATATTGTGGACCTGGGCAAGAAGAAGGAGGAGGTATATTTCAGGCACAGGCAACTGGGATCAAGCGGATCCCTTGAAGAGTATAGAAGGCATAGAAGTAGAGTTAAGAGAGAAATCAGGAGGGCAAAAAGGTGACACAAGATTGCTTTGGCAGATAAGGCAAATGACAATCCAAAGAGATTCTACAAATGCATAAAGGGCAAAACAGTAACAAGGGAGAGAGTAGGACCTCTTAAGGATCAACAAGGTCATCTATGTGTGGATCAACAAGGTCATCTATGTGTGGATCCACAAGAGATGGGCAAGATCCTAAATGAACATTTCTCATTAGTATTTCCAGTTGAGAAAGGCATGAATGTTAGGGAACTCGGGGAAATAAATAGTGATGTGTTGAGGAGTGCACATATAACAAAGAGGTAGGTGCTGGAAATCGTAAAGTGCATCAAGGTAGATAAATCCCCAGGATCTGAAGAAGTATACTCCAGGACGTTGCGGGAGGCTAGGGAGGAAATTGCAGGTCCCCTAGCAGAGATATTTGAATCATCGATAGTCACAGGTGAGGTGCCTGAAGATTGGAGGGTAGCAAATGTTGTGCCTTTATTTACAAAGGGCTGCAGGGAAAAGCCTGGAAACGACAAACCAGTGAGCCTCATTTCTGTAGTGGATAAGTTGCAAGAAAGTATTCTGAGAGACAGGATCTGCAGGCATTTAGAGAGGCAAGGACTGATTAGGGACAGTCAGCATGGCTCTGAGAGTGGAAAATCATGTCTCACAAATTTGATTGCGATTTTGAAGGGGAACTATGAAGGTAGATGAGGGCAGTGCAGTTGATGTTGTTTTACGGACTTTAGCAAGGCCTTTGACAAGATACCACATGGTGGGTTGTTGCACAAGAATAAACCTCATGGGATCCAGGGTGAGGTAGCCAAGTGGATACAAAATTGGCTTGATGACAGAAGACAGAGGGTGGTTGTTTTTCAAACTGGAGGCCAGTGACCAGTGGTGTGCCTCAGGGATCGGTCTTGGATCCACTGTTATTTGTCATTTATATTAATGATTTGGATGACAATATAGGAGGTATGGTCCATAAGTTTGCACATGACACCAAGATTGGTGGCATAGTGGACAGTAAAGGTTGTCTCAAATTACAACGGGACCTTAATCTATTGGGCCAGTAGGCTGACGAATGACAAATGGAGTTTAATTTAGATAAATGTGAGGTGATGCATTCTGGTAGATCGAACCAGGGCAGGACTTACTCAGTTAATGGTAGGGTGTTGGGGACAGTTATAGAACAAAGAGATCTAGGGGTGCAGGTTCATAACTCCTTGAAAGTGGAATCACAGGTGGACAGGATGAAGAAGGCGCCTTGGTTTCATTGGTCAGAACATTGAATACAGGAGCTGGAATGTCTTGTTGAAGTTGTACAGACATTGGTAGGGCCACATTTGGAATACTGTGTACAGTTCTGGTCATCCTATTATAGAAAGGATATTATTAAACTAGAAAGAGTGCAGAAAAGATTTACTAGAATGCTACCAGGATTTGATGTTTGAGTTATCAGGAGAGGCTGGATAAACTGGGACTTTTTTCTCTGCAGCGTAGGAGGCTTAGGGGTGATCTTGTAGAAGTCTATAAAATAATGGTGGGCATAGATCAGCTAGATAGCAATATGTTTTCTCAAAGGTAGGGGAATCTAAAACTAGAGGGCATTGGTTTAAGGTGAGAGGAGAGAGATACAAAAGGGGTCAGGGGGCAATTTTTCACACAGAGGGTGGTGAATGTCTGGAACAAACTGCAAGGGGTAGTAGGAGAGGCGGGTACAATTTTGTCTTTTAAGTTATATGAGTAAGATGGCTATAAAGGGATATGAGCCAAATGAGGACAATTAAGACTAGCTTAGTTATTAAAAAAAAGGACAGCATGGACAAGTTGGGCCAAAGGGCCTGTTTCCATGCTGTAAACCTCTATGATTCTATGACTCTATATGAGGAGTTCCTAATATTAGCTGTTCAAATATAGAGGGCTTGAACCCAGACATGCCAGTTGTCCAACAATATGCTGGTGACTATCTTCTCAAAGGGAGAAGACAGGCGAGTTTTATTTGGAGTTGAGGTGGTTCCAACATGACATGCCTGTTGAGGGAAACTTGGAGTCAAACTATCCCTTCTGTGATGAACTCAATGGGCTGAAGTTTTCCGATCCCAAATAGATGACTTTGGAGGCAGGACCAAGGACATAATTAGATAATTGCGCTTTAGGGTGGCTAATTAATGTAATCCTACTTCGGAGTGACACCACCTATCTGCCCTTAAGCAGCAGGTACAAAATTAGGTGAGTTAAGTCATCAATGGGTGCAAACTAATGACGCACTGGCATCTTCCTGATTGCATATGGGCCTACTGCTGGAGCCAAAGCCAGCTCTCTGTCCGATTTTGCTCAGAGTTCCTTTTTCCTGTCCACCGCCCTCAACTGAACGTGGCTTTCCGGAAAGTTTCTTCATTTGCCCTCTTCAGGAAGATCACAACTCACATTCCATCACAGCCACTTCCGGTCATCCAATCTGCTTTAGCCTGCAGCACAGTGGTTAGCACTGCTGCCTCAGAGCTCCAGGGGCCTGGATTCAATTCTGGCCTTGGGTGACTGTGTGGAATATGCACATGTTTCCCACGTTGGCGTGGGTTTCCTCCAGGTGCTCTGGTTTCCTCGCAGGGTAGGTTAGTTAGGCTGGCCATGCTGAAATGTCCCTTAGTGTCCCAAGATGTGTAGTTTAGATGGAATAGCTGTGGAAATGTGTGGGGATTGGGTGAGAGAGTAGGCCTGGGTAAGATAGTCTATCAGAGAGCTGATGCAGATTCAATGACCCAAATGGTAATGAGGTTCCCACCATTTCAATAAATTTATATATAATTGAAGATCTTCTCCACAATATGTTCTCCCAACACTGAATATCCATACCTCACGATTGTTGACAAGGTATTTAAAATCTTGAAACAGTTGTGCACAAGGGCACCAAGATACGTATAGCCCACCAAGAGGAGAGGACATGCCCTGGCAGTGGCATGAAACCAACCCTGATATTGCCCCCTGTCAATACCATCCTGGTAGTGCCAGGATGGCACTGCTGGGGTGGGCCCTCAGAGCCCCATTGTGGCAGTTCCCCTCATGTGTGGGGGCAGTAGTCTGTCACTCTGATGCCTGTGGGGGAGGAGGGGGTTGCCCATTTGCTTGTGTTGGGGGAGTTGTCTGAATGCTTGTGGAGGGTGATCCCCCCCTGTCCATGGGGGCATGGAGGGATAGGAAGATACTTTATAATGCAGTTCACTGTGTTCTTTAAAGGTGGAACCCGAAACACCGGCTCTAACAAACCCCACTCCACCAAAGTGACAGTGCAAACCATGCCCACGATTCTCTGTGTACAGAGTGGCAGAGAATCTGGAGAGAAAACCCAGCTGTGCAGTTAGAGAGCTACTGCTCACAGAAACCGACAAATTATGGGAAGGTTCCACCCTCCGTATCTTGATTGCAAGTTCATGGCAGTTGGAGTACTATGATAATGAAACAGCCCCACCTTATTTAATCAGGGACAATGCTCCACTTGGATGGTTCATCGGGAAGAATTAGATTTATGACTAGATTTTCCATCATCTCATTCTTCTCCAGAGAAGGAAATTACAGTCTTAGAGTGGGAAGGCTGCTAAAATAATCTTTATGTCTGAGTTTTTTTATAAACAATCAAATTTAGCAACTGTAGTCAGAAAGAGGTCCTAATGGCTCCCAATTTGCCCTCCTTTTCTCATTGTTACAAGTTCAGAGTTAAATCTTTCCAAAAGTTCCTGCCCAATACCTCCCAACTCCAAATAAACTTAAAAGAGCCTATTTCACAGTAATGATCCATGACCCACACAGCTAGCCATGAATATCTACATTTACCCTGAACGCTGTAAGGAAAGTGTAAAGATTCCTTGACTGCAGGGTTTCATATTTCTTGACAACTCTTATGTGCATACCAAAGGCCATAATATCATACTGTGAATGCCAATCACAAGTGTTCTAATAAGGATTAAAGTGATCAGATTTGGCATTTCTTCTTGCAAAATCTTCAAGAGTTGTTTAGAGGGAAGTATTTTTCTCTTTCATAGCTCCATGGACACATTGGTTTGGAATATCAGTATCAGTAGTCACTTTACTGATTTAATCTGCAAAAGCATGCTTGGAAATAAAATTGTGTTATTTTCAGGAAGATAAACTAGCAAGCGGAAGATGGCATAATCCATCTTTCTGATAATGTTGATTCATCCACAATGAAATGGGAAATTCCCCATCTAACAAGCGTAGATTGAAAATGTACACCTTTAACAAAGCTTTCCCAGTGCAAGTCTGGTGGCAGTGTGGGAAAATAGCTCTAAATCAAGTTGCAACCCAGATCACAGCCTCTGGATCAAAAGTTTCTAACACTTATATGTCCACCTCCAATATGGCCCCCTATCAGCGCTTAGTTCTTGTTATGGCAAGTGTCAATTGTGTCAGGTTCGATAAGGTTTAAATCCGTGAGTGTCCAAACCTGGAACCTATACTACAGCCACAAAGAGAACATAAAGTGTACAATTAGACCTTTTGTAAAAACGTTTGCTATACAGTGAGGTCCCACCATTGCATTACACAGAACATCCCTCCTGGGGAGCACCAAAAGTTCTAAGATGACTCAGGCATCCATCAGCCATTTGAAAGAACTCCAGTCACTGATCTCTAGAGCACAGTAGAGACGCTCAGCATGGGTTCTAAGCACATGAGTAGCAATTGCATGTTTTGTGACCTGTATCCTGATTAGAAGCTTTAGAAAAGTGCTAATATAAGAACATAAGAAATAGGAGCAGGAGTAGGCCATCCAGCCCTTCGAGCCTGCCCCGCCATTCAATAAGATCATGGCTGATCTGTCGTGGCTCAGTTCCACATTCCCGCCCTCTCCCCATAACTCTTAATCCCCTCGCTTATCAAAAACCCATCAACCCGCGTCTTAAAAATATTTAGCGAGGCAGCCTCCACCACTTCAACGGGCAGAGAATTCCAGAGATTCACCACCCTTTGAGTGAAGAAGTTCCTCCTCAACTCCGTTCTAAACCACCCCCCCTTTATCTTGAAGCTGTGCCCCCTAGTCCTAAGCCAGATCTTGTGACCACAGAAATACTGAAGTGTCCCATGCACTTGTAATGGCTCACAGACTTGCTTGCTAACACTTCTGACTTAGTGCTCCAACCAGAAAGTCAATGCCTAACCCACTTACAGATGACTTTATTAAACAGATATAACTCAGTCATTCTAACTCAAGGCAAACCTGTATCATACTGAAAGATAAAAGTCCAAGATGTTACAACTATTCAAGCCGGCGGGATTTTCTCATCCCGCTGCACTAAATGGAGATCCCAGTGGCAGCATGGCGTGAAAGGCCAGTAAAATCACACCCATACTATTTTTCACTAATAGTTTGTTATCTTGGAAAAGTACACAAATTTGAAAAACGATAGATATGCACTCTTCCAGACATGTTCTTTTGAAATAATACAAAAGATGATAATATTCTCAATGATTTAATAGTTTGAGCGCATAGAGTAATATTATGTTAGTAATATGTTCACCAATCATTTATGTGCTCAACGGTCTGCTTTGGCTCCTGGAAGAATAAGACAACAGTTTCAAAATTCTCATTCTTGTTTTCAAATCCCCCTTTGCCCTGTCCTTTATCTAGAACTTCATCCAGCCCTACAACCGTATTGAGATATTTGTGTTTCACCAATTCTGACCATTTGAGCATCCTCAATGTTAATCACTCCATCACTGATGGCCTACAGTTGCCTCAGCTCTAAACTTTGGAATTCTCTCCCTAAATCTCTCCACCTCTCTCTCCTTTTTTAAGATGTCCTTTAAAATCTACATCTGTGACCAAGTTTTAGGTCATCCTTAGGTGTTTCAATGTCACATTTGATTTTAGAATGCTCCAATGAAATGCCTTGAGATGTTTTGCTGGGTTGATGGCTCGATACAAACACAAAATCGTGTTGTTGGTATCAGTGCTGATTGGCCCAGGGTTTCCTGCGGTGGTGAAAACAGCAATGTACACAGCAAATGTGGCCATCCAGTGCAGTGACATCATTATTACTAATGTCCTCCCTATTTTCTTAAATTTCTAATTCAGACACATTGCAATGAGCACTTTGTTCAGTCAAAGGTGGCACCTTTTTATTTTACAGTGATTGACCAAGCACATTAAATAGCATATCACTGTAAAGACTTTAAATCAGATTTTCTTAAAAAACTGATTAATAGTCCTGACCCAAAGGCCCTGAAGATGTAGATTTGCCATTACTATTATGCCAATCTCCAGGAAAATCTGGGCCAAAGTGCATGATTTTGTTGAACTGTAATCATCTGCAAATAATGTAAGAACACTCTATGCAATGTTAAAAGCCAAAAGTACCTTACACTAATTTACAAAACTTCACCTGACATTGGATAAAAGCAAATTACTGCAGACACTGGAATCTGAAACCAAAAGAGAAAATGCTAAAAAAAAACTCAGCAGGTCTGACAGCATCTGTAGGGAGAGAAAAGAGCTGATGTTTCAAGTCCAGATGATCCTGAGTCAAAGCTTTGACAAAGGGTCATGTGGACTCAAAATGTCAGCTCTTTCCTTTCACCTCAGGATACTGGTGTGCAATTCCTTGCTACCAATACAAGAAAATACAATAAGGAATCATTAGCTTCATGCCGATTTCCACAATAAGTGAGTCTTCCCTTTATTTATGTTCTTCTGCTACTTCCACTTTGACTTCTGCGTTGAGCTATCTCTTGCTGAATCCCTGACTATTCTTTTGTGTCTAATCTTCATGAATTATTTTAACCTTACTTGCGTAGTTTACAGGAATGTATGCAAGAGAAGAAAGAGAGTGAAGAAAGTATGTCTTGTTTTAGTTTTATCAAACACAGTTAAAATTCATTTCAGGTGACCAAGAGTAAACTGCTGTAATTCCTCCAATTAACTGCTTCACAGTTCAGAGAAAACTACTTTATAATTTAGGAATTTGCACGCATTTTGGTGGAAACGTTCATTCCCAAAACAATTTAAATATACTTCCCTTACAATTAAAAAGCATTTGTTTTAACAACATTACATGCATTTACTTAGTTAGAATTCTCCTCTGAAATTAACACAATAGACAGATCATAATAATCAATTTAAGTTCTGCTTCATCATCAGTCAAATTCCCAAACCAGAAATGTTTGTAAGTAACAGAGCTAAAATCAGGCCAGGATTTCAAAACAAATGTTGATGAGGGGAAGATTACAGAAGAGCTTCAGCATTTTTGTTATTAGCATATTACAATATTAGCTTCATAATCCTAATTATGCACAAGCAATGCAATGCATTCCCTCAGTACGCATTTACTATTGTCAGAAATTTACCTTCGGCGATGGTGTGAAACAAGTTGTACAGTAGAATCTCAATGAGTCTAATCTGTTGGGGGTACTGGATAGAACCCCAAGTTAATTAGGAAGCCAGCCTAGACCCCAATTATTTTTCTTTTCTTTGGCATAATTATGAAGATAGGATATTTCTCTTCAGGGGTGATTTCACTGAGAAAGTTCTACATCTTTTATAATAAAAGGAACTTTATTTAATAGCAGTTTAAATGCAACTCTAACAAATGAAGTAGCTTAACTATTAACAGTTGAACAAAATTAAAGGAAGCAACTTTGCTTTCTAACTTATGACTGTTCCAGTTCCAGGTGAGCTCCATTCATGCATAGAACGATACCATTTTAAAATCAATACAGTTAGCAAACCCAGGCATACTTGCTATGAATTGAGTTAACAGTCTTGAAGCTTTCAGACAGATTTTGTGGAGAACGAGGAACTCCCAGCAGACCTCCAACAGCAACTGTCTAGTATTTCCCCTGTTACAAACGTAGCTCCATCCATTACCACATCAGCACCTGACGGTTAACTCATGGCCTTCCCACTCAACATAATCAAAAACCCCAGGGGAAATCTCCACCTACAAATAAAAATCCATTAGCTCTATCCTAAGTAACACCTGGAACATCTCTAAGGCCTTTGTGGCATCGGCTAGGGAAAAAGGCAGGCAATTGAGCAGACCATCAGCACTCTAATTGCTTGGTGCAATCATACCGTAGAAACTGTACAATGCAAGAGGAGGCTATTCACCCCATTTGAGCCCATACTGACACTCTGAAAGAGCCACGTATCTAGTCCCACTCCCCTGCCCTTTCCCTGTAACCTTGCAGATTCCTTCTTTTCAGAAAACAATCCAATTCCTTTTCACTACCTCGACTGAACCTGCCTCTGGAAATTCATTTCAGAGTGCAACCATTTACAGGGTGAAAAAATATTTTCCTCACATCACTTTTACTCCTTTCGCCACTCCTTTCTGCCAACTGTGCAGGAGAAATGCCCATGTCAGGAAGAGGGGATTCAGAGGACCGGTGACAACTTGAGTCTCTATGGTTGAAGGCCCCAGGCTGGGCTCCAGCACTTCCTTCTTCCTTTGGGTGTCATTGGCCCCCAGGTCATTCCTTGGGATGGAGGGGCAGTTAGAATGAGCTCCAGAAACCTGTCCATCATCTGGTGCTGCTAGTTGTCTGCACCATGGTTCCAATGCCTTCAGCCCGTGTCCTCAATGATGGGGCAAATGTTGTGGATGCCCCCAGCCATGGTCCTGTGTGACTGGGCCAAGCTTTAATGCTCATCAGCAATGTCCCTCAATGCCAGCGGCATGTCTGTGCATGACTGGTCTCTGGTGCCTAGAACCTCAGCCATGGACATCACTGAATATGCCACACCTTGGAATTCATTAGTCATGGTACGGATTTCTTAGCCCAGGCTTTCCACTGTGGACGTCACTCTTGCGATGTTGGCCTGGGTACCACTCAATGCTGGCGCCATCTCTTGCGAGATGAGGCTCCTGGACCCCTGCAGTTGTGCCTGCATTTGTTGGAAGATGGCTGATACCGACCCTCCCCCCGTCCTCCTGTAAAGCCTAGTCTGGTTTTGCATATTGACCATGCTGGGATGAACATTTCCAGAGGCCTGACGTTGGGGCCCCTACGTTGGGGTCAGCAACTCTCAGGGAGCCAGCAGGCCTCCGACTGGCCGCTACCTTGGATGCTCCAGCCTCCACCCAATGTGCAATTGCAGCAGAGTGGTGCTCACCAGAGTGTGCCCCAGAAGCCTGTTGACTAATGTTTCCCACCAAGGTGAGTGTTTTTGTGCTGGTGTTTGGTGCTGGTGAATGCAGTAACAAGACTTCAGCATCCTCCACAGAGCCGTAGTTTCATTGCATAGAGTAGTTTAAATCCCAAAATTATTGAATCCACATTTGTTCATTGTTACCTAAGCACTTGTCAGATATCTGATGAAAAACTAATAGTGAAACCAAATAAACTCAAGCCAATTGTTATTCATTGGTTCGTGAGGTTCGTCACAGAGATGCAACCCTGGATGACCTGGCCTCATCTGTGGCTAGTGTGGGGATTGATAAACTTACTTGAGTTAGGTAATCAGGATCATGGTGCTTTGAGCACTTATTTGCTGACCTCAGTCAGTAATAGCTCACTCTTGGGCCTCACCTGCTAGTTCCAGGACTTTCTGCTCGAAGGGGTGGGGAGAGTTCGTATTTCAGGGATGCCCCCACCCACCTTCGCCCACTCCCTCATGTTGATGGCAATTTTTTGCCTATGAGGGCACAAAGATGACAGAGTCAGACAGCGGCCTGAGTAGGATGGGGCTTGTTAGCAAGTGGCATGTTTGGGTATGGGACCTGGCCCATCAGGGGGTGTGATGTGGACTGCAGGAGTGGGATGGTTCTGATGGGGACTGTGTGTGACGTTAGAAGTTGGTGCGGTAAGATAGAGGTTAGGGGCATAAGTGATGCCACGGGCAGGGAAGGGGACACTCACCCTTGTGGATTGGAAATGTCATCCATCATCTTGCTGCAATGCATTCCTGAACCAGCTGGTGAAGCTCCGGGCACTGACTGCCTCAGCCTCCACTTCACATGCTTCAATAACGCTCGGCTGATGACAGCCACCTGCCAATTCTGAGGATCAGCGTGGCCCTCCTCTCCTCCACAGCCTCGAGCTTCATCTCCACCTCTGCATCCAGGAATCTGGGTGCCAACCTTCTCCCTGTCATTTTGCTGGCTTAACTGAGAGTGCTGTTGAAGAGATGTCCAAAGACTGCTCTAGTTTGCTGAGGGCTAACAGCTGATGCGTGTCTGTAACGAATCAGGTGGCAGGCATCGGGAAGTCAGCGTGAAACATGTGCAGGGAGATGTGGTCCATTCGCATATTCTGAATAGGGCATACAGATTGCTGGTAGCACCAGCAGCAAACACTCCAGTCTTCCTGCTGGTATGGATGATTAGTCCCGATTCAGGAGAACTGTGGTCATCGTAAAAGATTGGCATTAATGTTTCAGTAAGTAACAGGCTTACTGGTCTTAGAGGCATCTTCCCATTCTTAAAATTCTATTCACTTTTACAATATACACTGATCGTGTGATTCTATGAACACTTGTTGGCAGACTGCCTCTAATAAAATTATTACTCTTTCTATATATAATTATTTTGGAGTGATTAACCCACGTGTAAACTTTGTGCAGTCAACTGTCTTTTATCTTGCTCATAATCAAACCTTATTTTCTCTTATATCCCCAAGGGCCTTTTTGAGGATATGAAGCATAATTATCCTGTCCAACATAGCCGAGGATCTCTCAACTCACAGCAGCAAAGCACGGAAAATGTTTTCCTTTGTGTAGGCTTGAGTAACTGCATCAGAGGAAGAGCTCACACTGTAGTAATGCATCACGAAGAGGACTCCCACCTCATTCTTCATTCCTTTAAGTGGGTCAAGTGATGTGCCAGGGCCTGCTTTGATCACAGGAATGGAGAATGGCAAACAGCTTACACAACATGATAAGGAACAGTGAATCCCAATTTTCATTCAAAGACAGCAGTGCAGGCCCCAAAAGTCAGCAGGCATTGACATTTCTGCAGTCCTCTGAAACCGACAGCAGTAGATATATTTCTGCTCTCCTGAGCCCAACACAAAGCCCATGAAAAGTTGTGTGCCTGAGCTGCATTCTTCAGTATCTGAGGTCATTTTAAGGAAATTGAATTTTCGATGCACTCTGCCTGGTTAGTGTCAAACATAGGAGAGGAAACAATTGCCCCATAATTTTGAGTGAATTAAAAGCAATTGATTCAATTTATAGGATTACTGGTGATGTTAGCATACAAATATTTAACTTGATCCAATCAAGTCCCACTCCTAGCCAAATGAAGGTATTAGCACATTTAAAATATATAGAATCATAGAATCCCTACAGTAGACACAGAGGCCATCCAGCCCATCAAGCCTGCACCAACAACAGTCCCACTCAGGTCCTATCCCTCTAACTCCATCTATTTACCCTACTAACCCCACTGACACTTAGGGGTAATTTAGCATGGCCAACCTACCTAACTCACACATCTATGGAATATGGGAGGAAACCAGAGCACCCGGAAGAAACTCGCGCAGACACGAGGAGAACGTGCAAATGTCACACAGACAGTTACCCAAGCCAGGAATTGAACCCAGATCTCTACACTGTGAGGCAGCAGTGCTAACCACTGTGCCATCACGCCAATGACATATGGGCTGAAGTTTATACCATTTGGTACAAGTATAGTAAAAAGAATTAATATTTTCAGTAATCTCCAATTCATACGTTACAAAAGACAAAGCACAGAAATCAACTTAAAACTGAGAAGCTCATGGGATTCACTTCAAAACCTTAAAGCAGTGATAGGATAGTGAATAGGCCACGAGTGGTTCTCTTTCAGCAGAGTGGGCTGCAAGATCTGGGGCGACACGATAGCACAGTAGTTATTACTACTGCTTCACAGCTCCAGTGACCTGGGTTCGATTTCCGGCTTGGGTCACTGTCCGTGTGGAGTTTGCACATTCCTCTCGTGTCTGTATGGGTTTCCTCCGGGTGTTCCGCTTTCCTCCCATAGTCCAAAAATGTGCGGGTTAGGTTGATTGGCCATGCTAAAATTGCCCCTTAGTGTCCTGAGATGCATAGGTTAGAGGGATTAGCGGGTAAATATGTAGCGACAGAGGGGTAGGGCCTGTGGTCGGTGCAGACTCAATGGGCCAAATGGCCTCTTTCTGCACCATAGGGATTCTATGATTCTATGAAGATTGAAATTAGACTTGTTGACTAACCATGACAAATAGATGTATTACATGCTGAATACTTCATAATTAGTTATAAAAAATGTTTAATCATTCGTATATTAATAGAACTATCAACTTCAAATGGTAAAAACAAAAATATCCCTGTGGATGCAAATGGAGCACACAGCTCTTAGACTCAATTTTTGGCATGCACCTCACTTCACTTGCACTTGCTTTACATGCACATCAGTTCAGCCATACGAGTAGGAAAAAAACTATGTGGATGGAAATCAGCAGAATGCGACAACCCTGTGCGTGTGCAGTGTAAACAAAATGCCTCGTGAGCTGTGCTCAGAACCCTGATGGGCCGCACATTGCCCAGCACTGCGGTAAAGTGGTAGATCGGAGTCAGCTTAGAAACGGTCACAAATTTGTTAGTAATGAGTCACGGAGTCACACAGAGGGTGGTCAGTGTCTGGAACAAGAGATAGCAGTAGAGGTGGGTACAATTTTATCTTTTAAAAAGCATTTAGAGAGTTACATGGGTAGGATGGTTATAGAGGGACATGAGCCAAAAGGGGGCAAATGGGACGAGCTTAGTGGTTAAAAAAAAGGGCGGCATGGACAAGTTGGGCCGAAGGGCCTGTTTCCATGCTGTAAACCTCCCTGACTCTGTGACTCTAATAACTATGCAGGATTATCAGAAAATTTCCTCACAGTTCATACATCTAGAACATGACAATAGTTATTTTAGGAATTATTAAATTCCAAATGCTTGGATTTGAGAACAGTGGTCAGGACAATATGACACCAGAGACAAGGAGGTATTTTATGACTGAAATTCAGATTGCTTTGTGTGACAATGAAAGTAGTGATGAGCATCCCTACAATGCCCAAATAAACACAACATTAGCACTTGGTGCAATGTGAAAAGGTGGCTGCATTTTCACTTATGATATTAATCATTTTAGGAAGTAATCACAACAGGAAATGTAAAGATCAAAGATAACAAAAGCAAAAACATCAGTAGTTGTCTAACTGTTTCAATGATATATTGATAATTACTGTGAAAAATGACTCTACTTAAAAGCAAGATCCAACAGGTCCTAAATAATGGTCATGGGCTCCAGGGAAATAACACAACAGTTGGCTTGAGTTTATTTGGTTTCACAATTAGTTTTTCATCAGATATCTGACAGAAGTGCTTAGGTAACAATGAACAAATGTGGATTCAATAATTTTGGAATTTAAGCTACTCAATGCAATGAAACTACAAGGCTCCCCATAACACATTCCATCCTGAACAAGCAAATATTGGGTAAGCCTATTAATCTAATAGCTATTAGCCGACCACCAGATTCGAAAATTCGCAAAAAGAAAACCTTGTAGGAAAAGTAAAAGCCAAGCAAAAGCTGAATGCAGCAGAAGGAAAATGAATTCTTGTATTCAATTTTACTTTGCCAAGGTTGATACTTTGTATACAAGTTACAGACAGGTAATTGTGTTTACAGTCAACACACAAATTTACTGAGATAAAATTAGACAAATTATTTTGCTTTACCTGCGTATTTCCAATTCAAAGCACCATTATAGATACAAAACACAAACATTATTTTTCACTGCAATAACTACATAACACCCATAATTCATATCCCTTTCCACTGACAATATCCATTGTTGATTTTAATTTGTGTTATTTTCCCCATGTGTTTTTCCCATCAGATATATCAACATCTACATCAACAGGGACAAAGTAGAAAAGGTCTGCAGCTTCAAGTTTTTAAGTGTTCAGATCACCAACAACCTGTCATGATCCCCCCATGCCGACACTATAGTTAAGAAAGCCCACCAATGCCTCTACTTTCTCAGAAGACTAAGGAAACTTGGCATGTCAGTTACAGCTCCCACCTATTTTTACAGATGCACCATAGAAAGCATTATTTCTGGATGTATCACAGCTTGGTGTGGCTCCTGTTCTGCCCAAGACAGCAAGGAACTACAAAAGGTCGTGAATGTAGCCCAATCCATCACACAAACCAGCCTCCCATCCATTGACTCTGTCTACACTTCCCAATGTCTTGGCAAAACAACTAACATAATTAAGGACCCCATGCACCCTGGACATTCTCTCTTCACCTTCTTCCGTCAGGAAAAAGATACAAAAGTCTGACGTTAAGTACCAACCAACTCAAGAACAGCTTCTTCTCTGCTGCTGTCAGACTTTTGAATGGACCTACCTTGCATTAAATTGATCCTTCTCTACACCCTAGCTATGACTCTAACACTACATTCTGCACTCTCTCATTTCCTTCTCTGAATAGCGTGCTTTTGTCTGTATAGTGCGCAAGAAACAATACTTTTCACTGTATGTTGTTACAGTGTATGTCACATGTGACAATAATAAATCAAATCAACTCACATTAACCCACAAATCTACATATTTTTCACGTCCATGATAGTGGAAAGACCAGTTATTTATGTTTTATTATTGCACTAATTATGCAATTCCATGTTGTCAAATGAAGAGAAAAACTGTCACTTATTGTCTAATTTAGAGGTGACTGTTCCATAAAATGAACTGCTATATTAGCTTGAATGGACTTGCAGGTTAAAAGCATAAATTAATTGCTTCTGTCTTTGGTACTATTTGAACGTTTACTATAACAAACATTTAATTATTTAAAAGCAAGCTACACACAGCATGGACCCGACTTTACCAAAAATATTTGCCCATTTTCGGGTGCGAAATCATGGTAAATTCGGGCGTCGGGCCTGTAACGCGATCTGCACCCGAAACCAAGCAGATCGCACTTTTACCGACATCTGATTTGGGCGCAGATCCCGTCCGCGCCCCAATCGGGCGGCCTGATGATTTAAATGCATGCTAATGCATTTAAATCGACTTAATGAACTGCGCACCCAACTCTACCACCAAACCCAATTTTACTGTCTTCAGATCCACGCCGCTATCCATCTGCAGAATAAAAATCCGAAGCGGATTCCTATTCTGCAGGAAAACCTCCAAAGCCCATCCTCCTCGAACACCCTTTGCAGACCCCCCCCCCACCCCCACTAACCACCGCAGCAGACCCGCCTCCCCCGCAATCTGAACCCCCTGGGAGGCAGACCCCCTCCCAGCAGATGACCGCCCCCCCGCCACAATCCGAACCCCCTGGGAGGCAGGCCCCCTCCTTCACCCCCGCAATCAAACCATCCCCCCCCCCCCGCACCCCCCCCCCCGCACCCCCCCCCCCCCCCCCCCCCCAGCAGAGCACACCTCCAACCTACCTTGATTGCTGCTGCCCCTCCTCGATCCTTCTGACCTGCACTCGTTGATGTGGAGATGTCGGCATTGGACTGGGGTCAACATCGTAAGAAGTCTCACCACATCAGGCTACGGTCCTGGTGGACTTTAACATGGTGTAGTGAGACTTCCTACTGCACTCGTTGGACATCCTGCAGCACCTTGCTGGTCTTCTGCTGGTGTCAGCCAGAGGAGGGGGCGGGCTCAGATGGATCTCTGGTTGGGGAAGGGGGAGGGTTAGTGGATATTTTCCCAAGTCCACCCCCCCGCCCCCCCCCCCCCCCCATCCTCCACCACCGTCCCCAACCAGAGATCCATCTGAGCCTGCTCCCCCCCAACCAGAGATCCATCTCAGCCATGTGGGGTGTAATGAAATTCCCACTAGAAGGGCTGTGAATCTCATTTAAATAAATTATAAACTAATTAAAGAGCTTCCCTGTCGCATGTTTCTCCCACATTGGGATCTCCCCCTGCATCAGAACCCGTTGGTGGTGTACAGGTTAAGTATTGCCCCTGGTTAGAGAAGGATCTGCCCAGGCAGCTTTGGGGAGCTCCACTGGGGGCAGGGGTTTCCCTTACCTAGGAGGGGGGGGGTCCCTGTTTCCAAGGGATCCCTCCCTTGTCTGGAGGGGAGGGTGGGGGTTTTCCCATGTCAGTTTGGGTGGGGAGACCCAAGGGGGTGGGGAGTGGGATACTTCTGTGTGCATGTGTGTTTGTGGAGAGGAGGTGCCTATTTTTTCTATCAGAGATTGGGCACTCTTTAAAAAAAAAAGTGCCTCAAACTCGGGATTCCCAATGTTGCTGAGTTTTTCCAGTGTGACAGTGTAGGTCATGCGTGCTGATTCTTACTGTACAGAGTGCTGTACAACGCTGCGAGAAAAGTTGACTGTGCAGCCAGTGAGCTGCACATCGGTATTCCCATGTCAGCCAGCACTCTGTGCAGAAAATTGAAAATTCCACCCGATGACTTTGCTTTTGCAGTAATAACATTTAGGTGCGTTTGCTACTCATTCAATGTAAAATAACACTCCTGTCAGGATGTTGTAGGACGTTGATCACAATTAAAACATTTCTGAAAGCATTTTTCTTTTGCTTATACGCAAAAGGCGCTTAAAGCAATTGTATTGCATATTTTTCATGATCAGAAGGTCCATGCAATATTAATACAAAGTTTATGATCAGTTTCCAACTCAAGCGTCCAAAGCTTTAAGTTCGAATAACTGATTAGATAATTTGCATTATAAATATTCACCAAAACACATTTTTGATTTTCCTTATACTAAGTAAAATAATTAGTTAAGGCTGCCTTTTAAAAAAACTACAATATGTTAAATTACATTCTAGCTTATACTGTAGAACCACCGTGCATCAATTTCTAGAACAACTTAGCATATCTACAATCCATCAATGATTTCATAGATACCTAATTTAAGAAATTTTAGCTTAATGACTTTCAAGTTCTGCACAGAGTAGCGATTCACTTATTCAGTGTTATTAGGGAGTGCAAAGTTTCATCAGTGCCAATTCTATTGTCCAATGGGTTTCTTTTGTCATAGTAAAAAGTCTGACAACACCAGGTTTTAGTCCAACCGATTTATTTGATAATAGACTCACAAGCTTTCGGGGTTAGTCCCTGGTTGGTACGTGACCTCAGATTTTTATGTCTTTTTCCTGAAGGAAGAAGGTGCCGAGGCCCAGGCCACAGAGTTTGGAGATGAGTTTTGTGGGAATGTAGCCCAATCCATCATGCAAACCAGCATCCCATCCATTGACTCTGTCTAACTTCCCGCTGTCTCGGGAAAGCAGCCAGCATAATTAAGGACCCCACGCACCCTGGACATTCTCTCGTCCACCTTCATGCCACTGCATTTACGAACAGGAGGATTTTTATTAAATAAACATGCAGAATATATATAACCACATAAACACACAGGTAGATAGAGGTGGCGTGATTCATTTATTTAATGCCAATCTATAGTCGCACCCTCGTCTCAATGTTACAAATCCAAAAATGAATACAGCTGGGGGGAACCAATGGTACTTCTTGGGGCTTTGACATATGGCCCAATGTGCAATCCCAGAAAAACCACTGAAGACAAATGCATGCACCTCAACAAACAGCTAAATAGGACACACAATACGACTGCTCAAGCAGTGATACCATAGCTGGATCAATCCAAAATGATTGCACAGCCCCAAAATGAATGTCCAAAATTATAGGCATGTGCCACGCACCACAATTTTCTTTGCCACGAAGGAATCCTCAGAAACAAGGTTGGGGATAGGAGAGGGCAGTAGGAATGCAGTAGATGGTCATAAAAGAGAGAAAGACGATGGTAACAATAATGCTGACTCTACAGATTGGTCAGCTCCATTTAAACAGCAAATATCACATAAATGGTTACTCAAGAAACAACCTGCTTAAAATTTGTGAGACCTACAGATGCATTCCTTCATCAGCTTCTCCAAAAGCTGTCACAATGATTTGGTTTGGTTTATTACGGTCACATGGATTAACATACAGTGAAAAGTATTGTTTCTTGCGTGCTATACAAAGCATACCGTTCATAGAGAAGGAAACAAGAGAGTGCAGAATGTAGCACTACAGTCATAGCTAGGGTGTACAGAAAAATCAAGCTAAGTCCATTCAAAAGTCTGACAGAAGCTGTTCTTGAGTCGGTTGGTATACGACTTCAGACTTTTGAATATTTTCCTGAAGGAAGAAGGTGGACGAATGTCCAGGGTGCGTGGGGTCCTTAATTATGCTGGCTGCTTTGCTGAGACAGTGGGAAGTTAGACAGAGTCAATGGATGGGATGCTGGTTTGCATGATGGATTGGGCTACATTCCCACAAAACTCATCTCCAAACTCTGTGGCCTGGGCCTCGGCACCTTCTTCCTTCAGGAAAAAGACAAAAATCTGAGGTCATGTACCAACCAGCTCAAGAACAGCTTCTTCCCTGCTGCTGTCAGATTTTTGAATGGACTTATCTTGCATTAAGTTGATCTTTCTCTATGACCTAGCTATAACTGTGATGCTACACTCTGCACTCCCTTGTTTCCTTCTCTATGAACGGTATGTTTGTCTGTATAGCGCACAAGAAAAAATACTCTTCACTGTATGTTAATACATGTGAAAATAATAAATCAAATCAAAATCAAAATTCACAACCTTTTGTAGTGCCTTGCAGTCTTGGGCAGAGCAGGAGCCATACCAAGCTGTGATACAACCAGAAAGATGCTTTCTACTGTGCATCTGCAAAAGTTGGTGAGAGTCATAACTGAAATGCCAAATTTCCTTAGTCTTCTGAGAAAGTAGAGATGTTGGTGGGCTTTCTTAACTACAGTGTCAGCATAGTGGGACCAGGTCAGGTTGTTGGTGATCTGGACACCTAAAAACTTGAAGCTCTTGACTCCTTCTACTTCGTTCCCATTGATGTTACAGGGGATGTTCTCCTTTACGCTTCCTGAAATCGATGACAATCTCCTTCATTTTGTTGACAATGAGGGAGAGATTACTGTCACCACACCAGTTCACCAGACTCTCCACCTCATTCCTGTACTCTGTCTCAACATTGTTCGAGATCTGTCCCACGAAGTTGGTGTCATCAGCAAATTTGAAAATCAAATTGGAGGGGAATTTGGCCACACAGACATAGATGTATAAGGAGTAGAGTTAGGGGCTGAGAACACAGCCTTATGGGGCACCGGTGTTGAGGATGATTGTGGAGGAGGTGTTGTTGCCTATCCTTACTGATTGTGGTCTGCGAGTTAAGAAGTTCAGGATCTAGTTGTTGGGGGAGGTGCCAAGGCCTAAGCCACAGAGTTTGGAGATGAGTTTTGTAGGAATAATAGTGTTGAAGGCTGAGCTGTAATCAATAAATAGGAGTCTGACATAGGAATTCTTGTTATCTAGGTATTCCAGGGTTGAGTGCAGGGCCAGGGAAATGGAGTCTGCTGTGAACCTGTTGCAGCAGTAGGCAAACTGTAGTGGATCCAGGTAGTCCGGGAGGTTGGAATTGATTCGTGCCATGGCCAACGTTTCGAAGCACTTTATAATAATGGATATCGGAGCCACGAGTCGATAGTTATTAAGACACGCTGCTTGGTTTTTCTTAGGTACTGGGATGATGGTTGTCTCTTGAAGCAGATGGGGACCTCAGATTGTTGTAAAGAGAGGTTGAAGATGTCTGTGAATACCTCTGCCAGCTGTTCCACCATACAGGATCTGAGTGCAAGTCCAGGTACCCCATTCGGGCCAGCTGCTTTCCATGGGTTGACCTTCAAGAAAACTGCAATGGTGACCCCAGAAACCCCAGGTTCATCCAGGGCTTCCAGGATGAGGGGCAGCTCTCGCTGACTTCTTGCTCAAAACATGTGTAGAATGCACTGAGCTCATCAGGGAGGGGTGTGTTGGAGCCGGCGATTTTACCTGCCTTCACCTTGTAGCCTGTTATGTCTTGCAGACCTTGCCATAGTCAACGGGCATCGGTGTGGCTAGCCTGGGACTCTAGCTTGGCATCTTTGATAGATCTCCTTAGATCGTATCTGGTTTTCTTGTGTAGGTCAGTGTCACTTGACATGAACGTCTCAGATCTGGACTTCAGCAAGCAGTGGATATCCGGTTTCCAGTTGGGGGGACACACGGAAGCCTCATACTAAATCTCAACAGTCATAATTCACAACCACATGTTTAAGCAGAAAGTTTTAACTTCTTAAAGAAAATCCAGCATCAGTTCAAGTGATCACGCATCAATTCTTTTGAGAGAAACTGTGCTCCTTTTGCTGTAGTATTTCTTCTCTTGGGGCTTCCTTTTGGTGATCATGCACAGTGAAGTCCTGTACTAAGCTGAAGATCTATCAATAGATTTTCTAGAGTTGTTTCCAAATGTGATGATGTTACATAACAACATAAGAACAAGGAGCAGGACTAGGCCATCTGGCCCCTTGAGCCTGCTCCGTCATTCAAGATCATGGCTGACCTTTTTGCGGACTTGGCTCCACTTATCCACTCGCTGACCATAATCCTAATTCCTTTACTGTTCAAAAATCTAACTAACTTTGCCTTAAAGCATTCTAAGTTTTTTAAAGTGTATTTATTAGTGTCACAATTAGACTTATAACACGGCAATGAAGTTACTTTGAAAATCCCCTAGTCGCCAGACTCTGGTTCCTGTTTGGGTAGCCTGAAGCAGAATTTAACATGACCAATGCACCAAACCAGCACGTCTTTTGGACTATGGGAGGAAACCGGAGCATCCAGAGGAAACCCATGCAGACAGGAGAGAACGTGCAGACTCAACAAGGTAGCCTCAACTGCTTCACTGGACAAGGAATTCCACAGATTCGCTGCGTCTTTAGAAAATGTATTCTAATCCTGTTTCTCTGCAGAATGTTTGTTGGCACTGTGTTGTCCATAGCCAGTGTCCTTTATTGTTATTGAAGCAGCATAATTGATCTCATGCTGATTTTAATCTGAATTAACGTTCTGTGGTTTTAATGTTCCCCTGGGGTTGCTGAGAGGAGCCTGATTGGGGTGATTGACAGGTCATGTGATGTGAATGTGAATGGTTATTTTTCACAGAGATTTCAGTTTTTAGTTTGGGTTTTAGAAGCAGCTTGAAGCTGAGAAAAACAGCAGAGTTTTTCCTTTCTCTGGAGTTGGAGTTTTTGCTCTTTAAGTGTTGCCATGTTGGAAGATACCAGAGATTAAATTTACCTCTTTGAAGTCTGGCTGTTTTGAGGATATATCCTACTCTGAAAGTTGTTGGCTTGGATATCTGTCCATAGGTGTTACAAAGGTAAAAATGCAGCATCCCATGAGCGTACTTGTTTTTGTGCTAATTCTGAAGAAGGATGTCTATGCCATACTCCTTTACATTGGAACAACAGAGATAACAAGCTGTTAAGAGTTATACTTTGTCATATTTAAGCCTCATAATTGGTAAAAGTTATACTAATTCTTTTTGTTATTTGTGTTCTTAAATAAACTTTGATAAAAGCTTCTGAGTGAGTTACATGCATCATACCTGGAGTGAAAGACCTTATGCTCACCCATGCTAAAAATCAAATGTTAGGGTCCAAGCTAACTTCGCAAACCTGGAGTTTTGGCCTGGGTCTTAACACCAAATGCTATCCCAATGGGAAATGGGAGTTCAGAGGCTATCTACTTGCTTGCCCAGAAAGTTTCCAAAGATGCGGCGGCTCTTTCCTGGATATAGGATCCAGGAACTTCACCGCATCTAGCAACTCCTATAACATCAGTGGAGACCATACCAATTGTTGATCCATTTCCCCCGTAATTAGAAACAATTACAGTCCTGTCGCAATTAAATTATTGCTTGTAGCAAATACGATGTCAGGGAAATGAGTGCTTTGATTTTTAAAAATTGTATACTTTATATACTTTAAAACAAGCTTGCGGGGGTGAGACTGATTTAATTGGATTAGAGCCAGATAAACTGCAAAGTAAAACGTCAATCAGGTATGAAAGCAGTTGGTTTGATATGGAAATGAAGAGAGGAAACCAGGGAAACTTGAAGTGGCTTGAGGTTGGCTGCTGTATTTCAAAGAGGAACATTTACAAATTGGGAGATTGTAAATAGACAAGTAAATATAGAGTTAGATTAAAATACAGTAGCCAAAAAGTGAAAAAAGGAGCTCATCATTCTAGGAAAAGGGAAAATCCAGACTATTGTAGGAAAAATAGAGGGCAAGATCAAAAGGGAAGCAACAGTTTTAATAAAACAACAAAGATGTTATGTGGGTGGTAGCTGGTGAGATCACAAAGAAGATTGAATGTAGACCTAGCCAAACTCGGAGAACCAGTTTGATATCACTCTAAGAGAAGCCCCTAAGAGAAGAAGGCATTATCTGGTAAAATTACTGCATTTTCACAGATTAGAAAATCTGCAAGGATGTTGCCATCAGAAAGGTGACTAGCTCCAAGTTCATTTTAGGCCAAGGTGTTCAAAAAGTACTGTTAACTGTGTGAAGGTATTCTTGTGTTTTAAGTGATTTTTTGCATTTCTTTAAGAAATGTTTAACTTTAATAAAAAATCACCACAATTAGTTGGAAAAGTTATTTCCTGATTTCAGAATAAATTGCAAAACTATTCAGGCAGCGGTTCCAAATTTCTCTTTGGGATCTGGACAGTTCGATACTTACCATCTGCCATGCCTTACCAATGAGCATTGCTCTATTTAGTTTCTAAAATTGGCAAAATCATCTAGATGCTTTCCTGGCTGAAGTTATGACAAAATATTCCTTCACAGGGAATAAATTCTGTTGCTTAGTACCAGAAGTGTCAAGGTTGTGGGTTCAAGTTGACATTTCAGTACAGAACTGAGGGAGGTGGCATCTTTCATGTCAGGTCAGGACTCTTCTAGGGCTCGGGCCGATAGTGTGCCTATAATAAGGATCTGGTTATTCCAGAGTTGATGGAATTGTAAAAACAGAGTCGCAAGCATCAGGAGAGGATGATGCTATCCCTCCTTGGACTGCAAGGCTGACTGGGGAGTGCCATTGCCTTCTGCCCGAGGAGATGGTACCATCGCAAAAACACAATGAGGCCAACACTGCAAAGGTGGTGTCTACAGTGGAGAGCTTGGCATAGGACTTGCACTCCACGGGGATGTCCACTCCATGGATCAGCTCTTGACCTTCATGACTGAGAGCATGAACTCCATGGTTCAGGGCTTCAAATGCATAGTACAGGCACTGGTGGGAATCCACAAGTGTCGGCACCAGAGGACAGCAGGGCTTCAGGATCTCACATCAGTTGCCCCTCTATTATAATGGAAGGCCACTAGGCCTCACACCATTAACAGAGTGATGGTTATAAGTTTCACTACAGAGTGTCTTTATGCCTCATGAGGCATGTTGCCCCCCACCACTTTACCCCCACACTGCCCTTGCAGCCTGGCCTCTCTAAAAACAGGACGCCAGGACCTCATAGTCACCTCAGTACTGCCTCTCTGTTGTGGCCTCCACACACCCAGTTTTCAGTTCCCATCAAAGAAAGCACCCAATTAGCTCCTGTTTGAACACAAACCCAGAACGGAGGAATTGGGAAGAAATGCGTACTTGGCAGCCAGCACATCCGCTTGGAGCAAAGGGCGACCCAATATAAAGAGAAAGTAAAGCCTGTGAGCAACCCAATCATGGCACCTAACCGTAACCTCCCAACCCGCGCCCCCCTCGCCTCCACATCCACAGCCAAACAGCAACCGTGTTCCTCACTTCACCCTCACCTCGAGCTGCATTTCCTGTGTCTCCAGTATTCTTCCTAGTGTCCCTTGAGTCTTGAAATGCCTGAGAAGTAGTAACAGCTATCTGAGCGCTCATTTCCAATATTCCTCCCCGCCAAGGAGGTGAAAATCACTAACTTCATCGCACTGTTAATGTAAGCCTACTCGTGGCAAATAAATAAGCTTTTAAATCGCCAGGCTCATGCTAATGTAGCCCTGTTATAATTGGCACTGGCATGACATAACACCAGAGTCAGCTGAATATTTAGCCTGACCTCAATTTCCAGAGTGAGTACTCGGTAATGATATGCTGATACATTCAAATTAGGTTCCCAACCTTCCCCACATGTTCCACATCACTCCGCTGGTGAGGTTACCTCAAAATCAGGAAACGTGATCTCGCTGGTTTTTCTAACACGCCACATTTTGAGCCCATGCCTCTATTCCTGCACACAGAGAGTTGGCACTCAAGATTCCATCCTTAAGGGGTCACACATTAAAAACAAAGGGCTACCCATATGAGGCAGGGTGAGGAGAAATCTTTCCTCCGTGGATCATGAGTCTTTGGAACTGTCTTCCTTCAAAGGCAATGGAAGCAAAGTCTTTCAAAACCTTTAAGGCAGAGACAAATAGATTATTGATGAGCAAGGGCGGGGGAGGTGAAAGGTTATTGGGGATAGGCAGGAATGTAAGAGTGCTGCTCCCTTTCACTAGATCCACCAACTTAAGATTCAATGCAAAAAAGCTACTGGATAACTCAGTAGATAGGTAATGGAACACTCAATCCCACAGTAATTATTTTAAGTCCCATATTTTTTGATATTTATTATTCAAATTAATTTTTAAATTGTTTTTTTGTCAAAAGAAGTCCTTCAGCTAAATATTACAATCAATGCTCCACACTGAAAGCTGAGAATCTCATTTCCTGATTATCTTCAGCACAAACTGAAGTATCATACACATGCTTTAGAGGGAACAGTTGATAAATCACAGGTAGAGTGAAAGTAAATGGTTAAGACTGCACACTTGTAAAAACAGGTAACTAACTTCACTGTTAGTCTGAGTCAAGCCAACTTTTTTTGTCTTAATGCTGTCAGCTGACACTAACACTGACACTGAAACTCAGAACGTGTAGGAGGTGCTCCCCATAATATTGTGGCGCAAATAAACACAGCCTGTGCCTTACCATAGCACTTCTCAGCTGCTGTTTTTACAACTTTTAGTAGGGTCACATTTCTTGGCAGGAAGGGTTTCATCTATGTCACTCAGTTAATTATCTACCTTGGAAAGTTCAAGGAGACCAGAATTCCTGAGGGTGAAAGCACTGCAGTAACTTCTAGATAATCCGACAATGAATGAAGGAGTCTTTATGCGTGGTCTCGCAGAATCCAGGCATTTAATGAGCAGTAACTGTTCCTGTTTAGAATGTTGAGGGTTGCAGGAACTGGCTTGGGCACCATCTATCAAATCCTGCACTTGAGGAAATCAGGTAATCAAACTGGATGCCCCAAATATGCTACTGTCTTGTTGTCATTTCAAACTGATTGAATTCCCTTGCTGTTCCAGAAAAGAGTGTCAGTTACCCGATGACTGTACGCCTGAATGGCATCCTGGTTGATATTATATAGATCCCCCAGTGGCTACTTGAAATGAACTTGTCACATAAAACTTCAGTATGGTTGTCACGTTCACAGGCACAGCTGTTCAGCTATATGGTCTTGGCTGCAGTCCTTTCTGCACATGATAACTGGCACTGCTCCCCCACTGTCTCTTTATCGAGAAGAGCATTCGTCTCACCCACAAGCTCCTCATCGTACTAGTGGCTGATGCAATGTCTGTAATCCGTTGGTTGGAAGTAAGGTTTGTTTGGGTCATCCTCTTTACATACTGCCTCACTCTCCTTTTACTCTATACTGCTTCTGCGTCTATCTCCATTAAAATTACTAACAATGCCCATTGGGAATCCCATTTCTTATTATCAGAATCTCTCATTGTGGATGGAGCCAAAAATATGCCAACAGTCTCACTGCCCTGAGACTGTCCAAGTTCTGTCTTGGCCTCACTAAATGATTGGAATGAAAAGGCCATAAAAGCTCTGTTATAACTCCAAAGTTTCTTCAGACTGTGGACTTCAAAGTAATTCACTTCCAGCTGGTGCTGGCAATAAATAGGTCTATCTCTTTGAAATTATTAATTACCTTTCATGAAATGAAAGCTACAGCCACAGGTTTTGGAATTACAAATATGAAAAAGAACACAGATCTTGTGACATTTGACTTATTTACCCGAGACCATCTACATTTTTAATTTACACCAATCAGATTACAGGAACATTGGCAATTGTACGTGGAAGGAAACATAGCATTCCCATTATAGTTTCTTGTTGTCTATTCCCTCTGGTCTGGTCCTCCAATTTAAACAGAAGATTTGAATGCAAGGCCTATCGCCAATGTTATCTGAGTCCTCTCTCAAGACAATGATTGGAATATGAGGCACAAATACTGGGAAACCCTCCTCCATCTTAGTTCCATATAAAACATATCTATGATCACAAGAACTCTCTGCAAAACTTTTGTCAAAAGGTGCAAGCTCTGTGCCTTTATACATATCAGGTAATCAGAGCTTTAAACTGGCCCAGTGGCTGCCACTTAATCTCACCTTTCTTTTGCTGTTGAGTTTTCCAAGCCCAAGCGCAGTCAGGCTGGAGACATTGGGCCCAATTTTATCATTGCTTCATGCCCATTTTCGGGCACGAAAACTTAGTAAAGTCAGGCGTGAGGCCATTAACGTGATTCGCACCCAAGTCTGTGCAGATGTCTACTTTACCAAGACCTGAAAATGACCGTGATCCAATTCGTGCCAAAACAGGCGCAACGGCAATTTAAATGCATTTGTATGCATTTAAATTGAAATAATTGGCTGCCCGCCCAACTTTACCAGCACTTCCACCTTCACCATCGTGTTCACCTGTCCAGATTCGGCGTGAAACAGACATGGACGGCAAAGGTCTGTTTCGGGCGCTCCAGCTTCTGAAGAGGTAAGTTCAGCGCTTCCAACAGCTCTCTGACTCAGATCAGTTGTTAGGGGGGGAGACGGCGGGGGACAGATGCATCTTGGAAGGGGGGGTTGCTGGTGGAGGCCCAACTGCTCTCTGGTGAGGGGGACAGCGGGGAGTCGGGAGGACAATTGCCCCTCTGCAGGTGGTCAGTGGGGAGAAAGAGGGCAGGGGGTCACGATTGGTCTGGGTAGCAGAGGGGCTGGGTGGATAAGGGGAAGAGTTACGTTGTGGGAGTGGGACAATGTCTGTGGGGGCCATTGCTCCTGGGCCACACAAAGCAGATAAAGTGGCCTGGGAGCAACGTGACAGGGGCGCTATTTTCAAATTTTTTCCTAACTGCACATGCACAGTTCAAAGCTCTGATCATTTTGGGCGCGCTAAGCCTCACCCAGAGTGGGAGTCAGACCCACGATTTTTTTTTTCAGGCTGAGTGCATATGGAAGTGCCTGAAAACAGATTTCCAAGTCGGATCGAATTGTGCCCAGATTCAGCACTTATAATGAAAATGGTAAAATCAGGCCTATTAAGTTCAAATTCATGTTAAAATCACTTCAAATAGACCTGATTAACAGTTAATCATCAACACACCTCCAGCAAGATAGACACTCGCACTCAGCAAAATACACCTCAATTCATTGTACAGCTGGATACCTAAGAAGCAGCTTAGTATGGGAACATAGGAACACAGGCTTTTGGAGGAGTAGGCCATTTGGCCCTTTTAAGCCTGCTCCACCATTCAATATGGTCATGGCTCCACTTTGCTGCCTGTTCCCCATAACCCTTGACTTCCCTATCTATCAAAAACCTATCCAATTCAGCTTTGAATAAATTTTATAAGAATGCCAGCCTACTTTCTGGGAAGAAAATTTCACAGACTAATGACTCAGAGAAAAAAATTCTCCTTATTTCTGTCATAAACGATAGACTTATTGTTCTTAAAAAATGTCCCTAGTTTTAGTCTTTCCCACAAGGTGAAACATCCTTTCGGAATCCACCCTGTCCCGTCTCCTCAAGATTTTTTTATATGCTTCAATGAGATCACCTCTCATTTTTCTAAACTCCTATGAGAACAGGCCGAACCTGTTCAATCTTTCTTCAAAGGGTAAGCTGTCATTCCAGGTGTGAGTTGAGTTACCCCTCTCTGAACTGCCTTTAAAGCAATTTTATCTTTTTTTTAACTAAGGAAACCAAAACTGTACACAGCACTTCAGACCATGGGAGGGATTTTCAGACCATGGGAGAGATTGTCCAGTTGTGCTTGACCCAGGACTGAAAAATACCACATAAAGGACCGGCTTATCCTTTGAAGAAAGATTGAACAGTTCGGCCTGTTCTCACTGGAGTTTAGAAAAATGAGAGGTGATCTTATGGAAGCATACAAAATCTTGAGGGGTCTGGATAGGTTGGATTCCAAGAGGATGTTTCACCCTGTGAGAAAGACTAAAACTAGGGACATTTTTTAAGAACAATAGGTCTATCGTTTCTGACAGAAATTAGGAGAATCTTTTTCTGAGTCAACCGTCTTTTGTATGGTCCTGTCTTCCTTGCTATGATTCCTGCAGCAGGTGGGATGGGAAAATTCCACCCCTGGTCTTACCAAGACCCTGTACAACTGCAGGAAAACATCTCTATTTTTATATCCCAATCACCTTGTAATGGATGTTAACATTCCATTTGCCTTACTAACCTACTTCTCCTAAATCCTGTGTGCCGATGTTTGCTGTATTTGATTACTAACTTTATTTATTCATGCAGTAGGCCACCAAGATCCTTCTGTACCACAGGATTCTGATACTTGTATCTTTCCACCTCCCCCAACCCTTGGCAGTTTAAACTGATTACCATCGCCTTCCACCTGGGCTGCCATTGAATAAACTGATCCTCAAACTCAACTCCACTTTGCTGCCTGCCTTAAAATTCTAAACATCAATTTTTCTCAACCCGAATCCACAGCCCATGTTCACCGGTCACTCACTTCTAGCACAATTCAACATCCAAAAAGACAATTTGTACTGTTTCTACTCTGGCATCAAAGACTTCCCCCCTGTTAAACACATGACAAACTGTGTGGATGCAACTGAATGTAAAGTTCCCAATTCCTGCATTGCCATATGTTAACTCTCACCAGACAGAAAATTAACCCCATACACCTAATTAGCAAGCTTAATTGCCAATACTGACATTTCAATAGCTGTGGGCATTAATTTTAGAATAAGTAAAACAAACAGAAATATGTGAAGAAAAAAAAGAGTTCGTGTTACTATAATTCCTTTTCTTTTTAACATATAAACTCTTTGAAGACTATGTCAGCATTAATATGACCCTGGAGGACAGCTAGAGCATTTCAAATGCCACTACAATATTGAGAAGGACAAAGTTTCTGTATATAAACTTATTTATTCAGAGATATTATAAGTATTATTTCAATAATTAAGAGATTTATAAGATTGAAAACAAAAAGAGGATAAGTCGTGATCTTTTCAAGTTAAGAATTTATTGTTAAAGTCAACAGCAGAAAGGATCCCCCAACAGCACTATTTAAAAGGATCATTAATAACTTGCAGCAAAGTTGTTAATTAATTTCTACTGGCTGTACTTGAGCTTGAAGTGATTTGCAGTTAGTTAAAATTGGTGAAGTCACCAGGGAGTGGTGCTGCATTTGGTGATGACCTTGTTTGTGACTTAAAGAGTTCTGGTCCAGTAAACCATTCCCAGTCATGGGTACTTCAGGGAGCATCCTCCTTGGCACTGCAAAGTGAAATGGTGATAGAGGAAAGGCAACATTGAAGAAGAGCAGCAGCTTGCAGAGGAAGGAGAGGAAGAGAATGATTCTCAGCAGCAGGTCTTATTAAAGCGAGTATGGGAGCATATTTCTTATCTCCAGCTAAACCAGAAGCAGTGTGTACATCATCTGCATTTTAATCACAGCTTGGAATGGCTCCTACTCTGACCAAGACAGCAAGAAACTATAAAGGGTTGTGAATGTAGCCCAGGCCAACATGCAAACCAACCTCCCATCCACTGATTCTGTCTACAAATCCTGCTGCCTCAGAAAAGCAGCCACTATAATCAAGGTCCCCACGCATCCCGGACATACCGTCTTCCACTTTCTTCCATTGGAAAAAAGACACAAAAGTCTGAGGTCATGGACCAACCGACTTTAAAACAGCTTCTTCCCTCTGCTGTCAGGCTTTTGAATGGACCTACCATACATTGGCCAGAATTTTACTGCCCTGCCCACCACAGGAATCGGAGCGTGCAAGGGACGAACAATGGAAAGGTCTGTTGACCTCAGGCGGAATTTTACGGTTTCAGGACAAGCAAGGCCATAAAATTCTGCCCATTAAACTGATCTTTCTCTACACCCTAATTATAACTGTAGCACTACATTCTGCACCTCTACTTTTCTTCTCCCCTATGTACTCCATGAACAGTATGCTTAGACTGTATAGTGTACACGAAACAATACAATACACTGTATACCAATACATGTGGCAATAATAAATCAAATAAATTATGAAAAGTGTTAATTGAAATTAGTCACCTCTTGCAACCAGACCTGCAATCACAGAGAAGGGCAAAGATCAAACTGCAATAATTGTAGATTTTCTGTTGCTATGAATCTATCCATGTTGGCATCCTTCCAGATTGTAAAATTTCCCAGTTACACTGCTGCATCAGGGAGCTGGCGGATACTCTATGTCTGAAAAGGGGTCTTTGTGTTCCCATACACAAGTCTTTGCAGTCACCGCATGGCAATGCTGTGATGTACCTCAACCACAAAGGTTACCACTTGCTGAATATGGAATTGATATGGATTATTCTACCAGTGCATGGCAGCGATCACCTGTGACTCAGTTGGTAGCACTCTCACTTCTGAGTTCAAATAGGTCTTGAAGGTGCTGTGCTTGCCCAACGATTACCAACTTTTTCAACATTACAACAGTGACTATATACTTTGAAAGTGCTTCATTGGCTGTAAACCACTTTATGATGTCCTTAGGTTGTGAAAGACATTATATGAATGCAAGTCCTTTGTTCTTTTAAATGCATCAGTAAAATTAAGGCTGGTACATTCAGGTGTTAGTGAATTATAATGGTGTCATGTCATATCCACAGCCAAATAATCTCACTTGCACTGAAAATGTAATTTCCCATGTGTGGAGTCTCACATTTCAGAATTAGAGCTGGAGATTTTTTAAAAAAAATAAAGATTTTCAGAATCATGAGGGTTCTGCACAGAGCAGATAGTGCGAAAATATTTCCATTGGCGGAAGGATCAATAACCAGACGACATCAATTGAAGGAGGTTGTCAAAAGAAGCAACAGCAACATGAGCAAGTGGAAATGCACTGCCTGAAAGTGTGATGGAGGTAGTTTCAATTGTGGCTTTTAAAAGAGAGTTGGATCATCTGAAAAGGGCTATGGGGAAAAGGATGAGCAGTTGCAGTCGGTGAACTGCTGATGCAGAGAACTGGCACTGACATGCCAGATTGACTAGACACCCTCTTCTGTGCTGTAACAGTTCTATGATGCTTTTTTCTAAAAAAAAAATGCCCGCTTTGTCTCTTATTTCTCTCTTGATGCCACTTTTTCTGGTACATAATATAAATCTAATCTACACTTCCTGATTTATACCATATATTGCTCAGAAGATTTTTCAAAATGATGAGTTGATGAACCTTTTTGCACTTGCCCTGCTAACACATACCATAGATTGCCTGGAGAGGACACAGCACTGAAATGGGCCCCAGATGACAGTGAGTTAATTGGTGCTCAAAAGCCTGTGTGAAGTCCATGTGCATCCATCAGCAGAGTGAATGGTGGGCGCAATTCCTGTCAGATTGACCACAGGATCCAAGTGATTAATACCTATCATTAGTTGCAAAGTATTTCACCAACACACTGATCATCAATGCTGGTGGATGTTTTGAACACCTGGGAGGGATATTTCAAGCATCCATCAAACCAAAGCGCACCTCAGATGTAATAACAGCAAATTTTAGGTTAAAAGACCACATTATTTGTTTGCCTGTGGCTTTTGAGCATCAACGACAAATAAAAATCAGATTTATTTCATTACTGCCTTCCCTAGACTTGAGTGCCACAAACTGCCACCATTTTGGAACTTCAAAAAATTAAGTTATTGCCTTAAAAAGAAAAAAAAATCAACTTTGTCAAGAATAGGTAGCTTACAAGACCAATATCCCTCCACAGATGAAGAGGACTCATCATCTTTCATTCAGGAAATGAGAGGCAATCTCTTGGCTTCAGGACTTTGTTTTTTCAAAAATAATAAGACTAATATCATTATGCCTTCTTACTGTACTTCCGTTATGTCCATTCTTCATTCATTTTATTTCTCAGCAGTAATGCCATTGAGGAATTTTACAATAAAAGCTGAGGATACTTCTGTTGAATGCATTTTATATTTATGCTATTTCACCATATCTGTTAAATTTTATTGTTAAAATCACTCATTTGTTCACATATAAACACTGAAACTTGGAGCAGGAGTAGGCTAATTATTATATGTTAAAGAACACTATTTGATCAAACCAATGCATTAGTGAGTGCATTTTTGTACATACATAAAAACTTTTTGGAAGTACACCAGAAAATCCCAGCCCAAGACACTTCATAATGTTAGTATTGAGCTTTTTCAACGTGGTGAGAAAGTGGACAGTGCAATTCGTTCTCTCCTAACAGTTGGAAAAATGAGCAGGGCTACGCTCTGGTACTTTTAGTGGTAGTGGTCACTAAAGGAATCTGAGTATTAAGGAGGATGTGATCTACGTATTGTAAAAAAATGTACTCAGTCCCTTTGGCAGTGACACAGTGAACACCCATCTGGATATCGGTGTAATTTTCATCACACAGCTTTATGGTCAGTACAGGCCTGGAATGGTAGATAGATGGAGAGGCTAAGTCATTGGTAGTTACTGGAATTTCAGTGCTTGAGGGGAGAAGCACGAAGCACTTAATGACCCTGCCTCTGGAGTCCATTCAACTAGAGTCCATTTCACTCCATCAAATGCATTTTTTGCATTAGAAAATAGCACAAGGGCAGATTCTGAAGTGAGCATATGAGCTGCAGAATGTCAGGGAACACCATAGATTGTCTAATGAGTCCTACAAAAAGAGCTGGTCTGCGTGGTCTGGATTTGGAAAGAGATGGATTGTGTACAGCATTGGAATTCTGCCATCACAGTTCACAGGGAGATGGGGTCAGAATGAAGCACAGCTTGAAAGTCCCTTAGCTTCTTAAGATGAGAAAATTATTCACCTTTCCTCGCAGCCTCAGATATACACCAATATGAGTGTAATCCTTGAATATTCCAAACTGTGGGGAAATGGCAAGGTTATTCTGGGATCAGCTTTTTATAAAATTTTGCAGAATTTAACGCTTCAACTACTTTGTGTTCACTGGGAGCATATTGAATGATGTCACTTCTCACGGTTCCAGTTTCACTGCTATCCTGGAGTGTTGACTGGGATTTTCCTCAAAGCTACTCCTGTTAGGTCAGCATAAATTCACTCTCATTTAAAAGCCCATGCCTGGATGTTGTATAGCTATTGCTGCATGTCGTATGGGCTGTTTCATTATCTGAGGAATTGTGAATGGAACTGAGCACTGTGTAATCATTCCCCTCTTTAGAATGCATAATCAAAGAAGGTTGTTGAAGAAGCAGCTGAAGATGGTTAGGCCTATGACAGTGTCGTGAGTCATTCCTTTAGCAATGCCCTGGGACTGAGATGACTGAATTCTAATAACCACAATCATCTTCCTTTTGTACCTGGTATGACTCCACTCAGTGGAGCACTTTCCCTCAATACCCATATGGGGAGCTAATTCTGGAGCAGAAGTCCTTAGTATTATATCCAGTGCATTCAGTTACTTCTTCATACCACACTGAGTGAATCAAATTTACCGCAGACCGACATCTGTGATGATGGGGTTCTCAGGAGAAGGCAACATTGATGACTTACTCAGCACTCCTGACTGACATTATTTGCAAATGCTTCAATTGTGACTTTTGCACACACGCGCTGGGATCTACTGGAAGTGAGCTAAGCTACCTCCACAATTCCTTCTGTCACTTAACTATTTGCTACAAGATCAACACTTCCAGAAATTTCTGCCATAAGTATCTCACCTCCAGCTTCTCAGCCTTATCTCCATTACAGCGCATACAAGTATCTCTGCTATTTCCTCCAATATAAAAGCACCTAGTCAGCCATAAGTTTAGACATACGTGACAAATAACTAGTCTCTCCACAAAATAAAGCTCAATTACCTTAAGTACCACCATTTCTCCTGTTAAAGAATTAGGCAAATTTAAAGAACAGATTGGAGGCCATTTGACCATCGTATCTGTACTTTTTTTTTGCCAGTGCAATCTATAACTAATTCCAAAGCCTTTTGCTCTTTCGCCCATAACCCTATATCATACAGGCTTCAAATATTTTCCCTTCAAAGGAAACAGAGAGCTAAGGTTGGTCAGGAACTGAGATAGAAAGAAACTAAGGGATTATACTTGCTCAATTTCCTCTCAAAAAAATGGCAAAGACCTTGACCTCAACTCCTACCCTGTGGCGAAAAGTGTTCTGCATTAAGCAATTTCACCTAACCGCTCCTCACTTTTTAGTAACAACTTTAAATTGATGACTCTTCACCAACCTGGGAGAAAAAAAATTCTATTCACTATCAAAACCTATCATAATTTTTAAAAATTCTATTAAATAGCTTATCTTTCTCTGTTTTTTTTGCAAATAATCTTATTGCATGTCTCTTCTAATAACTAAATTTTCACACCCCGGCATCTACTAAATCTATGCTACACATTCTCATGACTTCAATGTTCCTACAATAACAGGATGCCCAAACCATGTCCTTAATTGCTGTCTACTTGAAGTTTTGTTCAAATTGATTAATAATTCTTTATTCTTATACACTAACATCTGTTTACAAACCACAAAATGTTGTTGATTTCTTCAGACTTTTCCTCCCAGAGTCCAATCTTATCCCATAGCTATATATTTGGAACCGTGGACCTCCCGGTTCACTCAAACTCTTTCACACCCTTCTCATGAGACCGTATTTCCATTCTTCCTGATCTCTAACTATATTGCACCACAATTATCAAGATAGGCAGCTATTTGCCTGGCTATTATGCTACTCCATGTTATCCTGAAATCTATTACAGTCCTCTTTAAGGAGGAATGCAGATAGGATCTATATGCCACTTCTGTCCTATGCTCAACTTTATTACTGCCTTTATGGGTTCCACATCTTATTGGCTCTGTGGATAATGATGCATAGAGTTACCTCCAGATACCAAGATGGCAGCGCTTTCGTTTGGCCAGGGTCATTTAGACCAACTTTTCTCATTGAATATATGCGTGAACAATTACGAAGTCCTTGCAGTTTCACTGCTGAAAAGGAAGGAGGGAATTTTCAAATTGGAGCTGGGGGAATAAGAGCCCTGCAGATTAATATTCCTGCGAGTATTCAACAGTGTACTACCACGGCCATTACTTAAACTGCTGAAGTACACATATTTCGTTAATGTGGCAAATGTTAGAAAGCAATGGTGACAGCTATCAGAATCCTATGGCTGCACATCTGCCCAATAGCAGCAAATGCTTTTTGACAGCTGCTGCAAAGAAAAGACCTGAAGACCATCTGAGGATTGTGGAGGGAGGAAGTTAGAAAACAAATACATGTCCTTACTTCCTCTTCAGAGCTGACTTACTGGGACTCCCACAGATTTAGTACTCTGCAGGGGTCCCAACATTCATTCCAAAATCTAATTTCTTCAGACAATCAACTGGCCCAGACAAGAAAAATATGAGGAAGGACACTGGGAATGCCTCTTCAGTCTCCACCTTCTCACAAACGTATTAACTTTCTCTTGACTTTTGCCTTGGAAAATAAATTACCAAGGGCAAAGGTCTTTAAACTGGCTCCTTCCCATTATGATTCTATATCTCCACCATAGTCAGCATTGTATTCCTGAAATTCCGCATTTGACTGAAACATGGAAAACTGCTGGAGGTCTTGAGAGACAAATTCCTGACCTGATGATGTGTTTCGGAGATGCAATGAGTTGGGCGTCAGCACACTATGCATCAAACCACAAGCCACTGAAGACATCAGGATCAGAGAAACCCTGGACCCAGTGTCCAGTCATCTCCGAGAGCCTTGACTCGATTTGGGATAAAAGTTCACCGGATCGAGGACATTGCTTTCATTCTATCAGGCAGCACCTGCAAAAAGGGCAGCTGCAGAAGTTGTCATTTGTAAATGTTTCTGTGTGTGCCAGTATAATTAAATAAAAAAGTTCTGCTTAAAAAAAATAATTTTACAAAGCTTTGCAGGCTACTCTTCCACATTCTTTGAATGAATTAACAGCTGAGGTCGAACAGTTATGTTTTCAACACAAGAGGTATACATAGTTCATCCACCTGATTTCTCAAATTCTACAATTTCCCAAATACAATGTCTAATATAGTGTCAAATCTTTATTCCTAAAGCAGCAGGACTTGTTCAGTAACAGGATCACCAAATTCAGCACTGGAATAAATAGAGAGTTTCTGCTTTGTGGGACATTGAACTAAATTCCAGTAAAGCTAAGAAGAATTGTTGAAGAACAGAAGGGAGCAACTTTTCACCTTCATCTTGGATCAGTTCCAGAGCTTAAGGCTGAACGCTTTCTGACAAAGAACATCAGTGAATGACTATTTTGATACTGGTGACATTTGCCCTGGAGAATAATAGATGAGCAGTGAGTTCAGGAATTCAGCTGCCTTGGTCCCTACAAAATCCTGGCTTTACCTGTGAAGCAAAACTGAAATTAATTTAATTACAGATTATTTAAAACCGTAACCTTTCAAAATACTCACTTATTTTTGTCACATTCAGTTAATGTAGGGCGCACGGTTCGCAAAAGAGCTAAACTTCTCAGTAAATGCTCATGCAATTTACAGCATAACTGGGACACTCTCTTCAGTGCTGTAAGAAAGAGGGGTTTTTTGGCATCTTGCTGCATTTTAAGTGGGCCAGCTATTTTAAATTGCCCAAGTTTTAAATTGATTTCCTTCCCTATGGCAATGAATTACTCGGTGATTGATTATGGGGAGGAAGTGTTGATTATGGTATGCAAAAGGCCTTCTCAGAGTGAATGCACCAAAAACATGCAACAGACCTTATTCCCTGCAACCCCCCCACCCACCTCACCACCACCCATTTAGGGATCCTTATTAATTAAGTCCAAAGGCAATGGCCAGAATGTGAAGCCTCCCCTGGAGGTAGGTTCAGAGGTTTAAGTGGTGTGGTGGAAGGGTGCTGGCATACGATCAGACAGGACGCTGCATTCCTATCTCTCTCTCTCTCGCTCTCTCTGAATAAGTTCAGGGAAGGAAAGCTTGCAGATGGACTTCCCAACTGGGGGCCAATTGAGATCCTTAAGTAGTGTTGGTTCCAATCATTCCTTTGAACAGATGACAAGGCAGCACTGGTACAAATTTTAAAATGAGTTTCTTTAATTGAACAGACCTTAAGAAAGTTAGCATATTAGAAGTGAAAAGAAAAACCAAAGCGAACTTGGAGGCTGGCTTCTACTGCCAGCCCCTGTACTTAATTTTTAACACGATTGTAAACTGAGAACACACACTAAAATCTCAATCCTTATCTCGTTATTGTAAGTAGGCTGTCTCTGTCTAGAAAGACAAGTCTTGCAGCTGCTGTTATGAAAAACACGCTTGCCTGCTGTTATGACAAACACGCTTGCCTGCTGTTGTGTACCCTTCAGGAATGCAGTCAGTGTTCAGCTAATCTTTAGCTTCAGAGTTAAGATGTAGTCAAATTAGCAGTCAATGTTTTAAGCTTAGCAGAGTTAGTTACATAGGCAGGAATATCTTAAAATTAAGTCTTTGCATAGCAAACAGAGCTAAGCATACATAGGATCTCTCAATTAGCCACTTAAGGGCCATTCAAGAGTCTCTTCCTTCCACCACTGGCATTCAACCAGCAGTGGACCAAATCTTATTGAGTTTGTCTACAGCCTTGGTCCTCAGGAACTCTGCATCTGATCAACAGACCCAGCACTGGGAAGTGGAGGGCCTTACAGGGAGCCATCCTCTGCCTTTGGTGTTGACCACCCCCATGCCAGGTTTCAGATGTTTCAGGAGGGACAGGGAGGGAGGCAAAAGAGGTGGGGGAGTGGCACTGTTGATCAGAGATAGTGTCACAGCTGTAGAAAAGATGGATGCCATGGAGAGATTGTCTACGGAGTCTCTGTGGGTGGAGGTGCAGAACAGGAAAGGGTCAATAACTTTACTGGGTGTTTTCTACAGGCTGCTCAATAGTAACAGGGATGTTAAGAAACAAATAGGGAAACAGATCCTGGAGAGATGTAATAATAAGAGTTGTGATGGGAGACTTTAATTTCCCAAAAATCAATTGGAATCTCCCTAGGGTAAGGGGTTTAGATGGGGAACAGTTTGATAGGTGTGTTCAGAGGGTTTCCTGACACAATATGTGGATAAGCCTACAAGAGGGGAGGCTGTACTTGATTTGGTATTGGGAAATTAACCTGGACAGGTGTCAGACCTCTTAGTGGGACAGCATTTTGGGGATAGTGATCATAACTCTATCTCCTTTACATTAGCATTGGAGAGAGATAGGATCAGGCAGGCTAGGAAAGTGTTTATCTGGAGTAAGGGGAAATATGAAGCCATCAGGCAGGAAATTAGAGGCATAAATTGGAAGGAGGTTTTCTCTGAGAAATGTACAGAAGTAATGTGGCAGATTTTCAAGGAATATTTGTCTGGAGTTCTGCACGACAATGTTCCGATGAGACGGGGAAGTTTTGGTAGGTTACAGGAACCATGGTGCACGAAAACTGTAATGAATTTAGTCAAAAAGAAAAGAAAAGCTTACAAAAGGTTCAGGGAGCTAGGTAATGTTAGGGATCTAGAGGAGTATATGACTAATAGGAAGGAACTTAAGGAAATTAGGAGAGCCAGAAGGGGTCATGAGAAGGCCTTGGCAGGTAAGATTAAGGAATAGGACCTATCAAGTGTGACGGTGGGAAAGTTTGTATAAGAGTGATAGAAATAGCAGAGGTACTCAATGAGTACTTTACTTCAGTATTCACACTGGAAAAGGATCTTGGTGGTTGTAGAGCAGGCTTGCAGCAGACTGAAAAGCTTAAGTATGTTGACATTAAGAAAGAGGATGTGTTGGAGCTTCTGAAAAGCATCAAGTTAGATAAGTCACCAGGACTGGATGGGATGTACCCCAGGTTACTGTGGGAGGCAAGGGAAGAGACTGCAGAGCCTCTGGCGATGATCTTTGCGTCATCAATGGAGACGGGAGAGGTTCCACAGAATTGGAGGTTTGTGGATGTGGTTCCTTTATTCAAGAAAGGGAGAAGAGATAGCCCAGGAAATTATCGACCAGTGAGTCTAACCTCAGTGGTTGGTAAGTTGATGGAGAAGATCCTGAGAGGCAGGATTTATGAACATTTGGAGAGGTATAGTATGTCCAAAAATAGCATGGCTTTGTCGAGGGCATATCATGCCTTACGAGCCTGGTTGAATTTTTTGAACATTGACAAAGGAAAAGCAGTAGATGTAGTTTATATGGGTTTCAGCAAGGCATTCGATAAGGTCTCCCATGCAAGGCTTATTGAGAAATTGAGGGGCCATGGGATCCAAGGGGACATTGCTTTGTGGATCCAGAACTGGCTTGCCCACAGAAGGCAAAAAATGGTTGTAGATGGGTCTTTTTCTGCACGGAGGTCAGTCACCAGTGGAGTGCCCCAGAGATCTGTCCTGGGACCCTTGCTCTTTGTGATTTTTATAAATGACTGAATGAGGAAGTGGTGGGATGGGTTGGTGAGTTTGCTGATGACATAAAGGTTGGAGGTGTTGTGGATAGTGTGGAGGGATGTCACGAGACATAGATAGGAATGAAGACAAGACGGAGAAGTGGCAGATGGACTTCAACCCCGCTAAGTGTGTAGTGATTCATTTTGGCAGGTCAAGTAGGATGACGGAATGTAATATTAAGGGTAAGACTCTTGACAGTGTGGAAGGTCAGAAGGATCTTGGGGTTAGGTTCATAGGATGCTCAAATCAACTTCGCAGGTAGCGGATGTGGTTAAGAAGGCATATGGTGTACTGGCCTTCATCAATCGAGGAATTGAGTTTAGGAGTCAGGAGATAATACTGCAGCTGTATAAGATTCTGGTCAGACCCCACTTGGAGTACTGTGCTCAGTTCTGATCGCCTCATTACATGAAGGATGTGGAAACCATAGAAAGGTTGCAGAGGAGATTTACAAGGATGTTGCCTGGATTAGCTGGCATGCCTTATGAGGATAGGTCAAGAGTGCTAGTTCTTTTCTCCTTAGAGAGACGAAGGATGAGAGGTGACCTGATAGAGGTGTATAAGATATTGAGAGGTATAGATAGAGTGGATTCTCAGAGGCTTTTTCCCAGGGCTGAAATGGCTGCCACAAGAGGACACAGGTTTAGGGTGCTGGGGAGTAGGTACAGAGGAGATGTTAGGGGTAAGTTTTTCACTCAGAGGGTGGCAGGTGCATGGAATTGGCTGCTGGCGGTGGTGGTGGAGACGGATTCGAAAGGGTCTTTTAAGAGACTTTTGGATAAGTACATGGGACTTAGTAAGATAGATATAAGTATGCCTAGTAGGTAGGGACATGTTTGGCGCAACTGGTGGGCTGAAGAGCCTGTTTGTGCTGTAGTTTTTCTATGTTCTATTCCCTCCTCCCTATTCCCTCCCCATCCATTGAGCTACCTGCTTGTTGCTCCTACCTGAAACATTTGACATAATGTGTGTTCAACTGCATTCATTTGGGATCAACTGTGCTCAAAAGCAGTCATTTAGCTATTATTTAACACCAATTGCACTCAAAACCAATCATTGAGCTATCACTTAACAATTCCTGTGTGATAACTGATATCAATGTCCTCAATTGCCCCCCAAATCATGGTGCTTAAACATTTGCGATGAGCAACTTCACTTAAGCACTCAGACATGGAAAATATCGTAAGAGTTTATTTTTTAAATTTCTGAATTTTAATAGCTTTAAACATCATCAAAGCTAACATTGAAAAAACAGACTTTGCTTTGATTAGGAACTTTTATGTTTTTAAATCACACTGTTCCCACCCACTCCCTCCCTCCCAACCCCTGAACTGCAGTAATTCTCTCCCTCTCCCTCCCTCCCCCCAGAGTAACTGTCTCCCTATATCCCCTCACCTAATCGTCTCCCCTTACATTCCTGCTGCTGAGCAATTTTCTTCGACAAACCTCCCAAATCCCACCCCAACCCAGAGAAATCTTTCTCCAATCCCTGAAACTTACAGAAGTCAAACCTTTCAAGTAGGGTGAGGCAATAAAGCAGTATTTATTTGTATGACCAAAAGAGGTTAAATGGACGTTAGATATTCACGAAAATCATGATTCCCACGACTGCAGGGGTTCTTTTCCTCCCTCCCTCACATCTACTCATCTCTTGCTCCACTCCTGACCCCCGCCTTAACCTTCTTCCATCCCAAAAGTCCTGGAAAATTCAGTCACAGAGGCAACCAGCAGCTATATGTTTCAGACAAAGAACTCAAATTTCCATGAGTCTGTGCATCTTCTGCACAAAGTGCTTCCCTAATTACTGCTCTCCAGTCTCCAAAATGCATTGCTCATTCCAGCATGTGCCATAATACTAGGGCCGCTCTGAAAATTAAAACAAAATGTTGGCACTGTTACATTATGTTTTAATTTAAAGCTATACACCTTTCACCCACCTCTCTCAATACCACTCTTGCTCCATGAAATCATTTTCCCATAAGACGTAGGAGCAGAATTAGGCCATTTTGCCCATCAAGTCTGCTCTGCCATTTAATGAGATTATGACTGATCTGAAACGGTAAACCTCAACTCCACTTTCCAGCCTTATCCCCCGGGTGCTTTTACTGTTTAAAAATGTCTATCTCAGCTTAACATACTTAACGACCCAGCCTCTACAGCCCTGTGCAGTAAAGAATTTCACAGATTCACTACCTCTGTCTCAAATGAGCAACCCCTTATTGTGAGATTTTGCCCTCCAGTCCTGGAGTCTCCCACTAGGGGAAACAACATCTCAGCAGCTACCCTGTCGAGCCCCAAGAATTGTATATGTCTCAATAAGGTCACCTCTCATTCATCTAAACTCCAGTGAGTACAAGCCCAACCTACTCAACCTTACCTGAGAAAATTTCTTAATACCTAGTGAACCTTCGCTGGACTACCCCCAGTGCCAGTAAATTTTCCCGTAGATAAGCAGATTAAAACAGTTCGCAGTAATTAAGGCGGCCAATTCCTTCTTGGCTTTTATGGTATCATTCTGCTATTGGGCCAGTTGTCTTGTGTCCCAGGTTGATTGATACCTGGCACTGTTTTGCTTATATTTGCAATATTGGAGCTTTGTGCAAGTGTACAAGGTTCCCCTCTTTGATCTTCTCTCCGGCAGCCTGAAAGGCACATACAGCACCACACTCCACCACCCCCTTTACATTCTACCCTGCCCCCCAAACCCAGTCCTCCCCAGACCCCAGCTGCATTGATTTCCACTGGGGTACAGGCCCCACATACACTGACTGTTATTGGGGTATGAATCCTAGGTGCATTGACTCCCATTGGTGCATGGACTCCCATTGGTGCATGGACTATACAGACACTAACTTTCAATGATGTACACGGATTCCACCTACATTGACTGTCACCATGGCATGGTTTCCACACACACCAACTCTCATATAGGGAAGGATTCCACAGCCACTGGTGTAATGGATCCCTGCAAGAGGAACAGCATGACAGGAGACCAAAGCAGGTAGGGGTGTGGGGTTAGGATAGGAGGTGTTGTGCATACTGCAGGTCTAAGTCAGCAGCAAAGTGACAGTTGGGGGAGTGGGGAAAAAGGAGTGGGAGTTCTCCATGAATGTGAGGAGTGCGGGTTCTCCATGCCTTTGATTTCTTTTCATGTCAATGATAGCAACTGCATGCTGCTGCATGAAAAACTCATTGCAAATCACACTGTTTGATGTCAAATGATCGCTGATTGGTTTTGAGTACATTGAGCACATTTGAACACAAAACTGTCAAAATGTTCTTGGGCTGTAATTGCCTGTAGCATCTACAGCACATATTGCAGTCATTTCTATACCGATTTGACAAATAGGCCCCTGATTTGTACATGCAATAAGGTGCATGCCTGGTCACTGACTGAGTGAGCATTCCAGCCCAGAACGAGTGTGCATGTATTTGGAGCAATCCAACTTCAAAGCCATTGCATTGGAAAATTTATCTGTAAATCCTCAATGATCCTATTTCATGTTATTTCTGTAATGTTATCCAGTCCAATATCTTCTCCTGAGCACTCCTTTCTTCCAACTCAAGCTTCCTATGAATATGCCTTCCTATTACCTCACTAGTGACAGAAGAGCTGTCAACTGATTTGTTCCTATTCTATGCAAATTCCGCACAAAATTTCCTCTTAAACATAGAACATAGAACATTACAGCGCAGAACAGGCCCTTCGGCCCACGATGTTGCGCCGACCAGTTTTTTTAAAAAAAACACTGACCCACTAATCTAAACCAATCCCTTTTCGTCCATAAACCTATCTATAGATCTCTTAAACGCCCCCAAACTAGGCGCATTTACAACCGCAGCAGGCAGGGCATTCCAATCCCTCACCACCCTCTGGGTAAAGAACCTACCCCTGACATCCGTCCTATAACTACCACCCCTTAATTTAAAGCCATGCCCCCTCGTGCTAGCATTCTCCATCCGAGGAAAAAGGCTATCACTATCCACCCTATCTAAACCTCTAATCATCTTATATGTTTCAATAAGATCCCCTCTTAGCCTCCTTCTTTCCAGCGAAAACAACCCCAAGTCCCTCAGTCTCTCCTCATATGACCTCCCCTCCATACCAGGCAACATCCTGGTAAACCTCCTCTGCACCCTCTCCAAAGCCTCAACGTCCTTCCTGTAATGTGGGGACCAGAACTGCACACAGTACTCCACGTGCGGCCGCACCAGAGTAGTGTACAGTTGCAACATGACGCTGCGACTCCTAAATTCAATCCCCCTACCATCTTGAAAAACTTTTTTTAAAAATCTCACTCTTTTCCCATGCTTTTACAACTCCAAAACCCTGCCTCTTTGGCTGACACACCTTTGTCAGGTGCCTTGAGATCCCCTCCCTGTTAAAGGTGTTACACTGGTACAAGTTGCAATAATCAACAACTACTACACTGGAATTTTTCCATCAATTTTAATTCTCCTAGTAAAAATGTAACAACAAGAATGCATATTAGCAAACTGTGCAGAAGAAATATAATATTTACAGCGATTTGTTTTAACTTGATAGCAGTGTGTACTCCAAAAAAATCTTATGGGGTTTGTACCATAGCAACAGAAGGTCAAAGATCTTGTGGTACAAACCAAGAATATCACAAACAAATTTATTTGGCTGGTAATCAAATGCACTTAAAACATTTTGTTGAACATAAGAAATAGGAGCAGGAGTAGGCCATCTAGCCCCTCGAGCCTGCCCCGCCATTCAATAAGATCATGGCTGATCTGAAGTGGATCAGTTCCACTTTCCCACTTTCTCCCCATAACCCTTAATTCCCTTGCCTACCAAAAACCTACCTACCCGTGACTTAAATATATTTAGCGAGGTAGCCTCCACCACATCAACGGGCAGAGAATTCCTGTGATTCACCACCCTTGAGTGAAGAAGTTCCTCCTCAACTCCATTCTAAACTGCCCCCCACCCCCTCCTTATCTTGAGACTGTGTCCTCTAGTCCTGTTGTCCTTTCTGAGCGGGAAGAATCTCTCTACCTCCACCCTATCCATCCCTTTCATTATCTTATACATCTCTATAAGATCCCCCCTCATCCTTCTAAACTCTAACGAGTACAGACCCAGTCTATATAGTCTCTCTTCATAGTCCAACCCCCTCATCTAGTGAAGCCTAGTGAACCTCCTCTGCACTCCCTCCAAGGCCAAAATATCCTTGCGCAAGTGCGGCGACCAAAACTGCACACAGTACTCCAGCTGCGGCCTCACCAGTGCCCTGTACAGCCGCAGCAAGACCTCCCTGCTTTTATACTCTATTCCACTCGCTATAAAGGCCAGCATCCCATTCGCCTTCTTGATCACCTGCTGCACCTGCAGACTGGGTTTTTGCAACTCATGCACAAGGAGCCCCAGGTCCCTCTGCACCGTAGCATGCTGCAGCTTTTCACCCTTTAAATAGTAATCCCTCCTACTATTGTTCCTGCCAAAGTGGATAACCTCACACTTGCTAACATTGTATTCCATCTGCCAGGTCTTCGTCCACTTGCTTAGCCTATCTAGATCCCTCTGCAGACTTTCCACACCCTCCACACAATTTGCTTTTCCACTCATCTTTGTGTCACCAGCAAATTTCGACACCCTACACTCAGCCCCCTCCTCCAGATCATCAATATAAATGGTAAATAGCTGAGGCCCCAGCACCGATCCCTACGGCACTCCACTAGTTACCAACCGCCAATCAGAATAGCAACCATTGATACCAACTCTCTGCCTCCTATTAGACAACCAATCCTCTATCCACGCTAACACCTTACCCCCAACTCCATGCTCCCTAACTTCTGAAGCAACCTTTTGTGCGGCACCTTATCAAACGCCTTCTGAAAATCGAGAAACACCACATCCACCGGATCCCCTCTGCCTACCGCACTAGTCACATCCTCATAGAATTCCAATAAATTTGTCAAACACGACTTCCCCTTAACGAATCCATGCTGCGTCCACTCTATCAAACAATTCTTCTCTAGGTGCCTCGCTATTTCTTCTTTGATGACGGATTCCAGCATTTTTCCAACAACAGACGTTAAACTAACCGGTCTATAATTCCCTGCCTTTTGCCTGCTACCTTTTTTTAAACAGCAGCGTAACATTAGCCGTTTTCCAATCTTCTGGCACTTCCCTGGAATTCAGCGAAGTTTGGTAAATAATCACTAAGGCGTCTACTATCACCTCTGCCATTTCCTTCAGGTTGGATCTAACAAACTGTGATAACCAGAAGCAAAAGAAAAACAGTTCAGACCAGTTTTCTTATTTCCCCGTTTTACTGGTTTTCCATTTTAAGGTTTACTAGACCAGTTCAGATCAGTATTTTTATTTCCATAGTTTGCTGTGTTTTTTTTCTGGGTATGAACAAAACAGAGCAAGGGTACCTCTGTAACAAGATCTTGAATGTATTTGTGAATATTTTGTCTGTTCAGAAAAACTGTAAGCAGTTTCTTTTGAAACACATTTACTTAACAGTAAACTAAAAGCTTTTCTATTGTTCTTATGCGTGTTAATCACAGAGGAATTCTTGTATCATTATGTTTTTGCATATAGTTTTTAGTTTGGGCATCACTGGCCAGGCCAATATTTTTAATGCTCATCCTTAATTACTCCTGAGGTGGTGGTGAACTGTGACAGTCCATGTGGTGCAGATATAGTCACAGTGCTGCTTTGGGAGGGAGTTCCAAGATTTTGACTTAGCAACAGTGAAGGAATAACAATGAGGTTCTAAGTCAGGATGGTGTTTGACTTGAAGGGGAACTTACAGGTGATGGTGTTGCCAAGTACCTACAACCCTTGTCCATGCTTATATTTCCCAAATACACATGGTTCATTGAAATTGCAGGGTTTACAACAGTAGCCTAAACAGTATTAACTTGCATTTGATGGGAATGATACAAGGTGCAGTATATTCAGGCTGTGGAAGCCATTTACTATGAACCACTTCAATACAACTCATCATGTTAGGTATGCTTGCTTCATCCGAATCAATAAAAACGCCAATTTTGATTCTGCTCATATGCTATTTAAGCACTGAGCCACTTGTTGGTGGATATGGTAAATCCCTTTGTACAATATTAGGTCACAGTTAAGATAACTAAATCACAGAATGTGATAACAATAGTGAGTCACCCACTCTCAAGATTGATTTGGAGATCATTAACAAACCAATGGCACAAAGGTTATACAACGTGATTGCCTATTACCTGCCTCGAATGGATTAGAGGCTAGCAGAGATTAAATGAAAGGAATCAGGCTTCTTTATCATTAAATTGTATAAGAGTTGTCAATGGTACAAAAACAAATTATAAACTCATACAAGCTGTGTTGCTTTAATGAGTATCATCTGAAACAGGCTTTTCACAAGAAAATGGTTTCCTTACAAAGTTTATAGAGCTTATTGAAACAATTATTGTGGATACACAGAGAGGAGAGTGACCCAATGATGACTAAAGGGCCAAAATACTTGAAGTCAGGATGATGTAGAGGGAACTAACAGGTAATAATATTCCAATAATGTTACTATTTTTATGTTAAGGAATAAAATCCAACATTTAGTTACAAGAAAAATATTTTTATTGCTATTTCTTATTTTCAAATTGGATTTTTCAACAGCACAAAGACTATTAAAATGGCTGAATCTCTGGTTTGTGAATAATCATTCTTGAATCATCGGAACAAAAGAATTCACTTCTGAGTTTTGGGAACGTCACACCTTGTTATGTCTAAGAGGCTTCTAACAAACCACCCGGGAATGCACAGCTCGCTTCAAAGGAAGATAACAGAAGGCGATTTGCATTTGACAAACCATGCTTGCTAGCAGAGTCTGTCACCGGGATTCTCTGGTCTCCCCTTGGTGGGTTTCTTGGCAGCAAGTGGCAGCGGCTGTTAGTTGGTGGCAGGATCTTCTGGTCCTTCCACAGTCAACGGGATTTCCCATTGATTCCACCCCAAGCCAGGAATCACGCAGTGAAGCTGCACCATCAGCAGAAAGAGAAGGTCTCGCTTCTGCAAAGAGCCAGAAGATCACATCCTTTGCGTCTACAAAGGCAATGACTTCTCAAACACTGCACTCTCAACGAAAAGCACCTCTTTCGACCCATAATGGCTGACATGTTATCAGCCTGGAATATAAAGCCAACTTCCAGATAATGATAAACATTCTTTGTTGAAGACATTGTGGAGAGTTAAGATCACTTGACCTAACTCTGGCTTGCTGGACAAATTAATATTGCCTTCAGACTTGCAGCTCAAGAATCGACTGTTTAAAATCTGACGAGCAGACTATATTAAAGAAAGCCCTGGCCAGGCTGGACAACTGGCCCAAATGTAGCCTGACTTTGCTCGAAAGTTTGTACTATCACCTACAAAACAGATTAATCTCTGAATGCATATTTCATCTTGTGATGAAAAACATCACTGGATTTGCAATACCAGCTTGATTCTGGACTCTGGAGCTGAAGTGCACCAAAATTTAATTGCTCTGTCGTCTAAGCGCTGTTTAAACATTTTAATAACCATCTCTTTGCTGTATTTTTGTGGAGGGAAAATTTGAACACCCTACTTTTTGCATTTGTTTGAATGTATGCAATCAACTAACCTTCTGAGTTAATCCTACCTCAGTTTTGCTGTGGGATTATTAGTAGAAAATGTATCATACACAAACCGAGGGGGTTGGGAAATACGCCACTGCTCCCTAAAAAAATCTTTAAAACACCTTATACTTATGGAGGGTCAGTGAGATTAACAAACAATGCTGTTTGAACTGATAATCAACCCACCCACAATCGTCCCCACTCGCTTGTCCTGAACACTGAAAAAGATCAATGGTATAAGTTACTGCCAAATTAGACTTAGCAAGTCACTATAGGATATCTTGTAGGTAGCCTGTACTGCTGCCTAATTGCACCAATGATTGAAAGAATGGATATTGAGTACAATGGTGGGGCACCTGGATGATGCCAAACTTCTTTAAAGTTGTTGCAGTTACATCCATTCAGGAGAATGAAAAATAGGCCATTGCATTTCTTGCTGCTGGAGAAGCACTGAGGGGTTATGAGGTGAGATGTTAAGTGTAGAGTTTTGTTTCTGCGCACCCTTACAGCCATGACACTGATATAACTAATTTACTGACTCCAAGATGTCAATGATGGAGATCAAAGATAGTCATGCTAATAGAGGATAGGGGAGGCCATTCAGTCTTTTCTTATTGAAGTTGGATATTATGGGAGACAGTTATGGGCTGACACTTAACAGTGAGAATGCTACCTGCCAATTATCAGCTGAGATCTGGACATTGTTCAGTTCCTGCTGTAAGCTGGCATTGGGATGCTTCATCAATGAATGAGTTGTGAACTGAGCTGAACATTGTGACAATGTCAGCAAACAGTCCTATTCCTGACCATATGACAAAGGGATGGTCATTAATGAAGCTGCTGAAGATGGCTGGGCAAAGAACACTGCCCTATGGCACTTTGTCAGCTATGTCCTAAGGCTGAAATGGTCGACATTTGAAAAATACACATGTTCCTGCATGCTATTTATGGTGTTAGAATCTCTATGGAGACTGATAATTTTTTAAAAAGAAATTCAAACTTCCAATTATTAGCTAAAAGAATGATACAAGATATCATGTTCTAAAACTTTTACTAATACGAATGAGGAAAACACTATTGCTTTCTTTTTATAGGCAACTTACAATTTGAACTGCAGGAAGTAGAACATTTCCCTTGAAAACTTATCACTCATCAAACTCTCCATAGAATTACAGTCCTTTTAGCAAACAGTCCACACTTACTTCCAGCTTCCAGTGGGTTATCTCATCCCCATTTAACCAATAAGAAACTTTGAGTGACTATCCTAGGCACTTCCTTCAGATTTTGGAGTTTTTTTAAATTCACCACGATCAGCAAAACCTGTTTCTGGGATGCTTGTGTCCCCTAGCCATACAAGGATGAATCTCACAGAATTCTTAGATGACTGCAGGATGCGTTTCCTTAACTCGAAATTATCACTCTTCCACATCGGGCTATGGTAGCTTGTAAAGTCAAGCAATCTCATCTCTCTGTTGACCACACAGAATTGCAGTCTGTTTACAATTCATTGATTGTAGGTAAGCCCATGACCTGATCTCAAAAAAAATGGTTTTCTCTGCTCTCTTCCCATGGCAATGTAAAACACATTAACCATGTGTCTAGATAGAAGTTATAATTGGCTATCTTTTATCCCAATTCCCTTTCATCTTGAAAGTATATGGAGAGCTTACAGCATAAATGTTTACAACCCAGTGCCTTGAACATCTTGTTGGGACTTTGGGAGATTTGGAGTTTACTCATTGCAAACCAAAAAAAGATTGTTGTCATTGTCTCCAGGCATAAATTAATTAGAAGGATTAAAGTCACTTCTAACTACCGGATACTGCACTATTGAACAATCTCCCCTTTGCAGTCAGAGATGACCAGAATCAGAAATGATGTCAGGTGCTTGCTCAGCACATTTCAAGCTTGCACAAAACCATTTTGGAGTCCATTTAGATCACTTTTTTTGAATCATCAAAGAAGTTGTCATTAAAAGATCAAAAGGAATTTGCAGAGCTCAGAATGGATTATACACTGAAGCTGAAGTTTACAAAGGTGCCTCTGGGCATATTTTGGTTGCTTGCAGAATATCTATCTTAGATTGCATTACAGCAGTACTGTTACTGTTGACCACAACCTACTTATGACAATTGACATTCCCAATACCGGCTTATGCGAGAAAACAAGAAGAGGGGAGCGCTTGCAAGTGGAGCAAACCCTGCGAGTTTCCCTGTCATCCATTCCTCCCCAGATCAAGAGAGTCTGCTCAGAGAGGTAGGCTCAGGAGTCAGGGTAATAATAGTGACAGAGTTTAGTTTCCTTGAGGTTCAAGGTATCATGCAGACATTTATGTGCCTCCCAATAATCTGATGGGATACTTAAATAGGTGCTGTTATTCCATCAAAGCACAAATGCCCAAATCTTCACCAGAAAAATTATACACTTCCCAAGGTGTTGGACCATTTTACTTTCTGAAGTAAACAGCCCTGATTGACATCGCTTTAAAGCAGAGAAAGAGGAAGAGCTGAACGCCCGGTTCCCCAGCTCCCACCCCCAATCAGTCTGATGAAAGATCTATCCAATCTACATCAATCCACAAATAACTGTAGTGAAAAATACAATGAGGCATATAATAGAACTCTCACAGAGTAGGCAGTTAGACTTGCGAAATAATGCTCCAGATGTTCAAAGTGATCAAGGCATAAGGGAGCATAGCAACCACAAGCAGATGACCAATCATTAGAGGCAGGGAAGATTCAGTTCTCTAGTTATTCCAGTGAACTCCGCAACTGCCTGATTGGCAGTAATAAATTGTCCCTAAATCAGTTTCCCTCAATCTGGATGGCCATAAAACGATAGACAAGGGTCGTGGGTGGAGAGGGGGACTGGTGGTGTTGAGATGGTGGCACGAGCTCGTTGGGCCGAAGGGCCTGTTTCCCGGGCTGTTTTTGTTCTTTGTTAACTGGTCACCATTACTAACCAATGGGTTTATTTTCAAGTCACTAAATATTTAGTCTAGCAGTTCTCATCTTGAGTCATGAAGACCCTGATGTGTTTCCATTATGTAATCCATTAGGACAATCTGCAAACACTCTTTGAACTGTGATTTATAACCCTGAACTACTTTGCAAAAGAAATGCTCCCTCCACAGCTGAATTCACGAGCTTTCCATCAAGAAATATATTTTAAGCTATTTGCAAAGTGATGCAGTCTTTAATAAAGATGTATCATCACTGGTTGATTATTTTGCCTTTCAAATCTATGTAGAGTGTATTACATAAAATTGCCTGCTTACAGGTCTCATTCTTATTTTGCTAGTGGGCTACAAATGTCTTGAAGAAAAAGCATACAAAAAGCTTGATACCAAAAATGTAATAATTAGGTTCAGATATTCAAATTATATCTACTGTCCTCCATTTCTTTATGTTTTAGAACTGAAACCATACTCCATGGCCCTTTGATAGGATGCCAGATTTGTCTAGATTGCAAGTTAACCACAAGTATAGCTGCAGCTTTCAGGAAGAAAGCAGCATTAGGAATTGGCATAAATGACTCCCTTGGGTATTTAGCTCCACTCCATACAGTACATTGATACAGAAAAGCAGTCACAGCTAATGCTTTCTTCAGTGTGTCTTGGTTTGAGATGCCAACCCAGTTGCAGCATCAGGAAGTCAAAAAACATATACAATGGGAAGTTTTTATTGCAATCTTTTCACCATATATTTAAAAAGATGGACAATTTAGAGAATTAATGCACAATAATGAATGGGGCAACATTCAACTGGGAGAAAAAAATGGGCAAGAAAGTTGTCAAGGCCTATTTTCAAACGCTGAAGTCATGATTTCCGCTCAACCCATGCTCAGTTGTAAACATCTCCTCATTCAAATTATTGCAGCACTGGCTCACATGAGGCCTGAGTTGCCGGCTGCATGAATGCTCAGCAAGGGGTCAAGCACTGTGCACTGATGTCACAAGGTGCAAATGACCTGTTTCTCTTAAAGTCAGTCCGCTCCTCTTAAAGGGGAGCTGCACTCAGTGGAAGGAGTTGCTGCTGGCTGCTCGTACTGATATTGGGGTTTCAAGTAGGGCGTGCACATGTAGGATACCAAGGAAAAAGAGCTTCTCTGGTTACATGTGTACATCTGGAAGCCTTCTGATGGAGGTTGACAGGGGGAAAGAGGTTCCCAAGAAGCTTTGAGGGTTAATGGAAATAGGTGACCACAACTGGTTCCTGGAGGACCAACAGCAAGAAGTTCAATGACCTTACATGGGTAGTCAAGGTAAGTGAATGCATTTCCACATGACATCTCACAGCCGCAGCATCAACAATTTCACCAACTTTCCAACAGCAAAGCAGCTCAAGATCACCTCACCTGAAAGCTGGATAATTAACTACTTTTTAGCACCATGTTGAGAAGAGGTGGGAGAGCAATCGCTGTCCATCTTGAAGCTGAATACACGTTCAGCTTCAAGAGCTCAACATGTACATGGCAACCAAATGCACTCAGTGAACCTGAGGCCTAAGTTTGGAATAAGTGTGTAAAATCAGTCACTATGGCTATCAGTTGTCATAATCTGGCCAAATGGGAAGTGGCCGGCACAAGCATGAGTGTGTGCTCTATCCCATATGGCTATTGCCAATTTGAAAGCCCACCAACACCTCTGCTTTCTCAGGAGACTGAGAGAATTCATCATGTCCACTATGACTGTCACCAATTTTTACAGATGAACTGTAGAAGGCATCCTTTCTGGATCTATCACAGCTTGATATGGCTCCTGTTCTGACCATTATGTGGAGAAAAACTGCAGCAGGCGACGGTGCAGAGGGACCTCGGGGTCCTTGTGCATGAGTCGCAAAAACCCAGCTTGCAGGTGCAGCAGGTGGTCAGGAAGGCGAATGGGATGCTGGCCTTCATAGCGAGGGAGATTGAATATAAAAGTAGGGAGGTCTTGCTGCGGCTATATAGGGCATTAGTAAGGCCGCAGCTGGAGTACTGTGTGCAGTTTTGGGCGCCGTACTTACGCAAGGATATTTTGGCCTTGGAGGGAGTGCAGAGGAGGTTTACTAGGCTGATGCCGGAGTTGAGGGGGTTGAGCTATGAGGAGAGGCTGAATAAACTAGGCTTGTACTGTTAGAGTTTAGAAAAATGAGGGGAGATCTCATTGAGACGTATAAGATGATGAATGGGATGGATAGGATAGAGGTGGAGAGACTCTTTCCGCTCAGAAAGGACAGGAGGACTAGGAGGCACAGCCTCAAAATAAAGGGGGGGGCGGTTTAGAACAGAGTTGAGGAGGAACTTCTTCACTCAAAGGGTGGTGAATCTCTGCCCGTTGAAGTGGTGGAGGCTACCTCGCTAAATGTTTTTGAGACGCGGGTTGATGGGTTTTTGATAAGAGAGGGGATTAAGGGTTATGGGGAGAGGGCGGGAATGTGGAGCTGAGCCACAACAGATCAGCCATGATCTTATTGAATGGCGGGGCAGGCTCGAGGGGCCAGATGGTCTACTCCTGCTCCTATTTCTTATGTTCTTATGACTGCAAGAAACTACAGAGGGTTTCCCAGTCCATGTGAGCTGCGATGGAAGCCGCTGGAAATACTCACACCCACTTAAAGGGCCTCCAGGTTCTGCAGCATGGTCACCAATAGCATCATGGGACCTAATTTCTTGACTCATGAGTCTCAGAACTCAACTTTTCTCAAATTTCAAGAGTGCAATACTGCAATTTAGATGGTAAGAGCAGGGACATTTATTATATATAAGCCATTAGCACATGTTTTCTGAACTGTTGAATCTGTACATGGGCAATACCCTGTAGGTCTCTGGAAAAACAGCTCCAAAAATATCTGAATAGTTCTGCAAAACTTTTGCTAAAAATAAAATACATTATTGCTCATTGTGCAATCTTTCTTTCACACAATAGGACTAGTAATAGATGGTAAAGATGATAGGCCAAACATAATTGCAGTTAACATGACAAGCACATTACAAGAAAAAAGCTCCAAAAATATTCAAATAATTTTCTACAAAATTGCTGGAAAAATAACAGATTATTGTCCGTTGTGTAATATTCTTTTCATACTTTAAAATAATTTGTGACAGATAGGAAGAATAATTGCAGTTCATATAACAAATGCACAGTATTTTCAATGGAGTAACAAAAATTTCACACAGTTTGCATCAACATTTTTAAAGAAACGAAATCCCCTCTAAAATTTCAAGCTTTGATACTGGATTGCCACACCATTTGTCACATGTTGGGATAAATTCTTCATGACAACCCATCCCAAAAAGATTGACTAATTAAAAGGGTACCGGCTTTCCTCGAGAGGTGTTTAATCTCAACTCTTTTTTCATTCTTCTGCCAGACCTGCTAGCACTTGTTATAGTGCCTGTCCAAGGTTTCAATTTCCAACTCCCACTCAAGGCTCACCAATGCCTTTACTTTCTCAGGAGTCTAAGGGAATTTGGCATATCCGGCACAACTTCCACCAATTTTTACAGATGCACCACAGAAAGCATCCTTTCTGGATGTAGCACAGCTTGGTATGGGTCCTGCTCCAACCAAGACTGCAAGAAACTACAGAGGGTTGTGAACATCGTCCAGTCCATCATGTAAACCAGCCTCCCATCCGTTAACTCCATCTACACTTCCGTTGTCTCAGAGAGGCAACCAGCATAATCAAGGATCGTACGCACCCTGGACATATGCTTTTCCACCGTCTTCGATCAGGAAAAAGATACAGAAGTCTGAGGTCATGTACCAACTGACTCAAGAATAGCTTCTTCCCTGCTGCCTTCAGACCTTTGAATGGACCTACCAAATATTAAGCTGATCTTTCTCTACACCCTACCTATCACTATAGCAGTATATTCTGCACCCTTCCCTCTCCTTCTCCCCCATGTACTCTATGAATGGTATGTTCTGTCTGTATAGCGTGCAAGCCACAATACTTTTCAATGTATCCCAATGCATGTGACAATAATAAATCAAAGCAAATCAACTGAACAGATCCCCCAGCTCCACCACACAGGTCCTCAATCATTTTATCTAAAGAGATTTTCTATCGGAATTCTGACAGGTTTAGGTACATGGCATTGCAATGCATTAGAAATCACATTCTACCACTATTATGCCAGTGGAACAGAACTGTAGATGTTGACCGCTCTTTGTTTAGGATCTAAACAAATGAAAGTTTTTCACTTTCAGTACAGTATCTTGGCTGAGCAAATGTATACTTTTAAAATTCACCTTATTTAACACACGAAGGTTAAATGATGAATAAAACTTCAAATGTATTCCATTTAAAAAGTTAAGGACACTGGTTTAAAAACATTCTCAAATTAAAAATTCATGAGTTAGAATCAAATCGTGTGATAACAGTACCATCTGCACTCTTCCAGTTACTACAATAACAAAGGTATTAATTTATCGAAAATATATTAGAGATAGAATAACCCACAAATTTCAGATTTTTATGCTAGATGTTCCTCAGGTTCACCAATACCAATCGTTTTTCTTTAAGTCAATCTTACATACCTTTACATTCATGTAAAGCTTCTCTTGCCTGATATTAAGCAAAATGATAGCATGACTGAAGGATTATAACATAGAATACTTACTCTGTAAAATGCCTATAGAAATGTAAGAGCTATTACCCTTTTGAACATTATAACATGAAAATAGAATGAATAAGCACTCTGCACAGATGAAGAACAGCTTCAGATCAATCGCTGATTTATTTATAAAAGTATACGAATGTACACTATTCAGTGTAACTTTCCAAACACAGAAGGCCACTGACTCTATCTTCATGCTTTCCAGGCTAAGCTGGCTCAGATGCACAGTACAAATAGCTTTTTCTTCTGCCTGTAAAATCCTAGTTCTGTGGCTGAGCGAGAGATTGACCCGTGTGTCCCTGTGTACTGAACATTAATGCAGTCAGTTGAGATTTCCATCCAGTGAAGGCTTCATATTGAGGCCTTCCCTTCAAATCACAGCAAGGGAATACACTCCTCAATTAATATTAAGAGCCATTCTGGCATCATTAATTGTAAGACCATAAGATACAGGAGCAGAATTAGGCCATTCGGCCCATCAAGTCTGCTCTGTCATTCAATTCTGGCTGATAGGTTTCAAAATCCCATTCTCCCACTTTTCTCCCCGTAATCGTTGTTCCCTTTACAAATCAAAAACCTATCTATCTCTATCTTAAATACACTTAATGACCTTCCCTCCACAGACTTCTGTGGCAATGAAGGAAAGACAGTATGGATTTGTTAAGGGCAAATCAGGTTTAAAATAACAGCTGGAGTTTTTAATGGGGTAACAAAAGGACAATGCTGTTGATGTGATGCACATGGATTTCAAAAAATAGTATGCGATTCACAATTAACAGAATTGTGAGCAAAATTAGAGTTTGTAGAATAAAGGGGACACAAATTTCAAGTGACAGGAGACAGAATAATAGTGAATGGTGCTTTTCAGACTGGAGAGAGGTTTTTGTGGACTTGCCCAGTTGTCAGTGTTAGGACTTCTGGTCTTCCTGAGGTGCATTAATTAACTAGACGTTGCTTTACAGGGAAAAATTTGTAGATGGTACAAAACTTGGAAATATTATAAATCACAAGGCTGTTACTGAAGAATTTCAAAAGGACATAGACAAGTTGGTGGAATGGTTGGCAAGTAGCAGATGAAATTTAATGCAGAGAAGTGTGAAGTGATTCATTTTGGCAGGAGGACTGCCATAAGGTAATGTAAAAGTAAAGGGTACAATTCTAGAGGGACCTGGATATATTTGTATGTAAATCATTAAAAGTGACAGGTTGAGAGAACAGTTAATAATACATACGTCATCCTAGGCCTTATCAACAAAAGCATAGAATACAAAGGCAAGGAAATTATGGGGGGTAATTTTTGGCCTCTCCATGGCATGTTTCTCACAGTAGGAGGTAGTGCACTGTTCGCCAGCAGGCGCATCTTCTGGTTCCACTGCTGTCAATGGGCTTTCCATTGATTGCACCTCACCGCTGGGAAACCTGCAGCAGGGAAATGCTGCCAACGGCTCCAGAAGATCCCAGCACTTTAAATAGCTGAAAAATTCAAGCCTATGTTAAACTTGTATTAAACAATGGTTCAGCCTCACCAGGAAAGGTGAGCACTGCTTGGGCAGAAAGGAAAATACAAAGGTGCTTCAAAATGGAGCTGCCGTAAAAGGTTCACATAAAATTTCAAGAATAAAAAGTGATGAGATCTGTCAACTTATCAGAGCAAAGGAAAAATCCCCCTGGACAAATCATCTGGATTGTCATTGTGGTCTTTCCAATAGGCATCTCTGTAGCTGGGGCCTTGCAACTCTGGCTCGGATCACATGCAGACCTGCCACTGGGAGGTCACCACTATGGTGCTGGAGTTCTTCACTCACTGGGAACATTTCCCACTTCTATCATGAGATTCCTGATTAATCATTATTGGCAACTTGCCACTGCTGATGGATAGTGCCTGCCACTGTTCACCCATCTTTGGTAAGATGGCCAGGAGGTAGGAGTAAGTCTGCTTTGCACAATCTGAATCTCCAGGTTCTCTCCTTGAAACCCTCTTCTGCAGGACTGGAAAAATTCTGCTCTTGTTTTCTTTTAAGTTTGTTTTACTTTCTGACCTTGGCTACTGATTATAATTTTTGTCCTCTCAATAGCTTTGTTAACCGAAAACTGATAATAAGGTTAATAGTGGATTATAAAGCCTGAATGATAGGTTGTTGTAGCAAGCACAAGTGCATGACTGTACCCTCAGGCTTAACTTAATGACCCCAGAGATGGTCTCATCTACTCGCAGGTAAGAGGGTGGTTAAACCACCATGACCATTTACGTGAGCCTCAATAAGATTAGATGCCCATCAGGCAATTAAGTGCCTGCCACTGGGTTCATCTGCTTTTAAAGATGAAGAGCACACCACAAAGAGCTGCCAACCAGCTTGAGGGCTAGCAGCTCTTGTCCCAATAGTACCACCAGCAGCAAAGTTGGAACTGCAGGAACAGCAGCCACAAAGGAAGCCCAGAAGAGAGGTGTGTGGGATAGGCTCATCAGGGTTGATCCAGCAGGACCCAGCAAGTGTAGCTGGTGGAGATCGGTTTGGGGCTCTTTCAGCAGTGGTGACCCTTTGCTACCATTGGTTCCCACCATGGGATATAGGCTGCCCAATCAGAATAACGCCCCCCCCCCCCCCCGACATCTCCCCTCACACCCCCCTGCCCCACAGCCTCCACCCCAAACTTATTCCGCCCCCTGGGTGCAATGCACAGCATGTGCTCAGGGGTTTTAAAAAAAGTAAAAATTATAACTGCACAGAATCCATTAATTATTAATCCAATAATATTTAAAATACATTTGATATTTAAATAACAAACTGTCCAATTATGCTTACTAAAGTACTTGCAAAACTATTACTTGAGAAGGGCTATGACATAAACAAAACCATCCTACTAAATACATTCGCTACACACTATATTCATCAATAATATTATTAAAAAACAGTTGATTCTTGTATGATTTTGTGTGGTTTGTTTGCAAAAACATGAAATAGTGATGTAGCTTTCTGTATATTTAAAATGATGTTATAATTGGTTTGGTATTGTGTTGAAGTGGGCCTGCAGCTCTACACTATAGATTTGATTAAGGTTTTGTAATAGTTTATTTTATAAGTTTACATTCTAGATTTTTTGATTACTCGGGCATTAGCTGAGCTACATCGGGATAGAAAACCTCAGCACCAACTGCCAGCCTGGGCTGTATTAGATGATCTCAGCCGGAAATGTGCTAGTGATTCAATGATTAATCTTAGCTGTCTGAGTTAGGAGTGGGGAAAAAAAAAATCAACTTGAATTTCCATTCCCAGGTTTTATATGGACATTGACAGGCTCAATTCGAATATCTCCCAAATAGGTTCGTGCCTCCAAAAAAGGTCTCACACAAAGGTCATACAATGCTGTCACCAGGAGCAAAATGATATGCGTGCACACATGCACATATATATGAGGAAATTGTACTCAATATCACCTTGCTAACTGACTAAGCATACTCACGCTGATGAAGTATGTACAGCAGGCAGATCATCATGTTAAACAGCGTACAACGTTGATTTGATACCAGCATGACCATGACGGAACCCCACATCGCCCTATTATCCTCACACAGCTGAACTGTATTAAGCAGAATGCCCACCAGCACTACTCAAAGGAGTAATCAACTACTTGCAAGTCAGTTAAGAAGCACCAGTGGCATAGTGGTATTATTGTATGTAGCAGTGGAATTTGAATTAACTACAATAAATTAAACAATCTGGAATTAAAAGTCTAAAAGATAATCAAGGAACCATTGGTGATTGCAGTAAAAACCAATCCGGATCAATAATGTCCTTTTGGAAAGGAAATCTGCTGTCCTGAACTAGTCTGGTCTACACGTAACTCCAGACTCGCAGCAATGTGTTTTTTAACTCTTAAATGTCCTCTGAATTCACCTAACAAGCCGCTCAGTTGTATCAAACTGCAAAAAGATCTCAAAGGAATGAAACAGTAGGGACTACCTGGCATTGAACAGGCACCAGCAAACTCAGCACTCTCAATTCTACAAAGTCCTCCTTACTAATTTCTGGAGGCTTGTGCCAAAATTGAGAGAGCTGTCTCACACTCATGGAAACATGTCTTACAGAAATAACCCAGAGACCTACATCACTATCCTTGGGCATGTCCTGTCCCACCAAACACAAAGCTGAGGTTGCTGTGGGAGTCTACGACATCGACTCCAGGCCTTATGAAGTCTCATGGCATCAGGTCAAACATGGGCAAGAAAGCCTCCTGCTGATTATCATATACTGTCCTCCCACAGCTGATGAATCAGCATTCCTCTAAGTTGCTCACCACTTGAAGGGAGGATCAAGGGTGGCAAAGGCACAGAATATGTTCTGGATGGGGTACTTCAATACCAATCACCAAGACTGAATTGGCTGGGTGCTAAAGGAAATAGCTGCTAGACCAGGTCTACGGCAGGTAGTAAGGGAAACAAGTGGAAAAATATACTCAACCTCATCCTCACCAACCTGTCCGCTAAAGAGGCATTGTCTATGAAAGTGTCAATATGAATGACCACCGTACAATCCTCGTGGGAACAAAGTCCATCTTCACATGGAAGATATCCTCCATCACGTTGTCACTACCCTGGGATAAATACCACAGAATAAACTTCGAGCAACTCAAGACTGGGCAACCATGAGACACTTAGGGCCATTAACAGCAGCAGAACTGTACTCAACCACAACCTGCAACTTCATGGTCGAGTATATCCTCTATTCTATCATTACCACCAAGTCAGGACAACAACCCTGGTTCAAAGAAAAATGCAGGAGGACATGCCAGGCACACCTAAAAATGAGGTGTAAATTTGGTGAAGCTACAATACGTACTACTTGCATTCCAATAAGCATTAACAAGAAGTGACAGGCAGAGCTAAGCAATCCCACAACCAATGAGTCAGATCTAAGAGCTGTCGCCCTGCCACATGCAGCCATAAATGGTGGTATATAAATTTCAAAAGCCCATGAAAGGCAATTTAGCAGATCCAGAATTTCTTTTTGCTAACTTCAAGATTTCTGCGCAAAGCATTTGCTCCAAGATGTGTAAACATTGGTAAGCATTTTCCCTAGGAATTGAGCATAATGGTGGGGGGTGAAGATGCACTAAAGTCGTAAGGTTAAGGAAATAAGAGTAGGGGTTGGCCATTTGGCCTTCTGGGTCTCCTCCACCATTCAAAGTGAACATGCCTGCTCTGATTGCAGCTTTAACTACATTTCACTGGCATAACCCCCAACCCCCACCCCGCCGATATCCTCCATAACCTTTAACTCCCCAGTAAATCACAGATCTGTATAACTCAGCCTTGACTATACATATGTCCTGCCTCCACAGCTGAGATAATAATTTCCAAAGGTTCATAATCTACCGAGGGAAGAAATCCTTCCTCAACTCCGTCTTAAATGGAAGACCCCTAATTTTTAAGCCATGCTCCCGAGCTCTAGATTCTTCTATGGGGAGAATCATCCTCTCAGCATTTACCACGTCAAGCTCCCTCAGAATCATATTTGTTTCAATAAGATCAGCTCTCAGTATTCTGTACTCCAATGGGTATAGGCCCAACTTGTTCAGCCTTTCCTTATAATACAATCCTCTCATCCCAGTAACCAACTGAATGAGCCTTCTCTATACTGCCACTAATGCAAATATATCCCTTCTTGAGCGAGTAGACAAAACTGCACACAGTACTCTCGATGCAGTCTCATCAATGTCCTGTACAACTGTAGCAAAACTTCTCTATTTTAATGCTCCAACCCACATGCAGGGGTAATATTCTATTTGCCTTCCCAGTTACCTATTTGCTAACTTTTCATGATTCATGTACGAGGACACCCAGATCCCTCAGTACTGCAGCATTCTGTGGTCTAACTCAATTTAAATAATGTTCTGCTTTTCTATTCATCCTCCCAAAGTGGACAACCTCACATTACACTTTCCTGTGTCAAATTTCTGCCCATGCACTTAACTTATCTATACGTCTTTGTAGACTCTGTGTCCTCCTCACAACTTGCGCTTCCACCTATCTTCATATCAACAAATTTCACTGCAATATACTTGGTCGCTCTGAGTTTTTAACGTTGATTTTGAATACCTGAGGCCCCAACACTCCTTCCAGTGGTAGCTCACCAGTTACAAGATTGCCAACCTGAAAATTACCCATTTCTCCCAACTCTATTTTCTGTTAGTCAGACCTTCCTCTCTCCATGTTAATATACAACCCCCCAATACCATAGGCTCTTGTCCTCTTGTATGTTGCTAGAGGAGGGAGGAAGAGGGGGGGAGAGAAAACTCAAAGCAGGAAGCCATAAATGCCCAAGGTATTCAAGGACCAATTTTTGTTCCAAAATATCCATGACAACTCCTCTGAGATGTGTTTCATTGAGGAGGCTATCATTGCCAAATGCTGCAGCTACAACTGCAACAAGGCAAGGTTCTCATTGGTTGTAAAGGTGACCATGACCTTGAACATATGTTGACTCCTTTGAGGCCAGTGCTGTTGATATTAATTTCTCACAGTTTGCAAATAATAATTGCTTAAGGAAAATCTTCCAGCCAAAGGAAAATAATTTTATTTCATGGCCTCTTGTTAGAAAGAGGCTGGTGGAGCAAGCAAGCATATTTGCAAGAATTTCAGATTTCCCTAGGGTGCAGGTCGTTGACAGAATGCACATTCCTTTACACGTACTTCATATTAGCCCTACTATGTACCAGAACCAAATTCTACAGCTTCAAAGTGCAGGTAGCATCTTAGCATAGACAGTGCTTCATGTAGATCAATGCTGATAACTTGGCAGTAGTGATGATTCACTTTTGCTGGGGCAGTCAATTTTGATGTGGGTATGCTGGCGTTGGACTGGCGTAAACACAGTAAAAAGTCTGACAACACCAGGTTTTAGTCCAACCGATTTATTTGATAATAGCCTCACAAGCTTTCGGGGTTAGCCCCTTCATTCACCTGACGAAGGGGCTAACCCCGAAAGCTTGTGAGTCTATTATCAAATAAATCGGTTGGACTAAAACCTGGTGTTGTCAGACTTCCTACTGCAGTCAATTTTGCCAGCTGCATTTCAGCCAACATGGATAAAGAAAGGATGGCTATTAGACAAAAAGGGCTATCTGTTGATTACACCGTTCACAATTTAACTTTGCAATTCATATACAATATATGAGGGGGCATAGATCAGCTAGATAGTCAATATATTTTCCCAAAGGTAGGGGACATGGATTTAAAATGAGAGGGGAGAGATACAAAAGGGTCCAGAGGGGCAATTTTTTCACACAGAGGATGTCGAGTGTCTGGAACAAGCTGTCAAAGGTAATAGTAGAGGTGGTTACAATTTTGTCTTTTAAGAAGCATTTAGACAGTTACATGGGTAAGATGAGTATATTGGGACTAGCTTAGGGGCTTAAAAAAAAGGTAGCATGGACAAGTTGGGCCAAAGGGCCTGTTTCCATGCTGTAAACCTCTATGACTCTATGACAAGTGCAGAGGATACATACAACAAGGGCTATGCTGATATAGCAGACTATGGCTTGCAACACAAACTCCATTGCCTGGACCGCTTTGGAGGAGTTCTGTCGTACTTGGCTCAGAACGTCTTATGAATCATGATGACATTATTCAATGGTGCACGACCTTGTCATTATGAAGGAATAGATGCTGCCACCAGCTAAACAGCAAAATGCTTAGAAGCAGAAGAACTGGATCAAAAGCCTGGAACTCGCTTCCTATTGTGGATTTTTTTAAAATACCATATTGAGCACAATAGTTTAAGAAAGTGGCTCATTATTACCTTTCCAAGGGTGATTCCATGTTGGACAATGAACGGTGGCCCTGTGGATGATGCCCTCATTCCATGAATGAATAAAATAAACGAGCGGAGAAAGTGAAGGAGGAAGAGGGAAATGAAAGAGAGTAGACAAAAAAAGTAGGGTGAGGAAGTGAGAAGGTGCCTTTTTGCCTTTGGTTAAGAATCAATTCAAATGTAGTACCAGTAACTGCAACCCTGATTCTTCATTCACCAATAGTCTCACATCCTTAACTTCCACCTGTTAAAACAAAATCCAATCACATTGCCTTCTGACCACAATGCAAAACTTAGGCTTCCGAATTCCTTAAGCATTTTATACAATCATCGGCCTTCTTCTGCAGCTTGGCCCCCATCAAAGACCTCATCTGAGTCCTCTGCAGCAGGCCTTGTGTAATCTCACTCTCTGGAAGCTAGCATCTATACTTTATTTGCCCCTGCCTTGGCTGCTGCACACAAGCTGATCCCAAGAGTGCGAGACCAAGTGATGATGTGTCTTCTTCATCGCGAGCTTATTCTCCTTCTTCCACTGCCTGAACAAGCTGCTCCTTCCCATGGCTAGTCATTGCTGGTTGTTGCACAGCAAGCCATTTCCAATAATTAGCAGCCACAATGTGCATTCCTTTTAAGGGGTGCAGGCTAATTTTAAACAGTGCTGGCAAGTAATGAGATGAGAACTCCAGCAGGTGCATGCAGACACTGAACAACATGGTCAGCACTGATTGGGAGCAGCAATTATCACGTAATGAGCAAGAAATATAAAGTTGGTATGCTGCCTGCTTTATACGAAAGGATAACCATGCACCATGATGCCCGTATTCATTTTCAAGGGCTATCCAATCTAACCACCAGTGTCTTCAAAAGAGAAGACAAAAACAAAAATTGTCTATAAAAATGTTACATCTGAGGAAGATTTTCCAAAGCACCATTTGCTTACCTAGAATGTATGACTGAAGATGGAACGCAAATAATAAAATTAATATCTTTGTATCTTTACCCAGAAAACTAGCAGATAAAAATCAGATCTCTTGTGGTCTAAGAGGACCGTGTATTTTATTAGTCTCTAATCCCCAACAGCCCAGCAGGATGCAACACCAAGATCCATTCCTGTTTTTGCTAATACTTGCATTTTGGTGCCATCAAATTTAAACCAGAATATTTACTTGCACATATTTCTGGGTAGTGGAAAGTACACACGCAACTCGAAAATGAATTATTCTGTCTGATTTCAGATGAGATTTTTCAAGTAATTAAGCATAATGCTTATCAGGCCATTGTCTGGGTAAACTGATGGAATTAACAGCACAGAACCATGCATCTTAAAACATTTTTTCCTCAGACAAATCGCAAATAAAGGTAACAATATGTTGAAAGTTATCCTTTAACCAACTGCAATCTTCATAGTGAAAGCTTGCATCCTGAGAAAGAGTACTTTTTTGTGCATTAGTTGGTGCACACACAGCATTCAAGCAATGTCAATCATAAGAAATAACAAAAATAGGGGCTGGAAACTCATCCAAGGGCATTTTTGGGCCTGAAATTGATGGAGTGCACCAGAAGCAGGTGGCCCAACATGCTCCCGAAATAATAAGCATATTAACAGTGATTTGCAAATGCCAATCGGGTGCCCAGAGGCTGCTCATTGGTTTAATAAGGCCAAGGTTTCTGCGGCTACCTTCTGTGGCAGTATTATCCTGTTTTCCCTGGCTATACATTATGGCGAGTTTAAGTATTGCTGGATATGCTGTGTTATGATCCAAAAAAGCTCAGTGGAGTAGATCTGCTCCATTCAGCACCAACAACATTTTTTCTAAGCAAAGTCTCTAAATAGACAGAGTCAAAGTGTCGAAGATGCCCGAATATTATCCAATCTAGTACAAAGTTGTATACTAAGTGCCCTTGAAGCAATGGACTTGTCCTGAAATTGGCTCTTTCTGCCACTGTTTACCATCTGAAAATTAGACACAGGGACCAATCCCCTCCCCTCTCAAGAATTTCACTCTACTCAGCATTAGATCAGGCTGACTAGATGGAATTTTACTGTGGTATAAACAGACAATTTCAAATTGTCTAAAGCATGTTCCTTGAAATCCAGTTTAGTAAGTGTGACTCAGGCTGATACCCAAATCAATCAGGCATGCTCCATATAACAGTGAAAAATATGCACACAAATAGTGACTTTTTATAACACAGTTAGGGACTGAAACACAGAAATCATCCATGTAGCTGAAAATTAATTAATAAAAAATACCTACCATCACACATTCTAATTGGCAGCACCTTTAAACACACATCAATGATGGATATGTAATATATACAAATTGGATATGCAAGTTACAACAACAGTTTTAGAGAACATATTTCAATTGGAACATGTTCATCAGTTTAGAAATTATTTTGGAATTTATTTCTACTCAACTTTTTTTTAACCGCCATTGAATAGGTAATTCATATTAAGTGATATGGGATGACTCAAAATTGTTTTTTCAATTCCTTTTTTTAAATTCATAACGACCTATCTCTGTTGAATTGGTTCTTCATACAGTAGTAATATTCAGATGAAGGAAAATTATGGCAATTCTAGTAGTGAAACCAGCATTACTTTTTCAAAACTCATTTATGGGATGTGGGCATTGACTGGGGCAGCATTTATTGCGCATCCCTAATTGCCCTTGAAGGGGCAGTTAAGGGTCAGCCACATTGTCATGGACCTGGAGTCACATTTAAGTTAGACCAGGTAAGGACAGCAGGCTTCCTTCCATAAGGACATAAATGAACCAAATGGGTCTTTAAGACAATGGTTCAAGGTTTGTACTCAATTCACATTTCACCATCTGCCATGGTGGGATTCAAACCTAGGGTTCCCAGAGCATTATCTTGGGTCTCGGGATTGGCATTCCAGCAACATGCCATTACACTATTGCCTTCCCTCTTATGATTTTGAAAACTAGAATTCAGGAAAACTTGACTCAAACCATATTCAAAACAGATTAAACTATGGTTTTTGCTTGTGGTTTGACATCTGTCATTTTTCATATCTGCTTTATTATCTCATTAGTGATTTCATCTGTTGAAACCTCTCTGTTTGGTTTTAATATCCTAAAATGTCCCATTATTTTTAAGTACACTGCCTGCTCTAATTAGGCGTAAGTAATTCATTTTTTGTTTATGTCCACCAATGCTCACAAATTCTAATGAATTGCTGGCATGGTATAATCTATTTGAGTTAATGAGCTTAATTTTCCTTTTGCCTTATTTCCTACATGTTTCTCCGATAGTACCATTAGAAGCATTACTTCACTGACGAACTGCGACATCAATGATGAACAAAAGAGAGCCAACTTTGTGAGTTTGTTACTGGCAAGGGATCTTGTCCACCTACCATACACATCAGGAAATTGCAACTACATTACCCATAACTTTCCACTTATTTGTTTTAATGAGTGGGATATTGTGTACAACAAACCTGTTAAGTCAGAAGTCGAGGCTGGTGACAGAATCTTAGAAATTTACTCCTAAGCGAGTCAGGTTATTTCTAATTATTTTTAAAATTAGTTAAAAATTCCTCTTCTAGTTTACTTATCGATGGCTTCATATGGAAATGTTTTATATTACCTCAATTTGTGTGTGGTTGGGCAGGTATATTTCGTACGTTTGCAAGGCTAAGGAGAAACACTTCGCGATCTGATCATTCGTGGCACAGTTTCTCTTCAACGAACTTTATGTTTTAATAGTTAAGGATTAAAGTTTCCACTCATTTGCACCAGTAATATTAACACAAACTGAGCAGATGGACCAAAACTCTGCAAAGGAACAGGGGATTTTTAACATGAATGAATTACAACCAAATTCTTTGCAGTTTCCATAATTTCCTATCCTGGTTCAAAATTCAATCATCTGGTTCAAGCTACACCCATAAAACCAGCTAATTTGTAGATCAAACTGTGAGATTCTGCTGTGTGCACTGCTTCTAATTGTACTCACTTATAACGCTCACAGGCATGAGTAGACATGCAAAAGTTTTCCACATCAAGAAATATTTAATTTACCAATAGCTGACTAGTGCACATTATTATCATTATGAAGCGGTCCAGTATTGGTTGTTGATTCATTTTCAGTGATTTAAAATCAGGTTACGCACAGGTGGAGGATGGGATGACTTTATTAAAAGTGCTTAATTGTGAAGTTATATCCATTTTCAGCTGCATTAAAAAATTGCACCAAGCTACCACTTGTAAGTACATTAAGCAAAGAATTATGTCCTATTTTGTTGCCTAATAAAGATTCTACATTTGCGGCTTTGGGAATAAATTTGAGCAGACTGAATATGGACTGATTGATAAATTACATTAGGTTCGAGATTTTGATAACCCTGCTCATCAGATCTTGGTATCGTTCAGTTTTGCAATGCCATTTTTAGGGAAATTGGAGCCATACAATGCGAGTATTGAGGACTGGCTACAACATGCTGAGAGAATGCAGTACTTCTTTCGCGGTAACAAAATAGAAGGAGATAAGTATAATAATTCCTGGAGTTGGTTGTAAAGGAACAGTGTTTTAATTGCACAAAGTAAAATAAACAAAAAACACAAGCCTGTAGTGAACATAACAGGTTCCAACTGAGACTAAAAGATAATGGATTCACTCAGGGTCCTGCTTTAGACAGAGCTTGGCATATGAGCTTGACCTAGCTGATTAATTACCAATCCTCAGGGAACTCATACTGAACAAGTCCTATAGGGAGGTTAATTAGTGATCCTCCATGCAAGTCATGGGGATTATCACACATTGAACAAAGTTAGCAGTTGCAAATTCAAGTCAATGGAAAGGACCATTGAGCTGATTGTATACCAGGTGTCCAATCAGCTCCTGCCCATTTTTTGCACCTGTCAAAGTAGAATGTTAACACCACCATCTTTCCAAGTACATACGCACTCTTCAGATCAGCTGCAAACCTCCAATAGTTCTTCAAATTATTTAAAGGTATTACAGAATTGTTACTTCTGAACTTTGCAAATCAATCTCAATCCAGATGGCTTTTTCTGTCCAACTTCCTAGGCACAAATTCATATCTGCTCAGACACTCATTCCTCTAGCTCCTTAGCTCAAAAGAACACAAAGTATCAAATACAAATAATGCTTGCAAAAGACATTCAAAATTCTAATATACATCTGGCCATAGTAGCAATATTAATCATATTCCCAATTAATTAAGACTGTTGAGGTTTTTCTGAATTTGAAGAGTTGCCAAGTATAAAGGATTACATTTGATCTCCACAGCCTGGACAATAAAGGTCATCCAGGTGAGGGAAAGATCTGAAGAATCCAAAAGGCCTATTAGCAAATTTGCTCAGGTTTTCTTCCAATAATAAAATGGAAAATGTTCAGTTCCCATCATGCAAATCTCACAATTTATATCCTTTTAGCAAAGGCAAAGCTTAATGCCTAAAGATCAAAACCTACTCCACAATTTCCCTGGTTATATATGTGTGATGTCATAGCCCATTAAGGGATGTTTCCCTGAGTTATATGACCCACTGGTACAATTGCGAGCTGAGTTGGAAACTCACTCAGATTTGCCTGGGCTTGTTCCAGGAGTAGGAGATTTGGACCTGTGGAGTTAAGACCTTGTTTGCTTGCTCTGTAATGTGTATAGCTATTCTGTTAATAAACCTTTGTCAGTTCACTTACCGGAGTTTGGGTCTTACCTCACTACACTAAAGTATGTTTAACGAATAGCATTCACATTAGATCAAATGATAACTAAATGCTCTCCTCAATGCAAGCTCCCGAAACAACCCTCTTATTTATTCTCTTCATGTTTGCAATGTAAACAAGACCCCATTAAGTCTTATTGCTTAATAACCTCTTACAGAATTTACATAATTAGGCACATAAAATAGATAATAACATAATTGCATTACATGTACTGCAGTGGATTATTCATTTCCACATTATTTTAATTTATATAAGATTTTATAAATGATGATAAACAGAATAATTAACCTTTTCATATCATTCAACATACATGCAAATACCAGTAATTTTATGGTTAAACAAGTTCTTAGTGTAAAAGGCCATGCACCAGGTATACATTAAAAATCATGGATTTGCCTTATAATTTGCATTAATAACTGAAACAATCATTTACATAATTGCCATATATACTTCAGGTTACAATGCGCAATTCTTACATCAAACCACCACTTCATCTTTTTAACAATCCAAAGTCTACTTCAGAGTTAGATAAGTACAACAGAGGCGATCGCTCTTAAGCACGTGGGCAGAAAGCATTTCCAGAGTTGAACACAGAGAAATATTGGGTGGAAAAAATTGTATGGCAGTAATGATGCCTTCCTAATTTCTAGTCCATTTAAATTAATGAACAGGAAAAAATAGCAATGTACCATGCCAGATTTATTTCTATGCATCAACTAAGCACTCCTTCAGGCTCAAACACATCCAAAGAAAATCTGCCCTATTATCTTATTCATTATTGTATCCAAAACAAAAGCTGCGCAAACCTGTGAAAATAATGAAACACAATACTGATTACAAATATATAATGTACACATTTAGATGGAAAACAATATTTAAGATTATTGCTAACATGTTACTCTACTGATGTCATTTTGATTTGTTGCCAGCCTATTTTATAAAATCATAATGGTCAATAAATTATTTTATTGGAGTCATTAATTTTAAAATTTTGATCAGGTGCATATACATGTGATTGGTAATCACTGTTACAGGACCAGTTGGTGGTCTATTTAACATTACTGATAGTGCTAACAATGCTCCTTTGAAGTATCACTTACCATTGTTTAAATTTCTCGCACCAAATTGAGCAACACTTCTGATATCACAAATTGCAGGTTGACCACACTTTTGTTTACCCGAATCTCTCTGGTGACAATAAATCTTCTTGAGGAAAGGAGCGCTCGGATAACTGGAGGATATTGCTAAATTAAATTGAAGAAAATGCAAAGGTTAGATAAATGATGACATTTAAGAAAATAATAGCACAACATACCTGAGTTTCAGTGCGCTAGCGTTACACTGTTAAAGATTTGCAGAGACAATTCTTCTGAGCCAGTTTTTTTTTTAAATAAAAAGTTCCAATCAATGTCTGCAACTGACGGAATATATGAATTTTCTGACTTGCACTATTATGATGAAAATTATAAGAGGAGTGAGGGAGCAACCTTTCATGTTTAATGAAACTGATACTATACAAAGTTATTATGTATTTGGAAAGTTTCAATATCGTTCCTGGCAGCCACCGACCCACAATACAAAACAGCCACTGGCAAATGAATTCGGAAAACCACAGAATGGCAAATGCAGAAAAATAATCTTACATAGGTGCACTCAAGCTTGGGCCTAAGGTATATTATTGAGACAAGAAAAGCTTCACTTTTCACCTGAACATACTGTATGTATACCCACAATGCACCCATTTTTGGGGAAAAATAAAGAGCATTGGATGGACAAATTTCAGGTTACAATCGCTTAAACATGATTTCAAAAGTGCACTGGCTGCGAAATTAAAAACCACATCTATGTATGCAAGATGCTTGTCTTAAACAGAAATCCAACTTGAACTTGGTCACTAACTGGAGAAGTTATGTCTCACACAAACTTCATAGCTTTTCAGTTTCTATCACTTCCAGCCAACTGGATTGTTCGATTGAGACATCAACACACAAGTAACTTATATAGACAGAGACACACACGCACACACACACACACACATATATGAAAAACACATTATGGTGGGTCAGGCATACATTATCTCATAACAATGTATTTATGTCATTGTTACAAGTCTAGGGTCTTGCCTTGGTTATTCTCTGACCCAATTTCAACTTTTCAAATTGTGTGGGTTAACTAATACTCTCCGCTATTTAACTGTACAAATAGCATAATGCAGAAGTATAACAATGCTATCCATCCCCTTGTGATCTTAGCCATACGTTCACTAAGTCACGTGCATCCCCATCATCATTTCAAAAGATGAATGGAGATAAGAGATGGTGAGATAAAGAAAGGCTGTAAAATATTTGGCTGATTAATTTTGCAGCAAATAAACAAATGGAACAACAGGTATGGCCAATCTCATTAGAACTCAAAGAAAAGAACTAGTAGTATTAAGATGTCACAGATAAATGAAGTGCTTAGAAACTAATTGAATTGGCATTAATGGACACCAATATGCACATTTATAGAAGACCCTGCCAGCTTGGGGCAGAAGTTCTGTTCATCTGCTCAAAAGAACAGGTTAACATTAGGATACAGCAGGAAGATAGTGGATTGCGGCCCTCGTGTTAATTGCCACCCTGTTCTTCAGTTTCTTTTAGGCAAGTGGGGTTAAAACTGTTTCAGCATTCTAAGTGTGGATGGTGGAGAACTGGATAGTGTTCATGTAGTGCCTAATTTTTAAAAAGGGGGGTACAAAACTGATTCAGGCAACTACATGCCACTTAACTCAATAAGTGGCAAGGAAATTATCAGATGCCTAAATAAAGAAAAAAAAAACACTTACCTAAAAGAAAGAGAAAATACAGCAAAGATTTGAAAGGAACAATCTTACTTGGCTAACTTCAAAGAATTATTTGCCATGTTGGCTGAATTCAATGGCTGGTACTGCAGCCCAGTCCATTGATCAAGGAACTCATATTGGTGGAGGGAAGCATGCAGTGCTGATGAAAGAGGATATCCCAGAGGATAAAGAAACAGTTTGATTAGAGCTCTGATACATGCTCGGTGTAGTAAATATTGGCAACCAACTAGTGGGAAAGATATAGAGGAGTAAACTTGCAAGGAAATTTCAAAGAGGTGCAAAAATTATAGAGTAGTTGTAATGGGGAATTTAATCACCTGAATATGGACTGTGACAGTATTAGTGTAAACGGCAGAGAGAATCAACAGTTCTTCAACTACATCCAAGGAGAAAGGAAGTACTGTTAGACTTGGTTCTAGGAATGAGCTGGGCCATACAGATCAAGTGTAAGTAGGAGGACATTTTGGGGACAGTGAACATTGTTTCAAAGTTTGGTTTGGTCGTGGGAAAGGACAAAGTACAATAATTAATGGGGGAAAGCCAACTTAAAATGGGGTAAGAAAAGAACTGGGTCAAATAAAGTGGACTTGAAGGCTGGCAAAATGATGGTTGGGCAATGGGCTACCTTCAAAGAAGAGATAGTTTAAGTACAAGTCAAGGTTACGTTCCCTTGAAAGAAGAATATAGGACAAATCAATCCAGAGCTCTCTAGATGGTAAAAGGGACAGAAATTAAGATAATGAAGAAAAAGCTTGCTTATGACATACAGAGAATACAATTGAGAACTAAGCTGAATATAGAAGATTCAGAGGGGAGGTAAAAATGTAAAGAAGGAGTAGGAAAAAAGACAGCTAGCATGAAAAGGAAACCCAAAACCTTCTATAGGTCTGTAAATAGCAGAAGAGTGGAAAAAGGAGGAATAAGGACAGCTGGGGACCATAAAAGAGATAATGCCTGCAGGTAGAAGGAGGGCATGGCTGAGGTATTAAATGAATGCTTTCTAGCTGTCTTTACCAAGGAAGAAGAGGCTACCCAAGAAATAGAGAAAGAAGAAGTAATTCATAAGGCAGAATGGTCAAAATTGATAAAGGGGAGATATTGGATAGGATGTCTGTACTTGATAATAGGATCCGATGAGATGCATACAAGGAAAAATGAGGAAGTGAGTGAAACCTGGGGAGGCACTGGCCATAATTTTCCTATCGTCCTTGGATTTCAAAGGTGCTGCCAGAAAACTAGAGAATTGCAAACTTTGCATCCTTGTCCAACAAAGGATGTAAAGATAAGTCTAGGAACTCAAGACCAGTCAGTTCAACTTCGCTGGTAGAGAAACCTCTAGGAACAATAATTTGGGGTAAGTAGTAACATGGATAAATGTGCATTATTTAAGGAATGTCAGCATGGATTTCTTAAGGGAAATTTGAAATTACCTTTTTGAAGCTTTTTGAAGTGATGAGAGGGTGATTCTGTTGATACGGTGAACATGGACTTCCAGAAGTTGTTCGATACAGTGCCACACAACAGACATGTGAGCAAAGTTCAAGCTCATAGAATAAAAAGGTCAGTAGCAACATTGGATACGTAACTAGCTGAATAGCAGGAGAAAGAGTAGTGGTTAACGGGTGTTTTTCAGACTAGAGGAAAGTTTATAGTGCTGTTCCTGAGGAGTCAGTGTTGAATCCCTTGTTTTTCCTGATATATGTGGATATAGATGGAATTTCCTTTTTAACAGCACTGTGGGAGTACCTACACCTCGGGAACTGCATCAGTTCAAGAAGGCAACTCACCACCACCTTCTGAAGTTCTGATCACAAACGTGAAAGCTTTGGAGAGAGTGCAAAGAAGATTCGCCAGGAAGTTGTCTGATTGCGAGGCTATGAGGAGAGGTGAATAAACTCGGACTGTTTTCACTGGAAAGACGGAGGCTTAAGAGAGATCTGATGGAGGTCTACAAAATTATGAGAGGCTTAGACAGGGTGGATAGTCAGAAGCTTTTTCCAAGGGTGGAAGTATCAATTACAAGGGAGCAGAGGTTCAAGGTAGGAGGGGAAAAGTTTAAGGGAAGTATGCATGGTAAATTTTTCATACAGAGAGTGGTAGGTGCCTAGAACATGCTGCGAGAGAAGGTGGTGCACGCAGGCATATTAGCAACATTTAAGAGTCATCTGGATGGGTACATGAATAGGCAGGGCACAGAGGGATATGAACTGAGTACGGGCAGAAGGTTTTTTTTTCAGTTTAGTTATGGCATCATGATCAGAACAGGTTTGGAGGGCCTGTTCCTGCACTGCACTTTATTCTTCTCAAGGGCAACAGCGACACTCACATTCCATAAATAAAAAGAAATTAATGTGCTAGGCTTTAGTTTACAGGACACAATTTCAAAATTTTTCAGATGATACAAAACTTGGAAACATTGTGAACTATAAAGATGATAGTGTAGAACTTCAAAAGGACATAGACAAGTTGGTGAAATGGGCAGAAAAGTGAGGTTAAGTGCTGAGAAATGTGAATAGATTCATTTTGGTAGGAATAATATGGAGACATAATATGAAATAATGAGCAAAACTCTAAAGGGAGCTCAGGAGCATGTAGGTGTATACATGGTTAAACACTGAAGGTGATACATCAGGTTGAACATGCAGTCAGTACAACATAAAGCATTCTGGGCTTTATTAATAGAGGCATCAGGTAAGAAGGTTACATTGAACTTGTATGAGACACTCATTCAGCCACAGCTGGAGTACTAATTCTCGTTCTGGGCACTGTATTTTAGGAAGGATGTAAAAGCTTTGAAATAGTGCAGAAATGATTGACAAGAATGGTTCCAGAGATAAGGATCTTCAGTTATGAAATCAGATTGGAGAAATTAGGACCATTTTCCCTGGGGGGAAAAAAGAAAGTTGAGGAGATATTTGATAGAGGTATTCAAAATCACCAGGAGCCTGGACAGACCAGATAGAGAGAAATTATTCACACTCATGAAAGGATTGATGACAGAAGGGGCACAGATTTAAAGTAATTGGCAAAAGAAGTAGAAGTGATATGAGAAAAATATTTTCATGCAGAGAGTGGTTGAAGTACGGAAGGCACTGTCAATGAGTATGGAGGGGATTGGTTCAATTGATGCACTCCAGCCCACGATCACAGAAGGCCTGAAATGTGCCAGTGGGCACCACGTACTCCTTCTTCAAGGCCACCTGGCCATGAACGTAGCCACGGTAGAGGGGCAGACAGTCAAGTCGAATGATCCCCTCAACTGCCTGCTACATTAGCCTGTTAATGGCCAACCAGGCCAGGCTCAGCAGCAGGCCTAAGAGGAGGTCCTCCTCCCTCCTTGCCTTTCTCCACACCAGCTAATTGATGATGATTAGGGGTGTGGAGCTGAAGTGTAATTAAAGCTTGAGGAGCAGTCCCCTCAAATAATGAAAAGAGGCTGCAACATTTCCTATTTATACTTCCTTAATATAACCAATAATCAATAAATTATACAAAAAAGACAGGGGTGATAGTTGCACTGCTTCATCAGGGGCTAAGACAAAGCATCAAAGAAATCTAATGAGCTAAACCAAAATGTTATTACCAGCTGTGATGATATATCCATCTCAGACTATACTCCTTTGATTAAAACAAATAAATCCATAAAATAGACAGATTAAGAGGGGTGACAGCCCCCAGCGGGGCACTTAAACAAAACGTTGAAAGGAAACAACTAAGTCAACCAAAATGCCATTACTGCGCGTGATGATGCACCCACCTCCTATCATACTCTTCTGAGAAAAACAATAAATTCAGTAAAAATGACCTGGTGGGGCGATGTAACTAAAATGAAATGTCAAAAGGAAACTTACCTAATTAAATCAAAATGTCATTCCCAGGTGCAATGATGCAAGTGTTCAAAGTCAATTAATATCTATCACCTACTTCTCTTAATTGACATGACATTAACAAACCTCCACAATGTAGTTGATAAGGTATTAACAAGCAATTCTAATAATCTGATGGAGAACAAATTACTGGACTTGTATGAAACCTTACAAAGCCCTTTGAGTGGTGGTTTCCACAGTCATGATAGCAGCAGTCAGAGTCTGCCCGACACCAAGTCATGCTCACATAATAACAGAGATTTCATGGCTTGAGCTTGTGCTTCCACTCCAGCTGTCAGACACGGCGCGGTTTCGGCTTGTGTTACAATGGAGGCTGAAACATTGGCCAACCAAGCATTCATCATGTTTCAACCCACAAATATTTTCCAAGGAGGTGGCCAACACTTAGATGATATAAGGGTTCATCTCCAACTCTGCATGAAACATTGTGCTAGGTTGGAACCAGACTCTCCTGTGTTGCTTGCCATTGACAACAGCTTCCATGCTCTTGCCTTTGCCAAGTGTCAGCTCAAATGAAAACATTTCTTTCTCCTAAATCTGTTCTCCTTCTAGGATTTTAGCCTCAGGTACTATGGCTCATCTGGAAGAAACTCTACATATTTGAGAAGCATAAATAGACAAGGAAGGGCTGGGGTGAAGGAAAGAGTGAGAGGTGCAGGAAAGCAAGAGGTTCAGCATTCTCTCATGAGAAATGGGCATCACTGACAAAGCCAAAACTTATTGGTCACTTTTAATTGCTCTTGGAAAGGGATGGTGAGATGCCTTACTTGAACTCCTGCAGTCTTTGTGGTATAAGTATACCTGGATGGTTATTGCCTGGCACTTGCAATACCCAGGCATTGACTACTACATTTTCTGAGTTACAAATGGAATTGAACACTGCAATCTAGTCAATTTTGGCACATGTCCCCCAACATTAGTGAGACGAACTTTCAATGTTGAGTGGACTGGATGTGCCTTTGCCACATTTGATGCCTGTTGATGCTCAGTAGATGGTCCTGCATTGTTATTTGCATTTTCCTTGGTAATTTGACAGCGTGGCTTGCTAAGCCAGTTGGAAAGCAGTTAAGAAACATTGTTGCAGGTCTGGAGTCACATGTAGGCTAGATTGGATAAGAATGGCAGATTATTGAACTAGACAGATTTTTAAATGACAGCCCAATAGTTCCATGGTCACTATTGCCGAGACTAGTGTTTTTTATTCCAAATTTATTTAATTAAATATATATTCCCCCCACTGCTGTGATTGGATTTGAACTCAAGTGCCCAATACTACTCCAGCTTTATTACTGCAATGGTACCTTTCCATTTACATATTATGACAAACTGCAGGTGGAGAACAAAGTGGGCTGTGAAAAGGCAGATTAGTTAGCAAATATTGTCATCCTCAATAGTTTCATTGATGTTACTGGCCAAGCCATTCCAATTATTTCCATGGGAGCAAACATGGACTGCTATGCCTTTCCCTCACTCCTGCTGGTGAGCAGCTGATGCCTTCCATCATTGGCCATGAGGGGAGCGTGTCAGTGAATGTGGCACCATGTCTTTGGGTGATGTGTCTGTCATAACTGAATAATTGATGGTTTGCACAATCTGACATGTGCAGCTTGCAGCAGTAGTAAGTGTGTGAGGGTGAGGTGAAGCATATGAACTTTTGGTCTAAGTCATTGTGGATATTGACTGTAGGTAGGCAAGTGAAGTAGGTGTGTGGAATACAGCAGTGTGAGAAGCTTGTAGTGTAGTTGATGTAATATGCTATTTGAGGATACAATCACTGATCCTGCCATTTTGTGTGAACCTTTCAGACACTTGGACCTACACCGGTAGTGCTGATAGCCATGTTGACTTTCTCCCATTCCTCTTCAGCACTTAACGCAGAAGGTTGGCCCTTTGAGGGAAACTGTCAACCTTCTGCATCAACTACTACGGGGCAATATCTGAAAACCTGGAAGCATACTGGCCTGTTGTTGCATAAATGCTCCTTACTCCAGGCCTTAAAATTTTTCTAAATGCATTTTTAGTCCTTGCTACAGCCAAAACGTAGGTCACCTTTAAGCAAGGCAGTCTGATTTTAAGTACTGAAAATTAGCGGTAAGTGCTGCAAACTTCACATGAACTCAGGTCTCCGGCTGAGGCAAGCAGCCTGCCTCACTTTAAATGGGCACCTCACACAAGTTCAGTCAATCTCGATAAACTTTCCAGAAGAATGTGTAATTCATATAAAATTCTATTTATTGATAGTGTTAACTTAGCAAGCGTGTATAGTCACTGTTTACTTTGGGATATAGATGGTGGAACACAAAAATAGAAGTATTTTTGTGTTCTGCCCTCAGTCAGGCCTTCGAACCTCCTCCATCATTCATTATATCCTGGAAATAATTTTCACTGTACTGTCAATGGATTGTCTATTTGTGCTTGTCTTTTTAAGGCTACAAGTTTTTTCTTAGGAAGAATTATATTTAAATTTTAACATTTAGAGAATAAAATGGAAACTAAAGATTGTGATATCTGATTTCAGCCATTAATAAACAAAAAGGATTGAAAATACCAAATGAGTCTGTCGCAATGGCAACGATTTGATTGTAAGCTAGATCACAAGGAGTAAACAATTAGAATGGCCTTCAATAGATGCAATCAGTAAGAACAGAAATAATATGGGAATGAAAATTTCACTGCACTGTTTAAAAATATACTACCTGAAAGGCTGTTGTTTTCATTCTCGTGGGTTTTGGTGTTCCCTAGTTTCTGATCCTAGAGGAAAAATCTTACTTTGGTGCACATATTTCAAAAGTGACATGCGTTTGGTTATTTGGCAATGCAACTTTAATCATTTTGATATGGAAACAAGATGATATTTTAGCTCACATTACACTAACATTCCGTAAATCACTAAATTAGTAAATATTAAAGAAAGTGCAAAACAAATCTGTGAATGTTAAAAATTGAAAAGCAGCATATACACTTATAAAATTTACATTATTTGGTTCTAGAAAGGTAACTTTTCAGATATTTTTTTTTCTCTCTTTTCAGAGATTTGACAGTAGGTGGGAGGAATCTCTGTAAAATTACATTTTAGACTTGTGACCTTCAACTTTCAGGATTAGAGGGAATATTGGAAAAAATGTTTTGGCCTAGTGTGATGGGTGCCTGAAATTCTCTGCCCAAAGTGATGGTTGAGCCAGACACCCTGAACTTATCTAGAAGATACCTGGATCTGTGCCTAAAAGTGCTGTAACCTGCAAGGCAATGAACTGGGCCCTGGAGAGTGGGATCAGAATGGGCAGCGCAAACACAGTGCTGAATGGCCTCTTTCTGTATACCAATTATGGTGACATGTTCTACTTTGTACCAAGAAACTGTAATTCTCCTTTGCATCGGCAATATTGACTATCTAAGGATTTTGTAGTCACCACCAGTCAGCTCTCCTCCTCAAAGGGGAGAGCAGCCTATGGTCATCTGGGACAATGGCGACTTTACCTTTAATACAATCTGCAGCAGATCTAATTACTGATACTGATCTCAGGATCTGCACTATAAACAAGTGGCAGTGTTGTTACATCAGACTTCTGTAAACCTATGCCTATGGGACTAACTTCCAGACACAAACACAAGCAGGGATCTTGTCACTGTTATTGATGCTGCTATAAACAATATTGATGAATCAATAGTAGCATCACTGAAGGCAGGATGTAAAACGGCAGTAGACTCAGCGGAAATAGTCCTCTCAAGCCTTGAAGATAGTGAAGCTCACTTGTACAAAACTTGCTCAGCAGTTAGGAAGTTAATGTTGCATTGAAAACTTCCAAGTCACTGCTGCTGGCCCATATCAGGATAGAAATTACCTGGGTTATTTCAGTGAATGAATATCTAATGCAGCCATGTGATTTTTGGCTGCAATTTTAATAAAGCCATTAATCCACTATACAAGTGTAAGAAAAGCCCTCCTGTTAAAACAATGGACAAAGGATGGTAATAGAATATATTATCCATTCATTCACTAATATTAGCAAATGTAATTTCTAACCTCTGTCGTTGCTTTAGGTCATTCCGAATATGTACTTAGTTTGATCCTGAAATTCCTTTAACGACCAGGCTCATTCTGCCCTGGTAAATCGTAACAAAATATTTTCATTCCTTATGCAAGGGGGCTTAGAATGCATTAGAGTAACTCCTGCAAATTTTACTCGAGGTACTGGTAACTCACCAATTGATAAGTCAGCATCAAAGCCAACAATATCCACAGATTTTCTGCACGTCTTGATTGAATTTAAGACAAGAACATTTTGAATATATGTACACATGTGCTCAGAAACCGGCAAAGACTGATGGCAGGTGGGAGAGTGGCATTCATCTTGCCTATGACATTGGCAGTTTCCCCACCATACAGTGTGGCACTTAGTACCACATATTTTTGTCTAGGGGACATGAAATGCACGTTCTGCACTGCCAGAGGACGCACACTCCACAGTGCAGGCAGGCACCTTCTGGGATCCATCAATTCTCATGTCAGAAAACGGCAGGGCTTCGAAAGGTCATTCCAGGCATCCCTCTATTGCAAAGAGAAAGCCTGGGGCCTTTGGGCACCCATAGGAAGGGGGAACAGCTGGTGCACACTCTGGGGTCATCCATCCAGGTGGCTCTGGAAGTGTCCTGCCCACCCATATCTCTCTTCCTGTGATACTTCAGCTCCAGCTCCACAGGCTGAGGGGGGTGTCACTGCTATACAGCAGAACCCTGAAAGCAGGCCAGGGTCCCCCAGGGCTCAGCTCTCTAGAGGGTGCCTTCCAAGAATGTCACAAACAACAAGGCACAACAGACTGCTGGCTGCCTTCAGCTCCACTGTGGATGTTGGAGATGCACCAAGATGTAGCAGCATCTTGAAGCACACATGTTAAGCACTTGTACATTATGTTCACCTCTGTGAATAAACTCACAGTAATTACATCCTTTTTTATGGCTCCTTCTTCTGATGGTTTGTGTTTCTGTAAATCTCTAAACCACATTATTACACAAGTTAAAGGCAGGGTGCTCAGTCTGGGACTTCTTCCATGTTTTGTGCAATGTTCCCTGTACATTGGTGGGGTCCCTTCACTTAGTGATTGAACTCAGCAGCGAAGCCTGTATTTCATAGGGGATAAGGATGCCTCCAGCAAAGTACACAATTGTCACTCATTCCAGATATTGTCCATGTGTGCACTCTGCACCACTGAGGTGCAGATGGTCCCCCATCCCATTTGCTTCAGCCTCCACTGACTAAACCTTAAGGGTATAGAAGGGTATAGCTCACAAGCAATGCTGTAAGATCAAAAGAGTTAAAACCTTCCCTACTGTATTGCTGTGATATGACTCTGACCATTGACAGCAAGTATGTTGACATCAAGCAGACAGGAGTCAGATATTCACAGGTTTGTGAGGATCTATGTCCCCACGGCATGTCATCATCATCCTCTGGAATGTTAAGGCTACGGGAAATCTCAGTTTCTCGGTGACAAGAGCCCTATCACAGAGAGTGTGCACTGCCATCAATCATTTGGGAGAGCTAAGCACACAAGCACACAGGCCAAGTAAAGATAAGGAGATATCATCACTGGGTGTCCTCATTACCCTTCATGAATCTAGTAGCAATGAGTGTGAGCCAAGCTTGTCTGCCTCATCTGGACATAGTCATCGCCTCATGGCCAACATCTTCTCCTCAAGGACCTTCTCAGCCTCATCCCCTTTGATATCTTCCTCATCAGAAGAAACGTGCGCCTCCTCAATCTCTTCCTTTTTCAGTTCTTTCCCCACAGCTATAGTGTCGGTTTGTGAAGGTCACAGCAGATGGCCATGATACATGACACCATCTGTGGATTTTGCTACAGGTTCTACCAGTCCAGGCACCGAAAACTCATCTTCAGCATCCTTATGGTCTCTTCCATTAGAGCGAGAGTTGCAGCACAAGCCTTGTTGGGTCTTATCTCTGCTGCCACTACACAGGCATTGACAGCCACCTGCTCAAAGGGAACCCTTTTATCCCAAGGAACAAATCCTGCAGCCTCTGTGGACCCTGAAAAATGTCAGAGATATGAGGGCAGCTCAGAATGTAGGAGTTGTGCACACGTGCTGGGAATTGGTCTCAGCCTAGCTGAACGTTCAGTGACACTGGTAGTCCCCCATGGTGTCAAATCCTGCAGAAGGTGGCAGATGTGACGAACCACTTCCCTGGACATGCACAGACTCCAGCTACATTGACTTTCAGATATCTGCAGGTGTGTTAAGTGCCATCTGTCGATCCTGGATGTAGCAAGGTGCCTCCGAGCCATGGTTCTCTGGGATTTCGCTTCTGTGTGCAAAGCAGGTCCTGCCATCCCTTCCTTTTCACGGCTACACTCCTGCCTTTGGTGACCAGGTGCCTCCATTGACATCCTTTTCTTTTTCTTCTCTCCTGCCTATGAATGAGAAAAATGACAGCGAGACTACTGGATGGGAAGATGAGCTGTGTGAGAAGCATGCAGAGATCCTTCAGTGTAATTTGGACAAGTTGAGTGAGTGTGTAAATTCATGGCAGATGCAGCATAATTAGAATAAATGTGAGGTTATCCACTTCGGTAGGAAAAATGGGCAGGCAGATTGCTATCTGAATGGCCATAAATTAGGAGAGGGGAATGTGCAAAGAGACCTGGGTGTTCTCATACACCAGTCATTGAGAGTAAGCATGCAGGTGCGGCAGGCAGTAAAAATGACAAATGGTATATTGGCCTTCATAATGAGAGAGTTTGAGTAGAGGAACAGTGATGTCTTTATGCAATTATACAAGGCCTTGGTGAGGCCACATCTGGAATATTGCACGCAGTACTGGTCTCCTTACCTGAGAAAGGATGTTCTTGCAATAGGGGGTCTGTATTTGTATTTGCTGGAGTTCAGAAGAATTAGGTTAGATCTCATAGAAATCTAAAAATTCTAGCAGGACTAGGCAGGGTACATGCAAGAAGGACGTTCTCAATGGTGGAGGTGTCCAGAACCAGAGGTCACAATGTGACTTTTCAGGGTAGACCATTTAGGATAGAGATGAGGAGAAATCTCTTTATTCAGGAGGGTGGCCAGCCTGTGAAAGTTACTATCACAGAAAGCAGTTGAGGCCAAAACATTGCATGTTTTCAAGAAGCAGTTAGATATAGCATTTGAGGCAAGGGGAATCAAAGATATAGGGGGAAGGTGGGATCAGGCTATTGAATTAGGTGATCAGCCATGATCATAATGAATGGCAGAGCAGGCCTGAAGGACCGAATGGCTTCCTCCTGCTATGTTTCATACATCCTCCTCACTGCAGTGAGACTTAACAGTTAGCATTTATCTCCTAAGGATCATTCTTTGCCCATTCATCGTCTGAAGCTGCCTCTCATAGCCCACTTACCCATGTCCCGGCCACCACATTGATGTACAGTCCTTACAACACATTCTGCTTTGGCAACACTTCTGCTCTACACTACATAACTGAGTGACCACAGCTTTGTCTACTCTACCGCATTCAAAGTTCTCATCTCAAGGGCAGGCATTGTCCAAAGCATCACTCCAAGGCCTTGCACTCAACCTGGTGTTTGGAAAGCACTTGTCAAGATGCACCTCAGCAAACAGCCAAAGATCAAGAGTGCTCTCCTCGGGCAGTGTGCAATTGCCAACTCTCTAAGAGGATATTGCTGCTTGCCTAGTTGGCCAATGGTACAGGCACACCATGGCAGTCAGTGATTTTAGAAGTCAGTGCACCAAGGATTAACTGCTGAGCAGCAATCAGTTGATACTCACTCACAAAGGTGATGGTTGAGTGGGCATGATTATGTGATTAATTTGAATCCAGGCATGTCAATTGAGTTAGAACATAGAAAAACTACAGCACAAACAGGCTCTTCGGCCCACAAGTTGCACCGATCATATCCCTACCTACTAGGCTTACCTATAACCCTCAATCCTATTAAGTTCCATGTACTCATCCAGAAGTCTCTTTAAAGACCCTATCGAATTTGCCTCCACCACCACCGACGGCAGCCGATTCCCTCTGAGTGAAAAACTTACCCCTGATATCTCCTCTGTACCTTAAACCAGCACCTTAAACCCGTGTCCTCTCGTAGCAACCATTTTAGCTCTGGGAAAAAGCCTCTGAGAATCTCCCTAATCTACACCTCACAACATCTTATAAACCTCTATCAGGTCACCTCTCATCCTTTGTCTCTCCAAGGAGAAAAGACCGAGCTCCCTCAACCTATCCTCATAAGGCATGCCGACCAATCCACGCAACATCCTTGTAAATCTCCTCTGCACCCTTTCAATAGCTTCCACATCCCTCCTGTAATGAGGCAACCAGAACTGAGCACAGTACTCCAAGTGGGGTCTGACTAGGGTCTTATAAAGCTGCAGCATTATCTCTCCACTCCTAAACTCAATGCCTCAACTGATGAAGGCCAGTACACCATATGTCTTCTTAACCACATCCCCTGCCTGCGAGGCTGATTTAAGAGTCCTATGGACCCGGACCCCAAGGTCCTTCTGATCCTCTACACTGCTAAGAGTCTTACCCTTGATATTACACTCCTTCATCCCATTGGTCCTGCCAAAATGGACCACTACACATTTATCTGGGTTGAAGTCCATCTTCTATTTCTCTGCCCAGCCTTGCATCCTATCTATGCCACACTGCAACTTTTGACATCCCTCCAAACTATCCACAACACCACCAACCTTCGTGTCATCAGCAAACTTACCAACCCATCCCTCCACTTCCTCATCCCAGTCTTTTATGAAAATTACAAACAGCAAGGGTCCCAGAACAGATCCCTGGGACACTCCACTGGTGACCGACTTCCACGCAGAAAAAGACTCATCTACAACCACCCTCCGCCTTCTGCGGGCAAGCCAGTTCTGGATCCACAAGGCGACAGACGCTTGAATCCCAAGCCCTCTCACTTTCTCAAGAAGTCTTGCATGGGGGACCTTATCGAACGCCTTGCTGAAGTCCATATAAACCACATCCACCACTCTTCCTTCTTCGATGTGTTTAGTCACATTTTCAAAGAATTCAACCAGACACGTAAGGCGCAATCTGCCTTTGACAAAGCCACGCTGACTACTTTTGAGCATACTAACCTTCTCTAAATGTTCATAAATCCTGTCCCTCAGGATCTTCTCCAACAGTTTACTAACCACTGAGGTTAGACTCACCGGTCGGTAATTTCCTGGGCTATCCCTATTCCCCTTCTTGAATATTGGAGTTGTAGCTGAACAGTCTCAGTTGCAACAGGGCACGAGAATGTTTTTCCATTAAATTTGCCGTTGTCAACCTCCCCCTATCCAATCCCACATTTGAGTGGAATCTTCAGTCTGTGATGACTTCCCCCAGTCTTTGTCCCAGTACTCTAAAGTCAAACTCTTGTTGCCTTCCAACTAACAACCACCAGCACCACACCGCACACCACCGCCGCCCCCCCCACCCCACCCCACCTGCCACCCCCACACCTTGCAGCAAAACCCCTGGTACACTTCCAGCGTAACCCCTACTTCTGTCAATTGTTAACGCAGCCACCTTCCAAGTCAAGCCTGGTCTTCCCTGACTCAGAGGCGGTATCCTGAGACATACCCTGAGTCAAGCCTAGTACGCCCAAGTCAGAGTCTGTATTCCTGAGTCAGAGCCTGGTACCCCAGAGTCAGTCAATCTCCTGACTATGCAGAGCAATAGCACCAGTACTGCACTCAACTCCCGACTCTCCTGAGGGGTGTTATTGCCAGGTACACACCTTTTGAAGCCAGTTGTGAGTCATGTTGTTTTGATAGCACAATGGAAGAAATTTTTTATAGTCCGATTCCAGCATTTTAGGCCCAATAATGAGATACAAATACATTACAACTACGTTCCCAATGTTGAACATTGGAAAATGCAGCCCACTGCTGACAGGAGAGAGGAAACAATCGTGGCAAGCTTTCACATTGACGTAAATTGCGGTTTTCAAGTATTTTCTGCTCCCGTCGTCAATATAATCGGAAGCAGAAAATACCTCCATGGTTAGAGGAATAGACTTCACTAGCCACCTTTTGAGCAGAATTCTCTACTCCTGAGACCAAGTTTGGTGGCGGGTTGCTGTAGCGGTACCTTTCCCATAGTCAGAATGGGGGAATTCTGCACTTGGAATCCCATCAACTATGCACAGACGAGTTCCCCTCCATTGAGAGAATTGCAATGTGACTTACACTCACAGTGTTCTGACTTTTTGGCTCCTGCTAGATTCTCTGCTCTGGCCCACCGCCAGAATGGAAGACTCCGCCCTTTGATTCTGAAATGTTGTTAATCATTCATTTTGGAAACAGTTCCAAACAGCACTCAATGGGCAGACAAACCATTAGTTACTCTCTTCAAGTGAATATTCTAATTGCATGGCCCCTGTTTCCATAAACATCTGTACAAAAGTAAAATAAGCAGCTTCTGAATGCAAGACAGAAAAGCACAGCTGTCACTTTGAAGACATTCTTTATCCAGCATGAGTGATCTTATTTCCCATCAAGTTATATTTTAAAACAATTGAATATACATGACATCTTCAATTTCCACTAAAATTACTTCCAAGAATGTATTTCTCTTTTAAAGCCTCTGTTCATCTCTCTTTGGTTTACTATCTATTTTAAAAAACCTTTATGCATTTTGAAGTGCTTTAGGATGCTGTGCTATATTAAAGATATTAACACAGAATATCCATGGGATTGCTCCCAATATCCCGGGATAAACTTGATGAAGATCTGTGATGTTATGGCGAGAGACTGAGAGAATGTTTGCATAAATTCTATCCTGCCAGAATGAAGAGAGCTGTTGTCAGTGGGTACCAAAAATGATAAATCAATCTCCTTCTCACTTTAGCTAAGTGCTAAATGAATTTTAATAATTTAAAATGTATTTTGGAAGTTACTCATTAGCAGTGATAGTGAAAAATAATTCTAGTAGTAAGTTTCACATACCATTGATTAGTGATATAATTTATGATTCATTGTTTTAATACATCTCGATAGACGCTGGGTGGAATGCTCTGATGTTGTAAGCCCCTCCACCTCTGCCAATGGGAAGGGAGAATTTAGGCGCTAAGCCAAATCTCCATTTACAGCAGAAAGTTCCAGTTGTGAACGAGGTTGGAGAATCCAGGCCTACAGTGTATCTGTTTCTCAAATATTTGCTCGTCAAAACCTCACAACAATGTCAGAGGTCACAAAACTCAGGTCAACCACTGAAGAAATTCAGAAATGATGAGGTTGATTCTGTGAACCAATGGTCCAAATCGAGTGTCAAACATTGAACGTAGGTCAGACAATTCAAGAAGACAGTGCATCTATAATTCGCACTCCTAAAGTTTCAGGATCCTCATTCAAAATGCGATGATGCAAAATCATCCCCAATAAATCAAAAACTTATTTTTCTAAAAATTCAACTTAGTTGGCATTGATTTCACTCAGTGATCATCTTTTCAATCACAATATGTCACAACTACGAGTTGAATTTTTGCTGTTGATGTGACAAGTACTCATGAGTTTTAAGCATCTCTTTGCACGCACAACTCACAAGAATAGTCAAAATTCAATAGATTGTTGTGACACCGTTGGGGAAAAGATGCACGCTTTTGCTACAGGTTTTTTCAAAAAATCAAAATTGTATTTTGCCTGATTTTTGTTAAGTGCTTTTGCCAACCTGAGCTCTTAAACCTAATGCTGAGGAGAAGAATGACACTTGGAACATATCCGGTGAGCTCAGTAATGCTCAACTCAGATTTCTCTCCAATGGTTTCCTTGAATTATTTTAATAGTAATGCTACCATTGTATGTATCACAATATCTTCTTCAAATCCACCTCCCAACAGTTGTGGCTGACCAAAAAAAAATTACAATCATCAGTCAGGGTAGCTGGGATTTTGCACTCCCATTCGCATCAGGTGTGAATGGCGATGAGAGTGCAAAATCTCACAAGAGGCTTTAATCCCATTTTCTACCGGCAAGGAGTCTGGTTTCAATTGTCCCTGCCCCATGCCAGTGACATAACAGGGTTCCCATCATGATACATCAGAAAACTCATGATAATACATCTGCCTCTTGTTATCAGGCCTCCACGCAGCAATCATCTCCCCCACACGCAAACTTCCTCCCACAGTAGTGTGATGCCACAACAGCACCATTTTCAACAGTTTTTTTATTAACTCAATTTCTATTCCGATGTTCAATAAAACAAAGTTTTCAGATCTGAGGAAAACAAAGTAACAGAAAGAACCAAACAAGTCAGATTAGTTGCACTTGAGTATAATTCAGTCACAGATGAGTGGAAGAGATGCACAGCACCATAACATGTTGTCAAGTGATGAGATGCTTGTTTAAAATGTACCATAGTGAACGTGATGTTGTTAATCCCACCATCCTCCTCCAATGCACAAAGCGGCACAGAAGACCAGGATCAAATGGTTTTGTGTATGGCTTTGTGGCATGTTTGAAGAGATCAGAGTATGTCATAGCAAGTACTTCCATGAACTTAGCTCCATGCTGTATCATCAAAGAAGCCCCAGAGAAAGAGGGAGACATGGGGGAGTGAGGTTCCCCAGCACCATTATGAATGACATGTCTCCCAACATGCCTTCTGGGAACTCGGTGAGCTTACCCCTGAGGGGAGTTCAGAGGTGAGCAGGCAGATCATCATGGGCCATCGCTGCCTGCTGGGGAGGGAAGGTAATGGCTAGGGTATGGAGAAGTGACAGAGGGCCTTAGGCTGTTGGAGAATGGGGGAAGAATGGAGGGTGGGCAGCACCAGAAGGAGCCAATGTACCAGATCCAAATGCTGAGGGCTCAGAAGTGAATTCACTGGGTCTGCGGGGGCAGTGGAGCTGAGGCAAAGGGGTAAAGATCTCACTGCCTGAGCTGTGCCCAGAATGGGGAAGGATTCAGTACCAAACAGGGGAAGACAGCATCCTGACCCATTCTAGGGCTGTGTTCTTCAGCTACAGGGCTTCTGCTGTCTTGGAGGGGCCTGACCCTTGGAAAAGAAGTCGAGGCTAATGCATTGGCTGAGTGGCTGGAGACCACAAGCCAAAGGTTGCCTGTAGCTTCATTACTGACAATGTCAACGCTAATGGAGAGGCATGTCAGTAATGAATATTCCCTTGCAGCTAAGGTTGTTCAGCCATGAGTCAATCAACATTCCTTCAGTCTGACAGCTAAGCCAATTATCCCTACAAACTCAACACAATCCAAGAGCCCACCACTGCCGCCGGTGGGATACCTCACCTCTGTCAGATTCTGGCAAAATTCCACCCAGTATGTTTGATGGTGCTTTCACTATCATCAAGTTTGAAATCACGCATGGCAAAGAGAAATATTGCACCATTGCATAAAGGGAGCTTAAATGTAATTTTCAGAATTAAGTTGGAACTAAAATGGCCAATACCTTGAATGAATAATCAGGATTTTTTTTTTGAAAAAACAAAAGCATTTTCAAAGATCCGGTCCTTGATGTGACAATTGCTCATCATTTAAAATGCAAGTGACATACATCAATTTTATACCCATTTGGTGATGTCAAGTTTCCCAATGTGGAGAGTCAAGAACTGCAACTATCAGGAAAAACTAAACAAGTGGAAACTCTTTTCTCTACAAAAGAAACGACTAAGAAGAGATTTGATAGAAATCATTAAGTTATAAGACGGTAGGGTGGACGTGGAAATGGTTTCCACTTACTGGTGAGTACACAAAATGGGAAAATAAATACAAGTATCACCTAACATAACAAAGAGGAGGAATGTGCCATTTGGCACTTTGAACTTGCTTCACCATCCAATCAGATACTGTCCAAGCTGATTATGGCCTTAACTCCACTTTCTTGCCTGTCCTCTATGACCTTAGAGGCCTCCTTGTAGATTAAAAACTTGACCAACTCAGCCTTGAATATATTTCTGGGATAAAGAATTCCAAAGATTAATGACCCTCAGAAGAAATTCCTCCTCATCTCCATCTTAAATGGCAGGCTCCCTTATCTAGAAACTGTCCCCAAATTTTACATTTCTCCATGAGGGGAAACATTCCTTCAGCATTTACCCTGTCAAGTCCTTTCAGAATCTTCAATCCCATGAGGAGGGATGTGACTCACTCAATCTTTCCTCACAAGGCAACCCCTACCTCCCAGGAATATCCACTGGAGTTAAGCATTTGTAAAGAAAAAAACATCTTCCACGCTCTGTGTAAAGATTTGAGAGCAGCACGAACACCAGCATAGGCTATTTTGGGTGAATGACCTTGATCTATGCAGTATAATTTATATCTTATAAATCCAGATCACTCCCTTGGAAACAGATAACTGGCTGAACTCTGTTATAAGGAAAATTAGCTGTACCTGTAGTGGATGGGAGTACTGTGGTGTATTTCATTGTATCCCAATTATTTTGGTTTTACTATAGTTAATCTTGCAAAAAGGAATTTTTATCATAGCCTCGATATTCTTCTCCTACAGAAAAACTAGAAACGCTCAGATAGACATTTTTCCAGCATAGTCACATTTCGCATTCAAAGAAGTTCTGAGACTTACTCGTTTCAATAGAAGTTGGTTGAGAAAAGTATGCACAAAGTATTCCTTGATGGCTGGGCAGTAAAATGATCAGAAGTGGTTAGGTTGATTGGTTGCAGTCAAAAATGTCTTTTTGCTTCAGTTATTTCATTTGTCTGGAAAAAGATTCTCTATTCAACCAAACAAGGTGGCAGAGGACTTAAAATAAGCACCTCAATCACTCGCCTTAAGGCTAGAAACAAAAGAATTCTGACTGGAGACAAAAATACTTTATTTTCCTGCAGGATAATAGATTTCATCAGAAGCAGTTGAGGTTATGTCAATGAATTCTTTGAATAATAATGAAAAAAAGAAGAGCAGAGGAATTTTCTAACATCTGCAGTATTTTGCTTTTGCAGGATAATGATAGATAATGCTTTTTAATGATAGAATCAGAGGTTACAATGCTAGGTATAGAGACGGATATACTCTAGTAGAATTTTGTGCTCGAGTCCAGCCTGGATTTAAAAAATGCAATGAATTATGCGATGTAAAAATTGATAGCCTCACATTTCTGCTCAATTACATTTGGCGATCACTGAGAAGTTTCACAAAATACTTCAATTTTTACATGTTGTTAATGCCCTTTTCAAAGTTTGGCGAGGTTACATTTCTTACAGTGTAGGAGGAGGTCATTTGGCTCATCGAGCCTGCATCAACAACAATTCCACCCAGGCGCGAGCCCTGTCATCCCATGTATTTATCCTGCTAGTCTCCCTGTCATTTAGGGGCAATTTATCATGGCCAATCATGCTAACCCACACATTTTTGGAATGTGGGATGAAACCGGAGCACTCCATACAGCCACCTAAGGCCGGAATTGAACTCAGGTACCTGGCGCTGCGCAACAACAGTGCAAACCACTGTACCACCTAAGAAAAGTATTAAGGTGCAAGATGGTACATGACAGAACAAATTTATTTATTAGTCACAAATAAGGCTTACTTTAACATTGCAATGAAGTTACTGTGAATTTCCCCTAGCTGCCACACTCCAGCACCTGTTCAGATCAATACACCTAACCAGCATGTCTTTCAGACTGTGGGAGGAAACCAGAATATCCAGAGGAAACGCACGCAGACAAGAGAAGAACATGGAACGTCATGCAGTGACCCGAGCCAGGGATTGAACTCAGCTCCACGGTGCCGCGAGGCAGCAGTGCTAATCACAGTGCTACCGCGCTGCCCCAATGCTCCACACTCAGGGAAAATTGACATAAAATCATTTCTGGGTGCTGAATGGCAATATCTTGCGGAAATGTTAAACATCAATATATTAAAGGAGAGCAGGGGGATTCACCAGTTGTTGTAAGCAGCTCTATCAAAGAGCAATCCAGTTAGTCCCACTCCCTATCTCCACTGCTTCCATAATCTGGCAGCATGGTAGCACAGTGGTTAACACTGCTGCTTCACAGCTCCAGGGACCTGGGTTCGATTCCAAGATTGGGTCGCTGTCTGTGTGGAGTTTGCACATTCCCCTCATGTCTGCATGGGTTTCCTCCAGGTGCTCCAATTTCCTCTCACAATCCAAAGATGTGCAGATTAGGTTGATTGGCCATGCTAAAATTGCCCCTTAGTGCCCTGAGATGCTTGGGTTAGAGGGATTAGCGGGTAAATATGTAGGCATATGGTGTAGGGCCTGGGTGGGATTGTGGTTGATGCAAACTCGATGGGCCAAATGGCTTCTTCTGCACTGCATGGTTTCTATGATTCTATAAACCCAGTATAAACATATTTATAGCATAAAAAAATATCCCAGAGCATTTTGACACAAAATAGTGTACCGAGCCACACAAGGAGATGCTAGATCAGACGGCCAAAAGTTTGGGCAAAGAAGTAGGGTTTAAGGAGTGTCTTGAAAGGAGGAAAGTAAGGTAGTGAGGGAGACTTCCAGAGCTTAGGCTGAGGAAACTGAAGGCACAGCTGACTAATGGTAGTGTAATTATAATTCGGAATGCACAAGAGGTCTGAGTTAGGGAAGCACAGACATCTAATTGAGTTGAGGAAATTGTAGAGACAAGTAGGGGCAAGACCATGGAGAGATTTGAAACATGGTTGAGAATGTACAAATCAAGAATTTTTTTTTCACCTGGAAGCTAATGCAGATCAGAGAGCACAGGGGTACGGGAGGAACAGAAGATGCTACAAAATAAGACATGGACGGCAAAGATTTGGTAGTCCTCAAGTTTATGGAGGAAGTCTACCAAATCTCTGCTGTCCTTGTCTTAATTCGCAGCGTCTTCTGAATGTGGGAGACCAGTTTGGAGTGCATTGGAATAGTCGTGTTTAGAGCTAACAAAGGCATGAATTAAGAGTTTTGCCAGAAGATGAACTGATGCAGGGGCAAAGTCATACTATGTTACGGAAGTTGAAATGGGTGGTCTTAGTGACGACACAAACAGGATCTGAAGCACCATCTCAGCATCAAATATGATACAAAGTTACAAATAGAATCTTACTCGCAGAATGTTTCCAGGAAGAGGAATGGAATTGGTAGCTAGGAAAAAGAATTTGGAGCAGGATCTGAAAATAAGATCTTCAATCTACTCAATATTTAATTGGAGGTAATTAGAGGTTAATAAAGCAGGTCAGTGGTTGAGAATTCCACGACAAGTGATCTACCGCTGGAATCGTTAGAGCCTGTCCAATATTTATTAAGCAAAAGTTAGCAGTGTGTTGGAATGCTTTCCACTTTCCCAGATAAGTGCAGCTCCAAAGATACTCAAGAAGCTCAACATCATCCAGGACAAAGCAACCCACTAGATTGGTATACCATCCAACGCCTTCAATATTCACTCCATCCATCAATAATGTACAGTGACAGCAATGTTACATCTACAAGATACACTGCTGCAATTCACCAAGACTCCTTCTACAGCATCTTCTAAAACCCACAAGCTCTACCACCTAGAAGGACAAGGGAAACAGTAGCATGGGAACAACACCATCTGAAATTTCCCCTCCAAGTTACACAGCATCCTAACTTGGAACTAAATTGCTGTTCCTTCACCATCACTGAGTAAAATTCTTGGAACCCCTTCTCAACAGCACCATGGATGTGTACCTAAGCATATGGGCTACAGGGGTTGAAGTTGGCAGCTCCTCAAAAGCCATTAGGGATAGATGATATATGCTGGTTCAGACACTGACACCCATACCCATGAATAAATAAAATTATTCTGATCATCCAGCACACATATTGGATGATCATAATTTAACAACAGTAGAGGAGCCAAATGAGGTGAAGGTGAGATAATGCTGAGTGACAGCAGCATATATACAAAAACAAATGCTGTGTCACTGGATAATGCTACCAAGGGGCAGTTGAGAAATAGGAGGTCAAGGCTATTGGATCTCTGGTGGATACCAGAGGTAACGCTGCAGGAGCAGGAAGAAAGGTCTTTGCAAGTAATTCTCCGTCCATGACTAGATAGATAAGAATGGAACTGGGTGAGAGCGCTACCACCCTTTTGGACAACTGTGTAGAGGCATTGGAGGTGTTGTCAACTGTGTCGAAGGCTGCAGACAGGTGGAGAAGGACAAGGAGGGAAAGTCTACTTCTGTTCTAGTCGCATCAAAGTATGCCAGAGTACAGAGGTATGCCTTCTTTCTAGCCTGCCTCCACATTCATTCTGGGAGTGGGTGACTCTAAGTCAACATGGGAGTGAAACTTTGGACTAAAGTGCTCTTTAAGAGTCATACCCATACTGCCTGCCTCCATACACAAATTACCTTTTTTGGTCACTAATTGGCCTTACTCTTTCCTTATTTTTTCTTCTTGTTCTTCATGTATTTATAAAACATATTTCGGTTTTCCTTAATTCTACTTGTCAGCATCGTTCTGTGTCTTTTTGCTTTTCTAATTTCCTTTTTAAATCCAACCTGTATTGTAGTTCTCTAGGCTTTCTGCAATACTGAGCTCTGAATCTTACATAAGCTTCCATTTGACAACCAGATTTGGGAGCCCCACCTCCTCCCTTTGCAGGAATATATTTGATCTTCTTCTTGAATGCCTCCCATTACTCTCACACTGATTTATCTTCAAGTGGCTATTTTCAATCCACTTCTGTCAAAGCACATCTCAACTTAATAAAATTGGCCTTTCCACAATCTAAAATTTCTACTCTTGGTTTATCTTGTCCTTCTCCATAACCATGCTAAATCCAACTGTATTATGATCACTTCTACAAAAGCTCTCCCATTGAATCCTCTTCAGTCTGCTTAGCTTTGTTCACTGAAGCAGCAGAGAATTGCTCCTTCTTGTTGGCTTGCTGTGTACTGGCTGAAAAAGTTATCCTGAATGCGTTTTAAGGACTTTGATCATCTGTTTACCTTTAACACTGACTTTAGCCCTTTCATTATTAGGTTAAATGTAACACCCTATTGTTTCTGCCCTCTTGCACTTCTTAGCAATTTTTCTATTTATTTCCAGACATATTTCCCTATCTCCATTCCACTATTTGACGGCCAATAAAATATAACATGTAGTTTAATAACTCAGTTATTGTCTTGCATCTTGCTCACCATGGGAACTGTATCAGGCAGTGGGAGGGGGTGGGGAGTGGGGCGGATCATGCAAACATCTGTTGACCTCAGCCGGGATTTTCCAGTTTTGGGGTGACTGCAGCTGGAAAATTCCACCCTATGTTTTGCTGCCAATCCCATGCTGATTTACTTCGATGTCTTCCTTAAGCTCCAGCTAGTCTGTCCAGCTCTGTTTATGAAACCCATTTATTCTCAGCAGTTCTTCCTCAGAATTGATCACAATATTTCAGGGATCTGAAGTTATTTCTCCTGCATCAGTGCATGCATTAATCCACCATATACCCAAATTTCTATTCTCATTAATGTATAGTGCAAGGTGTAATCCAAAAATACTTAAATTTGAGATTCTGCTTTTTAGTTCCCCCTGCCACGCACCTCCCCCCCCGCCTCCCCACCGCCATCAAACTTCTTAAGGTGAACTGCAGGCCCTCAATTCTCTTCTTGCCTATGTTGTTGGTTCTGAGGAACAACCTATGGCAATTGCCCTTCTCCCTGCAAAATGTTCAGCACCCTCTCAGTAATATCTCTTACTTTGGACCTAATTCATGCCTCTGTTATCTCTAGACCGGACTATTCCAATGGAAAAAAAGAATGGACAAGTGCAAAATCTCTCAACTGTAAAGTTGGGGTCTCCGATGAGATCCGTGGGAAATCACTGATTGATCTCCCAGTGGGGCTCATTAAGTCGAGTTCCCCTGGTAACAGACAACAGCCTACCCAGCTGGAACTCATTACCTGAGCCTTTTATAAGTCTGGCCTAGGACTAGGCCTACTGAACTGTAGTGCCAGGAAGGCTCTCGTGTGTGTACACCAGAGTGGTCATTTTACTTTGCACCCTGTAATAAACTATGATCATTTCCAGTCGGACTTCCTGATCATTACAAGTTGCAACAAAACACAATGAACAATAAAAGCACAAAATGCTGTGAAGTATAGCAGATCAGTTTGATGTTAATGTTGAAAAATATTTTGTTTCCCTCTGCACTTATAAAACTGTTGATAATACAAAAAAAAATCAATTTTTGTTTCAGATTTGCACCTTTTTTTGTCTCTCTAATGTTAAGGTTCATTTAAACAGCACTGAGTTCTCCTCTCACCACCCATCCATAAACAGAAAGGTGATTTTGAATTAGCCTTCCCCGTTTATGTGCAGTGGCGTATTTCCCAATCCTTCAGTTTTGGTATGATACAATTTTTTGTTAGTACCCCACAGCAAACTGAAGATAGGACACAGCAGGAAGGTCACAGCATTGTCTCCTTTCCATTAAGACAGTGAAAGGGAAGGGTAGAGAAAAGAAAAATCCATAGCGCAGAAACCATTAAGAACTACTGTTTCGCGTGGATTCCAGGGTCCAGAATGAAAGTCCAATGAGGTCAGTGGGCTGAAAACCAATGCAGTATAATTCACTTTTCTGGTGGTGCTGACAATGAGCTAGAGATGAATCAATCTTGTTGGAGAGGGTACAATTGTTCCAGCTGAAGCAGTGTAGACAGGGCTGGGGGTTCAATCTGAACAAAGCCCCTTTTCTGTGAGACTGCTTGTGGGATGGTATGCTGAACTTACAGTTCCACCCGGCAGTACTACTGATTTCACAGATCAATGTCACATGAGTCCCACCTCTTCACAAGGTCATTGTTGATTCCTTTTGTATCGCTTGTCTGGGTCCAAGATGGTTAAATGTCTCAATCATGAAGAATTGAAAGGGAGGTTGTACATTGTAAAAAGAAAGACAGAATGAAATAGTACTTCAAAATATGCAGTTCCTTCTATGAAATTAATTATTAAGAATATCATACCTCAGAAAAATCACCTTGTCTTTTCAGATAGCTGTCCAAACAGCTATCAAATGGTCATGATCATTGTTAGAGAAATACATATGAAAACAAATATAAATTAAATCAAGTCAAAGTAACTTTTTTTATTGTTTATGTAGTATGATGGAGGCCAAGTGCACAATTGGTCAGAAACTAGTGACTATGTGAACAATTTAATCTATCTGATCAATTGTGTTTCATTACAATGAAACGCAGTGACAATTTTCACTTCTAGCACACATCATTGCAGGTGATGTTCAGAGGAATCACACTGCCATCAAGATAGCACTAACAAAATATCCAAGCCATTTTCGTGGCCGTGCCTCACTTGAATATAACTGGAGAGTTGCCAGCACTCTGTCATTGGCAGACAGCCTACCAGAGGGCAGAGGAGGAAGGAGGATGGGAATACAGTGGCTCTATGAAACCCAGCAGGCAATATTCATTTAAAAGGGCGCAAGACAGATTTTTCAGGAGGAGCATGAAGAGGGTAATGGTTGCAGAAGCTTTTTCTGAGGTCATGGGGACTCCCAAAAATGAAAACTGCAACGTTGCTGCAGCAGCCAAGACTACTTCTTTTAAGTATTCTCTTACTCAAAAATTTCTCCTTTAATTTGTCTCACTTCCTCCAAGTAAAAAGAGGAATGCTGTGGACACCCGCATGGGTCCTTGTTATGCCCATCTCTTTGTGAGTTATGTGGATCATTTATTTCCTGTTCCAGTCCTATTCTGGCCCCCTCCCACAACTCCTTTATTGGTATATTGACAACAATTTCAGTGCCGCAGCATGCTCTCATCTGAAACTAGAAATATTTATCGATTTTGCTTCCAATTTCCATCCCTCTAGTACCTTCATGTGGTCCATCTCTGACACTTTCTTGACTTCCCTTTGTCCATTTTCACCAGTATCCATTACAAGCCCACCGATTCCCACAACTACAGCAATTACCAGACTCCAGATCCTGTAAGGGCTTCATCCCATTCTCTCAGTTTCTTCACCTCCGCTGCATCTGTTCTATGTCTTCCTCCTTCCTCAATTGTGGTTTTCTACTCACTGTGATTGGTTGGGCTCTCAGCCATGTCAAACACCCCTCGGGCCACTGCTCTCACACACCCCCGCCCTCCCTCCCAGAACCAGGAGATGGTCCCCCTTGTCCTCACTTTTCACCCAGAAGTCTCCACATTCAAAGGATCATCCTCTGCCATTTTTGCCAACTCCAGCATGATGCTATCACTCAACACATCTTCCCCTCACTCCCCTGTCAGCATTCTGCAGGGATCATTCTCTCCAGGACATCCTCCATCACACCCAAACCTTCGTAGTAGCCCATTTACCTCCTCCCTGCTCACCATCCATGATCCTAGACACCCCTTTCAGGTAGAACAGCACTCTCATTCATTCATTTTTATCATCCTGCTTTCTCACTTCGATTTCCATTCTTCTTCTTGCACCCATTCCCCTCGTCCCCATTTTTGGGCCAACTGCCTTAACCATTTGTACCTCTGTTCTGCTATTCAAACATTCTGATCACTTGATGCAGTCGTCTTCTTCCTTATTTACATTCCTTTTGTCCAATTACAGCCTCACTCTCCCACCCTCATATATAAACCTTCTCTGATTTTGTTTGCTCTTAGCTCTGATGAAGGGTCATTCAGACTTGAAATGTTGGCTCTACTCTCTCTCCACAGATGCTGTCAGATCTAATATTTTTAGCATTTTCTGTTTTTCTTTCAGGTTCCAGCACCTGCAGTACTTTGTTTTTACCTTTCAAGTACTGCTGGTTAATGCGATTTACACTCTGTGCCAAAGAGAGAAGCATTTCCTTCCAGTTTTATCCAAGAAACCTTTTGGATTCTACAAATGACACAGAATCCGACTGTGATAAAAAGCCCATCAGTTTCAGGCAAGGACGTTGCCCTCCAATTTTGAGGTCTGCTCACAGGTTGAATCAGGCATGCTGAGATAGCCAAAGGGAACGTAGGCGAACAAAAAGAGTTAGCCTCAATCTCTGTTAGAACTCTGACAGCAAGATTTAAAAGGATACCAGTGAATTCAATAACAGCAACATCATTTCATACAATAAGCATTTGCAATATCCCATAACTACCTTAAAAATTACAATATTTGCTTCAACAGAGGCATAAATTAAATTTGCTTTCAAACCTAAAGCACTATTACAGTTCGATGTGTCCTGAATTATCATACCTTCCCAGAACACAGGAAGGTTCAGTCCAAAAAAAACTCTAATCACCCATAATTTATGCCTGATATCAAGCAGAAACTTATAAAACATTGTCTGTTCTATTTAATTTACCAAACCTCTATGGACACATCTGAAAAATGTCTTGCGTGACAATTTGCACTAGCTAATACCTTAACCTCCTCCTTAATGTTATGTTTACAGTGTCAAAATTTAATTGTCGCGTTCACAGTTATAAACTTCAAGGTTATGTTCAAAACATAGCTAAGAATTAGATTTATGAATCCAAACATAATATGGCATTTGAGAAAATGGTTTTCAAACTAAACTTACCATTACTAATTGTAAGTAATGGCTGTCAGTTAATTATAACTACACACATCTGATAATAATGACTGATTACAAGCTGTATCACCTACCAAGGTATGTAAGGTACTTCAATACAGACTTATTTTGAACAGCAATTATAAATTGCTCCTTTTCAATGAAATAGAAGCATATTTCCCAGTATTCAGTCTTGAGACCTCTGGAATTTTTAATATACATTAATGACTTGGACTTGGGGGTACAGGGCATCATTTTAAAATCTACATATGACACAAAATCTGGAGCTGTAATAAACAATGAGGAAGATAGCAATAGGCTCCAAGAGGACATGGGCAGGCTTTTTGAACAGGAAGATACGTGGCAGAAGAAATTCAATGCAAAAAATATGAAGTGATAGATTTTGGTGGGAAGAATAAACTAAATGGCACAATTTAAAGGCAGTGCAAGAACAGAGACATCTTGGGATTTGTCCACAAACCTTTGGAGATGGCATGGCAGGTTAACAGAGTGGTTAGAAAAGCTTATGGAAACTCAACTTCATAAATAAAAACGTACAGTTAAACATTGGGAAAAGCAAATTAAGAGGCACGGGAAGCACAGGCAGAAGGTCAGACACGATGTCCAATCAGATTCCCAAGATCGCTTGAGGCCACTTAAGTGATAGCTGGCATGAATCACGGCCAGTAAGCTCAAGTGCGCGGCAGGCATTGTGTCAAATGTTGGCTCACTGCAAAGTTTGAAGGTGAAGTGCAGAGCTCACTGAGGCATCACTGCCTGCAGAATGGCCAGTGCTGGTGGACACAACAGGAAGGAGGGGAGTTCTGGTGGCCATAAAGTCCCATGGTTCCCAGACAACTGCCTCAGAGCTCTAGTTGAGGTTGTCACAGCCAGGACAGACAGGTTGATGCCCATGGATGGAAGGAGGAGGTCATCCCATCTCACCAAGTAGGCAATGACCTGCGAGGTCAGTAGGAATGACATTGTCTGGCGCACCTGGAGCCAGTGACAGAAAGAGTTCAATGACCTTCAGCACTTGGCATGGGTGAGTGCATGTTGTCCTGTGTGGGGGACAAACGAAGGGTGTCCATTCATTGTTGGATTGAAGCATTGCAGGGCATCTCAGATAACAGACCTGTCCGTGCATCTCATGGCTGGAGAGAAGAATCTGAAACTTTGGGTCCACCAAAAAGTCAGGTGTTGAAAGGGATGATAATATTCTCTACTCTCAAGGGGGTGACCTGAGTTGGGAGTGAAGGGTTGAATGTGCAACGGAGCTCTGGAATTGCTTGCAAGAGAAACATAGCCACAACAACTGGGAGGGAGCAGCCACTGATGATGGGTTAGCAAACCTGGCCATCCTCACCAGCCATGTGATGGGAGCATTGGAAAGTGCGAGCACGGAGGGAGGTCAACAGGTGAGGCTAGAGTATTGAAGAAAGGTAACAGCCCATTGGGCAGAATCACGACAGGATGAGGATGAAAGTGATGAATGGGTGTCTCATCCCTCAGAATGGCTTCAGCTAAGGACTGGTCTTTGAGACACAGGACATCAATCATAGAGAGCACAATCAAGGGTTTTGCACAGGTGTTTTTTATTTCTTTCCCTCTCACCGTTTTCTGTAGATTATCCAGCTGGATATCATCTGTGTTTTGCAATTGTTGTCACCATTAAACAGTTATTGCTCACAAACAGTGCCCCGTGTGCTCGAATGGTTTTGCCTCATAAATAGCTGTGGAAAAATGTCCAGGGGATAAATGTTTATTATTCAGATTTTGGGCTCATGGAGTGGTTAAGTGTAAGGTATTTAAGATTGGGGTGATGCCCATGGACTCTGTGGAGGGAAAGGCATGACAGGCTACCCCAAAAAAATGCAGAATCAGGCCGCTCTTGTGTGAGCCTGATGTGACCCTGCTCACCCTGCCTACCAGAGACCTGCATCCGAGTAGACATCTGTGACTTCTTCTGAACCAGATGCATCAGCCACATTGTCTTCCCAGTCTAGAGGTTCACCACTGGGAACAGTGAGATTATGAACGGTGCAGCAGGCAACTTGTGAAGCAGTTGCATCTCTCTTCTATCTCTGTCCTTGGATGCTTGACATGCATCACCAGCCACCTCTTCAAAGGATACCCCTTGTCACTATTCAACCACCATTTGAGTAAAGCTTGAGCAGTGAAGAGCCTTGAGGCTTATATGTAGGCATCATGAGAGCAGCCCACATGGGTGCAATCTATGGCATCTTGGATGTGAGGGAGTCCTGCAATGGTGGCAAAGCCTCTGACCTAGTCTGGCTGACTTGGTCCATCCTGAAATAAATGAATGTTAACTTGCCAAAACAGAATGTCAGTTACCAGCTTAACACATTCATGTGCAGGTGACTGCGGGATTCTGCAAAGATCACCCACTTCACCCTGGAACGATCCAGAGAAATAGAAGTTTAGTGCCACAATAACCTTCAGAGCCACTGGCAGTTGATGTCCACCTACACAATTGGAGGCTATCCATGAGCCAGTCATCTGGCATTTGCCCATCATGGCTTCCTTGAAAGCCGCAGCTTTCAGCGGAACATTGTAGTTTGAACGCTGCCTGTACACCCATGCAAGGGCATGATCTTTGTCTACTCTGCTATCCCTCATGACTCAGTGCCTGTCTCTTTGCCTGAGGTGGATGCATGCAACCAGGTCTCCTCCCTCTCTGCCCCCTGTCCTCCTCCACAGAGGAGAGGTACTCCCTGCTGGGCAAGCAGTATATATCTGCAGATATGCAGATGGGGCTGACCCATGCACAAAGAATAAGAGAGAAAACCAAATCTCCGGTGCCAGAGAGCAATATCCAGAGACCTCCACGCAGAAATCATTCTCTCAAAACCACAAAACACTACCCCAACTCACTCCCTGAAACTGCCAACTCCTCATCCAGCATTTGCTCTGTTCTCCTTTAATTCCGCTCTTGAATCCAAAAACTTAAAAAATGGTTGGTCCCCTGCCCATGTTTTCCATGCACAAACTGCAGTAATTATACTGTGCCATAAACCAAGAACAAAGGTTCTTGCAAACTCTCTTCAATATTCACATCAGGACAGCACAGTGACAAAATGGCTAGGACTCTCAATGCCAAGGACCCAGGTTCAATTCTGACTTTGGGTGACTGCCTGTGTGGAGTTTATACATTCTCCCATGTCTGCAGGGGTTTCCTCTAAGCGCTCTTCATTTCCTCCCACACTCCAAAGATGTGCAGCTTAGGTGGATTGGCGAATACTAAGTTGCCTGTTAGTGTCCCAAGATGTGGAGCTTTGATGGATGAACCATGGTAAATATGTGGAGTTACAGGGATGGGGAGAGAGCCTGGGTAATATACTATGTCAGAGAATTGGTGCAGACTCAAAGGGCGAAATGGTTTCCTTCTACACTTGTAGGGGTTATATAATTCTATGCTGATGATCACCAAAAGTGACAATTATAGTTCAGTTTTACAATGAGAATTACATTATGCATGCCCCATTCCATTCTCATAATTTCTCCAACGTTGAAAGAAAGTACATCGTAGTTCAACACTTCATTAAAGGTGACCACTTCCAGGCCAACATTTACACGGCAATATCAAATTTGAGGTCAGTACTGCGAATGGCCTTTGACGAGAAGAGTCATCCAAATCCAATACAAAAAATAGGCATCATTCCTGATCGATCCTAGATCCACTTTCAACTTCCTATCCTCAGACACTGACTTCGGGCACCTCCCCATCATGGAGGATAATGATATGGAGGACAGAATCAAATAAGGGTAGATGAGGCCTCTTACAGAACACCACCAGGTTACTTATTGCAAAAGGTCATCATTGATGACTAAAAAAAGGGGACATTCCAACAAACCTTAGCTGCAATGGTGACTTTGAGATTTCTACTCTAAGTTATCCAGAAGAATTATGTTCCTTCCCTTTTGGTCTTAAAACAACACTGTATGCTGAAGCAGCAGCACTACGGTATTCTTCATTAAACGCACACTGATCTATACAGATAGCCACTATTGCAAAAGAGGATACAATCTGAACTTAGTGTTGTGTAAACAAACAAACTTTTCCAATCATGTAAGGTAAATCCATAAAACATAAGTTGGTGTGGGAGGACATTCTCCGATTGAGAACAGAAAACAAAATTGTCAGGTTATTCTGGTAAACAGGCATACCATGGGACAGTACACTTAGAGGGCAACAGTCTTGCAAATGAACAGGTGAAACATTCAGCCAACGTGACATCCCCTCATGAGAGACCTGCCAAAGTTAATGCTATCACCAGGGCAGAAAAAGCAGCTAGTCAGGATGAGGAACTAACTCAGCTGTTAGATCCAACAAAAGAGAATCCACCAGGATATCCATCAAAGTGCTTTTACTCAGAATCCTCGCCGGTGTTGTACTAATTAAGTTGCCCAAGGGAAACCAAGATGCACCTCTGAGTCATAAACAAGAACAGCTTGTAGAAGAAGCTGATAAGGCTACAGGTCAGAAACATAGTGGTGCCAGAACAACAGTCTGCAAATTAACTCCTTTATATCAGTGGCCAGGCAAGCTTAAAAGAATGCAAAATGTAATGGTTAATTGTGAGCCCTGCAATTTATCCAGTAAGTCATCACTGGTCCCTCATGGCAGGCTGGTGCAAGAGGTTAAATCTCATGGGATCAAAGGTGAACAAGCTAGATGGGTACAGAACTGGCTTGGCCATAGAAGACAGAGGGGGTAGCAGTGGAGGGATCTTTTTCTGATTGGAGGTCTGTGACTAGTGGTGTACACAGGCAGAAGTCTCACAACACTAGGTTAAAGTCCAACCAGTTTATTTGATAGTAAACCCACAAGCTTTCAGGGTTTGCCCCTTCGTCAGGTGAGTGGTGTACCACAGGGCTCTGTACTGGGACCTCTGCTGTTTGTGATTTATATAAATGATTTGGAAGAAGATATAGCTCGTCTGATTAGTAAGTTTGAGGACAACACAAAGATTACTGGAGTTGCGGACAGTGATGAACATTGTCAGAGAATACTGCAGGATATAGATAAGCTGGAAAATTGGGCAGAGAAATGGCAGATGGAATTTAATCCAGATAAATGCAAAGTGATGCATTTTGGTAGATGTAATGCAGGGGGAAGCTATACAATAAATGGCAGAACCATCAGGAGTACAGACACACAGCAGGATCTGGGTGTGAAAGTCCACAGATCCTTAAAGGTGGCAGCACAGGTGGAAAAGGTGGTGAAGAAGGCATATGGCATGCTTGCCTTTATTAGACGGGGCACAGAGTGTAAAAGTTGACATGTGATGTTGCACATATAGAACGTTGGTTAGGCCACATTTGGAATACTGTGTCCAGCTCTAGTCGCCACACTACCAGAAGGACGTGGAGGTTTTGGAGAGAGTGCAGAAAAGGTTTACCAGGATGTTGCCTGATACGGAGGGTATTAGCTATGAGGTGAGATTGAGTAAACTCGGGCTGTTCTCCTGGAAAGTTAGAGGTTGAGGGGTGACCTAATAGAAGTTTATAAAATTATGAAGGGCATAGATAGAATGGACAGTCAGAAGCTTTTTCCCAGGTCAGAAATGACAAACACAAGGGGTTACAAGTTCAAGGTAAGGGGGGGGGGGGGGCAAGGTTCGATACAGATATGCGGGGGCCTGGAATGCACTACCAAACAAGGTGGTTGAGGCAGACACGCTAGGGTCATTTAAGACTTATCTAGTTAGCCACATGAACAGACTGGGAATAGAGGGATACAAATGGATGGTCTAGTTAGGAACCAAGCCGGTGTAGGCTTGGAGGGCCAAAGTGCCTGTTCCTGTGTTGTATTGTTCTTTACATCATCATCACTGACTCCTGTAAAATCTACTCAATCAAGAATAATTTTTTTTGGTTTTATTGGACCACTTCCCCCGTCATTGGGATGTAAACTCATTCTCACTTGTGTTAGTGGACTCACTTCTTTCTTCTGGCTGACCCCCACAAAACTTGTTTTAGAGAACTCATTTACCAATGCTATTACTGACTTCATGACTGTAGCTGGTGCACCCAAATCTAACATTCCAAAAAAGGGAGAGCTATTATTTCCAAGGTCTTTGAAAACTATTGTGAGCTAAAGAGGACTACATTAGACCAAAACATAGCACATCATCTACAATCAATGGCAGAACATAATAACCAGGAGATAATAGAAAGCTACAAATTGAACTGTTGGGAATCAGCAGAAATAAGAAGACTGCCATCATATCGGAAGTGCAACAACTATCATTAATAATGTGCTCACATCTGTATCAGAGACAGGACTGACTGGAACTCCATATTATCTAATGTATGGGGTGAGATGCATACGCCACATACCCATGGTTCTTCAATTGCCTCCACATACTCTGACTCTTTGACCTGATAACACTTAGATTTGAAACAAGAAATACTATATGAAATTCAGCACAAGGGGGATGAATACACACAAGCAGTGAGCCAACAAAGCATAGCAACCCTTATGTTATGAACAGGGGAGAAAGGCAAACTGAAAGCTTTCATTTTTCTCACCATCTATCCATAAGCAGAAGCATTTTCCTTTCTTGAAAGATGCTGTGGCGTGTTTCCTCTGGGCATGAAGTCAATTTTTAAAGTAGCTCACAGCAAATTCTCTTTAGGGTGGAATCAGAAGAACTGTTTATTCTTCCAGTCAAACCCAAGGGATAGTGCTCACAACTATATACATGCAAGCACATAAGAAGGTGAAAAGAAATAATAGAGGTTTACAGCTAGGAATAACTTAAAGCATAAAGCACCAAACATATGGATACTAATTCATGTGAATATCAGAGTCCAGTGAAGGTTCCTTCATGTAGATGTTGAAGTTCAGACAGGTTCAGCTAGCTGAAAGCAGAAGTTGTAGAATTCCTTTAAAGTTGGTCAAGACGTGACATGGTGAGTTGATAAACATAAACTTGGTCTACTCTACACGCAGTGGCAGGAACCTTCCAAAGAATCAGACCTCGAGGAGGTTTAAACTTGAGGCAGGCTTTGTTTACAGGTCGAAGTCTGGCTCTGGTTTTGAAAGGCTGGATGTTTAACAGCAGGCAGTCTGGGGGTCCACAATGTAACATTAAAATTTTCCAAAGTCTGGAAGAGCTTAGGTAATGTAATGTTGCCCACTGATGAGTCAGCGTCAGGTAAATAATCAGTTTCTATGTCTCTGGATAAATTCCATTGTTCACCTTAGGAGATGGATGGTGATTATTAGTGCCTCAGCCGGTATAATAAGTTTTGATGGCTCTCTTTGTTATACATCCAAGATGGGGAATAGAGCATCCATTGCTCCCTTATTTCATTGATTGTAATGGGTCCACACAATAGTAGGTGTGAGATTTCACAAGGATGAGGATTAAGCTTTGTTCTGTAATTACTGTTGGAAATTTCCAGAACTGCAGCCAGATTGTAAATCATGTGATCTGTAATAACCATGTTTTTGGTTCAGCAATGTCAGTTTTTAAATAGCAGAAAATAAGATTTGACTTCAACAGTTTATGATCTCTTTCGTGCCTTGTGGACTTGACACTTAGCAGGGGAGTGGGTTCAGGAAAGAAAGTTTGAACTAAGACCTAGTTTAAGACCCAAGTAGGGAGAAAACTGTACAAATACATTCAGTTATTAAAGAATTGTAAACATATTTTCTAATTAGTTAAATGGCAAGCAAATTCTTAAAATTGTCTCTGTAGATAATCTGGAGAGGTAGCCTGAAGATTGCAAGAATGATGCAGTCACACACTGCCTTCTGAGACCCAGTTTGGAACACAAAACTAGATGCACAGCTACTGATGATAGCATCACTGACTCATCCTCCTCCAGCCAGTATTTGGAAGGGCCTCAAATACTGATGTCACAAGAAACCACAATGACACAAGCAGCGGCACAAGAGTCACAACAATGAAGGAAAGTAATATTCCAAAAGATGCAAAAACATCAAGTCTCTTGATGATGTGACTAGTCTCAACTGAAAAAAGGACCAAGCTGCTTTTGTTTTACTTTAGCTGTAATTATCCTTTCACTTGTTATAATGATTACTATCCTGTGAATTATTGTTTTGTGAAATGTTAAATACAGTGCTTATCTCCAAACTCGACTGACAGAAGATTTGATTCCAGACCTTCTTTTCAATGATGGCAGTACAAGTTTAACATGGATACAAAAGCATCATCTCCCAACAGCTCACAACAATTTGTCTATGCTTATAAGGATACCCTTTCAATTTGGCATCATATCAATACATCAGCCTCAACCGCTTGTGCTATCACGTGGCTCTATTTTTCAGCCTACACAAGTTGAATGCGATGCCACAATCTTAACTAAGACAAGGACGGGATTTTCCAACCCTGTTCGTCCCGAAACTGGAACATCCCGCTCGAGCTCAATGGGCCTTTCCATGAGCCACCTCGCACTATGATTTCAGTGACAGGCAGAACGATAAAATTTATCCCTTGAAATTAAATCAGTTCAAAAAGAAAATGAACTGGTGGCAAGACCCTATGCAACCATGCAAACCTTCAAGAAGAAAATCTAGCTTTACAGGTGTCAGCCAGGTACCCTGGTGAAAAGGACCAACATAAGCAGGTGAAACATTGCTACTTTATTGATTGGAATAATAGAAAAATTACCCTCAGTAGTAGGATTATAAAATATTCCCAATCTTTATCCCCAACAACTGATGTTCCCAGTGCTACAATATCTTCATTAACATATAGTTTTATAAGGGCATGACATGCAATCATTGCAAATCACCCAAAGAATCAGGGGTGTTCGATCAACTTCCCCTATTCAGAAAAATGTCCTTAATTCAGCTCCAACATTCTGCCTTTGGCACCACAGTAAACTCATGATTTTATTCCCTGTTGTCGATGGGTTTCCTTACAATTCAACAATATTTGTTCCTCAAAATTTTGCCCTAACTACTTCAAGAACTCATGGAGTTACGACAGGATGGATGAGATTAACTAAATGCTCACTGACAACTGCAAGACAAAGAATTCCAATTTGCAGATAGCAAGTATTGTTCCACAAATACTGCCTGCCCTGAGAGTAACATTCGAATGGTTCCAGACAATTTCTTTTTCAACATTTTCCGAATATGGGCAGTGCATGTGGAATGCCAGGAGAGTCTTATTGCTTAAACAACTTATACTATAGCTAGGATTTTCCGGCCTTACATGTCCCATCGTCACGGCAAGCAAGGGTAGAGAATTTGGAACTCCACCAAATCTCCATTTACTGCAGCAGGGCTAGAAAATCCTGTTTGTGGGAACAGCTAGAAAATTCCACCCAAATGTACAGAGATCAAGAATTTTTCCCAATTTGACTTGACTCATATTTGAATGTGTGGGAACAAATGTGACGGACCCATACAGTGTAACTTTGGTCAAATGTAATGACAAGGACAGACATGCGGACTTCTTTTTTAATTCATTTGTTGGACATGGGCGTCGCTGGCTGGCCAAACTTGTTGTCCATCCTTAGTTGCCCTTGCAGGGTAGCTGAGAGCCAACCGCATTGCTGTGACTCTGGAGTCACATATAGGCTAGGCCAGGTAAGGATGGCAGATTTCCTTCCCTAAAGTACATTAGTGAGCCAGATGAGCTTTTCCTTGGAGGAAGGGAATCTTCTTTGTGTCACAAGGTCATCTTCTCAGGGGTTGTACACATGAGAAAATAATAACTGAATTTTCCAGCCATTTCTGCTGGAGAATCTTCCAGTCCCATTGTTGGCAACCCCACACAGTGGGCTCCCCAGAGGCAGGGGGTGCAAGCCATGCAAAACATTGTAAGCAACTGCGGGATCAGAAGATCCCACTAGCAGCCGATGGTGGACTGTCTCCACTGCCAGTGAACACATCATTGGTGGGGTTTGGAAAATCCCACCCTATGTTTCCAATGACATTTCTATCCGGAACACATCAAAACTTCCCAGTATCAAAGTTTATTCACATATTACCCCTAATACAAGCTTGTTGGCTGCCATTCAGTCATGAATAGACTACGTACAATATTTGCTTATGCCAGCAAAACCTTACCAATTCAGAGTCAATCAATCCTAATCTCTCTACTGACTCGTCATCATCTGGGATGAAGTTTGAAAGCATTTCTCCACCAATATACCAAACTGACGTTTACAGAGCAGCCGTGCCTGTGAATCTGTTGACTTCATCAAATCGAGTGATTGTTCCAGAATTCACAAGAAATGTTCTACATTAATAAACATCTGCTCACTCCAAAGTCTGCTTGCAGAGTCTCTCCTCACACTGGATCAATGGAACAGCGATCAAGTTCACAGTCTCAAAAAAGACTTTATTAAACTTCAAAAATCACTTTTGTTACTGGTCTTCAAACTATTGACAAAGAACTCCTCTCCACAGGCAATGGCATTGGAATCAATAGCCTTATGACAGCTTATGTTCCTTTTAAAACTCCAGTCTAAATCAGGTCCCTTGGTCATGATATTATTTTCTCAGTTGCCTCAAACTCTACACCCAACAGGAAAAGCTAAACTTGCTATGCCTAAATTTCATACCCAACTCCACTACCAAGAAAATCACACTCAGAGATACAGTTTGGTTAGCTGAACCCATCAAATGGAAATTGGATATTCACCTTATAATACAATTAATAAAACACACAGTAATCTATTAATAGCAGTGAATGATCATTAACTTAGATCACACTAAGACCTCAGGTCATTCAGGACCCTGGTAATGGACTGGCATTCGCATGATAGGATGACCAGTTCACTCTTGGAGCCCAATTCCACTTTCAATACCATTTCTATGGAGTGGTTTCCTTCAAGCAAAAGAATTCACTAAACAGGAGTTCCTTATCTATCATAGATGCAAGAAATTGAAGCAATTTGGAAATGGTTCAGATTAGGTAAACTGTCCCGACTCCTCCACTCTAATTTGACAAGATTACAGGTGAAGTTTGTTTTTGAGAAATGGATCCTACGCTGTGATTTTAGCTTCCAGGTGTTGCAGTGTGGTCTGGACATAGTCATAGAGTTATAGAGGTTTACAGCATGGAAACAGTCTCTTCAGCCCATCTTGTCCATGCCATCCTTTTTTTAAAAAACCCTAAGCTAATCCCAATTGCCCGCATTTGGCCCATATCCCTCTATACCCATCATATCCACGCAATTATCTAAATGCTTTTTAAAAGACAAAATTGCACAGGATTATTAAGTAACATCTTCTAAAGATGTCACTAGTTGTGGACACATACTGATATATTAAATCCTTGAGATTCAGAAATTCCTACACCTCTTGTACTATTTATACACCCAGTAAACTTAGCGAGCTTAGTACAGTGTTTAGCCAGTTACAGGGCATGGAGCAGATTTTTACTTTCACAAATTACTCTGACAAGGTTACTGTTGGAAGGGCATAATGCTTGCTGTTGCACATTGAATTGAATAATATTTGGTGTGCTCCAGATTGGCTTCAGTCGGGTTGTTATAGAGGAAAAGCCAGGGTTAGCTTCTGTAACTAAATCTGCAATTGAATGGACCACCGATACTGCTTCAGGAGCATCTGGCAGTATTTTGTGTCTTCTCATACGTCATTTAAGTACTCACTATGATTGGGATATTGATCCTCATTTTGATTATTAAGTAACACCTTTTCTCCAACAGTTAAGTTTAATGCCATCATCTTTTGCAAAGCTTATTCTGCTGGATAATATACATTTTTTCATATCTGGGAATAGCATCTGATCACAGCAATGAACAACTTTGCTGTCCATCTACCAATGGGTGTACAAGACTCATCTTCCTCCAACACATCTCATTAGAACTTACCACCTGATCAACTGCATTCAATTATTGATTGCTAACCTTCGTAGACGTGGCTCAACATGTCAAGCTTCAGCCTGTTCATCAGATATTAGGACTTCACCTTGGTTCACATGAGGTGGTGGCATGGACAAGTTGGGCTGAAGGATCTGTTTCCATGCTGTAAACCTCTATGACTCTGTGTCTGCCTAAGCTGGTGACATTTTGTCCTACCCATCATATCAATCACAAGAGACTAGTATACAGGTGCAGCAATTGGGGAAGATAATAGAATGGTATCATATAGTGCGAGAGGAATCAATTCCAAAAGTTGGGAGGTCATTCTTCAATTGTGCAGGGCATTGGTGAGAGCTCATCTGGAGTACTGTGTACTGTATTAGTTTCCTTATTTCAGGAAAGATGCAAATGCATAAGAAGCAGTTCCGAGAAGTTTATTAGACAAATACCAGGAATGGGCAGGTTGTCTTATGAGGAACTTTTGGAAAGATTAGATTTGCATCCACTCACGTTTAGAAGAGAAAGAAGAGACTTGAGTGAAACCTTTAAGCTCCTAAAAGGTATTAACAGGTTGCACATGAAACTGAAGATTCCTGTTTTCAGAGAATCTAGAACTAGAGGTCGCTGTTTAAAAATAAGGGGTCCTGCAGAGATGAGGAGAATTTGTTCACTCAGAGTCATGAGTCTCTGGAACTCTTCATCAAAAGACACTGGAAGCAGAATCCTTAAATATTTTTCAGGCAGAGCTCGTTAGACTCTCAATTAAAAAGGGTGTGTAACATTACTGGGATAGACAGGAGGGGCCAAATGGCCTACTCCTGCTCCTAATTGGCATGTTTATATGTTCAAAGATTTGAAATGCCCCTGTCCACACCAATGGTGTGGAAGTGGAAATGGTCGAGAGCTTCAAGGTTCTAAGTGTCCAGATCACCCAACAAACTACCCTAGTCTTTCCCCACTGATGTTATAGTGAAGAAAGACCACCAATGTCTCTACTTTCTCAGGAGGCTAAGAAAATTCAGAATGTCTACTACAATTCGCATCAATTTTTGTAGATGCACCATAGAAAGCTCAGTATGGCTCCTGCTCTGACCAAGACCGCAAGAAACTACAAAGGGCTTGAACATAATGCAGTCCATGACTCGAACCAGACTCCCATCCAGTGATTCCATCTACACTTCCCATTGCCTTGGAAAAGCAGCCAGCATAATCAAGGATCCAATGCACCCTTGACATACTCCCTTCCACCTTCATCTGTCAGGAAAAAGATACAGAAGTCTGAGATCACATACCAAACGACTCAAGAACACTTCTTCCCAGCTGCCATCAGACTTTTGAATGGACGTACCAGCTGTAACTGTAAAACTATATTTACACCCTCTCCTTTCCTTCTCCCCTAAAGAACTCTATGAATGGTATGTTCTGTTTGTAAAGGACACAGGAAACAATACTTTTCACTGTATCCCAATACATGTGACAATAATAAATCAAATTAATCTAAAGTTTGGCAATGGGATGATTTAAAGGAGCATTTCTGTTGCACATGCTTCCACTCATGTCGGTCCAGAGGGGTGTGTGTGACGGGATCATAATATGGAGTGATATGATTAAAGGATTAAAAGAGTGATAGGATTAAAGGAGGGATTAGAAAATTACAAGCATGGTTCATCTGCTCAAAAGACATTGAGAAACATACCTAGAAATACTTGTTGTGTAAGTCTCCTCCAAGGAGGAGACTTGCACTGCAAAAGCAGTACACCCCCACAACATTTCCCGGTGGTGTTGGTGGCTACAATGGGAAATCCCATTGACAGCAGCCGAACCAGAAGATCCTATTGCTAGCGAATGATTCTGCCAAGAATCTTACTGATGGGAAGCAAGAGAATTCCAGTCAATGTCTCATTTGTTCTTTGTCCAAACTCAAGCACCCATCTCTATATACTCTTATACATTATGGAGGAGTGATGACTGGACCCTCATAGTATCCATAGGCTGTTACAATCAGGTTAAAACTTGTTAAAGACTATCTAGAGGATGGTAATATTCTCTGCTGGTCTTTCCTTCAGGATGAGTTAGTTCAGTTCTTCAGACTCAGTCAAATGTCTGTGAGGCCTGTGTCCCTCAACCTTAAGTGAGAATGATCATCTGAGGAGTATGCCTGATAAGGAATAATCTCAAAAAGGGGCTAAGTTATAATCACTTCAGAGTCTCACAGCAGTCTCACAGGCTTTTCTCCAACAGGTGATGAGGATTACTGAGTCTCTGCCCTGGAGGAGCAACAGTAGATCCATGGAATAAAGAAAAGACTGCTGTCCTCTCTCAGGATGACAACATTCATGTTCCCATCACTGTCCTCCAGTGTCCTTGCTGTTTCCCATCAACCAGCCAGTCCAAATGCTGCCACTTGTGACATGGTGGTCTGGTCCAAAGCCAAGCCACCAAAGCCTAGAGCTACTTCAATGCATTCTACAAGACCATCTATAGTCTCTCCTATTGAAAGTCTGCAGCCTTCCACTAATTATGCTGCAGCCACAGGGATAGCAAAGCATAGGAGTATTAAACCAGGCAAAAAGGCACGCAAGGAAAGCACAGAAGTTTTGCATGTTTTGTTGGATAATGCAACTATGGAACAGATGTTTTGTGGTGTCTTTTGTTTCAGGACTTTGACCAAGAAGGTGCTATGATGGTCCATATCAAAGGAATGGTAAGGTGTCGAGAAATTGTGACCTGGGGATTTTTCAGGGGAACAGAAGTTTGATGAGATGGAGTTCAAAATTTGATGGCAAAGGGTTGCACCCCCCCATGATGTGAGGTTATGGAAGAGAGAGTCAACCACCACAAATTGGGAGACATCCTCCAACAAACACTGGAAGTTCATGTCTGCCCCACAGCAGCCCTGAAGCATGCAACCTTCTCCTTTTTCAAATAAGAAACAAAACTTTCAAGATTGAAGGCTCCACCTGCCAAGGGAGATATTTCGCTGGTAATGGGAAAAGTAACTGAACCCAGACAATCTACCCCAACCAATAGCCCCAACCCCACAGCATCTGCTCCCAACCAGCAACCCCAAGAAGCTATCCCCAATCACTCACCATCTACACACAACCCCTCACTAACTACTCCCAACTCACCACCCCAACACCACACCATCTTCCCAACCCTTCACCACCTGTCCCCAACCTATGCTCAGGGCACATTAGCCAACCTACCCACATGTGTTTTGAATCTTGATTCAGCTGTACATGTTTAAGGAAGGGTGTTAACAGAACTGGTGAAGTCCAAAATGGCAAGTAAGATCAGTTTAGATGCGAATTGACATCACATCAGCGCACTCTACCCATTTCCAGTACATAGACATGACACCCACACTTTGAAATGTTGGAATCAATGTGGGTCACACAGGAAGACATTGGGAGCAGACCGCTCCACCCTCCATTCTATTCATCTTCTGGCTCCTATATGTCTTTATGTTTCACTAGTGCTGAAATCAGTGGATTTTACAGCCATTGGGTGCAAAAGCCAGGATGTTATATTAAAGCTATATGAAACATTAGTTTAGCCCCATAGCTGGAGCATTACACAACATTCTCAGCAACACACTTTAGGCAGGACGTGAAGGCTTTGTAAAAGATACATAAGACGTTAACTAGAATGGTTCCAAGGATACGGGATTAGGGTTACTTGGATAAACTGAATGAGCCAGGATTGTTCACTTTGGAACAGAGAAGAACAGATGAAATTAGACAGGTGTTGTTCAAAATTGTCAAGTGTTAGAATAAATAAATAAAGGGCAACTATTCTCAATGGCTGAATGGTAAATAATGCGAGGTTGGGGTGATTGGCAAAAGAACTAGAAGCAACATACAATGAGTATTTCCCCTCACAATGAGCGATTTAAATTTGGTATGTACTTCCTGATCAGGTGGGAGGAATTCTCCCAAAAAAGGTTCAAAGTGCTGAATTCACAGGAAACTGACGTAAATCACAATTATTTTCTAGTGGGGATTCATACTCAAATCTCCCACACTCTGCGCAACGCAGAGGCCACAATCGTGAATGCCACTGAAAGCTTGGGAATGGGATCTTATTCATGCCAGAGGCTGAGTGTTCCGGAACTCTGCACATGTGCAGTGGCCCTATCTGTCATCCTCCCAATCGCTGGCCAGCCCAGGACCCTCGCAAAGCTGCCCCTCCCGATACACCCACAGCCCAAATGCAGCCCCGTCAAGCATTCCTAGGCCAGCACCAATCCTCCCTGTCCCGGAGGACCTCGATTTCCAGCACCCTCCCACCCCTGCAGACCCCAACTTCCATGGGAGGCAGACCCATCCTCTCTCCAAAATGGGAGACCGAATCATCGGCAGATCATCTCCCCGCACCCCCAAATCGCGGTCCTCCCTCCAATCTGACTGGATCTCCATGCAGAGTGGCAGCAGGAACCCCACCCTCACCCTAGGCGCTGCCCCCAGCAGGCCCTGCCCATTTAAGGGGGCAGGGGAGCAGGTCGAACTGGATTACTCTTCAAAAAAGCCAGTGAGTATCTAATGGATTGAGTGGCCTTGTTCTGTTTTGCACTATGATTCTAGAATTTTCCAGTTAAGTCCAAAACCACAAAAATGTGCATCATTACGTAATCTGCCGCACTTTACTGATTCTCTAAAAGCCTGATGAACATTCTTGCCAAATAGTTAATACACATCTACAAAATCAAAACACTTCAAAGTATATAAAAAAAATCAACCCATGAAAAACAGAATCTATGATTTGTATCTAAGTAGATAATTATCTTGCATCTTGCTACCAATGCAGAAATATTAACATAATCTAATTGATCTTGTTCCTGCTTACAACTGCACAGCCAAAAAAGGTGATGGCCAGGTTTCTCTCAACCCCTGCAGCTGATCTCACCATGGATAATTATGAGGAAGATAATTATAAGTTTGCTTGCATTGCAATCTTTTCACTAAGTGGAACGTATTATTATTGCCAGGAAGAACATCACTCCTGATCATTTGACAACTGAAGCATCTAAATCGTATTGTTAGCAATTGTTTGAGTGAACATAACTGGATTCAGATCAATAATAGAAAATGGCAATACAATTTAATGTTAGAGTGATAAGTAACATTAACAATGAACATGGTCAGACCATTTTTTCTTCTCTTTGCACTGTGGAATAGTCAGTTTCCAGTCTTTGAGCAGAGGGAAAAAGGGAGAGACTTGGAACACACTCTTTGCACTGGCCTGGGATCTACAAGGTGAGCCCAGATAGATGCAAGCACCCAGCCCAAATTTAAATGAGGAAGGAGTGTCAAAACAGTACCTCCCAGATATTCCTTCTCTGCAACATAAGGCATAGGATCAGAGTTAAGCCACTTGGCCCATATAGTCTGCTCCACCATTCAATTATAGAACATAGAAAAACTACGGCACCTCAACTTGTGGGCCCTTCAGCCCACAAGTTGCACTGATCATATCGCTACCTACTAGGCTTACCTACAACCCTCAATCCTATTAAGCCCCATGTACTCATCCAGAAGTCTCTTAAAAGACCCTATCGAATTTGCCTCCACCACCACCGACGGCAGCCGATTCCACTCACCCACCACCCTCTGGGTGAAAAACTTACGCCTGACAACTCCTCTGTACCTACTCCCCATCACCTTAAATCTGTGTCCTCTCATAGCAACCATTTCAGCCCTGGAAAAAAGCCTCTGAGAATCCACCCAATCAATACCTCTGAACATCTTATACATCTCTATCAGGTCACCTGTCATTCTTCGTCTCTACAAGGAGAAAAGACCGAGCTCCCTCGACCTATCCTCATAAGGCATGCCATCAATCCAGGCAACATCCCTGTAAATCTCCTCTGCACCCTTTCAATAGCTTCCACATCCCTCCTGTAATGAGGTGACCAGAACTGAGCACAGTACTCCGTAGAGTCTGACTAGGGTCTTATAAAGTTGCAGCATTATCTCCCGACTCCTAAACTCAATCCCTCAATTGATGAAGGCCAGTGCACCGTACGCCTTCTTAACTACATCCTCTACCTGATATTTTTCTCATCCCCAATCTCCTGCCTTTTCCTCCATAACTCTGATCCCCTTATTAATCAAGAACCAACACTATTAGCCTAAAAGGATTATTTATTCACACACTCAATACAAAAAATCTAAATATTACATCAATCACACACTGCATCCTAAAGAAAGATACAAGTGTGAACTGCACAAGGAGTGCTATTTAGTCATGTTTATTCAAGAGAAAGATCCATATTCATTGGCTGAGATTTTCCACTCCCATTCTTATCAAGTGGGACTGATGATAGGAGTGGAAAGTCATGCGATAGGTCTCAGCTGCGTTGTATATTGACATGAAGTCTTGCCACGATTGTCTGCTACTCCTGTCAGTGATGTTACAGGTTTCCCATCATACAGCATCAGGAAATAAAGACATTAACATGTCATTATCAGCCCTCCCCACAGGAATCCACCACCATGTTCAAAAGTCCACCCGTGGCAGTGTGACATCACAATGGCGTGATTCATGACTGCTTTCAAAAGAGCAGAACCTGGTGAGTTCACCTGTGAAGAGGGTTCAGAGATGAGTGCACAGCTTGCCATGCTGCACCACTGCTTCACAGGGGGAAGAGAGAACCTGCAAGCAGATACTGGCAGAGGTCTCAAGGGGTGCCAGCAAGAGACATGGGGTGTCTGCAAAGGTCTCTAAAAGATGGTAGTAACGGATTCAGTGGGAATCGTGTGAGCGCGCGCGTGCAAGAGAGAGAGAGCGCGCGCGTGCAAGAGAGAGAGAGAGCGCGCGCGTGCAAGAGAGAGAGAGAGCGCGCGCGTGCAAGAGAGAGAGAGAGCGCGCGCGTGCAAGAGAGAGAGAGAGCGCGCGCGTGCAAGAGAGAGAGAGCGCGCGCGTGCAAGAGAGAGAGAGAGCGCGCGCGTGCAAGAGAGAGAGAGAGCGCGCGCGTGCAAGAGAGAGAGAGCGCGCGCGTGCAAGAGAGAGAGAGCGCGCGCGTGCAAGAGAGAGAGCGAGCGCGCGTGCAAGAGAGAGCGCGAGCGCGCGTGCAAGAGAGAGAGCGAGCGCGCGTGCAAGAGAGAGAGCGAGCGCGCGTGCAAGAGAGAGAGCGCGCGTGCAAGAGAGAGAGAGCGCGCGTGCAAGAGAGAGAGAGCGCGCGTGCAAGAGAGAGAGAGCGCGCGTGCAAGAGAGAGAGAGCGCGCGTGCAAGAGAGAGAGAGCGCGCGTGCAAGAGAGAGAGAGCGCGCGTGCAAGAGAGAGCAAGCGCGCGTGCAAGAGAGAGCGCAAGCGCGCGTGCAAGAGAGAGAGCAAGCGCGCGTGCAAGAGAGAGAGCGAGCGCGCGTGCAAGAGAGAGAGCGAGCGCGCGTGCAAGAGAGAGAGAGAGCGCGCGTGCAAGAGAGAGAGAGCGCGCGTGCAAGAGAGAGAGAGCGCGCGTGCAAGAGAGAGAGAGCACGCGTGCAAGAGAGAGAGAGAGCGCGCGTGCAAGAGAGAGAGAGCGCGCGTGCAAGAGAGAGAGAGCGCGCGTGCAAGAGAGAGAGAGAGTGCGCGCGTGCAAGAGAGAGAGAGAGTGCGCGCGTGCAAGAGAGAGAGAGAGTGCGCGCGTGCGAGAGAGAGAGAGAGTGCGCGCGTGCGAGAGAGAGAGAGAGTGCGCGCGTGCAAGAGAGAGAGAGAGAGAGTGCGCGCGCAAGAGAGAGAGAGAGAGAGTGCGCGCGCAAGAGAGAGAGAGAGCGCGCTCTGTTACAGGGAAAACTCCACCCACTGTGTTTCCATTTGGAAGCCGATTTGTGGTGATGTTGCAAAGGTCACCTGACTGTCTTGGCAGCAATTTTAGCAGTTCATCAAAGCGCTCCTTTTTAGATAAAGTTAATTCATGAAGCTTTCACAAGAATACTGTCTATATTTAATGTTATGAATACGACACACTTTTTGCTGGACAGTTCACAGGAAAGATATGCAGAAGAATTAAATCTTAGGCCATACACCAATTTCCTCTTGAGGACAAAATAATAGAGGCAGCCAATAAGGATGTACAAGACCTAAAAAGGAAGTGTTCCTTTGTGTTTTTTTAGATTGATCCAATGTCTGCTGGTCTCTGTTGAAGCTTCCACTGCAACACAGTTCACTCCTTTGGATCTTTAGGGCTGGAGATTTTGTTACTGGATAGTGGCTGAAGGCCCTGGAGTGGGAACTATTTACTCTCAAGTCTACAGTAATTGGATTTCTATCCATATTGTTGTGCCATAAGGCATTGCCAAAGAGCAGATATATGCCTGGGGGTGTGCTGAACCTGGCTTAATCTTCACATATCGGCAGGTTCAGAATACATCACACATCCATAGCCATCAAATCTTTTTGTTTCCAAACAATCCGCTCAATTCCAGCATCCATCACTTTCTGTTGCTTCAATACCACTCAATCAACAACTCTCCATGCAATGTAATTCATTCCCATCAGGTGCAGCCCACCCCCACACACACACAATGATGGATTTCAAAGTTTAAGGCCCTCCTCAATCAATTGCCCTCCTCTCTTCAACTTTCTGCCCTGCCTTCCTATCGGCTTCCCACAATTTCGATTACTTAATTTAAATTTTGAAAACAATCAAATTATAGAAAAATTGCTGCTCTTCTGACTTCCTCCTTATTGATGTCTTTTCGTTCATCGTGTACTTTTGCCTGTATGCTCATCTTTTCTCCCACTGCCGTTCCACAACTGAGCTGAATTTGTATTAATGTTTTTGTTCAACAAATCATATATAAGACAACATGGCTTCAACCTTTACATTGTCTCTCTCTTTCAGCAGCCTCTTATAGCTTAATGTGCTTTGAAAGTTTGCAGGTCAGAAAGCTAAAAACAACAATATAATTCTCTGCTCTTATACTCACCACCACAGCTTTTGAAGTTTTGTCCTCCTGTTTTTTATCCCCCCCGCCCCGCACAAAATTATGAAAAGGAAAGCTGCTTCTCAAATTCTGCTTAGTAGTTAAAATAATTTCATTAGTACAGCAAATTGAATGGTTCGAAGGCATCCTAAGAAATTAAGTGCACTACATAACACTCCATCTGTGCTACCACAGGCCACAAAGCTGCAACTTCTAACAAAGATAACTCCAAGTCCAGGTTTATGCCATTCATGTAAAAGCCTTAAGAAAAACATTAAAAGACACAAAACTCAAGATTTAAGAACATAGAAACAGGAGTGGGCCACCTAGTTCCTCAAGCTTTGGATGGCATTTAAAATCTTGGCAGACCTTATTTTGGCCTTAACTCCACTGTACTGCTGGTCTCCCTTCCTCTCCTCCCCCAACCACCCATAACCCTCAGTTTCCTTATAAAGCAAATATCTCTGTATTCAATGAGACAGTCTCCACTGAAATTTTCTTCCACAGAGAGCAAAGATTAATAAGCTTTTGAGGGACGAAATTTCTCCTCATCTCTGTCTCAAATTGGAGACCCTTTATTACGAAACCGCATCCCCAGTTCCCCATGACAGGAAGCAATCGCTCAGTATTTAACCTTTCAGCCCCCTCAGAATCTTATACATTTTCAGCAGATCATCTCCCAATATTCTAAAATCCAATGAATAGGGGCCCAATCTGCTCAACCCTACCCCAAGACAACTCTTTCATGAACCTTGTGAACCATTTCTGAATTGTTTCAAATGCAAATATTTACAGGATTCTGTGATTCTTCCTTAAGTAAGGAGATCAAAACAGCATACAGTACTCTAAGTGTGATCTAACCAATGCTCTATGCAGATGTAGCAAGGCCTCTAATTTTATATTCCATCCCCTTGCAGTAAAGGGCAATACTGCACTTGTGTTCCTAACCACATGCTGCACCTACCTAACTTTTTGTGATTCATATATGGGGACACCCAGATCACACTATACTGCAGCATTCTGCAGTCTCTTCATTTTATATAATATTCAGCTCATTACTGCGGATTTAAGTTTTTTAATTAATTTAAACCCTTACTTCGAAGTTGGAGTACAAATGAATAAAACTTCACAAAGCATTTTAAAGGATTCATGAGATACGGGAGATTATGGCCTGTCACATAGGGTGGCTCATCCAATATTGAAAATACTTCTCATAGCACCACCCACTGGAGCAACAGGCACTGCAGACAGCTATAATTAGTGTCAATAAGATACAAATGTTAGGTACCAAGTTCACCATTTAACAGACTGTTATCTACATGCAAAACTAAATATCTGGGAAAATTCAGCATGTCTGGCAGCATGCGTGGAAAGAAGAACAGAATTTGAGTCAAAAGACTCTTCTTTGGAACTAAAATATCAAAGCTGCTGTGGTGGCAAAAACAATAAGCCAACCACACAATGGGCAGAATTCTCCCACTATGAAACTAAGTCCTGTGATGGGGGCAGAAACATGGTATTTTTCCCACTGCAGAAGCCATCAGGAAAACATGCCAAATCTTCTGGCCCTGATCTCATTAATTATCCACCTGAATGTTTTGCGCAGTATTCAGTGCCTGATGGCCCATTGTCTGCGCCTGGGTGCCATATTGAAAAAGGTGCCCAAAGTCATCTGCATCTCATTAGTGGGATACGAGATGCAAGTGAGTTTTGTGCTGGCCTCTGGAGGGTTTTCCGACCTGCCACAGTGGGCACCAGTGGAAGATCAAGCTGTAAAATCGACTTCTGGGCCTTCTGCCATACTTTCCCTTGATGCCTGCGTCAAACTCACTGGCAGGGGCTTGGGAGAATTCTACCCCAAATATATGAGCTTCAAGTAAATAAAGATTTTAACTCAGGCACCTGCTGCAAGAGATGGAGCCTGGTTGGCTCCAGAGTCTCTCTCTCTAATACAAAGTCTACGCAACAAATTTACAGCTTTTAATTTTCACATTTCATGATACTGCTTAGTACAACTTTCAATTATTTTAGCACATACATCAAGAAGCTTAATGAATTACCCAGACAATTCAAGTTCGTTGAAGTTCCCTGTCGGCCTCTGGAAGTCCATTAGTGCTTGATATCCAATCTCCCCTGTCTGTTTATTTTATCTTTTTTTAAAATTAATTTATGGGATGTGAGCATCGCTGGTGAAGCCAGCACTTATTGCCCTTGAGAAGTGATGGTGAACTGCCTTCTTGAATTGCTGCAGTCCCTGAGGTGTAGGTACACCCAGAGTACTGTTAGGAAGGGAATTCCAGGATTTAGACCCACATGAGAGTGAAGGAATGGTGATATATTTTCCAAAACAAGACGCTGAGTGGCTTGGAGGGGAACTTCCAAGTGGCAGAGTTGCCAGATATCAGCTGCCCCTGTACTTTTGGAATGGTAGTGGTTGTGGTTGTGGAAGGTACTGCCTAACGAGTCTTGATGATTTCCATGAGTATGACTATGTCAGGCTGTTGTTGCTTGATTAATCTGTGAGGCAGCTCACCCATTTTTGGCACAAGCCCCCGGATATTTTTAAGGAGGCCTTTGCAGGTTCAACAGAGCTTGGTTTGCCGTTGTCATTTCCAGTGCCATGGTCAAAATGAGGGGTGGTCCACCCAGGTTAAATTTATTTCTGTAGACTTTGTAGCAGTTTGATACAACTGAGTGGCTTGCTAGGCCACTTCAGAGGACATTGAAGAGTCAACCATATTACTGTAAAGACAGCAGGTTTCCTTCCCAAAAGAACATTAATGAACCAGATGGATTTTTATGTCAATGGTTTCAGGGTCATCATTAGACTCTTAATTTCAACAGTTTTTATTGAATTTAAATTCCACCATCTGCCATGGTGGGATTTAAACCCTGGTTCCCAGAGCATTACCCTGGGTGTCTGGATTTTTAGTCTAGCAATAATCATTGCTTATATTGTAAATTCTTTGTTTACCCAAGCTGTGGTGGCTATTAAATTTTACAACTTGCATTCTCATCTAGGTTCCCCAGTAATGCCTTTACATCCCATCATGCTCATCTACTCTAAGGTTATTAAATGTTTTCATATCAACAAATATATCATTCCATTTATCCCATTTCACTCCACTCTACATTTATTCCCATGTTTATACCCTCTTGTCTTGAAAGTGCTATTGAAGTAAGGCTGTGTGTGTTGTGGCAGCCCTCCTTTACATTACCCATCTGAGAAATCTTCACAAGTGTTCTTAGTCAGTGGGCATAAGCTAACCAGTCACTGGGCATCAGCAAGCTAGTCAATCAAAAAGGACTGCATGGTCAAGCCCAATCACATTCTCATCCGACTTCAGCATTTGCTCTCTTTCATTCTAGATAACAATCAATGCAGACATTCCTGGACAATCTTCCCCTCACTATTTCATTGGTCTCTCAACCCATTATAGTAGTCTAGTCATTGCCACTCTAATAAGAATCCTAAATAATGAGTTTGTGACAATACATGCAAGTAATTTGACCTTCTTTTGATCTGGTACTATAAAAGAGATTTGAAAGAGTCAACTTTTACCTCAAAGCTAATTTGTTACATGTTTCAACGTGTGTGTTGTTCTGACCTTTTAGAATCCATCTAATTTACCAAGTTTATGGTCATTGCTCCTAATCTCTGTAGCTGAACAATGGTCTGCCTTTAAAGTGGAGATAGTTCAATTACAGTCAAGATACATTCCCACAAAGTGGATAGGTAGGGCAAGCAAATCTGGATGATAAAAGAGACAAGAGTTCAAGATGAAACAGAAAGAGAGTGATTGTGACAGCTGTTAAACGGATAATACAACTTGAGAACAAGGCTGCATATAAAAGGTTCAGAGGGGATTTGAAAAAGCTAATAACAAAAGCAAAAAGGAAGTATGAGAAGATATCGATGACTAACGTAAAAGGGAACCCAAAAGTATTCTGCAGGCACTCTGTAATTAAAACTGAAAGGGCATCAGGGCCAGATGAGATGCATACAAGGGACAGAATTATTTGATTTTTCTTGTCAGTGCTGTCTCGGGTGGCGAGAGTGGAGAGCAAGCCTTCAACTGCCTTGCTGGGTTTTCCCACCATATGGACCTGCCCCTTCCCAAAAAATGGAAGGGACGGGTCCCACAACAACATGTTGGTGGAGCGAGCTCTGAAAGAGCCCACTCCACCAGGCAGAGCGAAACGCAAATTTTTAAGGGCACCTCAATCAAAAAGTAAGTAAATATAAATAGGACCCTCACCACCCATCACACAAACGCTGTCTTACCAAGGAACCACGCCGCCACCCCCTCACCAGCATTCCCCCCTTGTCCCCCTCCACCCTCACCCACCCTCCTGCCCCCAACCACCCACCCACCCCCACCCCATTCCCAGCAGAAGCCACCCCCAGTGTCTGGGCACTGCTAGAGTACTGCCCAGACATAACCTTCTCCTCCAAGGGCTGCTCTTTATTGTACACTGCTTGCAGAGTCCATTTGCCCGATTTGCTTCATTTGTCAAAACTGGCTGTAAAACCCACCAATGTCCCAATCTTTCATGGCAGGAACCCAATTACATCATTGACAGGAGGCAGGGAGAATCCCGTCAGCATAAAAGTCTTTTTTGAGCTCGCACCAGATCCTTCTCTGCCTCCAGTCTTCTCACCCACCGAAAACAGTAGTTGAAAATCACCCGACCATACAGAAAGAAATGAGAGTGGATATTGTGAAGGCAGTGGCCGTTATTTTTCTATCTTTCTTAGACTCAGGGGACTAAGTGCTGGTGCCAGAAAACTGGAGAATTGTACATTTTGCACACTTCTTCGAACAAGAGTGCAAAGATAAACACAACTACGGGTTGTCAGTTTAACTTCAGTGGTGAGAAAGCTTCTAGAAAAAATAAATTGGGACACAATTAATTAACCTACATTTACCCAAGTGACAGCTAATGAAAAACAGCATGGATTTGTTAAGGAAAAATTGTGTTTAATTAACTTGCTTGACTTCCAGAGAGAATTGATGAAGGTAATGCTGTTGACAAGTGTACATGGACTTTAAAAAGGCATCTGATAAAATGCCACACAGACTTATGAGCAAAGTTAGGAAGGAATAAAAGGAACAATAGCAACTTGGATGTGAAATTGGCTGACTGATAGAAATTAATCAGCAGTAGTGAATGGTTGATTTTCAGATGAGGAAGGTTGATAGTGGAGTTCCTTGGGGATTGGTGTCTTGAATCCCTGAATGCTCTTCATAAAATATGTTAATGATCTTGGTGAACAAATTCAAAATTTTCAGATGACACAAAACTTAAAAGTATTGCAAACCCTGAGGAGGGTGGTGCAGAACTTCAGAAGGACATAGACAGGTTGATGGACTGGGCTGCAATGTGGCAGATTAAATTTAGAGAGGAGTGATCCATTTTGGGAGAAAATGTGCAATGAGATAATATGAAATAAATGTACCAATCTAAAGGAGGTGGAGGGACAGAAGAATTTGGGTGTATATTTGCATAAGTCATTGAAGGTGGCAAGATAGGCTGAGAGAGTGGTTATAAAGCATGCAGCATCCTGGTAGTACAAAAACAAGGAAGTTATTTTAAACCTGTATAAAATTCTGGTTCAGCCTCAACTGGAGAATTGTGACCAGTTCTGGATACACACTTCAGGAACGATGCGAAGACATTCGGGGAAGTGCAGAAAAGAATCACACCCCTCATTCCAGAGATGAGGAATTTCAGTTATGTAGGAAGACTGGAGACGTTGGACTGTTCTCCTTGGAGAGGAGGAGGTTGACAGCAGATTTGATAAAGGTGTTCAATATCATGAGGGATAGGATAGGTACGGGGAAACTTCTCTCATTGGTGGAAGAGCCAAAAATCAAAGGTCATAGATTTAAGGTAATTGACGAAAGAAGCAATGGTAAAACTTCCCCACACAAGTTGTTCGCTGGAGCGGGCGGAGCGAAGGAGCACTGAGTAAGGTAAGAACTTACCTTGTAAAACTGTTAGATTCATTTAAACGCATTTTCGCGGGCTTTTTTGCGTTTATGGCTTTAAGAATACAAAGGGAGTGGATTGTGGGGATTTGTGGGTAAGCAGTCTTTCAAACCGCGCTAGGTTTAAAAGGAGGCCTGCAGCAGACAGCGGGCAGCGGAGTGAGAGGGAAGCCGAGTGAGCTGCTAGGGCTTAGGATCAAAGGGCTTTGGAGAAAAGGGCCAGGTACGTTTGAGTTGAAAACGGTGTTCAGTATTACTAAAGGGAATAATGGAGGGGCATGTGATGTGCTGTTTCTGTATGATGTGGGAGCTGGTGGACCCCAGGGTCCTTCCCAGTGACCATGTCCACAGTAAGTGCAGGTTGCTGGAGGAGCTCCAGCTCAAGCTAGATGAGCTGGCCTCTGAGCTACAGACGCTGAGGCTCATCAGGGGGAGGGAGGGTGCCATTGATAATGGGGTACAAGAGACATCCACCCCCCCTGGACTGGCTAACTCTAAGGGTCAGGAACAGGAGGGGGCTGCTGAGAGGAGGAAGGAGGGTGGGGACCAAATGCCTCAGCCTCTCAATCTGCACAACAGGTTTGAGGTTCTTGCTTCCAGTGTGGACGAGAACGAGGGCTGTGAGGTTGGTGAGCAAACTGCACACAGTACAGTGATGCAGACACAGAGCATTGACAAAGAGGTGAAAAGGAATGTAGTGGTAATTGGGGATAGTGTGGTTAAGGGTATAGACACTGTCCTTTGTCACAATGACAAAGTGCACAGAAGGGTGTGTTGTCTGCCTGGTGCTCAGGTCCAGGATGTCGCATCTGGGCTGCAGAGGAACCTGGAATGGGAGGGTGAGAATCCGGTCATTGTGGTATATGTGGGCGCCAACGACATAGGCAAAATGCGAACTGAGGATCTGGGGAGGGAGTATGAAAAGCTGGGAATGGAATTAAAAAGTAGAACCGACAAGGTGGTTATCTCTGGATTACTGCCCGAACCGTGTGCAGACGGGCGTAGGGTTGATAAGATTAAAGAGGTGAATGGGTGGCTCAGGGATTGGTGTGGGAGGAATGGGTTTGAATTTATGGGGCATTGGCACCAGTATTGCGGTAGGTGGGACCTGTTCAGATGGGGTGGGGTTGGTCTGAACCGTGCTGGGACCAGAGTCCTGGCGAATCGTGTAGATAGGACTGTAGATAGGGCTTTAAACTAATGGAGGGGGGGGGGGGGGGGGGGGGGGGGGTGGTGCGCGAGGGTAGGTGAAATTACAGGGTCTAAAGTAAAGGAGAGGGTCCAGGTACGGGAAGAGGCCAAGGATGTCCCAATAATAAAGGAAGTAGGGTGCGTGAGTAAGGTTGGTGGCGTTCCTGCATATAGGGTACAGGTGAAGGCTGAGATGAAGGCACTTTATCTGAATGCACGAAGCATTCGGAATAAAGTGAATGAGCTGGTGGCGCAGATCAGCACAAATGGATATGATCTGGTGGCCATTACAGAGACGTGGCTGCAGGGTGACAGGGACTGGGAGCTGAATGTACAGGGGTATCAAGTGTTTAGGAAGGATAGGCGGGAAGAAAAAGGGGGAGGCATAGCTCTGCTGATTAAGGATAGCATCAGGGCAGTAGTAAGGGAAGATATAGGAGCCAAAGAGCAGAAGGTGGAATCGTTGTGGGTGGAGATTAGGAACAACAAAGGGAGGAAGACGCTGGTGGGTGTCGTCTACAGGCCCCCAAATAATGATCTGGAGGTGGGGCGGGCTATTAACACGCAAATAAATGCGGCGCGCAGGAATGGAATGGCGATAATTATGGGGGATTTCAATCTACGTATTGATTGGTCGACCCATGTTGGACACGGTGGGCTTGAGGAAGAGTTCTTGGGATGCTGCCAGGATAGTTTCCTTGAACAGTGTGTGTTGGAGCCGAGCTATCTTGGATCTGGTGTTATGTAATGAGGCAGGTAGAATTAGGGACCTTGTGGTGAAGGATCCTCTTGGGAAGAGCGATCATTGTATGGTGGACTTTCTGATGCAGATGGAGAAGGAGAAAGTGGGTTCCCGGACCTGCGTCCTTTGTTTGAACAGAGGGGAGCACGATAGGACGAGAGAGGAATTGGCAAATGTTGATTGGGGGAGCACATTGCAAGGTAGGTCTGCTGAGGAACAGTGGAGGATCTTTAAGGAGATCTTTCTTGGTGCTCAGCAGAAATTTATTCCGATGGTTAAAAAGGATCATAGGAGGAGAGATAATCAGCCGTGGATAACGAAGGAGGTAAAGGAGAGTATTAAATTAAAAGCGGATGTGTTTAGAGTGGCTAAGAGTAGTGGGCGAGAAGAGGATTGGGAGAGGTTTAAATATCAACAAAGAATGACAAAGAAGTTGATAAAGAAGGGTAGGATAAACTATGAAGCTGGGCTAGCGCTAAATATAAAAAAGGATATGAAGAGTTTTTATAAATATATAAAAAGGAAGAGGCTGGCTAGGGTGAAAGTTGGACCCTTAGAGGATGAGAGGGGGAACTTAGTGGTGGGGAATGGGGAAATGGCTGAGGCCCTGAATAACTTTTTTGTTTCGGACTTCACGGAGGAGGACATGAATAGTTTGCCGGGTGTTAGCGATGGAAAGATGGTAGGAGTGGAGGGCCTGAATGACATTATTGTTACTAGAGAGGCAGTGCTCGACAGACTGGAGGGACTGATTGTGGACAAGTCCCCAGGACCAGATGGAATGCATCCAAGGGTTCTGAAAGAAATGGCGGAAGTGATAGTGGATGCCTTGGTGATTATTTTCCAAACCTCGCTGGATTCCGGGAAAGTGCCGGAAGATTGGAAAACGGCTAATGTTACTCCGTTGTTTAAGAAGGGTAGCAGGCAAAAGGCAGGGAATTATAGGCCGGTTAGTTTAACGTCTGTTGTAGGTAAAATGCTTGAATCCGTAATCAAGGAGAAAATAGCGAGGCATCTTGAGGAGAATTGTTTGATAGAGCAGACGCAGCACAGTTTCGTTAAGGGGAAGTCGTGTCTGACGAATTTATTGGAATTCTATGAGGATGTGTCTAGGGCGGTGGATAGAGGAGAGCCGGTGGATGTGGTGTTTCTTGATTTTCAGAAGGCGTTTGATAAGGTGCTGCACAAGAGGTTGTTACAGAAGATTAGGGGGCATGGAGTTGGGGGTAGGGTGTTAGCGTGGATAGGGGATTGGTTGTCAAATAGGAGGCAGAGAGTGGGGGTCAATGGGTGCTATTCGGATTGGCGGTTGGTGACTAGTGGAGTGCCCCAGGGGTCGGTGCTGGGGCCTCAGCTATTTACCATTTATATAGATGATCTGGAGGAGGGAACCGAGTGTAGGGTGTCGAAATTTGCTGATGACACCAAGATTGGTGGAACGGCAAATTGTGTGGAGGGTGTGGAAAGTCTGCAGAGGGATCTAGATAGGCTGGGCGAATGGGCCAGGAACTGGCAAATGGAATTTAATGTTGGCAAGTGTGAAATTGTCCACTTTGGTAGGAATAATGGTAGGAAGGACTATTATTTACATGGCGAAAAACTGCAGCATGCGACAGTGCAGAGGGACCTCGGGGTCCTTGTGCATGAGTCGCAAAAACCCAGCCTGCAGGTGCAGCAGGTGGTCAGGAAGGCGAATGGGATGCTGGCCTTCATAGCGAGGGGGATTGAATATAAAAGTAAGGAGGTCTTGCTGCAACTGTACAGGGCACTGGTGAGGCCGCAGCTGGAGTACTGTGTGCAGTTTTGGTCGCCACACTTATGCAAGGATATTTTGGCCTTGGAGGGAGTGCAGAGGAGGTTTACTAGGCTGATACCGGAGTTGAGGGGGTTGAGCTATGAGTAGAGGCTGAATAAACTAGGCTTGTACTCGTTAGAGTTTAGAAGAATGAGGGGAGATCTCATTGAGACATATAAGATGATGAAGGGGATGGATAGGATAGAGGTGGAGAGGCTCTTCCCGCTCAGAAAGGACAGCAGGACTAGAGGGCACAGCCTCAAGATAAAGGGGGGGGCGGTTTAGAACAGAGTTGAGGAGGAACTTCTTCACTCAAAGGGTGGTGAATCTCTGGAATTCTCTGCTCGTTGAAGTGGTTGAGGCTTCCTCGCTAAATATATTTAAGACGTGGGTAGATAGGTTTTTGGTAGGCAAGGGGATTAAGGGTTATGGGGAGAAGGTGGGAAAGTGGAACTGAGCCACAACAGATTAGCCATGATCTTATTGAATGGCAGGGCAGGCTTGAAGGGCTAGATGGCCTACTCCTGCTCCTATTTCTTATGTTCTTATTAAGTGGTTAGGGTCTAAAATGTACTGTCTGAGGGCATGTTGGAGGCAGTTTCACTTGAGGCATTTAAAAGGGAACGGTATTATTACCTGAAAAGGGCCTATCTAAACAAATTTCTATACCACAGTCCTTTACATATGGACCTGGGTGAAGCAACGAGTGGCTGTTTTGATCTGTGTTTGCACCCAATACTTCTTCCTTATTCTCACTGTGAAAGACTTTTCATTGACGTACCATGTTTCTTATAATCTGAAATTTCATCTTAAGCATTTAGTGTATCAGACGGGTGCTACATGGCAAACAACTTTCCTTTAATCAACAAGATACCAAATGGGATTTCACAATATTACACACCAATTCAGAAAACAGGTAATATCAGCTATGCTGGACAGTTTTCAAAACATAGAAACTTTCTCACAGGTATATTTACAACATCAATTAATAACGTAAGCAAGCAGTATAAGTAAGTTATTACATAAGTAAGTCCAAATCATTGTTATAAATTTGGAAAGGGTTCACATGGGCTAAACAATTAAAAACTTGGCTGTTTTTTCAATTATTTTTCTGAAACGACAAATCAAGGGCAGAATTTTCTTGTCCCAACTGCTGCAGAAATGGCAGCAGACAGGACAGAAAATTAGGTGGGCCATTTAAAGGCCCACTGACCATGGGGGAGGGGGGAATTTTTGGTCTTGGGGCACATGCAGTAGCAAAGTCCCACCCAGGACATTTTGGGCTTGAACTTAATGGTGAGACTAACAGCATTAAGCCATTACTTATGTGCAAATCAAACAGCAACTTCGTACAAGTTCAGATGCTTAGCTAAATGTGAAAATATATAAAGTGCTGCTCCTCCACGAAGTACGTGAAAAGAACATCTTGCCTCTCGTTCAAATGTAATGGAATGAAATTTCTATACATGCATATAGATATGAATTAAGCTTGCCTAAGAAATGTAAGGCTTGTCCATTTCAGCCCAAATACCCTTTTTTCAAAACAGTTTAAGAAGTCTCAATGTCAAAAATGCTCTCAATGTTTTCTCGTTCTGAAAAATTAACTTTTACAAGCACAGAATCTCATTCGTCCCTCAATGAGCATCATAAAAGACAGATTATAACGTCATTATTACATTGCTGTTTCTGGGAGTTTATTGAGCGCAAATTAGCTTCCATGTTTTCTACTTTTACAACATTTCAAAAAGTACTTCATTGGCTGTGAAACAGATTGAGACATCCTGCAATCGTGTGAAGCATAATAAAAATGTAAGTCTTTCTTTTTTTCATTCCTTTGTCTTTTATTTGTTGGGAGATTTTAAACCTGTAACAGTTTAAATTTTGCAACTTTTTTTTAAACTTGTCTCTTTCTGTCGATATCTTTTATTCTCCTTTAGTTCTCTTTCTTTACCCAATTTGATATTTAATTAACCTTCACAAAATTGCATTTCCTTCTGAATCCTGGGTCAATTTCACAATCCTTCATTCTAACAGACGCTTACCCTATTCATTCAGGTCAGAGATGTCTGGTTTTCCTTGCTGTGATGTTCTCAAATTCTACTTTCAGCAACTTGCAATGCAAAAAATTTAAATATCTAAAAGTACGAGGGCAAGTCCAACAAATGGCAAAACGTTTTGCCATTTGCAAGTCCAACATTTGCATGCGCAACAAACGTTTTATCTGTCCTGTTGCAGCAAAATTTGATTACTTTCTCTTAGTTAAACAGCCAAATTGTTTTATTCAATAGGTGTGACAATACATTCAATATACTCGTGGGCAGCATGGTGGCAGAGTGGTTAGCACTGCTGTTTCATAGCACCGTTGTTTCATAGCACCAGGGACCTGGGTTTAATTCTGACCTTGGGCAATTGTCTGTGTGGAGTTTGCTCATTCTCCCCATGTTTGCGTGGGTTTCCTCAGGGTCATCCAGTTTCCTCCCACACTCCAAAGATATGCAGGTTATGTAGATTGGCCATGATAAATACCCCCTTAGTATCCAATGATGTGTAGGTTAGATGGATTCACCACAGTAAATATGTCAGGCCGAATGGCCTCCTTCAGCATTATGCAGATTCTATGATTCAATGGGTACGTGATCTCTCTCTCTACTCTCACACACACACACACACACACACACACACACACATACACACACACACACACACACACACACACAATTAACACCAGAATCCAGGCACTATTAGAATAAACAGAATAATGACTTGAAGATTTAGAAAGTCTCATGCATTTTTTTTTGTCCCTCTTTGTCCACAGAGGATCGACAGAACTAATCTGCATCTATCCCCAGTTCAAGAGTTGCAGATTTATAACGAACAGGAAAATTGCACTTTACCCCCACGTCATTAGCTGAATGTCTTCCACTTATTAATGCTAGGTACACAAGATAACATTTTGTTTCATTTTCTTGAACTTACAGCTGTTGTGATACATGAAGATAAAAACACACCACAAATTCCGAACAGGATTTAATGAAAAAGCATTAGAAAACCAACGAGAGATCAACTGAACCGATTTTAGACAGCCATAAAAAATTTTCTGCTGCCACTAAATTTGGAAAAATTATGCACAGGTTTAAACAAATTGGTCAATGTCAACTTACCAGGAAGATGTGTTGTCAAGAATGGGATTTTGATCGGAGACAACGTCAGGATATATGGTTGGGTATTTGCAGGAGGCAGATCCTGTTTTTTCTCTGTTTCAACTGTAACCATTGCTGCTGCTGCCGCTGCTGTAGCTAATACAACCGCTTGATTATTGGCAATCCACTTGAAAGTTGGCTCACAATCACCTGCAAATAACCCACACTTTAAATCATGATTTGTGTATGCGAAGTTTAAATTCAAATTTATCATTCACACAGTTCTAAAGATTACCTTAACATATCACTTTTTTCTGTGATTTCTAACCATCTGAAAATAAGATACGAGTGCATTTATTTTTCCTGCTGAAAAATGATGCAACTACAGACAACAGCCTAAGATTACAGAATTGCATAGGTGAAATTTTTCTGTCAGGCATTTTACCAATTTCCTTATTAACATTACAGTGCTGAGTTTATAAAACCACAAGATGAATTAGGCCATATAGCCCATAGCATAGTCTGAAATACCATTCAATGGGATCACGGTTGGATCTTTACATCAATTTCACTTTCTTGCTTATCCCCACACTCCTCGACTGCCACAGTGACCTAAAACCTGTTGATCGCAATCTTGAATATATTCAACAATTGGAAGTCCACAGTCTTTTGGGGTAGAAAATTAAAAATGTCACAACTCTCTTGTACGAGAATGTTCTCTTCATCTAAGCTATAAATTGACAACCTTTTATCCTGAGACTGCAATACGTAGTTCTACGCTCTCCAAGCAAAGCAAGCAGCCTCTTGGCATCAATAAGCCCTCAGGGAATTTTATATTTTTCAATTAGGTCACCTTATATTCTCTGGCGTTTAGAAGAATGTAAGACCTTTCTACACAATTGTAGCTCATAGCACTCTCACCCCAGAAATCAATGCAAATTGCAACCTAAGATAAGTATATCCATCCTTAGGTAAAGAGATGTGCTTAAAGGGCAAAAATTTTGAACAGCAAGATGTCCCACCCTATCACCACAAGGGTTATGGGGAAATGCATCCCCACCAATCACTGGTCCCACACCCATTTTTCACTCCAAGTAAGGCAATGTAGGAAGGAAATATAAAACAGATCCTCCTGCCTGCAAATCCACTAGTTATAACCCACCATATATAATTGCAGCAAGACTTTATTTAAAACTTCCAAGCACCTTGCAATAAAGGCCAACATATTATTTGTTTTCCTAATTGCTTGCAATACCAGAAAATTAACTGCTCATGCTTTGTATACAAGGACACTCAACTCCTCCAAATATCAGTATTAGCCTTTTAAAAATATATATTGTTTTCCCACTTGTCCTTCCAAGGCAGATGATTTTCCATACAAGTTCTACATCCCTTCTTGACCTCACTGTGCCATCCTGACAATTTACTCTCCCAGCTAGCATGATCCAATTTGGATTCATTACACTTAGTCCCTTATCAGTCACTGATACAGAATAGAAATAGCCGAGGCAAAGGGGTGATCCTTTTGGCACTCATTTACTTTCACCCTGCGATCCTTAAAGTGACACTTTATTCCTACTCTATCAGCTTATCTTCAATCCATACAAATAGTATCCCCTTTCCCAGGGGCTCGATCTTGTGTAATGGCCTCTCATGGGGCACCTTATTAAATGCCTCCTAAAAACTTAATCATACTACATTGATTCCCCTTTATCCATCCTACTGATTGCACCCTCAAAAGATTCTAATGGACTTGTCATAAAACCGAGTTGTTTCCACATAATCGTGCCATGATTTTCTAAGTTACTGAATAGATTATAGCATGTTCCTGACTACTTAACTAGCGTTAAGTTCCCTGTTTTCTCTCTTATTCCTTTCTTGGGATTACATTTGTATTTTCCAATCCACAGGGACCATTCTAAAAACTAATGTATTTAGTCTTCACAAGTCTTTTAAAATTCTAATATGTAGGCCATCAGGTCCATGAGATTTGATGGATTTTAGCCCCATGAATTTCTGCAGGACATTTTCTTTACCAACACTAATTACTTTGTGTTCAGTGTTAGATCCTTGGATCACCACAATTTTCAGTATGTGCCTTGTTGTCTTTACTGTTGAACGTCTATGCCATTTCCATTTTCCCCACTATCATTTCTCCTGTCTCCGCCTTGTTGCCTTTGCAAATCTCTTGCATTTCTTGATCATTTTCTACCTTTTCTATTTTCTTCTTTATTAATTTATCAACCTTTGCTGATTTTTAAAACTCTTAGACTCACTGCCCTCTTTGGAAACATTGCAGGCTTTTCAATATTCCAATATTTAATTAAATTGAAAATTCAAGCTGTTGTTACCACTCTATTTGCCTCAGTAGATTAAAACTAGAATTTCAGCTTAAACAACATCAGCAAGACAATAGTATCTACGTATCCAATCTATTCTATCAAGTTGTTTAACACAAACATCTATCACCACTTAAAAATCCCCCAAAGGTCTTACATCAATTGAATATATAATTTTGTGGAAAAATACATTACATGTTTGCATGGATATCTGTTAATACTCTTCAGGAATATTGGAGGCTATCACATTGCAATTGAAAATTTGTCCAGAGTATAGAGAAGTAATTTAATGTTTTATTATGTTTACAACCATGGATAACAAAGGATGAAGTGGATTTATAACAATCTTGATAGAAGCATAAAATTGGATTCCTTACTCACAATTTAAAGCAAGTTGAGAAACACATCTGATAATTAAGATATACAGTGTATATTACTGAGCTTTGCCTCAGAAAAACACAAAAATGTTTTGCAGACATTTAAATATTCATTTTACAGTAACTGATGCCACGCTGCAAATACTACCCTCAACCTCTCCAAATCATTATCCACAAAGAAAGCCTGTGAAGAAATAGCCAGCTGAAAGAATGCCATCTCCACCATTTTTCTTCAGAACAACATTATAGTGCCAATTTCTGATAATTGATTTCAGCTCGAATATTCAAACTTTAGGCATCAGTAAGATGGTAACAAGCTGTATCAGTATTTATTTAGTAGTGGGTTTATATTAATACTGCAATGAAGTTACTGTGGAAATCCCCCCGACGCCTAATCGGGTATAGATGGAGAATTTAGCATAGCCGATGTAACTAACCAGCACGTCTTTCAGTCTGTGGGAGGAAACCAGAGCACCTAGAGGAAATGCACACAGATACAGGGAGAACATGCAGAGACTCAGAGAATGCAGGGAAAGCATTTGGCATGCTTGGTTTCATTGGTTAGAACATTAAAAACAGGAGTTGGAACGTCTTGTTGAAATTGCCAGAGATAGTAGTAGACACAGGTACAATTTTGTCTTTTAAAAAGCATTTAGATAGTTACATGGGTACGATGAATATAGAGGGATACGGGCCAAATGCGGGCAATTAGGATTAATTTAGGGGTTTTCAAAAACAAAAGGGCGGCACGGACAAGTTGGCCTGAAGGACCTGTTTCCATGCTGTAAACCTCTGACTCCTCAGTGTTCCATGCCGGGAATTGAACCCAGGTCCCTAGCACTGTGAGGCAGCAGTGCTAGCTACTGTGCCACCATGCATCTTGGCAAGCTTAACATCAGTGGTAAGAAAAGTAACAGTCAATGCAGATTTCCAAAGAGAAATTTTCACATGACAAACCTTATTGATTAACAATAACCAGGACAGTTGATAATGGTAAACTACTGCCTATAATTTATCTGGATTTTCAATAACGTGCCCATAATAGACTAATGAGTAATGTTAGCAAAACAGAGTCGGGGACAAGTGGCAAATGGATTGCTAGGTTGCTTCAGGATAGAAAACAAAGAGTGGGAGTAGATAGTCAGAATGGCAGAACTTGGGAAGTGGTGTGCCACAAGGCTCAGTGCTGAGACCACTGTAATTCACAATTTACACTATGCATATTTTGGAATCAACAATACAATTTCTAAATTTGTGAAGGACTTCAAAACGTGGTGGGGGCGATGTGGGGCATAGTCAATAATGAAGATGACTGCAGTAAGTTAGAGGAGGGGATTAATAAACTTGTAGAATGTGCAAATAATTGGCAAATGAAGTTCAACATAAGTAAACACGAGGTAATACATTTTGGAAGATGCAAGTCTAGGCAGGGTGAGGAACAAAAGGGACCTCAATTTATCAATTACTAAAAGTAGTGCCACAGCACAGCAGGACCATAAATAATACAACTACGTATTTGCTTTGCTTCTAGAGATATATAAAAGTAGGAAAGTTATGGTAAGCATGTATCGAACCTCAGTTAGAATTACATGCAATTCTGGTCGCCAGATTACTGAAAGGTTATAGAGGCACTGCTGAGGGTGCAGTGAAGGTTTATACGCATAATACCAGAAATGCATGGTCAGGAAAGGATTGATAGCTGAATCTATTTTCTCTTGTAAAAAAAAAGGCTGAGAAGTCATTTTGATTGAGTGGATACTGAAAAATAGGGCAAAATTTTACAAGAGTGATTCTCAGCATCCAGCTAACTTGAAAACAGGAGAGTTTCTGATCCATTTTTTGGGCGATTTTCACACCCAATCCTATGTACTTAGAATTGGAAAACATAGGCTAGTCTGCTTCTTGCAGCTACAGGTAATGGACTAGGCTTAATTTGCCAGCCAGCCAGCCAGAGGGAGTGTCTGCACATGCATAATAGCAACTGTAGAGGAAGCTATTACACATGTGCAGACCTCTGATGCTGTACGTGCACAAATTCAACAGCAGGGGTCTGACAGACAGAGACAGAACCGTCAGGACCCTGCAGTTGCAGGCAGCATCACAAACTCTCACCACCCAACCCACCACCTCCCCCTCCACATACAAACAGTAGCAAATCACAAAGGCCTGCGGTCGATCGCCAGCGCCACGCCACACTGCATGGATATCTAACTCCTGCTACCCACCCCCTTGCTGCCTAGACCGATCACATACCCCGCCACACCCCCCACCCCATCCTATTGCAATGTAGAACGGCAGTGGGCCCTCCTCCCTTGGTGGTGATCAGGACATCCTGTCAGTCTCTAAACGTCCTTGACCCTAAGCTCCACCCCATCAGGCTTCACCCTCTGGCACTGACAGGCTGACAATGTCTAAAAGGCAACCCCCTTCCCTGAGAGGCCCTCAATGGCCTCTGGTTCCACCAGTGAGGTCAACACAACTGTTCCCTGTTCATGGGGGGGAGTTGTTTTCCTTATCAAAGAGAGAACTTCTCCCAACAAGGCCATAAAGGCAAGTGAACTGGGACGATTCCACGCCAGGCTCGCTAAACAGATATAAATTAATATTTAAATAAATTTGAATAATTTATTCAGCCTCTTGCCAATTTATGGCAGGAGGCTGACCTCTCTGAAATCCAGCTCCTGTAATATCACCAGCGCTGAGAAATCGGGTGTGATCCTGATTTCTCAAACCTCACACAATTTTACCAGCTCATTCTGCCCATCCCTGGCCAATGTTTCCTTTTCCTGGAATAAACAGACTTAAAGATCATCAATATCAGATAATCACCAGAAATTTCAGAAGAAACTGCCTTACCCAAAGATTGGTGAGGATGTGGAACTCGCTATCATAGTGAATAGTATAGTTACATTTAAGCGAAACCTTGGTAAGCAAATGAGGAGGAAAGGTAGGGTACAAGGCTGATTTAAATGTTAATGATATGCTTAGCATTAATGATCCTGGGACACAATTGTCCAGGTTCACTTATCTTCGCTCCCTCAGCAGTCGAAGTCCTCACTGGCAAGGATCACAAATGGCAGAGTGGACCAGATGTGTTGGCCTTGCTGGTGGGTCTGGAGGCCGTTGTAGTGCCAAGGTGATCGGGGACAGGACCGGGCAGTGCCCCTTGGGCACCAGGCAGTGTCAAGGGTGTGGGGTGGGGCTGGGGCAGGGGGTGTTTGATGGGCTGTGGTGCCTGAGGGGCACAGGGCAGGGTAAAGCATCCAAAATTAAACACTGCTGAATTTCTGGGTGTAAGAACTGCCAGCATAGTACAGATTTGATGAAGTCTAGCCTCTGCCAGCAAGGCGGTGAACAATCTGGCATGATGCAGCACAACTGCCAAAACAAAGTGAGATAAATCATCTATTGGGTACATGCCAATCCAAGCAGCTGATATGTTGTTTGGAATTTGGAAAATACTAAATAATCTGAGCCTTGAAGTTGATAACCTATGTGATATAATTAGTCCCAAATGGAGTCTGTACATCAATAAATAAAAAAGATGTATCGCTTATGGCGCGCCTCAAAAGAAAATGAAAACACAGCTCAGTGTGGAGCAACTCACAACCCGCCAATTCTTCACCAGGATGGGAAAAATAGCAACAACAAAATAAGGAACTTTGACAGCTTCATCAAGCGCCTGTAACTGAATTCTGCAATTCTGGAAAAAATTGCCAAATTGATCAAGACTAAAGGAAATTATAAAAGTGTGTAAGAAAGATGAGTAGCTGGCTGCAACTGCTGCCCCAATACCAATTAAAATTTTTGAGCAGTTTAACACTCTTTAAGCTAATCAGCAGAAATGTTGGCGCTACAATGAAAATGTAGCAGTATTTGGGTTGTAATTTAATGGTAACTGCATAGAATTAGCACCAGAATTCCTCCAGTGCCCTTTACTTTAAAAATCTAGGGATTTCCTATTAACATTCAAAGCAACTGGTGTAGAACTTGTTGTGACAATTCTATATATATTTTGATCATTGAGCAGGGCAGGGGTCAGTTTCATACACCTCAAGAATAAATACTAATACTTCAGCTGTAATAGAAGTGCATTGAATACAACCAGCAACCAAGTAAATGCTGCAGATAGCAATCATTCTCTAAACTTAATTAGTATTTTGATATCACCATAGATTTTAAAAGGAAACAGAATCTGTCACATTCCATTAGCATTTAAACTGATTACTGTCAGAATGCAGACACAGACTGAAAACAGACTTTTACTGCAAATGTGATATTTGGAATCAAGGGGGTTCAGTCATCAAACTGGAGAAAATATTAAAGTGTGAATCACTGAACTGTTACCACAGCATTTGAGAGGGGAATGAAGATGCAATCTACAACATGGAGGTTCATTCTGAAATGCAACTTAATAAAATCGTACTAAAACTACAATCATTGCATTATGGCATCACATCACATTACGGCAAATAGAAGAAAACATTTCAAAGAAGACTTTCCAATACGTTTTAAAGGAAATAATTCATTCAACAGTCTTGCCAAAGGTAAAAACTAGCTAGAGGAACTTAAGATATTCAAACATATTATTGCTCCAAAAGGCTGAATCCAAGATGCTGGCAAAAATAGCTGTAGGGTTGCTATGTATATTGAAGGAATCATGCAAGAGGTGAACAGAGCTGGCCCCGCCAGATTCAGCAAGATCAACTCATCTAAATTATTACGCATTCCATGCGCATTTTCCATGACATGGTTGAAGAGTCAATACTTTGTCTCTTGTTTGTTAATTCTGAGAACAGCTGTGGAAAAAGTTCTTAGAATGTGATGACTGTCAAGGTGAGGCAGCCCACAGGTTGACAGCTCAAGTTAAATCTGTATTCATATTATGCATGCTACAAGAACCAATGCTCCAACATGGAGCAGCATCAGCTTTAGAGCATGGAAAGTGCCAACATAACTCTTCACACCTGCCGTGTTCAAGTTGGAAGAGTTTTGCCTGAATGTTGGGCCATCTATGCAGGACTGAGATTTCCATGAGTGGAGAGGGAACATGGAGTTGAATTAGGCTTGACTTTCAATGTTCCAGTAGTTCACAGTGTAGATGAGGGCCAAGAAACAGAGCTTTCTGTTGCTACCTATTCAATGGTAAGATGGTAGAGTTACTACTCTCTCCGGCGGTGAGACAGAAACTGAAGCAAACAGCTTATTAATCAAAGGAACTCGAGCAAGTTAAGTCTTGGTCATGTAACAGCTTGGTTTCGGCTAAGTAACAAGGCCACCTACTTGAAACCCATTGTGTTTGAGACAAGGTACTGGTCATTAAAACCATCTTGGGATATTAGAAGTCACAAATAATTACACTTGTTCATAGCTGGCTAGGACAGATACACTATCTCCCGGGCTGTAGCTCTGCCTTGGAAATTTAAAATGAGTTGATGTATTTCTCTAGAATTTGTTTGTCAGCAGTCATAGCGGGCATTGGCAGCTCTTTACAGATACCGGGCAGCAGGTAGGTGTGTGTGTGTGTGTGTGTGCGCGCGCGCGCGCGTGCGTGCGTGCAGGGGGCCATTAGCCACAGCCAGAATTCGGGATCATCTTTTAAATTGGGCAAGGGGGCCAAAATCGGAATTCTGATTAGGAGTCAAACCCAATGAGAGTCTCCCAGCCTACAGTGCCTGCTCCAGGGCAGGCGAGAACCTGGTTACAGCTGCCTTGAATCAATTGAAATGTAATTACTGGGTTTGAGGCCAGATGCTCCAGCCTCCTGGTATTAAAATCCATGCCCTTGAACAACTGGAAACCCTTTTATCTCTTACTTTATTTTTGTCAACTCTGCCAAACTTTAAAATTGGATATAAAAACAGAAAAATGCTGGAAAATCTCAGCAGGTCTGACAGCATCTGCAGAGAGGGAATAGAACCAACGTTTTGAGTCTGGATGAGCCTTCGTCAGAGCCCAAGATCAGATCGGTTGGAATAGAAGCTGAAGAAGGATTTAATTGACATATGTAAAATAAGAGGGGGCCTTGGCAGAGTGGAAATGGAAAGACCTATTTCTGAAAGCGGAGGAGTCATAGCAGGAGGCATATATTAGAAGTGGTAGGCAGAGGGATTACAGGGGAGTTGAGGGCAGATTATTTTGATCAGAGAGTGGGGACAGGGGTGGGAGGAGGACTGGAGACAGGAAGCTTCTAAAACATGATTATCCAGTAGAAGTACCCTGATTACCCTGATCACCAAGGGCTGAAAAATGGATCTCTTCCAGTTGGCAGACATCTGATGGGCTCTATGGTCATCTCCTCTGCTATTATTTCCTATAAATCTATACCAATCTCCTCACTCATCCAGTGAGACATTCAGAAGGACCATTTATATTAGTTAAATAAGTCATCAAAATAATTGTGCCGGTGACATACAAGATGAAGATGCAAAATCTTGTCTGAATGAAAATTGGTTAATTTGGTAATTCATTGGCTCTTAGAAGTTTCACAAGGTTTCCTTGAATTGGAAATTGACCTTAGATGTGGTATTGTCATAACTCTAACAAGCATGCCAAATCATATATGTGAAGTGTTAATTAAAGGACCAGACTCTACAATTTTGCTTTCTCCTCATCAATGTACGCCTTCCAATGTTCACCTATGAATAAGAACTGTTCATAATATTTCAATGCAATCCATTGGCACTCTGTGTCATCATGTGGACTTGATTAGATGCTATGCAAGAATGCAAGTCTTTTTTGACAGTTTTCTCATCATTTTCAACATCATGAGATGGTGGGCAGCTAGTCACTGTGAGGTATACAAAGGCTGGTATTGGGGTAACTCTCCCTCCATGTGTGAGTGTTTGCCTTCCAATAATTAAATGAGTTGGGAAATTCGTGAGGCTTTATATACGTTAAGCTATTTCTCTGCCTTATTGTAGACAAGCTCAAAACCCAAATGTACTGTGCTATCTTGATGCTCCAGCACCAGGTACAATTTCAGAACCAAACCTCATTCTGTTATCATGGATATGTGTGAAAGATGGAACAATGACATACAGCTGTCAAGGGGAAAAAGTACAGATTTGACTCAGTTATACCACATAATTTTAATGGACATTGTGTGGAATATTTAATTAGTATTGTGGTGAACTAAATTTTCACAGGGTTCAGTAATTTTTTTGAGTTCTTACTGGAGTAGAGACTGTCAGAGGTAAATCCACAGTTAGAACTCCAAAGAATTGGTCTCACAAAAGAACTAAGATGAAATGCTTCCTGCATTGATGTGAAACTGGGTCATCATTCCTTCAGTTCTTCTGAAAGAAGGAAAAGCAGAGTGTCAGCTGAACAGCTGATTGCTGATTTGGGAACTTCAAACACCTGGCCCGTTTGGCTCAGTGTGATTTCATGTTGGAGCATTTTTCTTCCAAGTAGTTGAATCCCACCTCAGCAGCATTGCCAGCACTAACGGGAAACACTCTGGTCTTCTTGTTCGCGTCAGCGCTTCGATTTTTATCAGGTGAATCATACTGTGCAGAAGAGACCCTTTGACCCATCAAGCCTGCACCAACACATTAGAAACACCTGAACTCCTACCTAATCCCATCTGCCAGCACTTGGCCCATAGCCCTGAATGTTAGGACATGCAAAGTGCTCATCCAAGTACTTTTTAAAGGTTATGAGGTGACCACCACCACCCTGCCACTCTGCTGCCCCCACCCCCATCCCCTCTACCACACTCTCCGGCAGTGCATGCCAAACTGTCACCACCCTCTAGGCTAAGAAAACTTTTCCTCACATCCTCCCTAAACCTCCTGCCCTTCACCTTGAACCTATGTCCCCTCGTGACTGACCCTTCAACTAAGGGATCAGCTGTTTATCTACTTTGTTCATGTCTCTCATAATCTTGTATGCCTCAATCAGGTCACCCCTCAGTCTTCTCTGCTCCAATGAAAAAAACCCAAGCCTACGCAATCTCTCTTCACAACTTAAATGTTCCGTTCTAGGCAGCATCCTGGTGAATCTCTTCTGCACCCCGTCCAGTGCAATCATATGCTTCCTATTATGTGGCGACCAGAGTTGCACACAGTACTCTAGCTGTAGCCTCAAAAGTTCTTTAAAACTCCAACATGACTTCCCTGCTTTTGTAATCCATGCCTCATGTGATAAAGGCAAGTGTCCCATATGCCTTTTCACCACCCTACTAACATACCGTTTTGCCTTCAGAGATCTGTGGACAAACACGCCAAGATCCCTTTCTTCCACAGAACTTCCTGGTGTCCTGTTATTTATTGAATATTTCCTTGGCAAATTACTCATTCTAAAAAATGTATCACCTCACACTTTTGAGGGGTAAATTCCATCTGCTGCTTATCTGCCCATTCTGTCTGTATCTTCTTGTAGCCCAAGACACTCTGCCCCACTGTTAACCACCTGGCCAATCTTTGTGGCATTTGCAAATTTCTAATTCTATCCTCTATGTAGTCATCTATGTCATTTATATAAAATGATGAATAATAAGATCCTTGTGATACACCACTGGACACTGACTTCCATCGTGGGCACTGAGTCCCTGATGGTTTGAAGTTCCTCTGCTACGAGTCATGGCTAGTCATAGATAGCCTTGTCCATTTAAAAAAAGATAACTTTTACAAAGTAGGTCACATGGATATGTATTTATTTTCTGTTCTATACTAAAGTGGTCAGCTCACTTTAACAGCAAAGATAAATGAAAAGGTTGCCACATGGTGCATTACTTAACAAGTTATTGGAGCTTCATTCAATAGGTTTAGCTTGCTTACAGTCCAAGATGAAAGAAGGGGAAATTCTTCCAAACGTTTTGGATGCTGTAACCATAATCATGTGACACATTACACAGAGGGGAAGAGTGCATTGGTTTACAATACATAACATTTTCCATCCAGGTCTTCCTGGGTTAAAATTCCCTCCATTTAACAACCATGGACACCTCTGTAAACCATGCCTTAAAACGCTGAAACAACTCCTCAGAGGACACAGTCCCTTTATTAGACTTTATGAACAAACTCACTTCCATTCCTACGAGTGCTTCAGGTATGATGTCAGAATCCAGAGTGTCGGTACACCTGATGTCAGCAAGGCTTAGAACATTCACCTCGTGGAATTTGAGCTTCCTGAGTAAGGTAATGATTGCCGGCCCACATAAGGAGCCTCACCTGTCACACTTACAGACACACAGACACAAGTGAGACTCTTTGATTGGGCAGGCAATCATTACCTCAATAAGAGCTCATATTCCAAGAGCCCAACCTCATGGATCTTGTTGAGGTCATCACTGATGTGTCTTTCCTAAGCTAAGAAGCAAATGGCTTTTAGTTACTATTCTACTTATACTTATCCCCATCACAGCAAATATGGCTGTTCATTAAAAGAAAAGTAGTTCAGTTTCCTCAATGGCATTAGGAAACCAGAACCTGTAATGGCGCGCAACCTGGTCAGTTACTCCAACACTAGCTGGAATGTTGCACGCTACTTAGAAATTTTATTATGTATTAGATTACATAAGTGAATGATATAACATTCATGGAAGATATTCCACACATACGCTGTGTGTTTTCATAAACATTAAACACGAGCTTCTGCTTTCTCAGAGTAAGTGCAATAGCAGTAGTACAGAGACTGCTATTCTGATAGTCCAGCAAAAATATCCGCAGATACATTTTCAGAATTCAAACTCCTCATACAGTCTGACCTCCAGGGTTGAGTGCGTATCAAAGATTTGGATGTGGGGGTCAGCAGGCCTCCCTTCATCAGCACTTTCCATCAGTTAAAATTAGCGATCAGCAAATCCTGCAAGGCCTCCTGACCTCTGTGCCTGAATTAGTGATATAGAAACATCCTCCCACTGGATGAATCCCACACGAGAAGCAGAAACATCAAAAACATAATGAGCGACCTCTTTTGCATGAAGAAGCAATAGTTTTTTTTTAAGTAAAACATTACAATCTCTATATTGTGTTTTTATAATGAGGATTAAAAGATTGTCCTGAAAATTTATTGCAGCGCAAAATGAGTTTGACCAAGTTTGTTAAGCATTGATGGGGGTTTGATAATTGGTAATAAACATGTTATTTTTGCAGATTAAAAACACCAACTGTTTTACGATATTCCAGCTAGATTTTTTAATTGCATTCTTTATTTATTAGGCTGCTCCAAGCACTTGCTGCCTAAAGATAATCCAGGAGAACCATTCTTCAAAAATGATTTCAGACTCCTTTGGAAACAAGATTCTATTCACTGCTAACACTAGCGCAAACCTTCTGAATTAGAGTCACCCTTCAAAAATGTATTTCTAAAAAGAAAAGGTATTAGATTCAAGGAAAGGTGAACTACATGGGAAGCTTGCATACTTGCCATTAGGAACATTTAGGTGCAAATTGACTTTTTCTTGAATTTTGTTTTCATTGTAATGATTGTTTGAATTGCCCCTAAATGAAAACCCAATGCCATTTTGGCCAATGAGTTCTCATATAGTGGGTGGGAACTAACATTTCAGTTAATGCCCCATCTGTGACCTGAAAACCAGCATGATATCTGTGTTGACTCTGAGAACAAAGGCCCACCAAATATTCTGCCCATAAGGCAGTTAAGGAGACTGTGGTGGGCCTTCCTCTTGACTGCAGACCTCAAGATACACCATACCGCCCCCAGAGTAGCTGTCAGCTTTTGCACTCGGCAGTGCCATTGCTCATCACTCCTAAGATCACAAAGTGTTTCAGGAGAAAGGTAAGTGCTGTTGTGGGTGGCAGGGGAAAGAGGGTCCATGAGGGTAGGCAGCAAGTGCAGAAAAGTGGCTGTCAGTGACCACAACACTTCCCCAGCACCCCCCTTCCCAACTCCATGTCCATACCTTCAATCATGTGTAGACTAGTGCAAATCAAGGGACAACCATCCCTGCCCCACCACCCCCGCTGCAGCTGACTTGCAGCTTGCACACCGTTACTCATCTTGCAGGCTGCATGTTGGCAGAAGTTGTAAAGATTGCAGCAGAGGTGGAAGGAGACCTTACACGGTCGTTAACTGACTGCTTAAAGGATTCAAGTCGAGGCAGAATGGGAAAGTCAGCCATGGGCCTTCCCACCCAGAAATTAATTCCACTGGAGATAGGAAGGTATCGGATATCAGTCCTGATACTGAGCCGCCAAATTTTCAGGCCTACCTCCCTGTCTCAACGTCTCCAACAATGGAAGGTTCAAGCCCACAAGTGCCAATTAGAGCAGATCAAGGAACACCTCTCACCCTTTCCACCTTCCCCCTCTACTCAAGTTGACATGCAGCCTGCATAGTTCTACCAGTCATGCAGATCACATGTTTGAGAATCCTGTGTAAAACTATTGTATTTTGAAAACTTGTAGACTTGAACTTTCCAGTGTGGGAGACATCCAATTCCCTCTTGAAAGCCACAATCAGATCTCCTCCACCACATTGTCAAGCAGTGCATTCCAGATCCTGAGTATACTCACTGCATCTAAAGGTTTCTCCCTCATGTTACCAACCACCTGAAATCTGTGCCCTCTAATCCTTGATCCATCTACCAATGGGAACAGCTCCTCCCTATTCACTCCATCCAGACTCTTTCTGCTTTTAAATACCTTTATTAAATCTTTTTTCAACCTGTTCTTTTCCAAAGAAAATGTTCCATCTTCTCTAATCTATCTGCAAAACTGAAATTCCTCACTCTTATGAGTCAGTGTGATTGCTAATTATGAGGAATATGGAAGTATGTTTGTATGACCTGAAAATAATTACATGCCTTTCCTTGAATGCTGAAAGTTATGATTTTATAATCTCATTTTTGGGGACTGGCTGATATGGTCACTCTTTCATTTAAAATGCTCATCAGGCATGGTTCTTATTATAATGGAAAATTACATTCCAGAGCTGTAATTTTTAGAAGCATATGTTAGTGCATCACCCATGACGGCAAGCCACAACAAATCATGTTCAGTCCACCATTCCTTTATATTTCTTTGACAACACAGAAAATATATTGCGTAATTATCTCCATCTGCTTGTTGATTACTTCACAAATCAGCTCGCCAGTCAAAGGGTGGAAGGTTCTGAGCTGATGTGCATCTCAAAGAAAATGTGTGCTGTGTAAAAGCTCTAAAATTGTACCCAATGGGGAAAATCTAAACATTCAAACTTCATACATCTGGCAACAAGTCTCTGCCAAAAAGAAATTAATCCATTTTCTAACATGTTTAACAACAGTCAGAAGAGTGTGTGTACTGTACAGCTGAATGTTTGATGTTCATTAAGATATCAGGGGGAATCTCTGTAACAAGAGTGCAAAGTTAGAAATTTACACCAAATACCTCCTGACTCTCACTTCCTCCGTAGATTTGTTTATCACTTTAGCTAAACTGTCTTGTGCTTTATATGCTCTGTCTGAGGCCAGAACTCTCCATTCACCTGACAAAGGGGCTGACCCCGAAAGCTTGTGAGTCTATTATCAAATAAATCGGTTGGACTAAAACCTGGTGTTGTCAGGCTTTTTACTTTGTTATAGAAGACAGAGAGTAGTGGCAGAAGGGTGTTTTTCAGGATGGAGATCTGTGGTTAATGGTGTTCTGCAGGTATCAGTGCTGGGACCTTTGTTATTTGTAGTGTATCATTTATATATAACTTTATATAATGACCTGGAGGAAAATGTAGGTGGTCTGATTAGTAAGTTTGTGGGTAACATGAAGATTGGTGGAGTTGCTGACAGTGCTGAGGATTGTAGGAGGGTACAACAGGATATAGATTGGAAACTTGGGCACAGAAATGGCAGATGGCCTTTAATCCAGACAAGGTGATGCATTTTGGAGGACTAAAGTTAAATGTGAATTATCCTGTAAATAGCAGAACCCTTTAACATACCGAGGCATCTGAGCATGCAGGTCCACAGTTCCCTAAAAGTAGTAACACAGGCGACCAAGGTGATTAATCATTGCTTTATCAGCCAGAGCATTGAATACAAGAGTTGGGAAATCATGTTGCAGCTATACAAAATCTTGATTCAACCACATTTGGAGTATTATTGCTGTTCTGTTCACCACACTAGCAGCAAAGCATGGAAACTCTGGAGAGAATGTAAAGAAGGTTCACCAGGATGTTGCCTGGTCTTGAGGAGAGGCTGAATAAACTAGGATTGTTTTCACTGGAACAGCAGAAGCTGAGGGTGGAACCTAATAGAGATCTACAAAATTATGGGAGGCATAGACAGGGTAGATAGTCAGAGGCTTTTTCCGAAGTGGAAATGTCAATTACAAGGTGGTACAGGTTCAAGGTGAAAGTTTAAGGGAGATGAGCAGGCTTAATTTTTCACGCAGAGTGGTGGTGCCTAGAATGCACTGCCAGAGGGGGTGGTGGAAGCAGGCACATTAGCAACATTTAGGGGCATCTGGTTGGATACATGAATAGGGAGGGAAGAGGGATATGGACCAAGTATGGACAGGATGGGTTTTTTTTATTTTAGTTAGGGCATCATAATTGATACAGGCTTGGAGGGCCAAAGGGCTATCTGCCATTTCTGTGCCCAAGTCTCCAATCTATCTGTATTCTGTTGTATCCTCTGACAATCCCCAGCAATGTCACCAACTCCACCAATCTTCATGTCATCTACAAACTTACTAATCAGACCACCTACATTTTCCTCCAGATCATTTATATATACACTACAAATAACAAAAGTCCCAGTACTGATCCCTGCAGAACACCATTAACTACAAATCTCCATCCTGAAAAACACCCTTCTGCCACTACTCTGTCTTCTGTAACCGAGCCAGTTCTTATCTGCCCATTGAAGTGGTGGAGGCTACCTCGCTAAATATATTTAAGTCACAGGTAGATTGGTTTTTGATGGACAAGGGAATTAAGGATTATGGGGAGAAAGCGGGAAAGTGGAACTGATCCACTTCAGATCAGCCATGATCTTATTGAATGGCAGGGCAAGCTCGAAGGGCTAGATGGCCTACTCCTGCTCCTATTTCTTATGTTCTTGTTATGTTCTTATGTTATCTGTCTAGCCAGCTCACCCCAACTGTTATTTGTTCTAACACATCTCCGTTGAGACTTTCCAGGTGGTCCACAAAATGTATTATAATGAGCAGGTTCAAGCTTTACAGCGTGGGTGATCAAAGGAGATGGTAGTCAGGACTTGAAGCCAGCCCTGCCTTATTAAAACACTCTTCAATGCATTCAACACTTCGATGTAATGATCATTGTATTCAGTTACAATTGAAGATCCATGAATGCTGATCCATTTGAAAAGGGACCCTACAACCAAAACTGTTTGTGAATCTTGGGTCTAGCAGACCAATTGTATGAATTTAATTCCTTTACCATGTTGAAGACAAATCTGATGGCCCAAAAGGATACAGAAAATTGAAGTCACAAGTCTGGGACTTACTATGTTGCAGAACACCATTCTAACAGTTTGATATGACATGCATCACTACTATTATTTACGACTAATGTACAAAACATTCAAGATAAAATAATCTGTATGCAGAGCAAAAGGTATCTGGAAAGGTAGCGAAAGTGTAAGTTTCAAAATCCAATTCTACATGGAGCAGTGCCCTCTCAGCAGAATTGTCAATTATTTGACTGATGTGCTAAATGACAAGGTCGTTATTATTTAGAAATCATGCTTTTTCAAACTGACATCAAATAAATTGCATAATAATTACTGTCAGTGGCACTGCAGTAGTTTACTTTTTTGTTCAAGTGCACAAATAAAATTATTTCTTTTAAAATATATTTCTGCAATTGTACAGATGGTTCACAAGACATCAGGTTAAGGAGAGCCAATTTCTGTATACCAAGTTAGTGGCCTAGATTTTTCACTCCCGAGATGATTAGTCAGGAAATTTGCTGGCTTTCTGCACCTCCACAGGACATTAGCAGGATCTTCATTCATGATGGGAGGTGAGCAGGTTGGGCCCACTGCCCCTAGAGATCAATCTAAGGTAGGCATCGGGGCTGCCAAGGCAGGGCTCTTTTAAAGGCTCATATTTTTGTCCCTCCAACCTCAGCTGTCATACCTCCCCCGCTTTTCCCCAATGACCCCTCATATCCTCCATGCCAAGCCATGCCACCCTCATGGGCTCTTATAGTTCCCCCAATGCCAACTTAATGCAAATTCATGCCAACCCATCCACAACTCTTCATCCTTACTCCTTCCATTCCAACTCACCCAATATCCACGATATGCTGACCTTAGGTGTCATGTTGAGATGAAATAACATTCTAAATATATTTAGATCATTCACTATATTAAAAAGAACCATTCATTAAAGCCCATTTCCATCTGTCATGTACTTAATCCATAAAAAAAAAAGACTTGTATACATAACCCCACAAAGACAACTAATCATTATGAAGTGCTTTGAAAGGTCAGTCAAGGCGCGAATCAATTCCAGCCTCCAGCTAGTTTGCCTACTGCCTCAACAAGTCTACAGCAGACGCCATTTCAGGAAAAAGATACAAAAGTCTGAGGTCACATACCAATCGACTCAAGAACAGCTTCTTCCCTGCTGCTATCAGATTTTTGACTGGACTTCCCCTGCATTAAGTAGTTTTTTTCTTCTACACCCTCGCTATGACTGTAACACTACATTCTGCACCCTCTCGTTTCCTTCTTTGTGAATGGTATATTTTGTCTGTATAGCATGCACAGAACAATACTTTCTACTATATGTGTTTAATGCACTAAACTACACATCTTGGGTCACCAAGGATCAATTTAACATGGCCAATCCACCTAATCTGCACATCTTTGGACTGTAGGAGGAAACTGGAGCACCTAGAGGAAACCCATGCATACACAGGAGAATTGGAAAACTCCACATAGACAGCGACCCAAGGCTGCAATTGAACCCAGGTCCCTGGAGCTGTGAGGCAACGGTGCTAACCACTGTATTACCATGCTGTCCCCAAAAAAATCATGTTATTAATAGCTGAAACAATAAGCTTTAGTCATCCACACCTAAATCTAAGTGTTAAAAAAATGCTGTAATATTTTAACAATTCAGAATAATGAGTTAAATGGAAGGTATAATTTATCAGTTCAACAATTCAAATTAGTTACTGGAAGTGGTTCTCCAAGCAGCAGGAGATAAGTGTTGGGTGACGATGGTCTGTGCTGAAGGGCAGGGGAGGGGAGGAGAGGAAATGAAGAGGTGGGGCAGCAGTGGAGCCCTAAAGGGGGCAGGGTAAGTGAGCAATGCTATGGGGTTAGCGGAACGGGTGAACTTGAGGGTGGGAAGGAAGGTGGAATCTGTCACGTCAACTGATGTGTCCTGCGTGGACAACCAAGAAACTGGTGAAAGGAAGGGATATTGAGGACTAAAGAGGACAGTGGGAGCCAGCGAGTTGGGAGGGTGAGGCTTCAGTGATGGCAGGTGAAGAGGTGCTGAAAATTGCTGGAGGGGATAAGGAAGGACAAGCAGTGTGATTGCACCTAGGCAGGTAATGTTAACCATGGTTGCTCAAAAAACTGAAGTACCTCGTGGTGGAGATCTCACGATGTTGGATTGGAATTGGGTCATTGGGTATGGTTGGAGATAAAGGTCAGCTGAACTAGACAACTGAAAGGGAACTCCAGCATATGGTATTTGTAATGCTAGGACATTAGTATGTGAAAGACAAAGGTTCAGCCTGCACAGGAGACTTCTTGCACATGGTTCGCGAGGGCCTTGGCAAATACATTTGAAGATTTACAATCATAATATACCTGTGTAACCACATGTGAAGTCAAAACTCTTCTAAATGCTCTCCAACATCTGCAGCAGGGGTGGAGGCAGTCTGCTGCCCAGTTTGCCTTGTTGCCTTGGATGACCTTGGCAGCCATCCTTTAGCTCTCTTGCTGCATGGCAGCTGCTCCCTCCATTGTGATGGAGGCCAAAGCAGAAGAGGGCTTAGACATAGGGGATTCCAAAGGGCCAGACACCCTCAGAATCTTCCGAGTGGAGGACCCAAGGGTATCTAATAGCCACTCTTCCTCCATGTGACTGTACAAGGGTTCCTGCCTCAGTGAGAGGAAGGGACACCAGGAGGGAGAACAATGTGCCTCCTTTCATGTAGCCACAGCAAAAACTCACCCATGGCTACAACAATGAGGTACAGGTCTGTGCGAATCTGGCAGAAAGTGGGTATTCTGTTGGATCAGTATCTCCATGGTGATTACCACTATCACCATGGAGACCTTAATGGATGCACATGTCAGCATCACTCAGAACAAGCAGATGGACTCTTCCACCTCACCTGCCACTACTTAGAGGAACAGCAGAGAGTGTGTCAGAGGTCCTCAGTCTCTCACAGCAGCCTCAGCATCTCGTGGTCGGTCCATCCCAGAGATTCATTATCCAAATTGGGCATCGCAGGTGCTTTCCTCGGCAATATTCAGAGTGCCAGTGAGTTTGACTGACACTGCCCCATCCTGCTGTGGACTCATCTGTGCAGAGGCCACCAGAATGTGAGATGTGTACGACATATCATACCCAGGTATGTGTCTCTGCACTGGTGGAGAATGCAGATAACTGCTGTGACAGTGCATTTCTTCCTCCTCCCCAATCTCCAGGGTCATCTGTGGGCTGGATGCACTGCTGAACAGGCTCGCTTCTTGTTCCCTTTCCCTCTTCCTGCAAGCATTGTGAGAGAGAGCGACGGACTGCATGAGGTAACTCAGACATGAAGCAGTTCATGCAGTCCCTTAGGTTTCTATGTGACATGCATGGTTCCTTACTAGATGGAGGCAGGCCTGCAACTTCTCCACCACTGTAAGCTCAGTCTGATTCCACCCTAACCAGCTAGGCTTCCCACTCCTCAAAGTCAGTGATGTTCTTGAGCTCAGGCCGGGCCCCTCCCATCTCCTCTCTCTATGTTACTAAGCCTCAACTTTTTCTGTGCAAACAGAGAAGATGGTGTTGAGAGCAATTGGGTTTAATGTGTCTTTCTCATGTTTCCAGTCTTACATATAACTCACTGCCTTGTCTGCCACATGGGTGGCATGGTGGTACAGTGGTAAGCACTGCTGCCTCACAGTGGCAGGGACTCAGGTTCAATTCCAGCTTAGGATGATTGTGTGCAGTTTGCGCTCCAGGTACTCCACTCTCCCCCAACAGTCCAGAGATGTGTAAATTAGGTGGATTAAGATGGGCAAGATGCTCTCTGAGGATCGGCGCAAACTCAATGGGCCGAATGGCCTCCTTCTTCACTGTAGGGATTCCATGGTTCTATGATTAATGCACTGTAGGCTGTAAACAATGGTCCTGGGGAAGGATCCAGGAAGATTCACTCAATCTGGAGCCAAGAGGTCTCACCTCACAGAGGTCTCAGTGGCCCATCCCCTCCTTCAACAGTGGGTAAACATTAATTCCAGGTGCATTTTAAATATGCTGCATGGACTTGAGGGTGGGAGGCATGTCATCTTCCCCAGCCCATCTCAAAAATCTTCAGGAAACATCAACTGACATATTTTATGAGACTGGGATCACACTTACCCACTATTGAAGAAGGGGAAGGCCTGCCTGTCACAGTGACCTCCTGCCCCAGATTCAGTGAAGCTTCCTAAGAAGCCCTTCCCAGTGCGGCTGATGTCAGGAGGGACATCCTCAATCCAGAGGACAGAAGGAAGGAAGGGGCCAAACTGTCACACCAACCCAGCATGGGAGGAAGTCCCCAGGGGAGGACAATGCTCAACACCTTCACCAGAGGACTGTCCCTCAATGCCACGAAAACATGAATTACCTAATCTATTTCACCAGGGCAGAGACACATTCTCACTGGGAAACACTCTAGGTTCCCACTCCCATCATGCGACTTGATCCCAGAACAGAAAATTCCACTCACGGTAATTTGAGTGGAAATTCACAGTAATGTGAATTTTGACATTTCCAAAAAATTTGCCATCTAGTATGTCTCCAATGTTCAAGATTTAGATCTGAAAGACATGCCTTAAAACTGAAATAAGGGATTTTTTTTTTGCATGTTACACATAACAACAGGAGCGGATTATTTCCAAACGTCGTTTATCCACCTTTGTGCACACCTGTGATCATACATTATCCGCCATCTGGTTATTAGAACTTCTCTTGCATCACCATCTGGATGGTTTTGTTCACCCCAATATGTCATGTCTTTTGAAACAAAAACAAGACATGGCATAACGTGCTGTGCTTTCATGCATCCAACAATAATGGATGGTCAGGAAATTAATTCCTGAAGTAACATCACTTCTTGGGTATGTACCAACTGAAAGCCAATCTGACACCACATACACCTAATGTAGGCTCATTTTTTTCAGCTCATGTCCTCATTACTGTGGCTTTTAAAGTCACATTTCTCTTGACACTTGAAGATTATTTTTCATTTCCTTTCCCTGTTGGCATCCTGACTATAAAGCTAAATGTGCACAGGAAGGAATAAGAAAACCTGAACTGAAGGGAAACAATAAAAGCATAGGAGTGGTTAAATGAAAACTGAAGAATTGAAAAAAGGAAATCTAAAATTTCAATACAAAACACAGGTAAAACCAGTAAAAGAAAAGCAACAGGCAGCTGTAAGGAGACAAGAACCGCTTTGGACAGAAGAAAAGGGATTTTACAGTGTGGCTTCTGGACATGAAAGAGTAGGAGTCCTTCCTCAGACCCCCAAGTTCACCCCCACTTCTCATCCTCCCACTCCAACTTGACCAAGAATCATACAAAGTGCCGGTGGTAATGGACTTAATCCTAAATTGGGGACTGCTGCCCCCCCTCCCACCCCATCTCCAATCAAACCACCATCCCGCCTACCTAGATCAAGCCCTGTTCCCTGGCATTGAACCACCCACCACTCTCCGGGTTAGAAATCAAACCTGCCTACTCCAGAGCTTCTTCTCCCTCATCCAGCCCAGCAAAAGACAAATCTGTCAATCAGACTTTTACACAAACTTGTCAAAGACAAAATACACATATTGTGGAGTTAAAATTGGAATTGTGAAAGTGGTGGGATGTGGTTTGGAATTTCTGACTGGAAACTTGGAATTTCTCATCCAAGATTCCAAATCAATCTTGCTGTACACAGACACTGACTGCTTCACTATATGAGAAACTGTGAATGGTGTTCACTCAAAAGCAAACAAACATCCCCATTTCTGATCTTATGATGGAGAGAAGGATATTGACAGGACAACTGAAGATGGTTAGGCTGAGGACACCATCCTGAAGAACCCCTGCATCAGATGTCCTTGGATGAGATAACTGATATACAATTTTTAAAAAATCTTCCTTTTTGTTAAGTATGACTCCAGTCAATGGAGGCATTTCCCCTTTAACTTAAATTCTGCTTGGGCTGCAGTCTCCTCCACACTCTAAAGATGTGTGGGTTAGATTATTCGATCTTGCTAAATTACCACCTAGTGTCAGGGGGATTAACATGGTAAATACATGGGGTTACAGGAATAGGTCCTGGATGGGATTGTTGTCAGTGCACGCTCAATGGGTCAAACGTCCTCTTTCTGCACCATAGGGATTCTATGGTTCTATATAGATGTCAAGGACATTCACTTGCAACTCACTTCTGGTATTCAACTCTATTGTCCATGTTGGACCAAGGTTGTAGCGAGGCCTTGAGTTGAGTGGTCCTGGGAGAACACAAACTGAGCATCAATGAGCAGGTTATTGCTGACTAAGTGCCACTTAGTAGCACTGTCGACAACATCATCCATCATTTTGCTGATGATTGAGAGCAGACTCATGGAGCTGTAATTGACTGCATTGGATTTCTCCGTTTTTTGTGGACAAGCCTCAGCAATTTTCTATATTGTTGAATAGGTTTCCGAGTTTGGCTAGGAGTGCGGCCAATTCTGGAGAACAAGTCTTCACCAGTACAGCAGACGTGTTATCAGGACCTTTACTGTATACAATACTTTCAGCCATTTCACATCACTTGAAGTGAACCAAATTGTCTGAAGGCTGGCATTTGTAATGGAGAGGGCCTCAAGATTAGACCTACATGTTGTCTAAACATTTCTACACATTTGGAGCATTATTTGACCAGTGACAGGGATGGCATCAGAAACCTGCCAGTGGGACAACTGAAGCCTACAAGTGGACATGTAATGCCCATTTAAGGGACTCATCCCATTGCCATTGGGATCAAAACAGTAACGGAAAATGCCCTTGTGTCCAACAGCAAATTTCCCTATTGGACAGCTGGAGGGTGTTTGGAGACGCTCCCCTCGCTCAGGATATCACCCCAGCAACATTCCTCCTCCCCCGTTGCCTCTCTGGCTCCCAGCTCCCTTGTTGATCCTGCCAGCTTAGCAATTGGGTGATGCCTGGCTCACTTACTCAGTCGGATCTAGCACAACTTGCCTGCTTAATTCCTGAGTGCAGTACCAGCAGTGATCATTGCTTCTAATGTCACTGTCAGTACTGGAGAGCTGCCAGTCTCTGATTGGCCAGCAGCTACAAGTTGGGCTTAAATGATGCAGAAGGACTTCATGATCTAATTGGACATCAAATGGTTGCAAAACAGCCGGCATTCTCCTTGGTGGGCTCTCCTCCCACCATCCCCATGAAACTTATGGCCAAGGGAATGGAAAACTTTGCACCCTGTATAATTCAGCCCACAGTACTCAAGTTGAGAGGGAAAACATCAACTTCTATTTTGATAGTTGCTTTAACATAATAAAACATCCCAAGGCACTTCACAAGAGTATTATAAAGCAAAATTTGACACCATGATGCACTATGGGCCATCAGCAGCAGCTGAATTGTATTCAATCACAATCTGTAACCTCATGAGCTGGCATATCTCAACTATTCATCAGGACTGCAGAGGTTAGATCTGATCTGTTGGTTGTGGGATTGCTTAGCCCTGTCAGTAGAATTCATTCAACTATTACCATCAAGTCATGAGATCAAACCTGGTTCAATAAAGAATGCAGGAGGGAATTCCAGGAACAGCACCAGACACACCTAATAATGAGGTGTCAACCCTGTAAAGCAAAGACACACATGCAACCTAAAAGCAGTTCAGGCAGAATTCTACTGACAGGGCTAAGCAATATCACAGCCAACAGATCAGATCTAACCTCTGCAGTCCTGACAAATCTAGTCATGAGTGGTGATGGACAATTAAACAACAAATTGGAGGAACAGACTCCACAAATATACCCAGCCTAAATAATGGGAAGCTCAACAACAGCAGTGTAACAGATAAAGCTAAAACCATTTCCAACCACCTTCAGCCAGATATCATAGAATTCTACAGTGCCCTTGAGTCAGCACTGACCACAATCCCACCCAGGTCCTATTCCTGTAGCCCCATGCATTTACCCTAGCTAGCCCCCTGACACTAAGCAGCAACTTAACATGGCCAATCCATCGAACCTGCACATTTTTGGACTGTGGGAGGAAATTGGAACACCTGGAGGGAATCCATGTAGACATGGGGAGAATGTGCAAACTCCACATAGACAGTGACCCAAGCCAGGAATTGAACCCAGGTCCCTGGCGCTGAGGCAGTAGAATTAACCATTGTGCTACCCTAAGTATATGCTCCTTCTCAGCCAAGTCTGTGGTCCTTCTTTGCATCGTAGTGTTCCCCAGCTACACAGGCGCCCATCTTCAGCTAAGTTGATTCATGACACACAATGTCAAGGCACTGGATACTCCAAAAGCTACAGGCCTGACAGCACCCAGACAATAATGCTGCTCCAGAACCAGTCTCACTCCTGAGCCAAGTTATTCCCGTGCAGCTACAACACTGACATCTATCCGTGGAAACTTAGCCAGGTGTGCTGCCCAGAAAAAGCAGGACGAAACCTAGCCAGCTCATTACTGCTTCATCCGTCGAGTTTTGCACATCAGCAACATGTTGAAAGGTATCAACAGTGCTACCAAGTGGCACTTACACAGCATAACCTGCTCACCGATGCTCAGTTTGCATTCTGACACTGCGGGTCACTGAGTTCCTCACTTCATTAAAACCTCGGTCCAATTATGAACAAAACAACTGCACTTGAGGGGAGGCGAGAGTGAGTGTCCTTGACACCAAGGCATCATTTGACCGACTGGCATCACAGATCACTGACAAAACTGAAGTAAATGGGAATCAAAGGGCTAATCTCTCCATTGGTTGGAGTCATACATATAGCACAAAGGAATATGGCTGTGGTTCATGGAGGACTAATCATCGCTGCCCCAGGATATTGTCACAGGAGTTCCTCAGAGTAGTGGTCTAGGCCCAATCATCTTCAGCTCCATCATAAGGTCAGAAGTGAAATGTTTGCTGATGATCACACGTTGTCAGTACTATTCAGGTCTTCTCAGATACTGAACTGCTCTGTGTCTATACGCTGCAAGACTTGGACAACGTTTAGGGTTGAGCTGAAAAATGGCAAGTAACATTTGTGCTGCACAAGTACCGGACAATAACAACCTAATTATCTCCTCTTGACATTCAATGGCATCACCAACACTGAAGCTCCCACTATCAACATTCTATGGGATACCATTGACCTGAAACCAAACTGGGCCAGCCATATAAGTACAGTGGCTACAACAGCTAGTCAGAGGCTGGGAATTTGGAGGGGATAACTTACCTCCTGACTCCCCAGAGCCTGTCTGCTGTCAACAAGGCACAAGTCAGGAATGTAATGAAAGAGTCTCCACTTGCCTGGATGACTGCAATTCCAATGACACTCAGGAAACAAGACACCAAGCAGGAAAAAAAGGCAGCCCATTTAATTGGCACTCATCCACCAAATTAAAAGATTCACTCCCTCCATCACCAACACAGTGGCAGCAGCGTGTACAGTATACAAACTGTGCTGCAACAACTCACCTAGCCTCCTTTTACAGCACTATTAAGAACTGCAACCCTGACTACCCAGAAGGGCAAAGCAGCAGGCACACTGAAACACCATCATATCCAAGTTCTGCTCCAAGGCACACACCACCCCAACTTGGAACTACATTGCCATTCCTTCATTGTTGTTGGATCAAAGCTGGAATTTCTTTTGTCGCAGCACACAATGTAGGATATACCTACAATGGACAGACTGCTGTGGTTCAAGTGGGTGGCTCACCAGCACCTTCTCAAGAGCAATTAAGGATGAGCAACAAATATTGACTTTGGCAGCCATGTTCATATTCCACAAAATAACTTAAAAATAGTAAGTCAGGAGATTATAAAGGTGGCTGAACAGAAGCTTAGTCAAAGAGTTCGATTTTTCAGATTTTCCTATAGGAACAAACAGAAATAGACAGACAATGAGGTTTAGCAAGGGAGTTCCAGATCTTAGGGCTTTAGCAACCAAAGGCATAGCCAGCTATGGTGAAGTAATTAAAATTAGCGTGCTGAAGTGGCCACCATTGGGCAATGGTGGAGTTGGAGGAAATTAGGGAGATTTGGAGAGGCTATTCAATATTAGGGGGGGGGGGGGGCAGGGGGGGGAGCTGCGGGGATTTGAAAACAAAAGTTGTGAATTTAAAAATTGAGGCATTGCTTAACTGGGAGCCAATGTAGGATCACTGAGTATAGGGGTAATGGAAGAATGGGATTTGACGCGAGTTAAACATAGATAACAGACTTTTGGATGATCTCACTTTTATAAGTGGTAGACCATGGGAAGCTAGCCAAGATTGTGTTGAAATAATCAAAACTAGAACAAACAACAGTCATAGCAAAGGACTTCAGCAGGGATCAAGTCAACCAATGTTACAGGGATGAAAGTAGACAGTCACAGTGATGGCTCTATAGTTGGAAGCTCATTTTGGGGGAGATTAAGACCAAGTTTGAAACTATCTGGTCTAGCTTCAGGAAGTCACCAGGAAGAGAAAAACATCAAAAGTTATAAATAGATGAGAGATGATTACAAGCAAAAAATTAGATCCAAGATGAAATCAGTCCGAGGAGCAAAATGATTTATTACTAGGTAGAAGCAGAAATGCAAGCCGCTGTTCTGAAGGCAGCAGCCATCGATGAGCATGTGACTGAAAAGAAGAGAGTTGATAACTTTGTAATTGGTAGAGTTGGCAGTGGAAGAAATGTTTAAAATGCTGCAGCAAGGAGTTGAATACTGCAGCCAGATGTAAACACAGTAAGAAGTCTCACAACACCAGGTTAAAGTCCAACAGGTTTATTTGGCAGCACTAGCTGTCAAAGTCTCAAGTTCCTTCATCAGGTGAGTAAAGACTTATGTTCACAAACAGGGCATACAAAGACACAAATTCAATTTACAAGATAATCTTCACAGGTAATCAAATCTTAAAGGTACAGACAATGTGGGTAGATTGCTGTGGACAATGATCTGTTTGAGGTTGTGTGGTTGTTTGAAGGCAAGACACCACACAACCCTGCCACAGCAACCTCTGCAAGATGTGCTGGATCATCAACACAGATGCCACCATCTCACATGAGAACACCATCCACCAGGTACATGGTACATACTCTTGCGACTCGGCTAACGTTATCTATCTGATACGCTACAGGAAAGGATGTCCTGAGGCATGGTACATTGGGGAGACCATGCAGATGCTATGACAACGAATGAATAAACACCGCTCGACAATCACCAAGGAGGAGTGTTCCCTTTTAGTTGGGGAACACTGGAGCAGTCACAGGCATTCAGCCTCTGATCTTCAGATAAGCGTTCTCCAAAGCGGCCTTCACGACACATGACAACACAGAATTGCTGAGCGGAAACTGATAGCCAAGTTCCGCACACAAGAATGGCCTCGACGGAATCTTGGATTCATGTCACACTATCTGTAACCCCAACGACTTGCCTGGGCTTGCAAGATCTCACTAATTGTCCTGGCTGGAGACAATACACACTTTTTTAACCTGTGCTTGGCCCTCTCTCCACTCACACTGACTGTACCTTTAAGACTTGATTACCTGTAAAGACTCGTATTCCAACCATAATTAAGTTTGTGTCTTTATATGCCTTGTTTGTGAATACAAGTCCTCATTCACCTGGTGAAGAAGCTTGAGACTCTGAAAGCTAGTACTGTCAAATAAACCTGTTGGACTTTGTGAGACATCTTAATGTGCTTATCCCAGTCCAACGCCGGCACCTCCACATCATGACCAGATGTAAGCCCAGAAATAAAGATAGGAAAATATCAGGCTCATCTTTGTTGTGTGGATACGGTCACAGAAAAGCACTGAAACAGACCCTGGATGTGGTGGTATTGGAGGGGAATGGAACCCAGCAGCATGCTTTCATTTGCTCCACTGATGTACATGAGAAGCAAGGAGCTCCCTTCTGTGATGTGCTGGTGTACAGAAGAATCTAAGGAGCAAGACCAGTTTGAAGTGAGTTGAATGATGCTCTGCTTTAAGTTTCTTCATGCTTCAATTGAGTGGCAAACCCACTCAAAATGCCTCCCGTTGATGAGGTGTTAACCCAAGGTGTCTTGTGATGCTTCTTTGGTTATTTGAAGAGCCAACCCTGGCTATCACTCACATAAGCAGAGACCCAAGGGTTGACAGTACTGTGAGAGGGCTACACTCTGGAACATAAATTAATATTGGGCAAATGTTATAAAAAGCCTTTGCTACAACTGGCTGAACTCTTGATAAATATCTTGACTCCCCCTCCCCCCCAGCCCCCCTTTTGTGCCTACAGCCTCAAATTAGAAATCACACTGCTGGACTAGCGATTCCCTAAAATTTATCACGCAAGAAGTTAGTTCTTAGTAGCATAATCTATACATCAGAAATTATTAGGGATTCTTCCCCCATTATTTAATGCTAAGTTGAAAGATAAAAGAATGCAGCAGGATACTGTTGCTTGTAATCCAGTGATAGTCCGTGAATTTTCTTTACATTAACAAGAAGCCCCTTGGAATACCCTGAGGATATCAAAAGATGCCGTGTATAAAGAAAGTTCTTTTTCTGGTCCCTTAACCAGCCAAGTCATTGGGGAAATATCCTGACAAATTTTTAAATATTTTTGCTCTAGGAAAACGCTGTTTTAAAATGCAAATTTCAATACAAACTCTATTTTGTTACAAAGTCGTAATTCAATTTTACAATAACTGACAAAACAGTAAATGCATCCATCAGTTTTACAAGTAAAATACAAAAATATAATAAGGCGATGGTGAATTGAGTAGTACAACAATCACTCAAAGGAATCCTGTGTTGAATGCTTTATGTGGATGCCTGGGCTCATTCCATTGCTTTCTTTCAATTGTTTTGTCACCAGCTTCAATTTATCTTCTTCTCAAAAGCCATGGACAAAAAACAAAACACATTCCTGAATGTTTGCTGCTGATCAGATCTATGGTTGCTCGAAAACTAACAAACAACATATTTTAACAGAATCCAGATAAGGTCATATCTAACCCAAGCAGAGAAATTTCTTCCAACTGTTATTATGGCTATTCTAACAGTTGAGTGCCTGCCCAGCATTTCCGTAGGCTTGCAGACCAAGAGCACTCAATCCCTCAAGGAAATTTATATCTGCTCACTGTAATCAGCCCCCATGCTTCCTGCAATCCAATCTGCTACCCTCGCACCAACTGCCCTCCCCCCACCCCCACACCCAGCCTCCAAGCCCTGAAGGTCCCACTCCTACCCCAGCATCTCTCCCCATCTGATTTCTATCTGCCTGATTGCCGTAAACTACCCTCACCATTCTCCTCAAACTCACTTGCCAATTTCAACAATCCACCCAGATCTTTTTAACCTTCCCCATTGACCCATCCGCTGCCACCACTCATCTCCACAATCTGTTCCTACAGCCTCCAAATTCCTCATCCCCTATCTCCATGGCCTAACCTCATCTGGCCACCCACATTCAATACCTCAAAGTCCCCCACCCTGATTTACCCGATCTTCCATCTCCTGCCTTATTCCTGAATCTCCATGATGCCGTTTAACCAACCCTCACAAACTTCCATCCTCAAATTCCCCAACCCATAATACCACCCCTGCCCCCCTCGTCCCCTTGCCAATATTCTCCTTCTTTATCACTAACCAGTAATAGTGCTGGATTATTCAATGAGGACAAGCAGCACATACCAGTGAAAATTTCAGGAGTAAGTCTGCCTCCATTTAGCCGGTTCATCCATTTTAATTTTTCAGGCAACAGCCCAGTAATTGGTATGATTCAGGATCAGTACGAGGCAGGACTTTCACAGCTCCTGGAGGAGGAGGTCTCATCTGTTAGAGCGGCCAAACAACCAGAGGATAGTGGCCACTGCTGATGTTCCAGGTTGGCCAAGAAAATAGCATGCTGTGATGCACACAGATATACAGGTATATCTGGGATCTCACTGGAGTTAGGATGAAAGGCCCTGAGAGGGATGTATGGGATGAGGGGGTGGGGGGGGGGGTGTGGGGGGAACCATGTTGGAGACAGTGGGAGGACGGCAGCAAGGTGGACATCGGAAGGAAATACTGTAAGAAGGGTCTCTGACTGGCATCCAGGGCAATTGGAAGAGGCATCTCATCCCTCCCTCAATGAAACAGCTTGCACCACACAGGGTTAAACCTACCAGGCTCCACGTTGAACACCAGCCTCTCCCATTAATCATTAGCTTAGCGCGGCAGTGGGATGAGGCCTTCAATGGCCTCAACTGGGTAGGTGACCCATTCGACACCTCCCTGATTGGCAAACATGTTGCCTATACCAACTAGACTTTCAGAGAATGTTATAATCATACCATCGACATTCTCCCTCATTTGTTCTGAACCTACATCCAATTAAGACCAGACCAAGGTAGAAGAACATTCTAGAGACCTTCGTGTTAAAGCCAACATTGATCAAGACATCAGAAATGTTCAAGTTCGTCTGACAAGAAAACAGCTCTTGCTGAAAGCATGTAAGCTACTCTGGGTAGCAAACTTGCTGGCAGCACTGAGCCAACTTTGGCCGGAAGTACAAACATTGGCCTTCAGTAGCCAAGGCAGGACCAAGATAAAGTTATCTGCTGATTTCTGTCCAATGAATAGTTAACAAAGAAATGCATTTGATTGCCAATTCATCGAAATGTTTAGTGATGATTTTCTTTCCACTGGAAACAAAAACTCTATTTCATCGAATATTTTTTGACTCATTGAAAGTTAAAGCATTGACGTGTACACTGACGCAGCAATATTCACAACATGGTAACTTTGATCATTTGATCAGAAGTACCTGACATCCTGAGCCATCAGCTCAACACACATCCCTAGTGAAAACGTGTACTAGAGATGATAAAAGATGATGGTTTATATAAAAAGAATCAGCAGAGTGATTTGTCCAAAACAAAGTCAGGAATATCATTTAGTATTTGGTATGAGTATCATTTAGTATTATTGACTATATGCAGGCCCTTGACTAAGTCTTGATGTCAAAAAATGAATTGAAACTTAAAATCAAAAGAACTATGCAAGTCCAAGCAGGTCATCTGAACCAAATTCAAATCTCAGCCTGAAATTAGCTGATGATTAATGTTGGAATCCATTTCACTAATGGTAAACTACAAGTTGCCATCCAATTGGATTCCTCCACAGTTAACTTCAGTGGGGAGTAAAATCACAAATGTAAAATGAGCAGTGGACCCCAAACTCACCCATTTCTACCCTAATGGAGTAGGTTAAAATTATCTCCAGTACAAAGGGCATTTAAGAGTCAACTACATTACTGTAGATCTGGAGTCATATGTAAGCCAAGTCAAAATAAGTAAGGACAACAGATTTCCTTTCCTAACTACATGAATGAATGAGATGGGTGTTTATGACCATTGTTTCATGATCATCATTAGACTTTTAATTCCAGATTTGTATTGAATTAAAACGTTAACAAATCGGCCAAAGTGCAATTCAAAGCCAGGTCCCCAGAGTCACTGGATTACTAGTACAGCAATAATACCACTACACCACTCCATTCCCACATGAGCTTTGTGACTGCTTAAGACATTATTCAGGGAAAGTAATTTGTGGGTGATAATCATAATTGAATAACAACTTTCAACGTGTCTTGGAAAACAATACAGCCATGTTACAAATAGTTGCCTGGTAGTACACAAAAGTTTTGCTGAAAAAGGGTGCTGATTAAACTAAATTAGCAAATTTATTGTTCCCTTTGAAAATTTGTAGTTTTGCGATTCTGCCTCTGATGAGTGTGATACAAGAAGTTTCAACAGCATTGTCTCCTTTTTCAGTGAGACATGTTACAATTATTATGCAAATATTATCCAACTTAACACCAGAGATCGTCACAGAAATGTCCAGTTCAGTGATAAAGAATAGTCTCCAATTAGGATTGAGCTTTTCAAGGATGTGATAATTTGAAACTATTATAAAGGCCTACATGATAAGTACTACCAAGCACAGATATACCACAATAAATGAAAGTGAATCAACTGGAAAATTAAAAAGGGGATTGGGGGGAAAAAGGGATTTGTGAAATAACCAATGAAGAGATAGTTACCAGACGCAACAGCATACAGTGGAATTTGGCAAGTTGCCTTATTCACCACCTGAACAGTCGGCAAAGAAAACAACCCCTTGAATTCTGGCTGCCCCAAAGCCACTTAACAATCCAAGCAGATTAATTGGGTGGAGGGGGATTTCTACCCTGCACTCGGAGCTGTGATCTTCACTGGGACTATAAACAGTCCCCAGATTCCAAGTCCTAGAATCCAAGATGGAAGAAAACGTGGGGACCTCCCAGTGGGGATAGGATAGGAGGTCCAGGATTGGTGGGAGAGGAGGTTGGGAGTCATGAAAGCATGGCCAGAAAGGGATGAAACACCCAGGGTTGGGGTTCCGAGGACAGGGGGAGATACCCAATTCTTAAAAAGGGGCTAGTAACTGTTAGTGTGGTGATCTTTTTGACTTCTCCCATTCCTGAACATTCCCTGGTGAGAAAATGATCTTTATTAGGCACATAAGGATTTTAACTGGGGCCACTCAATCATGGAATGGTGGCACAATGGTTCGCACTGCTGTCTTGGTTTGATTCCAGCCTTGTGTCACTGTGTGGAGTTTGCATGTTCTCACCGTGTTTACGTGGGCTTCCTCCCACATGCTATAGATGTGTGGGTTAGGTTGATTTGGTCGTACTAAATTGCCCCTTACCGTTCGAGGGATTAGCAGGGTAAATGTGTGGAGTTATGGGAAGAGGGACTGGGCAGGATTGTTGTCGGTGCAGGCCCGATGGGCTGAAAGGCCTCCTTCCACATTGTAGGGACTCTATGATTCTATCCTATGATAAACCTTGCCTGTCCCCCTTAAAACTGTGGACAGGTCAGGGGCAGGCAGAACATTACAGGCACACACCGCCACCACACCCCCATCGCCCACAAATCCACCAGAGGGGGCCCATAAACTTCTGAAATTAGCACGTCAAAAAGTAAATTAGGATGCAAAGAGAAACCTGAAAGGGGGAAAGCAGCTAATGGAAAATTTGAAACATTTTACTGACGGTAAACCCTAAGGGAACCATATGCTTGAGCATTAGAATGCATAAAAAATAGTTAACATGCTAATTGACTACTTGGTAGGTTTTAAGCCAGCGGGAGACAAACAATACACTATTCAACATTGAACAAACATCATCCGCACTCCTGGATTTTTGACATTAGTGATGCACAGATTTTAGTTCAGGTACATCCAGGCTTTTTTGCCTTAATGTCAGACACAGACTTGAGCTTCAACATCTACATAAGTTTCAGTCACTGTTGCTATGAACTTGATTTCCAAATGCACACCTATCTTGTATACTGATTTATGATTTATCTACAAATGAAGAACAGGCTCTTCCAAGCCTCCAGCACCACAAATTCAAGTGGAAAAGATAAGCAAGTATAAATTAAAATCATGACTGAAAATTAGTATGCAGAGCTGCACATGCAAGATTACCAAGACTTCAGATCTAAAGTGCAGGTCATTGTTTGGACATCCCTGTTCAAGACAGATTGAAAAACAAATAAATCCTCTATGTGTAAAACACATTCAAAAAACCTTGGGCCCAATTTTAACTCCATGCATGTTGGCAGGTTGTGAGTGGGCTAAAATTTCTCTCTTCAAGTCTATGATGGTCAATTTGAGGAATTCATAAACAACAAAGTGTTCCAATGGATTGGAAACAGGCATATGTAATTTCCATTATGGGTAATTATTGGATCCATAACAGAGACAAATGAAGCTTAATTTCAACTATGCAACAATGTGCAGTGAGGGAGTTCAGAGGGAGAAAGGGTCAGAGGGAAAGAGTTTGGGAGGTCCAAAGGCCTGGAAGGTTGATGAGCACGAGAAAGTCAGCATGGCCTGGATAATTGGCAAAACCCCAAAGCATGGACACTGGAGGGAGGGGAAGAGTGGGAAGAGAGTGTTTGGAGGAAGGGGTGGAGAGAGAGCTTGGAGAAATGGGGGTAAAAAAAAAGTGTGTTTGGACAGAACGGCAAGAGAAAGTTTGAAGGGAAGAGGCAGTTCGGAGGGGGGATGGGGGGGGGGTGGGGGGGAAACAGGATGGAGGCAAAGAGTTGGGAGCCTGAAGGGAAAGAGGGAGGAGAGTTTAGACCTTGAGATTTGGGGAGGAAATAGGGTTTTGACCCTGTGATGTGGAGAGTGGGTGGGTAAAAAGTATAGACCTTAAGACTAAAATGAATCAAGAACTGATGAGGATCAGGTTGCACTCTCTGGCATGCTCTGTACAGCAGAACAAAGTAAATATGAATTAAGTAATTAATTTCCTTTTATTTTTCAATGCAGGATGTTGAGTGCATTTGATAGATTTGAGCACGCTGGAAAGGTGACAGGCTGGGCATGGGCATGACTGCACTAAAAAATTTGATGTCAAATTCATTCCAAGTGAGAACTTTTGATGCAAGGTTGTAATTGAGCACATTTGAATGTGAAAACTTTAACATTTTTGGGTAGGAAATGCAGGAAAGCAAAGAGTAATGGGGGATTAAGATGTTGAATTTGACGATCAGCCATGATCATAATCAATGGCAGACAGGCTCAAAGGGCCAAATGGCCTATCCCTGCTTCTAGTGTATATGTAAGACTGCAGAGTTGGTACTATGGAATGACAAGGTAAAAGCTGTCGAATAGCCTATTCTGCCTGGAAATATAAAGATTTATCTACTTTTGTTTGATGTCTTACATGAACTATTTTGAACATTTTAAGCAACTCACCAGCAATTGATTGAGGTGTAACCACAATTAAAGGTTTGGATCCTGCAGATGATGTAGGTTTTGTCATTGTTGATAAAGCCACTGCTACTTGATTTGCTTTTAAAACAGGTTTTGAGAGGCCTTGGAAAAATTTTACTTCCTCTGACTTCCCCCAGGTTGATTCCGCAGCAATTACATTATTGAAATATACCTGTGTACAACAGAAGAGTATATGATTAGACAATTTACCATTAGATGGAATTATTACGATAGTCATTATGTAGGTCATTCCTTAATGTGTGGTAAGTAGCAGACAAGTCTCATCATGCCAAGCTCGAGGAATAAATCTACATTGTATTAAAACTGCTCAGGAGAAGTTTCAAAAAAGTCAATTAATGTAATATTTACGAAACACAAACACATAAATAATTACTTTGTTTTATCAGGTACATTAAACAAAAAACATTTCATTAAAGCAGTGCAAATGTTAAACAGAAAGAATTGCATTTATTTGTGTTTCTTTGATGGAAGCCAATTTATTTCAGATTAATGAATTATTGATTGCATTTCAAATATTCCTGACATCATTGAATATAAATTTATTTTTTGCTGAATGTTGATGTTCTAATTATTCATTCTCATTTAGATTATCCCTCTGATTAAAACGACATTGCCATTTTAAATTGTTATTATTAATTCACGGGATGTGGGTATCGCTGACAAGCCAGCACCCATCGTCCATCCTAAACCTAATGCAGTGAGATGGGAAGAGATCCAGTACAACGGATTGCCTGATGTTCTAAAGTATTCCTTTTCTGCGCACAAGTCTTTTGAATTGCGCACCTTTACTCTTCCAAGTATAATTTTCTTCCTCCTTTCAAATATACACAAAGAATGATGAAATGTAAATTAAACTTGACAGTCAGTGAAATATGTATTAAGACTGTGAAAGATCATACTATAGCTGCTGTGTCATCTGTCAGTAATGAAAAAATATCAGACAACATATTCTCTTCCTCAAAACGGAGATCAGTTTGACCCATAAATCAAATCAGTCAATCCATGAAATTATTATATGAACCTTATTGGGATAAACATACGATAGTTAGCAAATAAGCATTAGACAAAATGATGCAAGGGATGGAAAAGCCAGATCATTACCCCATGGCTAAGGCCTATTCAAAATTTGTGTAAATATATATTTCTGAAGGGTAGAAGGTCCAAATAACAAAAGCACCTTTTATTACATTTTAACACATTGGGCTTTTTTGAAAAATTGCTGGATTAAGTAACTTTGAAGGCACAATTGTTTGCCATCCAACTCAACAACTGAACTGAAAATAATGTCTAAACATATTTTTAAACTTGATTTTCATATGGAAACAATTTGGCATCCATCAATGAGAAGTGTCCCGCCAAAGCAGAAATGCATCCACTGGATCTGAAAAGTTATTAAAAAGCTTTTACCTCAAATAATTGAATGTCTCCATGAACCTTTCCGAAGCATGCTACATATGTATCTGAAGTCACAATGCACTTACACTGTTCAATTTTTAATCTACTATTACAACCAGAGCATTCTCTAAAATATGCATATGGTTAATTAGCTTGTTAAGAACATGTAGATTGTGTATAGAACAAAAGCAGTTAACAAATGTTAATCACTTAATAGTCCTTCCACCCACCTGCACCCCCCCACCCCCGCAAATGTCCAATTATATCCGTTCTGAAATACATGTTTCACAATAAATTTGCGACAACACTTTTCCTCATGAATGTCATATATCTGATATATCTAGCTATTTCTGAAAGCATATTTTACCCTGATTTGAAAGATCTTTCTGTATATAATTATGGAAAGTCACCTTAAATCTAAATTTGACAGCGCACTGGGTTATGCAATAGCTGAAAGTGCTGCTCCTTGACCAAACGGAAGAAAATATCTAATGAGTATAAGGACCTTAAATACTTATCATATAGCAGTTGTCTTGACCTCTGTAGCCAAATTAATCTTGGCTTAATAGCTCCAAAATTCCCCAAGGATGTAGATTTGATCACCTCTTCTCCATTAAAATTATACTGTTGGCAACATAATCCAGAGACATGTGGGCAGTGCACACCCAATTCTATATTTCTACCACCTCTCTTAATACCTCCCATCTTTATGTTGTCAAAATACTTGTCCAACAAACATTCTTGGGTTAGTCACAAATTCTTCCTGTTGAGCACTGAGAAAAATCAAAGTTCATAGCTTCCATTCCATCCCTCGTTATTCATTCCATCAGGCTCCTCATCACGATCTCCATCTGAACTGAACCTTGTGCAACTTTGCACTATAGATGATCCCATGCAGAATTTCAAAGGCCATCTACTTCCACCGTATAACAGCGACTCTCACAGCCCTGCCAATGGCCTACTAATTTCAGCCATAGCTTTGTCCCCTCCAGAAGTGATAACTCTAATGCCCTCCTGACCAGACTGTTAACTTATATCCTCATTAAATAACAACGCTTCCAAAAAGCCCTACTGCTAATGTCCAGTTTATTTATCATAGCCTACATTGACCTCTGACCTCCACACAATACAAGATTTTTATCCTCATGTTTGAATCCATTCATGATCTCCATCTCTTGTAATTTCTTTCAGCCATTAAAAACCAAAACCCACCACCGCGTGGCATGGTAGTACAGTAGTTAGCATTGCTGTCTCAAAGCGCCGAGGTATCAGGTTCAATTCTGGCCTCGGGTCACTGTCTATGTGGAGTTTGCACATTCTCCTTGTGTCTGCATGGGTTTCCTCCAGGTGCTCCAGTTTTCTCCCACAGTCCAAAGATGTGCAGGTTAGGTTGATTAGCCATGTTAAATTGACCCTAGTATCAGAGGGATTAGGAGGGTAAATGCATGGCCTGGATGGGAGTATGGTCAGTGCAGACTCAATGGGCCAAATGGCCTCCTTCTATTCTATGATTCCAATCCCCAACATCACTATGTCTCCGAATCTGTTTTTTTGTGCCTCCCTCCATTTCTATCTTCCTATGCCCTTATTACAGCAATTCCTTCATTTGCCCAAACCTCAACATCTGCACCTCTCTGCCTCTGTTAATAAAATTAACTTATTTGACTAAGCTTTTTAATCACCTTTCTGAATGCATCTTTCATCCTGGAAAAAATTGATTTCGGATTACAACTTTGTGAAATGTCTTGGGCTGGTTTCTACCTTAAAGTTGCTATATGAATGTAAGCTGCTGTTATCTTTCAGCTTTAATGAATGCAGTACAAATTTTAAATGTTTTCAAAAGAGTTTTGCACTGCCTAATGCAAGACATTTGGCCAGAATTTTACCATCCGGCCCACCAAGGGCATCTCATTTTCAATAAAATTTCTTTCCAATATTCAGGCATTTCTTCCATATCTAGGAAAGATTAGGCAATAATGGCAAACCTTCTACCTCCACCCCTTCTCTTAACAATCAGTGATGCAAGCCATCCATACCAGGCTACTTAAGCACAGGCAGTCATTCCAGTACATCTCACCTACCAATTTCCACCCAGCACATTTGTCAGGAATTTCCAAACCTCTCCTAACTTTGCAAGCAATTTGATTGAAACAGGGATCTGACAATCTTCTGCTAAAGCTATAGCAGTCAATCAGAAAAACCCATGAGAAACCTCTGAAGTCATACTGGACTCAAAATCTTAACTCCAATTCTTTCTCCACAGATGTGGCCAGATGGCCTTAGTTTTTCCAGCACTCTGTTTTATTACACCCTTGGGGGAAATTCGTTGTTAACAACTAGTTGTGATAAAGCAGTACATGTTGTCAAAATCTTATTTATGAAATAATTTCTTCTTCTTCCCTTCTCGTGATAAGACCTAAATTTATTTCTCCCTGCTACTTAGTCACCTATCGGTGGAAACAATGGCCGTGATTCTCCCATCGCGACTGCTAGCTTTTCTGGCAGGTCACATTGGGAGACGCGCATCGTTGGCCTTGTATCAGGATTTGTGCATGCGCTGGAAACGCGTGCGCCATCGCCCAGAATCAGCGAACAGTTGCCAGTCAGACCACACTTGAAACTGGCAGGAAGGCAGGTAAGTAATTTGAATTTTTTTAAAATGTTTTAAATGTAATTATCGGAAACTTCTGGATCCTGATTGAATCGCCCACCCAGTTCGGAGTTTATCGTTCCGGCGGGGTTTAGACTAGCTTCTCACGTTCGGGGACTTAGCGGGACACCCTGCCGGAATGAAGGGGAGGGGGATAATCAGGGCCACCCCCAGGGGTTGAGCAGCAGGGTGGTAGTGCCCCCTGGGCATGAGCACTCTGGTAGTGCCAGCCTGTGTCCCTGCCCAAAGTGCCAATGCAAAGGGAGCACCTTGGCACTGCCCATCAGGCACTGTGGGGGTCCCGGGCCGGCCAGCAAGCGGGGAATCTGAGAAATTGGGACCAGTACACATGCACTGTCAAATAGGCCCCACCTCCCTGCATTTTTAAATGATATTCATGACTGGAACCTCTGCAGGGCACAGAGTGTGGAGATTCAGATGAGAAGCTGAGCTGACAAAACACAGTCAGGATTTAGAACCATTTTCCTACCAATTCAGCACTTTTGGAAGAATCGTGGCCAATATTCTTTTATTTCCTCTCCCAAAACATTTAATGATTTTGAAAATCCCTTCAAATCGCCCACTTCGATCTTCATGCCAGTGAAAAGATGTCTGATTTTTCAAACCTGTTTGCATGATATATCCTTGTAATACTGGTATAATTCTAGTAAATCTCAATTGTATTGTCTTTGCAGCTCCAATAAACGAACAATGATGGACTATTTAAATCACTCGACCCTATTCCACCAAACAGTGAGACCACGGTTGATCAATGTCTTCACTTCTTTGATCTATACCATACCTCTTAACACCTTTAATTAGCAAATACTTAACATCTGCATATTTAAGTTGATATCTGACCCAGCATCAAATTGCTGTTTGCAGAGTAGCGTTCCAAACTTTTACCATCCTTTTTAGTGTACCCTAATTTTACTTCTGAAAGGTCTGTCTCTAATTTTGGGCAATGCCCATCAAGTTCTAGATACTACACACCTATCCCAAACCAGGATTGGTTCTTCTTAACACCTTAGAACTTAGGGGGAGATCCTGGTGCATTGTGGTAATGTCACTAGGAACAAAAATCTAAAGGACCAGCTATGAGTACATGGAACCAAATTCCACCATGACAGCTGGTGAAATTTAAATTCAAATCGACAAATCTGGCCTAAAAAAGTTTAATGCTGACCACAAAACCATTGTCAATTGTCATCAAAACCCATACGGTTGACTAATGTCCTTGGAGGGAAGGAAATCTAACATCCTTTTCTGGTCCAGCCTACATGAGTCTTCAGATCAGCAGCACAGGGATGTTACTGATTCTTAAATGCCCTCTGATATAGCAGAGTGGCATGTTAGTCCGTTTCAAACTGATACAAAGTCTAAAAGGAATTAAACTGGATGGCCCACCCAGCATTGATCTAGGAAATGACAATGGCACTCCCACCCTGTCACAGCTGCAAGATCCTCTTTACCAATATCTGGAGGATTGTGCCAAAATTGAGAGGTGTGGTTATTGCAGAAGGTCGAGGGGCATGGAGTTGGGGGTAGGGTGGATAGAGGATTGGTTGTCAAATAGGAGGCAGAGAGTGGGGGTCAACGGGTGCTATTCGGATTGGCGGATGGTGACTAGTGGAGTGCCCCAGGGGTCGGTGCTGGGGCCTCAGCTTTTTACCATTTATATAGATGATCTGGAGGAGGGAACCGAGTGTAGGGTGTCAAAATTTGCTGATGACACCAAGATTGGGGGAACGGCAAATTGTGCGGAGGGTGTGGAGAGTCTGCAGAAGGATCTAGATAGGCTGGACGAATGGGCCAGGAAATGGCAAATGGAATTTAATGTTGGCAAGTGTGAGGTGGTCCACTTTGGTACGAAGAATGGTAGGAAGGACTATTACTTACGGGGCGAAAAACTGCAGCAGGTGACGGTGCAGAGGGACCTCGGGGTCCTTGTGCATGAGTCGCAAAAACCCAGCTTGCAGGTGCAGCAGGTGGTCAGGAAGGCGAATGGGATGCTGGCCTTCATAGCGAGGGGGATTGAATATAAAAGTAGGGAGGTCTTGCTGCAGCTGTATAGGGCATTGGTGAGGCCGCAGCTGGAGTACTGTGTGCAGTTTTGGGCGCCGCACCTGCGCAAAGATATTTTGGCCTTGGAGGGAGTGCAGAGGAGGTTTACTAGGCTGATACCGGAGTTGAGGGGGTTGAGCTATGAGGAGAGGCTGAATAAACTAGGCTTGTACTCGTTGGAGTTTAGAAGAATGAGGGGAGATCTCATTGAGACGTATAAGATGATGAATGGGATGGATAGGATAGAGGAGGAGAGACTCTTCCCGCTCAAAAAAGACAGTAGGACTAGGGGGCACAGCCTCAAGATAAAAGGGGGGCGGTTTAGAACGGAGTTGAGGAGGAACTTCTTCACTCAAAGGGTGGTGAATCTCTGGAATTCTCTGCCCGTTGAAGTGGTGGAGGCTGCCTTGCTAAATATTTTTAAGACGTGGGTTGATGGGTTTTTGATAAGAGAGGGGATTAAGGGTTATGGGGAGAGGGCGGGAAAGTGGAACTGAGCAGCGACAGATCAGCCATGATCTTATTGAATGGCGGGGCAGGCTCGAAGGGCTAGATGGCCTACTCCTGCTCCTATTTCTTATGTTCTTATGTCTCACAGACTATTCAAGCAAGCATGTCCCAGAGACCACCACCGCCATTCCATAAACATTCCCCTATCCATTACTTTAGTGGCCACTTCAAAACAAAATCAATTAAGTTTGTCAAGCATGACGATGCCTTTAGAAATCCATGGTGCCTCTTTCCAATTAGCTGAAAGTGTAAGGAATACAGTCATTTTATCCTTAAACCGTAAACTGTAAACTCCAGTCATTTCCCAAGCACAGATGTTGGGTTAACTGGGCTATAATTGCCTGGTTTCCCTTTCACCTTTCCTGAATAACACAGTGGCATATCCAATTGAAAGGTACAATCGCCAAATTGAAGAAAATTCAGAAGATAATTGTTAGAAGGTCTGCAACGTTCTCAACTTCTTCCTTTAAAACCATGTAGTACTCAGGATCTGTCACTCAAGGACCATTGGTTTCTTCATTTCTGCAATTTTGGTCAGTCTTGAGACAGAATTTTAACTGAACAAGAACAAACAGGTTTGGGTTAGGTGGGCAGTCAGAAATCTGTAACTGACAGTTTCCTCACGGCAAGAATTCAGCGGATTCAGGAGCTAAGTACCTTCTCACCTAGCCCCTGGATCCGGACGCCTGCCTAAGGAGCTACTATGATCAAGGTGTCCCTTGTATAGCTTTTCTCCTAAGGCTTCAAGTTTTCCTCTCTCCCAAACCCCAAGCAGCCCCACTGCAAACCCTTCTACCATGAGGCCTATGACCTTCCTTTTTCAGGGCATGATCTCCACTTCTGGATCAGCAGCTCACACTGGTGTCCAACTTAAACGGAACCCAATCCATTTGGCCTGCCATCTCCCTCTGGTCGCTTCAATGGCACCCTATCAATCCTCAGGTCCGGTCAACTCCTGTCCAAACATCACCACCACAATACACCAACAGTCCCCCCCACCCATCTCACCCCAACTACCCCACCACCGCCCCCCCCCCCCCCCCCCCCAATCCCCACAACGGTTTACCCCGATTCCAATGCAGACTTAAAAACTGTGGTGCTGTTAGTGATCAGTTCCCTGCCCGCCTGTCAATCAGTTTGGACATCCAGATTAGGGACTCATCACTCACATCATTAATCTGCTATGAAGCAAAAACCCCACTGTGTCTGGGGAATTGTGGAACAACCCCAACTTTCTAATTAACTCACCCCCTGAAAATCACCCCTTACGCCTGATTGAATCCCAGATTCTACTGGATGTCCAACATTCTATGCTCTTCTTTTAGCCTACATGTTGGCACAAAATAATAACTTAAGTTCACTATTTCTTTATTTTCATTGAAAACTGCTAATCATATTTTCAAGGGACTCAGATTACTTCTGATCACCTTCTCCTCTCAGATTATTGTATTTTTTGTGTTGATTTTCTTATCTTCTGCAAATTCAATTTCATATTCCCTTTTCTTAGCTGTTACTATCTGTTTTGTCAGCATTTGCAATTCTTTTTATCTCTCCCATTCAGCAGGATCTGTACAGTGTTTGTAAAACTTTACTCAGTTTCTCATTTAGTTTTATGTTCTCTCTTGTCTCTCCTGCTGTCAGTGGAATTCTTGGCCCTTAGTGGTAGTCACTGGTTTGGAATGACATTAAATTCTCTTCTGATTGCCCACTGGTGTTTCAACTAGCAACAGTTTAATGTGGAGAGCCTTTACCTCATCCCATTAAAATCCACCTTACCTAACCTCCTGCCACTGGTGGGAATCATAGGGTGGGGCAGGCTTGCGAAGAGTGCAAGAGAGATAGAAGCCTCCAGTGACCTTGGACTCTGAAAGATCACATTGAGGGCGGGCATTAGATGGAGAGGTATGTAAACTCAGAGAGAGGCCATGGGAGATTACGGATGGTAAGGGAAAGAGTGGGATTCTGCAGGGGTTATGGAATGGGTGATGTGGTCTAAGGTGGAGGAGGGTGGGGAGGGAGGATGTTGGAGTACGGGCAGTGATGGTGATGGGGTTACAAATGATTACACACAGCAAAGATGGGGAAGGGTTCAGAAGGAAGGGTCTGTACTATCAACAGATGATTCCTGGAGGACATACTGTGAGAATTGTTGATAGGAAGGAATGATGATGGTTAAAGGGATAATGAAAACTGTAAGATGAGTGTCTGGCAATAATGGGTGAAGGACAGCTGAGGGTTGTTGGAGGAAATATGGAAGTAAGAGCTGCAGCCTCTGCACTCACTCAGACACCAAGGCAGATGGGGGGAGGGGTCACAAAGTGACAAAGTGAGGGGATTCTGAAGAGCCACACATCCCCTGGAGAGACCTGAGTGGAAATTTAGAAGCTTGTGCCTACTGCTTCTCTTCCATTTGGATACCCAAGGACCCCTGCCTGAATCCTCAAGGAGAAGGGGCACCTGTACAGAGATCAAAGTGCCCTGTCCCCTTCTCTACAAAAACTCATCCATGGATACTGTGGGGGAGTGAAGGTCTGCACGTACCTAGAGTAGACACTGGGTGTTTTGCTAGATAAGGTTCTCTCTGGCATCCATCACCTTCCCCAGGCTGCCACTTTATCAGGCAGAAGATAGAAAGACTCATTCACCTCATGTGCCATCCTTTTGAAGACCTCCAATAGCTGTGCTTGATGTTCTTCTGCCTCCTGCTACATGCAACATGTCTTGTGTAGCACTAGTCCCAGAGGATCATCATTTAACTTGGACTTTGCAGGAGTTCCTTCTCCAGCTGTCCTCCAAGTACCAGTGAGATTGGCTGTCCTGCCTCCTCATGCTGTAGAAATGGTTGCTACAAGAGGACACATGTTTAAGGTGATGGGGAGTTGGTACAGAGGACATGTCAGGGGTAAGTTTTTCACTCAGAGTGGCGGGTGAGTGGAATCGGCTGCCGTCGGTGGTGGTGGAGGCAAATTCGACAGGGTCTTTTAAGAGACTTCTGGATGAATACATGGGACTTAAATGGGATTGAGGGTTATAGGTAAGCCTAGTAGGTAGCGATATGATCGGCACAACTTGTGGGCCGAAGAGCCTGTTTGTGCTGTAGTCTATGTTCTAAAGGTATCCGTGTGGTGACCACCAGAATATAAAATCCAGCCTCAATTAACTATTGAACCCATGGAGTGCGTCTCCGTGTTGGTTGAGGGTGCAGGTGACTGTTGTGACAGATTTACAGGTGAAATGTGTTCACCCTCTTTACTGCCAGTCAATAGAACCAACCCTGTATACTATGTGAAAGCTTCGCTGCACCTTGATCACTAGGATTGCTGGCAGCACCCTCCAGATCAGTGAACTCACGCAAGGATCAGGCATGAGGATGGAAGTGCCATCTGCTGTGCCTCCTGGTGTTCTCCATGACAGACCCCATATCCTACTTCCACAATAGGAGCTCTTTATGTGGCAAGGTCAGTGTCCCACAGTCATCTCTGTAGCTGCAGACTGGATGGACTGCAGTGCCACAATGAGACCTCATTCATGCAGGGAAAGCCTTTATGGCATGAGCAGCAGCAGCAGCAATGGTAGCTTGTCCACTGAGGTCCATCAATCACCCAGCTCCCATTCTGTGAAGCAAGTTGGACCATTTGAGGGTTCACTTGCCTGGCAGCATGGATGATGTTGTTCTACAGGTTGTCCTCTAGTGTATAGTGTTTACATCATCACCTTATTGACTGCCTCCCAAGCAGAACTAGTTCGTGGGGTGGGTCTCTGCCTTCCATCCCTGGGGTACAGGGGGTCCCTCCTTTTCTCTGCTGCATTAGCAATAGTGCCAGGGATGCATCACTAAAACTGGGTGCCGGCGTAGCTTGCTGTGTCTGGGCCATTTCCTACACCACTGTTCAGAGCCAGTTTGAGGAGCAGCAGTCCAGGAGCTTTTTAAATATGGTACCTGGAAATGACAGTGGGGCACATGACACCCTGTCTGCTCCACCATGTAAAACATTGGGAAATGCTCAGCTACAATAATTAATGAGCTCAGCATCACATGACTCAGTGTGATATTCCACCTTGCTCAATGGAGGGAAATGCTGCTGCTTCCCACTTCTCAACCCCACCACAGCACTTAAGCCCTGGCCATGGTAACCATTTCATGCTTCTCCCTTTCAAGCACTACACTGAACCCAAATCATATGTTCAGACACTGAGGTTGTTGATTAAATCTGGTTCACTCTCATTACTAAATCTAATACGGCCTACAACTTTGCTGGTTCTAGGACACATTGTAGAAAAAAAAACTATCCTAAATACATTCAAGATTTTACCATCTTTTGGACACGTAGTAGTCTGCTTATTACAATATAAATGAAAGTTTGAGTCCCCATTAAAACCATGCTGTGTTTGTTACATGCTTGTCTAATCTCAGTATTCATACAATCTACAACTTCATAGCTGCTATAAAGAGACCTATACACAGCTCCCAGTACAGTCTCAAATCCTCTTTGATTTCTTAATTCCACCCATAAAAGTCTCCACTGTCTGCTCGCCAATCATTATATTCTCTCTTATGGAACAATTTTGTCATTAATCACCAAGGCTGCTCCTCCCCCTCTACCATATTCCCTATTCTTATAGCCTGATATATTTAGTTCCCAATTCTAAAGTCACGGCCTATAATTTTCCATGACTTTGAGGATGGAACTGGAGTCAGCAGGGGTGGGGGTAGGGTCAATGAAGGCCGTCAAATTAAAGTCCACCTACAACTAGCAGTGTTCTCACATGCCCCAGTGACATTGAATGTGGGGAGTACAATTTTGTTTTTAGAGAGCATTTAGACAGTTACATGGACAAGATTGATTTAGAGGGATATGAGTCAAACACAGGCAATTGGGAATAGCTTAGTGATAAAAACTCAATGGCGTGGACAAGTTGCACTGAAGGGTGTGGTTCCATGCTATAAACCTTTATGATTGACAGTAGCACCTCAATTTACACCACCCAACACCACATCTGCCACCTCAGTGTTCACTTCCATTCCCCTCACTAGTCAAGCCTCATGTCTACAAGCAGTTCGTTTGAGAGCAGGAACAGCATCAATTTCTAGTCCCAGCACAGGAACCTCAAGGCTACCTGTGAAATCCTAGCCCATGTCTCAGCAATGGCTACCATCTTTTATCTTCCAAGTTGAATTTGTTCCTTATAACTCCGTGTTTGTATAAGACTGTTTGGTGCTTACATCCTAGCTTGTCCTTCTGCTTTAATTCTTTACTTGCACATTTTCTCTCTTGGTTTAATTACTTTACGTCTTTTAGTTTCCTTTTACACCTGAAGCGCTAGTTTTGACTGTTGCGTTACTTGCTTCCATTTTGTTTTTCAGCTATCATCTATATGGCCTTTTCCTCTCGGGCCTCACCACTTTAGTTTTTGAGAACATTCTACTTACTTTTTCCACCAGGACCATGGCTACAGATGGGTTTCAGTGGAGCCCTCCAAATGCTCTTCTACTTCTCCTAGTGTTGGTACTTATTGCCTCTTGGAATATTCACCGTTTCCCCACAGGGAAATGTCAAAGAACAACTTGAGACATGTAACAGATATCCATAGTTGATGGGGGGGTGGGGGGGGAGGTGTGCAAAGGGACTTTAATGGGTGAAAAAGGGTGGATCCTTTGACATCCTGCTTACCTTTATCCTTGATGTGATGTGGAGATGCTGGCGTTGGACTGGGGTAAGCACAGTAAGAAGTCTCACAACACCAGGTTAAAGTCCAACATGTTTAATTGGTAGCACAAACTACAAGCTTTCAGAGCACTGCTCCTTCATCAGGTGAGTGGGAGTTACGTTCACAAACAGGGCATATAAAGACACTAACTCAATTTACAAAATAATGGTTGGAATGCGAGACTTTACAGGTAATCAAGTCTCAAAGGTACAGACAATGTGAGTGGAGAGAGGTTTAAGCACAGGTTAAAGAGATGCGTATTGTCTCCAGCCAGGACAGATGGTGAGATCTTGCCAGCCCAGGCAAGATGTGGGGGGGTTACAGATAGTGTGACATGAACCTAAGATCCCAGGTGAGGCCGTCCTCACTCCTGCCTGTTCTTTTCCCGAGTGTTCTCTTCCTGTTGGGGAACAATTCAGCAGTCACGGGCATTCAGTCCCTGATCTTCAGGTCAGCATTCTCCAAGGCAGCCTTCACGACACACGACAACACAGAATTACTGAGCAGAAACTAATAGCCAAGTTCCGCACACCTGAGGATGGCCTCAACTGGCAATACAATTTCTTTAACCTGTGCTTAACCCTCTCTCCACTTACACTGTCTGTACCTTTAAGACTTGATTACCTGTAAAGACTCGCATTCCAACCATTATTTGTAAATTGAGTTAATGTCTTTATATGCTGTTTGCGAACAGAATTCCCACTCATCTGATGAAGGCGCAGCGCTCTGAAAGCTTGTGCTACCAAATAAACCTGTTGGACTTCAGCCTGGTGTTGAGACTTCTTACTGACCTTTATCTTGCCATTTACATATTCTGATCTGTTAATGGGTCGCTATCAGCGCCCTTCACTGAGAAATTTTGCAAATTCATGTATTTAGATTGGACATACATGGTTAAAATGACCATTTTTTTTGGTAATATCCTGTCAAAGGCCATCAGCACCCTTCTTAGCCATGATAACCTTCATTTACATTCCTTTTGTCTATGACATCTTTGTCAATCTCTCTCCCCGCTCACCCATTCAGCTTAAATATCACCCTATCTTCTACTGTCTTCAGCTCTGTCATCTAGACTCGAAACATTAGCTCTATTCCCTCTCAGTAGATGCTGAGATTTTCCAGCATTTTTTTTTGTCATAAGTCCCTTATTTATGCCTACCACATTTACTACATTACCTTTGGCCTTTTTCTGTGCTGGAAATTGTATAACAGAAAAAAATAGACATTCAGCCCTACTGATATACTCCACTGCTTTTATTAAAGATGTTCATTATTAGCATCATTAAGAAATTTTGCAACCTCATGTATCTAGATTGGACATACATGGTTGAAATGATCATTAATCTATTTTTTGGTAATATCCTGTCAAAGGCTAAACTTCTGCAACAATCTAATACTTAAAAAAGTAAAAGCTTAAAAGGCATCAAAAATGTATTTTACAACCAATAAATCAGCCCAAGTCCCAAAAAACACCATATTATGGGGAAAGGGACAATTAGGTGAGGGCCCCTTTGAAAGTCTAATATATAGCACTTCTGAAACAAATGGCAAGTTGATTTTGGGGTCAGGTAGCAGGTGAATGATACTGGATTTATTTGATTGGCAAGTCAAATAAGGATTTTCCAATAGTCTGGAGATGGTATGTTCTGGGAGACAGAACTTAAACAGAGCAGCTTAAGCTTTGTCTGTGTATCGGTAAGAAAAAGAGAACCAAGCGTGGGAGACCAAAAACATAAACGATCCTAATAAGAATTATTGCTCAAAGACAGTATATTGCCTGAGTTTTTTTTTCCTAAACACTTATCATGGATCAGTATAGTTTGATTTGATTTAATTTATTTCTCTCTGGCCCGCTGCAGCTCCAGAGAGGATTCAAGGATAGGGATGATTAAGTTGGTGAGCCAACATTTGGGAAGATTAAATTTGCCTATGAAATTTGGCAATGATAGAACAAATCAGCCTATTAAGTTGGATATACGTGTTAATTGATGGGTTATGCAGAAGTGCAAGCAGGTGGGTGTGTGTCGGTACGTATTAAGCACTAAAAGGAGGTGCATAACACGTGCACAACATAATACAATATTTGCACATTAGATTCCTTTCCTACCATTTATTTGATATGCTTGTTTGGGAAAACACTGTTTCATCTACAGGCAATCAATCCATCATTGGCAAAGCTTTTCTCCCTCTACTGACTGAAATGAGACAGTTTCTCTTTATTGGAAAGCAATGTCTCGGTATAAGCAGCAGACCAACACTCTAATTTTGTTGTCAATGGTCAGAATTCTCCAGTCACGCACACCTGCTGCTGCTACCAGCAAGAGTGGAAAATCTGGCACTCAGTCAAATCTCCATTCACTGTAGCAGGACTGGAGAACCCCAGCTGCGGGTGAGGTTGGAGAATTCCGGCCAGTGCATCAACTCAAGAGCTGGAATTCTCTGTTCTTTGCTGAGTGCCAAATTCTCTGTTCTCATTGGCAGTGGTAGCAAGGCCAGAGAATTCCATCCAACATCAATTGAATTTTCAATTCAATTCAGCAAAACTGAAAATATGCTTCATCCAGATTTTTATTTCTTCATTACGTGAATATTGGAATAGTAATCACCAAAAAGGCCTGATTGATGTATACTCACAGAATGGCCTATCAGCACATAAAACAGTTTGTCTATTTCAAATAATTTGGGGCTTTTTAAAACTAGCCAATAGTTTGTTTAAACATTGTAAATAATAGGAAAGTGGGAATTAAATGCTAAAAACATGATCCAAAATTCAAATTAAGTGAAAATTAAGTGTTGAAAATTAAAGTATCAGCCTGCTTCAATTAGCCAACTTCAACTTAGGGGTTTAATTATAGTTGGAAATTAATATAAAAATATTTCAATCTTGTAATGTTCCATTAATGGATCGCCAGAAATTATCTGGAACCCAAATTATAAAGTTGATTATAAGCTAAAGTTGGCATAGTAGTTAGCACTGCAGCCTCAGCACCAGGGACCCGGGTTCAATTCTGGCCTTGGGTCACTGTCTGTGTGGAGTTTGCACGAGTTTCCGCTGGGTGCTCCAGTTTCCTCCCACAGTCCAAAGATGTGTAAGTTAGGTTCTTTGGCCATGCTAAATTGCCCTTTAGCATCAGGGGGACTAGCAGGGTAAATACATGGGCCTGGGTGGAATTGTTGTCGGTCCAGGCTCCGTGAGCCAAATGCACTGTCGAGATTCTGTGATTCTAAAAACAGATGACTGATTTTCCCAACAGTACAATTTACACTGCGGGTCCCTGGGACTTTAAAAATACCAGTAACAACTCACACTTTATAGAACACCTTCAATGCAGTAAAAGCATCGCAAGATACTTCACAGGAACTTAATCAAAAAAAATTTGACAGAGGTACTCCCGTGGTCCTGATTTTTGGGCCTATTTTCAGGCCTATTTTCCAAAGAAGTCACACACCACAGGTTTACAGCACCCTTCTACCAATGTAAATTAGGAGCAAGTTTGCACAGCCACCTTAATGGGATAGGAGGTCTGCATTTCAATAGTTAGCAAAATACAGCTATAAAATCTTACTTTGCAATCAGGTATCCTTTTATCTTCCCAACCCTTACTTGATGGTCGCCAAGAGGTGTACATCTGTGGAAATATGGGTATGAAGTCCATGCCAACTGGTGGAGGAAATCCTACGACTGGGGGATGCATTATACAGTCCCACTGGTAAAAAAAAAATGCACAATGATGATCATACTTTGCTTCTAGGAAGATAAGTTTCATAAGATAGAAATTAGTCCACTTAATACATAATTTGTTTCATTCCTTTTAAATACTTATCATAACATTGCTCAGTTTATGCTGTCTAGGAGTATTCTAATTGAATATTTATATGTCCCAAAGTTATTTTCAAGCCATTGGGAGACCACAGATTCAAAATAGATAAATATACCTTGCTTTAAAAGATGATCGTAAATTCTCTTGATAAATAATGAGGTGAATTTTTACTTTGGCCACTGACAGAAAGCGACAACTAGCGGATTCATTGGCATTTTATACAACACCCGATTCTCATTTTCATTGACATCAGTGAAAATACGCCAGTGTGCAAACTGGGCAGCTTGTGAAAATTTACCCCAAGTGAATTCCAAAGTAGCTTTCAGCAAACATCAGATTCAACTATCTCTGCCCACCTCCTGCACTCGGTGCTATGTCTGCCAAAGGTTAATGCTGTAAAAGTCCTTTTTTTTAAACTTGGCAACGAAAATGTAAAGATAACCTTTCATGGATAGTTTATTTTAAGTCTTATTTATTCCATCCAAGCTTCAAAAACAATTGAACTTTTCCTCCTCTGCTATCATTGGGACCAACAGTACATTGGAAGCAACACATACAAGAATACTTCTGAGAAAACTGTGCATAAAGGCCAACTCATACTGTGAGCTGATCAATTTTTCATATTCTGATGAATTCATGAAAAGAACTGGGTTAGGATAATGATAACTTGAATTCAACTGTACTTTACAGGTCTGCAAAGGTTAGTGACCATCACTGCACAATTGATGTAGAGGAAGCACCTATAACATTACAAAATGTTGGGCTAATCTAAAATACTGTAACACAACTGCTGTTCATGCACCAGATGCAGGAAATCCTATTGTTTTCAAAGCAAACAGAGGCTTCTGTTTTTACACACAAGAACGTTTGATTAAAATTGACGAATAAAACCTTAGTTGTTATATCCTCAGTAGGCACTGCAATAAAATGTCTTTTACAGTCTACTAATAAGCCTTGCGCTAATAAAGCATTTGCAGCCTTCACGGTCAACCATGGCTCAGTGAGCAGCACTCTTGCCTCTGGGTCAATATGTTCAATTCCCATTCCAGAGACTTGAGCACTAAATCTCCAGCGCGGTACTGAGGAGGCGTTGTGCCAACAGAGGTGCTACCATCCCAATGGTATGCGAAACCCAAGGCCATATCTGTTATCTCAGTTTCATGTAAAACTTTCATAGCAATATTTTGAAGAAGAGCAGGTGAGTTTTCCCTGATATTTATCCCCCAATAATGTCACTAAAACAGACTTATCTATTCATTATTACATTGTTATTTGTGGGATCTTGCTCTGCACAAATTGGCTGCCAAATTTCCTACACTATAATAGGGTCTCCATTTCCTTTCGTGGATCACTACCATGATGCTGCAGAGAGGCTTGTGCACTCCAATGATCCCTCGAGTGATGCCACTGAGAGCTCCTTGTGCCTAGTAGGGCCAGCCATGGTGGCAAGGTCAGAGGATGGTGCCAGACAAAGGTCAATCTAAAATGTTTTCAATGATAAGAGGTGAAAGAAGCCTAAATATCTCACTGGCTGTGAACAAAGGAGGTGGCTAAGGTAGCAACATCAGCCTGGTTCAACATGCCACTGAAATCTCATCCCAACCCAACAAGATGATGCCACCCCAAGATCCAATGTTAAACAGTCACAGAAGGTTTCCACCAGGATAGAAGCAGTCCATGTCTAAAAGCAAAATGACCTGGACAATATCCAGGCTTGGGCTGATATGCGGCAAGTAACGTACATGCCACAAAAGCGCAGGGCAAATGAACATCTCCAATATGAGATCTAACCATCACCCTTTGACATTTAATGGCATTATCATCACTGAATCCCCCACTATCAACATCCCAGAAATTGAACTAGACTAGCCATATAAATACTGTGGCTACAACAGCAGGTCAGAGGCTTGGAATCTTGCAGCAAGCACCTTCTGACTTCCTAAAGCCGTTCCATCATCTACAAGTTACAGTCAGGAATGTGATGCAATGCTTCCCTATTCTCCCCTTACCTATGTTATTGTAGCTCCAAAACACTTAAGAAGCTTGACAGCATCCAGGACAAAGCAGTTCACTTGATTTACACTCTATCCAAAAACATTTACTCCCTCCACCACCAACTATCAGTAGAAGTGTGTTCCGTCTAGAAAATGCTCTGCAATAACTCAAAGGTTCCGCAGACAGCGCCTTCCAAACTCACAACCACTACCATCTAAAAAGGACAAGGGCAGCGAGTACTTGGGGACACAACCACCTGGAAGTTCCAAACCAAGCCACTCACCATCCTCACTTGGAAATAGGCTGTTCCTACACTGTTGCTAGGTCAAAATCCAGGAACTCCTTCTCTAGATGCACTGCGGGTGTATCTACATCACATGGACAACAGATGTTCAAGGCAGCAACTCATCACCACTTTCTGAAGGGAAATTGGAGATGGGCAATAAATGCTGACCTGGGCCAGTAAAGTCCACATTCCATGAATGAAAAAAAAATCCAAAAAGAATCCAGATTGATATCATGATCCTCAGTGAGACCTGTCTTCTTGGGATGGGGTAGCTGAAGGAACAAACAGGGGATAAATCTTCTACTGGTAAAGAAAGACTGACAGTGATCCTTGTGTTCACAGAGTTGGTTCTGCCATCTGGAAAATAATCTTGGATGCACTGCCAGACATCCCTAAGCCCAGCAGCAATGAGGAATTGATGAGAGAGAGGGAGTTGCACACCTAGGAATCCCTAGTCAAGAAGCTGAGCACAAGCAACAGATGCATGAAGGTCACTGAACACCTCCTGGGACAGAAGTGTCTTTGGGCAGAGGACTGATCAGTCCTCTTCAGGCAACCTTCTGCCCACCCCAAATAGGGAGGGCACTCAAAAAGGAACCACACCCTGCAGGATCACTATCTTTGTGGTTGAAAAAAAAGAACATTTTAAATGTTGCAACTCAGAATGATGGAACACTCATGGACAGTCTTAAGAACAACTGTCCAGAAAGATGAATACAAATGTACTACACAAGCTATTGAGACTCTAACTTGATATCACCAACCTCAGTGAGATCCCTCTGTAGGAACAAGCAAAAGGATACATCTCCTCGAGGAAAGGAAAGGCTGACAGATATCCTGATGTCCATGGAGTTGATTTTGCCAACAAAATATGATTTTAGATGCACTTCCAAAACTCTCCAAGTGTATAAATGAAAGACTCATGACACTTACGTCATCAGTGCTTATGCCCCAATCCCTGACTCCAGTGAAGATGTTAAGGAAATTTCTCTTCTGACCTTGATAAAGTCCCTACCGCCATCCCCAAAATAAGATCTTTCTTCTTGGGGACTTCAATGCAGTTTTGGCCATGACTCTAATGTCTAGAGAGGAACTGTTAAGAAAAATGGAGTGGGAAATGTACATGCAAATAGCTTCCTTCTGCTGACAGAGTGTGCTCAGCACAGTCTCATTACAACATTCCATCAGAAGGACAGATACAAAACTACATGAAAGCATCCTGGATCAAAGCATTGGCACCTCCAGGATTATGTCGCTGTTCTGGTCAAACATCTAAGTGACATCTGTATCACTCAATTCATATGGGGCACAGAAGCCTGCTAGAAAGATCAACTTGTTCGATCTGTGATCAATATCCACCTCACACCAGGAAATTGCAAGACCCGAAAGTCTAAAGGAAGAAGTCAATGTCTCAACCTAAAGCAGCCAAAGAGTTCTACAAGCAGCTCACAGCCAGTCTGGAAAGTCTTCACACATCCAACTCAATTCCAGTGAGTGGAACCTGCTCTAATAGACACCAAGGCACAGAATATCAAGTTCAGGCACCATCACCAGGACTGTCCGATGACAACTATGCTAAAAATTGTTCTGCCAGACCTCTGAGCCTGGCAGAACAATCCAAGGTCATAGGTCAAGAAGGTAACATTCCAACAGCTCAAGGCTGACACCCAAAAACAAATCCAGAAGCTGAAGGTGGGAAATGAAAAGCTGATATGCTGATATCCAGTGATATGCTGGCATCATGACACGCAAAGCTTTTATAAAGATACCAATGCCATCTGTACACCAAAGTCAAATGGGCAAAATCACCTCTTCTTAAGGATAACAATGCCATTCATCAACCTCTGGCTAACTCTTCATCCATGAATCCCGAGTGGCAATTGATACTCTTTAGGTCAAACCCAGTACTCTGTGGTAGAATCTATGGCATTGATGCAAGAGCCGCTACAAGCAATTAAACAGATGACAAACAACAAAGGCTGCAGCCCCAATGGCATTCCAGCTTCAAAGCTGTTGGGCCTTTGCTCACATGAAAACTCCATGGATTTTGAAGGAAGAAGAACTTCCCCATGCACGAAGGCAGGCAGTTGGGATTTTGCACCATCTTGCTTCTGAGCTAATAAAAAAAAATGCACGAGAAACACATGGCCTCAGGTTTGCCTGCTATGCTGCGACTTCACCGCTGCCTCATCATGGATGCCATTTTTTAACGTGTCCCACACACACCTATAAACATAGGCCCATGGAGGGTGCACCTGCTCCACACCCAAATCAGGCCAGACCTTCCAGCTCTTGCCCCTCCACAGGACGCCCATCAACAACATTACAGGCAACACAGCGTAGGAGTCAGCAGGCTGCCTCCACCTATATTGTGCATGTTGAGGAGGCACTATAAATGTAGAGGCAGGGTTAGGAGCACTACAATGGCACAGATGTTAAAAACATTATGTGTGTCTTCACCTAAACACTCATTGAGGTCAGTAATGCTAATTGTGCTCAATGGAGCCTTCAGAACAAGTGTTGGGAGAGCATATGTTAGCTTGATACTATGGCGAGGAAAACAATTGGATAGGAGCAAGGATGTAGTAAAACTGTTGAATTTAGTTATTAACTAAATATAACCTTGAGGGCTTCATGGTGTCAGAGTCTGCTGCAGTTGACCAAGGGGAGGCATGATGGTGACCTGTCTTTACTCAAGAAGTGTGTGTTATGGCAGACAACATATAGAATCTCACCATCCTCAGAAGGCATATATCTACCGTCTCTTCCCCATTACTTCCCCGCTTCTGCCCACATGATCACTAAACCAGTCTATTTCCACCTTGGCATCACTGTCCAACTCTGGTCCTGTCTCAGCTCATCTGCTGCCAAAACAGTCATCTATGCCTTTGCTGCCTCCAGACTCGACTATATAAACACACTACTTGCCAGCCTCCCACATTCTACCCCCTCTAGGCTACAGGCGTTCCAAAACTCTGCTCTCCGCGCTCTTGTTCAGAACAAGTCCTGTTCATCATCAACCCTGTGCTCACTGATCTACACTGTCTCACAGTCAAATACTAGAATTCATCCTTGTTACAAATATCTCCGTGGCTGTGCCTCACCTTGGGCAAGATTTTACAGCTGCGCTCATCCAGAAACTACGAAATCCCACCTAAGTTCAACGGATCTTTCCAATGGTCCGCCCCTCATCTGTTCTGATTCCCATGGCAGGCAGAATGGGAAACTTTTTCCCTTTATCCCAATGATCTCTTCTAGCACCACAATGCTCCAACTATCTGTGCTTATTTAATTTTGGCCCATTATGTATCCCCTATTTTAATTGCTCCATGGGTAACCTGAAGCTTTGGAGTTTGCTCCCTAAACCTTTCCATTTTCCATTCCTCCTTTAAAACCTAAATCTCAATCACATTTTTTGACTATTTGCCCTAAAATTTCATGTAGCTTTGTCATCAATTGTTGCTTTGTTATCAATTGTTGCTTCACAGTTGCTGCTGCAAAGCACTTGGAAGGCTTCATCATACTAAAGGCACTATATAAATACAGGCTGCTGTTGTTAATGATTTGTGAATCCATACTCCTAGATCCCTTTTCTCCTCTAGTCTCTTCACACTTTAACATGGAGAAGCAGGTGGGATTGGGTACAGATAGCAGACTTCAATTCCCAAAGAATGAAAGTGTGTCAGGGAGTTGGCTCTATCCCTCAACTTCCAGCTTTTCACTCATGCAGGACAGGGGGTGAGCATCTAATCCACACCCCAGAGGCAGATTAGCTTTTCAATAAGATTGGAAGGCATGGATTTGACCTTTTTATTTCAGGTTTTAATTCTGACTGGCTGAGGCAGCAGTCTGTATGGATCACAGGAAATAAGCGTTCTTCTTCCCTGCATCCTCCACCACAACACCCTCCCCCCACCCCACCATTATCGAACTTCCCCACAATACAAACCTTTCCTCGTCCCCAACCGGTGAGGAAACCATGTTCCTCTTCCCCAATGCGATCAAACTGACTTCCCCTTCTCACACACAATTCCACAAGCTTCATAATGTCTTTGTGCATTTTGCCACAATATTTCTGTTTGTTAGCACGTCTGCAAAACATTGAAAAACATATCCCTGTACCAGCTATGGTGCTTCATGGAGCAGCACGGTGACAGTGGTTAGCACTGCTGCCTCACAGCACCAGGGACCAGGTTCAATTCCAGCCTTGGGCAATTGTCTGTGTAGAGTTGGCACGTTCTCCCAATATCCGTGTGCTCCAGTTCTCTCCCACACACCAAAGATGTGCGCACGAGGTTGACTGGCCATCTTAAATTGACCCTAGTGTCAGGGGCTAGCAAGGTAAATGTAGGGGGTTACCGGAATAGGGTCTGGGTGGAATTGTGGTGGGTACAAACTCAATGAGCCAAATGGCCTCCTTCTGTACTATAGGGATTCTATGATTTGATGGAGGCTTGGCCCACACTTACAAACTGGTGCCCTTAAAGCCACATACAAACAAACAATTGTCATTCTCTCTCTCCCTCCCTCAATTCACTTTTTCCATCCGTTGCTGAGCAAATTATGTTCTGTGCACCAATACTGAGGTAATGTGTGGAGCGTACCACCAGAAGAAACAGAAATGTCTGTATAAACAAGATACTTTTTAAAAAAGTTACCATTGCTACAAAATAACATCCCCAGCCAGCCATTAGCACAATAGCATGGTCGTTCATAAATTACCAGATTTACCAAATTCAATTTTAAATTTAACAAGGTGACATCTAAGCTCACAATCTCTAGGTTTTAAATTTGGTTTCATAAATCACTGCACTATTGTATTAATTGTTAATTAGAAAATATGGAAAAAGGCAACACACTTATTCAGCTTTTTGACAGTTTCCTTTATATTAAAACAATCTATGAAGAGGAGTGAAGAAAATAGCTCCATCATTTCTTCACATCAACAACATTACATAATCTAGCAGGGGTAAAGTGTCTTTATGAATTGGGGTGGAATTCGACTTATGAACTAGGGGCTGAAGGTCAGTGAAACAGTATGTCTGTAACGGAAGTTTAAAGTTTATTTATTAGTGTCACAAGTAGGCTTACATTAACACTGCAACAAAGCTACTGTGAAAATCTCCTGGTCACCACACTTGAGTGCCTGTTCGGGTACAGGAGGGAGAATTTAGCATGGTCAATACACCTAACCAGCGCGTCTTTCAGACTGCGCGAGGAAACCAGAGCACTTGGAAGAAACACATACTGACACAGGGAGAACACGGGCAACACAGTGGCACCATGGTTAGCACTGCTGCCTCACAGCACCAGGGACCCGGGCTTGATTCCCAGCTTGGGTCACTATCTGTGTGAAGTTTGCACATTCTCCCCGTGTCTGTGTGGGTTTCCTCCAGGAGCTCCAGTTTGCTCCCATGCTCTGAAAGATATGCTGGTTAGGTGGATTGACCCAAAACAGGCGCCGGAGTGTGGCAACTAGGGGAATTTCACAGAAACTTCATTGGAGTGTTAATGTAAGCCTTACTTGTAGCTAAATAAACAAACCTTACTTTTACATGCAGACTCTGCACAGACAGCAATCTATGCCAGAAATCGTACCCAGGTCCCTGGCACTGCGAAGCAGCAGTACTAACCACTGTGAATTGAAGAGGAAAACTACACTGGGGAAGAGAGTGTTGTGATGAAGAGAGAATTGAATTAGAGGGGGAAGAATGACTTAAGGAAGCTTTCGGGAAGTAATGGCATTTATTCCATCTACAGTTTTGTTTAGGTTAAAACCTATGAATGCTGAAGGAATAAACCCTTTAACAAATTTTAAAATAAACTATCTCTCACAATACATACAAAGATAAATGGGGGAGAGATAATGGGGGTGATTATACCATGATCCCGCTGCCCTAATTTTTTAATGCAGCGGGCCGAGAGAATCGCACGTCAGCCAATTCATGGGATTTCTGCAAGCGTTTGTGCCATGCTTGCATCTCCCAGGCCCAGATTTCCAACAGTGTCTGCATGTCTGGGAGATGGGACTAGCATTTAACATACCATTTAAATACTATTAACAGGCCCGAGACTGAATTCTCCAGGCCCGCAAGTGTTGCCCACTCCACCTGGAGTATTTCACACCAACAGGGTTCAGACTAGCTCCCCATTTTCGGGGAAGCAGAACAACCCACCTGGAGTGAAGGGAGTGCAATCGGGACCACCCCCCAACCTCCCAGCACTCTGATAGTGCCAGCCTGTTGTTCCTTGCACTGCCCAAGCAGCAAAGTATCCATGCCTAGGGGACACCTTGCACTGCCCATGGGGCAGAGCCAAGTAGGCTTGATCTGGGGGCTGATCAATTGGGGTGGTGGGTCTCGCTGCCACTCTGCGTTGAGATTCAGTTGGGGCAAAAGGGAGGCCAGCGATTGGGATGGGATGGAATGGGGCGGGGGGGGGGGGGGGGGGGGGGGGGGGCGGAGGGAGGCGTCAGGCCAGGCTGGGGAATGGTCAGGGGTGTGGCATTGGGGAGAGCAGCACTGCGGGGGTCCCAGGCTGGCCAGCGATTGAGCTGGCAAGCAAGGAGGGAGGCTGACAGTTCAAATGTCAGGGGTAAGTTTTTCACTCAGAGGGTGGTGAGTGAGTGGAATTGGCTGCCATCGGTGGTGGTAGAGGCAAACTCGCTGAGGTCTTTTAAGAGACTTCTGGATGAGTACATGGGATTTAGAGTTATAGATAGGCCTGGTAGGTATGGATATGATCAGCGCAACTTGTGGGCTGAAGGGCCTGTTTGTGCTGTAGTGTTCTATGTTCAGGACCACTGCGCATGCACAATGGCCTTGAAGTGTCAGCCTCCTGGGTGGAAATAGGCCACACCCCCTGAAATCTAATGATCTCCACACTCGTGGCCTCTGCATTGCACCAAGTGGGGAAGATTCTAGTGTGAACTCCCATTGAAAAAAAAGCGTGATTTACTCCAGTTTTCCCGCGAATTTGGCACTTGGAACTTCTTTGGGAGAATCCCGTTCAGTATTTGTAAGTATGCAAAATAACTTCACAAGAACCTTTGCATTTTTATTTGGAGAATTGGACTTGACATTCTAAACTTTTCACAAACTTTTAATGTGTGAATATCTTTTGGAATCAATTTTCCCTTTTTTTTTAAGAAAAACAGAAATAGCTGCAGTAGAAAGATTAGATCAATGGTATTAACTGATGCAAACATTTTCTTCCCAACTTACCTCCTACTCATGGTTTTCCTCCTCCAGCTCATTTTTTTTTCCTCAATTCGACAATTTCCTCTCCAACCTGCATTGTGCTTCCCTCTCCAACCCTCCCACTCATCACCTTTCTCCTGCTCACTGTTTCTCTACTGACCTTTCCGCTCACTGGCCCCCACCCAGCTTGACAGTTAAGTTCACCACATCCACAATCCCCCCCAACCCAGCCGCTCGTTGTCTCCCTTCCTGATCCTCTGGCCTGCTGTTTCCCTCTCTCAAACCCTCGCTGTGATTGAGGACTTGGGGGAGGGCAGCAAGGGAAGAAGTGAGGAAGACACAAGCAGGAGGGAAGGGGCAAGTGAGAGGGAAGCAGTGAGCGAGAGAGGAAGAGGCAAGTGGGCCACAGAAAAGACAACTGCAGACATAACAATGAGCTCCAGTAATTGACAGAAGTGCATTTCGGTTGTTATTTCCACCTGATGAATCACGTCAACAGGCTTGGCTCTGTTAGTTTCCTATTCTACATGAGTCTACCAGCGATTTGCTCATGGGATAGTGTGTCAGTAATCCTCATTTAACCATCCGGATATATACACAACTGTAAGAATTAAGTGTGTGGCACTTGATGGAATGTCGCACAGCCACACAGATTAGATGGCACATTGGACTTGTGACCAAACTGGACATGCAAATGTTGAATAACAGTGTTCCTAAGATCAATCCTGCTGAACACCACTTCCCTACTTCCATCAGTGTGTGATCTTTAATCCCAACTTGCTATCCATTCTATTTATCCCTTGGCTTCATACATTGAGTCATGAGTCTAGTAAGCAGCACCTTATCAAAGGCCATGTATATTCCATTTACTTTACTCTTCTCTGCTCTTTATTATTTCTTCAAAAAATTCAGTAATGTTGCTCAGGTGTGACCTCTTTTCAAAATCATTCTCACTATTCTTCATTATAGTTTTCCATTTTATCTTTTGAGTAAAGATTCTATTATTTTACCTACCATGACGTGGTAGGCAAGTTTGATATGCAATTATTGCACAAGGCCTCAGCATCTGTGCACATTTCCTTTGCTCAGCAGACCAGACATGATCCAACACCCTGACTTTCTGTCTCTGATACTAAGGACTGCAGTACCTTAAGCAATGAAGGACTTACATTACAGAGCATATCTTCCGCCCTGTTAACTTAAGACTCAGTGAGGTGAAGATTATCAAAAGAGTACTGTACATTAGCTTTGTGATGAATAACCTTATTTGTATGTATTATTGGAATGTTGTGAACAAGTTTTAAATGCTAAAATATTATGATGTACCTTTAAGAAATAACAGATGGAGTTAAAATTGGGCTAGACTTACACATTTGAGCTTCAGTAAGTCAAGCATTAACAATAAACAGAAGCCAAAATTGAATGGCCTGAGGGCTAGAAATACAAGTAAAAGGTACAAGCTACATTTAGTTCATTGTAGGAAAGCACTCTTCCCATCGGCCAGGAATTGTAAACATAGAAAGTGAGATTCTCCAGCCGCGTTTGCCCCAAAACCAGAGAATCTCGCCCGAGGTCAATAAACCTTTGCATGGTCCACCACGCGCAACACCCCCCTCCCCGCACACTATGATTCCCACGGAAGAAGGGATGGGAGACTTCCCCCCAGAGTTTAAAATAAGGTTAAGCTGTTGCAGAGAAGCCAGAAGACTTTCTCCAGTGGTAACATATTGCAAATATTTGGTTAGAAGTGATTACAGGTGTTGACACACGTGCAGAACTTGGGCTGAATATTGCAAAAGCTGCCTACAAAAAGGACATAAAAAACAGAATATTTGCCAGAGTTTTGCTCTTGCCAGAGGACAGCCTTCATCTCAGGGCCCTTACTAAGGGACAGAAAGTATTTGGCACTGCAAGAGGCATTACCAGTTGACAGACATCGTCATAACTTAGGGATTTGCCATGTGAAGTGCAGGTATAGATGAAGGGTTAGTCATAAGGTGTCAGATTAGTATCAAAATCCAGTTCTGGGGCTACAGAGTAATAAACAGCCTTAAGAAAGTGAATAGTCTTCATCAGGAAGCTCCTTCCAGCTCAAGAGTGTGTGAACACTCAGCAGCAGTAGTAAGATGCATAACTACAGCACATTGGGAAATCAGACTTGAGGTTTTAAAGGTGTAAATGGGTTTAGCATGCATATTAGAGTTGAACTAAGTTAAGATTTTGAAGAATGGTGCAAGTCAGGAGACCAGGTTCAAGGAACCAATATGAGAAAATAAAGCAGGCAGTAAAGAAGGTGAAATGGTATGTTGGCCTTCATAGTGAGAGGATTTGAGTATAGGTACAGGGATATTTTACTGCAATTGTATCGGGCATTGGTGAGACCACACCTGGAGTATTGTATACAGTTCTGGTGTCTTTATCTGAGGAATGATGTTCTTGCTATATAGGGAGTGCAGCAAAAGTTTACCAGGCTGATTCCTGAGATGGGAGGTCTGTCATATGAGGTGAGGCTAAATTGGTTAGAATTACCTTCATAGAAGTTTAGAATAATGAGAGGCATTCTCATAAAAACTTATAAAAGTCTAACAGGATTAGTAAGGGTAGATTTCAAAAAAATGTTTCCAAAGGTAGGAGGGGTCCAAAACAAGAGGTGAGAGTTTGAGAAGAGGGTAAATCATTTAGAACTGAGGGGAGGAGAAATTTATTCACCCAGAGAGTGGTGAATCTGTGGAATTCACTAAAGCAGTTGAAGCCAAAACATTGTGTGATTTCAAGAAATTAGATGCAACTCTCAGAGCTAAAGGGATTGGGGGATGGGGGGAAAATCAGGGTACTGAATTTGAAAATCAGCTCTGAACAAAATGAACGGCAGAGCAGGCTCAAAGGACCGAATAGCCCACTCCTGCTTCTTTTTTCTAAGTTTGTTCTAAGACCGCCATAGTCCAGAGATCCACAGAAAAATATGTGTCTAGACTAGTGGAATGTTAAGTGTTAGTCTGCTTTGTAATAAAACTCGTTAGTTTGTATTCAAACTTAGTGATTCCCCTTTTCACCAGTAAGATTATTCCCCGAAAATATTTTTTTTTAAACTTTGTGGCTTAATACAGAGACCAAATCCCAACATACCCATAAAACTTTATATCACACTTAAACTTGTCCTGCCATATTCTATTGAGATCAAGTAAATAACCTCGATACTAGAACAAACAAACAAACAAACAAACATTCAGTTGAAAACACATTATCCCAGACGCCTTAAGTGAATAATGTATCAAGAATATTGTAAGATAAGCATCTTAGGCAATATACCAAAGATGTATTCTACGATTGCAACAAAAATCTAATTGCATTAGGGTTGTTGTAAGTATGTTAGCATGGTTACATTTCCAAGAACACACTTTAGTATGAATGGTAGTAAAAGTTTCCAAATGTTACATTTCCTGAGGTAATACAATAATGAATCCATGGTTTATTGTAAATTTCCATTCAAAACCATAACAAAAAAGTCTGTACTGGGCTGTCACATTTTTTGTTTCGTAATTTCATGGAATACTAATTTGATTGGATTGATAGAAGGTTTTACTCCAGTTGGGAAGTTCTAATCACTAACTCATATTAAAAAGACAATATTCAAAATATGTATATGTACAAATGGTTAAAGTGCTCTCAGCCTAAACAATTGTTGCTACTATAGTCTTATGACTACTGTGGCAAGGATTCTATCATGTGGTAGTGAAGCATCACAGCAGCATGTATGATTTTCTGACATATATGTAGCCAGAGGAACAGGCAATGATTTGGATCATTTTTCATGCTGTTATAATTGGAAATTAGATAGCCTCTTTACAATACTTTTTTTTCCCTGAATGATCAGTGTTTAAAGTTAAAATTAATTCATAAGCTTCAAGTGTTAATCAGTCAAATGGAATCAATACAATTTAACATTCGTACAATATTTCATAATTACCTTGGTGCTTCTGTTTCCGGGAATACTATATTAAACACATCATGTTTTGTATTTATCCATCTATTATACATCACTCGCCATCTAAGTACTTCCACTCTGGACACCTTCATCCACAGGCTGTAAGCTCAGGTTAAGTCCAGAGTGCATCGTGCTTAGTTCAGCCAGCTTCCTCTTTACATCTAATCCATCATTTACACTGCTTTATTCCATCTTTCAAACACCAACATCTCACTTCCTCCCTCTCAAACATGTTATTCAGAACAATGCATCTCATTTTACAAACATTACTAAGTACTGAAATACAAACAGAAAATATTGGAAATACACAGCTGGTCCAGCAGTCTCTATGAGAGACAGAGGGTGGAATTTTCCCATCCCACACACCACTGGAGTCGTAGCAGACGGGATACGGACCACGTAAAAGTCCATTGACCTCGGGCAGGATTTTCTGGCATTGGGCAAGCGCAGCTGGAAAATCCCGCCCAGAGACAGGGGAAGTTAACATTTCACCCTATGTTTCTCTCTCTACAGATGCTACTATTCTTGGGCATTTCCAGCATTTCCTGTTTTTATTTTAATTTCCAGCATCTGCTGTATTTTGCTCTTATTGCAATTCCTGCGCTATCATCTTTCCAAATCACTTCTCTCCCAGAAAACTGATTTAAATGCCCTCATCTTCAATTCCCTCCATGATCTCACCTCTCTAACAATGCAATCCAGTCCAACCACATAACCTTCTGTATATACCTTCCATACTTCCAACACCAGTCTATTTCTCATTACTTGTTCCCTCCAAGCCCTATTAGTGCTTAGTTCAGAAATAACTCAGACCCTCTTATTCAGCATTCAGCAGCTTCACCTTGTCCCTCATTTCCCTTCCTTCTAAAACCTCCATAAGATCTTTCTCTTTCGCATGCTTTCCCACCTTCCTGTTTTATTCTCTTTCTTTCCATCTAACTAAATGATCACTGTTCAAAATCCTATAAAGTTTTCTAATATTGCTGTTCCTTAGATGCAGTGTAAAAATATCTACAGTTGTTGATAATTCACTAAGAAATACTCTAAACAAATATATAGCCTGATATTGTTTATTTTTGATAACAGTAATAGTAAAGACATACAGGCCAAGTAACCTTTATCAAAAGCCCTTGGGCCAACTAAATTTTGGATCTTAGATAATTTTGTTTATTGGATACCACAAATAGCCTAAGCTTTAATAAATGAAAATGGCTCAAAATATACATGCATCACTGAATGATAAATATAAGGGACCTGTTATAAGTTTATTTTTGAGATGTTCACCACAAAAATCACAAGGTGAACCACGTGGACAAACATCTAAACTTCCTGCCCTAAAGGTCGATAAAGGTTACTGAACTTATAGATAAAAAAACTTGATCTGTAAAAAAAAAATCACACTTTCTAATTTTAAGATGAATTGAAGAATGAACAATGGCAAATTGTCAGGTGATTTTCTTACAAATAACATTCATTTCCTTGTACTGCTATATTTCCTAAGAACATCCCTTGTGTAATCACAATGAATTATGGATTATGTTGAAATTTACTGCTTTATCACATTCCATACCTGCATATTTGGAAGAGGAAGCTGGAGAACAGCTGGTTCTGGTGCAGAAGGCATCACCATCAAAGGGATGAAAGAGTCGTAAGGGACCTGCCAGCCCGATGGAGGTTGTAGAAACTCAGGCAGGTTATGTGGAGAGGCCAAAGGAAGAAGCTGGGGAGGGCCAATTATTCTGAAAAGACCAGGTACAGCTGGAGCATTCCAAATCCAAGGAGGTGGTTCCCCATTCATCTGCCAGTTTTGATGTTGTCCTTTTGATCGTGGAACTGGAAACATTCTACACCTTACATCCCACAGTCCCAGAGTGTTGCCTTTGAGAAACATTGTCAAATGAGGTGCGGCATGTATAACAAAGATGGAACAGAAAAGCTATGCAACGTGACGTGGGAATCAGAGAACATTTGTACAGGTCTACCAGATGTTCATCTAACAAAAAAAAAGAAAATATTGTTATCTACCTATATTCCTCTGGCCAACAAAAATTCTTCCCAAATGCCAGAGTAACTATTTGATCTGTTTACAAAATGTGTAAACAATGTTTTCAATTCTCATGCATAATTAGCTAATTCTAATTGATATCATAATCTTTACTTGTTGTGAATCAAAGCAAACTCCTCTCAAATACATAAGGGGATGAGAGGAATAAACACGTTATATTCATAATAACAGGATTGTTGAAAAATTAACACATTTTTGCTTCCATTTCAAATATTTCTTCCCTTCAGTCACAGCAAGCAATAAGTTTACGTTACCAATTTATTTCACAGGTTTTAATAAGATTTGTATTATTAATTGTACAGAATGTAAAATATGTAATTTCAGCCATTGTATTTAAAACCACAACAGCACCCCAATTTTTGAAAGGGTGGCTTCCTTCTCCAATTGCAGGTTCAGTTTGAGATTTAAAAATGAATATTTGCTACTGCTTTAAATATTTCAATAAACAGATTTCCTTGGAAAACAAATCGTTAAAATGCTTGTGGAAACTACAGCATCCATAATGCTTTGTGCTGGCAGTATTGCTTGCGCCTCGCAGTCATACTGCCTATGAAACATTGCCTGGGCAAGAAAATCAACAAAGTAAACAGCTATAACAAAATAAACAATGCTTAAAAGAAGAAACACGGGATGTATACGGAATTTGAAGACAGTTTGAAAACAAAAACAAATTAATTTTGCAATTAACAATTGCAAAACGACGCAGTTGTTGCCACCAAACAAGCATTCACATCAAACATCAGTCACAGTTTAACCGAAAATCTTTTCTAAAAACAAACGTGAAAATGTCATATTTCACAACCATTTCAATATAGCTCTCCCACACTTAAGAGATTACATCCAATATTCTTTAACTATACAAATCTGACCGAAGTCCCAATGGGCATGCCATACATCGCGCTTGAGATTATTTGATGTTAAAGTGTACCAATTTTGTAAATGAGTACAAAATGGCAATTCAGCTAATGAACTGAAGCACTAAAAAGTTGTCGAGGTGAAAAACATTGTAACAAACGTCTAGCACTAGCATTCGCAATTCACAAACATAACTTATTAGAAGAGATTCTGTACAAGTAGACGTTAAGACGGGGGGGGGGGGGGGCGGTAGAGAATTTAGATGCTTTCCAGGCAGCTATACCGGCTCGACGCCAGAGTTCCTGACAGACAGACTTTGGTATTGAAGCCGACAGCGGATTTTTTCTTAATAAATAGGCAGGTTGGTGATTTCTATTTGAAAAGACAATGCAAATATTCTGGATTTTTTTTAAGTTACAGCGACAAGATGTTGGCTCTCTCCTTCTCTTGGCCCAATTGTGCTCACTTTTTATTTGCGGTATTTTGAGCTGTGTCCAAATCGTCCCCCAGAATATATATATACATACATACATACACACATAAAAAAGAGAGAAGCAACCAAACCGCACGCTGGGCGGCGGGATCAAACTGACAGCAAGCATCTTGTCTCGAGCTGCAAAAGCAGCTTCGTGACTGCAGTGGGGGAGACAGAGAGAGAGGGAGCTTCCGAGCTTCTCCAACACCCGAGTCACAAGTGCTGATGTTTTAATTGTTGCCCGGGAAGGAGGGAGGCAGCAGGTGCAGCTTTTTTTTTGCTGGTTGGCGGCACGGTGCAGAGGACAGAGTCAGGCAGCCCCGGGCAAATTGTGGCGGGGAACTGGCTCTCGGAATGTTTATCCACCTGGAATCTCCCTTTCCTTCCCTCCTCGGATAGCGAAGCATTCGGTCCAAATTCAAACCCTTCACTCCTCTCAGCACTAATTTATCACATACGACTTGACTTTTCTTAAAAAAAAAGAGGGGATTGGGGTTGTTTGCACAAAATCTTTCCCTCCAACAATCCGACGCACAGATGAACCTATTTGACTTGTGTATTTTTTTAAAAAAAATTGAGGATGAGGGGAAACCCCCTAAAAAAAAAGTCTCTCTTGAAGGGAGGGGGTTCACCAATATCACTCAAGGAGATTGGGGGGGGGGGGGTAAATGGGACACACCAAGCAACCGAAGGGGGGGGGGGGGAAACAAGAAGATGACAATACAGCAAAAAGTGAGTTCTTAGCCCGATTTCTCTCTCTCTCTCTCCTTCCAAGCAGCCAACGTGGTTAGAGTTTGTCAAAAGCGAAACGGTTTGTGTTTCTTACCTGACGCTCGGTGTCTCTGAGAGATTCGTGTCGGACTCTTCTCCAAACACTACCACATTCCACACTCCCGCACTCCCCCCCCCCCCCAGTCTGGAGGGGGACAGTGGTTATGGAAGAGTCTCTCCACTTGGGCAAGCAGCAAATCCACTGTATTGGGGGGGGGGGGGGGCGGGGGATGATGTTAGTTTGAGGGAATCCGGGGTTGGAGACTGACCACCTTAAAATCGTGCCGTTTTCGTTTCCTCTAGTATCCAGCACAGAGCCCCGGCAGCGCCTCCCCACACACAAATCGAGGGGGGGGGGTGGTGGAGAAGTGTGGGGAGGAGAGGAATGAACGTCTTCTTGCCGAGTTCCTGCCTCCTCCTAGCTGACTGAGCAGCTACAACGCCGCCGCGGCCACTGTGTTACCACCCTGTCTTGAAGTAGCGCTCGCCACACACACAAAAACCAAAAAAAAATCATCTTGGCGTTTTCATATCTGGCCGTGCTCGAGCAGAGCTTTGCTGCAATTTGGCGAGTGTCACTTCATCTATTCTACTCTATCGCGATAATTAGAGAGGAAAGCAGGTCAGGGCTTTTATTGATGAACTGATTCTGAGAAACAGGTGCACTCAGGCAAGCTGCTTTTCATGGGGCTACGCTGACTTATTGAGTTCGCTGTGTGTCTGGGATAAAATGTAACCATTAACCCCCACCCCCCTTCCCCCAAAGAACCTGCTGCGATATCGTGTAGGGTCACATCCAGAATATTTCTTTTCCCCCCATGTCCTTTTAATTACTTTTATTTTTCACACAATTGGGAGATTACATTATTGTACAGTTAGCTTTTTTTTAATAAAAGGGGCAGACATTAACAAATCCAAATGATGATGAGAGTACAGGGCTGTTAAATGATTGTCATAAGCCATCAACCAAGCATCTCACTTCTGAGCTGGAAGCCACATCGCTTTTTGTAATTAAGCAGGATCATTTGAAGCATTATTTTGAGTTGTTCGATAACATCACTAGTCAGAGGAAAGAACGAAATTGCATCAGACCTAAACCAAGCCTCCTGAAATTTTTTTGAAAGTTCCCAAGGGTGGCAACCTTTCTGTGATTCGCTTACCTTTTCCTTTTTACTTCAAACATATTGTGCAATATGAAGATCCCACAAAGATTAGGGAAGACCCTCTCTGAACCAGCCCTCATATGTTGGAAAGCTTTAGTGTGATATGTGCATATCATCAGTGATAGCAACTAATAGAATTGCAATTCTTTCTTTAAAACTGAAGCTCACTTAATGTAATAGACCTCATACAAGAGTGCAAATTGTCAAACTTTAAGAAATCCATTGTTTTATTAATCTGATTAAAATACTGATATTGCCACTGTGCAATTAATCCTCAAGCAGATTTTAATTATTTGGGCAGTGATCAGAAAGGTAAACTTTAGGTTTGAGACGGTGGTATTCCGTGAATATTAAGTAAGTTAGAGCACATGACAATTAAGTTTCCAATGAAGACTGAAATTAGATTTTGAAGGAAGAGCACACAAAAGGATAGAGCCAAAAAAAAATTCTCTCAGATATTTACCCCTCCAGTTTCTCCACTGATCACAGCTAAAGGGTGGTAACTCACAAAAATAGGCAGTGACATTGCCGTCATGTCCAATAATAAATCCAAACATTGGCAATCCAGGCAAAAGTCCAGTTCTTTCCAATTTTATTAATGTATATGCATGTTTTTAATTGAAATTAGACTGAATCAATTTATGTAGATACTTCTCTCAAGCAAAATAATGTAAATTACTTTATGCAAATTTGATTTTTGACTGTTTGAGACTGAAAATGGACTAAGACTAAAAATGTGATAACATCTCCTCAACTGCTTTTGCTGAATTCCCACTTGCTAGCTTTTGGCAGGGTTTCCTGACATATATAAATGACTGTAGGCCACAGAGAATTCAAAGTAGATATCCTAATACAAGCTATAGTAAGTATATTTTCTTTCAGATCAATAATACTATCAGATACAAGTCAAAGCAACATTTGTGATAACTAGAAACAGTCAGTTGAGATGTAAAAGGTGTGACCTCACAGACCTAACATATTCTTGTTTTGACTGTCACTGTTTCTCGTGGTATCTGTGGCTGCACATCTGCCTGCTCCAAGGGTAACAGCAGCCGCTGAGAAAACTAGTCAGATGATGTTTCGAGTGGTATCTGAAAAAAAATCCAATTCTGAGAGAGCAATTACTTAATTTGTTGGTATATGATGCTCGATGCATTGCTGGTCATGTAACAATTCCATACACATTTATTTACAATTTGATTTTTCCAGCACTACCAAGCATATGAAGTGTACACAATATCGACCTTGGTTTAGAAAACCATTTTAGGACATGCAGTTCAACAATGTATGGTAGATATCTGCCCAGGCAGCAATGTCAGAGAGATTACAAAACTATGGAATTTAATTAAACATCATGTTATTGTTCCTCTCAGATGCCAGCCATCTCTTGGGAATTACGAGGCAAGTTGTATAGAGACTTTAGTTGGTTCATGAGATACTGAGCCTTCATGCAAAACTATGCTAATTGGAAACACAGCCAGCATGCAGATCTGAGAAGTTTCTTTGGTGCTGGATGTATTCACCACCCACCAACCTTTGACATCGCTTTGTTTTCTTTAATTTAAATTTTATTTAAACTCGTTTGATCGATCAATTTAACAAGTAGAACAAGTAATTACACACAAAATTATTTCACCTCTTCATTTTTCCTTCTGTCACCTGTGTATAACCTTGTCTCATTTTGTTTACAATCCACTTTCACAATTAGTATCATGTGTTATTTCTGGTTACTCCTGATAGCCACCATATGTCTGCTATGTCACCGAATGAATGCTGGTATCATAGAAGTCTACTCTAGGCTCCAAACTCCAATCATTACTGCTCTAATGTAGTTGCTCATAGGGTAGATTTTGATTTGGGGGAGGGGGGACATGTGAAGGGGGTTGGGGGATGCCAAGTCAACAGTCATTGGATGGGATAATAGGACTATCCACCAAATGAGATATATGTGTCACGCCTGAACTGTTTTGGTAGTCAGGTTTCTTTAATAAATGACTGGTGGTCTACATGCTCGGAAAGCAAGAAAATCCTTAGAGCAGAGGCTGAAGACTGGGTGGGATGTACAGTGCTCTTGAACAAGCGAGAGCATGCAATAACACCCTCTTCCTCTCCAGTGCAACTAAATTGGCAAGGCGAATACTCAATAGACCTGGAAGGAGGTTACTGAATATGCAATGCAGTCTATCTCTACCTCAGGAAATGGATGCAATGCAGAATGACGTTGGATGACCCAACACACAAAATTAAGGCAAGATTTACTGCTTGCGATTTCTCCTCCCCTACCTCACCTTGTCTCCTCACCCCCACCTGCTTTTTCTCAAAACATCTTCTGACTAGTTTTATCCGCGGTTGCCGTTATCCTTGGAGCAGGCAGATATGCAGCCACCCGTTTCATAAAAAGATCTATGCACTTTTGTATTTGTCAGAAAATAACACTCTACTGACACTTCCCTGCTCTGTGAAACCTCCCCATACTGCACATTGCTTGCTGTATGCTACATTCATCATGCATATATCAGTATGCTTCACACACATTTACAAGCCTTTGATGTAGTCACTAATAAGCTCCCCTTATTTCTGCCAGACAAGAAATCCCACATTCGCCATGACAGAATGAGAACAAGACCTACCTCCTTTCAGGTTCTTACTCTTGTGGAATAGAAAGCCCTCAGAGATTTCAGTGAGGGTACAGGCTTGCCTCAGTGCATTAGGAATGGAATGAAGAAAGCAATGGAACAGCAGAATCTCTATATTTATCTCTTCCCTCTTCTCTGTCCTCAATATGATGCCCCTACAGAGTACTGACCAATTTCTCACCACTCCCACAGGGACTAAATTAGGTTCTCTTGTTCAGATGTTACCACTGCCTGACATCTTAATAGCAGAACATGGCATTCAATAGGCAGGCGCCAACAATAAATAAGTTTGTGCTATCTTAGTAAAGAGTTTGGGTGCAAGCATTAAATGACCACTGGCAGCATGCAACACAAACAGATTATGACATCAATCAGTGCGCAATGCTGACTGATGGCAGCACTGCTATTTTCAAGGACCATTCTTTAACATTCTCATACAGCTCAACACAACATTAAACTGCAATTCCCCCTGCCACCTCACCAGTACTTTTTGAAGCAATAGTAAACTTACAGGTTAGTTGCTGATTTATTTCTTAAGGCTGTTATTTTTGGAGTTTCCCTACACTTGCTTAATGGGGTTGCAGTGATCTACAGAGAGTGGTTGAATTGGTGCTGAAGTACTTTTTTGCACATTAAAAAATTTATGCTGAACCAAGTTGCTTCCAGTGACAGGGAGTATTATGGGGAGAATAAATAGAAGCTGCACAGAATACGAAACACTGCCAAGAGAGAATGGAAAAAGTTGGGAAGAAGAACTCTCAGCAGGAAGCCATAACCACCCAGCGTCTTCAGAGCAAAGATAGCAAAACCTATCAGGCAAGAAGCCAAGGAGCAAGAGCAGGAGGAAGAGGAGGAAATGCCACAAGAAGTACAGTAGGAAGTGGAAAATCAGGAAGAAGAAGAGAGGCAACAACTTAGAAGTCTCCTTCAGCCTGCAAGCTACATGATGTAATAATTAATGAGCAATACCACAAACATGAACCACACATCTCCTTTCATCGACAGTTCCACACTTAAGTTTCCCCAACACTGATGTGCACATCATCTCTTTTCTGACAACAAAAAAAGCCACCTTAAAATGCACATTGCAATCAAAATTTCATAGAATCCCGACAGTGCAAGAGGAGGCCATTTGGCCCAGCAAGGCAGCATCAACAACAATCCCACCCAAGTCCTATCCCCGTAATCCCATATATTTATCCTGCTACTCCCTCTGACACTAAAGGGGCAATTTAGTGTAGCCAAGCCATCTAAACCACACATTTTTGGAGTGTGGGAAGAAACCAGAACACCCAAAGGAAATTCACGCAGACACAGAGAGATCTTGCAAACTCCACTGAGACAGACAGTCACCCAAGGCTGGAATTGAAGCTGGGTCCCTGGCTCTGTGAGGCAGGAATGCTAACCACTCTGCCACTGTGCTGCCCTTTTATGGAGTAATTAATGAGGTAGCAAATACAAAAATAAACCATTCACTATGCTACATTCTTTAAAGTGCCTGTCTTCAGTACGCCTTTGCAAATTCTTCTGGAACATCCTTCCCAAGTTGCAGTGGGCAATGGAAGGCTGCTATCCTCAATTGAGAAGTCTGCAGATGGCCTTAAAAGGCAACATTGAGTTGGATAAAGCCTAGAATTTTTGGCTTCATCCTGGGCCATGTTGGCATGGACTGCAGCAGTCAAGGTTGGCTGGATAACAGCAACAACAAGAGAACTGATGGTGTTGGTGCATAGAATATTGTCACCCTGAGAGATCAAATTTCAGCTCCATGGAATTACTGCTATTGTCCTGTGGCAATGCCTCAGCATCCTATACATAAATTGGAGAACGGATGGATGAACTGGCTACTGTTAAAACTTGCAAGGTCTGTTTCAAAAGGATGTTCGGACCCATGGTGACAGCAGTTTGAACTTGCAAAGCAGTATAGGAGCTTCCACTACAGCTACAGAACTCTGCACTTGTTACAATGGAAATTGACATCAGACACTTTAGAATAGAATGTTTCATATAAGCGCTGATGAACGTTGTCGTGTGAGGGTGTTCAGGAATAGCAAGGGCTAATATGACACTGGGGAAACTGCCACCACAGTATAATGTAGAGTCACATGATAGTGGACTGAGTAGAGTAGCAGTCTAGCAGAAGCCTGCGTGGAGTTGGTTGGGGCTACTAATGTATACAGTTAAAAACTGTTAATAAAGACTTAGGGCCATTCCCACCAGTGAGATTTTCTGTGCCAACAATAGGTCCCTGCAGCAGGTTCCCTAGTGATAGAGAGTGCAAACAACGAGAGAACCCTTTGACAACAATGGGACTGGACGATCCAACCACCAGCCAATGGTGGCCACCTCTGCAGGAAGCTTGAAAAGTCCTGTCCTTAATGTTCAACATCATAATTCTCCATATCTCTCCATGAAGCACGGAATAAACCCATGCAACATGGTGGCCGCAGCTAATGCATGAATCCAGCAGCAAAGAAGCTGGGATGGGACCCTGGAATCTCAAGGCATGAAAAATTAAAGAAAAGGAACTAAAGTTCTGAACTATCAGAAATGTGCCGAAATTGAAAACAGAGCTAGTGATCACTTGAAAAATCTTCATTGTCATGAATTCAGAGTCAAAGGACCTAGCCAGATCATAAAAAAGTGAGCAAAATTCATTGAAATTCTAAACTAGTAAAACTAATCAGGGCCCTAATCAAGCAGAGCATGCTGATTGTTTAACCAGTGCAGCTGGAAGAACCTTGCAGGTGGGTTCAGAGTCAGCACCATACCACGTGATGGCCAAACTCAAATAAATGAAAAAAATTTAAAATGCAGGCAGAGCCTAAAATTGCTTTGCTATTGGGTTTTTATGCTTAGAAAACCCACTTACTGTCCAATCTGCTTAATTTTTACAATTTCCCACAGAACAGGCGAGTTTAAAGAATTGGACGCGAGGCTGCTGAGGCAGCCAGCCAAGACCCAAAAGAAGCATTGAAAGGACGCGTACGACTGCATCATCTTGGAAGAGTAACAATTAAAGATGTACCCATCATTACAGTCATGGATTATAAGTGACCAATTTGAGCTCATTTAAGGGCTAAACCAGTGGCAAAATTGGGTGCCATAGAGAAGAAGTTTTTTTAGTATACATGAGTGCATCAGGATAGCTCAGTAATTAGGGGAAGTTCATGTTAGAACATTATTCTACAGATGAGAGAGATGAATCCTGAACCACATTTGGTAAGATATTAAGAGCCTTTGGCAGGTATTTTAAACTCACAGACATTAAAAAGGTACAGGACACCATTAGTAAAACTCTGAAAGGGCAAGGGGACCCCAGTGTTAGAGACCTTACCCAAGTAAAACATAAGATGGATGCAGACTGTGTCAGCATAATGAAATGCATGAGCTGAAGAATTTAGTTCTGATCAAAAATGAAGCCAGATGGCTTAATCATATATATTTTTGAAAAGGCTAGCACACTACCCAATCTGCAACAGCAGGTGCCAGTGCTGAGCCATTTGGCTCTGACTGAAGGTAAAGTAATGGAGCATTCCAAATTGCAAGCAGATAATGAAGCCCTGAATAGTATAATTATAAAACTGAAACAAGCGAAGCCTTCACCAGAGACAGACCTGGCAGTGAAACCCAAATGAAGGACAAGGACAAAGCTCTGCTGCAGGTGGAGAATGACACGAAGATGAATGGAAAAGCAAATTACGCTGAGGGTGTGGAAAGTCTACAGAGGGATCTGGATAGGCTGAGCGAGTGGGCGAGGACCTGGCAGATGGAGTATAACGTTAGCAAGTGTAAGGTTATCCACTTTGGCAGAAATAATAGGAGGAGGGATTACTATTTAAAGGGCGAAAAGCTGCGGCATGCTACGGTGCAGAGGGACCTGGGGGTCCTTGTGCATAAGTCGCAAAAACCCAGTCTGCAGGTGATCGAGAAGGCGAATGGTATGCTGGCCTTTATAGCAAGGGGGATTGAATATAAAAGCAGGGAGGTCTTGCTGCAACTGTACAGGGCCCTGGTGAGGCCGCAGTTGGAGTACTGTGTGCAGTTTTGGTTGCCGCACTTGCGCAAGGATATTTTGGCCTTGGAGGGAGTGCAGAGGAGGTTCACTAGGCTGATACCGGAGATGAGGGGGTTGGACTATGAAGAGAGGCTAAATAGAGTGGGTCTGTACTCGTTGGAGTTTAGAAGGATGATGGGCGATCTTATAGAGATGTATAAGATAATGAAGGGGAATGGATAGGGTAGAGGTAGAAAGATTCTTCCGGCTTAGAAAGGATAGCAGGACTAGAGGGCACAGCCTCAAGACAAGAGGGGGGGACGGTTTAGATCAGAGTTGAGGAGGAACTTCTTCACTCAAAGGGTGGTGAATCTCTGGAATTCTCTGCCTGTTGAAGTGGTGGAGGCTACCTCGCTAAATATATTTAAGTCACAGGTAGATAGGTTTTTGACAGACAGGGGAATTAAGGGTTATGGGGAGAAAGCAGGAAAGTGGAACTGATCCATTTCAGATCAGCCATGATCTCATTGAATGGCTGGGCAGGCTCAAAGGGCTAGATGGCCTACTCCTGCTCCTATTTCTTATGTTCTTATGTTCTATAAGAACATAAGAAATAGGAGCAGGAGTAGGCCATCTGGCCCTTCGAGCCTGCCCCGCCATTCAATAAGATCATGGCTGATCTGTCGTGGCTCAGTTCCACTTTCCCGCCCTCTCCCCATAACCCTTAATCCCCTCTCTTATCAAAAACCCATCAACCCGCTTCTTAAAAATATTTAGCGAGGCAGCCTCCACCACTTCAACGGGCAGAGAATTCCAGAGATTCACCACCCTTTGAGTGAAGAAGTTCCTCCTCAACTCCGTTCTGAACTGCCCCCCCTTTATCTTGAGGCTGTGCCCCCTAGTCCTACTGTCTTTTTTGAGCGGGAAGAGTCTTTCCACCTCTATCCTATCCATCCCATTCATCATCTTATACGTCTCAATGAGATCTCCCCTCATTCTTCTAAACTCTAACGAGTACAAGCCTAGTTTATTCAGCCTCTCCTCATAGCTCAACCCCCTCAACTCCGGTATCAGCCTAGTAAACCTCCTCTGCACTCCCTCCAAGGCCAAAATATCCTTGCGCAGGTGCGGCGCCCAAAACTGCACACAGTACTCCAGCTGCGGCCTCACCAATGCCCTATACAGCTGCAGCAAGACCTCCCTACTTTTATATTCAATCCCCCTCGCTATGAAGGCCAGCATCCCATTCGCCTTCCTGACCACCTGCTGCACCTGCAGGCTGGGTTTTTGCGACTCATGCACAAGGACCCCGAGGTCCCTCTGCACCGTCGCCTGCTGCAGTTTTTCGCCACGTAAGTAATAGTCCTTCCTACCATTCTTCCTACCAAAGTGGACCACCTCACACTTGCCAACATTAAATTCCATTTGCCATTTCCTGGCCCATTCGCCCAGCCTATCTAGATCCTTCTGCAGACTCTCCACACCCTCCGCACAATTTGCCTTTCCCCCAATCTTGGTGTCATCAGCAAATTTCGACACCCTACACTCGGTTCCCTCCTCCAGATCATCTATATAAATGGTAAATAGCTGAGGCCCCAGCACCGACCCCTGGGGCACCCCACTAGTCACCAACCGCCAATCCGAATAGCACCCATTGACCCCCACTCTCTGCCTCCTATTTGACAACCAATCCTCTATCCACGCTAACACCCTACCCCCAACTCCATGTCCTCTGACCTTCTGCAGTAACCTCTTGTGAGGTACCTTATCAAACGCCTTCTGAAAATCCAGAAAGACCACATCCACCGGCTCTCCTCTATCCACCGCCCTAGACACATCCTCATAGAACTCCAGTAAATTGGTCAGACACGACTTCCCTTTAATGAAACCGTGTTGCGTCTGCCCTATCAAGCAATTCCCTTCAAGATGCCTCGCAATTTCCTCCTTAATGACGGATTCTAACATTTTACCTACCACAGACGTTAAACTAACCGGCCTGTAATTCCCCGCCTTTTGCCTGGCACCCTTCTTAAACAACGGCGTAACATTAGCCGTTTTCCAATCCTCCGGCACTTCCCCGGAATCCAGCGACGTCTGGAAAATAACCACCAAGGCATCCACTATCACCTCCGCCATTTCTTTCAGAACCCTCGGATGCATTCCATCCGGTCCTGGGGACTTGTCCACAATCAGCCCCTCCAGTCTGTCGCGCACCACCTCTCTAGTAACAGTAATGTCATTAAGACCCTCCAGTCCTACCACCTTTCCATCGCTAACACCCGGCAAATATAAAGACAGAAATAAGACAGAAAAGCTGAACTGGAAGACCTGAAACAAGATTCAAGCTGAGTATATACCTTTGAAAACATATGATAAACTAAAATCTTCAAGGAACCAAACTGTTCAATATCTAAGTAAAATCAGTTCTGAGGTGTGAGAAATGTATAAAGACATTTTGAAAGACACAGAAAAATTGAACATTGAGAAGAGGAGAACACTGGGAAATCTGAATCATGTGCAAACTCAGTAATTATTTGTGAAATAGCACAACGAAGAAATAATAAGTCTGAATTCCTTTATTGGAAAATAGAAGACTGAATTGGCAGAACTCAACCAAGACTACAGCCTGGCATAATAGCAGGCAGAAAATTGTCTGCCTGCTTCAAATAATCATAACATGCCCTTGGAAAATGAGGTAAAAATGGTGTTGAATAGTCAGAAAACGTTTGGTGGAATAACCCTTAGTGATAAAGCAATGCAATGAAGTGAAGTGTGAAAAGGCAAGAGCATAACAACAAAAATGGTTGAAAGAACAGCTGATTGACCTTCAAGATCAAATGCAAAATGAGCAGAAAACCCTTCACCAACATGAAGAAATAAAGACAGCCTTGAACAGCAGAATGAAAGGACAGAACAAAGTTAAAGGAACTCTTTTAAATTACAAGGCTATTCAGGAGGAAACTATTGAACTTTGCAAAGAAAAGGTAAACCTGTTGACTGAGCTTCACATGCTCCAAGAATCCCTCATGTTGCAGATTGAAAAATTACAAAATAGAGCAACATGAATGTCACACTGAAAGAACTTAAGAACCACTTGGCAGAGAAGGCTCAGTAACATTCTGTATTTCAGGAGGAAGCCAGGAGTATGCAGAGCTCAAAATGCGAAGTGGAAGATCACAGGCTGCAGTCAGACATCTGTATTGAAAGACAGAATACATTTCCAGTATATTCCTGTTGAAGAATGAAAATGTCCTTGAACAGCAGAGTTTTTGAATTACAGGAGGAAAATGAGAAGATGAAGAATTATCATGTACAGGAGCAACAAAAAGCAAAAAAATGTGCAGCTCCAATACAACAGTCAGAAAATTGTTCTCTAGCAACTTCTGTGGCATACCCAAGTGAAAGCAGAAATGCTCACAAAGGAGCAAAAAGAGTCTCAGAAGTAATTAGCAGAAGTACGATTACAGAATGGGTGCTTCAAAGATAGCAGTGAGCAATTAGGCTCTGCTAAGAAGAAACTGTTCAGTTCAGAGAACCAACTTTCATGTATGCAAGACAAGTTTACAAATGAAAAATTAAAACTTGATGAACTTCAGGTATCAGAAGTCTATTAAGTATGGTGAAAAAATGCCTGGAACAGGGGAATAATTGCTGGTAAATCAAAACAGTTGGCTGAATGCAGAACAAACAAACAAACAAACAAAATTGATGAAATTCTTGAACTTTGATCCAGTGTGAAGAATGTAGAAGATGTGGTGCCCAGTATGGAAGAGCAAATCCAGACTTTGAAAGCAGACAAGGAAAGATCCAAAAAACAGATTGATGATCTAACAAGTGAATTAAAAGAGTCTAATGAGCAGCCAATGATCATAGAAAAAGATTCTGAAAGGAACTGAATGCCCAGGTGAATGTTAAGCTTGTATCAGGGAACAAAGACAGCTAAACTCAACAGAGTAGTTCCTGAGCTGAATGAAAAGATTCATAAGCTTGGAAAATCAGAGAGTAAACAAATTTCATGGGTGAAATTGTCAAACAAATGGAAATTAAGGTTTCATATTTGAAACATCAAGTTCCAGCAAGATCATGGTAGACCCCATGGAAAAAGAAAACCTGAGTTTACTCCATGGATGAACATTCTCTCTGGAAGGAACAGTTCAAATCCATGGAATCCAATCACAGCAGATGGGTTATTAATAAGGTGTAGTACAAGGGTACTTGGCAAAGCAAGGATTAATGTGGGACTGAGAAAGCAGTATCATCCATAGTAAGATGTAGAGAGTCTTAAAAAAAATGATGGGAAGCACTCTTACTGGTTGTATCACAGCTTGGTATGGCTTCTGCTCTGTCCAGGACCATAAGAAACTACAAAGAGTCGTGAACGAAGCCCAGTCCATCACTCAAATCAACCTCCCACCCACTGATATCGTCTACATTTCCCACTGTCTCAGAAAAGCAGCCAGCATAACTAAGGACCCCACGCACTTCAGACATACTCTCTTCCACCTTCTTCCATCGAGAAAAAGATACAAACGTCTGTGGACATATACCAACTGACTCAAGAACAGCTTCTTCCTTGTGGCCATTAGATTTTTGAATGGACCTACCTCACATTAGGTTGATCTTTCTCTACACCATAGCTATGACTATAATACTACATTCTGCACTCTCTTCTTTCCTTCTCTATAAACGATATGCTGTGTTTGTAGTGTGCAAGAAACAATACTTTTCACTGTAAATTAAAAGATGTGACAATAATAAATCAAATCAAAATGATAGTGAATTGAATGTAGTCAAAAAAAGTTAATATGTTTATTTATTAGTCACACGTAGGCTTACATTAACATTGAGTGAAGTTACTCTGAAAATCCTCTAGTTGCCACACTCTGGTGCTTGTTCGGGTACGCTGAAGGAGAATTCAGCATGGCCAATGCACCTAACCAGCATGTCTTTCTGACTGAGAGAGGAGACCGGAGCACCCGGAGGAATTCCACGCAGACGCAGGGAGAACGTGCAGACTCCATACAGACAGTGACCCAAGCCGGGGATCAAACCCGGATCCCTGGCACTGTGAGGCAGCAGTGCCATTGTGCTGCCTCATGCAGCAGAAACCAGCATGGAGTTGGTACCTAGTTAGGACTATATCCTTTAAATTAGTATGAGTTGTGTTAGGGAATTTTAATATTTTTGGACAAAATGCTTGTTCAAACGAGAAAACTGGTGTGCAGCTCGCTAGCTGCAAAGCTGGCATTTCTCGCCAGATAATCCAGCATCTCGTGCAAAAAAAAAGGAGGCTTGGCTCACACAGGCAGGCAGAGCCAGAAATGTTGACAATCCTGATAACGGGTCATCCATTTTAAGGGCTCCCAATCTCCAGTATAAAAAAAAGACCAAGCTCCCAACCGAAATAAAGACTGCCCCCCCACATGCACAGAGGCAAGCCCTCAATCCTCATGGACACAAGAGCCATAAAGGGGAACCCCTGGCACTGCCTCCTGGCATGTCCCTCTCCTCCCTGAGGGCTGTATCTACAAGTGTAACCCCAGTAGGTTCCCTTCACCCGGTTCCCATTTTCACAATTCTGTTGTAAACCTTGCTGACATAACATCACGCCAGCAAAGTGGGGTAGGGGGAGGGTGGTGGAATCCAAATGTGGAGGAGGACCTTCTTAGGCAGATCTCATTATGTCACTGGCGGGGCTGGTAAAAACCTGAAAACAAGATCTTGCTGGCAAGGTTCTCATTTTTTGATTCTCGTGGGATTTTTCACCCACATCACCAATTGCCACATATGCAAAGTCCATGCCTTTATGTTCAACTACATAAGCCTCCTGACCTCCTCCATGAGACACAGAACAAAGTTAAAGTTTATTTACTGGCCACAAGTAGGTTTACATTAACTCTGCAATGATATTACCGAGAACAAACCTTTCCCACTGAGGTGAATACCCAATCCATGTTGGAAAGGATAAGCTCCAACATCCGCGCAGTCATGTGGCAAGTTGCTGCTGGACCTCTCATGCCTCTTGACATTGAGTGAAATCTTTCTGTCCTTCTTTCCAGTGCACAAAGCACTTGGTTATATCCACCAGTCAGCCATCTTTTGTCACCTGGTCCATCAAAGTCCTCATCTGATGTCCTCATCTGTTGGACTAGTGTGTTACCATGCCCTTTGGCAAGCTGCCATCTTTTCCACATCTGGCCTCCTGCACACTCTTGCCTCATGTGTCATTGTGTGCAAATTCCTCCTCTGCCCACCCCCCGCCCCCACCCACATAAAAACACATGGAGTATCAGTACCTGAGTTAGTGATGCAATTGTAAAATTAAATTAGTGTTGGTGTCACCAATGTCTTTTTCCTCTTCCTCCATTGATTGGGTTGCTGTATATTTTTTAATTTCAGCTTCCCAAAAAAGTTCAAGAGTTGTGTTGTGATGAACGATGAGGAGAAAGCAAGAAGTGTGTGTTTAATACTCTCTGTGGCTTCTGTGTTAGAATAGATGCCAGAATGTAAGAGAAATGGGAAAAGAGAAGGAGGATTAAGTATGCAGATACTCTTATCATCAGTTATTTCAGCCCTGCTGGTAGCTATGGGCCTCAGTGCTTCCCCTATCCAGTTCCAGTGCTGGCCATCCCCCTTTCCCCACATCTCCTTCGGCTTTCAGGTGGTGGGGGGGCAGTGGGGGCAGCTAAGATATGCAGCAGGGCTTGTCCTTCTCCACTTCTTTCCTGCTGCCTGTTGTTATTCACCAAAAAAAAGAGAAGGAAGTTTATTCCTGTAGTATGTTTGAGTAATGTGACCAGTTGGTTGAAAATCTGTCTGCCTGCCACTATGGCAGTGAGTCTGTGTGTTAGGATAAGGTAAAACATATAAATTTGCAGGGTGGGTTTGTTTCTTACAAACTGTTGGAAGATGGATGATGAATGTGAAGAGAATTGAGTAGTGGATAAGGCTAGTGGTACAGTGGGCATAGTATGCAATTGAAGATGAAGATACACACTTTGGCAATTCTTGTGAGATTATTAAACCTTTAGCTGCACTCATCCATGTTGCTGGAGCAATACTGGCATTGACCTGTACCACTGCTTGCTTGCATTTCTTCCTGAATGTCTGAGGAAGCTCCCTGACACGTGCCCACAACACCGTGCACCCCCTTGCCCACTGCCCATTTCAGAACAGATGGCATCTTTCCTTCCCGCCCCCTTCTTCTACCAAGACCTCCAGTGTAGTGTCTGAGCACGTTGCTGTTCCTTCTCTCACATGCTCAACTACTGCTTAGAGTATCACAGCACCGATTCAATTTTAAAATGACTCCCACCACTTCTTGCAATCACAATGTACTTCTTTTTTAAGTAACACCAGCCACTGGCAATATCGAGTCGCTTGTTGGTGCACTATGCTCGAGGTGTTGCTGCTCCCCTTCCGCTTCCATTAATCATATAAGGTAGACAAAACTGCTTCAATTTTAAAGAGATTTTCCATCATCCGAAAGATTTTTAAAGTCTGTAAAAATTATTCATCAATTTCTCCCACACAAGAAAAGCACTTTGGGGAAACTAATAATTCCTACTAGAACAGAACTACTTACTTATCTGTAAGTGCCCCTTTCAAACTCATTCCAAAAATACTTTCCATTTGTTGCACCATCCAGTTATCTGGAAATTCTGGCCTCAATGGGAGTGCTGCTGAATCATCTAGAAATTGCAATGGAATTGTTATAAAGCTTTAATTTAAACTCCTTCCAAGCATTCCTGTTTAATGAGACAAACAAGGACAGTAATTTTTTTTTATTTAACACTTCTTGTTCCAACTCAAATATAAACAGTTGCAACTCATTAACTCACTACTGAACATGAACTTTCAACTGAACTTCATTTAACTCTTAAACTGCGTATTAACTTTCACTGAACATCAATTTTAACTAACCATCAACTTTAACTATTTAACTGAAAATGGATCCTACCAAATTTTGGAAAACCTTGGCCAGAAATATCCTCAATGTAGAATCTATCTTCTTCTCTGAAGCATTCTTCAGGGCATACGTGTTCTTGTATACTTGGTCTCTTAGAATTATCACTAGCAAACAAAGGACTCACTTGTCTTTTTATCGACTTTTCTTCACTTATTTCCAGAAGATTCTCTGTCATCCAATAAATTGAGTTACCAGAAACCTAACACATGACTTGAACATCCCGTGACATTACTTTTGAACGATGCCATTATGCTTAATCCATTTGACATGTCCCAGACATAGCAGCCATATAAATCAGAGATGCAGTGTGTCGGTTAATGTAAACAACTTTGCTTATCTGGGAAACTTCAGATCACAGCTCCTAGACTAGACCTGCATTTAGTTTTAACCTATAAGTTGACCAAAAATCAACCAGAATAGCCATTTTAAAAGTTACAATTGCCATTATTGTTGCAGCCATTCTTTCTCTGTCCACAGGATTCTATCTGCAAGATAGGACCCTGTTTAAATAGTTTCAACTAGTCGACATCTAAACCATCCAGCTCCAAATTTGAATACAGATAGAGGGCAGAAATTCCCCCACTAATCTATCTCTATTTAAATACCCTGCTAAACCCCTTGTTTACACATCTTGGGACACTAAGAGGTAATTTAGCGTTTCCAATCCATTTAATCTGCACACCTTTGCACTGAGAGAGGAAAGTGGACCATAGAATCATAGAGTCCCGACAGTACAGAAGACACCATTCGACCCATCGAGTTTGTACCAATTCTCTTGCAGAGTATCTTCTCATCCATCTCCCCTGCCCTATTCCTGTAGCCCCACACACATACCATCTAACCTGCTCATCTTAGGACCTTAAGGGACAATTTAGCATAGCCAATCCACCTGACCCTCCATCGTTGGACTATGGGAGGAAACTGGATCTCCTGTAGGAAACCCATACAGACACAGGAAGAATGTACAAACTCCACACAGTCAGCTGAGGTCAAAATTGAACCTGGGTCCCTGACACTGAGACAGCAGTGCTAAGTTCATGGTCTCAATGTTTAGACCTGAAGGCTGTAAAGCGCCTAATCATAAGATGAGTTCCTGCTCCTCATACTTGCATTGGGAGAAAAATGAGATTGTCCTCACTTAGCTGTAGATCCTATGTATGTTTTCTAAAAGCTCTGTTAAACACATATCAGTTCAGCCATTACTGTGAAGAGCAATATACTTTAAGATATTGACTTTGATGCTTTATTGGAACATATCAGAGTCTAGCTTTGTATATCTATTGAAGGTTGACCTGCTGTGCATTTCCAACGTTTTTTTGTTTTATTTTAGACTATTGGCATTTATGACTTTTTTTCCCTTTTCTCTGTGTATGTGTGTAGTCCATTGCTATTGAAGTGTTTCAAGTTACTTAATATATATCAGGAAAAAAAAGCTAGTGATGAAGATATGCTTCCGCCTGTTAGCACCAGAAGACGTTAGGGTTAAGTGGAACAGAAAACGAAGAAAATAGTATCAGCTGGATTTTTTAGCAACTGATTTTCCACCAAATAACATTTGACTTTATTAGCAGTAACAATCTGGTATTAGCTTAACACCCACTAATAACTAGTGCCAATTAAGGATTTGTTCAAGGCTGCTGCCACCAGGCAGTTCTTGATAGTATTGTTGGCTGCGATTCTCCTATTGCGACCCACAATTTTTCCTCGCAGGTCGGGATGCGCATCACTGGCCTCATTGCGCATCTCCCAGAGCTGGCAAACAGTTGCAGCCCAAACCAAGCTGGAAACTGACAGGAAGACAGGCAAGTAATTTGAATCTGTTTTTAACATATTTTAAAAGTCTTTTACATGTCATTATCAGGAATTTACCAGTCCCGATCGAATCTGTCACCCCGCCAAGAGAACTTCATTCCGGCAGGGTTTAAAGTAACTCCCCACGTTCGGGGAACTAGTGGGAGACCCTGCCAGAATGAAGGGGCAATTGGGGCCCCCAGAGGATGTGGGGGTTGGGGGGTGTGGTACCCCCAGGCATGGGCACCCTGGCAGTGCCAACCTGTGTACCTGACACTGCCAAAGGGGCAAAGTGCCCATGCCTAAGGAGCACCTTGGCACTAGTTACTGGGCATCGGGCAGTGCCAAGGGAGTGGGGCCTAGGGACAGTCGGGACAGGGAGTCCCACTGCCACTCTGCATGCCAATCGGTCTGGGATGGAGGGAGGGCTGTGACTGGGGGTGGGGGAGTGGGTCTGCTGGGGTGAAAGGGTAGGGGGAAATCGCCATTGCTGGACATCAGGACGCTCCGGAGTGTGAGGGGGCTCAGGGCTGGCCCAGGAATTATTGTGGAGGCCATGATCAGGCTGGCCAACAAATGGGGAGTCTGACAGATTGGAGCCACTGCACATTCACAGAGTTCCAGAACTGGCAGACTCTCGCACGAATAGGCCCTGACCCCCTGGGTTTTTAATGAAATTCCCAGTTGGGACTTCTGCAGAGCACTGGGTATGGAGATTCAGGTGAAAAGTTGAACTGACAAAACAGTCAAGATTTAGAACTGTTTTCCCACTAATTCAGTGATTTTGGGAGAATCATGGCTGTTAATTCTGCCTGCACTGTGTGCTGCTCATCTCTTGAGTTGATAGGCATTGGCCATTGATTGCAGCTTGCTTTCCTGGCCCAAGCAGGACACTGGGGCGGAATTTTCCTGTCCCACCTGTCAGGGGAATCGGAGCATGTGGCAGCAGACCACAAGTCTGCTGACCTCGGTGGGGGGCATTTTTCTGCCTTGGGGCAAGCACAGCCTGGAAATCCAGCCCCCGTGTACCGCTTGTTCTCTGTCTCCTCGTCTGGTAACTCCATGGGAGATACATTCAAGAACATATTATTGCCCTTTCTTTGGTGTGGAAGTATCTGTCATCATGTTAATCCCTGCCTCTAAATTTAATCAATTAATTTTGTTTTAAAAAAACTAGAAGCATACTTTGTTGAAAGAAGGAACTTCTACATTGGCATGTTGCTCTCCTTGGGTCAAATGGAATTTTTTATTGCTCAGTAGGTGTTATTTTGTTTCATGCTTCATGCCACTTTATCCTTGGTGCAATTTTATTGCACAATTGTTGTTGTTTTATCTCCTTGCCAGTATTGTTTGATCACCCAGTTAATGTTGTGTTCATAGAATCATAGAATGGTTACATTCTAGATGGAGGGGATTCATCTTATCGTGTCCATGCCCACCTTTCCCCGTAGTGCTGCAAATTTGTTCTCTCTAGACTTTTACTCTTTTAAACGCGACAATTTAATCTATCTCTGCCACACTCTCAGACAATGCATTCCAGGTCCTTAACCATTTGCTCCATAAAATATATTTTCCTCAGTCTTTAAATTTCACAACTTCTTGGTCAGGGGACAGGGAAAACAGTCCCCATAAAATTCAGCTCCATGTCACCATTGGTTCTTTTGTCATTCACATATGTCTTCTGGTTCATGATCCTTTTGTCAGTGGGAGCAGTTTCTCTCAATCATGCTTTGAATGCCTCTATGAAATCTCCCTTCAGACTTCTGTAAGAAGAGCAGCCCCAGTTTCTCAAGTATGTCCACCTAGCTGAAGCTCCTTGTCCACCCTATATTCTCATCCAGGAAACTTCAGGCTAATTTCAGGAAACCAGAGGCCAGTTACCTTAACATCTGTCATTGGGCAAATACTGGAATCTAATATTAAGTAGCTTCTAGTGGGGCACTTAGAAAACCTCAATACAATCAGGCGAAGTCAACACGGTTTTATGAAAGACAAATGATGTTTGACTGTTAAAGGTTTTGCGGAAACAGCAAGCAACATGGATAAGGGGGAACCTGTAAATGTGCTGCACATAGATTTTCAAAGGCATTTAACAAGGTTCCAAATCAAAGGTTACTACACAAAATAAAATCTCATAGTGCAACTGGTAAGTTAGTATGACAGAAAATTGGTTAGCTAACAGGAGACAGAGAGCAGGCATAAATGGGTCATTATTAAGTTGTCAGTATGTAATTAGCAGAGTGCCACAATGATCAGTGCTGGAACCTCAACTATTTACAATCTACATTAATGATTTGGATGAAGGGGCTGGATGTGTAGTTCCTAAATTTTTCATGATAGAAAGATAGAGAGGAAAGTAAATTGTGAAGAGTCTGCAAAGGAATATATGTAGCTTAAGTGATTGGGCAATAATTTCGCAAGTGAAGTATAATACATAAAATGTAAACTTTTTCATTTTGGCAGGAAGAATACAAAAGCAACATATCTAAATGGAGGAAGAATGCAGAACTCTGAGGTAAGAGGGATCTGTGTGCCCTGGTACTTGAATCATAAAAGATGTAGGGTACAACAAGTGATTAGGAAGGCAAAGGAATGTTGCCATTTATTACAAGGGAAATGGAATATTGAACAACAACTGTTTTGCTACAGTTGTGTAGAGCATTGGTGAGACCACGTCTAGAGTACTGTGTACAATCTTAGCTTCCTTACTTAAGAGAGGGCATAATTGCCTTAGAAGCGGTTAAGTGAAGGTTCAATTGCCTGATTCCTGGGTGAAGGGGTGAGAGAATGTTGGACTGGTGAAACCTTGGAGTTTCAATGAATGAGAGGCAATTTTATTGAAACATATCAAATTCGGAGGGGATTTGACAGAATCTTTCTCCTTGTGGGAGAGGCTAGAAGTAGGGAACATCATTTCAGAATGAGGGGTTTCCCATTTAAGACAGAAATAAGGAGATATTTATTTCCCCTCAGAAGGTCATGAGTGCATAGAGCACTCTTCCCCAGGGAGCACTGAGGCAGGATAATTGAATATTTTAAGGCAGAGATAAATAGATTTTTGACTAACAAGGGAGTCAAAAGGTATAGGGATAAGCAGAAAAATTGTATTAAGGCCAAAATCCAAATCAGCTGTGATCTTAAAACATAGAAACGTAGAACAGTACAGGCCCTCAGTGTTGTGCTGAGCTATGTCCAAACCCAAGATCAAGCTATCCCACTCCCTGTCATTCTGGTGTGCTCCATGTGCCTAACCAATAACTGCTTGAAAGTTCATGAAGTGTCTGACTCACTATCACAGCACGCAGCATATTCCACACCCCAACTACTCTGAGTGAAGAATCTACCTCGGACATCCCTCCCACCATGAAACTTATAGTTATGGCCCCTAGTAACAGCTATATCTACCCGAGGAAATAGTCTCTGCACATTCACTCTATCTATCCCCCTCATCATCTTATAAACCTGTATTAAGTCACCTCTCCTCCTCTCCCATTCTAAAGAGAAAAACCCCAGCTCCCTCAACCTTCCCTCATAAGGTTCCAAACCAGGCAGCATCCTAGTAAATCTCCTCTGCACTCTCTCCAATGCTTCCACATCCTTCTTATGGTGAGGTGACCAGAACTGAACACAATATTCCAAATGTGGTCTCACCAAGGTCCGGTAGAGTTGCAGCATAACCCCATGGCTCTTAAATCTTATTGAATGGCGGATCAGATTTGAGGGGCTAAATGGCCTACTCCTGTTCCAAATCATACGTTCCTATCTCAATAATATCCTCTTTTTCTATGACATTGGCAGTACCTTCTTCCTGGGTCAAGAAAGATGCAGAGTACTTATTTAAAACTGTACTCATGCCCTTTGCCTCCATGTATATATCCCCTGTTTCTCTAATCAGGCCCAGCCCTCCTCTTAATGCTGTATTATTATTTAGCCTATAGATGACTTCTGGATTCCCTTCTATGAATTCCTAGTTGCTTCCCACACTATCACTTTGCTTCGCTTTTTACCTTTTTCACTTTATATTCAGCACAGCTCTCAATTGTGTTCTCAACCAGGCATCTGTCAAATGCAACAATTTCTGCTTTTTTGTAGTCTTCATCTCTTATCACCTTGACTTTGGTTGCCCAACTTTTCCCCTCTTGGGGGATGCACTTCGACTTATCTGAACCATCCCCTCTTTAAAGGAGCTATAGTTACAGTTCTGTCTGCCAATCTTTTATTCCAATTTAGTTGGGGCAGATTGAATGTTACTGTACTGAAACAGGCCCTCCTTCAATTAAGTATTTTTACTCTGGATTGCTTCTTTTCCTTTTCCACAGCTAATCTAGAAGTTATGCTATTTCAACTACTGTTTTTTGAATGTTCCTCAATGACAATTGATCCACTTGACTCACCTAATTCCTCAGAACCAGATCTAACATCAAAGGAGAATTTGGGAGTGAGCTGCAGTGTCCTGGTCCATATTTATCCCTAATCACTATTACAAAAATAATCTAGTCATTATCATATCGTTGTTTGGGGCAGTTTGCTGTATGCGCATTTCTAACATTACAACAATTCAAGGTACTTCATTGGCTGTAAAACACTTTAAGATGTTCTGAACTCATGAATGGCACTAAAGAAATGCACATTTTTCTTCCTAAGTAATAACTTGTGTTCCTAATCATGCTTCTTGAACCACTATGTTGTAATCCACTTTTACTTCCTGCTCTCCCTGGGAAGGTGTTCACCATATACTGAAGGCTGGATTTAACTTTAAGCATAATTCTCCAGCGGTTCCAGTGGGATTCTCCGGTTCCGCTAGCAGCACACCCCACTCACAGGTTTCATGGCAGTGTGAGACAACGTCAATGGAAAATCCAATTGACCGCAGTAGGACCACGGAATCCCGCCATTGGCGAACAGCACGCAGCCGTCCACCACTGGGAAGCCGGAGAATCTGGGATTCTTCTACTTAAAATTGCAAACAAAATTCTAATGCAGCAGTGTCAATCCTAGGAACTTGCTGCAATGAACTCCAACAATGTGGATCCAAGGAGAGATTAATTCACACTGGTGCTTGGCCAAGTATTTATTCAAGACTCCTGCCATCATGAGCATCAGTTAGTAAATCCTGAGCTCTATCATAATATATTGGCAGCTACAATACTGTGAGGTGTACTGATACCGTGGTTCACAATGACACTTCAATATGAGCATGGGGACTCCCTGTTACAAGGTCGGCAGTATAACTCCCAATGTTTACGAGCTGACGTTCAAAGCTTTCTGCAGTTTGTTACTCCCACAGCTGCTATAACAGGAATGCAATCATAATACACGCACTTCGCTTTTTATCTCACTAAGGCAGTTACATCATGCCGATTTTTTGGCATTTTTGTACACGTTTTTTGTTCATCGGACATGTTTGCCTTACAAATTTTGAAAAGGTAGCTCAAAATCTGAGACACAGACTTCTTTGGAGCATCCAGACATTTCCTCATAAAACTCATTGCAGAATCAAATGGTCTGGATGCATGCATACATGGATCACTGCCTTCTGCTCAGAGGAGAGTTCAAGAAATCAGGAGCAGGTTTAGAGTAACTGAGTTTCTGTGTCTTTCATAACACTGCAAGACCAGTGATCTATCTTCATCAACTAAACCTGCGACATTAATATAAAAACAAAATGCTGTGGGTATTGAAATCTGCATTATTAACCTGTGAAGTTGTTGCTGCATTAACTATGGTTGTTGAACAGCTGAGAAATACTAACTTACATCTTATTCCTGTATTATACCAGTTATTACCCTTCATCTATGAAAAGTACATGGAAAAGCTGAGGGATTGAGTCAATACAGTACTGAATGTACAGTATTGACAATGCACTGTATTGCACTGTTGGTCATTCTTTTGATGACGATTGTGATGCTTCACACAGGTGTAGAATGCTTCGCGTTTGGCTTTTATCTTTCTTGTGCTGCCAATGATACAACTCAAATGGCCTTAGACTGATGTGTTTCTCATCGTCGATGGGTTCTGACAAGGATCTTTCATGATCCTTCCTCAAAAATATCTCTCCATTTTACTGCTGTGCTCTTGCATCACAAGGCAGCTTATTCTTGAAGGAGCAAATACTTCTGTTTTTTAAGCAAAGAATAATTTTAAGAGGTTCAATGTTTGATTTTCATTCTTACAAGTGAGGAAGGATAATGGTTGGTACTTACAGAAAACGTTCTATTAATATGAAGGCAAAATACTATGGATGCTGGAATCTAGAAAATCTCAGCAATCTGACAGCATCTTTCTGAAACAAAAACGTTGGCTCTATTCTCTCTCTCCACAGATGCTGTTAGGTCCCATTAATACTGTCTAGGATCATATATCAAGCTCACAAATTCAGTACCAGCAACATTAACACAGGATGCAATTGCTGATGGTTGTGCACGTAGCTTCTCCACAATGCCTATCTTTACATTATCAGGTAGTCTCCATCTACAAAGTTTATTATTTGTTTTTCATAGAATTTTAATTTATAAAGCAGTCAGTTAGAGCTTTCGTCGTATGCCATTCTATCACAATATTGCCTGCAAACAAAATTTACTAATTATGTTTTATGTGGTTGACTTCATAGAGCAACAAGATAATTATGTTAGACACAATTTCCCATATTCAATCATGCAATCTACTGTTGTTTATTTACCAGTTTTGGTTGGCTCCTCTTTATACTTTCTTCTTTGTCTTGTACTTTTACTGCTGCCATTAACGTTCCTTCCCTATAGTTTAGTTCACAGGCACACCTTGTATGTAATGACATGGAAAGTATTGTAATGCCTGGTGTTGGGGCCTTGATTCCTACTGATCCAGAAAGATCATGGGTAGCCATGATGTACCCATGAGTTCAAACAATATCCTGTCCATGAAGTAAGCTTTGTTTGCACATGTGGGATCTGTACTAAAGCTGTGCTTTTGTCTACCATGTTACATTCTATAGATTAATTTAATGAGGTAAATGGCTGCTAAAGCATTTGAAAAATGTGTGAAATTATCATCACAGGTAAATCAAACGGTTAAATAGCCAGGATTGACATTAATGTCAAAAGAGAAAACACGGCATTTCAGTTTGAAAAATAGGGCTAATCCCAAAATCCCAAAGTATGGAGATTACAGCCTGATACTTTCTGATTTTTCAACAATTAATGGACAAGAATTCAGACATCAAGTATGATGAGCTCACAATTTTCCAGCCTGTATAACATTAGTGCTGTTCTGCATCAAGAGTGCCCAACTGCAGAACCTGCTACAGAAGTATGATGTAGAAAATATGTTAGAGTACAATAACAAACCCTCAGTCCATCTAAACCAAGAACGAGCACTCACTGTGCTTTTATTTTGGAAAAACACATTTGGACTTGGATCAATAAACACATATAATTAATCAGGTATGTGTGTGTGCTAAGTTGGTGGTGTGCCCCTTAGAAAAGAACTAAAGATTCACTCCAAATATGATTATACTTTTAACAATCAGTGGACTCAAAATTGGGTTCTGCTGATTTTTGGACTCGAAGGACAATATTTGCAAATGATTGCATCCATACATATCACAGTTGGCAACAGACAAATTTCATGCACCCACCTCATAGGGATGATTCAGTGCCTGGCTGCGTAGTCCTGCCCTGATGAATTTTTCTGAGCATAGATGACCACTTCTGCATTAATCACAAACCATACAACGCAACTAGCTCTTCTTGAAGGCAGGTTGTTCCTCTTAAAATAAAGCTGCACTGAACAATATTGTTGCAATTTAAATAATGATAGAATGAACACCAGGATACTGAAAGAATTCCAGGGTGAAGGTGCTGCAATGGAAATCTTATTGGTGGAGGTGGATAGGAGGAAAAATGCTGTGCTTTTATACTCTGGTCTATGCAGTGCCAAGGGACCCTCAAAGGCCACACTCAGAAGAAAATGATAACAAGTGGTCAGGGCATCAACTCCTGCACTGGAACTCTGCCAGCTTGCCCACCATGGACTCTGAGTGGGCAGGATTACGACAACGGAAATCTCCATTGACCTTGGATGGGAATTTCCGGGCTCACACGAGTGAGGCCATAAAATCCTGCTTTGGGAGTCTGCAACCAGTCGTGCCACGTGAAACGTAATTACTGTGGGGGCATGTATCATCTCATGACATCTCCTTCCCACCACAGTAACACTGCTCAAGTATCACACTCCCATTACTCACCCAACAGCACTCCTCGACACTTAGGATTCACACCTAACATCTGGATGTTAAAACTCAGCCTCAGACACCTTCCAATGCTGCTAACTTCACACTGCCTTCATTTACCTCCACCTGTTCTACAAGCGCAACACCCTGACACTGTAGAATCACTGACATCCTGTTCTCTCCTTTTCAGGATAAGATGGAACACCAAAACAAGGGAACCAGAGCAGAATCAGCTGGGGACAGGGATGCCTGCATCTCCTGAGCCCTATGGAGAAGAAATCTGTCTGTATTATAAGTTAATAGTGTTCAAGGCAAATGACGTCAGTGATGTTTGAGTATGACAGGAACCCTTATGTCCTTTCTCAAACCTCACCAAATCTGGCTCGATGAGCAAGCTTCAAATAGCATCAACATGGAACTCCTACTTCCTACTCCAACTTACCACTGAATCATTCCTTTCAGACACCTATACACTGCTGCCAGCCCAGCCACAGTAGCCCAAGAGGAAAGAGAGAGAGAGAGAGAGAGAGAAGTAGCAAACACCGAAAAGGGGCACTCTCAGCTGTCAACTCAGGTACTAGCACTGCCTATGTACTTTGGAGGCTGCCACAGAATAATGATCAGCACCTGATGAGCTATAGACCGTCTCATAATGGACAGCAGCAGTCTGGGCTGGCTAGCTGAAGGCCAACAGCAAAGACATTGTTGGAGCGACAGCATGAATACTATCCATAGAAAGGACATCATGTTTGGATTCTAGAGCACCACTGCACAGCATCATACCACAAGGTGACAGCTCGATAATGCTTGTAATTTACTAAAGCATGCATTGTTGGACTGTTGCGAGACTCTTTCCAGCACAGGGATCAGTTTATGGACAGGAAGCATAGAGTAGGCATAAATAGTTAATTTTCAAGTTGGCAGACTGTGGAGTGCCATAAGGAACAGTGCTGAGACCTCAGCTTTTTATAAATTATATTAATGACCTCGACAAGGAGACCCAAGAGCATAAGAAATAGGAACAAGAGTAGCCTATTTGGTCCCTCAAGTCTGTTCCACCATTTAATGAGATCATGGCAGAACACATTATAACTGGTGAATCTCTGGAATTCTCTGCCCGTTGAGGTGATGGAGGCTGCCTCGCTAAATATTTTTAAGACGCAGGTTGATGGGTTTTTGATAAGAGAGGGGATTAAGGGTTATGGGGAGAGGGCGGGAAAGTGGAACTGAGCCGCGACAGATCAGCCATGATCTTACTGAGTGGCGGGGCAGGCTCGAAGGGCTAGATGGCCTACTCCTGCTCCTATTTCTTATGTTCTTATGCTTTCCTGTCTGCCCTCCATTATCCATTGTAGATCAAAAATCTGGCTAACTTGAATATACTCAGTGACCCAGCCTCCACTGATCTCTGAGGTAGACAATTCCAATGGTCAAAAGTTTAAGTTTATTTATTAGTGTCACAAGTAGGCTAACACTAACACTGCAATTAAGTTACTGTGAAAATCCCTAGTTGCCACATTCCAGCACCTGTTCAGGTACACTTAGGGAGAATTTAGCACAGTCAATGCACTAGCCAGCATGTCCTTCAGACTGTGGGAAGAAACCAGAGCAGCCAGAGGAAACGCACGTAGACATAGGGAGAACGTACAGACTCCGCATAGACAGTGATCCAAGCTGGGAATTGAACCTAGGTCTCTGACTCTTTGATGCAGCTATGCTAACCACAATGCTAACCTTTGTGTGCGGCATGGTGACAATGAGGTGAAACTAATCTAGGCGGTGAACAATTGCTCTCCTTACTGAACTGGAAGATTTAGAGCACCACTGTAGAGCATCATCCCACAGGGGGACATTTCAATAATCCTTGTAATTTAAATAAAACCTATCATTAAGTGTACCTCCTGGGGCAAGTAACTGTTTGGTCCATCCAAAAGTTGAACACAGAATGTGTAATCTCAGTATTAATGATATGCTAGAGCCATACTGCGTAACGTCATTTTGCCACAGAGAAGCCCATTTAATGTAACCCAAATATGGTTACAGTTTGCAATAAATATAGTTTCAAGGACTCTTAGCTATATTTCTCAAGCCACAGAATTACTTCTTGTGACTCACATATGGATTTCCTTTTACCTTTATCAAAATGTTGCTCTCCAACACTCAATTGAACAATATTGTACCTAAATTGCCTTATGCACACAGTTTTTGAACCTTGCCACATGATCTCAGATCCAATTTTCTGCTATTTTGAGAGCCATCAGTCAGCCTTGATAAAAGTGATTATAATATCAGCAGGGAGTTGTCATGTAGAGAGTTGAATATGAAGATACAAATGCGAACCTCTCTAAAGCTATCATAACAATGCTCATGAATGTAGTTCATGTCTTTCGTTCTGCCATAGGACAACTTCTAACTCAGGTCTTACGGGTGAGATTCATCTGTTTTTTATCCTTGACGTACTCTCTCCACGGTAGGCTGCAACCAAGGTTAAATTATCCCATCTGCCTTTTACAGGTGCGTATATCCGAACAGATGCCGCAGTGTGGTGACTCAGGAATTTTCACAGTAACTTAATTACAGTGTTAATCTAAGCTTATTTGTGACACTAATAAATAAATAAATATTGGAATGAACAGGTCATAGCCATTGGATGCAATTGCCCCTGTTGGATGTCAATCCAGCCTACAGAATCAGTGCTATGGACTATGCTTGCTCTTTCTTATCCAAACTTTCTTACTCAGAGGTGATCAGCTACCATTGACCCAGTGGCCACTTTGTCTGGGGACAATAACATGTCTGAATGCTACATCCGAGTGTTTAGAGAATATATTTTAGTCTTCACTTGTTGGGCCCATGTGAAATGGGTTTCAAAATATTCATCTAATTGCACGATTTGTCTACTGAGCTAAAGATTAACTTCTGTAAACGTAGTAATGGTTAACTAAAAGAGATCCATGCAATGCACAAAAAGAAAGATGGTTTTAGTTTCTGAATTATCACTAATACCTTTTGTTCATTAATTCTGTTGCAACATGAGAAAAATGTATCCAGATTTCAGGTTTAAAAGGGATTTCCTATCTCTGGTGAATCAGTTTTAAAATTCTTCTTTAACTAAAAAATCCTACCATAATTGCATATTAATCATGTTGAGTCACTTTATATCCTTTTCTCCTCAGGCTTAAGATTAATTAAAGCATTGTTCTAAGAGGCGTAGGAAGGTGGCAGGATGGCACCAACTAAAGTTTGAACAAAAGGAGCAGTAAGGAGCCAAAATAGGTTGGTCAGACTTTGGAAAGAATATTTTAGTCATTTCAATCATTATTTTAAATATTTTATTTATCATAATGACTTTTCTATTATTTAGCAGGAAAGGTTCATATGAATTTCTTATCTCCTCCTGAATGTTTTGCTGCCGATTTTCCATTCATAATTTCATATAAAATTACTGACCTGATCTTTAATCTGATGTATATTTGTTAGTAAGCTTATAGAATCAATGCCCCATGTAGACCTTCTTTCATATCATATAGCTAACGTTCGTATATAATAACCACTTGTTACATACGGTCTGAATGTACATAAATAATTTGCAGTATCATTAAATTTTCACAAGCATATACTCATACACTTTCCTAACAGTGTTAAAATATGGTAGTGGCAGTTTCCATTATAAAGTATCTTCACCTCTTAAGGTACGCAAGAGTCATTAGTTAATCATTAAAAATATGTGGAATAGCAAGAAAATATTTAATGTATCAAAATATTACTTGCAAAGAACAAAAACAAATCATTTTTGTCCTGTAATTTAGACCTCATTTTATGCAAGCATTTTAGAGAGAAGCAAAAAAAACACCCCTAAAATTGATCACTTACCTGCTAAAGCTTTGCTGATCTTCCAAGCTAGAAGCAAGGACACCCACCTGCAGGTGATAGTCCATTCTTAAGTGTGTAAATTGAATTCAATGATGTTATCAGGCCTTGACTGCAGTTTCAACTAGCATCTGAGTAGGGAAGCCATGTGACTTTTCCACCAGGTGCATATACAGAGTAGCAGATTTAGGACTATAGGAGACCTAAATCAGTAAGTTTCATGAGGAACAAGAGTTTACATTCGGACAATTCAAGAAAAGTCTGAACATCCCTATCCTTATTTCCTCTGGTGGGAGAGTCCAGAAACTAGGGCATTCAGGGTTGGCATCAGGAGCACTTTGTCTCATAAAGAATACTGGAAATCTGGAGTTTTCTCTCTCTCTCTCTCTGTCCCCCAAAGAGCTCTCAAGTCAAGATTGAATCAGCGTGAAGCACCCCCATCCCCCAGTGGCATGAATTAAAGGGATGGTGAACTAACTGTATATTAGTCACTGAATTATTTATTTTTGCTGCTGGTATGATTACAAATGTTTACAGACTAAGATTTCTTACGTTTGCCCAAAGTTTAAATAGTCTATAGCGAGTCATATGTGCCATGCCTGTGTTGGTATAAGGATTATCCTTTGCCCAACCCAGTATTTAAGTTTTAAAAGGAACCAATTTAACTAGGTTTTATTGAGTTGAAGAAAGAACAAGTTTACTGGCTACTAAATGTGAGAAAAACAATAAAGGACCTGTAGATACATTCCCACAAATTAGAAATGAGGATTGAGTTCAAAAATCAGTTAAAAAAATTAAGAATCTTTGACTTGTCCGTGAAGAGTAGATGGTGGAATATTATGACCATTATGATTCATGATTCCAATAGCAATGACTGCAGCGGGTGAATGGTTGTGTTTAAGTATCTAGTGTTCTGCTGTTCAGCTGAGAAGCTACTCTGTTTCCTTTTCAGCTGTGGCTTTGTTAATATGGCTTCCTTTAGCAAACAGAGAGATGAGTTACTTGCAAAACTTGGAGGGGTCTGCTGTGTTTTTTTATTCCCTTCACCTCAAAAGCCACGTTTAACTGCTTCGTGAAAACATACAATGTTTTGGCCTCAACTATTTCTGTGTTAGCAAATTCCACAGGCTGACCACTCCCTGGGTGAAGAAACTTCTCATCTCTGTCCTGAACAGTCTACCCTGTATCCTCAGATTGTTCAGTGTCACGTGCTGACCACCCTGCACTGGATGACACGGAGCAGGTTTTTCAGCTGGATTTTATCCCAGCCTTTCTATATTACTGGAAGGTGAAAATCCACAAACCAGTCTGGATCATTGCTTACACCATGTCATTCCTGCTGAGATAATAATTAGCCCCCATTATCTGCACAGGAGATGGCAGTTTGTTTCTTTATGGCTTTTGTGTTTTTAATGTATCCCAGTATGGAAGTGACGCAGATCCAGTATCTTGCTTTTAGTAGCACCCACCTGCAATTCAGCCAGTGATTAAGTTTACAACCTTAGCCACCTTTGGTTGGCGTGAACATTTTCAAAACCACAGTTCTTACTTAAAAGTTCAATATGACCGTACGTAATTCTGGATTTTTTCCTCCATCATCATGACAACATAGAACACCTAAAAGCTTTTGATAACATACAAGCTTAGAAAGTAGGATCAGGAGAAGGCCATTTGGCCTTCTTTGAACGTACCCTTCCATTCATTATGATCATGGGTGACCACCCAACTTACTAGCCTGATCCTGTCATTTCCCCATATCCTTTTATCCCCTTTGCCTGAACTGCTTCTTGAAAACATACAATGTTTTAGCCTCAACTACTTTCTGTGGTAGCAAATTCCACTCTGTGGGTGAAGAAATTTTTCCTCATATTTGTCCTAAGCAATCTACCCTGTATCCTTACATTGTGACCCCTGATTCTGGACACCTCCACCATCAGGAACATCCTCCTTGCATCTAGTCTAGTCCTGTTAGAATTTCATAGGTTTCTATGAGATCTCCCTTCATTCTTTTGAACTCCAGTGAATACAATCCTAATCAACCTCTTATGTCAGCTCTGCCATTCCAGGAATCAGTCTGATAAACCTTCTTTGCACTCCCTCCTGAGCAAAAATTCCTTCCTCAGATTAAGGAGACCAAAACTGCACACAATATTCCAGATGTGGCCTTACCAAGCCTCTGTACAGATATCAAGGCATCCCTGATCCTATACTTGAATCCTCTTGCTATGAAGGCCAACATAGCATTTGCCATTTTTATGGCCTGCTGCACCTGCGTGCTTATTTCAGTAACAGGTGTATGAGGACACCCAGGTTTTGTTTTTATTTGGTCATGAGGTGCGGGCTTCACTCGCTGAGCCAGCATTTCTTGCCCCATCACTGAGGGTATTTAAGAGTCAACCACATTGCTGTAGATTGGGAGGTCAGACCAGAGAGGGATGGCGGATTTCCTTTCCTAAAGGACATTAGCAAACCATTTGGATTTTTGCAACAATAAACAATGGTTTCATGGTCATCATTAGACTTTTAATTCCAGATTCTGTTTTATTGAATTCAAAATTCACCATCTGTGGTATTCGAACTCAGGTCCTCAGAGCACTACTCAGGGTCTCTGCATTACTAGTCCAGTGACAATACCACAATGTTACTGCCTCCCCTTGTTGCACATTCCCGTCTCCTGATTTATGGCCATTCAGATACTAATCTGTCTTCCTACTTTTGCTACCAAAGTGGATAACCTCATATTTATCCAAGTAATATAGCATCTGCTATTTATTTGCCCACTCACTTGACTTATCAAAATCACAATGAAAAATCTCTGCATCCTCCTCACAGCTCGTCCTCCCACTCAGCTTTGTGTCATCTGCAAAGTTGGAGTTGGAGATAGAACAGGTAGAGCATAAAATATGCAATTATGCAAGAAGACCAGAGTTCCTAAAAATGCTGGCTGAGCATCTGGGACTCACTCCAGGATTTGGAACAGATAGAAGAACAAGCAGAACCTGGAACAGAACAAGTTACCCAAGCTAAAATTCACCTGGAAAGTGAAGACTGGAGTGTCAAGAAAATGAGAAAGAAAAGGAGGCCTGAGGAATAAGCGAACAGAAGGAAGCCCATAAGAAGGTGAGAGCTTTTCAGCTACAAAAATTGGAAATGTGTTTTTATATGATTTTTGATTTCTTCCTTTGTCAGTGGGTATTTCCCCACACCTGTAAATTTGGAGTGTTCCAATCCTCTATAAGTACCCTACACAGCAAACCCAAGGTAAGATAAAATCAAAGGGGATGATTTATTTCACACACACAAAAATGCAGAGAGGTGTTTCACAACATCCACTCCTTTTGCACTTCTACAAAACAAGAAGGGCTAAGGGAAAGGAAAAAAGTTCAGGGCCAGACCACAATAACTTACAATTTAGGGTTTTACATGTGTTCAGAGTCCAGAATGTTTTTTTCAGAGGGAAAGTTGACTCTTGCAGGTTGATCCATCTTTTCAGAAATGAGAATTCCACCAGGGAAAAAGACACAAATAGAGTTGAATTAGTTTTGAAGGGACAAGTTCTCATGTTCCAATAATTTGCAGTTTTGATAAAAGCCAAACTTTCTCCTGCTGCCACCTGCTTGAGGATAAGACAATAGATAGCACAGGCTGCAGCCTGCAGTCCTGCTCTCTTCAGAGGTCAAACAGTGACTGTTTGAGTTCAGATTCACAGGTCAATATTATAATTTCCAACAGCTTGGGGAAGGTTATTTGATATATCTCCTACATTTTCTTGTAGATGTAGCTATCAGCCAAAGGATATGTTTGTCCTGGGCTAGAAATTTGAAATGTTTAATAGAATTCAGGACTCCTTTTATTCTTGGAAACACTGATTTTAGGTTGACTAAGCATCATTGCTAGTTGAAAGCTGTTTTATGTTGGAACAGGTAATGCTTAGGCAATTAGCACCAGATTGGAGATGAGGGGTTGCAGACAGCTGCCTCAGCTCATGACTGGCTGGGACAGGACTGCTCAAGCATTGTGTTGACTTGGCTGGAATGGTTATACAATGCAAGGAGTGTTACATTCCAGGGTGTTTGAAGTGTTAGCCTTTGTTTGCTTTCAAACTGCTCAGAAACTTGCAGAAGCTACCATATGATCAGCTTGAGCAATCACGTCAGCCCAGCAATTGTCCATTTTGAAAAATCAAGAAAGAATTTAAAAAGTTGTCTGACTGATAGATTGTTTTTCTCATCTCAACCAGGACATACCTTCCCCCTAAACAAAAATGAAACAAATTCTATTCCATTTTCTTTCTATAATGTGATCTTAGGGAAGAAGGATGGAAAGATGATTTGATTTGATTTATAACTGTCACATGTATTAACATACAGTGAAAAGTATTGTTTATTGCATACTATACAGACAAAACATATCATTCATAGAGAAGGAAACGAGAGAGGGCAGAATGCAGTGTTACAAAGGGCAGGGGTATTTTGGCATTCTTCCATTCAAATCTTCATATCAAATACACAGTTTGCTGTGGAAATGGCAATTCCCTGTTGTATTTCCTTTGTGAGGTGTAAACCCTAATTAGGGAATCGGCATGAACCTCATAGGTCATGGGGTTTCGGAAGTTTTTGGTGACTTGGGGAGGATTTGAAATTGATCTGCCTGGGGAAGTGGAGTTTGTGCTAAAATTCTGACCTCGCTTGGCTCTGTTGGGGTCATGCATTCCAACTTCCTGATTAATTGTCTTTGAATGGGTCTTGGCTTTTACAGGGTGACAAACACTCAGGGATCAAGTGTGGGTTAAACAGGTCAGTGTGAGGAACAGGGGAATGTTGGACATCTCACACTGGGGTGACAGGTCCTGGGACCACAAGACTGAGCTGCTCTTGTCCAGCTAAGCACCTGAGTGTTCACTTGAGTAACCTGAGGGTTCAGTTAAATGCATGCAGGAACTGGAGTAAGGCTAAGGATTGGAAGAATGGAAGATTTTAATGGGTCTTTGGCCACATTAAAGGATCCTGCTTCAGGGGCCAGCACACCTGGAAAATTCCAACTTTCTGTGCTATGTGCTTATGGTGGGCACAGAGCATGAAGGTCGTTGGCCCCTGAACTTGGGCCAGCCTTTCTGGGATGATAGAAGATGGCCCCTGGCCAGGGTTGGTCTCGAATCCATACTGGATATTGTTACAATGCAGAGACCTAGTGGGGTAAACATGGTGTCCAATCTGGTTGAGTGCCTTTGCTGGTAAGTTAGGTGACAGTTTCTGTGTCTTCTGGGAGATGGTCAGTCCTTGCTGCACCTCTGGGTGATTTATTAACTGGGCAAGGCATCACCCTCATTCTTTCTGGGTGAATTTGGGAACTTTGTGGCTCCATAATTTGCTACAAAATGGTCAGCGAAATCAACAGCTTCCTGACCAAAGCCTTTGTCATTGGAGAGGATGCGCTTTCTTAACATTTTCCAGATCCTCTGGATATCCCCATCCCTGCACTCTGCTGGAGGTGCAGCTCCAGTGTGGTGACTTTTTAACAGGAGGAGCAGTTTCCTCCCATGCTTTGGGAGAATTTTGGAATCTCTGAGGTCTCTTTCCAAATTCAGAAATCTGTGTTTGGGTAGCCAGATCCCCTGCTCACCCAACAAGGTTATAGGTTCCCCTTGGTTTAAATCTGGGCATAGTAAATTCCTCACCAAAGGAGGGTGTGTTCAGGGACTTTCCAAGCATCTCTCTTCTAAAAGTGAAGAGAAGATTTCAGATATCAAGACCCCCTGCTCCTCCATAAGGGGTAGGTGTGTGCTCCCTTTTTAAATTTGCTGTTTGCGTCTGAGCCCCTATTTCAAGCCAAAAAGAAGGTTTCTGCTAACCATATGTCAGGAAAGACCTTAACCTCTTCCTTTCTGGGCTAAGTGCCCTGTTTTCTTTCTGGCTTTTTATTTAACTTTTCAGTTTATTTATTAGTGCCACAAGTAGGCTTACAATTACACTGCAATGAAGTTACTGTGTAAGTCCCCAAGTTGCTACATTCTGGCACCTGTTCTGGTACACTGAGGGAGAATTTAGCATGACCAGCACCAAACCAGCACATCTTTCAGATTGTGGGAGAAAACCGGAGCACCCAGACGAAATCCACACGGACATGGGGAGAATGTGCAGACTCCGCACATACGATGACCCAAGGGTGGAATCAAACCTGGGTCTCTGGCTCTGTGAGACAGCAGTGCTAACCACGGTGCCACTATGCCACTGTGCCACCCTTTAGCTACATGGGACATTTCCCTCACTATTTACTTCCCTGCTTGTGGACTTCTGTGGTCCTTATTCAGCTTTAGGATATTTGGAGAAGCCATTTCAGACTTTAGGGGCTATCTCTGGATCTGTGTAATTTTAATGGCCTGGCTTTGCCCTTGCTGCCTTCGAGCAGTTCTTGCCTGAGGTCAAAGGGGGCTATCTTACCCTTCTGCACTTCGTGACCCTCTCCAAGCATCTGTTCTTTTACAGGCTTCAGCTGCTCGTTCTTGGATTCTTTCATTTTTTCCTGGCATAATCTCAACCTTTTTGAAATTTTTAAATTCCTATTGAGTTATTTTGTTCCCTTCAGGGCTTCTGAACCTTTTCCAACCCCCTTCCACATGACAGAGTTTTGCTGAAATTTTACAGGTTGCCCAGTGCTTCTGGTGTGCGCTCGCTTCTTGAGGCAGTGCTTGGGACCTCACCAAGTCAATTTCCTGCCAAAAAGGCTAATTACCTCATTTCTCTTTAAAATTCCCTCTGCTTCTTGAGCTTTTAATTTCATCTCCAATATCTCTTGCTGGTGAGCCCATTCTCTTTACTGTTCTCTTTTCTGGATCTCATTCACTAGGCTCCCCTTTTGCGGCTCTATCAGTCATTTTGTGGCCTGGGTAGCTATCTGGAGTGGAGATGCTGGCGTTGGACTGGGGTAGTAAGAAATCTCACAACACCAGGTTAAAGTCCAACAGGTTTATTTGGTACAAAATCCATTAGCTTTCGGAGCGCTGCTCCTTTGTCACTCCGAAAGCTAGTGGATTTTCCTACCAAATAAACCTGTTGGACTTTAACCTGGTGTTGTGAGACTTCTTACTAGCTATCTGGAGTACAGGTCTCCAATCGTTGTTTGGTTCTGATTCTACTACCTGTTCTGGACATGGACTCAGGTCTGATGATTAAAAATATTTGGAGTACCTCAGCATTTTGGGCTTCAGAAAAACTTCTGGGAGCATTTTTCTGGCTAAAAACCTTAATTCTCCCCAACTTAGGAAGGCTAGAGTTTTACTTCATACTTCATACACATCATTGTAATCTAATATTACCATATTACTCTAAAGGAGTTTGCTACTGTTCATTCAAGTTACCCTGTCGCACTGCCCCCTCCCCTCACCTGCACCACTACCGCACCCCCCCACCCCCGCGTCAAATTGGATTCAAAACATTAACTTAGTTTTTCTCTCCACAGATGCTGCCAAGTCTGTTGAGTTTTTCCATTACTTAGTGTTTTATTTTGTTCTTAAATTGTTTCTGTGGATATATAATCAAAAAGTCCAGAGTCACAGTGATCAGACACAATAAAGCATCTTTTCTGAATTGTCAATTTATAACCACCAGATTTTTATATAGCCTTTGGAAAACAAATCACTCAGGGAAATATTTTTTTTAAATTGCAGGTCCCTTCTCAATCTAATTTATGTCCTTTTTTAAGTTAGTTATAAAGACAAATACTTACGTATATTCTGCATCCAATATGATAATGAGTCTCCACAACATTATAATTGGTTCATTTAAATGATGATTATGTTTTTTATATTAAGTGGTTTAGATCAGATACTCGGGCATAAAATCAAAATAATGTATCCAATTATTTTTTCTGAATGGAGATTTAGCTGATCAAAGTTTCTAATGGAACCATAAACCTGCTCCTTTTGGATAGAAAATCTACCTGACATGTTCATGTTACCAGTAATACAATGACCAGAGAATTTCTTCTCCATGTCACTATTTAACAACATAATTTGCCCATGAGTTGTTTAAGAATTTAAATGTAAGAGGAAAAATGCTTCATCGTTTTCATTCTTAATAATTACCGTTCGCTGAAACATGTATTAACTTAATTTTTAACATGCAAGTACATGCTTTGCTGCCCTCATTGGGTGGAGAATAGAATTAAGTTACATAGCTATATTCAGGAAATGACTTCTTTATTTTGCTATATGCATGCAATAGCAAAACACCAAAGTAGTGCCAAGTGTTGAAATGTTACAAGACTGATGTAGCAGTCAGGTACAGCATAAAAGTTAAAATAGACTACTAACAGCTGATTAAATTGCAATCTTCAATGTTAAGTTTTCTCATACAGTTGACTCTGTTGCGTGACTCAAGTGTCAAAATCTACCAACTTTATGCTGTGTCAAAACCTACCAGCCTCATAACGTGAATGCACATTAATACTATAATGTTAGGTGTCACTCTGAAGAAAAGAAAATGAGATCTGTTGAACAAAAAGATCGTTTCAACGTTTTGGCCATTTCATACCCAGACTACAAATGGGTACATATACTGTAAACAATATTTAGTATTGGTATCAATTATACAAAAATAATGAAGGATGATAGCTTTCTCATCATCAGATTTCCACCCAAGCCCAATGTGAAAATTATTTCCGCAAAGGTCACTGTTCTGTGGTGTTGGTGGCATCTTTAGCATGGCAAATTCATATCATGCCATAATGTGGGGTTAGCTCAACTTAATGTATTTTTGGTGATGTACACATGCAAGATTTTTGTGAGCATGCAGTTGCTTCTGAACAATAACAAATTGCATTTATACGACACTTCACGGGGAAGGGATGGCTGCAGTAAGTACACCAACTAGATCAGCTTTATTGAATGAGGCATCTTTGGAGGTACTGCTGAAAGAGATGATTCTTACTGGAGCTAAGGACCACACTCTAGTGGTAGAACAGTTGAATGTAGATAGCATAAGGAGTCAATAATATATCATTGTGTCCCAGGCTTGAATTTCAACCACACTGACGTTATGCAAGCTTTGTTTCAAGTGGTTACTTTGTACAGTCATTTTAAAATCCGAGTGTAGATTTTCTGCAGTCACCATTACCCAACATTAAACGAGGGGAATATACTAGAAGTGTGCTCTGGCCAGAACTGTTATTAAGTGTACAATCTTCTTCTTCTTCTCCTCCTCCTCCTTATTGGGGGTTGGGGTTGTTAGTAGGCAAATATGCTGAACAGGTGATGGTGTGCAGACTGTCGATGAACAAGAGATTGCTGGGCAATGGAAGACCTTAAATGACCTGCAAAAATGATGCGGCTGTGACAAAAGTCCTGGGAGTTCACAAGAGCTAGGAAAACGTAACATTCCTGCTGAGCTTTCTCTGCCCAGAAAAGTCTTCAGAGAATTGTTTTGCATTTTCCGAAAAGAACTAGATTTTACATTCTGGCAACGTTCCTCAAACGATGAAGGTATAGGGTTATTTACTGTGGAAAGCAGATTGAAATATCCTTCCTTCAAATAAGAAAATGAATAAGAACATGATGAGGAAAGCCTGGCTGGGACAAATAGTGTGAGCATTTTTTAAAAATCAGCAAGCTGAAGGGAAAGGATGGGTGAGGACAACTTCTGTTAGCAGAATGGCAGTGATTGTTCTCTTAGTTTTAAGCCTTCATTCACAAACTTTACCTGAGTGTTTGTGCAACTACAGAACAATTGGGCAACAGGGCAAGCTTAAGGATATCCTTGGAAATGTGGCAATGGACCACTCACAGAGGAGATGCCTCTAGACCCAAAATTGGTCTCACTTAGACACTGAACAATCATCCTCAAGGACAGTCCAATAAATACAATCTTGGGTTGCAGCTAATAATAATGCCTGTGCCTGGGCTGAAAGCAGGACACTCAGTTGCCTGACTGAAGCTGTTGGCAGTCAGTCATGAGGGATAGGTGGATGGGGTGTTGTGGCCAACATTCATCTGTATCCTGCACTGGGCATTATTTCAGGGCCAATACCCTCCAACGTGTAAAAACGCCTTGAGGTCAGATGACCCCCTGACCTGAACTGGACCTTTAGAAGCAAATGCAAATGCTGACCCATACATCTCTCTCATCAATACTGCAGTAAGGAAACCATCAGAAAGATGGAGCTTGGTGTTACCATAGTGTGTATTACTGTGAACAGACAGGAGAGAAGGAGGAGAAGAATGTGACAAAGATACCTAAAGGGAGAAGCAGAATCCTCAAGACCAAGGGGTAATGGATCCTCAGAGCCATCATTCATAGATGACTTGCTAAATCTAGAATATATACACATTCCATATGTTATCTAAAGACAATTGTGAGGGGAATAGATAAGCATTTCTGTGGCTGCAAACGAGAGTCCAGAATGGTATGTTGCCTCCCTGGTGCTAAGGTCAAGGTTTCTTGGAGCAGCTGCAGGACATTCTGAAGGGAGAGGGTGAACATTTAATTGTCAAGGTACAAGTTGGTACAAGTGACAGAGGGGGGAAAAAAAAGGGATGAGGACCTAAAAACAGAATATAGAGAGCTCAGAAGTAAGCTGAAAAGTAGGACCACAAAGGTCGTGATCTCAGGATTACTAACTATGCCTTGTGCTAGTCGGAGTAGAAACAGCCGGATACATAGGATAAATATGTGGCTGAAAAGAGGGGGAGGGTTTCAGATTCCTAGCACATTGGGACCGGTTCTGGGGGAAGTGGGCCCTGTACAAACTCCAAAGGTCACACCTGGGCAGCGTGGGGACTGACGTCCTTGGTGGAGGGGTTACTTGATAGTGTGATTAGAGAGGGTTCAAAGTAATATGGCAGGGGATGGGAATCTTTGTAAGGATTCAGAGTAGGGGGAATTAAGAACAAGAGGAAAAGATAGTGAGGAGAATAAGGAAGGTGATAGGCAGTGAAATCAAGGGCCAGAGTCAGATATGGACCAAGTGGTGGGCGGCATGGTAGCACAGTGGTTAGTACTGATGCTTCACAGCTCCAGGGACCTGGGTTCGATTCCTGGCTTGGGTCACTGTGTGGAGTTTGCACATTCTCCTTCTGTCTGTGTGGGTTTCCTCCGAGTGCTCTGGTTTCTTCCCACAGTCCAAAAGATGTGCAGGTGAGGTTGATTGGCCATGCTAAAAAACAAGATTGGCCCTTAGTATCCTGAGATGTGTAGGTTAGAGGGATTAGCGGGTAAATGTGTAGGGATATGGGAATAGGGCCTGGGTGGGATTGTGGTCACTGCAGACACGATGAGCCAAATGGCCTCTTCCTGCACTGTAGGGTTTCAATGATTCCATGAAAAATAGTAGGAAAGAGAAAAAAATGTTAAAAGTGTCCACCTTAAAGTTTTGTACCAAAATTTGAAACAAAATGGATTAGTTAGTTGCACAGATGTTTGCAAAGGGATATGATATAGTTAGCATAATTGAGACGTGGCTCCAAGGTGAGCAAGGATGGGAATTAAACATTGAGTGCTATTCAGTATTTAAGAAGGACAGACAGAAAGGAGAAAGGTGGTGTAGTTGCAATGTTGATGAAAGAAGATATTGATATGATATTGAGGAAAGTTACTAGCATAGATGATATGGAATTTGTATGGGTGAGTTACGAAACATCAAGGGGGAAAAAACATTGGCGGGAGTAGCATATAGACAACCAGACTGAAGTGGTAATGTTGGGAAAAGCATTAGACAGGAAATCGGAGATGCCTGTGTTAAAGAAATATGGTGATTATGGGTGACTTTAACCTGCATATAGATTGGGAGAGTCAAATTAGTCACAGTACAATGGAGGAGGAATTTCTGGACTGCAAACGGAATGGTTTTCTGGAGCAACATGTTGAGGAGCAAACAAGGGAGCAGGCCACCTTGGACTGGGTGTTGTGCAATGATAAAGGATTAGTTGGCAATTTAGCTGTAAGAGAACCCTTGGGGACAAGTGGCCACAATATGGTATAATTCCTTATCAATGTGGATAATGATGTAATTGATTCTGAGATCAGGGTCCTGAATCTCAATAAAGGTAACTGTGATAGTATGAGGCATGAATTGGCCATGATGGACTGGGAAATATTATTGAAAGAAAAGACAGTGGACAGGCAATTAAAGAACAAATAGATGAACTCCAGAAGTTGTTTATTCCTCTTTGGTGCAAGAGTGGTAAGGGAATTGTGGCCAATTATTGCCCACACTGAGTGCATTTAAGAGTCAATTGTTGTAGATCTGGAGTCACATATAGGCACACAGATGGAACAGTCCATCATCACTTTGAGGTGGCGAGATGCTCCCATTTTTTGTGAGTGCAGCAGATTGACACGGAAAGTCAGACAAATGCTCAGCTGAGGGCAGTGCACACAAGTTCTGATTATTGGCTCACATCATCAAAACCCTGCTGGGAGCATGTGGGCAGGTGGAGTTGGATGATACATGAGCATTCTGCATGCCTTATCATACCTCGCTAAACAGCACACCTTTACTTTTCCAAAATGCAAACTGGACAGGAGCACATCACTGTCTCATTTGTGCAGAACCAATAATATATTTGTTGGGACCCTACAATGCATGGAATGAGGTTCCTTCGACAGTTACACTTTACTCTCCGTATTGGTAATGCCTGCATCTTCATGTAATATTGCGAGTGACAGTCGCTGGTGTCAGATGGTAACTAACTGCACAAAAGAGAGGACCAGGATAGAGACAAGTGTGATTAGTTAGTGCAGGAACTAAGGTATCACATGATTGACAGTTGCACAGCTCATCATAAGAAGGAGTCACAGGCAAAAGGAGAAATGCAATGATTGGGACTGTATATACGTTTGTGAGCATATATGTATAGGTTTTCACTTTCCTTACCCTACTACAATGTCTTGGTTCTTCCCTAACATCTGCAACTGGATTACTCACTTTGGTAGAATTTCTGTAGGCAGAGTAGAGGCAGAAGACATTGCAGTGGTTCTTGGCTGCATCCAGCAGGCATTTCAGTGAGGCATCACTGAATTTGGAGGCAGCATGCTTTCTACTGTTGGAAACCATTTCTTCTGTGGTGCTATTCTAAGTTGCAAAAAGCAAGGATGTTGTGCATGGGAGCCATTTAAATATGCACTTGAGGTGAAGGTGTATTGAAGTTTCAGCAAAGTGGGAGAATCAGATGCCTGCTGAAAGCAATATATTACTGGTGGACGAATATTTAATTATGTATGAAGCATATGATACTGTGCAAAAATGAGCCCCAGTAGGTTGAATGCTTCTTTTTATGCCTGTTCACAGACTTTATGCATTTTCATAAAAATCTTGGACAGATCTATTTCTTTCCCTTTATTCACCCTGTTTGTTAACATCCTTTAAAAGGACTCTAATAATTATGTCAACACAGTTTCTGTTTCATAAAACCATTCTGACTTTCCTTGGCTGCATTATGATTTTCTAAATGTCCTGCTACTACTCAGTAATGGATTTCAACATTTTCCCAATGACATATGCTAGGCTAACAGACCCAGCGCACGATCTTACCGATCGTTCACGCCACACTCCCAATGCAGCAAAGTCGGAGAATTTGGCACCCAGCCAAATCTTCATTCACTGCAACAGGATGAGAAAATCCCACAGGCGCAAACAGCCATAATGTTCCAGCTTCATTCTTTCTGGCTTTCTGTCTCCCTTCATTTTTTGAATAGGTACTTTACATTTGCCACCGGGACCATTCTATAATCAATGTATCCACTATCTCTACAGCCACTTCTTTTAAGATCCTATAATTCAGCCCCTCATATTCAGGGGCCTTGTCAGCCTTTAATCTTCTCTAGTAATTGTATTGTTTCAGGTTCTTCAGTTTCTTTTGGCCCTTGATTTTGTGCTAGTTTTTGGATGCTTTTAATGTCTTCCACCATCAAACCAGATGCAAAATACTTGTTCAAAGTGTCTGTCATTTCCTTTTTTCTCACTGATAATTCCCCAGTCTGATCCTCTAAGGAATCAATGTTTACATTAGTTATTCTCTTCTTTTTATATATTTGTAGAATCGTGTTCTTATATTTCTTGCTAGTTTCTTTCGTATTCTAATTTCTCCCTGTTGTTATATTTTTAGTCATTCTTTGCTTGTTTCTAAACTTTTATTGATCTTTTGGCCTACCATCATTCTTCGCAGCACTATATATGTTCCCTTTCACTTATACCATCTTTAACCTCTTTAATTATCCACAGATGTTCTGTCCTTATTGTAGGGTTATTCTTTCTCAATGTGCCGATATTCTCTGGAGTTTACAAGAACGAGACGCAATCTCACTGAACACACAATGTTCTGAAGGGACTTGACAGGATGGATTCTGAGAGATCGCTTTTGCTGAACACAGAATTGAAAATACAGGGGGCACGGTCTTAGGATAAGCGGCTGATCATTTAGGACTGAGATGAAGAGAAATTGCTTGACTGGAAGGTTGTAAATCTTGGAATTCTTTGCCCCATAGAGTTGTGGTTCTTCCATCGTTGGCTATATTTAGGTCTAGGATAGACAGACTTTTGATCTCAGTGAATCAAGGGTGGGGAATAGACAGGAATGTAGAGTTGAAACTCAAGATTAGCCATGATCGTACTGAATGGTGGAATAGGCTCAATGGAACAGGTTGTCTCCTCCTGCTCTCGTTTCTTGAGACTTATTAAATATCTGCCACTGCTTACCTGCCATCTTAAATGTTAACCCATTTTCACAGTCTACTGTGAACAGCTCTGTCTTCATACTTTTGTAATTGTTTTTATTAAGTTTAAGACACTAGTATTAGATCTAGGTTTCTCACTGTCAAACTGAATGTGAAATTCTATCATGTTGTGATATCTTTTGAAAAAGAATAATCTGCTCCTCATCAATCATGTTTAGTACTTTCAAAGCTGCTATCCTTGGTCAATTCTGCACATCCTAACCAAACACATGATAGATCTATCTCCCTGTAGACTTTATGTGGAGATGCCGGTGTTGGACTCGGTAAGCACAGTAAGAAGTCTCACAACACCAGGTTAAAGTCCAATAGGTTTATTTGGTAGCACAAGCCACAAACTATCAAACACAGCTCCTTCATCAGGTGAGTGAGGACTTGTGTTAACAAACAGGGCATATTAGACTCAAACTCAATTTACAAGATAATGATTGGAATGCAAGTCTTTACAGGTAATCAAGTCTTAAAGGTACAGACAGACAATTTGAGCGGAGGGAGGGTTCAACACAGGTTAAAGACGTCTGTATTGTCTCCAGCCAAGACTGTTAGTGAGATTTTGCAAGCCCAGGCAAGTTGTGGGAGTTACAGATAGTGTAACATGAACCGAAGATCCCGGTTGAGGCGGTCCTCGTGTGCGCGGAACTTGGCTATCAGTCTCTGCTCAGTGATTCTGCGTCATCAAGGCCACCTTGGAGAACGAAGATCAGGGGCTGAATGCCCGTGCCTGCTAAAGTGTTCCCCAAAAGGAAAAGAACTCTGCTGTATGGTGGTTGTCGAGTGTGTTCATTCAACCATTCTTGTAGCATCTGCATGGTCTCCCCAATGTACCGTGCCTCAGGATATCCTTTCCTGCAGCGTATCAGGTAGACAACATTGGCCTAGTTGCAAGAGTATGTACCATGTACCTGGTGGAATGGTGTTCTCACGTGAGATGATGGCATCCGTGTCAATGATCTGGCACGTCTTGCAGAGGCTGCTGTGGCAGGGTTGTGTGGTGTTGTGGTCACCTTTCTCCTGAAGGCTGGGTAGTTTGCTGCGGGACAATGGTCTGTTTGAGGACGTGCAATTGTTTGAAGGCAAGTAGTGGGGGTGTGGGGATGGCCTTGGCGAGATGTTCGTCTTCATCAATGACATGTTGAAGGATCAGGAGAAGATTTCATATCTTCTCTGCTTCAGGAAAGTACTGGACGACGAAGAATACTCTGTCCACCATATCTTGTGTTTGTGTTCTGAGGAGGTTGGTGCAGTTTTTCGCTGTGGCACGTCAGAACTGTTAATCAATGAGTTGAGCGCTAAAGACTGTACTTATGAGGGTATTTTTCAGCGTCCGGAGGTGTCTGTTGTGATCCTCCTCATCTGAGCAGATCCTGTGTATACAGAGGGCTTGTCCATAGGTGATGGCTTCTTTAACGTGTTTAGGGTGGAAGCTGGAGAAGTGGAGCATCATGAGGTTATCCGTGAGCTTGCGGTACAGTGAAGTGCTGAGGTGACCGTCCTTGATGGAGGTGTGTGTGTCCAAGAATGCAACTGATTCCGGAGAGTAGTCCATGGTGAGTCTGATGGTGGGATGGAACTTGTGATGTCAACATATAGTGGTTTCAGTGATTGTCCTCCATGAGTCCAAAGGAAGAAAACGTCTTCGATGTGTCTAGTGTATAGCATCGGTTGAAGGTCCTCTGGTGAAGAGGTCTTGTTCGAACTTGTGCATGAAGATGTTGGCATATTGAGGTGTGAGTTTGGTCACCATGGCCGTTCCGTGTGTCTGGATGAAGAACTGGTTGTTGAAGGTGAAGACGTTGTGGTCCAGAATGAAATGGATAAGTTTTAAAATTGCATCTGGAGATTAGCAGTTGTTGGCGTTGAGTACTGAGGCAGTTGCAGCAATGCCATCATCGTGAGGGATGCTGGTGCAGAGCGCCGAGAATCCATTGTGACGAGGAGTGCTCCTGGTTGAATTGCTCCATGTGTGCTGAGTTTCTGTAGGAAGTCGGTAGTGTCGTGACAAAAGTTGGGGATTCTTTGTACAATTGGTTTCAGGATGCCCTTGACGTAGCCGGAGAGGTTCCTGAACAGGGTCCCATTGCCTGATACGATGGAATGACTGGGTGTGTTGGCCTTGTGTATCTTCAAGAGGCAGTAGAGATCTCCAACGTGGAAAGTATATGGGATGAGAGCACAGAGGGTGCTCTGAAGGTCTGGATCAAAGGTCTTGATCAGTATGTTAAGTTAACGGGCGTGTTCTTTGGTTGGATCTGCAGGTAACTGTCTGTAGTGTTCCTCATTGTTCAGTTGTCGGTACACTTCTTTGCAGTAATCCATTCTGTTCAGTATGACGATAGCCCCTCCTTTGTCTGCTGGTTTGATGACAATGTTGCGGTTGGTCTTGAGAGCGTGGATGGCATTGCATTTTGCTTGGGTGATATTTGGGGCTGTCTTGTGAATGCAGCTGATGAATCTGGCATTGACGCACATCCCGATGGCTTGGGCATACATGTCGGGTCGTGGGCAGCGGCCATCCAGAGGAGTCCAATTTGACTCTTTCCTCTTCAGTTGCTGCACTGCAGATCTCTCTGTCAGCTGTTCTGGTTCATTGGCCTCTTGGTGTTTGTGGAAGAATTCCCACAGCCTCGTTCATCTGATGATGAATTCCTCTCTGTGTCTGCTGCGAGACTGATGAGGTCTATTTTGGTGGTGGGGCAGAAATTGAGCCCTTGGCTGAGAACTTCAATTTCATCTGGTTAAAGTGTGTAGTCCGACAAGTTGACAATGGACTTCCCTGCAGTGGGGCTGTTTTCTACTGTGGTACCCGGGGAGACTTGGTTGCTGCTGGTGGTGATGCCAAGTTTCCTGTTCTTGGTGTGCATGTAGATGGCGTATTTCCTTTGTCTCGTCTGCTTGGCAGAGTTTCACAGCTGGTCTGCATCCTGAACGCAAGTTGAATATGAACTCTACCTTGGTTTCCAGGATGCAACATTTGCTGTAGAGCCGGTGTATGAGGTGGTTGAGGTGTGTGAGAGAGGTGCAACGGCAAAGTTTTTCAGCGTAGTCACTGTTATAGGTTGACCTGAGTGGGTTCATGGTCTGTAGTCCTTTCAGTATCTTGTCTGCTTTTTTGCATTGTTGTAGAAACTTGATGTCTGTGTCAATATGCGTGATCTTCTTGGAGATCCTCTCCACTTGGAGCAGGCAGTTTGCAGTGTCGATGGTAGCCATGATGTGGTGATGCCAGTGTTGGACTATGCTAAGCACAGTAAGAAGTCTCACAACACCATCTCATGTCACACTATCTGTAATCCCCACGACTTGCCTGGGCTTGCAAAATCTCACTAACTATCCTGGCTCAAGACAATACACATCTCTTTATCCTGTGCTTAACCGTCTCTCCAGTCACATTGTCTGTACCTTTAAAATTTGATTACCTGTAAAAACTCGCATTTCAACCATTATCTTGTAAATTGAGTTTGTGTCTTTATATGCCCTGCTTGCGAACACAACTTCCACTCATCTGATGAGGGAGCAGCGCTGGGAAAGCTTGTGGCTTGTGCTACCAGATAAACCTGTTGGAGTTTAATCTGGTGTTGTGAGACTTCTTACTGTCCCTGTAGATGTTGCAGACAGTTTTTGGAAATTAACCTTTTTGTTTATTATGAGCTTGTTAATGAATCCTGTTTTGTGACACAATACCGGTCTAGAATAGCCTGTTCCCTTGTTAGTTCCAAAAAACAAAAAACTGTACAGCACAGGAACAGGCCCTTCAGCCCACCAAGTCTGTACTGATAAAGATACTTCTCTAATCTCATATTTTCTTGCTTCTACATGGTCCATATTCCTTTATTCCCAACCTATACATGTATCCATCCAGATGCCTCGTGAATGTTGTTATAGAATCTGCTTCCATCACTCCTCTGGCAGCGCATGCCATGCATTCACCATACTCAGTTAAAATCTTGCTCCCCTACATCTCTTTTAAACTTTCCTCTTCTCACTTTCAACCTATGCACCCGAGTAATTGACCCTTTGACACTGGGAAAAATGACTCTGACTATCCATTCCATCCAAGCTTGACATAATCTTGTAAACCTCTATCAGATTCTCCACTCAGCCTCCGATGCTCCAGTGAATACAATCCAAGTTTGTTCAACCTTTCTTCACAGTCTTCAAACCAGGCAACATCCAGATAAATCTCTTCTGCACCCTTTCCAATGCGTCAACTTCCTTCTGTTAGCGTGGCAAACACAATTGTACACAATATTCCAAATGCAGCCTAACCAAAGTCTTATACCGCTGCAACATGATTTTCCAATTCCTACACTCAGTACCCCGACCAATGAAGGCCAGCATGCCATATGCTTTCTTGAACACCTTCTGCACCTGACTTGCCACCTTCAGGGAACTCTGGATCTGAATGCCTAGATCCATCTATACGCTATTATTTCTACGGGCTCTACCATTTACTGTATGTTTTCCTTCTGCAGTAGACCTTCCAAATCACATCACCTCACATTTATCCAAGTTAAATTCCATCTGCCATCTTTCGGCCCAAATGTCCAACCGATTTATATCCTACTGTATCGTCTGACAATTCTCCTCACTATCTGCTACTTCCCCAATTTTGGTATCATATGCAAATTTACGAATCAGACTATCATTTACATATATTACAAACAACAGAGGTCCTAACACTGATCCTTATGGAACACTGCTTGCCGCAGGCCTCCAGTTAGAAAATTACTCTTCCACTGCTATCCTCTGCTTTCTACGCCTGAACCATTTTTGTATCCATCTTACCAACTCACCTTGAAAACCATATGACTTCACTTTCTGAATCAACCTGCCATGAGGAACCTTATCAAATACTTTACTAAACAGAACATCCACTCCTCTGTCCTGGTCAATTTTTCTCATCACTTCCTTAAAGAACTCAATCAAGTTTGTGAGATACAACCTCTCCTTCACAAAACCATGCTGCCTATCATTGATAAGTTTATCCTCTTCCATACATCTGCCCTAAAAATCTTCTCCAATAATTTCCCCATGGAAAGCTCACAGGCTTGTAATTTCCCAGATTTCTCTTGTGCCCTTCTTAAACCGATGAACAATGTTAGCTACTCTACAGTCCTCTGGTACTTTGCCTATGGCTAAAGAGGTTCCAAAGATGTTAGCCAAGGCCTCAGCAATTTCTTCCTTCACCTCAGAGTATTCTGGGATGGATCTTATCTGGGCCTGGGGACTTTCTACCTTCATGTTTTTCAAAACTTCCAATACCTTCTCCCTCGTTATTTTATATCCTAGAATGTCAATATCCTCCTTTCTACACTCACCATCCACCACATTTTCCTCCTTTGTGAATAATTACGCAAAATAAATGTTAAAGGACCTCACCCATCTGGCTCCACACACAAGTTCCGTCTACTGTCTTTGAGTGGACCTACTCTTTCCTTAACTATCCTCTTCCTTATATATGCATAAAACAATATTTTTCTTAAAGCTATCTCAAAAACATTCTATGAACTCATTGTAAAGTCTACCTTTGCCAATTTGATTTGCCCAAATTATTCAAAGATTGAAATTGCCCGCAATTATTGCAGATGAGGCCAAAAATTAGATGGAAGGTTGAAATGGAACATAGTACTCAGGACTACCAAAAACTTATGGTCATTTAGATAGTGCACATTATGGAGGACAATTATGGAATATCCCGGCAGGGTGATTTGGTGAAGGGAAAGGGATCAGCATCTTGAGCTACTTTTTGTCAATGTCGGGATGTCAGTAGATTAATTCATAATGGAGTTCTTGTAAATGCAGAAAGCATTGTAAAGAGGAAGAAGAAAATGCACATGGAACATTGAGAAGAAGAGAAGGAATTGATCAGAGCATGACTCAACTTATGAAAATGCAACTTCCATTTTCCCTTCCAAATTTTGTTCTATAGCATATTTATTTGACCAGCAATATTTTCTAGGAAAAGGTACCACCTTTATATTACAATTTCAGCATTCTCTAAACCCTGTAGCTTTCCCAGATTTCTTAATATTGAAGAATTCCTTTTGCTAAGGTGTCAATGGTATGGTCAATTGACATTTACAACTACCATTCACAACCCACACTTCATTATTTACATATATGTTTGTACACATTTCCTCACAACAGTGGTATTGCTCCTACCTTCTGCAACCTTGCCTAATTCCACACATACCCTCAGTAGTCCAGGCTTGTGACAGTAATATTAGGATTTAAGTGCAGGGAAATTATAAACATTTTGCTACATTCATGATGATATTAAAACTGTCAAAATTGTTGTACATACCTTGCTTTTGGCGTATTTCTGTTAGCAGCTTCATTGATTTTGCTGAGGCAAACACCTTATAATTCTCAAAAGCTCTCCGTAAAATGTACAGGGAGACAGATCTATCATGTATTTGGTTACGATGTGCAGAATTGACCAAGGCAGCAGCTTCTAAAGTACTAAACTTCATTGAGGAGCAGGTTTTTGTTTTACAAATGAACCTGGCTGTGGGGGAATTACAATTGCCAGTAAGAAACATACATTGATTGCGCATAAATGCACATCAACAGATAAGTTATGAAGGTCATTATTTCTACTTTGGAAACATTTAAGATCTGTGGGCTCAACAGATTCCAAGGCAGTGACTAATAGTGCGCCTGGGCCTTCTGTATCCATTGCACATGCACAAGGAACCTGGAAGTCTAGACTTTAAAGCCGCTTATCTGACAGATGTTCCCAGTGGTGGGTGAGAAAGTTGCTGCTGCACAGAGGTTTAATGCTACCGTGACCTTCATAATCACAGAAAGAGCTGTCCTAGTCCTGGAAGTGATCTGTAAGTCAGCCCACAGCAGAATCATTGCCTCACAGTAGAGCCAGCAAAGATAGGTCTGCTTTGATGTACATGGGTAGGAGCATTAAGGTCTATAAATACAGAGCCTTGGGTATTGATGAGAGAAAAACAAACCACCAGAGATATTGTTGAATCTGAAGACTGTGGCCCTGAAGGGAATTATCTTTTTCATCATTCAATTTAGCATATGGCAACACCCAAAAGAACGCTTATCCTCACAACTTGTAATTACGCAGCAAATTAAATGACTGCAAAAAGGATATTTCAAGCAAGGTGAAAACATTTGCAAAATGCAAAGTCACATCGGAAAATAAGGACCTACAAAATGTTAAATGCAGAAATAAATAGTCAGAGCAAAATAAAACATAATTCACCTCCAATTTCAAGCAGGCCCAGCCTGCAGAGATTTTGTGCATCCATTTTATATGGGTGAAGTGTCTGCTTGGGCAGAGCTTCACAGAGAGCACTTTAATTAAGCGTGTAACCTTATTCAAACAATTACACAATATAAATGAGGCTTCTACCCGCCTGACAATGTCAAAAGTGGGCTAACTTTTTTTGACATCATGAGCTGCCAGCAAAGTCACAAAAAAATCACTGCCACAAGACTGAATGAGAACTCTTCCGTTATGCTTTGCATCGTACAGACAACTTTAAGTTGTGTGTGTCTTATTATACTTAACTTAAAAATATCTGATGCTGATAGTGAGTAGCAAGGGTAAAAGAAATATTCCATCAGTCTCTCTCTGGCATGTCGTTGACCTGACCACAGGACTGGACCTATTTTCCGTGAAAAATACAACTCAGAAATTTATGAAAACATTGTCCCAATTACAATCTGTAGCAGCTTAAATTGTTATTGTAGAGAATTTAACTGCAATACTTAATTCACTCAATTAGTCAGTTTTTTAAAAAAAACTGTATTACCAAATGATCTATTATACTGATAGTTTTCCCAGTGCAAAGTTTGGAGTCAGTTCTTGAATGCTGGGTATTTGTTGCTAGGATAAAGCTGAATCAGTTGAACTCAACTGTGCCCGCATGTCATAATTGCAAATAATTTGCCTTGTTCTGTTAAAAATGCTCATTTTGAATTTTGTTACATGCCTACTTTACAAAACTCTTCTGACTATTTTTCACACAAATTGGATTTTGTCACCTGTACGCTCAATTTAGTCACTGAATCAAATTTATAATAGTTCAGGTTACTTAAAGGACAACTCACAAAACTAATTAACGATGTGGAATTCGTTATCAGCAACACAGATTTATTGTTTTAACCTCTATTTCTCAATTTAGCAACTCGATGTTTAATACCACCTTGTTAATAAAATCCAATAAACGAACAATCAAAAAAAGTCAAACCTTGGGCATCAGTTTGATATGCAATATATGTATCATCCCTAAACCTGATATTATACTTTTAAAGGTAACCATTATTATGGTTATTTTATTTTTTTAAAAGTAACTGTGATTTTCCTAGTTCCCTGAAGCTCTTTGCGCCAAAGAAACAATGTTTGATGTTCATCCAGGGGACCTTCAAGCTTCGGTCAGAATCCAATTTAATACTCAAGTAGAATATTTTGAGAAGCAGTGAATACCTTGAATGTAACTTTTTTTTCTGTCTTGTACAAAGATATGTAAAACAAGGTCATGTAGCTCTCTCTCTCAGGGAATATGAATGCCAGAACCTTACAGCGCAGTACAGGCCCTTCGGCCCTTGATGTTGCGCTGACCAGTGGAGCGAAGCTAATGACCCTCTATTCCAATGTTATCTATATGCCTATCCACTGACTATTTGAATGTCCTTAAAGTTGGCGAGTCCACAACTGCTGCAGGCAGGGCATTCCACGCCCTTACTACCCTCTGAGTAAAGAACCTACCTCTAACATCCGTCCTATAATTACCACCCCTTAATTTAAAGCTATGTCCCCTCGTGTTAACCATCACCACCTGAGGAAAAAGGCTCTCATTGTCCACCCTATCTAACCCTCTGATCATTTTGTATGCCTCAATTAGGTCACCTCTTAACCTTCTTCTCTCTAACGAAAACAACCTCAAGGCCCTCAGCCTTTCCTCAGAAGACCTTCCCACCATATCGGGCATCATCCTGGTAAACCTCCTCTGCACCCTTTCCAATGCTTCTGCATCTTTCTTATAATGCGGCGACTAGAACTGTACACAATACTGCAAGTGCGGCCTCACCAGAGTTTGTACAGTTGCAACATGATCTCACGGCTCTGAAATTCAATCCCTCTACCAATAAAAGCTAACACACGTACTCCTTCTTAACAACCTTATCAACCTGGGTGCCAACTTTCAGGGATCCATGCGCATGTACACCGAGATCTCTCTGCTCGTCGACTCTACCAAGAGTCTTCCATTAGCCCTATATTCTGTAATCCTGTTACTCTTTCCAAAGTGAATCACCTCACACTTTTCCGCATTAAACTCCATTTGCCACCTCTCGGCCCAGCTCTGCAGCTTATCTATGTCCCTCTGCAAACTGTAACATCCGTCCTCACTGTCTACAACTCCTCCGACTTCAGTGTCATCCACAAATTTACTAACCCATCCTTCTACACCCTCATCTAGGTCATTTATAAAAATGACAAACAGCAGTAGCCCCAAAACAAATCCCTGCGGTACACCACTTGTAACTGAACTCCAGGTTGAATATTTCCCATCAACCACCACCCCCTGTCTTCTATCAGCTAGCCAATTCCTGATCCAACCTGCTAAATCACCCTCAATCCCATGCATCCGCATTTTCTGCAGTAGCCCACCATGGGGAACCTTATCAAATGCTTTGCTAAAATCCATATACACCACGCCAACTGCTTTACCCTTATCCACCTCTTTGGTCACCTTCTCAAAGAACTCTAAGGTTTGTGAGGCACGACCTACCTGTCACAAAACCATGTTGACTATCCCTATTCAAATTATTTCTCTCTAGATGATTATAAATCGTATCTCTTATAATTTTTTCCAAAACTTTGCCCACAACAGAAGTAAGGCTCACCGGTCTATAATTCCCAGGATGATCTCTACTCCCCTTCTTGAACAAGGGGACAACATTTGCTATCCTCTGGTCTTCCGGCAGTATACCTGTAGCCAATGATGACGTAAAGATCAAAGCCAAAGTCTCTGCAATCTCCTCCCTAGCCTCCCAGAGAATCCTAGGATAAATCACATCCGGCCCAGAGGACTTATCTATTTTCATACTCTCAAGAATTGCTAACAATGAGAACAGCAATAACAATATTGTATGCCTTAGCAGATTTTTCATGCCATTTTGCATGGGGTAGTCTAGGCTTCAAATGTCTTTTTGTGGCTTGATGTGATCTTTCTTGAAGCTGAAAATGACAGAAGGGGAAGAGGATAGAGGAAGGAGTGTATAAGGGACAGGGGAGTTGAGCAATATAATTCAGTAGAGAGCAGACTGTGAAGATGGAGGAGCAATACCCAAAGGGTGGGGGTGGGGGTGTGTGGTGATAAGAGGCAGTAGTAATGCATTTCTGGACCTTTTGTTGTAGAAAAAAGCTAGGAGTTAGGGTGGGTGAAGAGAGGGAGTGGGCCACAACAGGGCAGGGAAGGAAAAAACTAAGGCTAAGTGGAAAGAGGCTAAGAAATAGAGAAAAGGATGTTGCAATATCAAATAGAGCTCACTGGGAGGGTAATGTGAACAGAGAGAAATAAATTTTAATTTTAAAATGAAAGCCACGTGTTCAAGAGGAAAGTGCTTTCTCTGCCAAATAGCACCAGATTTGGTTGAAACAATAATGCTAATTTTTCTGAGAAGGTTGTTTTCCTGGATCTGATTTTCAATTAAGGAAGCTATATCGGAGGGGGAGAAAAAAGGGCTGAATATCTAGTCCATGACAGGGAGGTAAACATAGTGTGTAAATTCACGCCTCCAGTCAACATGCCGGTTTCCCAGCACCATCAAGTCCTTGTGATATATTCCTAAAGTCAAGAAGAGGGAGCAGTAGAGCTACTCACCTACAAGTGTTGGGTCGCAAAGCCATCTGGTTAAAGGCCTATTGCACTGGCAGACTAGGTTTTCCAGTCATCCTCCAGACTGCCTGAGGAATTGGGGAATTCTTTGACTTCCTGGAGGTGACGTCCAGTTGATGTACCGAAGCTCTTAGGGCAGCCATAGAAGCGCTCCTTTTCTGTCTGGCTTCAGTTACAGCCTCAGGCCATCCAATCGAAGGATTTCTCCTCCACAATGGTGGCCTAATGCTAAGGGCTTTTTTATTTTAAAAAGTTGTCGACAGGATGCTCTCTCTGCCTCGCCAACCTGAAAAGGCATCTTATTTCTGCTTCTGTGCTGGATGATCTGTTAGTGACCCTCCAGCTTCAAGCACCTGCTTCCTATTCTTAATTGGATAGTGAGCCGACCATCTGGCTATTAAATGGCTAATTTAGGGAAAATCACAGCCGGGTGACTATACCCGACCCAGGCAGGCTTCTGACCTTGATTTAGCCCTGATGATAAGGAGACCAAAACTGGACACAGTATTTCAAATATGGTCTTACCAATGTCCTGTTCAACAGTAGCATAACATCACTACTTTGATATTCCATTCCCCTTGCAAAAAACAATACCATTCCATTTGACTTCTTAATAATTTGTTATGCCTGCATACTAACTTTCTGTGGTTCATGCACTGGGACACCTAGATCTCTCTGAATTATGGAGTTCTGCAATCTCTCCCTATATAAATAACATGCTGTTTCTCTATTCTTCCAGCCAAGGTGAACAAATTTACATTTTCCCACAATATACTCCATTTGTCACATTTTTGCCCACTCACTTAATCTATCTATATCCCTTTACATACTCCATATGTCCTCTTCATAACTTACTGTCTTATCTCTGTGTTTTCAGAAAATTTAGCCATCGTGCATTCGGACTCTTTATCCAAGTAACCAATATAGATTTGAAATAGCTGAGGGCCACAACACTGACTCCTATGGCACTCCACTGTTTATATCTTGCCAACCTGAAAATTAGCCATCCACGTGAATACATTATCCCCAAAACACCCTGAGCTCATATTTTGTGTAGTAACCTTTGATATCACACATTATCAAGTGTATTTTGGAAATGTAAGTATACCACACCGACAAGTTCTTCATTATCTTAGTTGCTTGTTATTTCCACAAGAACACTAATAAATTAGTCAAACGTGATTTCCCTTTTCACAAAATCATGTTGACTCTGCCATAAGATTTTCTAAGTGCCCTGATGTAATTTCCTTAATACCAGATTCTAGTATTTCCCCTATGATGATATTAGACGAATTGGCCAGTTGTTTCTTGCTTTCTGTTGCCCTCTTTTCTTGAATAGAGTTACATTTGCTATTTTCCAATTTTATAAGACAAGTCATGAAAAGTAGAGAGAATTATTGAAGGATAAAGACTAAATAGAAGGATGTTGTGATTGAGCTGTCCAAGCAGAGATTCATATGGGAAAGAAATATTCAAAGAGTATGAAAAATATTGATGGAAAAGTGATAACAGAATAATGAAAAGAAAAATATATATTTAGTACTAGCACATGCTTCGCAAGGTGGGGTGAAAGAAGAAATAAAGTACATTCTATTTATTATACAAAGGTTCTCACAATTTAATTGAAAACACAGTTTAACAGATCTTAGCATCTAGTGAACTGTCAATCAATTATTCCAGGCATTTAAACAAATATAACTTTCAGATTTTTATACAACAGTGCATTCATTAAAGAGACAAGTTGAAGTTTGATTTGATTTCCATTTGGTATTACAAAGGAAAATTATTGATTTCTAATTCATCCCAAGTTTCTTCAAGTAAGTAAAATTTAACACAGAAAATTTGTGGCTATTATTGCAAAAATCCAGAACTGTTATCAGTTTACAAGAGTAATCACAAGCAAATTTAACAAACAAAATTGGAAATTTAACATCATTCTTGCAACCAGATTAAACAAACATAAGATACGTTTTGTCCCACCTTCCAACTCATATACATCTGGCTGGTAGACTGTTAGTCACCCAAAAATACAAGTTAACCCAGAGGTAAATGTAAGAAGGCCATGACAATTGTGAAAGAGATTTGCATTTTTGTTTATTTTATAAAACTAGAAGGAACATGATTGTTGAAAAAGCAATTTTGTTATTCATAATGAAGAAATATCAGCCAATCAAGATGCAATAATCATCCCTTAACATTGCTCGAGCACCTAATGAGCCACTTAAATTGTATAAATCTCCAAGACTCAGTGCAGCTGTGGCTTTTGGTACAAAAAGGTTCAATACCAAGAATTATCCTATTTTACTGATCATCCACTTCAAGCTTAGTGCAAATGCTGCATTGGAAGAATTTGGGTGAATGGGGGAATCTTCAGCAAAGGATGCTTGCGTGGGTGTACATTACACAGATGGTAAACAATCATCTCAAGAACCTAATTACGTTGAGGAATACTTAACAGAAGTTAATGCTGAAAGCTAAGCAGCCCAGAGCATGTACCCATCTGATGGCAAATTACAGTTGGAAAGGATAAATGTAAAGCAGCTGCATTGAAGGTGAATTTTAAGAAAAACATAGCAAATAAATCTTTGCCGAATTGTGCAAATTACTTTATCCATATCATGATGAGATAGAGAACGTACTTCACAAGAAGCAATCACCACAACCCAATCCACCTTGCTTCAATCTTCTCTGCTTTTATATTTAAAATCAAAACTCCACATAATAGAAAGGTACAAAATGCAATTGATTGTAAAGCCCCAGCCTAGAAAGTCATTATATTCTGGGAACAGTTTGGAGATTAGAGAAAAATGAAGAACTGAAAGAGTATGCACCATATTATTGAACTTTATATGATTTATACTGTACAGTGTACAACATAATTGGCAGCCCTTGTAGCAGTGATGCACAATGGCTGATAGTTTCACACATAATGACTTCCAAGGCCTTCTATGCTCCTAAAGTACAACAAAATTCATGACACAACCACATAAAACTCTGGTGTGTCAAACGTGTATATCTGTTATTCACAAGGTTTACTAAGGCTCTGTTTCATATGTTATTAATTCAGCATTCCCCAAAATGTATTTAGAACACAGAACTCGCTTTCTAACTGCTTGGTGTACATAGTAAATGAGTTTGGCATTGTATGTCTCTTCAGTTCACTTAACTGTGCATTGTTGGATCTTAGCTGTTATTATTCAATGGTAGCATAGTGGTAATGTTACTTGACCAATAATCCAGACACCTGGACTAATGCTGCAGAAACCGGAGTTCAAATTCTACCATAGCAGAGGAGACTTTGGGCCCGATTTTACCATTTTTATTCTAAGTGCTGATTCTGGGCGTAGTACAGATCCGACTTAGAAGTCCGCTTTCGGGCGCCCCCATATGCTCTCAGCCATCTTCAGTCCGATTCGCGCTGTGGGTGAAGCTTAACGCAACCAGAACAATCAGAGCTCTGAACTGCACAAAAATTGGAAAAGTGCGCCTGTGTCAGAACACTCCCGGGCCACAGAAAGCGAAGAAAATGGAGCGAAAAACGGGAGCAAGGGTGTATCTCGGTGGGGGGGGGGGGGGGGATAGAGACTTCCGCTGCCATTCTGCGGTCCATCGGAGGGGCGGGGTGGCAATCGGTCTGGGTAATGGGGGGGTGGATAAGGGAGGCGTGTGTGTGTGTCCCTTATCCACCCCCCCACTACCCCCCTCTTATCCAACCCCCACCACCCAGACTGATCACCACCCCTGCCCCCCCAACAGATCACCCGCAGAGTGGCAACAGACCCCCCTGCCCCCTCCCCCAACCAGAGATCCATTTGGCCCACCTCCATCTCTCCTCCCCAACACCCCACCCCCACAAGACAATGATCTGGCCTCACTGCTCTCCCCCCTGACAATGAACTTGCCTCCCTTCCACCCCACCCACAGAATGGTCTGGCCTCACTTCCCCCCCTCCCTTCCAGAAGAACACCCGACCCACTTCCTCCTCCCCCCCCCCCCCCCCCCAACCCCCACCACCAGACAACGGTCAGCACCCCACCACCCTGCTCAGAGAATAGTCTGGCCTCACTCCTCCTCCCCTCCAAAAGAACATCTGACCCGCCTCCTCCTCCCCCACCAACCAGAAAACAATCTGACCTCACTCCCCTCCTCCCCCCTCCAACTAGAGAATGATCTGACCCACCCCCACCCCCACCACTGATTTGAGTCAGAGAGCCGTTGGAAACACTAACACGCTCTTCAGAGGCTGGAGCACCCGACCCAGACTTTTATTCAGCAGGTCCCTAAAAGCACGATTCTGGATTGGTAAATGCAGTGGTAAAGGGGGAAACACTCAGTGTTGGACGGGCAGTTCATTAATTCAAGTTAAATGCATGCAAATCTGCGCAGACTCAGGTGCAGATCACGATAAAGGCCTCACACCCGACTTTACCACAATTTCACGCCTGAAAACAGGCCCAAATTGTTGGTAAAAATCGAGCCCTTTAAAGCTAAATTAATTAAATAAATCTGGAATGAGTAGCTAGTCTTGATAATGGTTACTCATTCATAGGATGTGCTTGTTAGGCCAGTATTCATCGTCCTGAATCGCTTGTGGCATAGTGGTAGCATCACTATCCCTGCATCAGAAGCTCCAGCTTCAAGTCCAACATGAGGATTTAATGGTCATGGAAGGAGCGTTCATAATTCAGTTCAACACTGGGAAGCCTTGCCCCACTAATCCCCAAAGGGGAAAATAAAGTATATGTGAAGATATACACAAAAACAAAAAGGATATCCCTAATAACCCTCGAGAAGGTGATGATTAGCTGCCTTCTTGAACTCCTGCACTCCATGGCGGTATGTCCACAGTGCAATTAGGAAGGGATTTTGATACTGTGCTAATGAAGGAACAGCGATATATTTCCAAGTCAGGATGGTGAGTGGTTTGCAGAGAAACTTCTGGATGGCGGTGTCTCCTGGTATATGCTGCTGTTGTCTTTCTGGATGATAGTGGCTGTGCTTGGAAGGTGCTGTCTAAGGAGCCTTTGTGAATTAGAATCATAAAATCCCTACAGTGCAAAAGGAAGCCATTCAGCCCATTGAGCCTGCCGGAACAACAATTCCATACAGGCCCTATCCCCATAACCGCACACATTTACCTTGCTAATCCCGCGGCAGTAAGGTCAATTTAGCATGGCCAATGAACCTAACCTGCACATCTTTGGACTGTGGGAGAAAACCAGAGCACCTGAAGGAAACCCACGCAGACGTAGAGAAAATGTGCAAACTCCACACAGACAGTCACCCAAAGTCAGCATTGAATTTGGGTCCCTGGCACTGTGAAGCAGCATTGCGCTACCATGCCACTCAATTATGTCAAACTACCATGATGAAGCTAAATTAGAATAACCCCAGACAGACCTACCTGACATTGACCTAGGTACAAAATATGACCAAAGCACATACAACTTAATCGACCCTGCAAAATGCTCCTCACCAACAGCTGGGTACATGCCAAAATTGAAAGAGTTGGCCACAGACCAGTCAAGCACCAACCTAACCAACCAGGTATGATTCACTGAGTATGACATATAGCAAATATTACAGACTGTTCCATCAATATCCTTGAACATGTCTAAGCCCATTTACAGGCAGAGCAATCAAAATAGAAGGATAGTGGTGTTAAGACAAGATGGGGTGACCTGAGATTCCTCAATACTGACTCCAGTATTGGTATCAGGTTTAACATGGTCAAGGATACCTCTGTTGATTACCATCAACCAGCTTCCTTCCATTGAAGAATAAGTACTCCTCCATATTAAAAGCAACTTGGAAGAGGAACTAAGAGTAGCAAGCATATAAAATGTAATCTCTGTGAGGGACTTCAATGTTCATTGCCTTCAGTGGCACAATATCACCACTGCTGACACAACTGGCAGAGTCCTGAAGGATATATCTGCCAAATTGGACTTGCAGCAGGGCATGGTGAGAGTTGGGTGCTCTATGAGAAGGCAGGCCTTCGTCTCCACAGGAATCTCTTTTTGGGTTTACTCCCAACACTACTGTTATGATCAGATGTGTTGGCCAGCAGAAAGGCTGGTGAGAACGAGTTCATTGAAGGCACTCTCCATTCTGTTATGTGGATCAGCTATGCTAAATAAAATGGATTTAGATCAAACCTAACAGATAAAAACTCGGCATCCAGGAGGATCAGCAGGCCATTGGCAGCAAAAGAATTGTATTGAACCACAATCTGTATCTTCAAGGCCTGGCCAACCCTTCACTGTGCCATCATCAACAACTAAGGGAATACCATTATTGCACTCCAGATCAGAAACTCAAAAGTGTTTTATGAAGCCAGCCTAGATTATAAGTTTTGCACTTTGAATTTTGGCACGTGTAAGCATAAGATATTTCACTCCAGGAAAGATTTAAATGACCCACTAGGGAGCTTTTATCAAACAAAGTTTAAGAATACAATAAACACATAGGAAGAAAATAGCAATGACTTTCCCGATTACAAACAAGAAAAAAAAAAGCAACCATGAAATTCCATGAACCTTAACAGATCAATATACTATTCCAACCAAACAGACCTTCTTACAAACGTACACCCTCCTAGGTTTAGCACAGAAAATAAGAATGCTGACATAATGCTGCATCCTGCAGCTTTCTAACACCTGTTGTTAATTAATCATTTGGATATGGAGTTGAAACTCTGCCTTCCCTGTCCTGGAGCTCCCAAGACACCTCCAGTAGAGATAGAGCCACTCATCTCTAGGAAATAACCAACAGCAAAATTTTCACTCCAGAGAGGCAAGAAAGACCCTTCCAACTAGTCAGCAGTAAGAAATTACCTGTTAAAAAACTGTTTAAATCATTTAAAAGCATTTTCGCGGGCTTTTTTGTGTTTAGTGAGAACTTACCTTGTAAAACTGTTAGATTCATCTAAAAGCATTTTTGCGGGCTTTTTGTGTTTACCACTTTAAGAATTCAAAGGGAGTGGATAGCAGGGATTTGTGGGTAAGCAGTCTTTTAAACCGTGCTAGGTTTAAAAGGAGGCCTGCTGTAGACAGCGGGCAGCGTCGGAGCGGGCAGTGGAGTGAGAGGAAAGCAGAGTGAGCTGCTAGGGCTTAGGATCTAAGGGTTTGGGAGAAAAGGGCCAGGTAAGTTTGCGTTGAAAACGGTGTTCAGTATTACTACAGGGAATAATGGAGGGACATGTGATGTGCTGTTTCTGTTTGTTGTGGGAGCTGGTGGACCCCAGGGTCCTTCCCAGTGACCATGTCTGCAGTAAGTGCAGGTTGCTGGAGGAGCTACAGCTCAAAGTAGATGAGTTGGCCTGTGAGCTACAGACACTGAGGCTTATCAGGGGGAGGGAGGGTGCCATTGATAAAGGGGTGCAGGAGACATCCACCCCCCCTGGACTGGCTAACTCTAAGGGTCAGAAACAGGAGGGGGCTGCTGAGAGGAGGAAGGAGGGTGGGGACCAAATGCCTCAGCCTCCCAATCTGCATAACAGGTTTGAGGTTCTTGCTTCCAATGTGGACGAGAACGAGGGCTGTAAGGTTGGTGAGCAAACTGCACATGGTACAGTGATGCAGACACAGGACATAGACCAAGAGAAGGTGAAAAGGAATGTAGTGGTAATTGGGGATAGTGTGGTTAAGGGTATTGACACTGTCCTTTGTCACAATGACAAAGAGATCAAGGGTGTGTTGTCTGCCTGGTGCTCGGGTCCAGGATGTCGCATCTGGGCTGCAGAGGAACCTGGAGTGGGAGGGTGAGAACCCAGTCGTTGTGGTACATGTGGGTGCCAACGACGTAGGCAAAATGCGAACTGAGGATCTGGGGAGGGAGTATGAAAAGCTGGGAATGGAATTAAAAAGTAGAACCGACAAGGTGGTTATCTCTGGGCTACTGCCTGAACCGTGTGCAGACGGGCGTAGGGTTGATAAGATTAAGGAAGTGAATGGGTGGCTCAGGGATTGGTGTGGGAGGAATGGGTTTGAATTTATGGGGCATTACCACAAGTATTGGGGTAGGTGGGACGGGTTGGTCTGAACTGTGCTGGGACTAGAGACCTGGTGAATCGTGTAGATAGGACTGTAGATAGGGCTTTACACTAATTTGGGGGTGGGGGGGGGTGCGAGGGTAGGTGAAATTACAGTGTCGAAAGTAAAGGAGAGGGTACAGGTACGGGAAGAGGCCAAGGATGTCCCAATAATAAAGGGGGCGTGAGTAAGGTTGGCGGCATTCCAGCAAATAGGGTACAGGTGAAGGCTAGGATGAAGGCACTTTATCTGAATGCTCGAAGCATTCGGAATAAAGTGGATGAGCTGGTGGCGCAGATCAGCACAAATGGATACGATCTGGTGGCCATTACGGAGACGTGGCTGCAGGGTGACAGGGACTGGGAGCTGAATGTACAGGGCTATCAAGTGTTTAGGAAGGATAGGCAAGAGGAAAAAGTGGGGGGGCGTAGCTCTACTGTTTAAGGATAGCATCAGGGTGGTTGTAAGGGATGATACAGGAGCCAAAGAGCAGAAAGTGGAATCGTTGTGGGTGGAGATTAGGAACAGCAAAGGGAGGAAGACGCTGATGGGTGTCGTCTATAGGCCCCCAAATAATGATCTGGAGGTGGGGCGGGCTATTAACGCGCAAATAAATGCGGCGTGCAGGAATGGAACGGCGATAATTATGGGGCATTTCAATCTATGTATTGATTGGTTGACCCATGTTGGACGCGGTGGGCATGAGGAAGAGTTCTTGGAATGCTGCTGGGATAGTTTCCTTGAACAGTGTGTGTTGGAGCCGATGAGGGAGCGAGCTATCTTGGATCTGGTGTTATGTAATGAGGCAGGTAGAATTAGGGACCTTGTGGTGAAGGATCCTCTTGGGAAGAGCGATCATTGTACGGTGGACTTTCTGATGCAGATGGAGGAGAAAGTGGGTTCCCGGACCTGCATCCTTTGTTTGAACAGAGGGGAGCACGATAGGACGAGAGAGGAATTGGCAAATGTTGATTGGGGGAGCACATTGGAAGGTAGGTCTGCTGAGGAACAGTGGAGGATCTTTAAGGAGATCTTTCTTGGTGCTCAGCAGAAATTTATTCCGATGGTTAAAAAGGATCATAGGAGGAGAGATAATCAGCCGTGGATAACGAAGGAGGTAAAGGAGAGTATTAAATTAAAAGCGGATGTGTTTAGAGTAGCTAAGAGTAGTGGGCGAGAAGAGGATTGGGAGAGGTTTAAATGTCAACAAAGAACGACAAAGAAGTTGATAAAGAAGGGTAGGATAGACTATGAAGCTGGGCTAGCGCTAAATATAAAAAAGGATAGTAAGAGTTTTTATAAATATATAAAAAGGAGGAGGCTGGCTAGGGAGAACGTTGGACCCTTAGAGGATGAGAGGGGGGAACTTAGTGGTGGGGGATGGGGAAATGGCTGAGGCCTTGAATAACTTTTTTGTTTCAGTCTTCACGGAGGAGGATGTGAATAGTCTGCCAGGTGTTAGTGATGGAAAGGTGGTAGGACTGGAGGGTCTCAATGACATTATTGTTACTAGAGAGGCAGTGCTCAACAGACTGGAGGGACTGATTGTGGACAAGTCCCCAGGACCGGATGGAATGCATCCAAGGGTTCTGAAAGAAATGGCGGAAGTGATAGTGGATGCCTTGATTATTCTCCAAACCTCGCTGGATTCCGGGGAAGTGCCGGAAGATTGGAAAACGGCTAATGATGTTACACCGTTGTTTAAGGGTGGCAGGCAAAAGGCAGGGAATTATAGGCCGGTTAGTTTAACGTCTGTTGTAGGTAAAATGTTAGAATCCGTCATCAAGGAGAAAATAACGAGGCATCTTGAGGAGAATTGTTTGATAGAGCAGACGCAGCACGGTTTCGTTAAGGGGAAGTCGTGTCTGACGAATTTATTGGAATTCTATGAGGATGTGTCTAGGGCGGTGGATAGAGGAGAGCGGGTGGATGTGGTCTTTCTTGATTTTCAGAAGGCGTTTGATAAGGTACCTCACAAGAGGTTATTACAGAAGGTTAGGGGGCATGGAGTTGGGGGTAGGGTGTTAGCGTGGATAGGGGATAGGCTGTCAAATAGGAGGCAGAGAGTGGGGGGTCAATGGGTGCTATTCGGATTGGCGGTTGGTGACTAGTGGAGTGCCCCAGGGATCGGTGCTGGGGCCTCAGCTATTTACCATTTATATAGATGATCTGGAGGAGGGAACCGAGTGTATGGTGTCGAAATTTGCTGATGACACCAAGATTGGTGGAACGGCAAATTGTGCCGAGGGCATGGAAAGTCTGCAGAAGGATCTAGATAGGCTGGGCGAATGGGTCAGGAACTGGCAAATGGAATTTAATGTTAGCAAATGTGAAGTTGTCCACTTTGGTAGGAATAATGGTAGGAAGGACTGTTACTTACATGGCGAAAAACTGCAGCATGCAACGGTGCAGAGGGACCTCGGGGTCCTTGTGCATGAGTCGCAAAAACCCAGCCTGCAGGTGCAGCAGGTGGTCAGGAAGGCGAATGGGATGCTGGCCTTCATCGCGAGGGGGATTGAATATAAAAGTAGGGAGGTCTTGCTGCAACTGTACAGGGCACTGGTGAGGCTGCAGCTGGAGTACTGTGTGTAGTTTTGGTCGCCGCACTTACGCAAGGATATTTTGGCCTTGGAGGGAGTGCAGAAGAGGTTTACTAGGCTGATACCGGAGTTGAGGGGGTTGAACTATGAGGAGAGGCTGAATAAACTGGGCTTGTACTCGTTGGAGTTTAGAAGAATGAGGGGAGATCTCATTGAGACGTATAAGATGATGAATGGGATGGATAGGATAGAGGTGGAGAGGCTCTTCCCGCTCAGAAAGGACAGTAGGACTAGAGGGCACAGCCTCAAGATAAAAGGGGGGGGCAGTTTAGAATGGAGTTGAGGAGGAACTTCTTCACTCAAAGGGTGATGAATCTCTGGAATTCTCTGCCCGTTGAAGTGGTGGAGGCTGCCTCGCTAAATATATTTAAGACGCGGGTTGATGGGTTTTTGATAGGCAAGGGGATTAAGGGTTATGGGGAGAGGGCGGGAATGTGGAACTGAGCCATGACAGATCAGCCATGATCTTATTGAATGGCGGGGCAGGCTCGAGGGGCTAGATGGCCTACTCCTGCTCCTATTTCTTATGTTCTTATGTTCTAATACCAGGGAGAGAAACAAAAAATACTCTTTGCAGTCTGATTCCAACAGCTTCTAACTAAAACTGAAAGTAACTCTGGATTTCCCTATGAAAACAAACTGTCCAAAACACCTGACCTGCCAAACAGTCGTAAATCAGTAATTCACAAAGGCTGTAAACTCCAGGAGAATATATTAGACCCAAATTACAAATAAACTAAAAGTCTATTCTATGAGTCTAACAATAAAAGATGTCCCTACAGACCACATGGTGCCAATAACAAAAAAAACTTACAAACTGCAAAGAACATGATAAAATACATACTTCTTAAGTGTATATTTTACACAATAGCATCACATCATGGTTTACTGAGGAGTGCAGGAGAGTGTTGTGTCCATTCGTTCACTTGAAGAAGAAAGGATAGCACTGGTATGAGTTTTAAAATGGTTTTCTTTTATTGAAAAGAACCTACACAATTAATATGACAGAAGCAAAAAAAGCAAACAGACTGACACTCTAAAATCAAAAAATATATTTCGATCCTCATCTTGTTTTTGGAAGTGTCCTCCACATGCTGTCTCCATCTAGAAAATCAATCCTCGCACTGCTGTAATGGGAAACTGTTGTTTGTCTGCTTTGTTTACCCTTCAGGAATGCAGTCAATTATTAGTTAATCCATCATGCCTTCTGATTCCACAAGTAGCCAAGGTAGCTACAATTGTTCAGCTTAGCAGAGTTAGTTAACCCTGACAGCCTGGCATTTAGAAGTAATTGTGCATAGGCAGAAATATCTTAAAATGAAGACTTTGCATAGACTGAAGCAGACAGAACTAAGCGTACACAGAATCCCTCAGAGAGCATGCCTGGAGCAGCACCTAAGTGTCAAATTGCCAAAGCAATAACATAGAACTACAAAGTTGCTAAACCAGTGAAGCAACATGCTACGAACAGAGTTAGGACACCCTACAACCGCAGATCAGATGAAAACTCAGCAATCTTCTCAAACCAATCATGAATGAATGATGGTGCACAATTAAACTCCTAATGGGAGGAGAAGACTCAACAAACATCTCCATCCTGAATGCTGGAAGAGCCCAACAAGTGCCACCTTTACAGCAATCTTCAGCCACAAGCACCAGGTGGATGATCCACCTTGGCCGCCTCTGTGCTCTCCTACTCCACAGATGCCAATCTTCAACTAATTGGATTTGCTCCATTAGATATCTTGTTGAGTACAGCACTGGGCACAGCAAAAGCTCTGGGCCCCCACAACATCTTGCCTGTAGTGCTTAAGACTTAAGACTAGCTCTATAGCTAGCTGCATTCCTAGTTTAGCTTATCCGGAACAGCGACACAACATAGGCAGCAACCTGACAAGGGACAATGCCTATAAATATTCTGTTTGAGAAAGCAGACCAAATGCATTCTGCCAAATGTTTTATGACCCTAAACCAAATCCCCAAGTATTTTGATCAGATCTAGTTAGAGATCAACAATGTGTTGATTAAAGTAGACACATTTGAGATTCAAAACACTTGCTCAGTGAGACTAATAACAAAAACTCATGGGTTTTGAGCAAACAAAAAAAAATTATACAAAGTCAGAAGGATAAAATAATTTACAAGATTGATCTGATACTTTAACATTCAGATTTAATAAGGTACATGTGAATTAAACAGCCAAACTGTGGTCAAACACACCACACTTCACAAGAAATGCCAAAAGTACTGAAGACAGAGTCAACTGATTTCACAACAATCCAACAATCCACAATGTCAGTGAACATTGTGAGCCACCAATCTCACTGAAACTCTAGTTCCTTCACAAAGCATTCCTGTCTTCACCTTTGAAGGTCTCACCTGTGAAGTCTCTTCACAATTTGCTCCAACTCACACAAACCTCAAACTGTCCCCCGCAGGGTTCTGAGATTCTGCTTCCCTGGATTCCTGAATCTGCACTCATGTACCAGCTCACAAGTATAATATATTAGCTCTTCGGTTTTGTCAATAGAAGGATGTTCCTCCTTCAAAATATTTTTCTCATCTCAAATGGCTCTCTTGAAACTCTCAGATGTTAAATTTCAAGCCTGCCAAATCATTATCCAGTATAAAATTTATCCCTTTCAGAGGTAAACTAGAACCAATTGTCACAGTAAAAATTCTGTTTACTAAGTCACTCTGTAAGTCACCTTTGCACAAAGGAATAGATTCATAAACTTCATGAATTCTGTTAAGAATTTTTCTTTCCATCAAACTATCTAGAACACAACTCATATCGGCTACTATCAATGACTGATCTGTCATAGTACATCTCATGATATTAACTTTTTTTACTTAATTTGTGGGAGAAATAACAAAACACTTCTCTATCTGAGACAAAACCTCGAGAACAGGCTTATTCAATCATTTCAGATGAGAGGCCACATTTTGTTCTGTTTCTCACTCCAGGGGCCAATGAGCAAATTTCAACAAGAAAGGTTTGGCGTGGCATGAAACATACATTTCAATAAAATGTTAAGAAGAAAAGCAACAACTTTTTAAGCACAGATAAAGCAATACCAACAATAAATTGATCATTTAAACATTGAGCAATTAAAAAAGATGTCCATTCAAGTCTGAGAGATTCAAATTTTGTTTTTTTTCAGCACGTACATATTCACTCACCCTCACTGTGAGTTGGTGTAGAGTGCTGATGTGAGTGGTGAAAGTAAGTGTGAATTCTCAGACTGGGAGTGAGCCAGACTCTCACTCTCACTCAGACTCTTGCTCACACACACTCTCACAATCTTTCTGTCTCTCCCTTACTCACACAAAGACATCCCCCCCCACCCCTGGCACCACTAGCCAGTTCTTCTCCATGTCCTGCCCCAATTTGCAGCCAGCCTCTTCTACTCCCACCAGCAGCAAGTTTCTGTCCCGCTACCCCTCCAGAAGCCAATATCTTTCACCCCTTGAGCAGAATTGTAGCCATTCCCCAACAGCAGCCAAATGTCTTCACACTGCCCCTTAGTCCCCCCACTGAGCAGCCACTCTTCCTCCACTTGACAACAATGAAAACATTGGGCAGTAACTTCTGAGCTCCCCAGTGTTAGATTTGCAGGTGCCCCAAAGGCAACTGGGAAATCCCTCTTAGAAGTTCCCAGGTGAACATTTGTACAGGAATTGCCCAGAAGTACGAACCCCCACTGAATAATTATCTTGTGCTGGGAACTATCCAAAATGCGATTAAAATCAAAAACTTCCAGCTGGGTTACACCAATACTTACCCAGAAAAGATTAGAAGAATTAAAACCTCTAACTTCTGGATAGCTATTGTAAACAGCCAGACCAACACCAACAGGACTCCATCCACACACCCTTGACTACCCGACTCACAGACTGGACCCAAAAACCACCCTGACCTCTAACTGCCCCCACACCCATAGACTTCAATCCCTCAACCTTCGAACCCCCAACTTCTGATCTTCTTGTTCCAATAGACCATCTCTTTCCAACGCCAGTTGGAAGTTATGGCCCATTCATTTCTTTACATTCCTTTTATTCTCTATCATTTTTATTGACTGAAACAGCTTCTCCCAAACCGTGGAACAGAAACTTTTTTTTAGCCACTGCACACTGCTTAATTTTTAGTTCGAAGTTTGAGTTGCAGCTTTCGTATTTCCAATTTACACACTCTTTCTTTTTCTGCCCTCTCACACCGCAGTTCAAGTTCAAACTTGCACATTTTCTTTAGAAACATAGAAAATAGGTGCAAGAGTAGGCCATTTGGCCCTTTGAGCCTGCTCCACCATTCATTTTGATCATGGCTGATCATCAAATTCAATATCCTGATCCTGCTTTCCCCCCATATCCCTTGATTTATTTAGCCCCAAGAACTATATCTAATTTATTCTTAAAAATCACACAACTTTTTGGCCTCAACTACTTTCTGTGGTGGTGAATTCTACATATTAATCACTCACTGGGTAAAGAAACTTCTCCTCAGTCCTAAAAGGTTTGCCCCTTATCCTAAAACTATGACGCCCAGTTCTGGACTTCCCCACCATTGGGAACATTCTTCCTTAATATACCTTGTCAAATCCTCTTTTCCTCTTTTTCCAGGTTCATGCTTTTTCATTTCTTTTTCTACCTCGGGCAACTTTGCCTGCAATTGAATTCTAGCCAACACAGCTGAATTGATATCTGGATTAACTTCTCCTCCTTCCCATCCTGGATGTTGTGCAATTACCTCAATTATGTCTGCTTTATTAGCCCAGCTTTTAACTCTAACTTCAACTGTTCTCTTAATGAGATTAAACTAGCCATGGTTAATTGGTGCAGATCACTCAGGGATAAATCTTCCCTCTCCAGAAAAGTGATAGCAATTGACAAATGCATTCTGCTTTTCAATCAGCATAGTAGAATTCTCTGTGGATATGTTATCCGCTTTTGCCTCAGCAAATACCAGCGTTTGTATTTGTCTGCAGATTTGGAATCCTGCAAGAGCCTCAAATTTATATTATGATCCTCGACCAGATCCTCAGGGTGTTTTTTTAATAAGGTCTGGTTCGGGGCCAATGACTTGTTGTTTTAAGTAAGAAGAGGACATGGCCTCCTGAACTCCACCAAAGATTGCATATATGTTAAACATCTTTTTTACAACCTTTACAAAAAAATGAATACACCCAAAGTGTGTCCGCTGCCTCTACTTGCGGCAGTTAGACCAAAAAGAAGTATGCAAATAAAAAAGCGTAAATACTTATCTATCATCAGCAAAAGTGAAAGAAGTTAGGGACAAACTGCAGCACAGAGTTTCAATACCAGCGCTTTAAAAACCAAACATGGCAATTTCAACTTGGCACACTTTCAGTTTGCATGTCCATGTGCTGGGACTTCTGTGTGGTCCTGATGCGCATGGGTGGCACACAATCCATAAATCCGGGATTCAGGCCAAAGATTCATGGAATCCCTACAATGCAGAAGGAGGCCATTTGGCCCATCAATCTGCATTGACCACAATCCCAGCTGGGCCCTATCCTCACAATCCTACTTAATTAGCCTACTAACCCCTGACACTAAGGGGCAATTTAGCATGGCCAATCAACCTATCCAGCACATCTTTGGAATGTGGGAGGAAACCCACACGGACTCAGGGGAAATGTGCAAACTCCACATAGACAGTGACCCAAACCAGGAATCGAACTGAGGTCCCTGGTGCTCTGTGGCAGCCATGCAGTGCCACCGTAGTTACAGGCCAATGTCCTATACTTAAATTTTGTTTTTATGTCCTTATTCTTTCTTTCCTTATTCTTTCTTACAAAATATATTATTTTCCTTTCATTTATATTGACCTGCATTTGCTACATTTCTGCTAGATTTTCTATGTTTGAGTCTAGATTTTCATAGCGTTTGTGAAAAGTTGTGATGTGTCTCAAGTTGGTATTAACAAATTATAGTGCAGTTTCATCAATTCCTTTTATTTAACACACAAAGTGTATGTTTAAAGAATAAAGGAAGTAAGAATAAAGGGGAATTGGCTAATCAAGCCTCTGTGAACCTAATCTTATTTCATTTGTTCCATTTTTTTTTCACAGTCTTCTATTTTCTTCCACTTCAAATGTTTATCGTATTTTTCCTGAAAAGACTGTATGATTGTTTTTGTCTTAATGATTCGTTCTGATAAAGTGTTCCACATTTCAAAAAATCCCTCTGTGATACAATGTTTCCTAATCTTTCACCTCACTTGCAATGGCGATTTCTAAATTGATGATTCATCATCAATCATCAGTTATCATATAACCTTGCACAAGTGGTAGCAAGGATTTCTGACAACAATGAGTTCACAGATCCAGCAGATTCTCCCTGGCAAAAGCAAAGGGCTAGTCAGTTTGATTTTCCCAGTTCAGTTCAGTTCTGGATCCTTCCGTCTCTGAAAGATGATGAACATGCAGCAGATAAGACCATAAGGCTATAAGACATAGGAGCAGAATTAGGCCACTTGGCCCATCGAGTTGCCGGTTGCCTCCATAAACAATACTAGTGACATTTCTCAAAGTTAGAGCATTAGTGAGCAGGAAAACACAGAAAACAAATGCAGAAATCTATTGAGCGGGGATCTTAGAAAATTCTAACAGGACTAGACAGGGTAGATGCAGGGAGGATATTCCCAATGGTGAGGGAGTCCAGGACCAGCGATCACAGTCTGAGGATTCAGGGTAGACCATTTAGGACAGAGATAAGAATACATTTCTTCATCCAAAGAGTGTTGACCCTGTGGAATTCATTACCACAGGAAGTAGTTGATGCCAAAACATTGAATGTATTCAAGAGGTGGCTGGCTATGGCACTTGGAGTGAATGGGATCAAAGGTTTTGGGGAAAAAGTAGGAGTTGGCTATTGAGTTGAGTGATCAGCCTTGATCATCATAAATGGCGGAGCAGGCTCCAAGGGCCAAATGGCTTCCTCCTGCTTCGATCTTTTATGTTTCTATGTTTCTAATCCACACAAAAAGAATATTCCCCCATTAAATTCCTTGGGGGGAGTTTAATGGTGGCGGAAGAGCTCTTGGCCAAAATCTGGAAAGATTTTCCATCTTACGAGTTATGGCAGTCGATGGTACCAGCAGGCCTTTCATGAAATGTGGATCTCGGGGGCAGGATGTGCTGCTCATTTGGAGGCTGGCAACTCTTTTACTCAGCAGCGCCACTGGGGGCAGTGGCTGCTACTGGAAGTACACACACCAAAGGTCCAGGATCTTGGTGTAAACCTGGGCAGAGGTAGGTAATGGCAGGTGGGATTTTGCAAGGAAGGGCATATAGGCGGGGCTTGATAGCAAGGGAGAGAGTTCGACTCTTAGTAGACACCTCCTCCCCACTGAGTGCTTTCGAATAAGGGGTCCCACACTGAGGCCAGGATGTTCTGCTCCTGATAATGGCGGGTGCGTTTGGTGGCACAGCTGGAAAATATCATGAGAAGGCCCTTGTCATGTTTCCCTATGACACAAATGCAGGACATGATTGCTCCCTGCCAACCTCATCAGTTGTTAGCACACACTGTCCATTAAACAGGAAACAAGAGTTTGATAGTGTGTTTCTCCAATTGAGATAGGCTTGTAAGAAGTGTACACCAGAAATTAGTGCTTCGTCTATTTCTATTCTCTGGGCATGCATGACTAAGACTTGGGACATTGGGACAATTATCTTCAGGGGACGTGGTTTGGCAAATAGCAAAGCAGACAGCAAAGTACTTCAGTAAAAAAGACAGATTAGTAGAACAGCCAGGCAAATAACAAGCACAATTTCATATGGATTAAAGTGAAATAATACATTTTGTGAGGTAAAGCAAAGAATGGGAGCATGTACTTAATAGAAAGATATTGAAGGGATCAATAGAGTCTTGAGGGTGAAATACATAATTCCTTGAAGGTGTGAATTCTAACAGAATATTGAGTTTTATGAATTGAGTCGTGGAAAATAAGAGTGAAGAAGTCATGTGTAGTTTTGGACACAACCTATAGATTATATACAACATAAATTGCTCAGCATAACGAGGGTGATAAGAAACTACAGTTATGAGGAACAATTCAATATCATGGGACTACTTCAATTTAGTAGCAGAGCCTGACAGGACATTTAATGGCAGTTTTCTGAAGAATTTGATTATGTGAATAGGAAAAATCATTTATTTTTCTGATTGGACAGTCAAGTGATGAAAGGATTTCAATTTAAAATGGTTACAAAGAATGGGGAGACATCAGGAGAAATCTCAATGCAGAGAATTCTTTATATGAAACATGAAATGCCTTGCCATAAAGATTAGCTCAGGGAAAATTTGATAAATGGCTGAAGCAAAGGAATATACACGGAATGGAAAAAGCATGGAGCAATGGAAAACCTTTAAATTGTTTTGCAATACAACTGGCACAGGCATATTAGGCTGAATAAACTGTAAACTTCTAGGAACCTTTACTCCTAAACATGTTTATCCCACACACTGAAATACAGAATCAAATTTATTCAGCTTCACAATACTTTTCAATCTACTACATTTTTTATTTTGAAGAAATAGAACCAGAGGGCACAACCTCAGGCTAAAGGAATGATCCTTTTAAACAGAGATGAGGAGGAATTTCTTCAGCCAGAGAGCAGTGAATCTGTGGAACTCTTTGCTGCAGAAAGCTGTGGAGGCCCGGCCATTGAATGTCTTTAAGACAGAGATAGATAGGGTCTTGATTAATAAGGGGATAGGGATTATGGGACAAAGGCAGGAGAACGGGGATGAGAAAAGTATCAGCCGTGATTGAATGGCAGAGCAGACTCAATGGGTTGAGTGGCTTAATTCTGCTCCAATGTCTTGTGGTCTTTTGGAAGAAAATAAAGCAATTTTAAAAATAAAAGTAATGAAAATACCAACAAACAGTAACCAATTAAAGCAAAGGTTCATTCAATAATAAAATCACTGCCCAATTGCAGTAGCAATGGGAAGAACTGGGCAGGTATTTGTTTCCCCAGCTTTAGTGCAGACTCACACAATTGTGCACAATTGGCATTCTTGGAACTGACCCTCATTCTATGTTCATCATGAGCTCATATCACTATAATTTTAGCAATCCCCTATGACTAAAACTTCAGCCTCCCTGCCTTTGACTACTCCAAGCACCTGAAAATTGCTCTTGCAAAGAGGCGATTAGATCAAACTCTATGCCTTGTTCACTCACTTGTTTTGTTGTAGCTCTTCTCTGTTGGAATTATACAGAGGGATTTATTCTCCATGCTGGCTGTATGTTTGCATATCTTCAAGTAGACACCAACCCTCATGCTCTTTTCAAAAGCTATGATATGTTAAAATGGTTCAGAATGGAAGTACTAACTATGTGCTCTTGTAAGAATGCAATGAGAGCATTATTTTCTATTGATAGTTGCTTACTTTTTGCATGTTCAGATTTTCCTGAGATAATTGGTGGGTGCAGAAATTTGAAATCTTCATGGTGTTTGAATCAGGTAACCATTGCTAAATTGTGTATAAGTTGCCTCAATGGAGCAATGCATAGCAAAACAGCCAATTTCTGCGGTGTCTCTTGTTGGCTTTTGAAAGAGTTCTGTTGAAATCTCAGAGTTCCTCCATCATATCCAAGTGGCTGACCCTGCTGCAGTAAGTCCACAGCCTGAGATGGCTCCTGGGGAGAATATTAAGTCTCTAATGACCAACTATTCCTCAATGAAGAGAAATTCAGTAAAACATTGCACCAATGACGTGAAGTAGGAAAATTACATGTCAGTAATTATTGTGTTAACAATCCCTTATTCAGCCAATTTAGGGTTAAATACTCATCTTTAAAAATTGCTAATGCTGTATAATTGTGAATGGGATTTGACTATTGTTCTTATTAAAGAAGAAAAATGATGTGAATTATTTTGAAAGCCAGGAGTCATTGGAGAAGCATCAACACGGACAAACATAGAACGTTCTCCACAAATTACCCTATACTGCATTTTCAGTAAAATTTGCAAAAGCAGGGATTTCAGCTTCATGTTTATATGGACACATTAGTTCTACTTATGACACTTTCCCAACTATGTGAAATCTAGAGGGCCGATCTGTATGAAATTTGTTGAAATGGTCAGCTAAGAAATCTTAATAGTCACAGTGCAGCAGGAGGCCTTTCAGCCCATTGAGTCTGCATTGACAATTCCTATAACATCACATATTTACCCTGCTAATACCCCCAAACTATATATATCTTGGGTCACTAAGGAACAATTTAGCATGGCCAATAAACGTAACCTTCACGTCTTTGGACTGTCGGAGGAAACCGGAGCACCCAGAGGAAACCCATGAGAACGTGCAAACTCCACACAGTCACCCAAGACCAGAATCGAATCTGGGTCCCCGGCACAGTGCTAACCACTGTGCCACTGTGCCGCCCTTGTCTAAGTGGATGCCATAATACCCACTTAGATATGATCACACACTTAACTCTTAAAAAGTTTACTGAAACAATGCCTGAAACAATCCCTATTACACCAATAACAAACAAAAAAGGAGCTTCATCTGGATTTAGCAACTGCTAGTTGGTTTTAGTATTTCATCTTCATTGTATCATGATATTTACTGCTGTGCAAACATCCACATCTTTGTATTCATAATTATCAAATATTAAGTGTTTCTGTTAACACAAACTGGTCCACAAAAATGGATCCAGAATGATCCTTTGATCTGTGAATAGCTTCATAACAAAGAGACACATGGAGTGGAAGGGTCAATGGATAGCAACTGAATCCCTTCAGGCTGCTGGGATCAATAAAGAAAGTACAGTGCAGCAGGTAATATTTTCAATAGCACTGATGTTTTAAACCCCTTGTCCTAATCTCCACAAGCTATCTGAACTACCCATTTGATTTGAGGTTATTTTTAGCTTGTTCTGAAACAGCTCAGAGAATAAAGCATTCATAAGGGGGGGAGGAGGAGGAGGAGGAAAAGGGAAAAACAAAACCTAACTTACAATCCATTCAAAGGAAAAGAGCTCATCACACATCTTCAGGTTCTTGTTTGAACAATCGATTGCTACTAGCTGCTGTTGAGAAATACAATGCACTAAGCCACGTAATCTGGAATGTATGCACTTTAGTCTTACGTTTAATTTTTATGGCATTGTTTCAAAATTGCTGCTGTCTTCTTTTCCAATTTAATGAATGACTTCAGTGATACTGAATAGCTGGAAGGTGACCTTTTTTGAAGACTGTCTTTTATCCCCCAAGAGCATTTTGTGCAAAGGTTAATGAATATTGCATTGTTGAGATAATTACCATCTGTTTTTAGTTACAAATTTGTTGATTATGTATCCATTAGCAACATTTGAACTCACAGCAAAAGTTTTATTGCAGTACATAACTTCAAATGAAGTAAACAAGTAAAATACTCAATGCAAGGACTGCTCAAAATAATGTTTTCCAACAGGATTTCCCAAAATCTGGGGTGTCATTGATTGATTATATGGCACCCTACTCATAGCTACAGACATGAACTGCAAGGACTCCCAATCAGTCACTATGCAATATATCCGTGATTGTTTGCATGGGATACTGTGGATAATACCAACTTCCCTGGCAACAGGACCATTGATTTACAGGCAGTTTATTATTTATACCTAATCAAGGTGCAGGGTTGGACTGTAGGAGACAATCGAGGAGGAAAGGAAAAAGCATGACTAAGAGTAAAGGAAACCAAAGGAAAAGAGGAGAAGGAAGAAAAAAAATTTCCATTTTCAATATCTCCGGCAATTTAGTCTGAAGAAATGAGACAGTATAAATGTAATTGTTTACATTCATTAAAAACAATCATACAGTTTGAACCAAATTTATGCCGTTAATTACTAGACTTAACTTTTTGTCATGAGCTTAATGGACGATTAATATGCAAATACAGTAATCTCATGAAAATCATGGGGTGATTCAGGGGTGGAATGAAGTTTTCAGAAATGTGATGATGGGGGAGAGCAAATCAGCCAGCAAGTTGTGGAGGTTCATGATTCATAGGATATATATCTTGCTACAAGTCACTGGCTGATTTAAGGCAGCACGGTAGCACAGTGATTAGCACAGCTGCGTCACAGTACTAGGGATGTGGGTTTGATTCCAACCTTGGGTCACTGTCTGTGTGGAGTCTGCACATTCTCTTTGTGTCTGCGTGGGTTTCCTCTGGGTGTTCTGGTTTCCTCCCACAGTCCAAAGATGTGTGGGTTAGGTGGATTGGCAATGGTAAGATGTGCAGGGTTACGGGGATAGGTTGGAGGGCATGGGTGGGGGCCTTTTTCTACACTGTAGAGGTTCTTTGGTCCTATGGTTTGTATATTGATAATGGCAGGTTATTAATTTTCCAGCAAGACTTGGCATACCTTTGTAGCTGTACAGTTTCAATAGCAGTTACTAGCAATTTAACTCCAAAGAGACGGGTGAAATCTCCAGCTCATGTTGATACCGTAACTTTGACCTCCAGCTTTAAAAATAAGCACCCTTTATAAGGGTCTCTGATCACTCTTTACCATCTTTCCAATCTACAAAGTTAAGGTTAATGATTAGATTTCTTGTGTCTCATCAATTATGACAGTTTTTCATTATACACCGGGCTTTAAGTCTATTTAAGATTTTTAAAAATTCTTTCGTGGGACATAGGCATTGTTGACAAGACCAGCATTTTTTGTCCATCCCAAATTACCCTTCAACAGACCTTGCTAGGCTGTGGAGTCACATGTTAGCCAGACCAGTTAAGTGTGGCAGATCTCCTTCCTGAAAGGACATTTGTGAACCAGATGGGTTTTTAATGGCAATTAATGATAGTTCCATTACTGAAATCAGCTTTATGTTTTAAATTTATCATACTAGCTGCCATGGTGGGATTTGAACCCTTGTCCCCAGAACGTTAGCCTGGGTTACTGGATTACTGGTCCAGCAACATTACCATTACTCCATTGTCTCCTCTATTGTTTATGCTCTGTTACAAATTTCAACCTGAATTTTATTTTGTGCTACTTGACTAAAACGCTCAGTTTGTCAGTTTTTGAACATAGATTCAGTTAACTTGAATGTGCTGTAAATTCCAAGTAGTTTTACAGCATACTCTACAAAAGCTATAGACCCTAAAGTGAGGTCTTAATCTACAACAGTGCACTAATTAATTGAAATATGTTATGCAAACCTTGTGTTACATCTTCATTTTAATGATTGTAGCTTTCAGCCAAGCACAACCACGCTGCTGCTGAAAGCTCAATAGGGGACCCAGTGATGTGCATGGTTAGCACAGATTCCACTTCCCTTCAAGCCCTTAAAGGCAACCTGCCCCTGAAAGGGAACTGCATGCCCGTCTTTGCCAGAATTAACCTTACAGAAAATAACTCTCAATAAAGCAGCAGGAAAAACAGTGGGCTCTCAGATTCTGGGATGCGGCGCCGGAGGTCTTGGTCCAGGAGATCAACAGGTGGAGGGAGGCATAGAATCAACACTGAATCATAGAATCTATGGCATGGAGACAAGGCCCTTTGGCCCAAACTGGCCCATGCCGACCAAAGTGCCCATCCAAGCTAACCATTTGCCTACATTTGCCCATATCCCTCTAAACCTTTTCTAAACATGCATCTTTCCAAATACCTTTTAAAAATTGTCAATGTTCCTACCTCAACTACTTCCTCTGGCAGCTCATTACACATATTTACCACCATTTGTGAAAAAGTTGATCCTCAGGTTCCCATTAGTTCTTTCCCCTCTTATCCCTTATCCCCTTATCTCCTCTTATCTCCCCATCTGTGAAATTCCCTGCTCAGTGGAGCAGTTGAGGCTCCCTCATTGAATGTTTTTAAGGCAAGGATAGATAAATTTTTGAACAGTAAAGGAATTAAGGGTTATGGTGAGGGTAATAAGGGCGGGTAAGTGGAGCTGAGCCAACAAAAGGATCAGCCATGGGCTCAAGGGGCCAGATGACTACTGCTGCTCCTAGTTCTTATTTTCTTATATTCTTAACTTAACCCTAGTCCTTGATTCCTCAATCCTGGGGAAAAGACTAAGTGTATTCACTCTATCCATGCCTCTCATGATCTTATACACTTCTATAAGATCACCCGTCAGTTTCCTACACTCCAAAGAAAAGGTCCTAGCCTGTCCAATCTCTCCCTATAATTCAGTCCCTTGAGTCCTGACAGCATCCTTGTAAATCTTTTTGCACTCTCTCCAGTTTAGTAACATCTTTCCTACAGCAAGGCAAAATTGAACATAGTACTCTAGGTGTGGCCTCACCAATGTCCTGCACAATTGCAACATAACTTCCCAACTTCTATACTCAATGCCCTGACTTATGAAGGCTAGCATGCCAAAAGTTTTCTTCACTGCCCTATCTACATGTGATTCCATCTTTAAAGAACCATGCACCTGAACCCCATGGTCCCTCTATTCCATGATACTCCCTATGGTCCTACTATTCACTGTGAAAGTCTATCTTGATTTGACTTTCCAAAATGCAACACCTTACATTAATCTGTATTGAGCTCCATTTGCCATTTCTTGGCCCACTCCCCAGTTGATCAAAATCCTGCTGCAATTTTTGAAAATGTCCACAGTACCATCTATTTTAGTGTCATCTGCAAACTTACTGATCATGCCTTGTACATTCTCATCCAAATCATTGATGTAGATAACAACAACAATGGGCCCAGAACTAACCCCTGAGGCACACCATGAATCACAGGCCTCCATTCTGATAAGCCTCCTTCCACCATTACCCTCTGCTTCCTACCATTAAACCAAATGTATATCCAGTTTATGAGCTCTCCCTGGATTCTGTGATCTATCTTCCAGAGTAGCCTACCATGTGGAACTTTATCAAAGGCCTTGCTGAAATCCATAAGGACTACGTCTACCATCCTTACCTTCATCAATCTTCCTGGTCACTTCATCAAAGAACTCTAACAGATTTGTAAGGCATGGAGGGTCAATTCTCCCAAAAGTGCTGAATTGATGGGAAGACTATGCTAAATCCTGACTATTCTGCCAGTTCAGCTTTTCACCTGAATCTCCGCACTTTGTGCACTGAAGAGGTTCCAGTCATGAACCTCATTAAAAACCCAGGTGGACGAGGTCTATTCATGCCGGAGTTTGACAGTTCTGGAGCTCTGTGCATGCAGAATCCTGATCGCTGGTCAGCCCGGGACCCCTGCAGTGCTGTCTCTCCAGCTCCCCACTCCCCACAGCCTGATCGCAGCCCCCACAACAATTCGTGGGCCAGCCTTGACCACCGCGCCCACCCCGCCCCCATCCCGGAGCTCCCCGATGCCCAGGCCCCACCGCCAGCAGTGGCAATCCTCCCACCCTCTTCACCCTGTCAAACCCCCCCACCCCGCGCTGACCTCCCAACAGGTGTCAATCCCCCTCCCCCGACCACCCCGGAGACATGCCTCTCCCCACAAACTGCTCCCCCCCAGATTCGCCCCAATTGCTGCCTTCCCTCCATCCCAGACCGATTCCAACGCAGAGTGGCAGTGAGACCTCCCCACTCTCACCAATCACACCTAGGCCCTGCCCACAATAGGTTACACCCTCTTGGCACTGCCCCTTTCCTGGTGGGCAGTGCCAAGGTGCCCTCTGGGCGTGGGCACTTTGCCCCTCTTGGGCACTGCCAGGGTGCCCATGCCCAAGGGCACCATCCCTCCGTCACCCAACCCCCTAAAGCCCCCAATTCCTCCCCCCCCCCCCCCCATTCTGGCAGAGTCTCCCACTAGCTCCCCGAACTTGGGGAACTAGTCTGAACCCCGCCGGAATGAATCACTCCTGACAGGTTTGGAGATTTGTTCAGGACCTGAAAGGCCCGATAATTAACAATTACATATTTCATTTAAGATAGATTAAAAACAGATTTAAATAACTTACCTGCCTTTCCGCCGGTTTCCAGCATGGTCTGGCTGGTGACCGTTCACTGGCTCTGGGAGGTGCGCATGCATTCCTGGCGCATGGGCAAATCCCAGTTCAAGGCCACAGACGCGCATCTCCTGGCTGTACCTGCAGGAAAGTGGCGGGCAGCAATGGGAGAATCGCAGTCATGATCTCCCATACACAAAGCCATGCTGACTACTCCTAATTAAACCCTGTCTTTCCAAATACCTGAATAACTTATCCCTCAGAATCTTATTTAATAACTTACCCGCCACAGATGTTAGGCTTACTGGTCTATAATATCCAGCTTTTTCTTTGTAGCCCTTCTTAAAGAAGAGCACAATACTTGCTACTCTTCAGTGTTCTGGTACCTCACCCATGGCTAACAATGATGCAGATATCTCAGCCAGAGTTCCTGCAATCTCTTCTCTAGTGTCACACAGTGTTCTTGGATATACCTGATCAAAGCCAGGAGATTTATCCACCTTCATACATTTTAATATGCCCATCATCTCTCTACTGTAATGCGAACTGTCCCCAGCATATCGTCATTTTTTGAGAATGTTGTGCAGGGTTGCCAGTAGGCCCTCAAAGAAACCCCTTAGAAGAGAATGGGCATAGGTGACTAGGGATGTCAATTCCTGAATTTCACCTCCAGTCCAAGCAACAATGCTGCAGACGTTCATGTGGGTGGTCAAGGCCAGTAAACATGTCTTCACATATTGGCCATGGTTCTCCCAAAAGCACTAAATTGGCGGGAAAACTGTTCTAGATCCCAACTGTTTTATCAGTTCAGCTTCTGACCCGAATCTCCCCACTCTGTGCACTGTAGAGTTCCCCATCATGAATATCATTAAAAATCCAGGGGGCGGGGCCTATTTGCGCCGGAGCCTGACAGTTCTCGAACTCTGCGCATGCGCAGTGGCCCTGATATGTCAGTCTCCCTGTTTGCCGGCCAGCCTGATCGCTGGCCAGCCGGGACCCCCACAGTGCTGCCCCTCCAGCATCCCCCAACCCCCCCCCAGCCTGATCTTGGCCCCACACAGCAATTCCTGGGCCAGCCCTCACCCGCCCCCCCCATCCGAGAGTGCCCCGATATATAATCCACCCCTCCCAGTAGTGGCAACCCTCCTATCCTCCTCACCCTGGCAGACCTCCAGCCCCCACTGTTCCTATTCCAGGATTAGACCCTCCCCCCGCCCTGGCAGATCACAACAAAACACCCCCAGTCTGCCCCAATCACTCCCCTCCCTCTATCCCACTCCGATCCTGTCTGCAGAATGGCAGTGGGGCCTCCACACCCATGGATTGCCCCTAGGTTCTGCCCCCGGGCATGGCCACTTTGTCCAGGGGCATAGGCTGACACTGCCAGGATGCCCATGCCCATGCCCAGGGGGCACCACCACCCCACCAGCCCTCCCCTGTGGGGCTCCTATTGACCCCCCCTTCATTCCGGTGGGGTCTCCCGCTAGTTCTCCAACATGGGAGCTAATCTAACCCTGCCAAGATGAAGTACTCCTGGTGGGGTGGGAGATTCAATCGGGACCTGAAAGTTCCCAATAATTAGATTGAAAACATATTTAAAATACATTTAAAACAGATTTAAATGACTTAACTGAATTCCCGCTGGTTTCCAATGTGGTCTAACTGGCGACTATTCGCCAACTCTGGGGGATGCGCATACATTCTCGGCGCATATGCAAATCCTAGACAAGGCTGGCAACTCGCATCTCCCACCCCAACCCCCCAGAAAAGTTGTGGGCCCCGATGGGAGAATTGTGGCTATTGTTGCTGAATTTGCTTGAAAACAATTTGGTTTGATTTATTATTGTCACATGTATTAGCATATAGTGATAAGTATTATTTCTTGCATGCTATATAGAAAAGGCATACCATTCATAGAGAAGGAAATTAGAAAGTGCAAAATGTAGTGTTACAGTCATAGCTAGGGTGTAGGGAAAGATCAACTTAGTGCGGGGTAGGTCAATTCAAACATTTGACAGCAGCAGGGAAGAAGCTGTTGTTGAGTTGGTTGTACGTGACCTCAGATTTTTGTATCTTTTATCTAATGGAAGAAGGTAGAAGAGAGAATGTCCAGGGTGCGTGAGGTCCTTAATTATGCTGGCTGCTTTGCCGAGGCAGCAGGAAGTGTAGACAGAGCCAATGGATGGGAGGCTGGTTTGCATGATGTATTGGGCTTCATTCATGACCTTTTGTAGTTTCTTGCGATCTTGGGCAGAGCAGGAGCTACTCCAAGCTATGATACAATCAGAAAGAATACTTTCCATCGTGCATCTGTAAAAGTTGGTGAGAGTTGTAGCTGACATGCCAAGTGTCCTTAGTCTTTTGAGAAATTAGAGGCGTTGGTGGGAATTCTTAATGACGTAGGCCGACCAGGACAGTTTGTTGGTGATCTGGACATCTAAAAACTTGAAGCCCTCAACCATTTCTACTTTGTCCCTATTGATGGAGACGGGGCATGTTCTCCTTTACGCTTTCTGAAGTTGATGACAATCTCTTTCATTTTGTTGACATTGAAGGAGAGATTATTGTCACCGCACCAGTTCACCAGATTTTCTATCTCATTTCTGTACTCTGTCTTGTTATTGTTTGAGGTCCAACCCACAACGATGGTGTCGCCAGCAAACTTGAAAATTGAATTGGAGGGGAATTTGGCCACACAATCATAGGTGTATAAGAACTATAGTAGGGGGCTGAGAACACAGTCTTGTGGGGCTCTGGTGTTGAGGATGATTGTTGAGGAAGTGTTGTTGCCTATCCTTACTGATTGTGGTCTGTGAGTTAAGAAGTTCAGAATCCAGTCACAAAAGAAGGAGCCCAGGCCCAGGCCACGGAGTTTGGAGATGAGTTTGATGGCTAAGCTGTAGTCAATAACTAGGAATCTGACATAGGTATCTTTGTTATCTAGGTTTCATTCCATGAATAAATTTCATTTTTTCCATTACTTTTCTCCTTTTGTTATATTTCATTCAATATCACTGGTTGCTGTAACTGTTACAGGAATACCATATAAAATAGAAGCTTTAGGGGTTTGAGATACTGTCATGTAGTTTAAATTATGGAAGAAGTGTTTGTGAGGAACGCGAGTCAAATTCTCACCCATCCCACTTAGGATTGCTATTTCATAAACCCAGTCTCACATAACTAGATATTAAATTTTAGGCCTCATAGTTAAGAAGTCCCATCACGGGCAGCGCAATGGCATAGTGGTTACTACTTTTGCCTCATAACACTCGAGACCTGGTTTCGATTCCCAGCTTGGGTCACTTTCTATGTGGAGTCTGCACATTCTATATCTGTGTGGGTTTCCTCCGGGTGCTCCGGTTTCCTCCCACAGTCCAAAGATTGGTGAGTTAGGTGGATTGGCCATGCTAAATTGCCCCTTAGTGCCAGGGGTCCAGCTAGGATAAATGCATGGGGTTATGGGGATACGGCCTGTGTGGGATTATGGTCGGTGCAGACTCGATGGGCTGAATGGCTTCCTTCTGCACTGTAGGACTTTCTATCAGAAATTCTGGAGTTAGCTGTAAAGATGTGGGCTGAAATTTTCCGGCCGTTTACGTTGGTGGGATTCTCTGGTCCCACCAGCAGTGCACCTCCGCCCGTGGGTTTCCTGCTGTTGTGTGATCCCACCCTTCACTGACTGGACCAGAGAATCCCACTGCTGGCAAACAATAGCCATCTCCTGCCGATGGGACACACGCAGCTGAGAGGCTGGAGAATCTTGCCCATGAAATTGATGAGCAGGAGAAGATTCAGTTGGTCCATTGCACCCATTCAACCTTCATTACCACCAGAACGTTATGATTAAACACGCGCGCCCTTCCCACCTGATATGGAACATGTGGTTTAATAGTAAAAACATTAATTTTTCTGATACGCTGAATATAAAGGTTTGTTGCTTATTCTGATATAACTGATAACTGCAAAGGCCAATGTACATTATGCAGAAAATGTAAAGAAATCTTAAAATATCTTTGAGGCATGTGGCAAAATAATGGGAAGCTGGCAGGATATTGACTTAGAAGTCAACATAAGCTATGGTCCAACTATCTCATTAACAGTGAGGATTGTTTTAATTGGTTTTACATTTCATCTTAGATAGCGCTAATATTTATTCTTGTTTACATGATAAGGTTCAATGTAATTCAAGTCGCAGTTCCTGGTTTCTTTTAAACATAAAGCCATTACAAAACTATTGAATTGCAAACAAAACACATCTCCTGAGAAACATTTCCTGAAATCAATAGGAATAGAATTATGCTTATACAATTGTAATGTGCAGAATCTGGTTCATCCCAAGTTGCAGCTTGTCTCAAATGTATGTCAAGATCAAAGTGTTTGTCATAATTAGGAATTTATCTATACTTCTTGTGTACTTGTAATTATATAATTTCTCACAAAACCAAGTTCACAAATAAACAGAAAACAGTGAAACACCTGGAAATTTGAAATAAAACCGAAAATTGAATCACAATTTGAGTGGGGAATGCACTCAGACACATAAACAGGGGTGAATGCCAGGTGTTAGCATCTTCCCTATCACATTGACATCCAACACTCTCAGCTAGGGATACTGGCCAGCTTTTATCCTCAGGTTCCTATGCATGTGGCCACCTGAGGTTAGCAATGTTCAACTAATTGCATGTCAGGCATTAAAATGCATCCTCCTTATGACAAACATTGTGTCCTCATGGGCAGCCCTGACCTTTGTGAACTCCAAAATTTTCACAGATCCTGAAACCCTCAAGATCATGTGTTGTTGCTAATATAAAGCAGACTTCAGCTTCAATAGATCTTTGCTCCTACACCATTCCTCCCTCAATATTGTCTCAAGATATGATGTGTGCTCCAGAGCATGCTCAAAAGCCCTACTGACCATCAATAATTACCATGATTTTCAGTTTGAGTCACTTGTATCATTGAGTGTTTAAGGAATGGGACACACAGCGCTCATCGCAACTCTGGGATGAGAACCTGCTGGCCGCAATCCAGACAATTACAGGTTGAGAAATGCTCAAGGTTGTAGATTTGAATGCCAGCGAAATGATATGGCTGAGAGGGGTAGAACCTTGAGGTAGCAATGTGCTCCCATTTATTGGCCAGCTTAACAGATATACACTCTGAAAGTTGGAAACACTGGCAGCTGGCAGGCAGGCAAGAGCGCACACAAGCTCTGACTATGGGTTCATAGCTGGATAACACTGCCAGAAAAATCATAGAATCATAGAATCCCTACAGTGCAGAAGGAAGTCAAAGTCTTACATGTGACTGAAAGAAACACAGCTCATCATAAGAAGCAAGCATACACAAGAGGAGATGTGAAATGGGTGTGATTCTATTTATGTCCCACACCCCAAAGATGTGCAAATTAGGTGGATTGGTCATGCTAAATTGCCCGTTAGTGTTAGGGAGACGAGCAGGGTAAACACTTGGAGTTATGGAGATACGGCCTGGGTGGAATTGTTATCAGTGCAGTCTCACTGAGCTGACTAGTCTCCTTCTGCACTGTAGGAACTCTATCGTTCTATGATTGCCAACACCTGTATCACCATAGTGCTCCTAAATATTTTTAACTTTCCTAATAACCCTACCGCCATGCCTCGCTGCTTCCCCAACATCCACAGCTGATGTGGAGGCAGCCAGCTGACCACTGCACCCATTTTCAGTGATGGCTTTGGCAGGTGTCCTCTGAAGGGCTGAAACTTCGAGGGACCTGGCTTGTTTTGGGTGTCCTATGGTGGAGAAAGTGCACCCTGTAGATCTGAAGGTAATGGGGTCATAGGAAGAGGAGATTGGGATTGGCCAGAAAGTCCCAAAGTCACCTGGGCCTAGGGGTGCCCAGCTGCTGATCTTCTTCTCCGTGGGTGCCCAAGAGCCCCTGGCTGACTTCTTGAGGAGAAAGTGTAGCTGGAATGAGATCTAGATACTCCCCACCACTCCCGTGTGGCCACTGATGGATGCCGCCAAGGGTGACAACGATTGAGTGCTGCTCCTGCTGCAGCGCAGAATTGATGACTTGGACCATGGTAGATGGCAGCTACCATGGTCCAAGTCATCGATAAACAGGCAACACATCAATATTATGCTGCCTTCCCATCTAAATGACTTCAACCTGCAGCTGAACATGGGGTTTGCAACTGGCTAGCTGCATGCTGAAAAGGAAGCCCAGCAGCGTACATAGTTAGCAAAGGTTTCAGCTCGTCTGCACACCTTAAATACACTTGCCCCTCATTAAGGGGAGCTGCACTTATTGAATAGATATTGCTCCAGACAGTCTGTGATATCTATAGAGAGACATGGAAGCACAGAAAATAAAACAACTGGCAACAGCGAGAAACCCAAGTGCAGAGGAAGAGACAATCTAGCATCTGAAACATATGAACAAAACATGTTTCCTCAGGAAACCAGGTAGTCCTGTGAAGGAATGCCCTGAGAAGGGAATGGGACCAGGTGACCAGAGAGGTCAGTTTCCAGAGTCTGACCCCAGGAACATAATACAAGTAGTCAAGATCGATTGTTCCACCAACCTCTCATGTTGTTCAATGCACCACACTCTCATCAGTTATCCATTAACAATCTTCTGCAATCAGGACTTGGGTAAAATGTTCAGATGTCCACCTTGTCCTCACACCTGCCAATACCCCCAGCCTCACACCCATCTCTCACTGCTTCCTGATACCTCCAGCTACATCAGTCACAGCAGCCAAATACATTGTAGCACCATATTAGTGAGAGGCAACATGGTTTTGTGAAGGGCAGGTTATGTCTCACGAACTTGACTGAGTTTTTTGAGGAAGTGACAAAGATGATTGATAAGGGTAGGGCAGTGGATGTTGTCTGTATGGACTTCAGTAAAGCCTTTGACACGGTCCCTCATGGCAGACCGGTGCAGGAGATGACATTGCATGGGATCAGAGGTGAGCTGGCAAGGTGGATACAAAACTGGCGCAGTCAGAGAAGACAGAGGGTAGCAGTGGAAGGGTGCATTTCTGAATGAAGGCTGTGACAAGTGATGTTCCTCAGGGATCAGTGCTGGGACCTTTGCTGTTTGTAATATGTATAAATGATTTGGAGAAATATGTAACTGGATTGATTAGTAAGTTTGCAGATGACACGAAGGTTGGTGGGTTTGTGGATAGCAATGAGGACCATCAGAGGATACAGCAGGATATAGATCAGTTGGAGACTTGGGCAGAGGGATAGTAGTTGGAGTTTAATCTGGTCAAATGTGAGGTAATGCATTTTGGAAGGTCTAATACAGATAGGAAATGTACAGTAAATGGCAGAACCCTTAAGGGTATTGATAGGGAAGAGAGATGGTAGATGGAGTTTAGTCTGGTCAAATGTGAGGTAATGCATTTTGGAAGGTCTAATACAGATAGGAAATGTACAGTAAATGGCAGAACCTTTAAGGGTATTGATAGGCAAGGGGATCTGGGTGTACAGGTACACAGACTACTGAAAGTGGCAGTGCAAGTGGAGAAGGTAGTCAAGAAGGCATATGGCATGTTTGTCTTCATCGGCTGGGATCTTGAGTTTAAAAATTGGCAAGTCATTTTGCAGCTTTATAGAACTTTAGTTAGGCCGCACTTGGAATATGATGTTCAATTCTGGTCGCTACACTACCAGAAGGATGTGGAGGCTTTGGAGAGGATACAGAAAAGATTTAGCAGGATGTTGCCTGGTATGGAGGGCATTAGCTATGAGCAGAGGTTGGAGAAACTTGGTTTGTTCTCACTGGAGCGACGGAGGTTGAGGGGAGATCTGATAGAAGTCTACAAGATTATGAAAAGCATAGACAGAGTTGATAGTCAGAAGCTTTTTTCCAGGGTAGAAGAGTCAATTACCCGGGGGCACAGGTTTAAAATGCGAGGGGCAAGGTTTAAAGGAGATGAACGAGGCAGATTTTTTACGCTGAGGTAGTAGGTGCCTGGAACTCGCTGCCGGGGGAGGTAGTGGAAGCGACTTTTAAGGGGCGTCTTGGCAAGTACATGAATAGGATGGGAATAGAGGGATATATTCCCGTAAGGGTAGGGGGTTTTAGTTAAGTTGAGTAGCATGGTTGGTGCAGGCTTGAAGGGCCGAAGGCATGTTCCTGTGCTGTAATTTTCTTTGTTCTTTGTTCACAACCATTGATGTTCTTCCCTCTCTCTTTCTGGTCAAAGTGGCACATAACAGGATGAAACAAACAGGAGCAACAAAGAGCAATTTACCTGTATTACCTGAGCCTGCTGGAGAAGAGGGTGCTCTGCATCATGAGGTTGCTTGTGACAGAGAAGCATGGCATAATGATGAACGTTCAGGATGATCGTGTGCCATTTCAGCTTCTATCTCAACCTTATCCTGCTATCTGGCATAAAGTAAAAGCTGCTGATGGTGTGGTCATGGACCTTTTGCTCTCCACCCAATCCTCCACCAACGTCCCTTCCCTCATCTCAATACACTACTTCTGTATTTATGCTTTCAGATACCCAAGCACTGCCAGTAGCCAGTCACTGCAACCTCATGAGGGAGGGCGACAGCAACACCAGTCCTCTGATGACAAAGCACCATCACTTGATCTGACACTTGCAGTACCAGCTCTGATATTGGTATTGCATGTGCCATGGATAGAAGTACAGAGTTGAGATATGCATATGCTGAATCATGGAGTTGTTAATTGTACCTTATACCATTTAGAATCCTGCCAATTTTCTGCCAATAAATTCACATGCTATCTCCTCCTGCTTACCTCTAGTCATTGAGAAGACAATAAAGTCTGCTTCTTTCCATACAAGTTCTTTTTGTTCTTATCAGTAGTGATGGAGGGAGAATTTTATTGATTAGTTCATGGGACATGATACGCCAGCACTTTTATTGCTTATTACCCATCCCCAATTCTCCTTGAGAAGACGATAATGAGTTGTCTTCTTGAACCATTGCAATCCATGTGATGTAGGTACACCCACAGCACTCTATGGAAGACAGTTCCAGGATTTTGATCCAATGACAATCTAGTTCCAAGTCAGGATGATGTGTGACTTGGAGAGGTACATGTATATATGGTTTTCCCATGTGTCTGCTGCCCTTGTTCTTCTAGGTGGTAGGGTTTGCAGATTTGAAAGATGCTGTCAATGGAGCCTTTGTGACTTGCTGCAATGCATGTTGTGAGATGTTGCCTGCTACCACCTGGAAGGACACACTTGTATAAAAATATGGAGCAACAATGACTAGGACAGCTACTGGCAGTACAAATCTTCCTAGCTGACCAGCTCCTTGGTGAAAGACAGGGACCTGACTCAGTGTTCCTAGCTGAGACTGAAGTAGAAGTGCTCCCTAATGAACCTTGATGGTTGGAAACTTCATTTGAGAGCCCACTGTCTCCCCAGTTTCTGCACTGCTTCTCCCCCCTTGTTGTCTAAGATCAATTTTTATATCATACTGCAGCCAAGAGGGACTCTTACTAAAGCTTCTCTTACTAAAGCAAATTGTCTTTGTGTAGCATAGAAAACACTTCCAACCTTCTTAGGAGAACCCAGCAGAACCTCTGTCAAAGTTAGCAAAAAACTTTTTCAAGAGCAAAACATAACACTTCCATGTAGTTACACTGGCACAAACAAGTCAAAGCTCCACATATAAGAACATAAGAGCAGAATAGTCCACTTTGACTCCCAAACCACCACTGCCATTCAATAAGACCCTGGCTGATCTGATTTGTGCCTTAAATTTATTTTCCTGCCTGTCCCCCCCAAACCTGTGACCCCATTGTAGATCAAAAATCTAACTCAGCCTTGGTAGTATTTAATGACTCAGTCTCCACTGCTCTCTAGGGTAGAGAACTCCAAAGTTTAATGAACCTCTGAGAGAAGAAACCCCAATGAGTAAACACCAAACTATTCAACCTTTCTTCTTAAGGTATCAATCTAGTGAACCTTCTATGAACTGCCTTCAGTGCAAGTATATGTATAAAATGGGGCACCAAACTGCCCTACCTGGTGCTGCCTCATCCACAAGGGCTGTCAAGCTTACAAAGCAAGGTGCATTGTTGAAGCACAACTTAAGCGCGAACTGCATAAGTCCAGAGCCACCAACGCAACAACTACAGTGCCTACACAAGTCTGTCCAATATGTGCCAGGACATTCCATGCCCGAATTGGCCTGATCAGTCATCTTCAGACACATTGCATCCAGCCTCAAAATGACGAATGGTATCGTGGTCCTCATCGACGATGATGGACGAACAACAACAACATGTATCCTTGAATGAGGAGACCAAATATTCCAGGTGTGGTCTCACTAATAGCTTGTACAGTTGTAGTAAGACTTCCCTAATTTATGCCATCCCCTTTGCAATAAAAAACAATATTCCATTTGCTTCCACTTGGTGCACCCGCTTGCTAACTTTTTGTGATTCATTTACAAGGACTCCCAGATCTCTCTGTATTCCAGCATTCTACACGTTCTCTCCATTTAAATATTTTTTTTCTGTTTTTCTATTCTTCCTACCAAATGGACAACCTCACATTTTCACATTAAATTCTATCTGTCCATTCCTGTAACTATCTATATCCCTTTGCAGATTCATTAAGGGTGATTCTCCCAAAAAGTTCTAAGTGTTGAATTCACGGGAAAACTGATGTAAATCATGATTGTTTTCTCAGTGGAAGTTCACACTTGAATCTCCCACCCTCTGTGCAATGCCAGAGATCACAACTGTGAATCTCATTAAAAGCTTGGGGGGGGGGGGGGTGGGGCCCATTAACACCAGAGTCTGACAGTTCCAGAACTCTGCACATGTGCAGTAGCCCTGACTGTCAGCCTCCCATTTGTTGGCCAGCTTGATCATTATAGTGTTGCCCCTCCAAACCTCCCTCCCCGCCCCATGGCCCGATTGTGGCTCCAACAAGCATTCCTGGGCCAGCCCCGACCCCACCACCCAATCCCCGCACCCTCGTCCAGGAGCATCCCGATCTCCCCCACCCCTCTACCCCCCCCCCAACCCTCTCCCCCCCACCACCACAGCAGACCCCCTTCCATGGGAGACACAGCCTTCCACCCCGGCAGACACCCCCCCCCCCATGGGAGGCAGGCACTCCCAGCAGACCACTCCCCCCCACCCCACCCCCACTTGCTCCACTCGGTGGCCTCCCTCTAGCCCCAAATGATTTCAATGGCAGAGTTGGACAGCAGGACCCTCCATCCTCACTGATCACTTCGAAGCCCTGACCCTAGGCCATACCCCCTAGGCCCTGCCCCCTTGGCACTGCCCAATGCCTAGTGGACAGTGCCAAGTTGACCCTGTGGGCACAGACTGGCACTGCCATGCCCAGGGGCACCACCCTTGCCGACAACCCCTTGGGGAGCCCCGATTGCAAATCTTATGAATTGCACACATGTGATTCTCCAGGAGGAAAATTGCCTTCTTTGTTTCCCCGTCACAACTTGCTGTCCTATCTATCATTCTACCATCAGGAAATTTGGCTACAATATACTCAGTTTTTTCATCCAGGTCCTTCATATAGATTTTAAATAGTTGAGGCCCAAGTACTGATCCCTGCAGCATCACATTTGGCACATGAAAATGACCGATTTTGTCCCAACTTCCTGTTTCATTTTAGTTAGTCAATCCTCTCTCCAAGCTAATATATTACCTCAAATACCATGGCCAGAATTTTACCAACCTGTCCGATTCCACGGGAACTGGAGTGGGCGAGGGGCGGACTGTGGAAATGTCCATTGACTTTGAGCGGGATTTTACAGTTTCAATCCAGCGATTTGGTAAAATTCCACCCTATGAGTTCTGATCTTGTTTATAACCTTTTATATGACATCTTACGAAATTCCCTTTGGAAATCCAAATCTATAGTTCCCTTTTATCTATCCTGTTTATTATATCCTCAAAGAACTCCAATATATTTGTCAAACACAATTTCCCTTTCAGAAAGTGATGTTTACTCATAATGTTTTTTTTTAAATGTTCTGCTGAACTTCCTGAATAGTGGATTCCAGCATTTTCCCAATGGCAGACGTTATGCTAACTCATCTATTGCTTCCTGCTTTTTTTCTTATCGCCTTTCTTGAATAGAATTTGCAGTTTTGCAAACCACAGGCACATTTCCAGAACATAGGAAATTTTGGAAGATTGCAATCAATGCTTTCACTATCTCTGTAAAAAGTCTGACAACACCAGGTTTTAGTCCAACCGATTTATTTGATAATACTCACAAGCTTTCGAGGGGACTGCCTCTTCGTCAGGTGAATGGAGAGTTCTGGCCTCAGACAGAGCATATAAAGCACAGACAGTTTAGAGATTACTGATTAAAACGCGAATCCTTACACCTAACCTGCTGTTCAAGACCTGAAGTGGCTGACAATGTGAGTGGAAGGAGCACTGATCACAGTTTAAAGAGATGTGTATTGTCTCCAGACAGTACAGTAAGTGAGGTTTTGCAAACGCAGGCAAGTCACGGGGGTTACAGATAGTGCGACATGAACCCAAGATCCCTGTTGAGACCGTCCTCATGTGTGCGGAACTTGGCTATCAGTCTCTGCTCAGCGACTCTGCGCTGTCGTGTGTCGTGAAGGCCGCCTTGGAGAATGCTTACCCGAAGGTCAGAGGCTGAATGCCCGTGACCACTGAAGTGTTCGCCAACAGGAAGGGAACAGTCTTGCCTGGTGATTGTCGAGCGATGTTCATTCATCCGTTGTCGTAGCGTCTGCATGGTCTCCCCAATGTTTTCCCCATGCAGACGCCACGACAACGGATGAATGAACATCGCTCGACAATCACCAGGCAAGACTGTTCCTTTCCTGTTGGCGAACAGTTCAGTGGCCACGGGCATTCAGCCTCTGACCTTCGGGTAAGCATTCATCAAGGCGGCCTTCACGACACACGACAGCGCAGAGTCGCTGAGCAGAGACTGATAGCCAAGTTCCGCACACATGAGGACGGTCTCAACAGGGATCTTGGGTTCATGTCGCACTATCTGTAACCCCCGTGACTTGCCTGCGTTTGCAAAACCTCACTTACTGTACTGTCTGGAGACAATACACATCTCTGTAACCTGTGATCAGTGCTCCTTCCACTCACATTGTCAGCCACTTCAGGTCTTGAACAGCAGGTTAGGTGTAAGGATTCGCGTTTTAATCAGTAATCTCTAAACTGTCTGTGCTTCATATGCTCTGTCTGAGGCCAGAACTCTCCATTCACCTGACGAAGAGGCAGTCCCCTCGAAAGCTTGTGAGTATTATCAAATAAATCGGTTGGACTAAAACCTGGTGTTGTCAGACTTTTTACTGTGTTTACGCCAGTCCAACGCCGGCATTCCCATATCTTCACTATCTCTATCAGCCACTTTTTTTCAAACTCCCTAAAAGGGGCAGAAGGCCTTCAAGTCTGGGGCTTGTCAGCCTTTAGTTTTCCTAATATATTTTCTCTGGCGATAATAATAATAATAATTTTGCATCTTGATTTTCTACTACCCTCCAGATGCTTTTTGTGTCTTCTTCCTTGAAGACACGTACAAAATATTTGTTCAAAGTCTCTGTCGTTTTTGTTTTCCATGATTAATTCGCCAGTCTCATGCTCTAAGAGACCATTAGTTCTTTCCCTTTGTGTATAGTTGTAGAAGCTCTTACTGCCTGTTTTATATTTCTTGCCAATTTACTCTCATATTTTAATTTCTCCTCTTTATTATTTTCTTAGTCATCCTTTGCTTGTTTTTTTTTATTTTTCCCAATTTTAAGTTCCATTTCTAACCTTTATTGTCCTCCTTTTTCTTTTTACTGGATACCATCCTTATAATCTTCAGTTAGTCATGGATTTGGCATCCTCCTTGTAGTCTTTCTGAATGGAATATAATTTTGTTGAGAGTAGTGAAATATCTCCTTAAAAGACTGCCACTGTTTCTCTACCATCTAAACTTTTAACCTATTTTGCTAGTCCACTGCATCCCACAACACACCTAAACCTTTGTAATACATTTAGTTAAGTTTAAGATACTATCTTAAGGCTCAGCTTTCTCATCCTCAAGCTGAATGGGAAATTAACATATTATGATAACTTTTGCCTGGACAATCTTTGCTATAAGATCATTAATTAACCTGTCTCATTATACATCATCACTACTAAAACAGACTGTTCACTGGTTGATTCTAGAAATAATTGTTCTGACAAAATGTTCTCAGCATACTCTCTGAATTCAGCCTCAAAGCTACCTTTGCCAATTTGATTCATCCAGTATATATGAAGATTAAAACCACCCAGAACACCACCTTTCTTATAAGCCCCCATTATTTTCTGATATATTCTCTGCTCTATAGGGTAGCTATTATTAGGAAATGATAAGCTGCTCTCACTTCTCTCTCTTAATATTTTTCATCTCCACCCAAGCTGATTCTACACTTTGATCTTCTGAGCAAAGGTCATGTCTCACTACTATGGTGATCTCATCCTTTACCAATAAATTGCCCTATCTTCATTATCTTTTTTGTCTTATTCTTCCTAAATGTCAAATAGTCTGGAATTTTCAACTCCCTGCATTGGTAACTTTGCAATCAAGAGGTGAATTTTCAGAGAAATATATTATTTCTCACTACCACACCACCTCTGCCATTCAAGTCAAAAGGTTGGTCAGCATCCTGGTGAATTTAAATTCAGTTCCCACAGATATAATATGCTGGGGATAGCCTTAATGGTAAGAGTGGACTTCTGCCCCTCGAGGCAACGAAGTCCCACCCTCAATGAGCTGCCAACTGGTAGCTCGATATTCCCAGCAGTGTCACAACACAATAGTGGCCACTACTGGAACTACAAGAAGTCCTGAGAACGGTAGATGTCTCCCAGATGAAAGATATGCCCGGGAATTTGAATGGACATGTTTTTGTGACTCCAGTGAGGGATGGAAGTTGTTATGAGTGTGTGCGCGTGTGGGAGGGGGTGCTCAAGTTTGAATCCAGAGGTGGAAGGAATAGTTAAATCCTCATTTAACTTTTACAGTGACCAAAGATGTGTCCCACACTCCCAGAGTTATACTTTGCTCTGTCCCTCATGTACCTATTTAATTCTCCAGGAACCAGCCCAGAGCTATTCATAGTTTCTTCTTTCTTTTCCAGTTGAATAATTTTAAGTCCCCAAACTGACTTTCATGATGAAAAGTGATTGGAGATTCCTCTCTGTGGTTCAAATTTGGTGAATCTTCCAGTTTTGTTTAAACTTCAGGAATTTGGTCTCTTTAATCTGAGAGTGTGCTTCCATTCAGATTCTATGTGATGAACAATAGAAACTTTCTACCTCTATCTCTTTGCTCTCCCTTTCTCAGATTCTTGCAAGCTAACCCTATCAGTGTGGTTCTGTGAAATTTTTAGAATAATCTACAATGCAACTCGACAATAGCTTCCTATTTACCCCTCTGCTCTCAAAACATGGCATAGTAAATCACATGGGCCTTGTATCCAGATAGAAATGCTAACTATCCTTTTGACCTCCAACTCAATTCATTCTGGAAATTAAATAGTTTAAAACTTTACATTTACAAAACCTGACATTCTTAACCTCCATGGGATCTGGAGACTAACAGCTTATTGATCATCAGCACAGCTGTCGGAATTATTATTTACAGGTATGAATTTCTTTTCAATGAAACAATCTGAAAGCCTTCATCCTTTCCTGTTTAACTTCTAATGGTTAAGATCTGTTAATCAGCAGAATTCAGAGCAAGTCACATGACTCCCATTCATTCCTCCAATTTATTCCAAATTAAAGACAAAGGCCATAATTTTCTGACCAGCGAGATTTTTCCCATCCCACTGCATTGAACGGAGATTTGGCATGTCGCCAAATTCTCCATCTTTGCTGCAGTGGTAGCATAGTATGAACAGGCAGTAAAGATCGCAGTTAATGTCCCAAAACATAAAAAGAAGTTTCACAACACCAGGTTAAAGTCCAACAGGTTTATTTGGAATCACAGGCTCTTGGAGTGCTGCTCCTCGAAGGAGAACTGCTCTGAAAGTTTGTGATTCCAAAGAAATCTGTTGGATTTTAACCTGGTGTGAGACTTCTTACTGTGCCCACCCCAATCCAAAGCCGGCATCTCTACACCAAAGCATAAAAATCTTATAAATTTCATATTTGTAATGATAGCGCTGGTACCAGAGGCTAATTTTGCAGCCAAAGAGTTTAGAGGTCCCAGTGATCATCTGCATTTGAAAACTCCCATTAACTATGGCTACAATCATGTTACAATCATGTTTTTGACCAGCCTATGAACTTCTAGTTTAACTAAAGATGAAAAATATGCCACAACTGCCTACTAAAATGATTTCTTTCTTCCTCAAACGAAAGCCTCATAGGATCTTGCATTTTGTTAATGCTAATGCACTTGAGCTGCAATAAGAAGAAAATGTACTTACCATCCTGGTGAACAGATTTCAAAAAATCTTCCCCTTCACAATGGAATGGCATAAATGTTCTACAGATATAAAAAAAATCAGTGTTCTCATTCAAACAAATGTTTCACAAGGATGATGTGTGTCATTAAAGTAGAAAAATACTTCAAATAATTGCAGAATGTGCAAAAGCTAAGGGGAGCACACAATTTTTGCTTTGATGCCTTTCTCTTATCATTGTCATTTCTTCTAGTGCCTTTCAAATTAATGATAGTGGGACTAGTCACATGTATTCTTGCAAAGTGTTACTGAAAGGAATGTAAGTGTTTGCAATTGAAGCTGAACAATTGCAAATAGATATTAAATTGAAAGAAGATTACTTTAATATTGTTATTGGAGCATACCATATGGATCTAATGATAATGGAAATAAGGATGGCCAATTGAACAAATAAACTTTCCCATTAAGTCTGCATGGTAGATCAATCCATTGGATCCGCACGTGTGCTTGTTCAATATCTCCAGCATCCAACCTGCCCCAGTATTCCTACACAGGAGCTACAGCAGTAACTGAGACATACTTATGAAAACTGCAGATTTCAAAGGAGAGACTGCAGATGGCTTTGCAGGCTGACCTTAAGCATCTCTCACACAAGAAGGCGTGACTTTGGACAGCTCCATCCCAGCATGGACAGCAACAGGCTAGATTGGCTGTCTAACAGAGTTCTGTATTGCTGTGACACCCTTCAAGCCTGTTTGAACACTTATAGTTCGGTCTATGATAGCTACAGGCTTGTTCTTTGTGGCAGATAAATGAGCTTGCTTAAGAACAGTCCAGGCTTGCAAAGCAACAAATTGAACTTGTGTGCCTTCAAACTGAGCTTCCACTGCAGCATTCGAACATTGGGCTACTTTTTATGCTATGATGGGCGCTGAGGCATCAGCCATTACTGCATCATCATTGACCCTGCAAGTTTTATTATGGAGAAGGTGCTGGTGAAATGAAAGGTAATCAAACTGAAACATTAGCTGTGGGCAGGACTTTCCAGCCGTGCTCGCTCCAAGATCAGAAAATCCCACTGGAGGTGAATGGACCTTTGCCTGGTTCTGTCCCGCTGGCTATGATTCCCATAGCAGGTGGGTCAGGAAAATTCCGCCTTCTCTATCTCCACAGATGCAGCCAGACCTTTTGAACATTTCTAGCATTTGCTGTTTCATTTCAGTTATCTCCAGTGTACTGTTCAATCCCTCACTCATCACAAAAACAGATTATTTGTTTATTATCCCATAGATGTTTTTGGGATCTTGCTGTCATAAACTGACCACCATGTTTCCTACTTTATTAAACAGTTACTACACTTAAAGAATATTTCATTGGCTGCAAATCACTTTGAGATGTCCTATGATTGTGTCACAGGACAAGTTGGTCAACTGGAACATGAACTCCCTGATTAAGGACCCAATTGATGGGCCAATCAGGGAGTCTTTGCCTTGTACTTAACCAGGTGTGTCAGTTCCTCTGACACCCCCGGAGATAGACTGCTAGCACTTTGTGTACTGCTGTTAGAGTTTGTAAATAAAGGGATTTTGGTGAAGGGACTTCTGCCTCCAAAGACTTATTACAAAATGCAAGTCTTTCTTTTGTCTGTAACTCACCACATTAAAATCCTGATCAGAATCCTGTTCAACAAAACTCACCAGCAACCTTATACTCCAGAAAGCTGATACCATTGCTATCCAAAATATTCCCTGCTCTGGCTCTCTGTGTCCAGTCCGCCACCATAGGTCCTTTATCTAAGATATCTTCCAAAGTACCTGCAGTGCCAGTATTTGAGCTGGTGGCTATGTGTGTGAGAGCAAGCAACAGTGTTTCTTCCTCCTGGAAAGAGGGATAAATGATTGAGCATAGTGTTATCTTCAATGGTTCCACTAAAGTTGCAACAGAGCAGATAGTGTATTTCCTGGTTTGCAGACAGTGCACTGAGACATTACAGGAAGAGGAGAGACAGCTTATATCCACTCAGGGCTAGGAGGAAGAAACACTGTTGTGTGCTCTCACACACATAGCCACCAGCTCAAATACTGGCACTGCAGGTACTTTGGAAGATATATTGCAAAGGCAATTGGGCTAGATATCCTTCATGCACAGTGCTAGCAGTGTGACCATGAAGACCTGGATTTGTGTCCCAAGATGTGCAATGGCTTCACCTGAATGGTAAATGCAGTGTATGCATTTTACCTCATTACATGACCAGGGCCTCAGTCATGACTACTCCAATGATGGTAGCAGCTGTTTCTTCAATCAAGTAAGAATATGCAGACTTGCCTGACCCCACCACTTAGATGCTGTTGTCCCTGGTTAAGTGCCACCTTGTCCTAAAAGAGAGATAAGTAAGTGAGTCCGTGTGTGTGATGTAATCCTTTATGGTGATGTGACTGTTATGGTTAAGCAGCTGGATTTGTGTACAAGATGTGGATGCGAGCTTTGCAGCAGTGCTAAGTGAAGTGATGAATGCTAGGTTGATTGAGGACATTGATTGGTGAGTGGTGGAGATTGTGGTGAATTGATTAGTGTTTGAGGCTAGTGCATCAGTTGTAATGAGGTAAAATGCATACACTGTGTTTACCATTCACGTGAAGCCATTGCACATCTTGGGACACAAATCCAGGTCTTGATGGTCACTCTACTAGCACTGTGCATGAAGGATATCTGGCCCACTTGCCTTTGCAATATATGTCTCACTCGGGGCCTCCTGGCCCTGAGTGGATATAAGCTGTCTCTCCTTTTCCTGTAATGTCTGAGTGCACTGTCTGCAAACCAGGAAATACACTATCTGCTCTGATGCAACTTTAGTCACTCTTCTTGCAGGTCAGACTCTCTTCCTCCATCTATTGCAGCCAGAATGCACATCCTCCAGATTCAGGCTGACTTTAAGTATCTTCCTGCTGAAAAGTGCAGCCATTCAACAGTTCTTTTAGTGTATGACCGCACATTGCAATCATTTAAATGAGCAGGCAGCTTGAAATTTGTGTTTTATACTTTACTCATTCATGGGACGTAGGTGTCACTGACTGCCTATCTCTGAAAGCATTTAAGAGTCAACCACATTGCTGCAGATCTGAAGCCACGTGTAGGCCAGACCAGGTAATGAGGGCAGATTTTCTTCCCTAAAGGACATTAGTGAGCTGGATGGGGGTTTTTTTAATGACGATCGACAATAGTTTCATAGTTATCAGTAGATTCTCAATTCCACATTTCTATTGAATTTAAATTTCACTATCTGCAGTGGTAGGATTTGAACCCTGGTCACCAGAGCATTACCCTGAGTCTCTGCATTACTTGTCTAATGACAATAACACCATGTCTCTGCCTCCTCACATTCCAGCTTCAGGTCACTGTTTGTATGGAGTCTGTACGTTCTCCCTGTGTCTACATGGATTTTCTCCAGGTGTTCTGATTTCTTCCAGATGCTTTGGTTTCCTCCCACAGTCCAAAGATGTGAAGGTTAGGTTGAGTGACCATGCTGAATTGTCCCTTGGTATCAGAGGACTATCAAGATAAATATGCATCGCAATCCCAACATCCACTTATGGGTCAGTCCAACTTTTCCCTCAGTGACTTTCATTTGTTTACTATCTGTTACAATTCAGGATGTTTAAAATTACTTTGAAGCCAATTAAGCAGCTTTTTTAAATGTAGACACTGTTGGAATATAGGAAATATGGTAGCCAATTTGCACACATCAAGATTTCACAAAGAGGTAGGGGCTATATAATTTGTTTAATGTTGTTGGTTGAGAGGTAAATATTGACCATGACACTGGGGAGAACTCCCGTGTTCTTCTTCATAGCAGCTTTCATGTTCATCCAAGGGAGTAAACAAGATCTCAGCTTAAATTCTTACCTGAAAGACAGCAACTCTGGAAAGATTGGACCTTGAACCCACAACATTCTAACCAGGCTTGAGAGTGCTTCCAACTGAATCACAGATCTTGGACTATGTGTGCTAATGTCTAGCACTCAGATGAACTGTAGGCACAGAATGGGTTAATTGAAACTTATGAGGAAAAATGCACACCAAAGTCCCAATGTAATTTTCATTTTGAGATTTAAATGCACCAAGAAGAATAGTGCTGAAAATTCCATGAGCTTCTAATTGGAAAGTGGATGCACGATGTCCTTGAGGGGAATAATGCAAGGATTATCTTTGTGCTTTGTCAATTCAAAGTCTATTTTCCTAGACCTTGGTATGTTACGTGGAGCTTTCATGTGCATGGCAATTACTTTGCAAAGTGCAATGATGTTTGTCATTTTGTTATTTATTCTTGCACACATCACAGCACAGACATGTGGTTGGAAATTACTGATAGGAAATGAAAGCATTCACCTGTCTGCATTGAACCACATTTTGCTGGTTATTTTAAACTAAACTCTAATAGAAATCAACATAAACCTCAGCTCATTATTAGTTTCTTATTTTCTTTTGGGGAGAAACAATGTCATTATTATTCATGAACATTAGGAACTGCAATCAAAAATAGTTGCTCCATGTTTGAGTTCAAAATGTTTGGGGTGGCACAGTGGTTAACACTGCTGCCTCACAGCTCCAGGAACCCGGGTTCAATTCCAGCCTTGGGTCTCTATCTGTGGGGAGTTTGCACATTCTCCCCATGTCTGCATGGGTTTCGTCTGGATGCTCCAGTTTCTTCCCATTGTCAAAAGATGTACAGATTAGGTGGAGTGGCCATGCTAAATTGCCCCTTAGTGTCTCTAGATATGTAGCTGAGGTGGATTAGCCATGGGAATTATGTGGGGTTACAGGGAGAGGTGGGGGAGAGGGTCTGGGTAAAATACTCTGTCAGAGAGTCTGCATAGACTCAATGGGCCTCTTCTGTAATGTAGTGATTCAAAATTAATTTGAAAGAAAAGAATGAAAGATTGCTGACGTTATGGTTGTGTTAGATATCTAAAGTAACTCCAATGGCTTGTGGCTCACTTCAAATAGAAATGCTTTGTTCCTCCAAGTATGGAGTTAGAGAGGGGCAAAGTCACAAAGAAATTTATAAACACAGATGAATTTTTAAAATCTGGGGGATCAGGAGCCATTATGGATCAACAAATGTAGGAGAGATAGGTGAACAGGACTTCCTGCAGGCCAAAATATGGAGAGCAAAGTTTTGAATGAATTCAAGGTAAAGAAAGGGAATATAGTTTGGTTACGATAAAGGCATTAATGAGCGTTTCAATAACAGATGCACTGCGTAGATGTCAAAGCAGACTGTGAAGAAAAGGAGGTTGAAAGCCCAGTGCCAGGTCACATCTGATGCCAAGATTGCAGTTAGTCTGAGACAGTGATTGGAGAAAGGGAAGTTTTGTATTAATTTAACATTCAACTTGAATATTATTTAATCTGTACAATTTACTTCTTTTCAAATGTCAACTCTGTGATTTTTGCATGCCCACTCAATTTTATAATTAATTATTTGCACTGATAACAAATGGGCTTTCCTGGCCCCAGTGACAACAACAAAGAACTACAAAAGCTGAAGATAATGTGAAAAGCCACAGGTTAACTTATTCAGTCACCTTGAAGCAATGGTCGCCACCATAGATTTTTATTCAAGACTGTTTTGCACGTTGATTTTTAAGTGACAAATATTTTGGAGCGGGTTATCAGTTTTGCAATTTTTGTAGGTTTGCTTCTCTGTGTTGTTCCTTGTTCTTCCATTTCAAAATCCATTCCTTTGCCGTCTGCCTTATAGGTTTGGATCCTTTTCAATGCATTTTATTTCCCTTATATTTGTCCCTAGGCACTAAGCTTGGTACTATCAGCAAATTCTATTTCACAAATAGTACTTTCTTCCATGTCGGTTATGAGGAATGTGAACAGCATCTTCAAAAGTGAATATGAAACTTAACTGTATTATATTTTTCACAATAAACAAGAAGACATGCAATGTTTACTTTGTGTCCATTTGTTGTCTGCAAACAAGGTTGACAAAACCCAGACGTGTTAGCTATAACAATAGGCTTAGCCTGTATTATAATTGGATATATGGCATAGTTTTGCCCTGCTCCTGCACCTGATTAGATCCGGCCACACTTGTCTAAAAGCCAGAAATTCCCGCCTGACATTAATGGGGTTTCACATTGTCTGCAACTCGCCCGCTAAAATTCCGGTGGCAGGTGGGATGGGAGAATTCCGGCCTTTGTGTGGTAATTCTGCATTACTGGAAATACAAAGAGCATTAACTTGACCTATTAACCAACTGTGGCACAAATCACTGGCTACTTAATTAGCATATCTTAGTTTCAATGGAGAAAAATGTAATAAAACAAGATAACCAATTCTCATCTACAACTGTGTTATTGTTGTAGAAGAATGCATACCTAATTCATGCCTGTTTCTGAGAAGTGCAAGGCATTAAAATTTTATTAAAATATTCCAGATCAGTAGAAATGGGCTAACTTTCAGCTGAAGTTCACCATCATCTTTCCCTTTGTCTTTTTGTCTATGGCATCTTGGTCAATTACACAACGTGCACCCCCCTCCCTCCCCCTCACCCTTATAGTATAACTCTCATCTTATTTTCATTGTCTTCAGCTCTGGCGAAGGGTCATCCAGACTCAAAATGTTGGCTCCATTCCCTCTCCACAGATCCTGTCAGACCTGCTATGATTTTCCAGCATTTTCTGTTTCTTGTTTCTGTTCCCCACCATTCTGTGTTGAAATCAACAGAAGTGAAAACCAGATGGATATAAAATGATCAAGATTCACTTTGGCGGATTTCAGATCAGTGAATTAAAACTTCTGAATTCTCTAATTTTTGGATCATAGATCAGATTTCTTACAAACTTCGTCCAACTATAATAGTATTTTTTTAAGAAAGGGATGATCAGTCAAAGGCCTCTAGCAGCTATTGTACTTAAATGATAAAATTAAGTCTGATTCAATCAGCAAAAACTTACCAGTGATCATTTTGTAAGTTTCCAGAATGAATGGTTTGCACCTGTATCATGTCATGCTATGTGAAGTGACATGTACAGCTATGTGGCTGACATTCAAGGCCCAGCCATGCTAATATTTACTCTTCCTGTCCAATCCGCACCTGCGCAAGGATATTTTGGCCCTGGAGGGAGTGCAGAGGAGGTTTACTAGGCTGATACCGGAGTTGAGGGGATTGAGCTATGAGGAGAGGCTGAATAAACTAGGCTTGTACTCGTTAGAGTTTAGAAGAATGAGGGGAGATCTCATTGAGACGTATAAGATGATGAATGGGATGGATAGGATAGAGGTGGAGAGACTCTTCCCGCTCAAAAAAGACAGTAGGACTAGGGGGCACAGCCTCAAGATAAAGGGGAGGCGGTTTAGAACGGAGTTGAGGAGGAACTTCTTCACTCAAAGGGTGGTGAATCTCTGGAATTCTCTGCCCGTTGAAGTGGTGGAGGCTGCCTCGCTAAATATTTTTAAGAAGCGGGTTGATGGGTTTTTGATAAGAGAAGGGATTGAGGGTTATGGGGAGAGGGCGGGAAAGTGGAACTGAGCCACGACAGATCAGCCATGATCTTATTGAATGGCGGGGCAGGCTCGAAGGGCTAGATGGCCTACTCCTGCTCCTATTTCTTATGTTCTTATGTTCTTATGTTCTTAATCTACTTGGGTGAAGAAAGTAAAGCGTCCTGGATGGGCACAGCAGAATACACCTGTGTGCTAGTCCAAAGGACATTAACAGTGGCACAAGTTGAAAGAGCGTCCCCTTTTAGCAACAAAAAATTGTCTGCATATATGAGCTTGAGAAAAGCTATGGTAAATAGCCAGAAAATAAAAGATAAATTTTAAAAGTAAAATTTCAAAATAAATGATTGAAACCCTTTTTTTCTTATCTTAGAAAGAATCAGAGGCAAAATAAGCAATGTAGGTGGCTCAAGGATACTTAATATCTGTTAGAAAGTTTTCAACATAATTGACTGGTGGGATGATACTTTATTTTCACTGTTGATTGCAAGATAACTGTATGAATAAAATGTGAATAATTTCAAACTAGTTTCAAGTGGACACAGGTTCATGGCACTAAATTTGTAAATTTTCCTGGACAATTCAGAAGGACAACTGGTGTTTGCATTATTTCAGCATATTATGATTTCAACATTCAGGAAAACAGTGTTTTGCATCAATCACCAAAATTTTTAAGATAACGTAGAATAAATCCGGTATATTCATAACCAGTTGCTTTAAATTACTTGTCTTGGTTGTTTAAACACCCATGTCTGAGGATGAGCATGTGTAGCCATCCAGATAAAATCTGTCCCAGGTGTATTTTTAGAATTACAATCTACTTGTTTGGATGACTCTGTTACGGTTGATTTCTCAAGTGCATTCTGTAAACCAGCTTTGATTTCTTTTGCAGATTAAAAAAAACAAAAATTTATTGGAAAGCATCACAATCAATTAAAATCATTTTACTTAATTTAATACCTCACACAGGATGCAGAATCATTAGCAGACATCACAATTCACCTTATGGTTCAAATAAATCTGATCAACCGTTTTTAAATCGGGGTCTGTTAACAGATTGCAAGAGTGCTATTTGGATACTCCCTTGCATCTATTCACTGACAAACATCACTTACAATTCCTGATCAAACTAAATAGTGTTTTCTTTAAGAATAGTCTTAGCTTGCAGTTATTTACACATCATTCCTGTAAGCATGGTTTTTCATTAAACCACCTTTCGGAGGTTATTGAATTTGTGAAATCACTGTCTTGTTATTTTGCATATTTTAACTTTTAACGACTTCCAGACAATAAACTTGACTTCAGATATATCTACCTGTAAAGTTGAGCCAAGTTCATTCAATCTTGAGTAAGAAACCCCAAAATCCAAGTTTAGTTTCTGGCATGTAATCTGTGATGTTACATTTTCTTTTCATGGAACACTTCCTATCTCATTATTTGAATTTTGGGGAAAATGTATGTGGGTAACATTTTCCAACAATATGAATTTCAGGCACCATGTACCCATGTGCTGGTAGATCTACACCCATTCCATAGATGGTCATCACCATTAGGTCTTGTGGTATAAGATCTATTCCATTTTTCACTAGGCTTTTGTGTAGCTTGGCTAGGAATACATTTGGTTTAAGCTTGTAAAATTGGACTCAGGGATAGCTCCTAAAGAGTAGTAACTCATTAGAAAAAGGTAAATTATGATAGGAGGACAAAGTTAATTATGCTCCCTTTATGATCACACATTCCTTGGGAGGCCCGTTTCAAGCATTGTGCACAGCCATTCCCACAATAACATGTAATCTTTTGATCCAATATCTAAGTCTGCCAGTCTGCTCCCGAACCCACCTGCATAGGACACAGAAGAGTTTGTCCAATGTCCCTTTGTTCTGCATTCTTCAGCTTGGAGAATTTTCAGACAGGGTTTTTCTGGTCCTGGTCCTGGTGTGGTGAATTGGAAGATGAGGCAGCTGGGAATATAGCATGCCTGACTCCCCAATGCAGCCCTTCCACCAGAGAGGTTTCCCAACGGTGAGGCTGGATGTGGATCGATTGCCCACAAACAAATGTGGGCAGCCAATTTAAACAATCAAAGGTCTATTAAGGACAATGTTCCCAGGTTGCATTTTGCTGAAGCTGGAGCATCCTCCTTCCCATTCATCCTCCTGGTATGTGAAGTGGCCTCCAGCTCTATGGAAGTGACCTCCCTGCAGTGGCCCCTGGAGCCTATGGAATTTGAGGCTCCACGTCCCAAAGAAGGAGGTGTTGGCAGGGAAAGCTGCCCCTACAGCCCCAGTAAGTCAGCTGGGGGCCTGCTGATTTGGCCCCTCAGATTTTATTTTTTTTTCATTTACTTTTCCAAGGGCACCATAAAATGGATCTCCACCCTCCGCTAAGGCTCCAGAGTTCCTGGCCCTTAACATCTGAATCTTGCTCGCAGTCAATAGCCAGCTGAAGGCAGCCAATTAGGAGGCTGACTTCAGGTGGATTTCTGAGCTGGTCCAGCTGCCAGTAAATGAAGGTTTCATAGTCTGATTTGGCCCCAAAGTCTGTGGAAATGTTTAACCCAACCTTTCAGCATCCTCAGAATCTTCAATGGGATTTTCATTTTAATTCATTCAACTTCCATTCTACTAAGCCCCAGAAAGTATAGGCTTATTATATTCAGTATCCTATCATCAGACAACCCTGTCATCCCAGGAATCAACCTAATGAATCTTCATTATACCATCCCCAAGGAAAGTATATCCTTCCTTCGATAGGGAGACCAATACTGCATGCAGTACTTCAGGTGGTCACCCAAAGTCCTGTTTTAACTAAAGTTAAAGCTGGGGACCATTGGTAAAATCAGTTAAATAGCCTACATTTAAATTGCATCTATTCTGACCCATCGCCCAATCTCCAACCACATCTGCCCACCCCCCCTTCCCGCTCCAATGCCTCCCAGGTCTAACGCGCCAACCCCACCTGAAGACTGACCCCTCTTGAAGTCCAGCCCACCGTCCCCAATCATCTGCCAAAATTCCCCGTCACCATCTCCAACTGACTTCCGATCCCATCCACCCTCTCCAAATCCTATCCACTTACCTTAGGCATTTCCAGGAGCTTTAACCTTACCTGGTTTATAACAGCTAATGCCATAAAAAAGGGGAGCATGTACCACTTCAATTTGACTCTCCAGTGCTCGTTGCTGGATCTCGAGAATAGCTGAGGTGCCCAGATCCTGCATAGCTTGAGTCAGAAGTCAGGCAAGACATGCACAGAAGAAATATGACATGGCTAAGTGGGCATGAGGTGGCAATCTGACACTGATTGCCACTCCATGAAAGTTACAGCCCAAGATAATGGCTTTAGAAAAGAGGGTTATAATTTACCTTAAGATAGAAAGGCAGTCTATATAATTGAAACAAAATATAAAAAGAACTGTTCATATTGTCAGCATTCTACAGGTAATAGTAAAAACAACATGGGAATAGAGATACGTAGAAAAATCTATAAAATGAGTAAAAGACAATTGAATAGTAGTCGTGCAAGATTTACTTATATAAACTGAGACATGGGGAAAGGGAATTAAGCTTTTAAAGGCGTGACCAGGATTTATTTCTTGTACAGTATGTAAGCAAACCAATCAGAGAGGAATCATTTTCGTATCTAATAATAGAAAATTAATCAGATTATATAATAGGTGAAGGTGTTGGGGAAAATCTAGACAGTAGCAATCACAAGATAATAATGTTTAAAATAGTGACTGGGAAGGAAATGGGTAAACAAGACCAAAGTAGTAGATTGTGAAAAATAATCTTGAGAGGGCAAGTATGAAATTAGGAAAGGTAATTTTGAAATTCACATGGATGATACCTGAACTAAAAGGATGTACTTATTAAGAAAGCCTGAACAGGCTGGGGTTCTTCTATTTTGAAAAGGTGGAGGTCTTTAAGTTTTCCATGGGAGTCATGTGTTTCTACAGACTAATAGATTTCTGGACTATCAGCTGAGGCTTATTATATATTCTTGGCTGAGAGACTAGGAATCCATTACTCTGTTCAAACCTCAGAGCCCCAGGTGTTTGTGTATTTCAATTTAAGGTTGTGCATCCAGAATTGGGAGACCATTGGACTGATTATAATTAAGTTGAAGATTACGGTGTGGTTAAATTTTACCTAGAGCTTTCTCATGCAACAGTGACAATCAGAATGTTCAATCAACTTAAATTTTTCAAGACATTGTTATTCATTGTCTGATACCTGCTGCTGTGATTGATTCACAGTAAGAAGTCTCACAACGCCAGGTTAAAGTTCAACAGGTTTATTTGGTGATGAAAGCCATTAGCTTTCGGAGCGCTGCTCCTTCGTCAGGTAAGAAGGAGCAGTGCTTCGAAAGCTAATGGCTTTTGCTACCAAATAAACCTGTTTCTCTTTAACCTGGTGTTGTGAGACTTCTTACAGTGTTTACCCCAGTCCAACGCCAGCATATCCACATCATGACTGATTTAGCCACACTAAGATTTTGATAAGTAGGAAATAATCATAAATTGTAAATTGTTTGAAGAATAAACATGATGGCATAATAAACAAAAGGGGAAGGTTCTGTCCCTTTTGTACTGTCATAAGTTGCAGAAATTATTTTGTTTTCAACCTGTGTTTCTTTAAAAAGTCTGTGTGAATGTTTAGGAGCTAACACAATTATGGGAAACAACTCATTTTTGCCATTTTTGAGCAAGAATGTGAGAAGGATCTTTTCTTCAGTTACATTCTATATTCTCCAGTAATTTGGAATGCAGAAAGAAAAGGATGATGTAATTTATTGGGTTTTATAAGCATTCTTTTGTTTTATCTTGTATTCATTTGATAAAATATTAGTTTGAATTAAATTAAAATTCTTGAGGTTGACTAATCTGTTACATTGTGAAAACTGGATCGTCACAATAACATTCTTGCTGTTGTAATTTGTGTAAAAGCCTTCAACTTTTGACATGACACTATCACTTAAATAATTGCCACTTTTGAATCTCTGACCAATGCCAGAGGAGTTTCGTTTCTAATTTTTAAATTATATAGGCAGTTCTGGAATGTTTGACCAGGAAAGAAAAGATGTGGGGGGGGGGGGTTGCGGAGGGAGCGGGGGTGGTGGTGCTGGTGGGCGGGGGAGGAAAGCTATTGCTTTTTTGCAATGCAATAATGATCTGAAGTAGGATTGTGTTACAGAATTGTTTCTCGGAAAGTTTGAAGTTAATAGAGGTGTTACTAATGTCTCATACAAACCTGACAGGGAGTTAACCCTTTCCACTGACAACTGTTGTTATTTAATTCACCAACTACATAAGAACATAAGGAATAGGAGCAGGAGTAGGCCATCTAGCCCTTCGAGCCTGCCCCACCATTCAATAAGATCATGGCTGATCTGTCGTGGCTCAGTTCCACATTCCCGCCCTCTCCCCATAACCCTTAATCCCCTCGCTTATCAAAAACCCATCAACCCGCGTCTTAAAAATATTTAGCGAGGCAGCCTCCACCACCTCAACGGGCAGAGAATTCCAGAGATTCACCACCCTTTGAGTGAAGAAGTTCCTCCTCAACTCCGTTCTAAACCGCTCCCCCTTTATCTTGAGGCTGTGCCCCCTAGTCCTACTGTCCTTTCTGAGCGGGAAGAGCCTCTCCACCTCTATCCTACCCATCCCATTCATCATCTCAATGAGATCTCCCCTCATTCTTCTAAACTCTAACAAGTACAAGCCTAGTTTATTCAGCCTCTCCTCATAGCTCAACCCCCTCAACTCCGGTATCAGCCTAGTAAACCTCCTCTGCACTCCCTCCAAGGCCAAAATATCCTTGCATAAGTGCGGCGACCAAAACTGCACACAGTACTCCAGCTGCGGCCTCACCAATGCCCTATACAGCCGCAGCAAGACCTCCCTACTTTTATATTCAATCCCCCTCGCTATGAAGACCAGCATCCCATTCGCCTTCCTGACCACCTGCTGCACCTGCAGGCTGGTGCAGCACACCAAAACACAAAAAACTAATATTTTTTGTGTTGCTGAATGTAAATTTAGAAAGAAAAATGGAAAATAGGAGCAGGGGTAGGCCATTTGGCCCCATGAGCCTATTCTGCCATTACACTAGATTGTCCCTTGATGCCTTTATCTGTCGAATGTCTGCCTTAAACATACTCGATAAGTGAGTATCCTTGGCCCTCTGGGATAAAGAGTTCCAAAGACTCACTACCCTTTGGGTGAAGAAATTACTCACCATTTGAGAACTACTCTATTGGGGGAATTTTACCGTCCCATCCACCATGAGAATCTATTGACCTCGAAAGGAATTTTCCAGTTCTGGGGCGAGCGTGGCTGGAAAGTCCCACCTATCTTTCTGGTTTTCCAAACAAAGTGGATAACTTCACATTTCTCTACAATATTTCACATCTGCCTTGATCTTGCCCACTCACTAAGCCTGGCTAATTCACCTTGAAAGCTCTTTGCACCTTCCTTCACATTCACATTCCCGCCTAGTTTTGTGTCATCAGCAAACTTGGAAATGTTACAAAAACTGATCCCCACATTCATATCATTGATGTAGTCTATGAATAGCCTGGGCCAAGCATTGACCTTGCAGGACATTACTGGTCACAGGCTGCCAAACTGGGAATAATCTGTTTGTTTCTATTCTCTGTTATCTGTCCGGTAGTCAATTCTCAATCTATGCCAGGATATAATTCTCTATCCCATTTGCTGTAATTTTGTTTATGAACCTCTTGTGCGGGACCTTATCAAAAGCCTTCTGCTAATTATGTGATATATAAGTTCATTATCTGTTTCTGAAATTAAATTTGATAAAATATATTGGTATGAATTGCTGTTCTCTCCAAACACTCAAGAAAGAAATATTTACAAACATTTATGGGAACTTTCTTGGGATCCAATAAATTATTGGCAATGGCCCAGACGGAAATGAAAATGGGTAGGCAAAATTATGACCACTGAGGACTGGAAAATCCTAACATCCAAAGTAATTTTAACCATAGTACCAGCTTGATCCTGATAGTATTGGGGAACTTAACACTGAAGGGGCAAAACAGGGTGGCCAACTTGTGCAATTGAGTCTGAATGAATTCGTAAGGAATATTGTTTGATTTTTGTTCAGCAAGAATTTGCTGCTGGATTTGGGCCACAGGACCATGGGACTTTCTGTGCTTGAAGGTATGAAGGCTCACTTGAAAGATTGTCAGTTTGACAATTATTTGTTTGTGGCTCTGGGCCCATGTAACAACACAAAGTAATTTATGTTTCCTGCCATAAATTTTGCTTCTTTAAGTGACCATTTCATAATGAGATTCACAGAACCTGATATGTACACTATGCAGTTGCTTTTGTCCTTGATCTGAAATTTTGAATACTCTGCATTTCTGTAAATCAGGAACTTGACAATAGGTATCTGTACAATAATATCTATCAGGGCAATGTTAATATAACATCCTATACGGATCTCACTTATGCAATGACGAAGTTTGGTGGTTAAGTGAATCTATAATTGCTGAGATGAGGTTTGGTCAATTGGATGTACATAATTTGATTCCTTGTATGGTTTTGTTGTCACTAATAGCCTGGAGGTCAGACTTTATTGTACTAATCAATCTCATCTCAGTGTGTAAGAGTGGTAATTTGCAACTCTATCAGCACAAAGTGGTAACAGACCAATTAACTTTAAAATGGTAGCCTGCGAATCTGAGGCTGCAGCAACCTTACTTCAATCCCAATTGTGCTGCTATTTAGAAGAAAAGGGTACGGAAATAGAGTATAAGCTTTCAACAGCTTCAGGGCTGAATCAAACAATTGTTGTGGACATTAATCATCACAGTGCTGAAATTGAAAATGTTTGCATAATTTAGGAGGAGATTGGACATGGAATCTAGTAGGAGTCATTACTCAGATGTAGCCTGACATATACCAGTGTGATGAACACTGCAATACACCCAGTTCTTAGGCTGGTTTCAGTTAATTTTGCTGATAATTTTGTTGTACAGTTGATGGTATGTTCAAAAGCAAAGTCCACATAAGTAGCAAGAGTAGGCGACTTGGCCCTTCAAGCCTACTCCACCATTCAGTTAGTTCATGGCTTATCTAACTGTAACTTCCTGCCTACACCCAGTAACCTTTCACCCCCGTGCTTATCAAGAATCTACCTACGTTTGCCTTGTAAACATTTAAATTCTCTTCAACTGTCTTTTGAGCAGGAGAGTTCTGGAGACTCAATACTCTCTGAGGAAAAAAAAGATTCTTGTCATCCCTGTCTTAAATGGGTGACCCCTTATTTTTAAACAGTGAATCCATTGACCTTGGATGGGATTTTCTGGTTTTGAGGCAAGCGTGGCCAGATTCACCAAAAAGAGGAAACATCCTCTCCACATCCATTCTGTCAAGATCTCTCAGAGTCTTATTCATTTCAATCAAGTCACCTTTTACTCTTCTATACTCCAATAGATGAAAGCCTAGCCTGTCCAGCCTTTTCCCAGAAGACAACCTGTCCAGTGTGAACCATTTCTAATGCAGTTACATCTTTTCTTAAATAAGGAGCCCAATACCGCACACAATACTCAAGATGTGGTCTCACCAGTGTTACGTCCAACTGAAGCATAACCTCCATACCTTTATATTTAATTCCTCTAGCAATAAATGATAGCATTCTATTAGCTTTCTGAGTAATGCCCTACCTGCATATGAGCCTTTTGTGATTCCTGCACTTGGACACCCCGATCCCTCTGAATCTCAGAGCTCTGCAATCTCTCACTGCTTAGATAATACGCTTCTTTTTTCATCCTGCCAAAGTGGATAATATCACATTTGTGCACACTATACACCATTTGCCAGATTGTTTCCCACTCACATAACGTATCTATGTTATCTATTCTGCACAAAACCAATTTCTTTAAGGCATGGTGGCACGATGGTTAGCACTGGTGCCTCACAGCACCAGGGACATGGGTTCAATTCCTTTCTCGGGTGATTATGTGGAGTTCGCACATTCCACCCGTGGGTTTCCTATAGGTACTCCAGTTTCTCCCCACTGTCCAAAGATGTGCAGGTTAGGTTGACTGACCATGGCAAATTGCCCCCTAATGTCAGGGAAATTAGCAGAGTCTGGGATTTCAGAATAGGATCTAGGTGTGATTTGTTGTTGGTGTAGTCTCAATTGTGTCCTTCTGCACTGTGGGAATTCTATGGTTCTGTGGTAACTAAGAAAGGGTGGCATGTCAGCACATTGGTTAGCACTGCTGCCTCACAGAACCAGGGACCCAGGTTCAATTCCGGCCTTGGTTGACTGTGTGGAGTTTGCATGTTTTCCACATGTCTGTGTGAGTTTCCTCCGGGTGCTTTGGTTTCCTTCCACTGTCCAAAGATATGCAGGCTAGGTGAATTGGCCATCCTAATTTGCCACTTAGTGTGGGTCTGGAGAAGATGCTGAGTTGGTACAGACTCAATGGGCCAAATGGTCTCCTACTGCACTGTAGGGATTCTATGATACCAACAACTTCAGGATAATCACAGATTTTAATTTTGCATTATTCCAAATGCATTTAATTTATTAAGAAGGTACATGCTGAAACTAATCATTTGGATATATCTTTGCACATTCCTACTGCAAAACATTATCTTTGTGGAGGCATGAAGGAAAGTGAGGAACATTGTTATGCAAAAAGACTAGTGATGTGGACAGGGATGAGATTCATAACATTCTTTTTTGGATGTAGGTTCAAATGCACCCTGTTTGATTGCCTCCACTCCCTACTGGTCGTATTTTAACTTCTGATGGTGAATCCCATTGTTAATTAATTTAGAAGCTATGATGTTTTTCTGTTCGCTTTCATTTTCTTTAATTAGTTTTCCATTGCTTGCCTTTCATCTGCCATGACCCACATTGTTCTCTTAGAGTGCTCCAGAATGATCCCAGAGATAACTTGACAATAAATGGCTGTTTACTACTTATTACTAAGAGCTGAAAGTTTCTCTTTTAGAGATTTATAACTTGTTTGCTTATAATGAAAAGCTTTTTTTTCCTTTATACTTTCTCATTTTTCATTTCTGCAAAATTATTATGAACAGTCTAGAAAAAATTCTCTCAAATTTCTGATTTGCTTAACAGTTTACAATCTTTGCTCGTTATATTTGAATATTATAGTAATTTGTTTCAAAGTGGGAAGAAACATTTCTAGATGCACATATTCTGAAAATGTATTAAATATTGCTGATAATGTCTATCAGCAATAATGGTTCATTCTAGAAAAATTTAAATAAATATTACAAGGTTTTTGACAATACTATTCATTTTTAGGGTTGTATGTTGATTGAAACTAACATTTATGGATTTTATTTTAGCCACTTTTTAAACAGTTCTGCAAGTGGAACAATTTGCAGTTAAGGCAGTTGTTTGTAAGGAATTGGTGGTTGATGACTTAACTACTTACCAAAAATTCGGGGTTCAAGAAATTGCATTTGTTTTAATTACACTATGCAACTGAGAGCTTGAAAGGAATAAACAGAAGGTTTGAACTCATCAGTATGAACTTTGGATTAAACCTTAGCTGGGATTTTTCACCTCTCCCCCTCTCCACGGCAAATTGTCCGGTGGTGGAGGTAGTCCACCATTGGCTGCTAGCGGGACCATTTGGTCCCACCCGAGGTCTATGGTGTTTTGTACCATGTCCCACCCTTTATCTTTAATCAAAGCCACCTATTATTAAGTTCATGTGGTTAACCATATCTCTGGTGCAGAAGGTCTGTATTAGAGGAAATCTTTCCTTCCTGCCATTTGATTTTCATGGCTTTAGTATTGATGGGAATGGGTTAAAATATATTGATGTGCATGTTGGTGAAAGGTTGTTGATAAGGGGATGTAACAGTGTTGTCACCACTGCTCTACCACTACAAGCATTTGTCATTTGTTCACAGTGGAATGTACATCTGGTTCCTAGAGAAAGAGGGAAAGGCATTTGTCTTCAATCGACATGACTCTAATTACAGAGGTGGGGTGACATCAGATAAGCCTCACCGTAAGACAATGACAGAAACTGATTTGGACTATTTCCAAATAAGGGGTGAAATGTAGGCATAAATGTTGGGAAATCAAAGTCTTTGTTGGTACAATTTTACCATGGCTTCTGTGGTATGATTCTTCTGAGACACTGTTCAGTGTATCATCACTTCAGAGACAGAAGAAGAAAAGCATTGCTGGCAGCACTTGAGAAATCCTAAGACCTTGAGGTATGACCTCCCATGTTGTCTCCATTGTTTTTTTAAGTATATGTAACATTTTGCTTATTAAATTCTACTTGATTCTTAAGTACTAGTTATTCGTACTTTGTTAGGTCAGGCACAGTGTTAGACATTAAGAATTCAGGACTTAAATATTTTAGGTGTAAGGGTTTGATATCTCAAAACCCCTAAAGTTACTAATATGAGAGAAGTTACCCATCATAGGCAGGACCTGTCATGTATCAATCTGGAAAAGGGATCATTTATAATTTCTAAATAATTTATGTCCAATTGTTCTGGATTCCTCACTCAAATATTAAACATTTTACAGCATTTAGCCTTAGAATTCTTACAGTTATTAATGATAATGTAACATTTTATCAACCCAGATCATCCCATGTTGTATTTGAACATATATTGGGTTACACCAGCAAGCTCCTTCAGTCAGAATCGCCCAAGCAGTCAAGCCCATGACCTTTAAAGCATGCCAACTTTAATGCTGTTGCCAATTTGCTCCAGCCATCATTTTAAAGCAATCCAACAAGGGTAAAACATTTCCCATTGATGAAGGAAGTCCAGAATACTATTTTAATGTCTTATTTAGGAACAACAATGCCCTACATCTGATGAAACATCCCAAAGACTTGTGGCAGAAAAAATATGTACACACTAGCAACATTTTAAACTAATAGTTAATGTTTCATGTTGACAAGGTTTCAACTCTTCTGCCTCTCGGAGACACTAGATATGAGAAATCAATTTCTTTTCACTGGGATTAGAAGCTGTCAACACTAATCAGATATTATTTTCTTCCAGGATTGCTGCTGAACAAGTATTAGAAAGAAAAGCTCAGTCTGATTTCCTGCCTTCTGTTACAGACGGGGCTTTTGTAATTTTTATCCCCAAAATCTTAAATGCAAGAAAAAAAATTTTCTCAAGAGTTTTCTGAGACATGACAAATGGAATTATTGTAGGCATGTGCGATTAAATGTTTTATCTCCCTGATTGATTAACATAATGTGATGGAATTAGTGATCTGTTTTGCTTTGAGACATAAATGAACCTATAGATTGCTAATATTGTGGTTGCATTTAAAATGCCTCCCTAAAGTTCTCAAGGCTATCTGCTTAATGGTTTAAGGAGAAGTACACATTGTGAAGAATGTGCTAATAATGTTACTTCAAAGTAGCTTTACTGACCTTGACATAGACTTCTTTTTGTGCTGTCTGGCTTCTATGACTGTGATTATTTTCCACATGAGCATCCTTCTATTCCAGTTAATTCATCTCGCCCAAACTGCATTTTCTTCTCTTCCTTTCTCCCGAATCTACATATCCAGTGTGTTAAGGAAATAAAGGTAGTTTTAAGGGATTTATATATCTGTTGGTAAATATTAGAAATAAGGTATAGTTTTAAGTGGGTTTAATTTAATGTTTCTGGGTCTGGAAGGGTAAACCCTATAGTTAGGTTCATACTGGATGGAAGTTTTTATGTGCATGGAGATTGTAACTGTGATTCTATTGTGCTTAGAGAGGGCTGCAGCATGAAGTGTAAATAAACCCACAGTGGTTACTTACCTTGTTAGATAGAGAAGTTTTTAAGTTTTAAGATGGGATTTTCTGGTCATGCTTGCCCCAAAACTGGAAAGTCCCGGCCAAGGTTAACAGACCATTGCGTGGTCCACACGGCCTTGCCCGTTACGGTTCCCATGGAAGGCGGGGCAGGAAAACACCCCCCAACCCTACGAGATTAGCTAATTTGGTTGACATTGGAGGTGGGTAGTGAGAGAGAAGATAGCTCTCACAACTTGACTAGAAGCAGCAGGTTTCCATGTAGAAGGGCTAGGACTACAGATACATGGGAACACCACCACCTACAAGTTCTCCTCCAAGCCACTCGCCATCCTGACTTGAAAACATATTGCCGTTTCTTCACAGTCGCTGAGTCAAAATCCTGAAATTCCCTCCCTAATGGTATTGTGGGTTAAGGCACAGCACTGGACTGCAGTGTTTCAAGAAGGCAGCTTATCAAGGGCAACTAGGTATGGACGATAAATGCTGGCCAGCCAGCGATGCCCATGTCCCACGAATGAATAAGAGAAACAGATGAAACATTTCTCTCAGTCTCACTGGAAGGAAAACACTATGGAGTAATGGTTAAGAAAACCGATGCCAGAAATCTAAAGTCCAGCTAGTTAAGGAAACTAGAGAAAAGAAGAAAAAAATTCCAAAAAGTCAGAAGTTAACAGAACAGAGGAAATGGGGAACCAGAACAGATTACTGTTCAGTAAAGGCACAGAGAATTGAACATATATTGGATTGTGATGAGCCAGAAAGATACCTGCAGTGGTGCTAAGGTCTGTGAGTTTTTTTTGCATTCATTTACGGGTTGCGGGTATAGCTGGCTGGCCAGCATTTATTACCCATCCCTAACTGTCCTCCATTTCAGAGGGCAATTGAGAGTCAACCATTGCTATTGATCTGGAGTCACATGCAGACCAGACCAGGTAAGGACAGCAGATTTCCTTCCCAAAAAGACATTAATGAACCAGGTGGGCAATATTACAATAATCATGGGGGACTTCAATATGCAGGTGGACTGGGAAAATCAGGTAGGTGATGGATCCCAAGAAAAGGAATTTGTGGAATGTTTAAGAGTTTTTTTTTGGAGCAGCTTGTGACAGAGCCTACGAGGGAACGTGCAATTCTGGATTTGGTGATGTGTAATGAGGCAGACTTGATTAGGGAACTTAAGGTGAAGAAACTCTTGGGGAGCAGTGACCACAACATGATAGAATTTATCCTGCAGTTTGAAAGGGAGAAGCAGGAATCAAATGTAACAGCATTACAATTAAATAAAGATAACTGCAAAGACATGAGAGAGGAGCTGGCCAGAGTTGATTGGAAAGGGAGCCAAGCAGGAAAGACAGTAGAACAGCAATGGCAGGAGTTTTTGGGGGTTATTCAGGAGGCACAACAAAAATTCATCCCAAGGAGGAAGAAACATGCTAACGGGAGGATGAGACATCTATGGTTGATGAGGAAATTCAAGGACAGCATAAAAGCAAACGAAAAAGCATACAAAGTGGCAAGGATTGGTGGGAAGCCAGAGGATATGGAAGCCTTTAAAAGTGAACAAAGGACAACTAAAAAAGCAATAAGGGGGGAGAAGATAAAATATGAGTGGAAGCTAGCCAGTAATATAAAAGAAGCTAGGAAGAGTCTTTTTCAATATATAAAAGGTAAGAAAGAGGGAAAAATAGACATTGGACCACTGGAGAAGTAAAATAGGAAACAAAGAAATGGCAGAGAAATTGAATAGTTACTTTGCATCAGTCTTCACAGTGGAAGACACCAGTGGGATGTCAGAGCTCCAGCAGAAGCAGAGGGCACAGGTGAGTGTAGGGCCATCACTAAGAAAAAGGTCTGAAGGTGGATAAATCACCTGGACCGGATGGACTACACCCTAGCTTTTAAAAGACATAGCTGAGGAAATTGTGGAGACATTGGTGGTGATCTTTGAGGAATCACTGGAGGCAGGGAACGTCCCAGAAGACTGAAAAATAGCTAATGTAACACTGCTGTTTAAGAAGGAAGGGAGGCAGCAGATGGGAAAGTATAGGCTGGTTAGCCTGACTTTAGTCATTGGCAATATTTTAGAGTCCATTGTTAAAGATGAGGTTGCAGAGTACTTGGAAGTGCATGATAGAATAGGACTGAGTCAGCACGGCTTCATCAAGGGGAGGGCATCTCTGACAAATCTGTCAGAGTTCTTTGAGGAGGTCACAAGGAAGTTAGATAAAGGAGAACCGTGTATGTGATTTATTTAGATTTCCAAAAGGCCTTTAAAAAGATGCAGCAAAGGAGACTGTTCAAAAAGTTAAGAACCCACAGTGTACAGGGTAAGATCTGGGCACGGATAGAGGATTGGCTGACTGGCAGAAGGCAGAGAGTGGGGATAAAGGGGTCTTTTTCAGGATGGCAGCTGGTGACTAGTGCTGTGCCTTAGGGGTTGCTGCTGGGACCATATCATTTTTTACAATATACAGTAACAATTTGGAAGAAAGAATGAAGGCACTGTTGCTAAGTTTGCAGATGATACAAAGATATGTAGAAGGACAGGTTATATTGAGGAAATGGGGGGGCTGCAGAAGGACTTGGACAGGTTAAGAGAGTGGGCAAAGAAATAGCAGATGGAATACAGTGTGGAAAAGTGTGAGGTTATGCACTTTGGAAGGAATGGAGGCATAGATTATTTTTTAAATGGAAAAATGCTTAGGGAATCAGAAACACAAAGGGACTTGTTCAAGATTTTCTTAAGATTAATGTGCAGATTCAGTCAGTAGTTAGGAAGGCAAATGCAATGTTGACATTCATGTTGAGAATACAAGAGCAGGGATGTACTTCTGAGGCTGTATAAGGCTCTGGTCAGACCCCATTTGGAGTATTATGAGCAGTTTTGGGCCCTATATCTGAAGAAGGATGTGCTGGCCTTCGAAAGGGTCCAGAGGAGGTTCACAAGAATGATCCCTGGAATGAAGAGCTTGTCATATGAGGAACAGTTGAGGACTCTGGGTCTATGCTCGTTGGAATTTAGAAGGATGAGGGGGGATCCTACTGAAACTTACAGGATGCTGCGAGGCCTGAATAGAGTGGACGTGGAGAGGATGTTTCCACTAGTTGGAAAAACTAGAACCAGAGGGCACAACCTCAGGCTAAAAGGATGATCCTTTAAAACAGAAATGAGGAAGAATTTCTTCAGCCAGAGAGTGGTGAATCTGTGGAACTCTTTGCCACAAAAGGCTGTGGAGGCCGTGTCATTGAGTGTCTTTAAGACAGAGATAGATAGGTTCTTGATTAATAAGGGGATCAGAAGTTAGGGGGAAAAGGCAGGAGAATGGGGATGAGAAAAAAATCAGACTCGATGGGCCAAGTAGCCTAATTATTTTCCTATGTCTAATGGTCTTAAGGGTTTTTACAACAATCAACAATGTTTTCATGGTCACCATTAAATTCCAGAATTTTATTGTGTTCAAATTTCACCATCTGCCAGTGATGGGAATCGAACCCAGGTCCCCCGGTCTTGCCTGGGTCTCTGGATTAGTGACTATGCCACCATCTCCCCAAATTACTACAGTTTGGGAGACATTATTTGAAATAATTGTGGAAATCAATGGCTGGACCTTGGAGTTTGTGTAAAAGTCTATTAGATAAAGGATACCTAAGGGAGAGGTGTAAAACTGGAGAGTGGAACATTGATGAAAGCAGTAGAGTAAAAGCATAATTTTAAAGAAGGTCTGAAAGTGTGACTTTTGAAAGTGGAATTTCAAATCACTCCTGTGGAACATAAGAACATAAGAACATAAGAAATAGGAGCAGGAGTAGGCCATCCAGCCCTTCGAGCCTGCCCCGCCATTCAATAAGATCATGGCTGATCTGTCGCTGCTCAGTTCCACTTTCCCGCCCTCTCCCCATAACCCTTAATCCCCTCTCCTATCAAAAACCCATCAACCCGCGTCTTAAAAATATTTAGCGAGGCAGCCTCCACCACTTCAACGGGCAGAGAATTCCAGAGATTCACCACCCTTTGAGTGAAGAAGTTCCTCCTCAACTCCGTTCTAAACCGCCCCCCTTTTATCTTGAGGCTGTGCCCCCTAGTCCTATTGTCTTTTTTGAGCGGGAAGAGTCTTTCCACCTCTATCCTATCCATCCCATTCATCATCTTATACGTCTCAATGAGATCTCCTCTCATTCTTCTAAACTCTAACGAGTACAAGCCCAGTTTATTCAGCCTCTCCTCATAGCTCAACCCCCTCAACTCCGGTATCAGCCTAGTAAACCTCCTCTGCACTCCCTCCAAGGCCAAAAAAACTGGAGTTGAGTGAGACAAGGTAGCTCATGTATAAGAATCATTTGGGGAGATTTTGAGGACAAATCCACAGACATTCATTTAGGTTCAGAGAGCAGTGTGCCTGATCAATCATCTTGTCTGCTTAAAATGGTCTTTATGTGTTAATGAGACTATTGGAGTTTACGATGTACTTTGTAATCCATGTGAACCTTAAAATCTGTGTAATTGTTAAACTAAGGGGGGAGTAAAGGAGTATTGTATCATAATCCATTTTTATATACATTTTAAAATTGTTTTTTCTTGTTGTTAAAACTAATAAGCGATCATTTGATTCTGTTCCTCCATGTCCTATTTAAAAAAAGGAAAGGCTACAGTCATTTGAACCAGGATTCCATTCTGGTATCTTCCCATCCAGTTATAACATCAACAGAGATCACAAAGTATCCCCTTAAATGCATCTATTCCATTTGCCACTGGTAGTGAAGTCTATTCTGGTGCTATGTGATAATGAGCTCCTATTCCTTACCATTTTCAGCAAAGAAGTTTCTTTTGAATTCCCTATTGGATTTGTTAGTGACTAAGAACCATAGAAACTCAAAGCACAGAAGAAGGTATTTCAGAACAGTCGTGCTTAGTCCCATGTTTCGGATTTTTGTCTCTAATGCTGTTAAGAATTTAACCCTCAAGTGCCTATCAAATCTCTTTTAAATTATCCATTACTTTTTTTCAGGTAGGATATTCCAATCTTGACAATTCTCTGAATGGAAAAGTTTCTCCTCCAGATCTTTTATCCTTTTGATCTTTTTCACACAGTTCAGAGTAGTTCGGGCCTGGAAGGCATTGCCTGGAAGTGGGTGGAGGCAAGTTCAGTCAAAGCATTCAAGAGGGCATTAGATAATTACTTGAATAGAAACAGTGTGCAGGGGTATAGGGGAAAAGGCAGGGGAGGGATGGGTCACCATGGGTCAAATGACCTCCTTCCATCCTGATCTGTTATCAAAACGTTTGTCAGTAAACAAAATATTTTTTCTTTATCTACTCTATCAAAATCTCTCACCATCTTGAAAACAGAAATGGAGCAGGGAAAGGATTGGTAGTGAGGTGATCAGAAATATAGAAATCTAAAGAAAAAGGTCAAGGTCGTGGAACAGTGTAGTATTATAGATAAAAATAAGCAAAGTGCGTCAGGAAGAGGTGGAGTGTTTTATGGTAATAGTATGTTAGGAGCTGCGAACAAGGTGCTTCAAAAATTATAAATCAGAGTCAACTAGATTTTATGGAAGGAAAATTGCACTTGACAAATTAATAAATTTGAAGTTGCCATGACATTTTAGCACTTGGCAATCCACCTGACTAACTTGGATGACTCACAATCTTCTATCCGATGGTTTGTCAGAATTATCCCTTGCAGTCTGGGATCATATAATGCACAAACATAATGCACAAAACTGTTCCATAGACTGTTGGAAGATTTCACAACCAGTGGCGATCCCATAGGGCATGTGGAGGAACCTGCCTCTGCCCACCAGAGACATGAACACAATGAACTCTGAAGATTCTTCATCCAGCGAGGTTTGCCAAAAATTCGCACTTTGCATCGAGGATGCGGAAAACCTTAGCATTGGGCACGTCAGCGATGAGCTTTTCAGCTATCTTCCAGATCGTGAGATTGCAGAACTGATTTCTTTTGGTAAATTGGGTCAATTGCAAATTGCATTTTACCCTGGTGTCAATTTTGATTTTAATCTGGCATTGTTTGAGCAATGTTTAACATTGTATACATTCAGCTTTTCCCATGATAAAACCGGCACCTTCGCAGCAGAATGTTTTAAGGGGCTCCCTGCTCTGATTGTTTTTTTATCTCATTCACTTTGTTCATGTACTGAACCCCGGAGTGATAGGCAGCTGCAATGTGGCATGTGGTGGCAGCAAGTTGCTGTGGTTTTGACCTGCAACACATGACAAGTGATTCCATTTGCCACAGTTATTGCGAGTTAATTGGTAACAGTACTGTTTACACTTCTCTCACCAAAATTTTCAATGCTAAAGCATATGATTGTACTGATTCATTAAGGTTCTGTTTAGTGGTGTTAAAAACATATCTGTCCAAGGTGACATTGTTTACGGTCATGCATACCTGTTAGAGCTTTTTTAATAGTACCACAGGATCTTCTTCGTCTTCCTCCCCTTGGAAGACAAAGGATTCAGATTTTTTCATCTGTCTCTGGACCCATTAGGTTGAACGTTGTTATGCTCACAGTTTCTTCGATGTATCAGAGAGACCAGCATGGCAGTGAATGTACCATTCCTTCTTGAACTCCTAACAATTGTTGGCAACGTTTTCTTTGAAAATTATCAGATCACTGTGTGAAAGTCCTTGTGTCATCTCAGCCAGCTCCTGACACCATGTCAAGTTCCTGGGTTGTATAGAAATGATGACAAAGGACTAACAACTTAAATGGTTTACTGAGAGATCTTGCACGCCGTGTCTGTAGCCATGCTGGGGAGACCTCCTACGCTACTGACATGTCACTTCCTGTGTACAGGTTATCACAACATATACACGAACACACATTCTACAAAAGGTATACAAGTGGTAAAACAAGGGAACAATCAGTCTGAAACCAAAAGAAAGAAAACTTATAGCTGAATGATTCGCATCAATTTGACAAATAAAGTATTCTTGGCTAGTTTGCCAAAGCTTCCATCCATCGAGTCATCAGGTAGATCTCATGTTCCACCGTGGGTGGGACAGTGATTAGCACTGCTGCCTCATAGTGCCAGAGACCCGGGTTCAATTCCGGCTTTGGTGACTGTCTGCGTGGAGTTTGCATATTCTTCTCGTGTCTGTGTGGGTTTCCTCCCACACTCCAAAGATGTACAGGTTAGGCAGATTGGCCATGCTAAATTATCGCTCAGTGTCCCAAGATGTGTGGATTAGCAGGGTAAATACATGGGGCTGCAGGGATAGGGCCTGGGTGGGATTGTTGTCAGTGCAGACTCGATGGACCAAATGGCCTCTTTCTGCACTGTAGGGATTCTATGATTTTTATCATTTGTTTTGTTCAGTTAAACTCAATCAGATTCTTAAAGATTCGTTTAGTCAATAATTAGTCCTGAACACCATTTTGTTGACATAGTGATTGGAGAGATGACTCCCTGCTGCTGCATCTTTTTAATTCCATCCTTGCCTTTGTTCAAGGGTGAGTGGGGACTTTCTGCAGAATAATGGTTTAATATCAGTTCATAGGATGATAAGTTATGGCACTGTGTCCACATGGACTTCATCTCACTAGCAGCTTCTCAAGGAATGGGCAATAAATGCTAGCCTAGCCAGAAACATCCACACCCAACATTGAATAAGAAGATGGATGGTGCTGGCTATCATGGGAAGAACACAGTAAGAAGTCTCACAACACCAGGTTAAAGTCCAACAAGTTTATTTGATAGTAAACCCACAAGCTTTCGGGTGTTGCCCCTTCAGGTGAGTGCAGAGTTCTAGTCTCAAACAGGGTATATAAAGGCACACAGTTTACAGAATACTGATTAGAATGCATTCTCCATTCCCTTACTTTCCACTCACCTGACGAAGGGTCAAACCCCGAAAGCTTGTGGGTTTACTGTCAAATAAACCTGTTGGACTTTAACCTGGTGCTGTGAGACTTCTTATCGTGTTTATCCCTGTCCAATCCCGGCATCTCCACATCATATCATGGGAAGACCCATTGCTGATCTGTAGCCATCAATGGGTTGAATCAGTTGAAGATGAATGGTATCTTCATACCTAATTGTTCATCATTACATCATTATCCGATTTACCCTTCATAATTAAAAGATTCAGATGAGGTAGGCTATACTTTTTACTTCTTCTTTTCTCCTCACCAAATTCAACCTTTGTCCTTTATTCATTTCAGATACTAAAGAACGGCAACTTGGCAATGGCAGAAATGCAGGCAGTTATTGAAGATGAGGATGTAATGAGAATCCAGCTAAGAATGTCCTGGAGCAAAGCATTAGTGTTCTGGAAAATACTTCCACTACCAAGGCTGCTCAGCTAAAGCCCTCCACTGCCTGCCAGAGGTGTTTATAAACTCATGGTGGATTGATGCCTCCTACATGGCATAGTGCTTGCCAGCAGGCTTTCAGAGGACACCTCAGAGGGAGAAGAGGAGAAAGAGAATGAGGGGGAGGAAAGAAGAAAACACTCTGTACCCTTTCACTCTGGATGAGCTGTCCATGACCTATCCCTCAGCCTCTGCTTACTCATAAATCTATCCTCATTTCACTGCTGCTCCATAATTACTCACCTTTCCATCCCCCTGCTACAGACCATCACAGTGTCCTTTTGGAACAAACCTTGAGATAGAACACATCCATGGCAAATTATTTGAAAACAACTTTATCTAACACTTCCAATAATCAATTCACCATTCAGCATCCCCTTAGTGATTGTCTTGCTAATGCCTTTGTCTGGCCTAGTGCTCCTATGCAGTGTAGCCCAACAGCTGCATCATGGTTGGTGGAAAGCTGTTGAATTTGTGAAGGGAAAGCTGCAGAGACCTTACAGCTTCCCAGCAGCTCAGGCCCTGTGATACAATGCAGCAATTCACTAAAGATCCTTATACAGCACCTTCCAAACCCATGACCACTTCCATCTAGAAGGACAAGGGCAGCAGTTACATGGGAACACCACCATGCAAGTTCCCCTCCAAGCGACACACCATCTTGACGTGGAAATATATTGCTGTTCCTTCAATCACTGGGTCAAAATCCTGGAAGTCTCTCCTTAACAGCATTGTGGGTCAACCCACAGCACATGGACTGCAGCAATTCAAGAAGGCAGCTCAACACCACCTTCACAAGGGCAACTAGGGATGGGCAATAAATGCTGGCCAGCCAGTGACACCCATATCCCATGAATGAATAAAACAAAAGAGATTCTGAGAGATAACAGCAAGTTCATGGCCAATAGAACAATTGTCGCTCCCCAGATGCAATGTTTCAGCAGTTCTAGCAATCTGTTGGAAGATGGATAGCTGGACTGCTGCTAGTGCCTCCAGGTCCCTTTGAGCACTGCTGCCCATATTAGTATGATGTCAGCAGCTAAGATTGCATGCTACCAAGATGGGTTTGCATGCATGATTGTTATGTATGCACCTGTCATTTCCTGGTGCCTAAAGAACCACAAGGTAAGCTTGGCAACTGGGAGGTCTTTATTGTAGGTTCCACAGTCAGATCTAAGACTGCACAACTGGGTCCCACAATGGGGAGGAGCTAATCCACCACAGGTCATCTGACCCACGCTCTTAAAGGGGCAGTGTGCGTCCCAAACCCTAACACACATTATATACATATATATTACACTCGTGACCTCTGTTTGAGCTTTTACTGCAGTACTCAAATATTGATGACTACTGCTTGTACTACTGGATTGGCCACCAGACACTGTAGCATGGAAATTGCAGCCGCTTTTGCACTGGAAAAGATGGTCCGTAAGGTTTGGAAAAATCCCTGTGCTAAGTTGGAGATTGAGTGCTTCATGTTCTTTGATAATGACACCAAGCTCTGTTTCCGACATAACAATGCACCAAGTATCTGTGTGCAAGCTCATCAGCGTTCTCTTGAAAGCTGCTCAATCAAAGTCCTCAGCTAAGCTCTCTGCAGCAGAACTCATTTATGACTACACTCTCCTGGGAGTTCCTGATGCATTATTCTTTAACTCTGGCCAGGCTACAGCCCAATCATACTCAGTGATTCACTGTGTGTCGCTCCTGAATCTTTAAAGTTAAAGTTTATTTATTAGTCACAAGTAAGACTTACATTAACACTGTAATGAAGTTACTATGAAATTCCCCTAAACTATCATCAGATAAGCATAGTGCCACTAACTGAGCAACTGATTGTGAATGGCTAATTAACAGTGCTAACTGGGAACTGCGAACAACCAACTGGTCAACTGGTAGTCGCTCAACTGAACTAGTTCCAATTTCCATTGAAGAATGGACACATTGATAACTGATTTTCATTCCTGAGTATATGTGCTATCTATTGCAAATATCTTCATGCTGAGGCTAAAATGGTGACTAACTGATGAAGTAGTTCTCACATGCCTGACAGGGAAAAATGTGGATGGGGAGTGCTGGATTAAGGGAAGGTGAAAAGCTAGAGGTCCATGGCCACACAATCTCAACTTGAACTCCATGCCTCATAGCTAGATCAATATGAAGTGGAATCAGAAAAGCTGCAATGGCCAGGAATGTACCTTTGTGGGGAGACGGTGGCATCATGGTAATGTGGCTGAACTAGTAATTGAGAGACCCAGGCTAATGCTCTGGGAGCCCAGGTTTAAATCGCTTCAAGTCGGCTGGTGGAATTTGAATTCAGTTATATGGAGTGTAAAATTAGTCTCGGTAACAGTGACCATGAAACTACCATCAATTGTCATAACAGCCAATCTAGTTCATTTGTGTGCTCTAGGGAAGGAAGTCTGTCATCCTTCCCTAGTCTGACCTACAAATGACTCCAGATCCACAGCAAAATGGATGACTCTTAACTCCTCTCTGAAACAACTTAGCAAAGTCAGTGCAAAGGCAATTAGGGGTCAACAGCAAACATTGGCCTTGGAACATCCACATCAGTTGGAAGAATATCATTCTGAATGTTCTTGGTGATGTCGGATGCAACTACCACAGTAATTGTCTGCCTATAATACAGAGCACTGTCTTCTGTAAAGGACTCAAGAGATTCAGGGACTCCTGAAGTTATTCAGGACTGTCCTGCAAGAGAGAAGGAAGAATGTGAGTTAGTGTGTTTCGGTAATTGCCTGGCATAGTTGGGTAGGTGACGATGTGAGAAAGTTAGGTGTGAGATTGACAATATTGGTAAGTGAGTGACAGTGAAGTGGAGTTTCTGAATAAGTATTGATTGCTGCTCTTTGGATTGTGTGCATTGAGCTGCATGAGAGATTGTTGGTGGAATGGTACAGACATTATTTGATGATGTATTTGCTGACTCTTGACTATAGTGAGACTGCTTTCCAGTGCTGCATCCAGACCCTTGAGACCAGATTCCAGATATTGATCTTGATGGCCACCTGCTGTCATTCCCTTTAGAAGTAACAAATGAGGGGCTTGAGCTCCCCTGTAGACACATTACATAGAACATAGAAGATAGAACATTACAGCGCAGTACAGGCCCTTTGGCCCTCAATGTTGCAATGACCTATGAAACCAATCTAAAGCCCATTGAACCTACACTATTCCAATATCATCCATATGCTTATCCAATGACCATTTAAACACCCTTAATTATGTCAAGTCCACTACTGTTGCAGGCAGGGCATTCCACACCCTTCCTACTCTCTGAGTAAAGAACCTACCTCTGACATCTGTCCTATATTTATCACCCCTCAATTTAAAGCAATGTCCCCTTGTGCTAGCCATCTCCAACCAAAGAAAAAGGCTCTCACTGTCCACCCTATCCAATTCTCTGATCATCTTATATGCCTCTATTAAGTAACCTCTTAACCTTCTTCTTCTGTCTAACAAAAACAGCTTCAAGTCCCTCAGCCTTTCCTCATAAGACCTTCCCAGCATACCCGGCAACATCCTGGTAAATCTCCTCTGCACCCTTTCCAATGCTTCCACATCCTTCCTATAATGTGGCAACCAGAACTGTATGCAATACTCCAGGTGCGGCTGCACCAGAGTTTTGTACAGCTGCAACATGACCTCATGACTCCAAAACTCAATCCCTCTACCAATAAAAGCTAACACACCGTATGTCTTCTTAACAACCCTATCAACCTGGGTGCCAACTTTCAGGGATCTATGCACATGGACACCGAGATCTCTCTGCTCATCCACACTACCAAGTATCTTACCATTAGCCCAGTGCTCTGTATTCCTGTTACTCCTTCCAAAGTGAATCACTTCACACTTTTCTGATTAAACTCCATTTGCCACCTCTCAGCCCAGCTCTGCAGCTTACCCATGTCCCTCTGTTACATGCAACATCCTTCCGCACTGTCCTCAACTCCACCGACTTTACTGTCATCCGCAAATTTACTAACCCATCCTTCTACGCCCTCACCCAGGTCATTTATAAAAATGACAAACAGCAATGGCCCCAAAATGGATCCTTGCGGTACACCACTAGTAACTGAACTCCAGGATGAACATTTCCCATTAACCACTACCCTCTGTCTTCTTAAAGGTCGCCAATTTCTGATCCAAACCACTAAATAACTCTCAATCCCATGCCTCTGTATCTTCTGCAATAACTTACCATGAGGAACTTTATCAAGCACTTCACTGAAATCTGTGTATACCACATCAACTGCTTTACCCTTATCCATGTCTTTGGTCACTTTCTCAAAGAACTCAGTAGGGTTTGTGAGGCACGACCTACCTTCTCAAAACCATGTTGACTATCCCTAATCAAATTATTCCTTTTTAGATGATTATGAATCCTATCTCTTATAATCCTTTTCAAAACTTTGCCCACAGCAGAAGTAAGGCTTACTGGTCTATAATTACCAGGGTTGTCTCTACTCCCCTTTTTGAACAAGAGGACAACATTTACTATCCACCAACATTCTGGCACTATTCCTGTAGACAACAACGACTTAAAGATTAAAGCCAAAGGCTCTGAAATCTCCTCCCTAGCCTCCCAGAGAATCCTAGGATAGATCCTATCCAACCCAGGGGACTAATTTATTTTCATACTTTACAGAATTACCTCTCTCCTTCTCTCGACCTCTTGCACTAAAACCTTCAGAGTTGCATAATAGAACTTGGGAACCGTCACTCTGACCTGTTTCTCCATTTGTGTCATCTCCCTGCCAGCAAGTTCTTTCTACTAGTTGCTGTAACCTGAGTGGATCTCTCATTGCTGGGTTTGTGTCATGTCAACTACAAGCACTCCTGGGCCCTTTGTTGACTGTGCAGGAAGTCAGCAGCACATTTTGCACTCTATGCTCTAATCATACAGATGGACAGGCAGCACAGAATTTGTCTGTTGCCTGCCTCAACTCAACCAGGTTTGGGGTAACCATGCATCCTGATCGATGCACCAGAAAACAGGCCGAATCCAATTTTCATACCTAAGTCACAAAAACTGGCTAAAAATCAAATGTAATTGTCAAGTTTAGGCAACATGAAGAGTTAAAGATAGAATTGCCTCCAGAGACAATCCTGATCCTCCACAGATCAGGTGCTCTGAACTAAAAACAGGAGAGAAAAGTGGAGAGTTGGTGATTTAGGGATGGAATTCCAAATCTTAGGCAACTGAAAGTTCAGTCATCAGAAGTTCAAGGAATACAGATTTCTCAGAGCATTGTTGGGATGAAGGATGTTATAGGGAGAGCCAAGGCCAAGGAGGAACTTGAATTATGAATTTGAATTATGGAGATGACTGGGAACCAGTGTAGGTTACAAGGAGCAGTTTTGTATGAGCTTCAGTTTATGGGGGGGGGCGGGGAGGGGGATGTGGTTAGAAATGGAAAAGCATCGTATTGAAATAATAAACAAAAGCATGGATCGTGGTTTTGGCAATAAATAGGCTGAGGCAAAGTTGTGGAATGTGCGATAGGCTATAATATTCAATATTCTGGTGCAACTGTATTGTAAGACACTCTCTGATTAGTCCATAGACTTGAAGGAATGCTTTGAGAAGTACGCTCAATAATGATCCTCACTGCTCTTTATGTCTTTCAAGGGTTTGAAAGGGCATTGGTCTATTGCCTTCTTCTTTAAAAAAGACAGACACACTTTACATTATCTTACAATGAAGGGATTGTGTTTGTTGCTGAGCAACTAGACATTGGTCTGCATGATGTTGGACACTAATCACCAGAACAAAATGTAACTCCTTGAGGTTTATAGACGCCCTGGAAATGTGCGTAAGGATCCAGGTGGTCATTCAGGTGCCACCAATGATATCTGGGAATGTTGGGGAATCCAGAAATATTCAATTCACTCTCTAAATTCACCCTCCTGTTCAGCAAATCTTTAAATCTGATTGGGTAAGGAGGTATCCTGTTCATTTAGCTCCCAGTTTCTCTGTTACCCTTGCTGTACCATTGTCTGCTCACACTTGCAGCACTTTGTGATTAAACCTAAAGAACACAGGTACAAGTCTAACTGACTTGTGCTATTAGATTTAGGTGTTATTAGATTCCCTCTTATAACAAAATTTGGGCCAGTCGATTTTCTGTGGTGTGGTGTTGCTCTGAGATAACTATGGGCTGGATTTTCCAGTCCTGCCCACCCCAAGACTGGAATCCCTGCCCAAGCTCAACTTAACTTTTAATGGTCCATCAAGTTTTCCATTCCACCCATGATGGGCGGGACCAGAAAATTTATCCATTTGTGTTAAATTTTCTTCCATAATATTGCTGGGAAATGCTTAAGTGCATTTATTAGTATCACAAGTAGGCTTACATTAACACTGCAACTAAATTACTGTTAAAATCCCCTAGTGGCCACAATCTGAATCTGTCCAGGTACACTAAGGGAGAATTTTTTTTTTTAGCATGGCCAATGCACCTAACCAGGCGTCTTTCAGACTGTGGGAGGAAACTGGAGCATCGAAAGGAAACCCATGCGGACATGGGGAGACTCTGCACAGACACTGATCCAAGCTGGGAATCGAACCCGGGTCCTTGGCGCTGTGAAGCAGCAGTGCTAACTACTGTGCCACCATGCCTCCTATTTTAGCTGCTTTATTAATGCAATAATGTGGAGATGCTGGTGTGGGACAGGGGTGGGAGCAGTAAGAAGTCTTACAACACCAGGTTAAGGCAACACTCCAAAAGCTCGTGATTTCAAATAAACCTGTTGGACTTTAGCCTGGTGTTGTGAGGCTTCTTACTTATTAATGCAAGTTATTGCTCTTGCTGTTGTGATCATCCGAGTGTAGTGATCTGCTGGAGGGGTTGTGCATGCAATGTGACTGAAGACCAGCAGTGCAGTGGATATGGGAATTACACTCCACTTGTCTGACACACATCACAGTGCCTGGAATGTGCTGAATTAAATATTTTTAATAATATTGCTGTCCACAGACAAAACACGCAGGCTGTAAACAACAAAGATATGATCACAAATAAATAATGGAAAATGCTAATTTCAAAATGATTTTTGCCTCTTGGGATTTTATGACTTATTTGTTTGGGATGGAGGAGGAACAGCAGGTAATCCTTGAAGGCTGGCTTGAAATTTGGCACACTAACTCTTCAGAAAAAGGCATTTACTCAGAGAGAGAAAATCATGCGACCTGTTAAAAATCATAAGGTTAATCATGAAATATTTAATGTCATGATACCTCACTTTTATAAGAATGATTCATGTGTTCATCTGAGGAAGCACCACAGTTTTTATAAAATGCCATCAAAACTCAAGTAACAATGACAAGAAACTAATTTAAAAATAATAATGATGCGCACTTAAAATTGCATTGCGTTTCCACTTATTGCTTTCAGAGAAGGGCCTTCCAGTAATGTAGTGTTTTCCTCTATGATCGATATGGATGGCAGAGTTTGCTTCAATAAATAGCAATGTATTGGCAAATTATTTTATCTCATATTAGTAATTCTGCACAAGCATGTGACAATTATTGAGATACTAAAGCACAGCAGGCTTTTTTTTGCAATCAAAACTAAAGCTGTCTGTCAAAAAACATCAAAGATAGGCACTTCTTGAACATTATTCTGAGAATTATCATCGCTATTACTGAAATGAAAGAAAATGAAATTCAGCAAGGCTGGTTTTGCTGCACAGCAATGTCAGATATGTACAAGGTCTTGATTACTTATTTGTTTGTAAATGCACACTGTGGAATATTGAATGAGAAAAGTATATAATCATTCCTTATTACATTTACTAGTTTTTCTCTGTTGCGAGACCATGGGCTCCAAACTGCTTTATTACTTAATTGCATGGATAGTTCTAAAATATGATACAAATGTTTACAGATGAGCCACAATATCTAGTTAAAGTGTCATTATCTACCAGGAATGGCGCACATATTTTCTAGCCATCACCATACCAACAGCAGCCTTTATAGAAAAACTTTTCATATGGAAAAGGATGCTGTTAGAAACATTTAAAAGAGTATCACATTTACAATACTTTTGCTCAGTAAACACAGTCAAACGAAGCATAGAGTGTGACTTTCTGTAATTGGCCCCCTGATATAAAGATCAAAATGCTTTAAATCCCATACTCTTAATGGCCAAACCAGAACCAATGGTTAGAACAGTAAGTCCCAAACAAACAAAGAGATAAAAGAACTCATTGTGTACAATCCTACAGTTGTAACTATGGACACTTGTTCTCCATTGTGTTGAATGGTCTCTGATCAGCACCAGTCAACAAACTTTGATATCAGTACCTATTTAATTTTCCTCTTCTCCTTTGGACGTTTTGGATTGACTTGCCACTTCTGATCCACCACCACCCATGCCCCCGTCTTCACCCCGACCCCAACCAAAATAAGTATATCTGCTGAAGAGATCTCCTAGAAAAAGATAAAAATGTCAGCCTTGCCTTTTTGTTACTGTTGCTGAATGAGCCAGTTGAGAACAGATTTAGATACTAACGTCTTACTCAGTTTAATTTTAAATTTGCTGACCTTGTCTGTTTATGAAGCTTGTGCTAAATGATCTTGTTATGATTTTCTTTAACTTACATGAATATCATGCATTAAATATATTAATGTTTTTAAAAATCATTAGAAGCTAATTAAGTATCAGCGGTGTATGAATAATCTTCTTTTTCTTCCTGACCATAGAATCCCTACAGTTCAGGAGGAGGCCGTTCTGCCCACTTGTCTGCACCAACTCTCCAAAAGAGCATCTTGCCCATGCCCATCCCTCCTGCCCTATCCCTGTAACCCCAGCATTTACCATGACTGATTTACCTAACCTACTCACCTTTGGACACTAAGAGGCAATTTAGGATGGCCAATGTATCTAACCTGCAAATTTTTGGACTGTGGAAGGAAACCGGAGCACCCAGAAGAGATGCACGCAGAAACAGGGAGATCATGCAGACTTCAGACAGTCACCCACGGCCGGAATCGAACCGAGGCATTGTGAGGCAGCAATGCTAACCACTGTGACAATGTGCCACCATGTAATAAAAGGAACCCTGGGGTTCCTTTTATTCCTTCACTAAAGCCTGTTCACTAAAACCTGTTCACAATTTTTTTAATTCATGCCTTTTTCATAACTGAAGGTTATGAAAAAGGACATGAGGAAATACATGCCATATGTGAGTGGTTAGAATTTGGAATACGCTGCCTGGTAGGGTGATGGGAAAATATTCAATAATGGTCTTGAAAAGGGAACTGGATAAATAACTAAAGGAGAACAAATTTCAGGTTTCTGAGGAAGAGTGGAAGAAATGGGACTAACTATATTGCTCTTTGAAAGGGCTGGTATAATCTCGATGGACCAAATGGCCCCCTTTGCTGTATTATTTTATGGTTCTATGAAATGTTGTGTCATCAAAGTAAGGAACATTTGCTGAAAAAAATCAACATTTGAACTCATTACCACACAGCCATTATGACGATATTTGTAATTTCGCGAGCATTAACTTTTTAACAATTTGATATTTTTGTGAATAGAATGAAGTCAGTTTTGCATGATATTTTTTACCCCTTGAAAAGTCAAGATATGTCGGTCTGTGACCACACTAGTTGTTCCATTCATCGACTCTTTGCATCAATAAAATTTATTATGATGGCTTCCTTACGGCTAGCTGTTTGTTGAATCAAGGCTGGAATTTTGCAGCAAAGGCAGCAGTTTTGCCATGAGGGCGGAAAGCCAGAGCCCATGACAGTCACAGGTGATCACGGGCACTTGGCCTCTAAACTTCGGGTAAGCATTCTCCAAGGTGGCCTTTAAGACACACGACAGCGCAGAGTCGCTGAGCAGAGACTGATAGCCGAGTTCCGCACACATGAGGACGGCCCCAACCGGGATCTTGGATTCATGTCACACTATCCGTAACCCCCACAACTTGCCTGGACTTGCAAAATCTCACTAACTTTCCTGTCTGGAAACAATACACATCTTTTTAACCTGTGCTTAATGCTCTCTCCACTCACATTGTGCCTTTAAGACTTGATTAGCTGTAAAGATTCACATTCCAATCGTTATTTATGTAAATTGAGTTTGTGTCTTTATATGCCCTGTTTGTGATCAAAACTCCCAACCTCCTGACGAAGGAACAGCCAGTTCTGAAAGTTAATGGCATTTGCTACAAATAAACCTGTTGGACTTTAACCTGGTGTTGTGAGACTTCTCACTGGCAGAATGCCAAGGGAGGTGATTAATGTACCCTTAATTGTTGAATTGGGCTCCTGGTTGGTGACTTACATATCACCTTTGATTCTACTGGCAAAATGATAGGAGGACAACAGCCACTCCCTCTCCCCTTCCCTTACTGGATGCCATTTTTCAGCCTTTCTGCACCCCAGCCTGCCCTCAAAGGACTGGTAGAAAACTAGTTGCATAGGAACTGTAAGCCATTCTGTAATTACCTATGAAGAGTCAGCATAAGAATCACTTTTGGTGCAAAAGAGGTGGTTTAGAGAGAATAACAGAAGGTAGTTACCACAATCTCAGATAGGGCTAAGTTGCACATCAGTGAAAACTTATAGTTAGCCATACTTATTCCTTCTACAAGAAACTGCATTCCAGTTGAAAATGGTCAACTGTGACATGTTTGAAATAAAGCACTAGCACAAGTGGATAGCAATGTGCCAACCTACATTCACACACTGTAATTGAGGAAATAAATGCCCTTAACTTGACATAGACATTAACCGAACATCCATCTGTCATCGATTGCAACGTAGAGGAATGCAGCAGAAGGGGGCAATTGATGGCATTTGAAGTATTGTAGGTATTGAAAACCCTTAAGTTAATAGACAAGTTGAGTCCAGAAAAACTGTTTTCTATGGTACCAAGAATGTCAATGAGGGGCATGAGATGAGGCTCAGAGGAGGCAAAACATTGGACAAATGAGATGTAACTATTTTGCACCAGGGGTGATGGTTGCTGGAATGGCTTGTCCAGGGAAGCAATTTCAACTGACAACCTCAGTAATTTTAAAGCAGAGTTAACCAGTCTTTTGCAAAAAGAAATTGAGAAAATTAGGCAGTGAACTGAATATTCTGTTTTTGAACTCTGGGAATCACCAGGTAGACCAAAGCTGTCCCCTGTATTGACATCTGTGTAATAGTTGAGACATGGATGAAAAATCTTAAAATAAGTCAGCGTAATCTGTAGATTTCCTTTTACTTTACCTGTGCTAAAAAAAAGAAATTCATCAGCAAAACAAAATCAGCAGGGTTACTGACTTTCTGACATCCTCCAGCATACTACTCTGGACTATCAATACTCTAATGATGTTCTAAAATAGTGTAGTTATACTCTCATCCCTTCTGGTGCTGATGAACTGTTGATCTATACATTCATTCAATGTGCCATGAAAGTACCTTTAGAATAATGAACCATCATTCTGGTTGCTATGATACAAACTAATCTTTGTAGTTGATAAGTACAATGCAACAGTGGTATCCTTGTTCAGCTTATTTGAGGAACTTTGATTTGTTTCTTTCTCTGAATGGGAGAAAAGAGACATAGATGTGTGTCGAAAGATGCAGGATAGAAAATCAATACCTACTTAACCTTTGAAACTCACAGCAAAAAGTACGTAAAAAATGTTACTCAAGTGAAGATGTTTTTAATACACAAGTGAAGAATATAAAAGGACAATTCGGAATACTCTGGATTGTTTGTTTCTGTTACTTAATTATCCGAAGCTGCAATATAGAAATTAAACACCAGATCATCATTATTAATAACTTTATTTTCTGTCCATCATAAAATCTAACCCCGCACCTTAGAAAGTAATGTAAAGGTTCCTTGTTAAAGAATGACTTTAAGTATTATTCAAAACTTTCACAAGCATGCTTGTCATAGCTGTCAAGATTCTTGTTGCTGTTCTGAACAATCTTGGATTTACTTAGACTTAGTTCCTCCAGGCATGTGGGGGACAATGGGTAGCAAGACTCTGCCACCAGCCCTCTTTTGCTGCAGCTCAGGTGGTGCCCCATTTTTGAAGGCCCTCCTTAAAAATACTTCACTGGGTCTTCCTTGGCTTGCTATCTCATCTTCTTCTTCTGCCTGGCAATGTCCATTTTATTGTCACTCTAGTGGGACTAAGATTCAGGAGATGAAATATATTTCCTGCTAGCTTCAGACATCTCTCCATCAGGATATCCTGCAAGGACTTCTGACCAGTCCTCTGTAGTGTTTCTTCACTGATGATATCGAAGATCTTACGGATATAAAGCTGATGAAAGATGTCCAATTTATGTGACACTTTTGATATTCTCTTTCATGCCTCACTGGCTGAGATTTCAGTTGGTACTAGTATGGACATGTAGAGTTGCAGCTTCATGGCCATGTTGATAATGTTGGATGCACAGACCACATGGACCAATGGAAGACTGGTGCTGCTTTGCCAATTTTTGTGTGGATGTCGATCTTACCTTCCTAGGCAGGGGAAATGGCTGATATTCTGCCTGATGGTGATGGGAGGTACTTTTTAACAATCCACTCACCAATGCCTTGGTCTTCTCACAGCTGATGTGAAGACTAACTTTGGCAACACCGCCCTCAAGACTGGTGACCATGTATTGGACCATGTGCAATTCCTCGAAGGGCAAGAAAATGTTATTTGCAAAATCGACGTCTGTCAATTCCAACTCCAAATTTGAGGTCCATAGCAGCATCACATTTCAGCAGCTGAACATCAAACCTGGAAGAAATTGCATGATCAGAAAAAAAGAACAGTATTTTCTTTGGTAATCTTTTTTAGAACCATAATTCAGCTATTGCCATTTAAACATAAATTTGCTTGTTGGTGTCTTTGTTTAGACAATCTACAGTGAATCTTTGCCTTCCAAGCAGGGACACAAATTACCTAGGTATTTGCTGTGTAAGAACCATAGAATCACTACAGTGCAGAAGGAGGAAGATTTAGCCCATTGAACCTGCACCGACTCTTCGAAAGAGCATCTTGTCCAGGTCTACCCCCCTCACCACCAATAAAGCCTACCCACACACCCCCTGAATACCTGGAGGAAACTCACACAAACACAGGGAGAACATGCAGACTCTGCATAGACAGTGACTGAAGCTGGGAATTGAATCCTGGTCCCTGGCACTGTGAAGCAGCAGGGTTAACCACTGTGCCAACATAATATGTAATTTTTTTCAAGGATTTTTAAAGCGAGACTAAGAGGGTAAAGTGGAAATTCACATCAATTCAAATGGCCTCTAAAAATTTCCATCAGCACGGACTTAAACAGTGTGTTCTGCAGAGGAGCAGAAATCATTGTCAGAATGTCTAATTGCCACATAATACTGTGCATGTGCAGGTGTCCAAAGTTGCTGTCAGTTTCACCGTTATAGGAATTGCAAATGTTGTTAGTCATTAATTAGTCATTACAACCCTAAAATCTGGATCTTTATTTGTATTTCATAGATTCCCAATCAAATGTAGAGTTGGAAAAATTAAGACAGTTGAACTGACCAATTACAATTTTAAGACATATTTATTTAAATTGTCTTGTAAAGTTTTTGTAATACAGAACTTGGGTACTGCTGAAATAAGAGACATGCTATCAAAGCTATTCATCTTGCACTCCTCAGGGCAGATTCACAAGAAACCAATAATATAGAGAACAACAATTGATACTACATGAGAAGAAAGTGCTAATTGGTAGAGACATTGCCATGGAGAATGCACCTGCTGAAGGAGCAGTGGTCTGAAAGCTCATGATTCCAAATGAACCTGTTGTTATGAGACTTCTTGCTGTGCCTACCTCAGTCCGCCACGAGCATCTCCACATCCCGATTTGTCAAGGCATTGCGCTGGGCGATTAATCAGGGAATGGCTGTCCCCAAAGCTAGTCGAAAGAAGAATAGTGCATGGACATGCTCCTTCTTTCTGCAAAGGTCAAGGCCTTGTATGTGAGTATATACAGCATACATAATTAAGCCACACTGTGAGCCTAATTGATAACCTTTAATTGGTTGTATTATGTATTTTTGTGTGGCTAGCTTCTGGAATTGCTAAGAGAGGCTTCAGATTTTGTTAGGAGCAAAAGGTATTTATTGATAAGCAAAACTTGGTACCGGAGGTTTGCAGCTCTCAGCTGCTCTGGACCAGAGCTCCAGTCTTTACGTGCGTACAACATGGTTTCTAAATGATTCTGCCTGAGAGAGGACTCAGGTAAGAATGACAGAGGACACCACCCTCAGGTGTGATCACTCACTCTCAGTTTCCTGTAGTCAAGTGACTCTATTCTGCTGTACTGTCTTAAATAAGCAGACACCACAAAGGCAATAAATTGTCAGTGTAATTCTTAGCAAAACCAGGATTGATTAGCAAGGCCTGTCCAATAGTGAAATCTCATTTAATTTTGGGCACTATGTTTTGAGTTCTGCAAGCATAGGGCTGATTGCATATGTAGTGGTATTGTTGCTGGAATATAATCCAGAGACCCAGGTTAATGGTTTGGGGCCCCAGATTCAAATCCCACTACAGTAGATGGGGAAATTTGAACCCAGTAAAAAAAATCGCAAATTAAGAAGCCCAGTGATGATCACGAAACCAATATTGATTGTTGTAAAAACCCATCAGGTGCACTTGTGTCCTTAATCTGTTGTCCTTACATGGCCTGGTCTCCATGTGACTCCAGACACATAGCAGTGTGGTTGACTTTTAAATATCCTCAGGGATGGGCAACAGATGCTCGTCCAGCCAGTGAAACCTGTGTCCCATGAATGAATGTAAAAAAAATTACCTTGCCTGTTGTGAACAGTCAAAAGGGTGTGCTGCCAGTCATTGTGATGTGTGATCTACATACCTAACATCGCACTGGCACTGAAACTCATACACCACATTGGTGTAAATGGCAGAATGAATTTTTGGCTTGATGGCAGCATCCTGTTTGATACTGCTGCATGCAATTTGATGATTGGACTGCACTTGCTGTAGAATCCTGATTGTACTAAGAATTACACTGACAACCAATTTAAAATTAGTAGTCAGGCTCGCAGTGTGGTGCACTTATACATGCTGGAAGCTACATGTATTCACACACAGGACCCATATGCTAGATGTTATATGTATTCACACACAGGGCCCATGTGTTAGATGCTACATGTATTCACACACAAGGCCCTGTCCTTTATAAACAGAAAGAGGATGTCCACGCATTCTGCCTTTTTCATGTAAACAAAAGCTTGGGGATCAGCAATTCCTAGTTCATTCCCTAATGTGATGTATTGACCCACAGAGTTCACCTATCTGATTTCAATTTAAATAAAGTTTGCATTCTCCTGTTGCATTGCATTGTCCATGCCTATGCCTGTACCAATCAGAGTCCACTTGCCAATCAATCAACACTCTGTTCTCATGCAATAAAATATTTGTAATGTGTGAATTAACTGGACTATTTGTGAAAAGGATTTTGATTGGTCAGACTGCTTTGAGTGTCTGTTAGTTGTAACAATGTAAAGAATTCAACGTCACATCATCCCCAAAAAGTCAATAAAAGTTACTAAGAAGTGACTAATCGAGATTTGCATGTGACCTAGGCAAGAATGAAGACTGCAATTGATTTAACATAGCACGCTTGCATGTTTTGTGAAGTTATCATCTGTAGTCTTTACAGCAAGATGATATTCATAAGCTTACACAGTTTTTTTATATAACTTGCATCTTATTAATATACAGACATGCAAGGGTATATTTGATTAATTTAAACTTCCAACGTGAGATTATTTGGGTACAAAGATCAGTGAGTCTCAGAGGATTCTCTGCCCATTAAAATTAAAACTAAAATTCAAATTAAAATTAATGAATAGAAGATCCTGTAGGCCTGGCCAGCCTCCTCATTTGAATTCCTGATAGACACTCCTGACATGTGAACCTCTGAATTAGGAGCATAATTTTGTAAATTCTACTTTCTGCTTTTTGTTTTGGTGAGCCGTGAAGCATTCAAATTACTTATTATTTTGTGTTTGGTATCAAGTGGAAAAGAAAGACTTTTGTTTTGAGCTCCCAGATGGTGATGTTCATTTTTTCAGGGCCACATTTGCCATAAAGTGGTATGCCTGCCAGCAGCAGAGAGAACTGGGGGCTGACCTTCGTCTTCTGACTGAAATGGGAGCAACATTGTTTGTTGAGGGTCCCCGGAAGGGCACAAATACAGGAAACTCTGGCCCAATATATCAATGTCATATTTGTTGTGAAAGTGATGAAGGTGTTGCCCTCGGAAATTAGAGCATCTGCTATTTCCTTGATATACTTATGGACTGCATAGTGGGTAATTTGATAAATGTCTCCTGGTACCGTAAAAGCTTAATTCTGTAACAATCATCACAGGTATGGAAAGGGATGTTCTTTTCTGAAATTTACCTGCTGGTTAACCTGTAATAAACGGTCCAATTGCTGGTCCCTCAAACGTGCCCGGGCCGGCCTTGACGCCTGCCACCCACCCGCAGCCCTGATCTCCTGATTCTAGCTCCCCTTCCCCCCACCGGCAGCCCTGACTCTCCCCTCGCTCCCAGCCCGCCTCGATGCTTCTCCCCTCCGCAGCCCCAATCTCCCAATCCCCCTCCTAACCATCCCTCCCACCGGCAGACCTGACATCACCCCTCCCCCAGCAGTTCCAACCCAACCCAGTAGGCTACCCCACAGCTCCATCACCACCACCCACACCGATGGCCACTCCCGATCATTGGCCTCCTTCCCTCTGTCACTCAGACCAAATGCAGTGGGAACCCTCTATTCCTATTGATCACCCCCAGAGCTCCCACCCGATCATGTCCCTCCCCATTAGGCCCTGCTCCTTGACATTGCATGATGCCCAATGAGCAGTGTCAAGGTGTCCCCTGGGCATTGGCATTTTGCCCTGGGCAGTGCTGGGGGCCCAGGCTGGCACTGCCAAGGTGGCACTTTAAGATTGAGGCAAATCACAAACCATTAATCTCATTGTTGAATACAAAGGAAATTGCAACGGTACCAGGTCTCAATGATTCCAACTTTGATTCATGCAATACATGACTGCCACAGAGTGGTATGGGGAAAATATCAGACCACTGTCATACACTGCCCAGGGTATCTGTCATATTGACTTGATTTGGTTTGATTTGATTTATTATTATCACATGAATTAGCAAATGGTGAAAAGTATTGTCTTTTTGCATGCTATACAGACAAAGCATACTGTTCATAGAAAGGAAACAAGAGAGTGCAGAAGATAGTATTACAATCATAGCTAGGGTGTAGAGAAAGATCAACGTAGTGCGAGGTAGGTCTATTCAAAAGTCTGATGCGGCAGGGAAGAAGCTGTTCTTGAGTTGGTTGGTACATGACCTCAGACTTCCGTATCTTTTTCTCGACAGAAGAAGGTGGAAGAGAAAATGTCAAGGGTGCGTGAGTCCTTAATTATGCTGACTGCTTTGCTGAGGCAGCAGGAAGTATAAACAGAGTCAATGGATAGGAGGCTGGTTTGCCTGATGGATCTACATTCACGACCTTTTGTAGTTTCTTGCGGTCTCGAGCAGAGCAGGAGCCATACCAAGCTGCCTTACAACCAGAAAGGTTTCTTTCTGTGGTGCATCTGTGAAAGTTGGTGAGAGTCGTAGTTGCCATGCCAAATTTCCTTAGTCTAGAGAAAGTAGAAGCCTTGGTGGGCTTTCTTAACTATAGTGTTGGCATGGGGAGACCAGGACAGGTTGTTGGTGATCTGGACACCTAAAAAGCATCTCTGATCCTTTCTACATCATTCTCATTGATGTAGACAGGGGTGTGTTCTCCTTTATGCTTCCTGAAGTCAATGACAATCTTCTTTGTTTTGTTGACATTGAGGGAGAGATTATTGTCACTGCACTTGTTCACCAAATTCTCTATCTTATTCCTGTACTCTGTCTCATCATTTTTTGAGATCCAGCCCACTACAGTGGTGTCGTCAGCAAACTTGAAAATCGAATTGGAAGGGAATTTGGCCACACAGTCATAGGTGTATAAGAAGTATAGTACGGGGCTGAGAACACAGCTTGTGGGGCACTGGTGTTGAGGATGATTGTGGAGGAAGTGTTGTTGCCTATTCTTACTGATTATGATCCATGAGTTAGGATCTTCAGTCCCCAGTCACAGAGGGAGAAGCCAAGGCCCAGGCCATGGAGCTTGGAGATGAGTTTTGTGGGAATAATGGTGTTGAAGGCTGAGCTGTAGTCAATAAATAGGAGTCTGACATGGGTATCTTTGTTATCCAGACGTTCCAGAGTTGAGTGCAGGACCAGGGAGATGGCATCTGCTATGGACCTGTTTAAGCAGTAGGCAAACTGTAGTGGATCCAGGTAGTACAGAAGGCTGGAATTGATTCATGTCATAATTAGCCTTTTAAAGCGCTTCATAATAATAGATGTCAGAGCCACCAGCCAATAGTCATTAAGGCATGCTGCTTGGTTTTACTTAGATACTGGGATGATGATTGTCTTCTTAAAACAGAAAGGGACCTCAAATTGTTGTAAAGAGAGGTTGAAGATGTCTGCAAATATCCCTGCCAGCTGATCCTTGCAGGACTTATCCAGAACATGAAAGCAAAACTTTAATAGTGGAAGTTGAAATTTTTGCAACCTTGAAGACCAATTACTTGCTGGTGACAGACTAGATATTGCATGCATTTTGTATAGCCCAAGGCAAAATGTAGAGTGAATCAAGATTCGCTATGTATTGACTGGACTGAGGGCCACAGTACCTCCCAACCAACCTTGTCCTCAGGTAATATTTTGATCAGTGGTATGGCTTCCCCGTTATTGACAACTTACTGGTATATGATACACAACTGGGGGTTCCATGGACTCTCTAAGAGATTTACCAAGAGCATTGTGACATAACGATATGTTGAGTCAGGACACAGTAGTCTGTATGGTGACCAGAGATTTCACAGTATTGAACCGATGGTCTCCAGCTATACCAGCTGTGCCAGCCACTTCCTCCCTCATCCTTCGTGCCAAGGCTTTGTGGATGTCTCACAATGGAATTATTTTACTAAAACAGTTTTTATAGTGGTCGACTATTATTCCTGCTAGATAGAGGTGCAAAAGCTACATGGCCTCCTCTCTGAAACCATGATTACCTTTCTAAAGAAAATGTTCTCTTCGTATGACATTCCAGACATTGTCATCTCTGATATTGGACCACAATTTGCCAACGAGTGCTTCCAATCCTTCACAAAGTGATATGGATTTGGGCGTGCCACAAGCTCCCTGAAATACACACAGCCTAATGGAAAAGCTGAGTGAGGAGCATATATTGTCAAAGTCCTCTTGAAGAAGAATGAGAACCGTGAGTTTGCTCTGCTGACTTTTCATTTGATCTGAGTGGCACAATGGCACAGTGATTCACACTGCTGCCTCACAGCTCCAGGACCCAGGTTCAGTTCAAGGCTCAGGTGTCTGTGTGGAGTTTGCACATTCTCCCTGTGCATGATTGGGTTTCCTCTGGGTGCTCCGGTTTCCGCCTGCAGTCCAAGGATGTGCAGGTTAGCTGGATTGGCCATTCTAAATTGTCCCTATGTGTCCCAACATGTCTGGGTTAGATGGATTAGCTATGGTGAATGTGCAGGATTACAAGAATAGGGTGAGCGAGTGGGCCTGGGTAAGACATTTTATCAGAGTCGGTGCAGACATGATGGGCTGAATAACCTCCTTCTGCACTGTAGGGATTCTATGATTCTATAACACCATTACACAATGGATTTGGCCCATGCAAACATCTGATGGGCTGCAAGCTGAATTTCATTATCAAACTAAAGAAGAAAGAAGAAACCTACTGAGCAAGTCAAGCTCATACATTTAAAGAGGCATAGAGCCCAAGACCTTCTAATTCTTGGAAAAGGAGCAGGGGTATGAATCAGAGACCAGAACAGTGCAGCAATACTAATTGACAAGCTACAGCAACCGAGATTGCACCTGCTCAAGATACTGTCAGGCATCATTCAAAGCAACTCTGCCCTAGTCTGAATGGACAGAAGACCAGTGACAGCTGGTCTCAAACTCAAGAGAGCGTCACACTAACTAAACCTGAAATGAAGGAAACCGGGAGTGACAACCCCCATGAACTGATTTTAGAGTAACTGGGTTCCCATCAAGATCAGAAAGAGATATGCACTAATTCAGGAAGGCTGGTGAAACTATCAGAGATTTTTCCTCTAAAAGGAAATTTGTGAGGATGTGTAGAAGAACGTGTGTATAATAGCAATGTGGATAAAGACTTGGGAACAGATGTAGTGTAAATGGTTTACTTTGTTATGCTAGTATAATGATATAATACCTTAGGCTTATTTATTGTACAGCGCTCAAGGCACCAATTGCTCATAGGGGATTGAGTAAACATGTTGTGGGTTCACTTATTAAGACCAGACACATGACAAAAATTGTATATCGGTATAAAGCTTCAAGGCATCAGCGCTGTGTGTGTGTGTGTGTGTGTGTGTGTGTGTGTGTGTGTGTGTGTGTGTGTGTGTGTGTGTGTGTGTGTGTGTGTGTGTGTGTGTGTGTGTGTGTGTGTTCTGCTCAAAGTAATAGTGAAACTAACACTGGATCATGTAACACATTTCTCTTTGGGTGATGTGTTGCTGATATCTCTTAAAAGTATATTTCAACAAACTGTAATAATACTGTGCATGTGCTTAAGGAGCTATATCACAGTGATGTCACTCACTGAGTGAAGGTTGACTGAGAAGCCTTTTAGAGAGTAGCTCCAGTTAAGTTTCTGGTCGCCTCATTACAGGAGGGATGTGGAAGCTACTGAAAGGGTGCAGAGAAGATTTACAAGGATGTTGCCTGGATTGGGTGGCATGCCTTATGAGGATAGGTTGAGGGAGCTCGGTCTTTTCTCCTTGGAGAGACGAAGGGTGAGAGGTGACCTGATAGAGGTGTATAAGACTTTGTGAGGTATAGATCGGGTGGATTCTCAGAGGCTTTTTTCCAGGGCTGAAATGGTTGCTACGAGACGACACGGGGGGTTTAAGGTGCTGGGGAGTAGGTGCAGAAGAGATGTCAGGAGTAAGTTTTTCACTCAGAGAGCGGTGGGTGAGTGGAATCGGTTGCCATCAGTGGTGATGGAGGCAAATTCGATAGGGTCTTTTAAGAGACTTTTGGATGAGTATATGGGACTTAATAGGATTGAGGGTTATAGGTAAGCTTGGTAGGTAGGGATATGATCGGTGCAACTTGTGGGCTGAAGGGCCTGTTTGTGCTGTAGTTTTTCTATGTTCTATGTCTTACTAACTGTTGTAAATAGGTAGTGTATAAATAAATGTATTTTCCATAGAAAACAATTGCTGCCAGCAAGATTGCTTCTAGATTAAGAGACTAATGAATCTCAATATAAAACCAAAATAACAGAAGTATAATATAAAAGTTAGAACCAGACCTTTCAGGATTGAAAGTAATATAAAATCCTTCAAACAAAAGGGAATGGAAGTTTGGGTTTCTATTCCCATAAATGGCAGCAGTGACAGATCAATTATAAATTTTAAAATCAAAATTGATGAGTCTTTGTGAATGAAAGGAGTTAAGGTATATGGGGTTTGGTTGCATATCAGTTGTGATCTCATTGAAGGGCAAGGCCGGTTCAAGGGGCTAAACTCCCATCCCTATGTCGAATAAACACTGGGAAATTCCTCTCTGACCTACCTCGATGATCAGAAGTAGCCCAGGAGATCACTTTGACCCTGAATTTCTTGCAGTTACTACCTTTTGAAAGAAGTGATGCCTGGCCCAGCCAGAAACAGGTCTAGCACTTGCTCAAAGGAGCTCAGAGAATGACTGTCCACTGTGTGAGATAGCAATCTGCTCAACCTCTCCTGTGGAGCAGTGATGGTGAAAAACATACTTCTTCACATTTTTTTGCATACCACACAGAAATGTCAAGATCTGTAAATCTGAATCCTCTGGCAAGTGACAAATTTGGCCATGTCGTTTGACCTGTATTTGTTGTAATCCTGATCATAGAGCATAACAGGATCCCTCTAAGGAATTCCCATCCTTTCTACTTTCTGTATCTAATTCCTTTGCTGCATGCTATTAATAATAAAACAATGTTGATCGGCAGAAGTGCCCCCCTACATCCCTGCTCCTCCTCCCCCTCCCCATAACACAACCACACCAAAATGAACACAGAAAGTTAAATGTAATTAAAAATCAATGTTTCTTGGTGGGCGGCATGGTGGTACAGTGGTTAGTGTTGCTGCCTTACAGTATCAGGGACCCAGGTTTGATTTCTGGCTTGGGTCACTGTCTATATGGAGTTTGCACATTCTCCCCATGCCTATGTAGGTTTTGTCCAGGTGCTCCAGTTTCCTCCTACAGTCCAAAGATGTGAGAGGTAGGTAGATTGGCCATGCCCCTTAAATTGCCCCTAAGTATTAGGAGAGTGAGCTAGGATAAATGTATGGGGCTATGGCCTGGGTGGGATTGTAGTCAGTGCAGACTCAATGGACCAAATGATCTTGTTCTGCAATGTGGGATTCTAAGATCTATGATTTTTCCTAAAAATAATTACAGGTTTTGAATTAACATTGTAAATAACAAACCAGTTTGAAGAATCCAACTACAGTAGCGAAGGCCTCAGACTAATTATTTACATAGCTCAATGGGCAGGCTTTGTCCTAGGGGCAGAACTCACCCACACATCCTGAATTTAAATTTTGAGCCTCATCATCAAGGCTGCTGCTCTTGTATTTGTTGCACACCATAGTTCACAGAAACAAGAGATTTGTCTCTGATTATCTGCAACAAGAATCCATGCCAACAATAAAACCTTACAGTTTGTTCACATTTCAGACACTTCTGGACAATATTATTTTGTGACCTTTTGGAAAGCTGTAAGATATCACAGCTGAAATCTACTTTGGGCAACCTTACTAACCAATATCTTTCTCATCAAGATTAATGTGTGTAATTAAAACCATGTACATCTTTTAAAATGTGGTTATCTTATCCAAGAACAGCTAATTGCCAGTCTAAGTAATGACCTTGAATTTATTCCATAATGTAATTGCAATAGCTGATGAGTGATATTTTAATATTGCCACCTAAACTGTTGACAGCTTGTTTTTAATATTGTTATGATCCCAGCTGATGTTACTGTAGGATAAATCACACCACAGACTGGAACCTAGTTTGATAAATCCTAACTTTTATTTTTTGTTTAGATATGTGAACAGAGTCACAGGAGTCAGCTGATGAACTTACAACAATTGCTGTACAATTCTTGTTAATAAATACGTTTTATGTTCACTAATTAAGTCTGTGAAAGTGCATCTTTACATCTGGCGATGAGTATGGGATTCAAACTCATGTGTGCCAAGCACAAAGGGTTACATCTCAAGGTCCAGGTGATAAAGGAGGCATCTGGCCCCTGCAAACACAACGATTGTAAAAAGGACTTAACAGGGGAGGATGTGGTGATTGTCCCTTTAAGGGAAACACAGCTGAGTAAGGGTCACATGGCTTGGGTGACCAATTAGGATTCAGAGAGTGGAATCACCATCTGGTGAGAGTGGCTCCTGGCAGAGACATTTTTGGGAGTTGGTTATAGCTATGAGGTTGTTGTACAATTCTTATTTTTAAATACATTTGGTGTTCACTAATGAGCTCCATGAAAGGATATTTTTACATACCACTGTGATCATGTTCTGTGGATTTTGGAGCCAATTGTTTTCATTTGAATGGTAGGTAGTACATTTCTGCTTCTGATAAGATTTCCTCTATCCTTTCTGTAAGTGTGAGGGCCTGCAGGCGAACAAATGCATAGTTCCCATTTGACTCTGATGCTGAGCTTCAAGGAGCATTTGTCTACTTTGTTTTGTTTTTTTTGTCTTGGCCATATAAGAAAGGCTTTTGAAATATTAATCTATTCCAGGTTGCTTCAGTGAGAGCAGTTGGATAATGATTGCATGTGATCAAATTAGTTGGATACTTATTATGATTCCAAACCAATCAGCTGCCAAAAGGTGAATGTTCAGGTTATGTCTGCCTCGAAGCTATAACTGATTAAATACATGTTTACCTGTTCAAAAAGAAACTTGAGACTTCTTCAAAGAAAACTGCTTAGTACAAAGAAGATTCTTCTCATCTCCAATGTGGACCAAGGATAAGCTAATGTAGTCTTCCACCCTGTCTTCCATTCTGTGACTTCAAACTTGTTTCTGGGCAACTGCAGCACACGAGAATGATATAGGCAGAGGTTTATGCTTACATAAAATCTTCTTGAAGATTTTTTTCAGTAAAGGCTCTCAGAATTCAAATATCATTTTAATTTCACAAAACGGTTTAAATTATCAGGAGAAATTGTGTAAATTTGGATTATTTTATTTGCTGATTTAATTTTCTCAAACTTGTTTTGTATTTTTAATCTGCCCTGTATAATTAGTGACATTTTCCCATCTTTTGGAAAGGTAAGGGGTGGGATTCTCTGATCTCATCCATTCCCACCCCATTGCCAATGGGAATGGAGAATTTGATGCTCAGGCAAAACTCTATTCACTGCAGTGCAATGGAAAAATCTCAGCCGTGGGCGAGCTCAGAGGTTTTCGGTACAAGAGTGCACACTTGCTCAACTTGCACAATTTTCAGCGTATGCACCAAGCGTGGATTGTTTTCCCTGAGTCACAAGGGTTGAGGTCTTCTGGTCTCTTGATGGTTGTACTCTGGAAGAATCCCAGATGATGTGCTGGGGATCCCTTGGAAGTCCCAATTCCAGGAGTTTGCAAGAATTTAAACTTCCATTGGCACTTACCCTGCATCTGGAATCTTTCAAAACTCTGAGTTGGACTTGTTGACATGGAATGGTTCTGAATTATGTAGCAGATTTGTTACTCAGGATTACCCAGTTTCCAGGAATGGTTTGAAAGATTAAGATCAGTTCTAATTCCTGGGGAATTATAAGATGACCCCTCTAGCCCCAACCATTATCCTACCTGACCAGCTGACTATCCCTGAACTTCTGCCTAACCCTATCACCCAGCTACACATCCTTCAGCCTCCTGCCCTTGCAACCCCTGGAGTACACTCATCCCCCAACTGTGTGAAATTCCCCTGCCTATACAGATACCCCTCTCAGCTCTCAATTATGTAAATTGAAATGTGCAACGTAGGCCAACCACAAAGAAGGTCTTAAAGCCTTTAATTGTTGTTTCATATTGCTGTTTATAAGACAAAGGAGCAGAATTAGGCCACTCAGTCCATCGAGTCTATTCCACCATTCAATCATGGCTGATACTTTTCTCATCCTCATTCTCCTGTCTTTTCCCCATAACCCCTGATCCTGTTATTAATCAAGAACCTATCTATCTCTGTCTTAAAGCCATGTCACTCAATGACCTGGCCTCCACTGACTTCTGTGGCATAGAGTTCCACAGATTCACCACTCCTTGGCTGAAGAAATTCCTTCTTGTTTAAGTCACAGGTTTTTGACCAATAAGGGAATTAAGGGTTATGGGGAGCAGGTGGGTAAGTGGAACTGAACCACTGTCAGATCAACCATGATCTTATTGAATGGCGGGGCAGGCTCAAGGGTCTAGATGGCCTACTCCTGCTCCTATTTCTTATGTTCTCATCTCTGTTTTCAAGGATTGTCCCTTTAGCTGGAGATGGTGCCATCTGGTTCTAGGTTTTCCTACTAATGGAAACATCCTCTCCATGTCCATTCTATCCAGGCCTCGCAGTATTCCTGTAATTTTCGATAAGATCCCCCCTCATTCTTCTAAACTTCAATAAGTACAGACCCAGAGTCCTTAACTGTTCCTTGTACGATGAGCTCTTCATTCCAGGGATCATTCTTGTAAACTTCCTCTGGACTCTCTTTCCAAGGCCAGCACATCCTTTCTTAGATACAAGGCCCAAAACTGCTTGCAATACTCCAAATGGCGTCTGGCCAGAGCCTTATACAGTTTCAGAACTGCATCCTTGGTCTTGTAATCTCTCGACATGAATGCTAACATTTGCTGCCTTAGCTGCCGACTGAAGCTGCATGTTAACTTTAAGAGAATTTTGAACGAGGACTGCCAAGTCCCTTTGTGCTTCTGATTTCCAAAGCTTTTCCCTCATTAGAAAAATAGTGTATGCCTCCATTCCTCCTTCCAAAGTGCATAATCTCACACTTTTCCACATTGTATTCCATCTGCCACTTCTTTGCCTACTCTACTAACCTGTCCAAGTGTTTCTGTAGCCTCCCCCACCTTAAAAATTCTCTCTTTCTAGTATAGAGGCAATTTATTTTTGGAAGTTACCAATAAGTTTATAAAAAGTCTATAAGTTTGCCCCAGTGAAACCCCAGATTTATCTGTTGTTCCAAAAATCTGTGTTGCTACTGAGAATGGAGGGCTGCCAATCATTCGACTGGAAGTTCTCAGAACGGGGCTTCCTCCCAGATGATGCCCATTAACTTGCTTCAGGACACGTGGTGAAACAGAGGCAGACATACAGCTGACTTCTCAGCCAAGGGTGAGGCCACCCCCCACCATGAAAAATTTTTGACAGCAATCACATGAAGCTCCTGGAAGTTAGGCAAAGTAACTTAATCATTGCAATGCACTCTCCGGCGCCTTTCAAATGTTGCCTCTTTCTTAGTTTAACAATTATTGATGCAACTTTAAGATCTGCAGTCTGAGATGTGGATGGTTACTACATTTGACTACAAATATCTTGGAGTGGAGGAGTTGTTCACCCTGGGCTGCAGACCTAGAATGGATTTGCAATAAGTTCTTTGGGCTTGTTATAACCTCAGTCTTTAATCTGACTTTCTTCTACCTTTGTAGGCATCTGACAGGTCTGTGCAGAGAGCCTTCTTGATGTTGCTTCCTTGAGAGCAGTCTGCTTGGAGTCACTTCTCACTGTTCCATGAGGCATGAGCGGAAAATATTTCTTGCCACAAACCTGTAGGAACACACACCTAATTGAATTATTGACTTTCCTTTACCCATGTGTTAAGAGGTTTATCAATATGCTGCTGAGCCTTGAAACTGTGCCATAGTGGACTTTGAAGCCATAGAAATTAACCCCTCCATTCTGTCTCCTATTCCACCAGTCAAAGCCTGCACCCTGGAGTTATTTAATGCAGCCTCTCCAGTGAAATAATGTAATGATTCCAGATGAAAGCATCTACACAGTTCATGTCGCTCATATGCTCTAGTATGGTATTGCAGTTTAGATTGAATATTGCACTGTAAAATGTAAAGGGACAAGAGTTTGCTGCCATTATACTTACATTTGCTGACCTGCACAGTTAGGAAGATTAGAAAGTCGCCACTGCTGTATTCCTGCTTTCTTCCACATGAAATTGGCTGCTGCATTAACAAGTTCTTTATCACCCACTCTGACTATTGCTTTGCTCTTGTGCCTTATGCTATTGATGTTTGGCCCTATAAGCTGCAGAAAGTCTTTTAATAGTGCAGCAATATGTTATTTTCTGCCACTTAACATACACAAACAAAGTCAGCAATATTTCTAATGCTTGGATCTCACTCAAGTAAAATAAGTCTGAAACTAAGGGGATGGCAAGATAAGCCCTCATTAATGAGTGTGGGTTGGGTAGATGTAAATCATATTCTGGCACTGCTTCCAATTGACTTCATGCCCGATCAGAAAGTCAAAGCTTCTGTTTCATCCATTATACCAGAATTCCAGCACTTTAAATTCTCAAGAAATCTTTACCATTGCTGGAGGCGCTCCGGCACAGTCATGTTCATCTCACCCTCAGGATTTCCCTATTTTTCAGAATACAGCTTCCGAAGAAACAATATTAAATCAGACTAAATGAGACTATTAAAAGATATTTAGCTGCTATTGCTCATAACTATTCCATTGTTTTGCATATAAAATTTTCAATTAAATAATTTTAATTTCATTAAATCTTCACTCTGTCAAATAAGTAGAATTGACTGTGGGCCATATGTAATTATCTGTCTTCTGACCAGATTTTATGACTTTCTGATTTGATGCTAAATGATTCAGTGGATGGCATACAAAAATGTCAAGGTTAAATTCACTGGGATAATTATTTAAATGAAAACTCGGTTATTAAAACCACATAATAAAACTGTACAAAGCACAAAGGAGTGGAAATCCAGACATTCTGAAAAATTGTTGAGTCAAAGTCAATAAAAAAAATTTCAAAACCGATATAGATGTTTTCGTGAGGTAAGGATGTTAAGTGATATGGAATCAAGATAGGGAAATGGACTTAAATACACATCAGCATGATCTAATTGAATGGCAGAACAAGCTCAAGGGTTGATTGACCTATTCTTATTTCTGTGTTCCTAAATGAAAATAGTTATTAATAAAACATTCACATCATTGTAAGGAATCATAGATTTGTATTCAGTACAGCTCCTGGATTTCCATAGAATTTAACCTGATCTGCAATTGTGAATTTGGCAAGAGAGCAAAAGAACCTCAGGAGAAATGACACAAAACTAATACAACAAACCTAATCCTCCCAAATATTCTGACAACTTGCAAATATGAACCAGAAGTGTTAATACACTAGAACAAATAGACAAATTGGTATACTGCAGCTGGAAGGTCCCCTTGGAGTAAGATAAGATTCACAAAGCAGTAAGAAAAGTAGATTTGGCAGTATTTTTCATTAATCCTTAAAATCAGGCTGAAATGTTAGATTAGAACTTGTCAGTTATCTTAATATTGTATAGGAACAAGTTTACAGATTGGGAATGCAGCTTAAATGTGAAGTTCCTGATTATGAAGATGTCATCTATGAAAAATAAAATCTCTATCAATTTCCTTTAAGCTCAATGATTATATCTGGCTGTCAATATTGTGAGTCCTTAAACTGAGATTGTCATAAATCAATAAGATTTGGGGGGAACTGATATGATATGGCTATCTTGTAATTAAACTGTGAACAAATAACAAGCAGTCTGCGATGTCTAGCATAGAGATATGGAATGGAGACATTACATCTGAAGTTAAAAATCTGATGTAAATATGTTGTATGAAGAATGGTTCTTAAGAAATGGCCAATAAGAAATTGCAACAAACCAAGTAAAGTGATTAGATTAGAATTTGCACGTTGATCCTCAGTTTAGTTTCAACATCTGATTCCAAAAAGTGAAAGCTTTGGGCAGCAACAAAACCACTTCTGCCCTTTGTGTTTTTGATTATTCCTCTGGTCTGTCATCATGTACCAAGAAAGGTTATTTAAATATGGTGGATTGAGGATCAGTGGCACTGTAGCTCCAAGTTTCCAATTCTTACATTTGTAATACTCAAAATAAGAGAATTATAAAACTCAGCTGTTGCCAGGATCAGCTGTGATGGGCAGAATAGAAGAGTTAGAGTGTGAATGATTTGGAGGATATGATGACATTTACTGCACTTCAGAATGATTTTTGTCAAAATTAATGCGAAGCAGAATATCAATGTTGGACCACCAGATGATTTTACCCACTGATAGTAAAGGTTTCTCAGGAACCTGTATTACATTTCTTTTGGATATATCCTTTTATGCCATAATAGAGGGGCAGCAGAACATGAAACAAAGTTGGGCAAATTATATAGGACATTGATAAGGCCACATCTGGAATACTGTGTGCGGTTTTGGTATCCTTATCTGAAGAATGATGCTCTTGTTATAGAGAGAGTGCAGCAAAGGTTTACCAAACTGATTTCTAGGATGTCAGATCTGTTATGAGGAAAGACAAAGTCAGTTAGAATTGTATTCATTGGAGCCTAGAAGAGTGAGAGGGGATCTCATAGAAACATATAAAATTCTAGCAAGATTAAACAGGGTAGATTCAGAAAGAATGTTCCTGATGCTGGGAGAGTCCAAAACTGGGGGTTGGAGTTTGAAGAAAAGGGGTAAACCTTTTAAGACTGAGATGAGGAGAAATTTCTTCACCCAGAGTGGTGAATCTGTGGAATTAACTACAATAGAAAGTAGTTGAGGCCAAAATATTGTGTGATTTTCAAGAAGAAATTAGATATAGCTCTTGGGGCTAAATGGATCAAGGGATATGGGAGGAAGGTGGGTCAGGATATTGCATTTGATGATCAGCCATGATCATAATGAATTTGATTAGCTGTGATCATAATGAATGATGGAGCAGGCTCAAAGAGCCAAACGGCCTGCTTCTACTTCTATCCTCTACGTTATTATGTAATTTTTAAGAAAGATAAACACCCACACAATATAGAGGCAGTCTAAGCATATATGATAATCCTGGTGATGAACTACTTATGGAAAGATAGGCAGTAGTGTATACCATCTACGTTTACAAGATGATCTTCAGCAACTCACCAAGACCTCAACATGTTCACCTCCAAATTCTGCAACACCTACTAGTAAAGAGAACAAAAGTAGCAGCTTTGAGAATAGCACTAGCTCTAATTCACACATCGTCCTGACTTGGGCACGTGTCCATTCCTTCATTGTTACTGGGTCAAAATTCTGGATCTTTTGACCAACAGGATAATGGGAGTGCCTTTGCACAGACTGCAGAAGTTCAAGAAGTGGGGATGCCGGCGTTGGACTGGGGTAAACACAGAAGTCTGACAACACCAAGTTTAAGGCCAACCGATTTATTTGATAGTAAACTCAAATTTACTATTTTTTATTACTATCAAATAAATTTTATCTATCAAATAAATTGGTTGGACTTAAACCTGATGTTGTCAGGCTTCTTACCGCAGTTCAAGAAGGCAGTGCACTGTAACCTTCTCGAGAAGGAATGTGCAAAAAATGCTTGCCTTACCAGAGGTATCCACATTCCGACTGAAAATGAATAAAAATGGAAAGCTTGTGCCCCCCGCGCCCCCCCTCCCTCCCCCTCCCCGGTATTCATTCTGATCTCTGTGCTTGACCTTCTAACCATTCTGCTAAGCTCATCAGAAGTTCCAGGAACAGTTCTTCAACTTTCAGTCGGGCGCTTTCCCGTGTTCCAGCATCAATATTGAATTCATCAAGGAGTTAACAATTGTTCCCAGTTTTGGAAAACAGCTCTTGATCATGATTTTCGTATTGGATTGAGAATGGTAGAACTCGGCTATTGACAGGATCAGCTGTGATGGGCAGAATAGAAGAGTTAGTGAGTGTGAACGATGTGGAGAGGCATTTGCAGCACGCTTACCTGGCAGGTAATTCTGCTGCAAATGCCTCTCCACAGAATTTCTTTCCATTTGCTAAGTGGTGCAACTCACTGTTTGAAATTTCCAGGTCTTTACATTTCCTGTTTGTGATGGTGTTCTGTTACACTTTCTATGGGGAGGGGAGAGGGGGGGATGCGTATTTTCCCATCCCTCCCACAATGGGAATCGTAGCGGGTGGACAGAGGACTATGCAAAAGCCCATTGACCTCAGGTGGGCCTTTCCAGTTTTGGGGTAAGCGTGACAGGAAAAAAATCCAGCCCTGTGTGTCTGAGCGGAGTATGAAAACACAACAGCCAATTGAACGAATGTCATCACAAGTATGTGAAAAATATTTGATTCCCGGTAGCAGCAATAGGAGGCAGGTAATTAAATCACTTCACAGCTGTCTATGCCAAGACTTCTTTAAATCCAGGTTCAATATATTTGGTTTTAACTTATCCAGCTTGATATCTCAGGTTTAGATCTTCTGCTGTTTCTTCGAAATTCAGCATGTTCCAAGTCAGGCAAAATCCTTTGTTTCTGGTCCTCCTTATGTAGTTACAATCCCTGTATATTTTTCTGCTCTGGGAGTTTTCTCTTTGACTAGAAGGGCACCTTTCTATCACTGAGTTATTTGCAGAGATGTAACTATCTACCATTGAGCTAACAACAGCACGTAACAAAAGTTCATAACAATTGCACATGACTTTCTAACCAATTTGGGTAATTTTCTCATTATGGCCTTCATACTCTTTTGAATCAGAAGAAAACAAGGCCTTAATAGTTTTTTGCTTATTTAAGAACGTGAATTGTTAGGTATGAATCTGTTTTTCAGGTTTATTAACCCTAATGTAGATGCAAGCAAAATCAAATGAATCTTTTGCTAGTACCTGTCTCTCACCACGTCTGCATGACTAGTTTCATTATTGTGAAGTGCGTTCGCAGTTGTATATGTGTCACTCAGTGATGTTGTCAGCTGTGGAAAGCAGTATTCTGGGCTATTATGTCTCAGGCACTCAGACATCAAGCACTCTTTCAGCTTATAGTCACAAGCCTATCATTTGCTACACATGGCAGGATCAACAAAAGCAACTTGCATTTTTGACAGCACTTAGTGTAGTAAACACCCCAAAAGCATTTTGCAGGAATGTTGTCTAACACCAATTGACACCAAGTCAAGATATACGACAGGTGACCAGAAAGCTGGTCAAACTGTTGGGTTTTAGAAGAGCCTTAAATGAAGAGAGTGAGGTGCAAAGCAGAGAGGTTTAAGAGGGGGAATTCCAGAGATTGGTGCTTAAACAGCTAAAAGTATGACAGCCAATGACAGGATAAAGGAAGTGGAAGTGAACATGAGGCCAGAACTGGAGGAATGCAAAATTCTCAGGCCATTGTAACACTAGAGGAAATTATAGAGCTAGGGAGGGGAGAAGCCATGAGAAGATTGGAGATAAGGATTTTAAAATGAAACCATTAGCGGACTAGAAGCCAATATAAACCAATGAGAACAGGGTTGATGATTGATGGGGACCTGGTGCAAGTTATAAAACTGGCAGAAATCTTCTGGGTGAACTTATGCTTGTGGAAAATGGAGAGGCTGGCCAAAAAACATTGGCATGGTAACAAAAACAAGAATATGGATTTCAGCAGCAAATGATAACAAGAGATCTTACAGGAGTGGATGTAGGTGATCTTGATGATGAAGAGCTTGAGGTTCAAGAGCTGAGATCAGGATCAATAAGAGGTTGAGATAGTGAAAAAACCTGGTTCAGTCTGAAACAGTGGCCTGGTCTGAGGATGGAATCAATGGCCAGGAAAAAGAGTCTGGTGTAAGGGATCAGGGCAATGGTTTGGTCTCTCCAATGTTAAGTTGGAGGAAATGATTGGTAACTAAAAAGCAATGGAGTGATTGAAAGGGGTGATGGTGAGGTTAGTATACGTACAGGACCTGACGTGTTTCCAGATGATGCAACTGAACTGTCAAGAAATAGGAGGAGGGAAAGTTGGAGATCAATGAAGGAACTCAAGATGTAATAATATCGGAGCAGAAACAAAAGTTCTGGTTATGACTGGGGAGGTAAGAGTGGAGCCACTCTAAAGGCAATTGCACCCAGACATACAATGAAGGTGAAGCCTTAGATGAAAATCGTGGTCAACCATGTTGAAGACTGAGAGCAGGTCAAGAAGGACTAGGAGGTTATCAGTCATTCCAATTGCAATTTTTGACTTTGAAAGGGGCTGTTCCATTTCTGTTAGGGTGGAAACTGAGTGGAGAGGTTCAAATATAAAGTTGCTGGAAAGATGGGCATGAATCTAGGAAATAATTATAGTCACCCACACCTTAAATACCACAGAATAGTGTGCTAGCCTTGGTGTTGAAACTTATTCTTGCTTTGCTAGCTTTCTAGTTGGCAAGCACCAGAGAAAAGATGAAGTAACTATTTGAATTACGTTATATTTTGGAAACATTTAGACCCACTGGGGGTAATTTTGGCAATACGCAATTGTATAAAATTGTATTAGAGAATCAGCAGCCAGTTTTCCATCTCTCCTGAATTTAATATCTGTTTAAGTTAATACAATTCTCTATCACCCATTTTACACTCGGTCAAAATCTATCCTATTTAAATATCTGTGATTAACATGCTAATGAAATGGAAGGCTGGGTATGTTTAATAGCTTGTATAACAATATAGATTTTGCCCATTAGTAACACTTTGTTTTGTTTGTTTGTGTTAAGATATTATTGCATAGTCACAGATTGTTTCAGCATTTTTCTTTAAACCTTCAATTGAAGCTTCGAGCGTATCAAAATAATATAGGCTGTTGCCACTGATTTCCCAGGAACGTATTATTAGAAAGCACAAAGCAGGTTCTGGATCAGCTCCATATATTAATCACAAAAGACAACTATTTTAAGAGTGCAAAGTTGGGCAATCCTAATGGAATTGGAAGCAGGCTGCAAACTATAGGACTGCGATTCTTTTAAATTAATCTCATTATTGGTCGCCACTGCTGAAGCCATTTTACTTAAATATTGTGTTCAAAATTATGTAAAGTTTGGATTTTTTTTTTGTGCGTGGGTTATGGGTCTCACTCACAACGTCAGCATTTGTTATCCATTCCTAATTGCATTCAGGGGTAGTTTGCAGATTTGGAAGGTGGTTACAAAAGAAGCTTTTGAGTTTCTACAGGGCATCTTGTGTATCAATAGTGGAGTGAGTGAATGCTTAAGGTGATGGATGGGGTGCTGATCACGCAGGTTGCATTGTGTTGATTTTTGTTGAGTGTTGTCAGAACTGCACTCATCCAGGCAAGTGGATTCCTGACCAGTGCCTTGTAGATGGTGCACAGGTTTTGGGAAATCAGGATGTGAGTTATTTATCACAATGCCTACCCTGTGAGCTGCTTTTGCAGTCACTGTGATCCAGGTCTTCTGAGGAGTGGCAATGATCATTGGATTGCCACTGTGATCAAAGATTGTTCCAATTCAAAGCTGCTGCACCTTTCTGCTGGAACCATCTGAGCCCAGCTTTCACAGAAAAGTACAGTTCAGCTCAGAGAACTCTAATGAAACGGAATGCAGTTGGGAGAGGAGAGAACACATTCCTTTTTGTTTACAGCACTACCAGTAAGTTTAAAGGTACAGTTTGAATATTAGTGAGTAAATTCTACTGGATAAATGAATAGCCATGTGGTTTAGATAGATGAGGAGGTGGGAGGGTGGATGACTGGGTAGGTGGATGACATGAATAAATGAAGTGGCAGGTGGATAAGGTGAGAGTTTTGTAGGGTGGCAGGTGGGTAAGGGGCTAATCTGTTATGGGAGTAGTCAGATAGTTAAAGGGATGGTTGGGTATGAGGGTGGTGAGGTGGTCAAAGGGGTTGTCAGATTGGAGGGTTAGGAGAGTCTTGGGGATAATTGGTTTAGGTTTTGAGGGTAGTTGGATGGTTAGATTGGGATCAGATTGGGTCATTGGGTTCAGTTGGTTAGAAAGATAGTTGGGAGGGTTATTTGGGTCATGGGTGTGGTTAAATCACGTTGGGTATTCAGGGGGTTGATGGGGGTGAGGCAAGAGTGATTGGATGTTGTTTGTAGAGTTAGCCAGGCATTAGACTAGGTTCTAATGTGTCTTTGATTATACTGCCCAGATAAGTGTCATGGAACTATCCGAAGTTTCTGACTCTAACTCCAATGTCAAAGACATTTGTGGAGCATCCCAGGGAGTGGGGGAATTGCCCATCAGAAGTCGAAACTTCCCAAGTAAGTTCCATGGATGTCCATGCACCAGGGTGTCCACCAGGTCCTGGGGCATATGTTCACCTGTATGCCTGGTCTCTGATAACCTGGAGATTGGAAGAATCGGGCCAGTATTTATGTTGGTGGTCAATGGTGATGTATAGGATCTTAACACTGGGAGGTTGAGCAATAGTAATTGGCTGTTAAGAGGACTTGCTCAGAAGCTCTCTTGTTGGACGTGATCACTGCCAGGCACCTGCATTGTATGAATGTTACTTTGGAACTCAGCAGCACAGTCTGAATGCTGCCCAGGTCTTGCTGCGTGTAGCACACTGCTTCATTATCTGAGGAGCTTTAACTGGAACTGAATCATGTGTAATCATTAACAAACATCCAGCATCTGATCTTATGATGAAGGGGAAATCAATGATGCAGCAGTTGAAGGTGGTTGTACCTCAGATGCTGCCCTGAGGAACTCCTGCAGTGATGTCCTAGGGGCTGAGGTAATTAGCTTCAAGAAATAGAGTGACCTTTCTTTGTATTTCAAATTTCCTGGGGCTCCTGGATTTAAAACTTGTTCAAGTGCTACCCTCACCTCATCTCTGCAATTCAGCTCTTATATCCCATTTGTAATGTGGCTTGACATCAAGTGGTCCTGGCAGAGACCAAACTGAGCATCGGCAAGCAGATCATTAGTGAGTAAGTCCCACTTGAGAGCAGAGTTGAGAACCATTTTATCACTTTGCTGATGATTGAAAATAGACTAATATGGCAGTAATTGGCTAATTTGCAATTACTCTGCTTTTTTGTGGACAGGTCATGCCACGGCAATTTCCCACTTTGTTGGGTAGATTCAAGTACTATTATAGTCCTGGAACAGTTTGTTAGAGGCATACCTAATTTTGGAGCACAGACATGATATTGTCAGGGTACAATATCCTTTGCATCTTCAATCGTTATTCGCTTCAAGAGAAGTGAATCAAATGAGTTTAAGTCTGGCATCCTCTCAGGAGGAGGCTAAGATGGATCAAGGATCTCTGGCTGAAAGTGACTATGGACTCTCCAACCCACCTTTTACAGTCGTGTCTGAGTTCTGCTATTATTGAGAATATGGGTGTACATGGGGTATTCTCCATTAACTAGTTTAATTCAAAAGCTAAAACTAATTCTAAAACTCTGTACATTTGAAGCAGAGTTTGGCTTAATGGGATTTGAGGGAATTGCTGGGACATGAAGCTACAGCTTGTACAATACAGTACTGCTGCTATTCAAGCATTCCCAGTTTTGAGTTACTTGATCTGTTCTGAATTTATCTCATTTAGCATGAATGTGGTATCTCACAACATGGTGGACACTGTCCTTTGTGTAAAGATGGGACTTTGTCTCAACAAGGTCTGTGAGATGGCTACTTCCAGTATCATCATGGATGTATTTATGATGGATTATTAAGAATGAGGTCAAATGTTTCTGTCTTTTGATGTTTCTCCCACCCCTTGTTATAGGGCCAAACTGACGAATATGTTCTGCTTAAGCAATTGTGTTTCTACAAGCCACTGTTGGTGATGGACATTGAAGTCCCCATCCTCCAGAGTACGTTATATACTCTTAATACATTCAGTACTACTTTCAAGTGCTGTTCAACATGCAAGAACACTGATTCATCAGCTGAGGGAGGACTGTAGGTGGTAATCAGTAGGAGGCTTTCTTGCTCATGTTTTTCTGATGCAATGAGACTTCACAGGGTCCAAAGGCAATGTTGAATACACCAAAGATTCCTTTCTCCTGATTTGGCTGCCATCACTGGCAAATTTTTCCAGCATTGGTGATGGAGGAGTTAGGGACTTGACTGTAGTGTGTTGAATATGATAGGCTGTTGTCTGATCAATCTGTGGGGGCAACACCACCCCCCCCACACCCTCCCCCCCCCACCCCCTCCCCCCCCACCCCCCACCCCCCCCCCCCCCCCCCCCCCCATTTTCCAGATGTAGGATAACCTTGCAGTAGTGACTCCACATCTCCTTTTTTTTTTGCATGCCCAGTGCCAAGGTCCATGCCAGGTCCTGGTGTGTCTAGTTTTACTTGGAGTAATGACTTGTACAGCTTACTTCAGAAGGAAGTTAAATGTCAACCACATTATTGTGCCACACATAAAACAGATTAGGTAAGGACAGAACATTTGCATTCCTAAAGAACAAAACAATTTTTATGGCAATCTGCTAACTTCATATTCACCATTATGGATGGCAGTTTTTTATTCTAGATTCATTGAATTAATTGAATTAAAATTCCCGGATACAAAATTTAAAGCCTCTCCAGAGTATCATTACTCCAAGCCTCTGATTACTGATCCAGAATATAAATTCAAAGGTCATAAGTGTGAAATATATACGCACATTCGTGAAGCATTGTATAGGTAATGAAGTACTATATAATGTATAGTACACACTGCTGTATAAAAACCATTCAGTGTATTACCCTGCAAGCATAGAGCTTTGTAATATTTACTGAGGTGCTGCATATAACTTGTAGTTTATACATCATGTTAAGTATAGTACCGCATTTATAGTGTCAAATATAGTACCTGTGCGATGGTCTCTGTGCTTTTGGGGAAACTTTGTATTTCATGGTGAGGTGATTGCTCCTTTCAGAGCTAGATTTCTTGGAAAGGCACAGTGCTTCCAAGAACTAACCATGTGACCAAGTTGCATGGGAGCTAACCAATAGGAAAATGGACAACAGAATGTTAATTATATCGGTGACTCAGTCCCTGGGTATGGAGGGTTTTAATTTAAGACAACTTGGCTACATAGAAGGGAACATCTCTTTCCATCAGCGTTTAACTAAAATTCTTGCTACTGAGTTTAAGGGTTTGACCTTCTTGTTATTTGAAGGGCTCCAAACAGTGAGTTTGACTTCTGAAATAGCCAAGCTGAGAAGAGAGTCATGCAGGCCGGAATCTTACCACCATTCATGCTGGTGGGATTTTCACATCCCGTTGCCATGAAGAGATTTGGCTGGCCACCAAATTCTTCATCTTTGCTGCAGCAGGAGCATGGCGTGAATGACAGACAAGACCGTGCCCAGAGAGTTTTAATTACAAACTCTAGGGTTAAGGAAGCAGGAGACTTCTGACTCTTGGTGGCTATGTTTAAGACATTGGCAGTCTATAACCATGGCATATTTGGAGGTTTGAAGAGATAACCTTGTTGGAAGAAAGTGGAAGGCTTTAGAAATCTCAACCTTCTGCAAAGCTTTCGATCGGTACTCAGACCAAGATTTTTTAAATTCATTATTGAGATGTGAACATACCTGGGTAGGTCAAGATTTAATGTCTAACTCTAATTCCCCTTGTGAAGGTGGTGGCGTGTTGCCTTCTTGAACCACTGTTAATGGTCAGTATCTGAAAGTGGAGGCCTGCATGATAAACACCGTACTGTGATGTCCTTGTGGACAATTTCAGTAAAGGGCAAGAAGAAGCCAACCCTACAATCCCAGCACCCTGGCATTCATTGCAACAAGAACAGCGCAATGCAAGTATGTTGATGCAGTTATCTCACAGTCGTAAAAGTTGGGATCCAACTTGTACACGTTGCATATTTCAAATGGGTTTTAGTCCATCCTAATTTCCAATTGGCTTGATGTGACATTGGAAAGCATGAGAAAATACAGGCATACAGCTTTTATAATGAACATTCATGAGATTTAAATAAATTCAAATGGTGCTCATGCCACAAGACAGATTAATCAACACTCTATTAAGCCACTATCGGGAGAATTGCAAACTGTTGTTACAATGGTGGGTTTCTAATCTTTTGCCTGCTGCTCTTGCCCACCACAAAACTTGTGACAGGCAGGATAGGAAAGTTGTGTCTAAATGTAAATGATCACCAGTGAAATGTAAGCCTTTGTCTCATCAAGTTCTTTTTAAAATAGTTTAAATTTACAGTAAAGTATTAATCTAAAATGTGCAAAATCACAAAATTAAATTTACTTTTAAATCTTATGTGGAATTATCCTGCCTCACCCATGAAGTGATTAATTGCCTTTTCTGCATTGCCTAACCTCTAGGCATATTTACAGCCTACTCCCTATCATAGCTGTTCCTGTGGTTGCCATGTTTAAGGAGATTGGAGCATTTTGCAATTGAATCAGCACACATTATAGCTGATAAAAGCAAATTACTGCGGATGCTGGAATCTGAAACCAAAAGAGAAAATCTTTTTGACAAAGGGTCACCTGGACTCCAAATGTCCAGATTTCTCTCCTTACAGATGCTGCCAGACCTGCTGAGATTTTTTTCCCCGCGTTTTCTCTTTTTTTGGTTTCACATTATAGCTGATGATATGTTTCATTAGCTGACAAAAGAGCATCAAATTACCTTATTGTATACGTCATTGGCTCCTGACTTTTCATTATTGCTTGCAAAATCGTACCCTCAAATGTTGAGTGTTTCCAAAATATTAACAGTAACTTGAAATATAAATAAGGCAGTTTATGGCCCAAATCTTATCACTGCTCACGCCAGCAGGACTTTCCCATCCTGCCGCCAAATTCTCCGACTTCATTGCAGTAAGAACATGGCACGAACAGCAAGTAAGATCATACTCTTTATGTTCTTTGAACAGAATACAGTTTTGGGTTTGTTTGCATGTATGTTCATATGTAAACAGTGGACATAGATGAGTGACCATTAATTCAATATGCCAGGAGAGAGAATTTTCTTAACAGATCAATTTATACATATATCTGTCTGAGGGACAGTTCACTCACTACCTCTTATGCATCCAACAATTTGTGCTGATTGTCCCTTTTAGGCACTTGTCTGCAGAGTAAGAGTCTTAGTAAGTCAAAATCCATTTTATTTGCATATTAAATATATTCAAACGTTGATCCACAAGAAAAGATATTAACTCCATGTGCATGAAACAGCCTCATCGTAAAACCTCTCTACTTCTGAGGAAGAAAAATGAAAAATTCCACTCAGTTGTGTTCTGCATTAAATGGATTGTGTTATGTTGACAGTGTTCTTTTGACAATAAGTTGGTAGAATTGCCATGAGCATTGTCCCAGTCATCCAGCATAACTTTGGAAGATGATTGGCTGGAGAAATAGTGTGGGCACTGATTGAAACAGTTTCTTCTGGGATTCAGAGCACAAAGTTAAACAGCACACAGAAAACCACAAGCATATACTTTTTATTTGTGCTGCCGTGGATGAAGTCCCCCAAGCTGTCTTGACAGTGGGATTGTTGCATGAAGTTTCCAGTGAGCTGCTAATGAGAATTCAGTCATGGGTCTGATTTGTAGAATGGTTTGGCCACAACATGTAGGTTCCTGAGAGGGGAATAACCCTCACCTACAACAGGCCAGTCTCTTCCTTGCTGTACAAAGGCAAAGGTGTGGGACATGGAGGATTACAGCAATATAAATTCGTCATAACAGCTATTAGGAAAGCAGGCAGGGATGTACAAGAAATGAGGCTGATAATCATACACCAGCTGCAGACAGGTGAAGAGCCCTTGGGATGTTTGATAACAATGATGCTCATCTAGAAGAAGCCTGTCAAACAACAAAGTTTGGCTTGTAGATAAACTACAGTCTAAACAACACCAGAGACCTGTTTTTGGGCATCCATGGGGATAGTGATGGAGATAAAGGGCCAATTACCTGGTCAATGCAAGAATGATCTTCATACTTACTAATGTACCTGACACCCACTATGCCAGCCTTGGAGTTGCTGGAGCAAAGATACTCAGGGTTGCTTTCTTCTAGACTGCAATAGACAAAGCTGTGTCCTGATGCAGAAGGAGATGTAATACTGACAGCCTTCCTTAGAGAAGTTCAATTTCTACGTACTCGGAGTGTGCATATGCCACCCTGTATGTGAAATGTTAGGAGGATAAGAATTCCTGTGAGTAAACATCATTTATCTCATCTACTCCTTCCCCCTTTTTTCTTCCTTTTCTTCTTATAGTTGGAGTAGAAGTGCCAAAAACACCCACAGGAGGAAATGAGTCCACTGCTGGAAGCCTCTCAAGAAGTCAGAGTCTTGTATACCCATGGGTTATCTTAGCAATGCAATCATTATCTAATACAAGAAAAATGCCGACCACTGAAGAAGTCTAGCTGACAGCAATTAAACATCCCTTTAAAAACGGCCACCACAGGATGTGTAATGTTCATGGTTTGTAAGCAGGTTGAAGAAGTAGACATGGCAGTGGAGGTTTAGACAAAAATAACATTGGAGATCTGACAACATCAGTTGTCCCTTGCTTATTTGATGTCTGGCATCATGCTTTTGCCATTTTTGCATCCTGCCATAGCCCTGTTTATGGGCTGACCATTTTTTAGAGGGACATTAAATTGCTCTCAGCTGGAATTTTTCAAAGGAAGGAATTTTTCTTGTATTAGATTATGACTGTTTTGCTACTTGGATGATCCATTATTGTCATGGATATCTAAGACTCTGACTACTTAAGGGGCTTCTAGCAATGGACATTATTATGGACATAACAGGTGAGCAGCAGGATAAACGATTGTAATAAGGGAGCTAATTTTCTTTTTGAGGTTAGAAGTATGAGCCAACATGGTTTCTGGGCATGGGAACCAGCCATGACATGGAGGCCCACCCCCCGGCCTATTCTTAATTCTGTTCATTGTTAAAGCAGCCAAGCCATCACAGTGGGCAATTGGGTTGGAGTGCATGGTGTGGGGGGGGGTTGGGGAATATCTCAACAGTGGTCTTCAACTGTATCCCATACAAGCAGGCAGGGAGGGCCTGCGTCTCTCTGAATAATTATTCTTTACTCCTACTCTCAATGCAAATTAGAAATATATTCTGTCACTTATTCTTTAACCTGGTTTATCAGTCTATTATGAGGTACCTTACTGAAGATCTTTTAAATCCAGATAAATTACATCTACTGCATTAACTTTGTCAACCTTCTCTGTTCTCATCATGAAAGGAGATTCATCAGATAATGAAGCTGTCCATATCCAAAGGCAACTAGACCTGAACAATATCCAGGCTTGGGCTGATAAGTGGCAAGTAATATTCATGCCACACAAGGGCTAGGAAATGACCATCTCTGACAAGAGAGAATCTAACCATCACCTCATGACATTTAATGGCATTACCTTCACTGAATCCCCCACCATCGACATCCTGGGGTTACCATTGACCAGAAACTAAGCTGGACTGGCTATAAGAGCAAGCTACAAGCTTGGAATCCTTTAACAAGTAACTTCCCTCCCTGACTCCCCATATCTTGTCCAAGATCTACAAGGCACAAATCAGGAGTGTGATGGAATACTCCCATTACCTGGATTAGAACAGCTTCAACAACGCTCAAGAAGTTTGACACCACCCAGGACAAAATAACCCACTTGACTGCCACCCCATCCACAAACATTTCCCCCTCCCCCACAACCAGCCCCCGTACCCACAACCACCACTGATGAACAGTTGCATCAATGTGTGACAGCAGGAACTCACAAAGGCTCCTGAGAGAGTGCTTTCCAAACCCACGGTCACTATCATCCAGAAGGACAAGAGGCACAGACACATGTGAACATCACCATCTCTCCTCTGAGCTTCTCACCATCCTGACTTGGAAATATATTACTGATCTTTCACTGTTGCTATGTCAAAATCCTGGACTTTGCTTCCCAACAGCGCTCTGGGTGTACCTCGACCACATGGGCTTCGGTGGTTCAAGAAGCCAACTCAACATCTTATCAAGGGCAAGTAGGAATAGGCAATAAATTCTGGTTCAGCCAGCGATGTCCACATCCCATGGATGAATAAAAGAAAGGAAGTCTTGAGCTGCAATGGTAGGATTCAAGTGCCACACCAAGACTTGCTGGCTATGGAAGGTGCATGTATGATGCTGTTCAATGAGTCGATAATCAACTGGGATTCATCCCATCACCTTCCCACTATTCTGCAAAGGGAAGAAACGTGATAAAATTGCTTTTAAAAAAAAAATAAGATTAGCCAAGCAAGGTTTTTTTGCTTTTGAAATCCATGCTGACTATTTACTATTATGATTTTCTTTTCTAGATGTTCTTCCCTCCTCCTTTTCAGTAAGGATTCAGTTATTTTTCCTCTCACTAATGTTAAGCTGACTGGTCTAAAATTCCCTGGACATGTTCTGTCTTCCCTTTTATAAATGCAGGAATTACATGAACAGTTGGCTAGCCCTCTGGCACGCCACACCTTTTTCTAACAAATTATTAAATACAAGAAAGTCATTGGTAACCTAGACAGAAAGTAGATTGTGGCTCAATGGAAGCTATTGAAATAGGGAATGATTGGAAGGGTTGACATGGAGGTGGGTGACAAGGAATGCTTCAAAACCACATGGAGAAGGCCTAAGATGGGTCAGTGATAGATTTTTGAAATGGTAAGGCAATTATGATCATTAAGTCAGGGAACGGTAACAGTTTTTAAAGAAATCAAGCACATGACTATGTTAATACAAATGAGACTGACAGTGGGTAATTGAGTTGCCAGTTTCTCGGCTGGAGTGGAGTGAAGGGAAGAACATGAGTACCATGAGCACTAGGAAGATGACGAGATAAAGATTATATGGAGCTATGCGATCAGAACTAAGTGTAGATTTGACTCTATTTTATGTTCAATAGAGTTTGGATTCTTTTGTACCTGGCATCAGAAGTGGAGGCAGAGGGGGTTAGAAGGAGATGTGGAGTGACCAAGAGGAGTTTTGCATTTCCCTTGACTTTCTGTATGATCCTGACACTGTCAGATAACTTGACCTAAAAACTTGAGAGGACCGAAGGCTGCACAAGATAGGATCGCAATAACCATAAGAAATAGAAGCCAGAATAGATCATGAGACCCTAGCAGTGTGCTCTGCCATGTAATATTATCATGGCTGTCCTTCTACAGCAACTCCATTATTCTGCCTGCTTTCCATATCTCAACTTTCTGAGCGATTAAAAATCCATTTATCTCAGTTTTGAACATATTCAATAATGAACTACAGTCCCCTGGGGTAGAAAATTTCAAAAATGCACAACCCTCTGAGTGAAAGAAATTCTCCTCATCTTCATCCTAAATGATTGATTCCTTATCCCAAGGCTGTGCCCCAGTGTTCCTGACTTAACACCTCGGTGAATCCTAACGAGCTGCTTCAGCATCCTGCGCTTTTAAATGAGATCACCGCTCATCCCTCTAAACTCCAAAGTATATTGGTCCAATTTACTAAAACTCTCACCATTAAAAAACCATCTGGATATCAGGAACCAATGTAGTGAATAGAATCCTGTAGCATCTCCAAAAAAAATCGATCCTTTGGATCTGGAAGTCAAATCTGCATAGAGTACTCCAGGTGTGGTCTTACCAAAGTCTTGTGCAATTGTATTAAGACCTCCTTGTCCTTGAACTCACTCAGGTCCTCTTGCAAAAAAAAGGCCATCATGCGATTAGTCTCCCTAATTGCTTGCTGTACCTGCCCACTAAATTTTGTGTTCCTTGTGAGAGCACATCAAAGTATCTGAACATCAAAGTTTAAAGAATTCACTCCATTCTGCTTTTTTATTCTTACTACCAAGGTATGATGGATGATTTTCTGTTGCTGTTTCTCTGACTGTCTAATACCATAAGCCATTTTTCCAGACTTTTTATGGCTCTTACAGACAAAATGTCACGCAAATTTACCCACTGGAAATTTAAATGTAGGTTGAAACATTTAGAAATGTATTTGGAAGGTTATTTTGTCTGTTGTGTAGATGGAGATTAATATGCTTCATTTTGACATTCAATCCTCAGGAATAGCATGACATCATAAAATAAGTATTGTGGCCCTCCTTTACTTGAACAGCGATTTATACATTTGGTTATCTGCACATATTGTAATGCTTCCTAAAACAATGGTCTTCCAATATAAGACTACTACTTATAACTAATAAGGATGAAAAATAAATGCTGACTATCAGGGGGATTAAAGCAGATCTATGATGTGACCTCACACATTAACCTAGTCTAGCAGATCATGAAATGCCAGTGATACTCTTAAGATTAAGTAAATGTGCTTAATGAGATACATTGGCCATATTTCTCTCATAGGGCAGGTGCTTGTTTCCTACAATGTTTCCTGTGACCTAAACTAAGTGGAAAGTTTAAAGACTTCTAATGATCTGCTATGCATTATGTTTGTTTGTACTGCCTATAAATTTGAGTATAATTCCTTCAGACTTTGAATTTTAAGTGTAAATTTTGAATGTGCATTGCGCTGACACGTTTGTAACATGTAAATAAATGCAGTATATGTAACATATTAAATTATTCAGGTGCTAAAATAAAGTTTAATCTCAATGAAAATAAATGGACTATTAACTCAATGGGGCCTTAGCCAAAACATTTCAGCCAGTAGGCAGTCATTGTCTGAAAGTTTAGCAGCATCAATGCAAAACATGTAGAGCCATATTTATATTGATAGAAAGATTTAAACTGACAAAAAATTAAATACAGCTCTGTGAGGATTGCAGGGTTCCCAATAGTGCAGCATAGTATTGACTGCACTCACTTTATGTCAGTGCATGTCAACTTTGTACTACAACTGAAATGGATTCCATTTTCTTGATGCCCAGCTGGGTTATGAACACAGAAAATGAATCATGTCCAGTAGTCTGGAAACAGCCATAATGCCTTCATTCTATGCTAATCCAATATGCTGACTGTATTTGAGTGTCCCACAACACCAGCTTAAAGTCCAAACAGGTTTATTTGTAGCAAAAGCTGCAAGCTTTCGGGACAGGCTGCCCCTTCGTCAGGTGTCTGAGAGCTCCCAGCCACCTGACGAAGGGAAAGACTGTCCCGAAAGCTTGCGGCTTTTGCTACAAATAAACCTGTTTGGATTTTAAGCTGATGTTGTGGGATTTCTTTGTTTTACCCCAGTCCAACGCCAGCATCTCCACTTCATGTATTTGAGTGACCGTGGCAAATGAAAGGGTGGTTCCTGGTTGACAAGTGTTATCCACTCACATCATGGCTCTTGACTTGTGCACAAGTCATGCGCATACACGCACGTGCATGCATGAAAGTCTTGCTGCCACATGAGATGTGATAGACCAGATTTGTTATGCTGGAACAATGCTTCCACTGCCTGGACGCCTCTGGAGGAATCTTATAGTTCTTGACAAAATTCCTGGTGGTCTGTTGCATAATCTCCATGAGGGGATAGCTGTTGTCTGCAACTATAAGAAAAACAGCTTGGGTACAGGTGCTGTTGTGGGAGAAGGAGGAGGAAGATGATGAGAATCCTGAGGAGCAAGGGAGGAGACAACCTAGACAATCCCTTTCTGACCGGACTGTCCATGAAGCGGTCATCTAAATGCAATACCAATAACCGTGATTCCAAATCCCCCTTTTGCTAACCTTAGCTTACATCTGCCACTGACCAGTACACTAGAATCATCTACAATGCAAAGATAAAAGAAGCATTCTAACCAAATTTAGAAATGAAATCCTGCTATATTGCATACTAATCATACTTGTGCATTACCCTAGTGCCCGTTGTCTTGTTTTATTGCCCTGTCCAATTCCAGATGCTGCAGCGTGACTGATGGAAGCCGAGTTTCAGTAGATGAGACTGTAGATGACCTGGCAGTTCTAATCCTGGCTGCAGATTGCATTATGTGGATATGGACAGCAGCAGTCTGGCTCTCCAGCCACAGCAAGGACACTGGCACAAAGACAACAGTAGGAGGAAAATTGCTTTCGTTCTGAGAAAAGACAGCAGGTTTGTGCTCCGTGATGACACAGCCATTTCCCTGGGTCTTTGCTGCAGCAAATCTAGTAATCAGTTGTAGGACAAATTCAACTGGTGTTCCTATCATTTGAATGACTGCTGCTTGCACTGTAATTGATAAGACATTACCCTTCATAGTTGGGGTCACAAGTGTGCCAACTTCAGCAGCACTTCTGTGATAGAATGGGCTCAAAGTTCTGAGCAAAACCCTGCACCAAGGTGGTGCCAAATTCCTCCATGCCCTTCACTGTGAGCTGCAGGCTTTCTGACAGTTTTCATGATGCAGCCGTATTTTATCATGAACATCCACCGGTTTTCTTCAGTAGGCTACCCCATCACAGTGCTCAGGTGAGCGCTCTGCAGTGGAACTTGTAGGTGTCCCTGCTGTCCAGTAAACTTGTGTCTAATCTTCACTTCCCTTCTACCCTGGCTGCAGCCCACTCATTCCCAGTGAATCACCACACTGAGTCTTTTTGCTTCTGACAGTGGTCCCCAAAAACAGGCCAGAAAAGCAGGGGTAACACTTTGCCTATTAATGGCAGCCTCAATGGATTTTATGCCAACATAGCTAATTAGTTGTCATCGGGGCACCTATCCCATTAAGGGAGGAGATCCCACCCCCCAAGAGCTGCCAGCCAATCAAGGGAAGTCATTGAACTTCTTGGGGGAATCCAGATCCAGTGGGCTAGACACCTGCATTGATCAAAACATTTGTCAGCTCCCATTGCCTTCTGACCATTTGTCTGCCGTGTCTTCTGACTGCTTCTGAATACAGGACAACTTTCCTTTCAATTTTTTTCTGCACCGAGATCTCCAGTGCAGTGTCCAAAATCCACATCAAAATCTTTGGAATCTGCTCCCTTCCATTTTAAATCATTCTTCAGTAAATCCTAGGTCAGATTTACATCCTGCACAAATGTGATCACCTGCTCCAACTGCAATTAAGGAGTTCAGCGTGGCTATAAATGTCTCCTGTCACACAATGTTGATCCCCTACTAGTGCATCCAAGTAATGAACAACATCTCTGAAACCATTGAAATTAGCAGGCAGCACAAGATTGGGCATGCTGTCTGTGTCATAATCAAAAGTGTTATATACTCTGTAGAGATGTGTCTTATTAATTACTTGAACTCTGTTCATAAAGAAGTTTCTGGAACTGCATTTTACTTAAAATGGACGCTGAATCTTTAAGATGGCTGCCAAGGCTCAGGTTGCCTTTGCGAGGTCTCCAAAGATTACCTGAAGTTTCTGAAAAGGTCCTAAATGCATCACCCGACGTGAGGGCCCCCACCACTGGAAAAAGCATATCAAGCTAAATACTATCTGTGAAATTCTGATGCGCTATGTTTGGGGATTTAGCAAACAAAAATCAGTCCAGAGCTCAGGTCCCTGAGATGGAATTCTAACAATGAAATCTGGGCACAACCCAATTTACCCTGAATAAACGTGAAGAACTTTTCTATAACTTCAATTGTAAAGCAATGGCTTTCAGCTAAGCCATTCCAGCTGGAGAGTACTAGTATTGATCATATGATTTGAAACCATCTGGAAGTCAGTTTTTTAGCTGAAGACCCAGAAAGATCTGGGCAATCGGAAGTAAAAATCAAAAGAGACAGGCTTTTGCTGCAGCTGCTACGTCATCTTTGCCAATGAAGGTCCTGGAAGCCACATATCTTCAAATAAGCTCCCAACCTGATTCCAAAACTTCCAAGTCCATCTGTAAAGGAATTTGATCTCCTGTTACCAAACCACAAGTACCCATCTTCAAAATCTGCTGAACAATCATTCCTTTGAGGGAATCCTCCAACAATCTGGATAATCTGACTTGCATAGAAAATGAGAGCTGAGGAGGCCATCAGACTCTTCAAACCTGCTCTGCCATTCGTTACGATCCAACTCAATAGTCTGATCTTGCCCCTCCTTCCCCCGCCATATCCTTTGATCTCCTTTGTCTCAAGTGCTATGTCTAACTATTTGAACCCATCTGAACAATAATTCAGGAGTGAAAAAAGATATCTTTCTTTATCAGGCCCACAATGACAGTTCCCCTGCAACAAGCCAAATACATGGACTGTTAAACTATTCTTTTGGATTAACACTTGTAGAAGTGCACTATCTTCTTTAATTGTATCTTTCTTGAAAGCATGGTGGGGGTAGGCGGTGAATGATATGGCATTTAGATCTTCGGGTGAGTGCGTGAATAAATCATCATCTTTATTTAAACTCATGAAAGTCTGCTGGTTTTTAAAATTGACCACCCATGAAAGGGAGTTTAAAAACACCTTTACAAAACAATACTAATTGTCCCCAATAAGGGTAGGGAGGGAAGCAGGGATTTCAGTTTATCACTCTTCCTCTATGTAATGGGGAGCTGATTTTTTTTCATTGAAACCTATTTACTAAGCTTTGATCCAGTTGGTAGAGATATGAATAACTGGTTAAAAAAAAGTTAAGTTATAGACTTGAGGGTTAATAATAGACCTCAGATATTTAATCAGAGTTTTAAAAAAAAAAATCTGTGCACTGTTATCAATTTCACTAGCAACACAAGTATTTGTCCATAAGGTATTTATTATGAATCAGATGTAGGAATTTTTTATTTAGCTGCATGATTTGAAAGTATTTTCTAAATTGCCCTTCAACTCGGAACACTGGCATAAACCTCTTTTTGTTACCTGTTTGACAGGTGCTATCTGACAAGCCTCTGGTTTCTTCAACTCTCTTGGGTCCAATATCTTGTACAGAATTGCTTATACTGGCTATCTCCAGAACCCCTTTATTTCAGGCACCTTTATCAGTGTTGAAGCTGATGTTGTTTAGTAGTGTTCATTTTAAGTGTATCTCAGCAAACGCAGCAGTATAGAATAATTACATTTCAGTAAACTCAAAACCCCCAATTACATTTTGTTTCAATATGGAGAATTTGTAACCCTGTAATATCCTTGTGTCAGGCACTTGTCAAACCTAATAACTAGTGTCAGAATTTTTCTTGCAAAAATACACTTTATTCATATAAAATCTGAAGACATTACAAAATAATTTTACATTGTTATAACAGTAAAATACAATGATATTCACATTTTCTCCAGAGATCAAGATGCACTCTGATGTGCTTCAGTTCAGCAATGGGAACATTACAAATATTTTTGTAGTTTCAATACAGGAGTGCATTTGTTTTCAAACTATATACATCAGTCATATTGAACCCTGTGATACTTCAGTACAATTACATATGGTTAGGAATTAAGCACGCAGTCAGCCCTAGGTGTACATTAGCTGAAAGGTCTTACACAGTGGTCTTTCCTCATTGCATCTTGGCAACAGCTGTCCCAAACTTGAGTGCATCTCTCAGTACATGTCCTGGACTTTGGAATGTGTCAGTTGAGAACAATTCTTGGCACTGGAAGATAACAGGTTTTGGGCAGACTGAAGAGCCCCTTCCGCCAAGTTGATGATCCTCCAGTAGCAATTGTTGTTTATCTCAGTGTGTGTCCCTGTGGAGTACAGAGTTCAGTATCACAAAGCTGCTTGGGATGAACATAGAACAGTCCAGCACAGTATAGGCCCTTCAGCCCTCGAAGTTATGTCAAGCTTTGTCCAAAACCAAGATTAAGCTATCCCATTCCCTATCATTCTGTGTGCTGCATGTGCCTATCCAATAATTGCTTGAAAGTTCCTAAAGTGTCCAACTCCATTATCACAGGAGGCAGTCCATTCCATACCCCAACCACTGAGTAAAGAACCTACCTCGGACATTCCTCCTATATCTCCCACCATGAACCTTTATAGTTATGCCCCCTAGTAACAGCTACACCCACCCGAGGAAATAGTCTCTGAACGTCCACTCTATCTATCCCCCTCACCATGTTTTAAAGCTCTTAAGTGACCTCTCATCCTCCTCTGCTCTAAAGAGGAAAGCCCTAGCTTTCCTGATAAGACCTACCCTCCAAACCAGGCAGCATCCTGGTAAATCTCCTCTGCATTCTCTCCAATGCTTCCACATCCTCCTTATATTGAGGTGACCAGGACGGCGCACAATATTCCAAATGCAGTCTCACCAAGGTCCTGTACAGTGGTAGCATAACCCCACGGCTCTTAAACTCCAATGCCTTGTTAATAAACACTAACACACTATAAACCACCTTCACGGCTTTATCCATTTGAGTGGCAACCTTCAGAGATCTGTGGATATGAACCCCAAGATCTCTCTCTTCCTCAGAACCCTGCCGTTGACCCTGTAATCCGCATTCAAATTTGTCCTACCAAAATGAATCACCTCACACTTAACAGGGTTAAACTGAAGCTTGACAAATACCATTACCCCTCTCTTCAGACCTTCTACGCAAAGACACATTTCACATGGAGGTGCTTTTCCCCACTACAGCCACTCCAACGGGAGAAATGATTACCTTTTGCAGCTTAGATCAAAACTAATTTCTTCCTCCCTAGCCCAATGATATTGATCTGCTTTACTGTTACCAAGACTCAGACCCCCTTTACTGTTCCCATGATTCAGATTCCTTTTACTGTTACCATGACTCAGACCCAAGATCCTCAACACACACAAGGAATGAACTCGAGTTCTGATGTGCAGAGTTCAGCTTTTCCATTACTTAATCAGTTGAGTCACAAAGGAAAGGGAGAAGGAATCTCAGTTTGATAAAGAATTAAGAAATTGTCTCATTCATATAAATCACTCTCATCTCAAATGAATGATCTTTGGAACTGATTGCAGCTGAAGCTGCCATTTTTAAATCTAACCATGCTTTCATCCAACACGTAGTAAGCTCAGTGGAGACTAAACAATATTTTTGTCTAGGAGAAATGCTGAATTTGTATCCTTGAAGACAACATGTTCCCCATTGGTACTGTACAGATTTGTGAGCAATGTTTTGGGACCAATTAGAGTAACCTTGAATGATTAGATTCTTGCTGGCACATCCAAACCCTGAAAAGTTGAACATCAAACGCACATGGATAAAATACAGAAAGAAGGAAAGGAGATCCCCGAATTTTGATATTCCCTCACCAAAACAACTACAATAAAATGCTTTAACAATTCAAAAGGCACCTTTACTGCCGATCAAGTAAAATACAAGCAAAGGTATTCCAGTCATCAAAACATGGGCCTGGAATTTTTGGATGGCAAGGGTCTTGCTTCCTGCCATCTGAAGAGTTAGTGGGGAACACAGCTCAGTTCTGCACAGGTAACTCACTTGAATGAGCATTAAATGGCTGCAGCTGAGACTTCTGACCTCTCACTCAGGAGGCGGTCCTGCCTTCAAAAGCTGCTGGGCTGTCTCATTGGTGAGCAGAGCACCAGTCCCTGCAGCAACAAGCGAAGGATGTCGAAGCATAAAGTTCAAGGGGGTAGCAGGGCGGGAAGTCTAGAGAAGGCCTTGGGGTGGCAAAAGAGCTCTGGAGACTACTGGACCTAAATAGTAGGCATTGGATAGTCAATTATCTCAAAGTTTAAAAAAAACTGTTATCAATTTCACATTACTGACACAAATATAGTGTGGTAGTACTGCTGCCTCATGGCATCAGGGATCCAGGTTCAATTCCCAACTTGGTCACTGCCTGTGTAGAGTTTGCACGTTCTCCATGTGTCTGTGTGGGTTTCCTCCGGGTGCCTCGGTTTCCTCCCACATTATGAAAGATTGGCCATGCTAAATTCTCCTTCGGTGTACCTGATCAGGTGCCAGCGTGTGGTGACTGGGGGATTTTCACAGGTACTTTATTGCAGTGTTAATATAAGCCTACTTGTGACACTAATAAATACACTTCTCCATGTTATAGTTATGATGAATCTGGCAGGCATTTGTTAAGCCCTATGATTTTAAAGTATTCTGTTAATCAGAAGAGGACTTCTAATTAACTTACCATGCTCCTTCCCCCGACACACCAACCCCCACCTGTTTCTGCTCAAGCTCTAACTGTAATTTTTTTGGGCTTTCTCCCTGCCCTGCCTAAAAATCCGATGGTGGGGGAGAAAATTCTGGCCATGGAGATTTTGACAAACATATCACTAAAATTTCTTAAGTTACAATCTGTTATGTGCTAATTTAAACATTATAACATGTCTTAATAAAGAAATTTTGCATAGTTTATAAATCTTGATATTCTTGGATTGCCCACAGTAACATTTGGGGATTGAACAAGGCATTCGATGGGCAGGTTATGGACTCAGTAATAACAACCATTGACTGTGATTACTGGCTTAGGAGGGCCAGAACAATTCTTGTGGTTGGATCTCATTTAGACAGAACAGTTTGTTAATTTACATTAATTGTATTTAATAGTATGCAGGTGGGGGGTAATAATTAAGGATTTTCCTGTGCCCTTATATACAGGAACAGAATGCCAATGTGTTTATTGGTTACAGGGTGCCTGCCTGTAATGAGTACCTCCAGTAAATAAATGCTTCTAAAATTGTATACAGATTGCTTTCAGTTCTATACTTCACCACCTGACTTCCTGGAATATATCACAGCTGGGCTGGCAGCACTAATACTGCTAAATATAGGCTATTCAAATTTTGGGAGAGCGGGCAATCTATCAAGGGATAGATTGTTCCAAGCCTCAGTTGGTGGGTTCGCAAGTGGCCTTCCTGACATGTTCCCCTCCACCCCCAACATTTCCATCATATTAAAATTGGGTGGATGAAGCCAGGCCCACCTTCCTCACAACTGAAGCCCTTATGTGGGTATTTATTAGCTAGCTAAGGGCCATTTCCCACCTGACCACGGTTTTGAGGCTGGTAGGAGGAGCTCAGGGGCAAGGAGATGTTCAACAGGTCACCTTGCTCAGTGCTTGGGTGGGAAATGGGAGAGATGTGGGGGGGCCATTTCCTTCAAGGGCTCACTTTCCACATCGTGGACCACCACCCCAAAGTTGGTCCCTCACCCCTTCAGCCTATCCATCAAAACCGTGTGAATTGACTATGGGACTGGTGTGATCAAAGGGGAAAAGCTCCCTGCTGAATCTTTGGGTGGCAGAGCAGGAAGCAGCCCCCCCTCCCCGCCCCATTGAGCAGATGAATGTGGGCCTGCAGTAGCACCGTTAAACTGAAGGGAGAAAAATCCCCTGAAGCAAACATAACCTCCTTTCTACTTGTCCCTTTAAAAAAGTTCTACCACTCCCACCCTATTGCCCACACCAATATTTTATGGTGAGGACAGCGTATTATCATAGTCAAGTGGTTGGCTAACAAGTTTGCTTGACTTTTGATGATTTATTTAAATATTATTGCTGATGTTAACCCCTGCCCCATATCGTGTTATGGGGTGAGCTCGGTGATGGGTGGGAAGGTGGTGGAGTTGACGCCTAGCCTATTATTCGTGCCCCCCCAACTAGAAACACATAATAGTCAGCCCAGTGTCTGCCCTTGACCCAACCGAAACTTGTGGGGTGGAATTTTAAGGCTCCAGTTTCAGCCAGATTCCCTGTTAGCCACCATACACAGAAGGGAGATATGCACAACTAGAATGACTTGGCCTAACCTCACAAGGTGCTGCGACCCCCGCCCTGTCGTCCCGTTGTCTGAAAGTCAGACAGCATTCCAGAAGGATTCCAAGAGGGGGATAAAAATATCCATGTCAAGGGTGGGGTTAGAAAATCTACCAAGTTGTTCAAAACTCTGACCTTAACAAGAAAGGGAGATCCTGCCAGTGGGAGGGGCCATAAAATTCCACCCATGATTCTTTGAGGTGTATTGTAAATGTTTGCCACTTGTGGGATAATTAAGGAAGCAACAGAGACAGTACCAATTGAGACCAAAACGGCATCTGGTTCCCATCTGTTTCAATTTGCATTGTAGCCTGTGAAATACCCTATACAGATACTTTGACCAGTTTATCACTCGAAACACATTTACCCAGGTGCTCTTACTTTGAGACTGACAAAGGACTGTAGTTCAAACTTTGCTTTACTAAAAACACTTGCAAGTTAAAGAAACAACTCTTGCACAGTAAATTAAGTAAACTTTTTCCCCAAGCTCGGTTAACTGCCTGAAAAACGCACACACTACCCATCTGGTGAAGTTGACTGGGCTGTTGGATTCAATTCACTGAGCTTATGTGACAGATAAACTCAGGGTTTTCTTGGTATGAAGGTGGATCTCTGCCCTCTTCCATCATCCCAGCTCATGGTGGACAGGTCAAGTCTTCGCTGGGATTTATCTTAAGATGGACATTTTTGTCCCCCTCTTGGAACCCTTCTGGAATGTTCTTTGGCTTTCAGCCAATGGGACGACAGGGCAGGGGTTGCAGCACCTTGTGAGGTTAGGCCAAGTCATTCTAGATGTGCATATCTCCCTTCAGGACATGGTGGCTAACAGAGAGTCTAGCTGAAACTGGGGAATACACAAGTATAATGTACTTTTCTATTCTTCAGGCTGAGTGCCTCGACCGGCTTTGGGTCAAACTCTTCCATCTGAGCATTTCTATTTCAATATATAAGAAGTCTAGGTTCTGATTTCAGTTCATAATGACTCCCCGCATTGTTAATGTCAAGCAGATCTATGTTGGTCCCAGTTGACTTTTGACCTGAGGTAACCTTGTCTGCATTCCATCAGACTTGCTTCTGGAAGCAGTTTAGCTGTATATTAATTGAAAGTGTCCAATTTTATATTGGGCCTAATTACTCAGGCCATTGGCCATTTGGCCACTGAATATATCACTATCACCATTGTTGGATATGTCTGGTCCCACTGGCAAGACAAACCCACCAGAGTGGCAGCAGACTGGTATACAGTTGGGAGGGGGTTGCCCTGGGGATCATCAGCCTTGACTCAGGATCTCATGAAGTCTCATGGCAACAGGTCAAACATGGACAAGGAAATCTCCTCCTGATTACCTGCTGCCACCTTGGTTGGTGAATTAATACTCCTTCATGTTGAATACCAATTGAATGAATCAATTCATTCATGAATGACTGTAGCTAAAATCTTGCCCAAATATTTCAAATCAGTGCTCCCATGATTGAGTAAAAGTGACAAGTAGGATTTGTTGACAACAGTTTATCTGCAATTAACATCAAACATTACCTTTTTTATTATTATGATATGCAGTGAGGCAACTCACAGCATAATAGTTGTCTGGTAGCCAGAAATGCATTTGAGTGAAGGATATTATTTTTCATCATTTATGTTAATAGGATTGTGCTAATGTAAACTTATATTCAATTATATCATTGTTTAATGTAGACATAATTAACTTCCACAATTTTAACACTTACCTATGAATTTGTAGAAGGCATAATTTAAATAGTCTAGTTTCCTTGCATACAATGTTGTTCACTTTATTAATACCAATTTTGCTACATTTTTGCACTACCCTTTCAAACTGTTGCAGTGAAATTGTGTCAATAGCAATAAAACAATTATAAGTATGAAGAAAATGGTATTTTTTTAACTATTTCTGGAATAGTGATACTCTGTAAATCAGGATTGTAGAGGTTGTGTGTGTGACTAATTTGATTAAGCCAGGGACTGGTTGTCCATGGAAATGAGATCATCAAAGGGGCTATGTGTGAAAAGCAGGTACTTGAAGCAAATAGGGCAAGTTGGATGTCCTACAAGTAAATGTGGGTAGAAATTTGCATTAGGTGATAAGTGAGGATTTGTGTTTTTTTTAGCAACTGAGTTTCAAAGGGAGACAAGAAAGAGTTTACGATTTAAAAATGGCCATAATCAATAATAGAGTTTTTTTACCCGAAGAAAAATATGAAAGTTTACTATATTCTGAGAGGTGGGTTTCAAAGAAGTATAAGGACAATTGGGGAAAAGATGAAAGAGAGAAAAAATATGTAAAGACAGGTTGGAAGCTATGCTGAGGTTGCCAGGTAAGATCTTGAAGAGTGCTGTGCTGGGTAGAACTGTGGCAAAGTACAGTGAGAAGACCACAGAGACACAAATACTTGTGATCAAAAACCTCTGTTTTTACATGAGCTCAGTAAGAGGCCTCATAGCACTAAGGATGAGACTTCTTACTGTGCCCACCCCAGTTCAACGCTGGCATCTCCACATTATGGCTATAATCGACACTTTAAATGAGTTGTAACAATTCAATTGTATCCTGCGGAGACCTTTTAAACAAAAGTTTGAAGCTAATTTTAACAAATTGTAAAACATACCCACTTTTTTCTTAACATGGGACTACACACATTTAGATAATACTGTTAAACATTTTCTAGAACTGGCGCAAAGGTTTATTAAACTAAAATCTGTATTTGACTACAAACTTCCCCCAACTTCAATATGTATAACTTGGGAAATCAATCTTATTGACTCTTTGCATAGCCTGTTGATAGCTTCAGTTTCTTTGAAATCATTATCCACCCTACAAGCCCCATGCCAGTCTGCTTTTTTTATAAAGGTATTAATTATGAAAATCTTGTGAAAGACAACTTCTAACAAACATGAACAGCCGATCCCAAGGCACTTTAACTGTCAAATTATCCAAAAAAATCATTTCTAGCACAGAAGCCAATTCAAAAGGCTTCGGTGGAGCTGGGAGGATTTGATGGCGTAAGAAAGAATGAATGATGTTGGTGATGTAAATGTAGATGTCTTGGTTTTATTATCATGTTGAGCCCCAAATGACAATGCTGAAGAAATTTAAAGCTCTGTCTTTCCCTTTTTTGGCCCATGCTATTTATACTCTAATGATAGTTAAAGTTTGTTGCTGTTTAGTTTATCCCAGGGAAATAATAGTGTATACAACAAAAATAATAATATCTATTTACGCATTGTTGTTCTTCTGGGGTGGCACAGTGAGTTAGCACTGCTGCCTCACAGTGCCAGCGACCCGGGTTCAATTCCTGGCGTGGATCACTGTCTGTGCTGAGTTTGCACATTTTTCCTGTATCTGCAGGGGTTTCCTCTGTGTGCTCCGGTTTCCCCTCTCAATCTAAAGATGTACCGGTTAGGTTGATCAGCTATGCTAAATTACCCCTTAATGCCAGGAGAATTGGCAGAGTAAATATGTGGGCTTACAAGGATAGGGTGCGGATGGGACTGTTGTTGGTGAAGGGTTGAGGGGCTGAATGACCTCCTCCTACACTGTAGGGATTCTGTGAATTAGAACTCTTTGATTCCCGACTAGGTTCACTGTCTGTGTGGAGTTTGCACCTTCTCCATGTATCTTTGTGGGTTTCCTCTGGGCACTCTGGTTTCCTCCCACACTCTGAAAGACGTGCTGGTTAGGTGCATTGACCTGAGCAGGCAACTGTGGGGACTGAGCAAGTTTTGCAGTATTTAATTGCAGTGTTAATGTAAGACTTGCTTGTGACTAATAAATATATTTTACTTTTAATGTCCAAGGAACCTTCACAGGAACATAACCAAACAAAAATTGAGCCAAGAAACATGACATCAAGATTGGTGACAATTGCTTGGTCAAAGACCTATGTTTTAATTACCATTTTCAAGAAACAGAGAAAAGTGGATGGGTGGATGGATTTGGAGACAAATTTCCAGAACTTAAGACATAGATATTGGTGTGAGGGAAATGGGGTTGTGTATGTGATCAGGCTTGAAGCAACGCAGAATTCTTGGAAGGTAATCAGACAGTGAGGAATTACAAAGATAAAGTGGGATGAGACTGTGGTTCGATTGAACACAAGGATGATAACCTTAAAACCAAGGCATTGGCAAGCCAGGTTAGTGAGCACCAGTGATGAATGGAGCTTGATGTGCATTAGGATATGGACAGCAGAATTGTGAATGGTCTTAAGTTTATGGAAGATGAACGATAAGAGGCTAGCTGAGCGAGAACTCATTGGAGTGGTCAAGTTGGGAGGTAACAAAGGTATGTCAGTGAAGATGATCTGAGTCAGGGGCAGAGATGGGCAATGCTACAGAGGTTGAAATCCACAGTCCTGATGTTACCGAAGATATTTAGTTGGAATCTTAACTCAGGATCAAATAGGACATGTTTGCAAACAACCTGAGACAGCAGCCAGTGATTGCTTAAGACATTCACCTTCACTTTCTTGATCCACTATTTTAGAAGAAGAATTTAACCCATTTAATTTGAATGACTTGATGCCTGTGCTTATATATTGGAGTCAAAATTACAAGTAATGCCCATCAAATTTTCAGATGAAGATATTCCACAACATAATTTCAAAGCTATTCTTGTGTGAATAAAAAAGATAAGCACACATATTTACAGTAAAGATTCACTATTTTTATGATGAGATTTCCATAATCTTTTCCAACAATGTAACATTTATTGTCAATTAATATTTCCTCAGGGGCATGCATTAATACTTTTGTGTAATCAAGGCAACAACTAGTCCGAATAGTAAGATTCAGTGAAGAATAGAGTCATAAAGGTTTACTGCATGGAAACAGGCCCTTCAGCCCAACCTATCCATGCCACCCTTTTTTTGTGAACCCCTAAGCTAGGCACAATTGCCCGTATTTGGCCCATATCCCACTATAACTATCTTACCCAATGTAACTGTTAAATGCTTTTTTAAAAGACAAAATTGTACCCGCCTCTCTTACTACACCTGGCAGCTTGTTCCAGACACTCACCACCCTCTATGTGAAAAAGTTGCTCCTCTAGACCAGTTTGTATCTCTCCCCTTTCACCTTAAACATGTGCCCCCTAGTTTTAGACTCCCCACCTTTGGGAAAAGATATGGACTATCTCGCTCATCTAAGCCCTTCATTATTTTATAGACCTCAATAAGATTGCCCCTCAGCTTCCTACGCTTCAGAGAAAAAAATCCCACTTTATCCAGCCTCTCCTTATAACTCAAACCATCAAGTCCCGGTAGCATCCTGGTAAGCCTTTCTAGTTTAATATCCTTTCTATAATAGGATGACCAGAACTTTACATGGTATTCCAAGTGTGACCTTACCAATGTCTTGTACAACTTCAACAAAACGTCCCAACTCCTCCATTCGGTGTTCTGACAATTGAAACCAAGCATGCCGAATGCCACCTTCACTACTCTGTCCACCTGTAACTCCACTTTCAAGCAGCTATGAACCTGTACCCCTAGATCTCTCTGTTCTGTAACTCTCCCCAATGCCCTACCATTAACTAAGAACATAAAAAACTGAGAAATAGAAGCTGAAGTAACATATCGCTGCTAGAGGCTATTAAAACTTCAGAAATATAATGCCAGTTAATTGCTGAACATATCGGGAATAAATTTTGTCTTTAGCTGTGTAAGAGAAAAATTATGAAAGGTCACACACAATGCTAACTCATTCTACCATTATCTTCCTGACAATAGCTTGCTACTATCTATAGTGGAAGGAAGGGCAAAACAGTAAATTTTGCACATTGTGCTATCACTGAGTGCAACCTTTATACTTTGTACCAGCCAGTGAAAATTAGACCACTAAATATACTTTTTCTAGATCAGGTAACAATAAATTATTTGTGACTCCAGTAATCTTTTACTCTGTTTCATTAATGACAAGTTCGAAAAGCACCACAAGGTTGATGATAATAACATAGTAAACTGATAGACAGGAAAAGACCAGTTAATTCTCTGAGCCTGTCTAATACAATCATGTTTCAGGTAAGCATCATGACTGCTAACGCTGCCCACCCACCAACATGTTATCTCATGAGTGAGGCAAAACAAAAGGCCTGTCACTTCAAGTAACAAGGAGAAATTTCCCCAAAATCTGAACTCCCCCAAAAGCCATTCAGCATGAATTACAGGAGATCACAGTGATCCAGGTATACATCACCTAACATACTATCTAACTTTTGTATGTGGTGATAGCTGGGAACACTTCAGGCTCCCTTTTGAACACCAGCAGTGAAGCTGCATTCACTTTGCCAAGTTGTTCCCAAAAGCTGACCCTCTGTGCTGGTCTCTTCTTTTTTTCTAAATGCTTCAACCAAATCTCCCCACTGTGTGTGCAGTTCTAAAGTAAGGGAATATCTCTGAGCCTGTCACAATACCGAAGAGCACCTAAACTAGACATCAATTTACTGGCCTTTAGCTGAACCTTTTCCAGTGCCTCAATGTTACTGCTCATGTGAGAGGACATTCATGGTGGCACAATAGTTAGCACTGCTAGCTCACAGCGCCAGGACCTGGTTTGATCCCCCCCCGCATCTGTGTGGGTTTCCTCCAGGTGCTCTGGTTTCCTCCCAAAGTCTGAAAGATGTGCTGGTTAGGTGGATTGGCCAAGCTAACTTCTCCCTCAATGTACCCAAATTGGCACTGGAGTGTGGCGACAGCAACTTAATTGCAGTGTTAATGTACGCTTACTTGTGACACATGTAAATAAACGTCTTAACTTTATTCTTAAAGAGCTTGACAAGCTCTTGCAGACACAAACTAAATTGTTTGTAATTTTTATATTGGATCGCCTTAATGAGGCATCCTAATACTCTTTTATTTTCTTTTTGCTATATGCAACAGCTGGTGCCCTTTTAGAGCCTCCGGGGTGATTACACCCCACTCTCTGAGCTGCTCAGTAAATTTTAGTTCAGAGCCTTGGGTAGAATACAAATGATCGGTGCTAGCAGTTGAAAGGCTTCTGGGTATAAAATCCTTCTAATTTAAACAAACTTCAAGGTCTAAATGACTCATTTCTAACTCTAGGGTCCTCAGTTGTGCTTGAAGTACAAGGTGCAAATAACTAGTATTTACGAATCAAGTAGAATTTCTTAAGCAAGACTTACATAGAAGTTTACATCTCTCAAGACACCAAGAAATCTTGGTGGTGTTAGCACTGGCAATGTCCCTTTACTTTGTTTTGTCTTTGAAGTGATGTTGATCTGCGTCCAGAAGAGTCATACCATGGTATCACTGTGCCAACAAAAATGACCATTTCTCAACTTTTATCCTCCAGTCTCCCATTCCTCCTTCATTTTGTTGCGAGATGGTCTAAATTCACTCCTCCTATTGGCACAATTCATCTTGCATCACCCCATCTTTGCAACAATTCTTGCTTTATGGTTATAAATTCCAGAAGTTTACATTCCATCACAAACAAATGCACATCTCCTTCCAGCTATAGAGAAGCCTTAAATAGTCACATTCTCTTGTCAATATATCTTAACCTAAGCTCACACTAAAGCATCAACTGTTAAGACCACTTACCATAATTTCAGAGAATAGAAATTTTGTCTCTGGTGCGGATCAATTAAAGCACGCATCATTTGAGCAATGATCATAACAGCATTACCTGTCGGACTGTACTAGTAACTTACCTCCATGCAGCACCACTACCATCAACAACATTAATGGTATTAGTAATATTAATAAAATACAAGAAAGCAAGCATTTCCTTATCCAATTCAGGATGTCTCTGTCAGCCTCGATGAAGCTAACACTTCTGATTAAAGAAGTCCTGCAAGCGCTGCATTTGCTAATTTTAGAGCAATACTTAACAAGAGAAGCAAAAACCAGGAGAAAACATGGATTTGTTCATCAATGATCTTTAAAGGTTTGGCGGGAACCTGCAATTATGGAATCTTAGGGGTGAACAAGGAACAGGCCCTTTGTTCTGCCAAGTCTGCACCAACCCATGATACCTTTCTAAACTTAAAGACCTTTTGCCTCTACATGGTCTGTATCGCTCTATTCCCTGTCTATTTGTTTATCTGTCAAAATGCCTCTTAAACATTATTGTATCTGCTTCTACACCACCTCTGGCAATGCATTCCAGGCACTTAAAACCGTCCGTGTAAAAAAGACTTGCCTTTACAATTCCCCCATTTACCTTAAACCCATATCCCCTGGGGGGAAAAAAAGACTATGACTACCCATTCCAACCATGTCGCTCATAATTTTGTAAACTTCTATCAGGTTGTCCCTCATCCTCTGAAGTTCAAGTGAAAACAGACCAAGTTTATCCAATCTCTCCTCATAATACTCACCAAACCAGGCAATATCCTGGTAAACCTTTTCTGTACCCTCTCCAAATACTATACTAACTTCTGGGAGTATGGCCTTCAGAATTGTGTGTAGTATTCTTGGCCTAAAGACTGGCCTATATGTGACTCCAGTCCATACCGGTATGGTCACTTTCTGAAGTGACTTGCAAGCCACTCAGTTGTATCAAATGCATTCCACTGCAGTAGATCAAGGAGGGGATCCAGCACCACCATCTCAGGTCACCCAGGGATGGGCAATAAATACTGGCTTGACAAGAAATGCTCATATCCTGAGTATTTTTTCCACTGCCCAATAGGTCTAACACCAATTCAGGGTTTGATTTTAGAAACTCAAAAGTGATCTGACTTCAAATGGTGCAATTTGGACTAAGTATTGATCACAGATCACTGAAGCATTCAACAAAAGGTATGCAGCTTGTTAAGTTTGTGGAAGTGATCATTTGTGTTCAAAAGTGATCATTGGGTATTATAGGCATTAAATGCAGTCATTAAGTATCAAAGCAATTAGGATGATATCAGTGCAGCTTCCTATATGTTAAGATGAAAAAGAAACAAATCTTGCCACTCGTTTTCAAATTTTTTCCCCAATAATTTCTCTCACAGCTGCCATGTTTGCCCTTTCTTCAGGCATTTAGTTACAATTTTCAAGGGGCTAAAGGGATCTATCCCAGTGAGAGAGGGAAGATTGGTTATATAATTTGAGTAGCCCCACTCTACGTCAAGCATTGAACAGGCAAGGAGACAAATCCCAAATCTACCTCAGCTGGAAAGGGAATTGAATCCACGCTGTTGGCATGATTCTGAACCCCATGCCAACTACCTAGACAACTGACACAGCGTGTTCAAGGCTATGATATGGAGGGATATGATGGAGATTGTATGGGTAAGAGATATCCCAGTAGATGATCGGCCATGATCTCATTGAATAATGGAGCAGGCTTGAGAGGCCAAACAGCCTATTAATGTTCCTATGATGCTTCTCCAGTGTTTCTGCTGTGCTGATTACACCAGGGTCAGCAACTCTGGGGAGAAACAATGGACACTTTGCTGGGGCTGATGCAGAAATAGTCAATGATTTAAGTAATAAAGTAAATATGGCACCTTTGGAAAGTAATATTCCATTTCCTGACCTGGAAGAAGTGGGGGAGTTGATCAAGGGCTGGGTTAACGGGTTAGGTGGGGACAGTATTTGCTTAAAAAATAAAAATAAAATGTTGTGCATGTTCAATAAAACCAAACAATGCTTGAAAAGCTACCAGCAGGTCAGCTCCAAAGAAGAAGCTAATTGGACTCGCGCTCCACAATTGCTGAGTTTTTCCCATTTTTTGTTCTGTTTTTATTCTTCAGAAAATCCAAACCGTTCAAAGTCTGAGTTTGATGGGGTGGGGACAGAGTTCAGGAAGGCTTGGGGGGAGATTTGAGGGGGGAAGTTGGACAGCGTTCGGGGCAGTTCAGTGTATGTCTAGGGGATTTGAGTGGGAATAAGAACATAACATAAGAAATAGGAGGAGGAGTAGGCCATCTAGTCCCTCGAGCCTGCCCCGCCATTCAATAAAATCATGGCTGATCTGAAGTGGCTCAGTTCTCTCGAATGGTCAGGGAGGGTGATGATATGCAAGTGTTTTGGGGCAAATTTCAGTGGCACCAGAAATTAAAAGGCCGACATGTCACTAGAGGTTGACCATAGCAATTGCTAGAATGTGCTCTTGAACACACCGCAGGGACTTCGTTTCATTCCAAGTATGTGCACTTACACAGCTGTAGGCTGGGATTTAGTTAAATTTATATCTTAAAATCCTCCTCAATCTGTTTGATAAGCTTTATGCTTTTGCTGTGAACACAAAGGATTGTAGCTGAGACCTAATTCAACAACATTTTGTGTCAGTTGAGTATTAACAATGTCAGCTGAATGTTTTCAGTCAAATAAACATTCACAATTGGTGCAGTTTGAGTGGTGGTGTGATTTCACTTGATCACTATCGGATGTCAAATGATGACAAAAAGATCACTTTAGAACACAGAGTAAGTCACCTGAGTGCAAGTTAATACTTTTGCATGCAGAATTATGTCAATATTTCCAGCTAGTGTGAGCCTATAATTTCTGGTTGTGATTTGTTTTTCCTTTTGCACATTGATAAACAATTGCTTTCTCCCATCTCTATCAGACCTATGAAATAGCAAATAGATTTAGCGAAAAAGCTCTTCAAAGAAACAACATTAGAAATAGACCAAAGTGTGCATGTGGAATTTTAAAATTGGCATTACTTGGTGAAAGATATTGCAGAAGTGCTTTGTACAAATCTCCCTGGCTTTGAGAGTAGTAGGAGGTAAATGTAAAAACTGAGCTAGTGCAAAGATTTATGCCACACTTCAAACTGGAGATATGCTGTGTTTGTAGTTCTGAAGCTGCTGAGGGATATTTATAGAAATAACAAGCTGCCTAAGTTTTATTCATATGCCAGTATCAAAAGCAGGGCATTGAACACCACTCTTTAAATCATGCTTGAAGCGTCCTCTCCTTTATGCCGAGATGTGACACTGTTTAAACTACAATTTTTCAAGCTTGACATGTAATCCATAGATATAAACTACTGAAAATAGAAAAATACCTAAACTTCACTGTTGGCAATTGTGTGATTGGAAAAAAAAGCTCCAATAATAAAAGTAAAACTTTACATATTGCATCTCACTTTTCAATTGATCAGAATTATCCGGAAAATCTGAGCACTTATTTGCATATTGTTACCTAATTGAGCTTCCACAGGGTAAATTTTTTTTAAAAATGCGTTCCCTTGGGAAATTTGTTTGCAACAAACAGGGACAAGATTAATGTTTACTGCGTAAACCAGTGAATTTGGACAGGAGTTACCCATGGCTCCAAAATTTCTGGGAGTTGCGCACTTGTTATAGCAATCTATGCAACTGTTTACAAACCTTTCATTTTGAGCTATTCTTTTTCCTTAAATCATCCTTACCACAGATCTGTTTCTGCACAAATGGCCAGCCATTCTAACCCGTGGGCTTCCCAGTGGTCATTTGCACTGATGATGCCTAATTTTCCCTTGTCCCCTTAAAAATGATCATGTTTTATATGAGACTTATGTCAAAGAGAAAATATGCCAGAAAGTTTCAAGAACAAGTGTCTTCAAAATGTTAGAATCAGCATAACCAATATTAATGTAAAAAGATTATTGGCCCTATTTAAAAAGCATTTATCCTCAAATTTATATTTAAAATAATTTAAGCCTCATCAGACCCATGTGTCCGTGTTGCCGTCTGTAATGAGCAACAAACAGCTTTTTGTGATTGGTGCTGGTCTTGTAGTTAATGCTTGGCATTTCGAATGACTCTGGAAGATCTGTCACTTGTCACTTGATTCTGTACAAACTTCAGAGTAATTTAGTTTTGTACAGGCTTTATCGTGGTCTATAAACGTGTCATTTGTTTTAGATTAGCCTACGCTATTTAGCATTGTCTATAAACAAGTATGAGTGCAATGCTCTGTCCAGACAATTGTAGTGCAACCTCACGAAATGTAATTTCAGGAAATTTTGACTTCACCTATTATTTCACAATGACCTTTACCGTACATAATCTTTATCCAGGAGATTCACAGATCAGAACATTTCCCGTGCAAAATATTAATATTTATCTTCCATTAACTCGTAATCATGTTTTGTGAGATATTAGTGGGATTGATAGGATTCTGTTGAAATATGTTAATCTTTCATCCAAAGTGAGCTATGAACATCTTACAAATTCAAATAGGGCCTAAACTTTAAAGTTTATTTTTTCTTGACAGTTTCAATGTTCAGCGTTATACCTTCTATTTGCGATAACTCCAATTACAGGTTTAGGCCATGTGATCTACAACTGCTTTTAAAAGTAGTGACAGTATCCAAAATTGCAAACCTAAGTTTGGACTCTGTTATCCAGTTACACTACTATTCACTTTCTGGGATACCTGTCATGAATGGAAAAAAGCAACTACTTGAGAAATAAGTGCTTTGTTTTCTATAGCTTTTCTATCAACTTGATGACTATTGGGCATTTTCTCACTGACTTACCTTTTGTAATACAAAAGATTGTATGGCCCATGCCACTAAAAAAAAAGTACTCTGTGTGTCAACAAGGATGTTCTGTTATTATCTTTCTTTTATTTTTATGGACACATAAGCTATTTTCTTTGAAATAATTATTTTGCAGTCCCATCACAGAAATTGATTGAACTTGGTGAATTCCATTTACTGTAACTATCAGAAAGTTGTTGTTTATATTTTTCAATTCATTCCTAGAATGGGGGCATTGCTGGCTAGTGCTGCTCATGAATTGAACTTAAGTTGGTGGTGAGCTAGTTTCTTGAACTGCTGCAGTTAATGTGTTGTCGATATACCCACAGTGCTATTAGGAAGGGAGTCTCAAGATTGTGACCCAGCGCCAATGAAGGAACGACAGCGATATAGTTCCAAATAGGGAGTGTGCGAGAATTGGAAAGGAACTTGAAAGTAATGATGTTCCCATGCATCTGTTGCACTTGTCCTTCTGGGAAATCAAGGTTGCAGGTTTGGAGGTACTGTTGAAGAACTCTGGGTGAGGTGCTGCAGTGCAGGCAGTGGATGAGGTGCCAATCAGGTGGGCTGCTTTGTCCTAGATGCTGATGAGTTTCTAAATGCTGGCCTAGAAATGCCCACATCCCAGGAGTTAATTGAAAAATAAAAATAACTTTCCTCATAATTACTGTCAATGGAATTTACTAATAGTTCAATCAGTTTCTGTGATGGGACTGCAAAATAACTATTTCGAAGCAAACAGCTTAACTGTGTCCATAGAAATGAAAAAAAGGAAAAAGGTAATAGGACATTCTTGTTGATGCACAGAATTTTTTTTTTAGTGGAGTGGGCCATACAATCATTATATTGATCATGACCTGACATTTGCGAGTCACGAATGTTGTTTGCCACTTGTCAGCCCAAGTTTGGATATTGTCCAGGTCTTTCTGCATATGGACACAGACTGCTTTAGAATGGTGCAGAAAAATGTGCGAACATCAGAAAACATTCTCACTTCAGATGAGACCTGGGGCACTACCTTGTGGAACTCCTGCAGTAATGACCTGCAGCAACCACAACCATTTTCCTTTGTACTAGAAATGACCCCAACCAATGGAGAGTTTTATCCATCATTCACATTGACTCTAGTTTTGATAGAGTTCCTTGAATTCACACTGGGTCAAATGCCTCCTTGATATCCTATTTATTGACTGTGGCTCAGCCATTAACACCATTATTCCTCCAAATCTCATCTCCAAACTCTGTGGCCTGGGCCTCAGCTCCTCCCTGTGCAACTGGATCCTGAGCTCCCTGACTCTCGGACCACAATCAGTAAGAATAGGCAACAACACCATCTCCACGATCATCCTCAACACCAGTGCTCCACAAGGCTGTGTTCTCAGCCCTGTACTATAGTCCTTATAAACCTATTACTATAAGGCCAAATTCCCCTCCAATTCGATCTTCAAGTTTTCTGACGACACCACCATAGTGGGTCAGATCTCAAACACTGACAAGACAGAGTACAGGGATGAAATAGAGAATCTGGTGAACTGGTGCGGTGACAATAATCTCCCCCTCAATGTCAACAAAACGAAGGAGATTGTCATTGACTTCAAGAAGTGTATGGGAGAACATGCCCTGTCTTCATTGATAGGGATGAAGTAGAAAAGGTTGAGAGTTTTAAATTTTTAGGTGTCCAGGTCACCAACAATTTGTCCTGGTCCCCCCCATGCCAACACTATAGTTAAGAAAGCCCACCAACACTTCTACTTTCCTTCTGTTCTGTAGGGATTCTATGATAAATAAATTTATAAGTCAAATTCAACATATATTTGTCACACAACAGAAGGCTGAGGGTCAAATCTGGGAAATTGCTTTTCCTGGTCCAGAAGATATTTAAACTGCCTTTACAAATGTTTCTTGCAATCCCTTGGCTCTAAGAATTAAATGCATTTCTGAGATGTGAAAGCTTTCACAGGACCCCTTAGCTACGAAATGGTACCTAGCCTCCTGGCTGTGATTTGCAGGCCTCTGGCTGTTTCTAAAGGGAGTGGAGAGAGAGCAGTTATACCCTTTTTGTTTCTTTTCTCTCTAGAGTTGACTGACTAATGTTTTTACTGCTGGAGTAAATCATGCCTGATAATCTTTATTTGCTCTCATACCTTTGAAATGCACTGATCACTTTTAGAGGCTTGCCTGCCCCTGGAAATGCTGGCTCTTGTTGTTGCTGGGCAGATTTCTATCATCAGGCCATTTTAAATTCTTTTACATTTGCTGCTAGGCAGCTCCTTGACAACTATAACAATCTGTTGTTTCACTAGTCTGTAGGACATCTTATTGAATGGCACAGCAGAAGTCTGTCTCGCCCATAATCCAAATGTTGATAGATCTAAACCATTCCCTGCTATTTCACTTGTTCAATTCCAAGTGAAACATTTGGCAGCTCTCCAAATCAAATCTGATTTTGTGTTATGAAGAAAGGAGAGGTTAGGTTTAAACCCACTAAAGTTCAGGAAAATAAGAGAGGTCTTGATCAAAATGCTTATGATCCTAAAGGGTATTGATAGAGTGGATGTGGAGAGGAAATTTCCTCTTGTCAAAGAACTTAGAATATCTGGTCAGTGCCTTTAAAAGTAAGGGGTCACTCATTTAAGGCAGAAATGAGGAGAATTTTTTTTCTGAGGGTTGTGTGTGTCTGGACATCCTTCCCCAAAGGCAGTGAAAGCAGAGCCTTTGACTATTTCAAGGCTGAGCTGGATAGATTCATGATTAACAAGGAAGGATAAAAGATTATGTGGAAGGCAGGGCAGGCTGAAGAGGCCAACTGGTTTATTCCTGAACTCATATGAACTTTGGCACAAGCGTCCAGATGTTACAACAGATGATTTGCAGGGTCAACAGGACTCGGTGTGTCTGTCATTTCCAGTGCCTAGGCCAACTGATCCATTTGGTTTTATTTCTTTTGGATTTTGCAGTGGTTTGACACAAGTGAGTGGCTTGTTTGGCCATTTTAAAGGACATTTAAGAGTCAACCACATTGGTGTGAGTTTGGAATCATGTGTAGGCAAGACCAGGAAAGGGTTTTAAATGATGTAATTTCAGAGTTATTATAAATCCAACCAGTTGCTGTGGAGATTTGAACCCATGTCCCCAGGTTAATCTGGGTTTCTGGATTGCTAGTCTAGTGACATTACCACTATGACACTGCTTTCTCATAACTCTAAGGTTCACCGCATGGGAACATATCAGTTAGAAGCAAGATACTAGACACATAGTTAAAACAACAGAATATACTGGAGAAGATTAGAAGATAATACTTTACAAAAATCGTGAACTGCTTGCGAATTACATGCTACAAAGCAAACTGAGTCCCTTAAATATTTTATTGTGGAACTTGATTTTCACCTCATTGTTTGTGACATGTAAGATGACTGAACTTTACTTGAAATTTAGTATGTTTGACTTGATAAGAATTTGATTGCCAAAGTAAGGATTATGTTAAGAGTGATAATAAAAGATAACAGCTGAAAATATCCTAGTTGTCTTTAAACGATGGCTGAAATTCTCCCATCTTGCCCACCATGGGAATTGTCGCCGGTGAAAGAGAGAGAGTGCGGTGGTGGACCATTCAAAAGTCTGCTGAGCTTATGTGGGAATTTCTGGTCTTGGAGTGTGCTCAGCTGGAGAATCCCACCCCACATGCTTATCATTAGCCAGTGCCACAGAACACTTTCAGTACTAAATGCTTTCCACGTCACACATCCAATGATATTCTTTGGCAACACATGTACCTGAAACTTCAGCCCTATCTCCAAAATTTTCTATTCGAATCACAATTCAGGTCGAGCAGTCTGAAACTGCTCTTTCAGAAGTTAAACCGTGTGGCCTTAAAGATACAGGTCATAATAATCACAACATAATCTTGGGGAGAAAACTGTACATTGTGCTGGCAGCACACATGTCAAGTCCTCATCTGTTATCATCCTCATTTATCTTTTCTTTCTAGTTTTGCCTCATATTGGACATGCTATGGGCTCAGATTTTGCAGTCAGCAGAGAAGCTTTACATGATACTAACGTCAAAGAAAGCTGCGCACAATGATTTAGCAAACTTAGTGATGTGGATTTCCCCTTTTCTAACATTTATTTGAACCTAGGCCAATGCAAGATTGCCTGGAATCCAGCAACAGTGTTGTCCCGTAGAGAAAGCAGCCAGACTTATTGTTGTGAAGTTGCATGTGTAAGGCTAAACATGTGGTGTTTGACAAATGTTAATAGTGAAAAGAAATGTTAAAACTCAAAAAGGAGAAATCATATAGCATTGTCTCTTTAAAAAACAGGCATTTTTTTGCATGGATTATAAATTACAGAGTGCATGCTACAGAAGCAGGTTTTTGCAACGTGTATCAAAACTAATTATCAGTGTTCCAACTTAACAAAACAGGCTTTTGAATTGGACCAATGAGTTTAAAGCAAAGATACAGAAGCAATGAAAGTCAAATGTGAGGGTTACTGACAGCCTTAAACCACTCAGATCACAGGTATACTGTGAGGTAATTCCAGGTATATAAACCTACAGAAAGTGGGTAACTGGCAAAGTATGCTTGCCACCTCTTGAGTTGGAAGGAGGGAAGGCAAGGCTCTCAAGTAAATCCTGCAGTTTCATGTATGTCTTCATAAATGTCTATGAAGACATTTATGTCTTCAGATGCATTCATACAAGATTACAGGATGAAGTATATCCCTTTGAGTTGTTCCAAAATTGAGCAGAGGGAAAAATCACCTCCATGTTGTAACAAAATTAAGGAAGGATCATAGATTATAGAATCCCTACAGTGCAGAAAAAGTTTAGTTATTATCACCAGTAGAATTACATTAATATTTTAATGATTTTATTGTGAAAATCCCTTAGTCGCCACACTCCGGCGCCTGTTCAGGTACACCGAGGGAGAATTTAGCATGGCCAATGCACCTAATAAGCATGTCTTTCAGACTATGGGAGGAAACTAGAGCATCTAGAGGAAATCCACACAGACATGGGGAGAGCATGCAGACTTTGCATAGTCAGTGACCCAAGCCCGGAATCCAACCTGGGTCCCTGGCGCTATGAGGCGGCAGTGCTAACCACTGGGCCACCGTTTGGCCCATCATGTCTGCAGCCACTCTCCGACAGAGCATCTTACCAAGCCCATCCACTGTCCTATTCCTGTAATGCCTTGTATTTACCCCGCTGATCCCCCAAACTACATCAAGGGGCAATTTAGTATGGCGAATACACCTAACCTGCACATCTTTGGACTGTGGGAAGAAACTGGAGCACCCAGAGGAAAACCATGCAGACACAGGGAGAATATGCAAACTCCACACAGACAGTCACCCAAGGCTGGATTTGAACTTGGGTCCCTGGTGTTTGTGAGACAGCAGTGCTTGCCACTGTGCCACCCATTCTCACGGCAAACCACGATTAAAACCTGATTATCCTTCCTTTTCATTAAATGTTACACAGAGTTAAATATAAGTCAGGGTGTACACGTCAAAGCTGTAATACAAGAAGCAAAAAAAGTAACAACTTGGACTTGCTATCAAAATGAAAAGATGTGACAGCATAAAAACTTAATTTGTTTTAGAGCAAGGGAGGTTCTTTAGATATGACCGTTTTAAAAAGCCAACTCCACCTCATTCACAGGAAGAAACCTTTTCAATGGATGTTAACAGTGATATTGCAAAGTAAAAGGGCAAGTTTTCACCAGTTTAATGATTTTTAATTGATTGCTCTCTGGCAATTTCAGCAATGTGCCCTATAGAAACACTGTCAGTGACTTCTAGATTTTTGTGTTTAACTGTATATTTTCTGTCGACTTCAGAAGAGTAGTGATGGTGAACAGTTTTGATTATTGCATCATTAATACCATAAAATGCAGACTAATAATTTTGCGCAGGATTATCTGGACCTTCCCGCTATGGGAATCATAACGGGCAGGACAGAAAATTTCACAAACCATTTGAGATTCAGTGACTTTGGATGGAAATTTCTGGTCTTGGGACATGCACCAGAAAGTTCCGCTATTTATGTTTTGATATACTATGCTTCGGAACCTGCCTAATAAATTAACTGATCCGAGACACTTTGCATCCTTCAATTCTATTTAGCTAAACAATTTGTGCTCCTGTCAGCTTTTGAAGAACTACTTCAAAAGTTCTTTACAAATTTTAACCTTCAAGTTCATCTAAGAATCTTGTACGTGGGTGGACAAATCATGACTTTCAACATCTTAATTTATCACAAAAAAATCCCAGCACAATGACCACCAGCATGATTATGGAATCATATCTCCATACAGCACAAAAAAAACTAATTGGCCAGTCATCAGGCTCTTTGGAAGAGATGTCCAATTCGTCCCACACCCCTGTTCTTTCCTTATAGCTCTGCAAATTTTCCTTCATTGGAAGTTACCACTGAATTCTGTCTGCCCTTTTGGGCAACACTATCTTAGTTTTTTTAACTCATTCATGGGAAATGGGCATCACTGGTTGGACCAGGATTTATTGCCCATTCCTAGTTGCCCGAGGGCAGTTGGGAGTCAACCACATTGCTGTGGCTCTGGTAGGCCAGACCAGGTAAGGATGGTAGATTTCCTTCCCTAAAGAATATTAATGAATTAGATGGGTTTTTCCTGACAATCGACATTGGTTTCACGGTCGTCAGTATATTCTTAACTCCAGATATCTTTTGTTGAATTCAAATTCCATCATCTGCCATAACAGGATTTGAACCCAGGTCTCCAGAACATTAGCTGAAGTCTGGATTAATAGTCTAGCTATAATACTACTAGGCCATTACCTCCCTTAATCAATTCAATCATGCAATCTCCTTCCTAGGTGCTGTTTGACTGAACGGACAAACTGCAGAAACAATAATTGCTTTTTAATTAGTTTGATATGATCTAGCCTTCTCATTAGATGAACAATTCCTTTTTACTTAGCTGTTATCTAAATCATGATAAGGGGACAGGAATCTGATATTAGTTGTTGTTACAAGGCTCTTCTTAAGTTGCTAACCTCATCTATCAATGGGCCGTTGCAAATTAACCGTTCCTTTGGGCTACAATTTTAGTCAAGTTAAAGCCTACATTGAAAATCTTGGTGCAAGCATACATGGACTGCTCAGTATCTGAGGAGTTGCAAATGCTGCTGAACATTATGTAATCATCAGCAAACATCCCCACCTCTGACCTTGTGATGAGAGGAAGGTCATTGCTGAAGTAGCTGAACACAGTTGGGCCTAAGAGATTATCCTCAGGTTTGTGTGAGTGATTGCATGGGGATCAAATACTTGCTGTTCCATTTTTATTATTTGTAACTGTAAGGTTTTCTTCATAATTTTTTTGTAATGGCACTAGTAAGCTTTATTGGGAATAATAGTATTTATTAATTGAAATAACTAAATACAAATAGAAATAAAATAATTAAAATATACAACTAAAATACACATCTGTGTAGTTAAAAATGTATAACTTTCAGTTTTAGGTGTCACAAGCTTTAGTATGCACAGTAAAATGTATTACACTTAGGAATTGTTGTAAGTGTAGTTGAAGTGGGTTCCAGTTCATGGGTCACCAGCTTCAGTACAGGGGATGGAGGGGACTGTATCACTGGGGCAGTCCACACCTGAACCATGCTGAACTCAGTCTACTAGTGAGTCGCTTAACTTGGAAGGTAGAAAAGGCTTTAAACTAATCAAGGAGGATGAGGGGATCGAGCTTAGGTAGGTGCATCAAATCAAGGGGTAGAGTTAAGACAGTAGAGCAGGAAGGGACAGAGGGGAAAAAAAACCTAAGAATATACTAAATAGTCTTCCAAAGATAAGAGGTGTGGTTTTCCCAAAAAAAAATTCAAAGTGCTGAATTCACAAAAATTGGAGTAAATCCCATTGGCTTTTTCAGCAGGATTTTCAAAATGAATCTCCCACACTCCGTGCACTGCACAGTGCACTAGTGTGAATCTCATTAAAAGCTGTGGGCAGGGCCTATTCCCACTGTAAATGCTGGTAGCAGAGCACTGAACAGGGCACTGTGCACGTGACAATCTGTCATAGCAAAAATGGGTCTCTTTCTGATTTGTATGGTGTGATGAATGGAATTTCACAGTGGCTGAGGCCTCAAATTCTTAAAATTTACATCAATTTAGATGAAGGGAGTGAAGACATGTTTGCTAAATTTGTAGGTGACAGAAAGGTACATAGGAAGTTTTTAAATATTCATTCATTGGACATGGGTGTCACTGGCTAAACCAACATTTATTGCCCATCCCTGATTGCCTTTGAAACTGAATGGCTTGCTAGGCCATTTCAGAGGATCAACCACATTGCTGTGGCTCTGGAGTCACATGTAGTTCAGACCAGGTAAGATTTCCTTCCCTAAAGGACATTAGTAAATGAGATGGGTTTTTTCTGACAATCGATTCATGGTCATCGGTAGACTCTTAATTCCAGATTTTTAAAATTAATTCAAATTCCACCATCCGCTGTGGCAGGATTCAAACCTGGATCTCCAGAACATTAGCTGAGTTTCTGCATTAATAGTCTAGCGATAGTACCACTAGGCCATCACCTCCCCGATATTGTGAAGAGGACATAAGGGAGTTTCAGATAGATATAGATAGGTTAATTGAATGGGTAACAAGCTGGCATATGAAATGAAATGTGATGTTGTTCACTTTGACAGGGAGAATAAAAATGCAGAGAATTTCATAAACCAAAACTAACTGCAGAGTTCCAAGACTGGGTTGTTACCGTGCATGAGTCAAAGGTTCTTGTGCAAATAATTAAGCATAATGGAATGTTATCCTTTATTATGAGATGAATTGAAAATAAAAGTAGGTTGTTCTGCTTCAGTTATACAGGGCATTGATGAGACCACATCTTGAATACTATGTGCTGTTTTGGTCTCCTTGTTTAAGGAAAGATTTTAATACATTGGAAGTGGTTCAGAGGAGTTTGACTAGATTGATAGCTAGAATGAGCAGATTGTCTTACGAGGAAATGTTGGACAGACCAGACTTGTTTCAGCTGAGAGTGAGGGGTGATGTGGATGTAAAACCCTCAAATATATTGACAGGGTGGACCTGGAAAGGATGTTTCCACTTATGGGTATGTACAGAACTAAGGGACACAGTTTTAAAATTATGGGTCCACCTTTTAGGGTAGAGATGAGGAGATTTTTTTCTGAGGGTTGTGCAATTTTGGAATTCTGCCTCAGAAGATGATAAAGGCAGGATTATTGAATATTTTTAAGGCAGGGCTAGATAGATTCTTGTTAGGCAAGGGAATCAAAGCTTATTAGAGGTGAATGGAAATATGGAATTCAAACAAAACAGATCAGCCATAATTTTATTGAAATGCGGAGCAGGTTCAAGGGGCCAAATGGCTTACTTCTGCTCTTATTTCATATGTTCATAAGTCAGAACTCTGAGACTGTTGTTGTTTTCTAAGTAGTTTCTTGGCACATGAAATATGAACAGGGCTCAGAGGAACTTAACTTGGATTGTGGGAATTTCTTTTGGCAGCCTCAACTTAGCTCTGAACTCTGAAAGTGATTGTGATTGTCAGAACTGTTGGAGTTAGTACAATTTTATGCATAGCTGACTGGAGAGGGACATCTTCACATAGTTGTGTTTGGATTTACTGTTCCATTTACCAAATATCACTGAAGTCAGATTTGATTGTTAGTTGCCACAATCATACGCAATATTGGTCAATTGTCCCATGCTTTCTCATTTATTGTGTTGGAAGACAATTGTTTCATCTATTGAAATAGGCTGTGAGTGCATTTTTGCTGAGTCATATTCATTTTACTCCAGCATAAGTATCTCAAAAAATCTTCTAGTTCTTCAGATCCATGAAGAGGAAGTAAAATCTTTTTCTACTGTCATACGTGATTGCAAAACCTATCATCTTGCGTTTAAAATGCCATATGTCAGAATATAGATGATGGCTCCACATGCCAATCAGAAGGTGTTAGACTGCACATTGTCATACTAATTGGAGACATGATCATAATCAAGGATCCAGAATTGCATTCCTTTCATATTAAACAAAAACTGGTTGGTAATTTTGTCAAAATTGATGTGTGTTTGTGAACTGAGCAGGCTTTCTTGTTGCTAATCCCAAACTGGAGTCCCCACCCTGTCTCCAATAGAGCTTTTCTCCATCTTAAAATGCTGTCTGCAGAAAAAGCTTCCTATTTGCAAGCAATATTTTCTATGTTTGTCATTGTAAAATTCTTGGGAAGATAAAGTTAAGGTATTTAGTAAGATTTCAGAATCAGACCAGCTGCACATGCTGTTAAAACATGGATTTTTATTTTTATATTTACTTTAGACTACCTCTACTAATAAGTGTGTATCGTAGCCTTAGGTGGATAGAGTGTACAATGCAACTTTCAATACACGACAGTCAGGATTGGAAAATGTAATATAATTAACTGTTTTAGGGTTGTAGTTCAAATGTAAAGGAGCATAGCCTTTTAAAAAATGTGTATCTGGGAAGAACAACTTTTGTCAGTCTTTTCAAAGGCTGTATATATCATAAGCTGTGGAAAGCTAAACAAATGCCAATTCCAGAAAGCGAAGAATGTAGTTAAGTGAGGAAATGATGCAGCACTCAAACTTTTGTTCATTCTTTTGGCATCATGGAATTGTGGCCATGTGATGTGGACATGAGGTGGTTTTCCCCATTTAACATTACAAATACTCTTTCCAACAAAAGTATTGCAACACTCCTGGCAAGAACTGGCAGCCAATGTCAATGTTCTGTGCATTACCTGTAGAATCTGGGAACAGGGACATGAGGAGGAACTAGGAAAAACTCCTGGGACTGAAGAGATTAAGGGATATGGAAGGAAGGGGGATCAGGATGTTGAATTTGATCAGCTGTGATCATAATGAATGGTGGAGAAGGCTCAAAAGAGCTGAATGGCCTACTCCTGCTTCTCGTTTGGATGTTTCTGTGAGATGCACACTATAAGAAAATGGCCGAATGTTCTCGTTTTAGCTTGCTAGTCCTGATCTGCATTGCAAAAGTGTTGCCTATTGATTTGTTGCATGTTTATTACTGATCCACATCAAGCCATCACCCAATGTTAAAAGCTCTTTTACTGCATTCTATGCAAGCCAATACTCCAGCAGGTATACATTTATGATTGAAAGCTTTAGCATCATAACATTTTCAAGGGTGTTGTACATCCTGCTGCAGGATATACAGTCTTACTGATGAGTAGAAGAGACTGCAAGATGCATATGTATCTATCGCTGTGCTCTTTCTGTTCATGACAGATGCAAACCATTTTCTTTTTTTTGTTTTCATAACATAACTCACTGATACAGAACCGGGCTGCTGTGGGCTCAGCGATTGCAAACATTTGGATTATTCTCAGTCACTTTGGATGCTGACAATGAATGGGACAAGCTGGCAACAGATGATTTTATTCTAATCAGAAACGCAAAGAGACAAGCTGGCAACAGATGATTTTATTATAAACAGAGAAAAGGCAAATGCAATGTTAGCATTCATGTCGAGAGGGCTAGAATACAAGAGCAGGGATGTACTTCTGAGGCTGTATAAGGTGCTGGTCAGACCCTATTTGGAGTATTGTGAGCAATTTTGGGCCTTGTATATAAGGAAGGATGTGCTGGCCTTAAAAAGGGTCCAGAGGAGGTTCACAAGAATGATCCCTGGAATGATGAGCTTGATGTATGAGGAATGGTTGAGGACTCTGGGTCTGTACTCGTTGGAGTTTAGAAGGATGGGGGGGATCTTATTGAAACTTGCAGGATATTGCAAAGCCTGAATAGAGTGGGCATGGAGAGGATGTTTCCACTGGTATGAAAAACCAGAACCAGAGAGCACAGCCTCAAGCTAAAGGGATGATTCTTTAAAATAAAGATGAGGAATTTCTTCACCCAGAGAGTGGTGAATTTGTGCAACTCTTTGCCACAGAAGGCTGTGGAGGCTAGGTCATTGAGTGTCTTTTAGACAGATAGGTTCTTGATTAGAAAGGGGATCAGGGGTTATGAGGAAAAGGCAGGAGAATGGGGATGAGAAAAATATCAGCCTCGGTGGGCAAATGGCCTCATTCTGCTCCTATGCCTTATGGTCTAATTTCAATCAATATTAAATTAAAAGTTTAGATTAATCGATGGTTATTTTAAAAGGCTAGGTTAAAACTCCTTAAAACGTATTTTTAAGAAATGCGTGATGCTGCAGTTTTGAAAAACTATGAACTTCTTTTAAATTCAGCAAATTACACATACCCGACATAGTACAATGTATTAGGAATAATGCCAGTAACCATAGTAGCAAAATTGGATACTTGCCAAGAAACATTTGGACACGTAATGCACTAAGCTTTAAGTTCCAGTTCTACCTGATAAGAAGGATTAATAACTGAGTACTATTATAATGAATGACTTTATATCAGATATGTTTTTGTGAAGTATTTTATGTTAAAATCAAATAGCTTCGTAAAAATTTTAAATCGGAATTAAAATATTAAAATCTGCAAACACAAAATGGCTACATTAAAATGTAACATAATGAGATAAAAGAACAGTGACCAGCCTTGAAGCTAAAGTTGATCCAAATTATATAAAAATGAATGTTCAAAATCAGATTAAGGAAACAAGCTGAAAAGTCAGCTATTCTTATCGAGATTAATTACGCACAAAGTATAAGACCATTTAAGCTAAATTAAAGAATATGTCAGCCAATCAAAGGATGACAATACCCTATTAGAATATGGAGAGCAAAGGTCTTGAACCTTCCCTGGGGATTAAAGACCCCACTTTAAGAGGCAGCTTTAGCGAGCTAACCGTATCCTGACTGTAGGATACCTGTTCGAAACAAGGAAAGGAGTGCGCTTTTGTGAATCTCATCAGCTCAACCCAGGGCATGGGGGTCTGCTGGATGAGATAATTATATTCCATATTTTGGGTTATGTACTTAAAAATTAGACTAGTGCAGGAAGAAGGCAGAGAATGATTTTATTTACTGACATAGTGAATCAAAAGTATGAAGATTTAGTGCAAATGTACCCAGAGAAACATGAATGTAATTTAAAAGCGACGTGAACATCATTGGAATAGGCCTGTGCTATTCTGTAATGACAGCGAGTGAAAAAGCCAGACCGTTATTTAGAATTGCTTTTACCTAGGATTTGAGGAAACCTAACTGCACTATGATGGCCACTAGAGGCGTGGAGTTCCCATCCGTTCAGCATATAGAGAGAAAAAAAGTAATGTGTCACCACTAACTTCAAAGAATACCAGTGCGGTAGCCAGATCTGTCCAATTGACTCAGCAACTTAGTGTTCTACCTCTGCCTCACCAGCATTGATAGTTCTGATCCACCAGAACTGTTATGCAGCCCGTACAATAATTAACATTTAAACATCACTGTTCAGGGTAATATAAAGGATCACCAACAAGAATATGCTAATAGATTTGGGTAGTCATTCTTCCATTGCCTGGACACTTGACAAAGCTGATGCAAGGGATTAATTCCTCCAACCAACATTTTTATCTGCTACAACAATGGAATGCGGAAGTTGAAGAGATACTGATGTTGGAGTTAAAGGATATTGGTGGGGCTTTGATCTAAGCATTAAAATACCCTCAAATATTATAATCATCTCTCATGTTCTGGTTGGAACTGATTTTTGTTGTATTTGTCATTGCAGTCAGATTTGATAAAAGAATGATGATTGAACTAAGAAACTGCCCACCCCCGCTGGGGACATAATTGCTATAGATTAGATTGCATTTGATGAGGGATCAATATATTAATGTTATAGTTCTCCTCATCCTAGGGAGATGTAAGCTGGTTAGATTTTAGATCCTATTTTAATAGGATTCGGAGTACTTAATTAACGTGACCATTTTATTTTCAAGATTTTTTTTTACAAACATGCATTCTGCAACACATCAACTAGGTCCAATCCCCACTTTGTACTTACATTATCAGAGATAAGCCATGTTGAAGTTGCTAATCATTTGCAACAAGCTAATAAAGCACTGTGAAGTAGTCATTGGCCAGCAATAGATTACTGTATTAGAAGTACTTTAGTTACCTTGTAATTGAAGGATAAGTAATTAATGATTAATTAGTTAACAAGAGTTGAATTCTATTTATTTTGTATTTCCTACTAACATTTCCCTGATAGAATTAAGGTCTGAAACTCCAAACATGCTATAGCAGGTCTGTGAAAAAGGGACCTATGTTTTCTGGTAGTGCCCCTGTCAGAACACTCTGTCCTTGACTAGCCCAGTGCTGGGCCTAATGAATAAGACATTAGTTCAGTTTAGAGATAAGGGATGCATCTTGAAATAATGCATTGTTTTTTGCCTGAGGCAATGTGTGCAAATTGCTAGAAACAATGAAGTTAACACTGGCAGCATTATTGAATAGAAATAACAGCAATTGTGGGTTAAGGGGGGGATGATGCCAGGAATAGGTATAAAAGAGGGTTTTGGGAGCCATTTGATGTCACCAAATAAAGGAAAACTGGTTATATCAATAGACCCTTGGTGACAGAAGGAGTTCCTGTCAGTACAGGAATCATTATTGAAGCACTGGGCTAGCATGGATCCAGAATGCTGAGATTCCCTTGAAGTCGGAGGCAAATATTTGTTGGCGTGAAGGATCAAGCTAGTTTACTATTTCTTTGGATGGCCATCCATTTGAAGTGTGAAGTCTGTAGTGTTTGACTGATAAGTATACTTTTTTCTTAGATAACTGGCAAGTCTTTAGTAGATTTTTAAAAATGTATTGCTAAGTATTTAATTCATGGGCGTATTGTTTGATTTTGCTGATGTTCAATAAAGTTTGGTATTATTCACTAATTCAGTTTTTGAGTCTTTGGCTGATGGTAGATCTCTAGGCTATGTCAGTTTATAGAGTTGATTTGAGATTTTAGTAATTAGGCCTTGGACTGATTTTAGATTTATGGAACGTCCTTTTTACATTTATGTTCCTTTGGCAGAGAGGAGGGTACCTAAGACATTTTTGTGTGCAAGAGCATGAAAGGAGGGGGCAGCCTCTCCCAAGCTGAAGTCAATAATCCTAATTGTAATCACTTCTTGTATCTCACTCATGTTTTCAAGCATTCAAAATAGTACAAGCTTTGTGTGAATTAAAGGCACCTATTAGAGCCAACAATTTGACTTTGGTTTTTATTTCATCGAAAGCTTCCTAATGATACAAAGCAAGTTGGTACACTGAATTTCTCGCCAATGTTTGAATGTATCAGCACAGCTAAAGATGACCCGCAGACTGCAACTAGCCCATTTCAGGAAGTAGCATCACTTGATGCACTGGTCAATGCACATGAGTGATAACAGAAGAAAAGCAAGAGTATGAGCAAGTGATATTCACTTAGCTGCCATTACAATTTTTACATACTTTGGGAAATCTATGACCATAGGTGTACTATTGCTATTCAGTGGACATGAAGTACACAAGTACATAAGAAATAGGAGCAGGAGTAGGCCAACTAACCCTTCGAGCCTGCCCCGCCATTCAATAAGATCATGGCTGATCTGTCTTGGCTCAGTTCCACATTCCCGCCCTCTCCCCATAACCCTTAGTCCCCTCTCTTATCAAAAACCCATCAACCCGCTTCTTAAAAATATTTAGCGAGGCAGCCTCCACCACTTCAACGGGCAGAGAATTCCAGAGATTCACCACCCTTTGAGTGAAGAAGTTCCTCCTCAACTCCGTTCTAAACCGCCCCCCCTTTATCTTGAGGCTATGCCCCCTAGTCCTACTATCCTTTCTGAGCGGGAAGAGTCTCTCCACCTCTATCCTATCCATCCCATTCATCATCTTATACGTCTCAATGAGATCTCCCCTCATTCTTCTAAACTCTAACGAGTACAAGCCTAATCTATTCAGCCTCTCCTCATAGCTCAACCCCCTCAACTCCGGCATCAGCCTAGTAAACCTCCTCTGCACTCCCTCCAAGGCTAAAATATCCTTGCGTAAGTACGGTGCCCAAAACTGCACACAGTACTCCAGCTGCGACCTCACCAATGCCCTATACAGCCGCAGCAAGACCTCCCTACTTTTATATTCAATCCCCCTCGCTATGAAGGCCAGCATCCCATTCGCCTTCCTGACCACCTGCTGCACCTGCAAGCTGGGTTTTTGCGACTCATGCACAAGGACCCCGAGGTCCCTCTGCACCGTCGCCTGCTGCAGTTTTTCTCCACATAAGTAATAATCCTTCCTACCATTATTCCTACCAAAGTGGACCACCTCGCACTTGCCAACATTAAATTCCATTTGCCATTTCCTGGCCCATTCGCCCAGCCTATCTAGATCCTTCTGTAGACTCTCCCCACCCTCCGCACAATTTGCCTTTCCACCAATTTTGGTGTCATCAGCAAATTTCGACACCCTACACTCGGTTCCCTCCTCCAGATCATCTATGGCTATGCACAATGCTGCTTCACATTGGCTGACACTGGAAACAAACCCACTACTAGACTAGCGGTATGCAGAGGTATAGGCAAGGGCAGTGGTGACCTTGACTGACTCTCGTAGTGGCATCTTTATTCTACAGTCTGGCAAAGCCCAATAATTGATTCTGTGCTGAACTGAAAATGTGCTATTACAGAATTTTTCAAGCAGTGCCAATGTGTGTATCAAGGCCAGAAGATACTGTAAAATAATGGTTTGGTGAATCATGATGTAATAGTGCAAGGAAGCACGATGGCACAGTGGTTAGCACTGCTGCTTCATAGCACCACGGACCTAGATTCAATTCCAGCCTCTAGTTACTGTCGGTGTGGAGTTTGCACTTTGTCCCCTTGTTTGCATGGGTTTCCTCCCACAGTTCAAAGATGAATGGCTTAGGTTGTTTGGTGTGCTAAATTGACCCTAGTATCAGGGGGATTAGCAGGGAATAGGGTCTGGGTAGCATTGTGATCAGCACAGACCCGATGGGCCAAAAGGCCGCCTTCCACACTGTAGGGATTCTGTGATTCTATAGTAGTGACATCAGCAGCCATGTGCAAGAGATAGGAAGAGAGACTAGTCTGTACAAGAGAGATTTACCTAGAAATTTAGAATGTACCATAGTGTAAATAAATTTTTGAAGAACTCTACCAGAGTTAGACCTAAATCCCTTGTAAGTAATGGGAAACCTTCCCAAGTAAGAAGTCTCACAACACCAGGTTAAAGTTCAATCAGTTTATTTGATAGTAAACCCACAAGGTATCAAATAAACTGGTTGGACTTTAACCTGGTGTTGTGAGACTTCTTATTGTGTTTAACCCAGTCCAACGCCAGCATCTCCGCATCAAACCTTCCCAAGCCAGAACAAATTACTTGAAGAGAGATCCAAATACTATTCAAAGTGGAGACCAAACCACAACCTATGATGGCAGCATGGATGACACCAATTTAACAATGATTTGATGCCATCAACAGGACACCCATGGGGAGAAATTGGATGAAGACTACTTCAAAGGTTCCATCAGTAGACTTGTGTTGGTAGGAGGTGCACTGAAAACCCATAGCCATGTCTGCACCTGTCAAGCAGCCACTGACCCTTCTGCAGTTGTTTAAAAATCTTGAAGGTCCACAGAAAGGTCAGCATAGGGAATTGGAGAAAAAGCACTTCCTGAGGTATCAAGCGGCATTGGGTTTGCATGTCAAAGAGCTGAAGCAGTGGTTTAGTTCATTCTTGTATGCAATGGGGCCCATTGCTGACCATGTTCTCCTGAGGCAAGGGGTAGAAGAGACCCCTATAGTTTTTGAAAGCATTGTGAAAGCATTCATAAAGTCGCAGAGTTTTACAGCACAGAAAAAGGCCCTTAGGCCCATCATATCTGTGCTGGCCATCAAACATCTACCTATTCTAGTCCCACTTAACAACATTTGGTCCATAACCTTATACGATATGGTATGCTTTTCAAATGCTTATCTAAATGCTTCTTAAATGTTCTGAGGTCCTATCTCTACACCTTTTAGGCACTGAGTTCCAGATTCCAACCTCCTTCTGGGTCAAAAGGTTTTCTGCAAATGCTCTCTGAATCTCCTGCCCCTTATCTTGAATCTATGTCCCTTGGTTGCTGACTCCTCTATGAAGTGAAAAGGGTTCTCCCTATCTATCTTATCTATGCCCCTCATAATTTTGTACACCCTCATTCAGGTCCCCTCCTTAGCCTTCTTTGCTGTGAGGCAACAACCCCAATTTATCCAGCCTCCCTTTATAGCTGAAACCCTCCAGCCCAGACAACATTCTGGTGAACCTCTTTGCATCATTCTAGTGCAATCACATCCTCCCTTTATTATGATGACCAGAACTGCACTCACTACTCTTGCTTTGCCCTAATGAGTATTATATACAGCTCCATCATAACCTCCCTGTCCTTATATTCTCAGCAATAAAGGCAGGTATTCCATATGTCGCCTTAACATCCTTATCTATCTATTCTACTGCCTTCAGGGATCTTTGGACGTGCACTCCAAATCCCTCTAGTTTCTGTTTTCCTAGCATCCTGCCATTCATTGTGTATTACCTTGCCTTGTTAGTCCTCCCAGAATGCGTCACCTCACTCATGCATTTCAGAGTTAACTTTTATTTGCCAATGTTCTGCACACATGACTAGTCCACCTATATCGTCCTGCAGCCTAAGGCTTTCCTCTTCACTATTCACTGCATCTCCAATTTTCATGTCAGCTGCAAACTTGCTGATCACGTTCCCCACATTCATGTCTACATCATTAATGTGCATTGCAAACACCGAGGGATCCAGCACCAATCGCTACGGTACATCACTAGAAATAGGCTTTTAGTCTTAAAACCAACCTTCAACCATCGCCCTCTGCCTTCTGCCACTAAACCAATAATGGATCCAATTTGCCAGATTGCCCTGGATTCCACAGGCTCTTCCTTCTTGATCAGTCTCCCATGTGGGACCTTATCAAAAGCCTCACTGAAGTCCATGTAGATGACATCAACTGTATGACCCTCATCTGCACACTTTAACACCTTCTCAAAAATTCAATCAAACTTGTTCGACACACGTTTCAGCCCAAAACAGTACTTTATAATTGAGCAGGTGTGATTTAATCAGAGAATCCCAAAGTCCAGGGGAAACCATTGAATTGTTCCTTGTAGACCTATATTGGCTACCTGGTTGTTGCAGGAATGGTGCATTGAAAAATGAATTTGTTCATGACTGTATTGTTATTGGAGTCCAGGACAAAAAACTGTCAGAATGTTTGCAGGCACAATATGAACTAAAACTCAAACAAGTGATGAATACACCAGTTAGACTGACTTAGGAGCAAAAATGCAACATCATCAGTAGAAATACCAAGGCTATCGACAACTTTGTTAGTTGAATAAACTCGAATGCAGCAGCCCTGCTCACTCAAAGCCCACCAAAACACGGGAAATAGTTGGAAACGCTGCAGCAGCCATTTCAAAGTGCCCATGTCATGAGGCTCAAAAGCTGCTCACCAGGCAAGAATGATCAGCAGGGGGTACTAAGTGCTTCCAATGTGGACAAACAAGACACTTCAAACAGTTCTGTAAATCCAAATATGCACTTGAAGGAAGAAAGCAAGTGAATGCCTATGAAAAGCTGACAATCCAGGAAACTGGTAAAAAGAAAAATGAGAATTTGGATTTCCTTAAAGGATTAAGAACAAAAATGTTGGTCAGTTGTTTTGGAAATTAAAGGCTTTAAAATGGTGTTTAAACTTGAAACTTGATCAATTGGGCTGACAGATGGCATTGGAGTTTAATTTAGATAAATGCAAGATGATGCATTTTCGTAGATTGAACCAGGGCAGGACTTGCGCAGTTAATGGGAATGCATTGGAAAGAGTTACAGAACAGAGTGTTCTCGGAGTATGTTTTCATAGCTCCTTGAAAGTGGAGTCAGAGGTGAACAGAGTGCTGAAGAAGGAATTCAGCATGCTTGGTCAGAACATTGAATATGTGAGTTGGGACGTCTTGTTGAAGTTGTACAATATATTGGTAAGACCCACACTTGGAATATTGTATACAGTTCTGGTCACATTATAGAAAGGATGTTAAACTAGAAAGAGTGCAGAAAAGATTTACTAGAATGCTACTGGGACTTGATAGTTTGAGTTATAAGGAGAGGCTAGATAGACTGGGACTTTTTTCTCTGGCGCATTGAAGTCTAAGGGTGATCTTATAGAGGCCGATAAGATAATGTGGGCATAGATCAGCTAGACAGTCAATATCTTTTCCCAAAGGTAGGGGAGTCAAAAATTTAAGAGCATAGCTTAAGGTGAGAGGAGAGAGGTACAAAAGTGTGCAGAAGGGCAATTGTTTCACACACAGGGTGGTGAATGTCTGGAACAAGCTGCCAGAGGCAGTAGTAGAGGTGGGTACAATTTTGTCTTTTAATAAGCATTTACACAGTTACATGGGTAAGATGGGCATAGAGGGATATGGGCCAAATGTGGGCAATTGGGATTAGCTTAGGGGTTTAAAAAAAAAGGCAGCATGGACAAGTTGGCCATAGTCATAGAGGTTTACAGCAGGGAAACAGGCCTGTATCCCTGCTGTAAACCTCTATGACTCTTTGGAGCCAATGTTATAATATTGGCTGACCATTTGGAAATGGCTGAGGCAGTAGACAGCTAATCATCAAAAATTGCAATTGGCATACGATACAGATCTTCAAATTAGTCGCTCAGGTAAAGCAGGAGAGGTGATAGCACAGTGGTATTATCACTGGACGAGTAGTCCGAGGAAATGCTGTGGGGATCTGGATTTGAATCCCACCATGGCAGTTGGTGAAATTTGAATTCAATAAAAATCTGGAACACCTGGCTCCTCAGCACCAGGGATCTGTCTTCGATTCCAGCCTTAGCTGACTGCCTGTGTGGAGTTTGTACGTTCTCCTTCTGTCTGCCTGGGTTTTTTCCGGACATTACGTGCACTCCAATGTGCTTTAACTTGGACTGTTTTGTGAGACCTTATCGAAAGTCTAATTAAACCACATCCACTGGTTCTCCTTGGTCAACTCTACTAGTTACATCCTGAAAAAATTCCAATAGATTCAACAAACATGACTTCCTTCTTGTAAATCCATGCTGACTTTGTCTGATTATACCACTGCTTTCCAAATGCTGAGTTATGAAATCCTTGATAATGGATGCTAGGAACTTCCCCAGTACTGATGTTAGTCTTACTGATCTATAGTTCCCTGTTTTCCCTCTACCTCCCTTTTTGAATAACTTTGGAAAATAACTACCAATGGATCTATTATTTCCAGGGCCACTTCCTTAAGTATTCTGGGATGAAGATTATCTAAGTATCTGGAGATTTATCCACTTTCAATCCCATCAGTTTCCTCAAAACCATTTCTCTATGAATGCTAAATTTCCTTCAGCCCCTCACTAGAACTTGTTTCTCTCAGCACTTCTGGTGCTCCCATGCTTATCATTTAAATATTCATCTAATTTCTTTTGAAAAGTTATTAATGAATCTGCTCCCAGCCTTTATTAGGTGACATATCCCATGTTATAACAGTGGGTACTTAAAATAAACATTCCCCTTATCACATCCTTATCGAATGGCAGACGGAGTTTAATTTAGACAAATGCGAAGTAATGCATTTTGGTAGATTGAACCAGGGCAGGATTTACTCAGTTAATGGTAGGATGTTGGAACGAGTTACAGAACAAAGAGATCTAGGGGTACATGTTCATAGCTCCTTGAAAGTGGAGTCACAGGTGGACAGAATGGTGAAGAAGGCATTTGCCACATTTGGTTTCATCTATCAGGACATTGAATACAGGAATTGGGGCGTCTTGTTGAAGTTGCACAAGACATTGGTAAGGTCACACTTGTGTGCAATTCTGGTCACTCTATTATAGAAAGTATGTTATTAAACTAGAAAGAGTGCAGAAAAGGTTTACTCGGATGCTACCAGGACTTGATGGATTGAATGGAATGAGAGGCTGAATAGACTGGGACTTTTTTCTCTGGAACATAGGCTGAGGAGTGACCTTATAGAGGTCTATAAAATAATGAGGGGCACAGACAAGGAAGACAGTCAATATCTTTTCCCAAATGTAGGGAATTCCAAAACTAGAGGGCATAGGTTTAAGGTGAGGGGAGAGAGATACACAAGTGTCCAGAGGGGCAATTTTTTCACACAGAGGGTGGTGAGTGTTTGGAACAAGCTGCCAGAGGTGGGTACAATTTTATCTTTTAAAAAGCATTTAGATAGTTACATGGATATAGAGGAATATGGGTCAAATGCGGGCAATTGGGATTAGCTTAGAAGTTTCAAAAAAAGGATGGCATGGACAATTTGGGTTGAAGGGCTTGTTTCCATGCTGTAAACCCCTATGACTGTGACATGCTCAGGTACTTGTATACTATATTTAGCAAGCTTTACAATAACTCCCATCATTAAATTTAACTTTGCCTCGAGACTCTTTAGATTACATGTAGACATTTGCTCACTAGAATTCCAGTAAAAGTTCATATCCCTTTTTTATCAGCCCTTCTTGTTTTAATTAATTGCAATAGCTTGAAATTGATTTAAATTAACATTGCAAGCAATTATATGACAAGTTTCTGTAAGCATTCTCTACCTATTCTGTGATCAAAAGGAAGAAATTCATGAAAAAAAGTGGAAAATATTTTTTTAAAAACATCAGAAAGAAGAAATACAAAAAGCCTTTATTTTTAAGAAACTCCTTACATTTGGACTTTAATACCCATTGCAGATGGAAAAATACACTCCACAATGTTAATATACCTTTAAATTGATTTTTGATTTGCAGATTGCCTAACAGGCTCTTTGGACGGATATACATTGAACTAATTGGGCAGGATTCCCTCCCTGAGCTCTTGAGCCCTACTTGCACATTCCATGCCAGGAAAACCAATCTTGCTGGATGGTAATTTCCCCTTATGAGTGCAGAGCACATCTGTCTCACTTTCTAATATCAAGCCAAATATAATCATTCCCAACCTCTAAGTAGATTGAGGTTAGCTGCATTGCAACCTTTGTGGTCATAAAATATGGATAAGCCTAAGGTTCTGCCTTTGGACACGTTTATGGCTTCTGAGATTTGCAAGTCTGCATTTTTACTAGTAGCTAGATAAACTTAAAAGTCAAATCACATTATTACATTCATTGGCAGGACATTATTAAGTCAAATCATGATAAGTTTCTTTCTACAGGTTATGAAAGATGATCTAGACCAGCGGATATCCATCCCCTGTTTTTAATTGGCAGGTTTACTGCATTTAATAATCTTACTGCATTATTATTTCTCTTCCACGGTTCCCGTTCGCTTCTCAGGTAATTTTTAAATCTATACTAACAAAATTTCATTGGATCAATAATAAATCCATGTTAAATTAGAAAAGTTTGCCAGTTCTAGTTCTACGAAACATCAAATTATTGGGTGGTTCAATTATGGCGCATGATTTTATTGAGTAGTTGCCCTTGAGTTGTTGTCCTTGAGAATGTACCTTTAGTTGAACAGAAAATGGGATGGATTTTTAACTATGAAGCAGCCAAATACTTCTGAACATCCGTCCAACAGTGCCAGTTGAAGCACAGCATATTCTGAGGGCCAGAACTGAATGAATGTGAAGGAAATGCTAATGCTAAATAGGAGGCCCAATGCATCTTGCTTGCTATGGACAGCTGCAACATTAGCAATGTCCTAAAGGTAAATTGGGTGCTAGAGGGAGTGGGGGGGGCGTTGAATTTGGGTGGGAAGAAAGTAGTGCTTGTGATCATGGGGTGAGGAGATCCCAGGTTATGGCCTAACTGGAGCTGAAAGGAGGGTTCCTGCTTTTTCTAGTCCCATGGAAGAAATTTCACCACAGGTCAGTTTTGTTGACACAGATCTTTGTAAGGTCAGGGGCTTACAAAGAAGTGCATACCGAGAACTTTACAACTGCACAAGTTCTAGCATCTGCTCCCTGAGGTCTCCTCTCTTTTCCCCCCAAAATGCTTAGCTAGTTGCAACTTCTTGTCCTGACACCCAGCATACCTAGAGCAGCTGTGTGCAGAGACTAAATTTTCATGTACTAATGCCATTCTTTTTGACTGAAGATGGAGACACGTATCAGGGAGAACCCTTGATTCGCGGCTCTAGTCAGTTACTTTGCTGGACATAGGGTCGATGTAGCAATGCAAAGAACTATTAAGATTGTGTTCCTTTTGATGTAAAAATAGGATAAGAACACAAGAAATAGAAGCAGGAGTAGGCCATCTAGCCCTTCGAGCCTGCCCCGCCATTCAATAAGATCATGGCTGATCTGAAGTGGATCAGTTCCACTTTCCCGCTTTCTCCACATAACCCTTAATTCCCCTGTCTATCAAAAACCTATCTACCCATGATTTGAATATATTTAGTGAGGTAGTCTCCACCACTTCAATGGGCAGAAAATTCCAGAGATTCACCACCCTTTTGAGTGAAGAAGTTCCTCCTCAACTCTGATCTAAATTGCGCCCCCCCCCCTCCCACCCCCGCACTTATCTTGAGGCTGTGTCCTCTAGTCCTGCTATCCTTTCTAAGCGGGAAGAATCTCTCTACCTCTGCCCTGTCCATCCCCTTCATTATCTTATACGTCTCTATAAGATCCCCCTCATCCTTCTAAACTCCAACGAGTACAGACCTAGTCCATTTAGTCTCTCTTCATAGTCCAACCCCCTCATCTCCAATATCAGCCTAGTGAACCTTCATTAGTTCCCATACAGATCATAATTTATTCTTATTGGCCAGAATTGCCTGATGATGTATGACCTGCCAGTGAGAATCGAGAATTTGGCGCTCAGCCAAATCCCCATTCATAGCAGCGGACCAGAGAATCCCAGCCACTAATGAGCTCAGAGAATCCTGGTCATAATAACCATCCCAACCCACACAACCTCTCAAAATACTTTCAAACTTCAGCAGGAATAAGACCCCAATGAGCTGAATTTTCCCTTTGAGTTATAAACTCAACAGTGGGCTGATTTCCAGTCACATCCGCAAATATGCATGGTGGGACAACAGGAACAATCATCTGGGATATAGCCAATTAAGAAGCCATCTGCAGGAGTGCCATCCAATTTGGAATGGTGAGCAGGCTAAGGGGGCAGGGGGGCTAATCTGGACCCACGAGTTAAGGGAGGTTGGCTTTCACTTAGCTGCAGTGCAGACAATTGCAGCTACAATGGCTGGGACACGAGAAAGCAACATGAGTGAATGGAGATGAGGCGGGATTTGAGTTATTATGGTCACATGTATTGGTATACAGTGAAAAGTATTGTTTCATGCGTGCTATACAGACAAAGCATACCGTACATATAGAAGGAAAAGAGAAAGTGGAGAATGTAGTGTAACTGTCATAGCTAAGGTGCAGAGAAAGATCAACTTAATGTGAGATAACTCCATTCAAATGCCCAATGGCAGCACGGAAGAAGCTGTCCTTGAGTCAGTTGGTATGTATCCTCAGACTTTTGTATCTTTTTCCTGATGGGAGAAGGTAGAAGAGTGCATGTCCGTGATGCATGGGGTCCTTAATTATGCTGGCTGTTTTTCAGAGGCAGCAAGAAATGTAGACAATATCAATGGGTGGGAGGCTGGTTTGAGTGATGGACTGAGCTTTGTTCATGACCAGGATCAGTTTGAATAGGCAGATATCTACTTCTCTACGTTTGTATATGATGTTCTCAAATTTGGTTGTTTTTGACCTTAAAAGTATGATTTGGAACTTTAATGGACACTTCTTCTCTAGGAATTGTTTCTGCATCTTGCTCATATAGTAGAGGAGCAAAGACACAATCATCAGTCAACTCCTATTCAACTAAGTAGTAGTATTTACAACAAATAAATTAAAGGATTAAAGAAATTTGTTCTTCTGACGATGATTCTGACAAATCATTTAAAGAAAACAACAATGGTTCAGCATAGTATTGCCAAACTAGTTTCTGTTTGGTCTGAATGTGGATGTGATCTATTTGGACTTCCAGAAGGCATTTGAAAAGGTGCCATACAAGAGACCGATCCAGAAGGTTAGATCCTAAGGGGTTGGGAGTAGGGTGGTGGCTTGGATTGAGGATTGGCTGACTGATAGAAAGCGGAGGATGGGAGAAATGGATCCTTCTCCAGTTGGCAATCTGTAACTAGTGGGATCCCGCTGAGTTCAGTTCTTGGACCAAAAATCTATATCAATTATCTACAAACACAGACAGAGTGTAACAAAGTGAAATTTGCTGACAATGCGAAAATAGGTGGGAAAGCAGCTGTGATGAGATTAAAAATTTACTAATGGATTTTGACAGCCTAGGGGAATGGGCAAGAATCTGGCAAATGGAGTTTAATGTGGATAAATGTGAGGTTATCCGTTTTGGCTAGAAAATTAAAAGGGCAAATTACTACTTAAATGGGAAACAGACTCAAAAGGCATCTGTGCAGATGGATCTGGGTGTCCTTGTGCATGAGTCTCAAAGTGGGTTTGCAGGTGCAGAATGTTCAAAGGAAGACAAATGGAATCTTTGCATTTATTGTAAAGGATTGAGAGTATAAAAGTAAGGAAGTATTGTTATAATTGTATATAATTGCATTGGTGAGACCACTCTTCAATTATTGTGTTCAGTTTTCTGAACACCTTCTTTGAGGAAGGATGTGGTGGCACTGGAGGTGATCCAGAAGAGGTTCGCTAGATTGATTCTAAGCTGTCATATGAGAAGCAGTTTGTACATGGGCTTGTACTCCACAGAGTACAGAAGACTGAGGGGGGATTTGATTGAGGAATATAAAATACTCAACGGGATTGATAAAGTAAATGTTCCACCTTCTAGAACAGCTGAAGAGAAGAGGTCATAATTATAGAGTAAGAGGGAGGACGTTCAAGACGTAAGGAGAAAGTACATTTCACAAAGAATTATAAATCTATGGAACTCACTGGCCCAGAGTGCAGTGGATTCAGAATAAATCTATGGATGCAAGAAAGAGATAAATATTTGATCAAAAGCAGGATCAAGGGCTATGGGAAAAAGGCATAGAACTGCAGTTAGGATGAGATGGAGATCAGCTGTAATCATGTAAAATGGCAGAGTGGGCTCGAAGGGTTGAATTGCCTACTCTCGCTCCTAATTCCTATGTTCCTGTGTTGAACTGTATAAGAATTTGGACCTGTTTTTGTTGAACCATGGTTGGGTAGCCATTTCTCACTTGTGGCATAATTACCTGCTAACAATCGATCTCCTTGTTGAAACGAGTGTTGTTTTGCCCTCTCATCCCATCTAGCAACTTGACTGTTGTTGATGGTCTACTCTCTCTGAAGTTTCTGGAGGTAATAGCAAATCAAACATTGTTATCAACTTTCTCCTTAAGAGTAATAATGCAGGTGAACATTGGATCGTCGCATGAGTAGTGTTTTGAAAAGATGACCAAAAGCTGTTCATGTGATAACAAACCTTGGGTTTTTTTTTGAAGCTTTAGAAGAATGTTTCAAGGATTGTACAAATCTTTCAGTTAATCCATTGGTTGATGGATGATAAGGTGCAGATTTAAAAGCTGAATTTCACTTACTTTGAGATAATGTTTAAACAACTCTGAAATAAACTATGAATCATTATCAGTAACAATCTGTGCTGGTTTACCAAATCTTGCAAAAATTCCATCAAGTTTTTCAATTATTTGTTCAAATGTAGTTGATCGCATGATAACAATGGGCAGCATGGTGCTATAGTGGTTAGCGTTGCTGCCTCACAGCACCAAGTACCCAGGTTCGATTCCAGCCTCGGGTGACAATGTGGAGTTTGCCTGTTCGAGACTGCTCAGTATTTTTTTAACTGTTTTCCCAGTATTCCTCTTTTTTAACCTTGGAGACTGTTTATTTGATTTTTTTTTTAAGACCCCAACTTGATGGGCAATTTTGCACATTGCTCCTTGTATGTGACTAGAGTGAGCACACTTCCCATTATGGGAAATTTCTCTTCCCCCATAACTTTGTAATTCTTTATATGATTTCTCAAGCTGTTGTTGATTTCATTTTTCACAGTTTGATTGAGGATGGCTTCAACCTGATACATCTGTGTCGCGCTCCTGTCAATGCTAATTAGATTAGATTTGATTTATTATTGCCACATGTATTGAGATACAATGAAAAGTATTGTTTTTCGCACACTATACAGACAGAAATTACTGTTCATGGAGTAGATAGGGGAAAAGAATCGGGTGCAGAACATAACATTGCAGTTACAGGTAGGGTGAAGAGGTATATTAGCTTAATGTATGATGAAACAATTCAAAAGTCTGGTGACAGCAGGGAAGAAGCTGTTCTTGAGTCTGTTGGCACATGTTTTATATCTTTCTCCTGATGGAATGAGATGGAAGAGAGTATATCCAGGGAGCATGGGGTTCCTGATTAAGTTGGCTGCTTTTCTGAGTCAATGGATGGGAGGCTGATTTGCATGATAGAGTGGGCTATGTTCACAACCCTTTGTACTTATTGTGGTCTTGTCAGAGCAGGAGCCATGCCAAGCTGTGATACAACACGATAGGATGCTTTCTATAGTGCATCTGTAAAAATTGGTGAGTCATAGTGGACATATCGAATTTCATTAGCCTTCTGAGAAAGTAGAGCTTTCTTAACTAAAGCGTCAGCATGGAGGGCTCATTAGATTGTTGGTGATCTGAACACCTGGAAACTTAAAGCACTTGACTATCTCCACTCTATCACCTTTGATGTAGACAAGGGCATGTCCTCCCCTAAGTTTCCTGAAGTCGATGACTTGCTCCTTCAGTTTACTGACATTGAGGGAGAGATTATTGTTATCTGAATTTTCATCCTTGAACTTCAAATTTTAGGGTCTCAACTGACCACTGAATGACCGGGTGCTGTTCAACAACAGTATGCAATGATTGCCATTTCTTCCAAACAGCTTTTTCTCCATTTTACATTCTTTTGCTATTCCTTGGCAAGATGACCCTTCATCTTGCAGCTGTTGCACACTGCCTTTATAATGAACAATGCTGTGCCCAACATCGGCCTATGCATTGGTAATAAGACTTTATTATACCACTGCTACCACCAGTATGAGGAGAGGCTGAATAAATTAGGCTTGTACTCGTTGGAGTTTAGAAGAATGAGGGGAGATCTCATTGAGACGTATAAGATGATGAATGGGATGGATAGGATAGAGGTGGAGAGACTCTTCCCGCTCAAAGGATAGCAGGACTAGGGGGCACAGCCTCAAGATAAAGGGGCGGGGCGGTTTAGAACAGAGTTGAGGAGGAACTTCTTCACTCAAAGGGTGGTGAATCTCTGGAATTCTCTGCCCGTTGAAGTGGTGGAGGCTACCTCGCTAAATATTTTTAAGACGCGGATTGATGGGTTTTTGATAAGAGAGGGGATTAAGGGTTATGGGGAGAGGGCGGGAATGTGGAACTGAGCCACGACAGATCAGCCATGATCTTATTGAATGGCGGGGCAGGCTCGAAGGGCTAGTTGGCCTACTCCTGCTCCTATTTCTTATGTTCTTATGTTCTTCTGCTTCCTCAACCTCAATTTATTTACTTCAGCAGACAACTGGCAGTTGTTACCTTTGATCTCTCTCAAGCCATGTTCTATCATGTCCACAGGCAATGCTGAATGACAAGCCATGTTGAAAGTTAACTTGCAATGTTAGCTATTTACTGTAAATGCATTCAACTGCACAGAAATCATTCCTGCAATGTTCTCTCTTGAAATTCTCCAGAATTACCATGGATAGACAGCTTTTTTCAAAGCCACAATAAATCCTTCAATGTCTTCACTGGACAACTGATTCCTGGTTCCAAAATGATAGCTTGCAGCAATTTCCAATGGCTTGGGACTGTACAGCTGCAAAATGTCTGACAGTGACATGTCTCTTGGTTTAACAGGGCCAGCAAATTCTTGAGTGTTTTATAAGCCTCTGGGCCTGTTCCTGTCAAGAAGATCATCCTCTTCCTTTCTCCCACTACATGATTAACAGCTAAATCATCAGGCGCACCAAGGATATTATTAGCAGTAAATCGATCTCGAGCTGTTCATTTGCACACCAAAAGAGTTTTGGTCATGACTGTACTCTCCCAATCTTGTGTTTATCAAGTCTGTCCACCAAAATGTACAAATAGCCTTTCACTAAGACTGGATTTTGAAAATTATTTGTCAGCAAAGAAAGACCTCAGTTCCTCTTCTGGTTTGCTGGAAATGGCTCCAACATAATTTGTTCAGCTCAGGACATCCATGACCCCACCTCATTGAATTCCTATGAATGTTTGCAGGACAGGAAAGGATCTATGTCAGATATAAAGTCAAATATCAACTGAAAGTTGTTTATTTCAGTTTGACTATATATATGTGTACATATACAAATGGCCAGGGGAGGGTTTTATTACACTAGATTTTAATAAACAATAACATTACAAGTGAATTTGCCACAATTTTTTTCTTGTGTCTAGTTAGAAAGTACCTAATGTTCTACCTTTTAAAAGACATCAAACTAGAACTGCAGATTGACTGGGTGAATTTTCAATTTTACGGGTAACTTGTTGGCTGACCACCTTACACACTGTTCTAACTTCATTTATATTGATTTTAATGTAAAATAAACATGGAATGTAAACCAGCCAGCCAATCCAATTTTATGGGGACATGTGGGGTAATGTGTTTTACCAACACAGATAAAATTAATTTAATTCAAATAATAATCACTATTGTTTCCCAGCTGTGATGCATTTGAAGCAAAAAATAATATTGATTTGGAGGTAAAAATGTTTTAAAAACGTACAGATTTTGCATTCCTGGATGGCACCGGAAACACCAAGGTAAAATACAATTCTGACTACTAGCACACTTTGTACACACTGAATTCCCAGTCAATTCATCCAGATAAATGTTTTCTTCTCATGTTTTTTAACCTTAAAATCAGATAATGGAGAACAGCTATACCTGGCTGTGAACTTGTATTGAACATTAGTAAAGCGTTCTTTTTTTGCTCAGTTAAAAACATTTATAATGTTCATTTAGATTTAATCTAGTCACTAAAGATGAAGAGCAGAACAGGAGGCTGATGTGTGATTGTGCAATATAACCTTTTCTACATATATTTCTTCATTAATTTAATGTTAATATGTTCATTTAATTTTGAAATACAAGTACTTAACCCTATCCTGAGTCACTTGCAACCCTTCTGAGGCAACAATTGAATGATTTCACTAGTTTATTGCTCTAAATGTGAGATCCCTCAGGAATTATAAGTCAGAAGAGTAGATTGCTGTGTCCCCTGATTAGTAATGAGGTGAGCTGTATGTCAGTATAACCTGACTGCTTTATTAAACTAATCCAATGTTACTGTAGGGAAATGAGAAAATGTTTATGGCTCAGAGGTAGCAGCAGGTATGATTTTGTGGTGTGAAATATAAAGGGTATAATAACCACCAGAAAAGCGACAAATCATACTAATTGGACTTCATTTGAAAAGGCAAATTACAAAACAGAGAATGCTCTTTCTAACTTAAAATCAAATGGATCACTTTTGAAGCCCACTACCTCATGGACAAGGACATAACATGAGAATCAGGAAATTGGACTGCGGTTGACTCATTCAGAAGAGGATGCTGGATATGAATCCAAATCACTAATATAACTCTTGAACACAAAAGCACTGGGGCTAATTTAAATACTCTACAGACCTTTGGTGAAGTTTAGCTAAAATAGTGTTGACCAAAATCTAGCTTCCAATAGTACTGCACTGACAGATAGATACCTTCTTTCAGATGAGACATTAAACTACATCTGTGTCTACCCACTCGGGCAGGTGTAAAAGATTCCATGGAAAAATTTTAATGAAGAATTGAGTTATCTCTGACATTCTGGTCAATCAACATCACTATTGTAGATTGTCTGGTCATTATCACATTGCTGCTTGTGGGATGTTGATGTGTACAAATTGGTGGTGGCATTTCTTGTGATACAATAATTAGCACTTCAGAAGTGCTTCATTGGCTGTAAAATACTTCATGATATCCTATGATTGTGAAAGGTGCTCAATGTAACTTACCCACATGCTAGTAAAATATAATGAGCCATAAGGAAATACCTTTCTTGCCTTTACCTCCATAGTTATTTCCACCTCTTTTAAGTTACAATTTTTGACTGTATTCTTGCCATGTGAAATCCAAACCAAAAGACTCTGAAACTCTACTATGGGGTTGCACAGGGGGGATTAAGGTATCTGTGTAATATTGCAAAAAATAGGGTGTCTTCTTAATGTATCATATTGAAGAATTCTTACCAAGAGATGCAGAGGTGAATTCAAAAGTGCAGACATATGGGTTGCGGTCAGCTGAAATTCCAAGATCCCACCTCAGCCTGCATCCAACCTATTCAATTCCAGATTTAAAGGACTCAGGCCACTCTTGAAAGGCTGGGAACCTTGTATATAACTTCCCAAATGGTTATTAATTAGTAGCTCAAGTGAGACTAGGACTGCTTCAGTGCAAAGTTAAAAGTCCTTGTTGCACTGTGGGAGCAGAAATCCATGTCTGTGAATGCTGAGTCTCTCGGTGATTGTACCATTGTAACAAACCTTGTAAACACAGCAGAACAACTGGAACAGTAACTTTCCAGGTATAACTGCGCATTGTGCAGATGACAGAAGTTGCTGTCAAGTTTACGCCTCAATGGCAGTGAGCACCAATGATCTCACTATTATGCTTCCCACAAAATCCAACCATTAGCTTTCTTACATTGTGACCCTATGGTAAAATGTTCGAAGCCAAGATGTTCAAGTATTTTGTCGATAATATTGACCTGGCTTAAAATATATATTGAAACAATTGTAACATAAGCAAATAACAATAACTCATGTCTCATAATCTCTGTTCTCAGAACAAATATATTACAGCAATTAAATTTCTAATTCAGTTTGCAATTGTGTGAAAGAACTAGAAAAAAGCAAAACAGTGTGTTCTGCCAGGGCCACTCAGCTTCTGACCTCATTACAGCCTCAGTCCAAACATGGACAAATGAGCTGAAAATAGAGGTGAGGTGAAAGTGACTGACCTTGATATCAAAGCAGAGCGTCAGAAGCCTCAGTAAAATTGAAGTCAATGGGAATCGGAGGAATCAAACCTACAACAAAAGTTGTGTTCGTTAAAGGGCAAACATCTCTGCTCAGAGCCATTGCTGTAGGAGTTCCTCAGGGTAGTGCCTCGGCCCAACCATTTTCAGCTACTTCATCAATGATCTTTCCTGTAACAAAAGGTCAAAAGTGGAAACATTTGCTGATGATTGCATAGTGTTCAATACCATTCACAACTCCTCAGATATTGAAACAGTCCATGTCCATTTGCAGTAAGACCTAGACAACATTCAGGTTTAGAATGATAAGTGGCAAATGCCAGGCAATGACCACGTTCAGCAAGAGAGAATCCAACCATCACCCCTATATGCTCAATGGCATAACCATCACTGAATACCTCAATATCAACATCCTGGAGATTACCATTGACCAGAAACTAAACTGGACTAGTACTGTGGGTAGAACACAGGTCAGGGGTGAGGAATTCTGTGGAGAGTAACTAAGATCCTGAATTGCCAAAACCAGTCCAGAAGGCACAAGTCAGGAGTGTGATTGAACACCCCCCACTTGGTTGGATGAGCATAGCTTCAACAACACTATAGAAACTTGACACCAACTGACAAAGCAGGCTGCTTGATTAACATCCCATCTATCAACCAATATTTATGCCTTCTACCATCGAACAGCAGCACATACCATCTACAAGATGCACTGCAGCAATTCACCAAGGCCCCTTCAACAGCACCTTCCAAATTTGCAACCTCTACCGCCTAGGACAAGAGCAGTGGATACATGGGAACTGCACCAACTACGCAGTTCTTCTCCAAGTCACACACCATCATGACTTGGAACTACATCACCATTCCTTCACTGTTGTTGGGTCAAATTCCTGGAAACCTTTTCCTAATGGCACGAAATAAGAAAGTTGAAGGTTGGCAACTAGTTTTTGAGGTAGAGATCAGCTAGTATCTAGCTGAATAGTGAAACCAGCCAAAGAAATGAATGGCCTAATTCAATGTTAACTTTTATCTTCTGTCACTAATATTTTACTCAGCCATTTGCTGAATATCCTTAAGGAAATTGTAACTAATTACTTGTATTGGCTATCTAAATATAATGCAAATATGCGCAACCAGTTTCCAACACAATAAAACAGAGTCTTATAAATTATTTTCTACTTAATGTTTTATTAACCCTGCTGATTATATTAAATGTGTGTGGAAAAGTGACAGTAAGATATTTGCATGTTAATTATCGTATATTTATGTCTGACATACTGAAGTAAATCAGTTTGCATGAATATCCAAACAGTGAAATCAAAGTCTCTTTTCCAACAAAAGGTGTGTGGGGTGGTTTTTCCTAGTTACACCTCGGAGGCCTGATGTTATATCTGCCAGAGAGACCTCATTATCTCACTCACAGGACTGCCCAAGCTCGTCCAAGCCCCACATTAAACAGAAAGGGTTTGACAGATTCCCAATTAAGTTTGCTTGCCTATGCTCATCAATGTTCAGCAGCAGCATGTAAGATAGGTTTCTAAGCATTTTAAATAACCTTTGCCAAGCTTTAAAAAAGCTGAATCTCCTGTGGGAACCATGTTTGTGCAAAAATGAATTATACAAATCAAAAGCTAAATCAATGCAATTAGCATAGCTAAGCCTTGTGATACAGTGTCTAGTTTTCCTTAAGGCTGAAATTAAACTGAAGGAGTTATTCATAGCCGCTGAAAAGTACAAGCACAGCAAAATGAAGAATTAACTTGGCCTCTCAAGAATCACTACTGTACACTTTTTTGAGCACTGGAAGCTGTCTATCAGATGTATTAAATATTAACATGACAATGAATGTTTCTGTGCGTTCATCAGCTGATTTCAAAAAGATTTCAGATGAACAGATTTCCAGCTGCCTGTCTTCAGGAGTCTTCTGCTCCTGCCTGAGTTCAGGAGCAGAATTTCTTCCCCTCCCTCCTCTTCCCCCATCTCTTGCCTCCCCCACCCCTCCCCAGTGCCTCTCCCCCACTCCCCCCAACCTTCCCGTCTCCGTCTCCCTCCCCCCACCCCCACCTTGCACCCCAAGAAACAGAATGAAGAAATCTTGCTACAATTGTACAGGCCTTTGAGACTTCATCTGTGGTGCTGTGTGCAGTTTTGCCCTCCACAGTTAAGAAAGGATATATTTTGCATTGGAGGTGGTACACAAAGATTTATTAGTTTGTTTCCTAGGCTGAGATAATTGTGCTATGATTTCAGTTGTGTAACTTTGGCCTAAAATTTCTGGAGTTTGGAAAATATGAGTGGAAATCTCATTGAAATATTCAAGATTTCAAGGGGTCTTGATAGGCTAGCCGCTTAGAGGTTGTTTGCTTGAACATGGGGAGACAGTTTCAGGATAAAGGGCTATGGTTTCATCTAGGACTGAGACAAAGAGATATTTTGTAACGCGAAGTGTTGTGAATTGTTGGAATTCTCTACCACATAGAATTATGGGTGCTCCATTAGTGAATATATTGAAGGCTAGAATACAGATTTATAGACAGATTATTGGCTCGTGATGAATCCAGGGGTGTGGGGAATAGGTGGGAAGTGCAATTGGGACCAAAAGACCAGCCATGATCACAATGAATGGCACAGCAGATATGAAAAGCCATATGGCCTACTTCTATTTGTTGGAATCTGGTTTCAAACTGTTAGATTTTAGCTTCAAACCTTGGTTCTTTGGAGGGTCAGTGATAAGGCACAAGCTTTTGGTTACGAACTTTTGTTCTCAAGGCACACGGTGTTCAGTCCAGCTGTACAGTGTCGTAACAAAGAAGGTTTCCTTGTGAACACCCTGAATATAAATGTTCTCCTGCTTCTTCCCTTCCTCCACCTCCCTCTTCCAGCAGCTTGCCCTATTCTGTGTCATCTCTGTTTATTCTTCATCATTCTGTCACTCAATGTAGAAGGAAACTACTACACCAATATCAGGAAGCTCGTATAGAGTCTTTAAAATCAGGACAAAGACATTCAGCATTTGCCACAAAATTCCCTGTAGATTTCAGCAACTTTAAATAATTGTAGAAACCACTAAATACTTCTACAAACTTTGCAACAACCAATATAAATCAATCAGCAATTAACCTCAAAGTAATTATAATCCTGGGGGAGTGTCTGTCTTGTTGGTGAAAGTGTGTCTGGCTATTTAAGAGCTGGCGTTAGCTGGAGCATTGAACTCCAAATTGGCAAAGCTGATTTCAAATCAGTAATACACGCTGACTGATGCCATGATTTTCCTGCTTGTCATGCTTCCATCCCACAGTCCCTATATTTTCACTAATGTCCTAAAGACGAAGGTGTCAAAACTGCAGAATTGGTATGCGCAGAAGGAGGTCATTCAGCCCTTTGTGTCTGTGCCAGCTCTTCGAATGAGCATTGACTTAACCATCCCTCTGCCTTTCCCCTATAACCCTGTATATTATTTCTATTCAAATCATCTAATACCCTCTGGAATGCTTTGATTGAACCTGCCTGCACCACACTTCCAAGCAGTGCATTCCAGACCCAAACCACTCTTGTTAAAAAAAAAACTTCTTTTCACCTCATTTGCTTCTGATGGCACAGTGGTTAGCACTGCTGCCTCACAGCACCAGGGACCCAGGTCTGATTCCTGTCTTGGGTCATTGTGCAGAGTTTGTTTGCACAGTGTGTGCGTGGGTTTCCTCTGGATGCTCTGGTTTCCTCCCACAACCTGAAAGATATGCTGGTTAGGTGCATTGGCCATGCTAAATTATCACTCAGCGTACCTGAACAGGCACTAGAATGTGGTGACTAGGGGATTTTTGCAGTAACTTCATTGCCGTGTTAATGTAAGCCTACTTGTGACACTAATAAATAAACGTCAGCAAATCAATCTATGCCCTTTCATTCTTGATCCTTTTACGATTGGGAACAATTTCTCCCTGTCTAATCTGCTGAGCTTCCTCATGATCTTGAATATATCTATCATATGTCCCCTTCACCTTCCCCTCTCTAAGGAGAAAAGTCCAAACTTCTCCAATCTCTCTTCTTAACTGAAGGTTTTCATCCCAGGAAAATCCTTGTAAATCTCTTCTGCATTTTTTCTCATGCTTTCATGGCCTTCCTAAAGTATCATGCCCAGACCTGTATCTCGTACTCTAGCTGAGGTCTAATTAGTGTCTTGTATAAATTCAACATAACCTCCTGGCTCTTGTACTCTCATATTACTATTAATAAAGCCCAGAGTGCTGTATGTTTTATTAACTACTCTCTCCACCTTTCCTGCCACTTTCAATTTTCTATGCACATGTATGCCCAGTTCCCTTTGCTCATGCACACTCTTTAGAATTGTACCCCTTTTTTATATTGTTTCTCCATGTTCCCTCTATCAAATTCAATCCCCTCATGTTTCTGCTTATTGAGCTTCATCTGCCACCTATCTGCCCACTCCAATGCCCTGTCTATGTCCCTCTGAAATTTTGATCTCTGTCCTATTCACAGTTTACAATGCTTCCAAGTTTTGTATCATCTGAAATTGTTCCCAGCCCACCAAGATCTAGATAATTTGTACATCAGGAAGAGCAAGGGTTCTAATACTGATTGCTGGGGAACCCCACTACAAGCCTTCCTCCAGCCCAAGAAATATCCATTAACTATTATCCTTTGTTTCTTATTACTTGGCTAATTTTGTATCCATGTTACTACTGTTCCTCTTATTCCATGAGCTATAACTTTGCTCATCAGTCTGTGTGGCATTATATCAAATGCCTTTTGGGAGTTCATGTACACCATATCCACCCTCTCTAGCAAGTTAGTTAAACACAATTTTCCCTTAAATATATGCTGGTCCTTGCCAATCAACCCATGTGATTATTAATTCTATGACAAAAAATTGTTTCGGCAAGCTTTCCCACCACCAAAACTATACAGACTGCTCTGTAATTGCTGGGCTTATTCCCACAACCTTTTTGAGCAAGGGCATAATGTTTGCAATTCTCCAGCACCTCTGCTGAGCCTAGAGAAAACTAAGAGATTGTGGCCAGCACCCCTGCAATTTTCACTCACTTCCTTTAATATCCTTGGATGCATTTTATCCATTACTGGTACTTTGTCAACTTTCAGTACCAACAGTTTACCCAATATCTCCTTAACATTATAATGCAATGATCACTTTCTCCTAAAAGTTTTCCAACTGACACTTGATCTACTTGGCCTACCTCATGTCCAAGAATAAGTTCTACTCTAGCAATGCCTCCTTTCTTAAACTGGACAAATATTGCTGTAGAAAATTTCCTGAACACACTCTAGGACCTCCTTGCCCCTTGCTGATCTTTCTACTGTCAATTATCACAGTTTATATTTGGGTAATTAGAGCACCCATTATAACTACTCTGTAATGTTTGCATCTCTCTGTAATTTCCCCAATAATTTGTTCCTCTAAATTCTTCCCACTAGTTGGCAATCTATAATATTGCTGAGTTCATAGAACCCTTACAGTGCAGAAGGAGGCCATCCGGCCCATCGAGTCTGCATTGACAACAATCCCACCCAGGCCCTAGCCCCATAACTCCACACATTTACCCTGCTAATCCCCCTGACACTAAGGGTCAATTTATTATGGCCAATCAACCTAACCCGCATATCTTTGGAGTGTGGGAGGAAACTGGAGCACCCAGAGGAAACCCACATCGACACAGAGAACAGACAAACTCCCCACAGTCACCTGAGGCTGGAATTGAACCTAAGCCTCTTGCACTGTGAGGCAGCAGAGTTTAACTACTGTGCCACCATGCCACCCTATAGACAATATCAAACAATGTGCACCCTTTTTGTTCCTTAACTCTAACCAATTCAATTCTGTCTTTGAACTCTCAGGGACATACGCTTTCTCCAGCACTGCATTTCTCTCCTTAACCAATACTGCCAGCCCTCCTCTTTTCCTCCCTCTCCTATATTTTCTGAATACCCTGTATTCAGGAATATTTAACACTCTGATCTGCCCTTCCTTGAGCCAAGTCTCTGTTATCACCACACCATCATATTTCTATAATACAATCTGTGCCTGTAACTCTTTGATTTATTATACTACGTGCATTCACATACATGCAAAATTACCCTGATTTAAACATCATCATTTTCTCGTTTACTCGGAATCCACCTATAAACTTCATCTCGTAGTATTTTGTGCACATGTGCCACATGTTTTCTAGTGGCTACCACATCCCTGCTGAATTAATTTCTTGCCCTCCCAAAAGCACTAGCAAAGCACGCCAAAGAAACTCAGTCCTGGCTCAGACAGGTGCAACTTGTCTATTGTTTACCAGTGACACCTCTCCCAGAATCAGTCCGAGTGTCCCAGAAACCTAAAGCCTTCCATCTTGCATCATCCTTCCAGCCATTCATTCATCTACCTTATCCTCCTATTCTTATATTCACTTTCATGTGGCTCTGGGAGCAACCTGAGATTACTACTTTGCTAACTTTTTAGCTAGTTACACAAATTCTGACTGCCACTGTCTGGAGCAGCTCACACCAGTATCTGCATGCTGTTTTACAAAATCATAACTGATTTACAAAAGGGAAGTAATGCTGGACAAATTTACTGGAATTCTTTGAGGATGTAACTAGTTGAGTTGATGAAGGGGAGCCAGTGGATGTGGTTGATTTAGACTTTCAGGAGGCTTTCAACAAAGTCCCACATAAGAGATCAGCATATAAAATTGAAGTGCATGGGATTTGGAATAGTCTATTTGAGATGGATAGAAAACGGGTTGGCAGACAGGAAACAGAGTAGGAATAAAATGTTCTTTTCCTGAATGGCTGGTAGTGACTAGTGGGGTACCACAGGGATCAGTGCTAGGACTCCAGCTATTAACAATAAATATTAATGAAGTAGATAGATAAACTAAATGCAAAATCTCCAAATTTGCAGATAACACAAAGCTGGGAAGGATGCAGAGATGCTTCAACATGATTTGGACACAGTAAATGAGTGCACAAATGCATGGTAGGTACAAGATAATATGGATAAATGTGAGGTTATTCAACTGGTGGCAACAACAGGAAGGCAGATTATTATCTGAATGACTATACATTTTAAGAAAAAGAACATGCAACATGACCTGGATGTTCTTGTACACTAGTCCCTGAAGGTAAATATGCAGATGCAGCAGGCAGCAAAGAAAGCACATGACATGTTCCTTCATAGTAAGAGGATTTGCTGTCTTGCTGCAATTATACAGGGTTTTGGTGGAGCCACACCTGGAATGTTGTGTGCAGTTTTGGTTTCCTTATCTAAGGAAGGATGTTCTTATGATAGAGGGAGTGCAGCAAAGGTTTACCAGAGTGATTCTTGGGGTGATGGGACTCATGTTTGAGGAGAGATTGAGTCATTTAGGGTTATATTTGCTGGAGTTCAAAGAACAAGGGTGGATCTCATAAAAACTGATAAGATTTTAACAGGACTAAACAGGGTAAATGCAGGAAGGATGCTCCCAATGGTGGAGGTGCCCACTGCAAGGGATCATAGTCTGAGGATATGGGGTAAACCTATTAGGTCTGAAATGAGGAGAAACTTCTTCTAGAGAGTGGCAAGCCTGTGGAATTCACTAACACAGAAAGCAGTAGAAGCCAAACTATTGTACGTTTTCAAGAAGGAGATTGATATGGCTTTTGGCGTGAGGGGGGATTAAGGGATACTGGGGGGAAAGTAGAATCAGCTATTGAGTTGGATGATCAGCCATGATCATAATGGAATGGCAGAGTAGGCCCAAGGGGCTGAATAGTCTCCTCCTGCTCTGATTTGCCATGTTAATTTGTTTCCCACTTTGTTCTGGAATGGAAGTGATAGGAAATGGCATAACCTGCAGGCTGCTTGCCAACAGTGGGTAATTTACAGGATCGTTTTCTGGGGCCATCCTTCAGGGACTTCGCAATCGGGTGGTCCACAGAAGGTGTGAGCCCATAGTAGGGAGGCCTGAATAAGTGCACACGCTCCTCATGGCTACTAAGCAAAAGATTAGCCTAGTCGGAAACTCCCTGACGTTTATCTCTCAAGGTGCTAAATTAAAATTGCATTTACGTCCCAATGATATAATTGAGGCCCAACATGCCTCTGGAGAAATAGCCTTCAGCTCTTTGACAAATATGCTATCTACACGTTTGGGAAGATTAAAGTTGCGCTTGGTGGCTTCTGACAGGTGCGTCACAGACATGTAACTTGGGCAATTTTAGCTACTGGCCCTCTCAGTTTGTTTATATTCAGTGGTTTCATTGTATTTTCTTAGCTGAAATAAGAACAATTAAACCATTCTGTGATGGAAAACAAGGATTTTGATTATGATGTATTGTCTTAATTTCTTCTTGGTTTTTGCAATAGTCATTGACAGAAAAATGTCCAATATTTTCAGACCTATAAAAGTCCCAAAGCCGACTCCATGGAGTAGAAATTAGTCCTGCCTTAGACTTTGCACTGGATGTGCTCAAACTAAGAGGCCTGAAGATCGATAGAAGTTGATCCATGGGCCTTATTTGCACACTCCTGCCTGACTGCCGGTGTTGTTCACCCCTCCACAGGCAGCTCACCTAATGGAAGGAATCAATTTCAAACTTCTTCCTCACCTTCGGTGATCAAAACTCATTTACGCTGGATTCTCAATTCTCTACTGCCTTGTTACCATCTAAAATCAAGGTAGTAGCTAGTCTGGAATCACCCTCCATATACGTTAACTGCAGAATAGCCATGTGAAACACTGATCCTAAAAGATTTTGTACCAATAAAGTGTATGAGTGTTATTCAAGCTCAGTTAGTAACAAGGTTATCCTTACAAGGTAATTAAACTCCCAGCCTACTTTGTTGATGTAACATTGTTCAGCTGTGCTGGAAGACCACTTTAAACACAGATATTAATTATTTATAGACACTTCAGAATTAATACATAATAATCTCGTCACCAGAAGAAACCTACCTTGAGGTCTGAGCAAAATCCCCTCTGCTTGTTGTCAGCTATAGCTTGAAAGGCATTCGCAAACCTATCAGTGCAAATTACGCGCTGCTTGAGTTGCACTGGCTGAGAGTAAATAGAAATATAAATTTCTCTGTACAGGTACAATGCTGCTTTTAAAGGAATGTGCAGACTGCTTTATATTTTATCTTGGATCTATGCTGAGATGACATACCAGTTCTATGTATGCAGGGACCTTTTACAAGAATCATATTCAATGCCTTAAAATGTCTACCCTACGCTTCAACTCTAGTTTCCTGCTTGTCCAACAGTTTTGTTGGCTACTTTTAAAGTTGACGCGTAGGATGGGATTTTCCAACCTATCCACTGATGGGATCTTCTGGTCCCAGGGAAAGCAAAGCCCTCCCTTCCTTCCCCTGCATTCCCCATGTCCCCACACCCGCCCCCCCAAAATCCCTCCCTACCTACCCAGGGTCTTCAAGCCATATAAAATGTCATAGACATCGCTGAGACTGGAAGATCCTATCAGTAGCAAATGGCAAGCCCTGTCTACTGCTGAGAAACAAGCAATGGGGGGGCGGGGGGGTGGGTGGTGTGAAAAACTAGGCCCAAAGTCTAAGTTCACCATTTCTGTGTTATGCAATTACTAGGTTTGATATCTACAGTGACACTTTTTTTTAAAGCACTGTGTAATACAGTTATAAGTAAATTTCCTTTACACAGACAGCTGGCATGTCATCAGGGACAATGATGACCTAGTGGTATTATCGCTAGACTATTAATCTAGAAACTCAGCTAATGTTCTGGGGACCTGTGTTCAAATCCTGCCATGACAGATGATAGAATCTGAAGTCCATAAGAAAAGCATCTGGAATTAAGAGTCTACTGATGACCATGAAACCAGTGTCGATTGTCAAAAAAACAAATCTGGTTCACTGATGTCCTTTAGGGAAAGAAATCTGCCATCCTTACTTCGCCCACATGTGACTCCAGGGCCACAGCAATATGGTTCACTCAATGCTCTCCAAGGGCAACTAGGAATAGGCAATAAATGCTGGTCAGCCAGCGATGCCCATGTCCCAGAATTTAAAAAATCAGAGTATAGATTCCAGATGGAAAATACACAACTTTAAGTACAATAATCTTTTCTGGAAGTTCATTTAATAGTGTAATAATTACTATTGGCCAGTTGGGTAAATAACAACTTCAATGTTTATTTACATATAACTATAATCCATGAGTTTTTTTGTCTCATGGCTACTGGTCAGCTCCCGAGAAGTTTCTGAAACAGAAACCCAATCCTGCCTGGGTGAAATCCCACCCTGCTCCCTGATTGGTTCCCTGGGTCATGTGATCCTTACTCTGGATCCTTAAAAGAGCAATTACCACAGATTGTTACATTAATTCCATAAGCGAAGCATTCAAAATTAATTAGAATTTAAGCAACCCAAGCTTGCTGTTTATTAACCACTCTCAAACCTCTTTACCATTCACTCCTTCCCAATCCACATGAAATGATTTTTTTAGGCCTACTACTTCTTACTGCCTTTAACTTTCATCTAACCTTCACTGAGAGTTATTCAACAGCATTTCCAACTTGCCATTCTTTTAGCACTGATAAAATATATTACCCCCAAGAAATTTGTGTGAGTTCATTTTGAGGATGTTTGGTTGACAGTATACTGCATATTTATTAGGTAAATTTCCAAGCTGCTGCTTTTTTTTATCTTAATCAATAATCAGCAAACCCAGATGGCAGTTTTGACATCTAACTCGGAGGAGGAAAACAAATCACGCTTTTTTAAATAACCTCTGCCACAAATATTTAATCAATTGTTCCAGTTCAATCATCTGAGGAATTGGGGGAGGCCTTTCCTGACTGTTATGGAGGATAGGTGGCCCTAGTATAACCAAAAAAACTGCACTGAAGGCCATCATGGAGAAATTAGTATCCAACTTGATCACTACAGGAGAATCCTTAATGATTTGTGGTTTCAACAACATAGAGCACACTGCTCTAATTGGAATAAAAGGTTAGCCATACTGGTGCTACCTTCCTCTACTTGGTAAAGAAGGCAAATGGTATGTTGGCCTTTGGAATGATGAGATTTAAGTATTGGAATAGGGATGTTTTACTTCAATTATATAGGACATTGGTGAGGCCACACCTTGCGTATTGTGTGCAGTTTTGATGACCTTATCTGACGAAAGGTGTTCTTGCTACACAGGGAGTACAGAGAAGGTTTAGCAGGCTGATTTCTGGAATGGCCGATCTATCATATGAGGAGAGTCTAAGTCAGTTAGGATTACCTTCATTGGAGTTTCGAAGAGTGAGAGGGAATCTCATAGAAATTATAAAATTCTAACAGGGTTAGACATGATAGATTCAGAAAGATTGTTCCCAATGGTGAGAGAGCCAGACCTAGGGGTCATAGTTTGAGGATAATGGGTAAACCTCTTGGAACTGAAGTGAGGGGAAACTTCTTTCCCTAGAGGATGGCAAATGTGTGGAATTCACTACCACTGAATGTAGTTATCTGATTTCAGGAAGAAATTAGATATCATTCTTGGGGCTAAAGGGATCAAAGGATATGGAGGAAGGTGGAATCAGAATATCGAATTTAATGATCAACCATGATCAAAGTGAACAGCTGGGCAGGCTACTCCTTTTTTTATCTCTGTTTTCTATGTTTCTACTTTTGGCTGTGTGGAAAGCAAAGCTGGAAGTGAAGGATATATTAAGAATGTTTTGCAAATTTTGTTTTAATGGTTGTGTGGTGAAACAGTTCAAAACAAAGTGAGGAAGATGGTTTTAAGTGTAACCATGCTAAATGAGATGCTTTCTTAAAACATTAGTGTTTCCTGCTTCCATTGTGTGTTTGCACACCCTTTGAATAATCTTAGAGCTCGTTGCCAAAGGAAGAATAGATTTCCCTCCTGACAAATGTGTGATTGAACCTGACTCAACTGTAGTTCCACCCTGCAGCCATTGTCCAGCAAGAAGATCTGTCACTTCTACCATCACCTATATTGAGGCGGGAGTGCCGAGAGTTTGCCCTCGCACATCATCTTCACAGATCACTCTCTAGAACTGGCAACAGATTTTTTGCCAGATGAGAAGTGGTATTATTCACTGAAGCCTCAAAACTTTACAAAAGGCCACAGACCTTGGAGTGATCAGTTACCTTTCTGAGCTATCAGGGGCTATTCACCTTTGGTGATGAAGGCCTCAGTTTTCTTCAGCCCAGAGAGGGTCTGAAGCAGCTCAAGTTGCTGCAACTGTGTAGTTGATTCTATTCCCACAATATGGGATATAGTTGCTTCTACACAGGTCACTAAAGGAGGGGTGTGGCAGGCATGCAGTTTGAAGGAGAGGGAGATGGAGTAAAGAACAGATGAATGAGTGTGATGGAGGAGGAGCTGGGGCATGGTCAACAACTTCTCTGCACTCTCCTGCTTAAAAGCTCTGGTCCCCCCAGATTTGTACAGTTGGGCCATTCAGGCATCATAATTGAGTAACATGGGGAGAAAGTTTGGGAAGCACCTTTTTTTTTGTCTGAGCATATGGTCTCATTTGTTTCTTCAAGATGCATGTTCTACTTCCAGGGGAGGTAGTGGCATAGGGGTATTGCAAAGACCCAGGGTACGCATTGGGATAAAAGCAAAATACTGTGGCTGCTAGAATCTGAAAGTAAAACAGAAAATACTGAAACATCTCAGCACGTCTGACAGTATCTGTTTGGAGAGAGTAGAGACAACATTTTGAATCTGGATGACCCTTTATCAGAGCTGAAGACAAAGAAATGCTCTGGGGAGCTGGGTTCAAACCTTAGTAAAAATCTGGAACTAAAAAGTCTATTGGTGATAAATGTCTGGGGGCTTGTGCCACATTTGGGAGAAATGTCTTGCAGATTGGGCAAATGACAGCTTGATTTGATCATACTCATGGAAATCATGCCTTGCAGACAGTGGATGGAATTTTACCCACTCACCTCTCTATCCATGGGTGAGCCGGTAAACTGGCACGAGAGCCAAGAAATCAGGATCATGCCCAATTTTCCAACTCTCGTGATCTTCTGGAACTGAATTTAAGTTGGCCTCTTGCCCACTCCCGGTGACTGACTGAGCTGGTCGAGTCCTAAAGGACATACTTGGCCTTATCCTCACTAACCTGCCTGCTGCAGCTGCATCAGTCCATGACAGTCTCTGTAGGAGTAACCACTACATAGTCCTTGTGGAGATCAAGTTCCATCTTCACATTGAGGATATCCTCTATCTTGTTGTATGGCACTACCTTCATGACAAATAGATTTCAGACAGATCTAGCCCCTCAAGACTTGTCCATCATTAGGTGCTAGGGCCATCAGCAGCAGCAGAATTGTACTTGACCACAATCTGCAACCTCATGGTCCAGCATATACCCTACACTACCATTAGCACCAAGCCAGGGGATTAAGCTTTGTTCAACATAGAGTGCAAGAGGCCATGCCAGGTGAAAGGCCAGGCATATGTAAAAATGAGATGCCAATGTGGTGAAGGTACAAAACAGTATACTTGCATGCCAATCAGCATAAGAAGCAAATGATAGACAGAACTAAATGGTTCAACAACAGAAGGGTCAGATCTCAGATCTGTGGTCCTGTTGCATCGAGCCGTAAATGGTGGTGGACAATTAAACAACTTACTGGAGGAGGAATTCCACAAATATCCCCATCTACAGTGATAGGGGAGACTCGCACTTCAATGCAAAATGTAAGTGCTATCAAGCAGCACTTGCCCACTGATGCTCAGTTTGAGTTCCCCCATAATTGAAGACGGGGATATTTGTGGAGACTCCTCCTGCAGTTATTTAATTGACCACCGCCATTCAGTTCCTGACTTCATTACAGCCTTGGTTCAAACGTGGACGAAAGAGCTGAACTCCAGAGGTGAGGTGAGAGTGACAGCCCTTGACAGCAAGGTAACATTTGATCGAGTGTTGCAGCAAGGAGCCTCAGCAAAATTGGAGTCAATGGGAAGTGGAGGAAAATAATGTCAATGAAGAGGCTAACTTGGAGGTTCTTGGAGTTGGTTAGATATGCCTTTCAAACACAGGGTTGGCTTTTGGCTACTAAAGTAGCTCAGTAAGGACATTTCCCAACTTGTGAAAACCTGCCTCAGTTAAAAGTTTCCTGAATTCCACAATTTTGGTTCCAATTGCAGGATAGACTGACCCACTGACCCTGGAAGCAAAGCATAGGTGGCCATGGGGGTAGGCAAGTTGTGTATTCACAGTTAATTTCCACTGCATTTATGGTGCTGTTACATATAAACTGAGAAATTTCTGTTCTCAACATGAATTTGTCGGTGGGAATTATATGGAAGAGGCAACAATTTTGTGAGTTATTTCAGTCTCAGCGCAGCAATGTAGAATTCAAGAACCTGCAGTACAGTGTTCTTTTATAGTTTGTGCATTCACTAAATGATCTTGTTTTCATAAACTATACATGCATGAGTTTGCCTCATTTCAGCTGTGTGTGTTAGGAGTGGATAACTTCGCTTGTAATGTTCATTCTTTTGCAAACATATTGAAATGAGTCTGAATTTTTCACCCGTAAAGTAGAGAATGCGCTTTCGTCCACGATCTGCCCAGGAATGCAGTTTTGTACATGGTCAATTAACAGGTAGCCAGTGTGAAATGTACACTTGGCAAAGTTTAGTGCTGCCAGAGAGGGCAGAAGAGGATGGGTACAGAGAAGAGGGAAAGTACAGGCTGGCTGTTCTAATGCGTCCCCTCAAGGGGACAAATGTTATGGAGTTGTGTCTGGGAGCAGCAGACCTGATTTTAAAAAAATAAATAAATTGTGTTGGAAAATCACTGTGGACGGTGCCTAGGAAGCACATTCATGCACAAACCTCAGTTCCCAGACTTAAATGTCTTTGTGGAAGGTTTTCCATATTACCAAATAAAGCAGCAAATCCCCAAAATTCAATACAGCCTAGATTTAATCATTTTTCCACATATACAAAAAATGCACAATAGCACAAAGGGAAAAGGGGTGCGGGGGTGTGGTGGTGGTGAGGTTAAACCTCTACAGAGGAAACTGTGCTCTTGACTGAAAGGATTTTTTCCTCAGCTTTGTCCATTTTTCTTTTGGGTATCTTGTAGCTCATCAATATGAGCACCAACGATTTGTGCCAGGGAGCTGAGACCGTCATCCGCAACTTTCCTTGCAGTGGCAGCCATCATCTCCATGCCTACAATATCGCCAGAGCAGAAGCCTGCTCACCAGCTAAACCACTGCTGCCAATAAGGCCCCTCTCTGGCTCTCTCTAACCCCCTTGCTCAAACAAGAATTTTCGTGACTTCGCTCAGCTCCGTGTTACCCCAACTTAACCAGGATCTTTCAGGAACACAGCGTGGAGTATACACTCCAGGATCAGATAATTATGCGTTGTGCATCAGAATGTATGAAAGGATTAAAAGATGAGAAGCGCTAGAGCTTGCAAAAATGCAACTGTTCCTGCACTTGCATCACGTGACCCCACCCCCACTAGACATCTTTTAAAAATTTTATATCAGCCCCAATCTTTCACCCCTTCCTGGAGGCTGCAGCTAAAACGTAAAGGTTGCTTGGCCCAGTCAGCCCACTGTAAAAACAGATGGGTCATGTAAAATTGCATTCAATAGGCCTCTTAATTATTGGGCGAATTTATCCATGTGATTCAGTGGGTGCGCTTCCGACTCTCCCACTCACTCCCAACTGAAATATCACAGGAGTGTGCAATGATGTTGTTATGCATGCCTGACATTTTCTCATGTATTTCCATATGTTTGTGGGTCAGGCACGAGTCTGTCTAAGCAAAGTAAAACTCTGGACATGGTGTTTACTTTTGGCAGTACCCTTTTACAATATTTAATGGCTGATGGTCGAAAAGGGCAAAGGAATGGTTACCCAATGGCACTAGAGATAGATTGCTGAAGTTGCCAGTGTATTTATTCTGTAGATTGTCTGCTGATGCTGAGGAGCACAAACTCCGCAGACTAAGGTTCAACAGCAAAACAGTTCCACCTGCTTGGAAGTCTGCAGGCAACTTCCATGTTAAGAAAGACATGCTGGTAGCAGTCCAGGTATCCAAGAGTTTTAACTTTTATGACTCCTTCCTGGTTAACATAGAGGACACCTGCAGAGTCATATCAATGTGGCAAACATGATCCGTTCATTATTCAACACATCATCTCCTTCCCCATTGAACAGCAACAGCCACATCACAAGAGTTGCTCGATTTAACTGCACTGCTGCCATATGAACCATATGGCTATTGATGTGCATGAACAGATGGTTTCTGTTCCAGCAATTTTTAACTGATATAAGTGAACACAAAAATAAAGGAAACATGAAACTAAGTTATCAACAGATTGTTTGATGTGTCTGGTATGTTTCGCAATTGTTTGTTTTTCTATGATAGTTTCACCAGTTCATATAAGGCTGAATTTTCAGGCCCAAAGCATGGAGTTGGACAGGGCCCCAAAGTACCCAGCATTAGCTTAAAGTTTTAAAGTTTATTTATTAGTGTCACAATAAGGTTAGATTAACACTGCAATGAAGTTGCTGTGAAAATTCCCTAGTTGCCATGTTCCGGCACCTGTTCAGGTACATTTTGGGAACATTTAGCATAGCCAATGCACCTAAACAGCGCATCTTTTGGACTGTGGGAGAAAACCCCAAGTAGACACAGGGAGAACTTGCAGACTCCACAGAGATAGTAATCCAAGCTGGGAATCAAACACTGGTCCCTGGCACTGAGGCAGCAGTGCTAATCACTGTGCACCGTGCCACCCTACTAAGGCCACTGTGGACGTTTTTTCAAATTACAATTGTTTATTTCTCATGGGCAATGTTTGGGTTCCTTTCTTTTTTACGTCTTGTAGCAAAAGTCATGCCATGTTAGCTTGCGCAGAATTAAACACTGAACATGAACAAAAGGATTGAACTGTTTGACATTAGGAAAACAAACTGCACCACAAAATGAACCTTGCTCTTTTGAATGGGGGGGGGGTGCAATTTATAGACATTCCCTAACTAGTTAACTTTAGAAAAAACAAAAACGGTGAGTGTAAAATATTAAGGCAAAATTCACATAAGTAAAACTGAATTCACCAGTTTCACAATGAACAAAAAGGTCTGCAGCAGAGTTTAATGTCTAACACAAACTAGTTGATAGTCATCAGTCAGTCTACATAAAATACTGTCCTGTGCCCAAAAAGTATACAAGATAAAATTGAATAGCAGTCAGTCTATATGAAGGATTGGAACAACCAAAAAAATCAGTTCACAATAAAAATACAATTATCCCTCTTAAAGCCATTTAACAATTTGACAGATTAAATGACTAATCTAATATGGAGTTGTAAGAGCTAATAATCAAAAATCATTGACAAAACTATTTGACACGCTAACTTAAAAAAAATCCACAGGGTTAGAGTAATGTGGGGGGTGGGGGAGGATAAAATTGTAACTGAAATTAACAGAACAGCCGTGTCTGTGTGGGCTTCCTCCAGGTGCTCCGGTTGCCCCCCACAGTCAAAGATGTGCTGTTAGGCACACTTTCTGTGTACCTGAATCAGCACTAGAGTGTGGTGATGAGGGGATTTCCACAATAACTTCATTGCAATGTTAATGTAAGCCTGCTTGTGACACTAATGACTTTTTGAAAAAAAGGTAGGTACTTAAAAACCACAGCATCTACAGGAATCATTAACTGAAGACTGGCTTTAAGAACAAATTCACAGAATGACTCGGCAGAATAATCGCCAAAGATGGATAACAAGATAGAAATATGTAAAAGAATGATGGAATTGCAAAATAATAATTGATAGAATTGTGAAAGAATAAGATGCCAAGTAATAGGACATGTACAAGAACGAGCAGGTAGTTCCAACAAAGCTATATAACGAAAGTAGGAGAGAAAAGAGGTTAATGCAATCGTCGGAAAAAAAAGTTAGATTCATTTTAAGCTTCTCCTGCATAGCATGCCTCACAAACTTTATGCTTCACATAAGGCAACAATGGACTGCGTTGTGAATTTGGTATGATTTGTTTGATATTTTGTTTTCATATTTCACTGTATTAGCATAAGCAATCTCTCACCTTCTTGCTTTTTTTCTATACCAGTTGCATAAAGTTAAATAAAGCACAGATGTTCAACATATGCTGTATGTTAATAAAATTCTGCTTTAGTTCTGCCTTAGCATCAGGCAGGAGAAATTATTTTACTTGCTATGTATAGCACTATTGTAATTGCATTCCAAGGTTTGTTGGTTGGTATTTCAATTAACTGACAAACATTTGTAACTTTGACAGAAATTACTGATTAGTGGAAATCTTCAGGAATGCATTCATGCAGTTGCTGCAGTTAATGACCCCTGTGATTCTCCCAAAATGTAACCATTTTATAGTATCCCTACAGTGCAGAAAGAGGCCATCTGGCCCATTGAGTCTGCACCGACCACAATCCCACCCAGGCCCCACTCCAATTTCCTTACACGTTTACCCACTAATCCCTCTAACACAAGCATCTCAGGACACTAAGGGACAATTTAGCATGGCCAATCAACCTAACCCGCACGTCTTTGGACTGTGCGAGAAAACCTGAGCACCTGGAGGAAACCCACATAGACACAAGGAGAATGTGCAAACTCCACACAGACAGTGACTCAAGCCGGGAATCGAACCCAAGTCCCTGGAGCTGTGAAGCAGCAGTGTTAACCTCTGTGCTACCGTGCCGCCCTTAAATGGGCTGAGTTTATATGGCATGCTTCGTCAAACTGAAACTGAAATCCCATTTCTCCCAATCAAATTACATATGTTTTGAGAACTAATTCAGGTTTTCAGTATGCCACCTACACGTGCACAGACTGTACATGTCAAGTAAGCTGTTCTTGCGTCATGTCTTCAGTAAGACAAAGGGCGCAGAAACTGACAATATTCACACTTTTGCATCCAAGCTCTCCCCGCCCAGAGTTGGCACAGGTTAGATCCAACGCCAGCATAACACGATTTCTAGTCTCAGAAAAAAACATACACTATTGAACCAGTGTGACTTTTCAATTTTCCACACCATCTGTCCTCGTAATCAGAATGAGATTGCTGGTTTAGTGCCAGGAGTGGTGAATCCGAGGGCAATATTGGACTGTGAAGGCTTCAAATGATCCCACTCTCAGCTGTCAGAAGTGGAGCGGATTACTATTCTTTCTGCAATGAACTGGAAATCAGTTCACAGGGCAAATGGTCTGCACTGAAATTCACTGACCCACATTTGCTTTAAATTAACTGTGCTAGGATTAACAGGAATTCATTTCCACTGCCACTAACTTATTGAAAAGCAATACTTAGGGATATATTGCCCTTAACTTTTTAAACGGTTTCAGAAAAATAGATGGCAATAACCTTTTCGTTGAGCACAGATCCTGGCTGCTGATATCGTTACAACGTAAACTGTATCAGATTGCAACAGGACTGAAGTCAATGGAAAAGAAAATGAGGCACATTGTAAAAAGGTCTGCTGATTCACCATGAGCCCATTTCACTCCACTCTTGTAATCCAATTTCGTCCCTGTTGTTTCTGAAGTTACCAACCATTAAGTGTCCAATTACACTGCAAATTCAGCGTTGGTGCAAAGCAATTTTGATTTAGTACCAACATTAAACAGTTAACCAGTGCAAATCCAAAGACAGAGCTTTACCTCAAGTCTAAAGTGGACCGGAGTGAGGGTCCCTGAAGAAAGAAGTGGTCACTGCCAATTCAGTTTGACAAAGCATACTGTATAAATTCAGTCCCATTTATCATAGTTCACAAACTGCAAGGACACCCTGAGTTCTAACTTTGATTACAGTTTAAATATTTAGAGATGTTTAAATTTATTACAATTGGGAGGGAGCTCTGTGCATTGTTTTAAGTTGTGGGGCATACTTCGGTAGGTCTTAAGGTATTTGTAATCTTAGGTAGTTCAATAGTCAGAATTTATTAACTACTAAAAACTATACACATAGATACAGTAAAGTTCCAGGCTAGTGTTATGTATATTGGGGCAGAGCCCCTTTAAGGAAATGGATATGTGATGTGGGGTGAATTGCTTGGGAACTGCCCTGAGTGGGCAGTCAATATTTGGAGTGCAGAGCGAGTAGACTGAAAAAAGATCTGTGTTCTTTGCTGCCTGAGGAGTTCTTGAGGAGACTCCTCAGTATTAAGAGATTTAACAGCTAGAAGCTGGCTCCATGCTCGCTTCTACACACAGCTCTATCCAATTACACTGACCCCTAGGTTCTCTTCTGTCACTGTGTGGCAGTACTGTACTCAATCCCATGTTACCTTTTTATGTGCCAAACCCTTGTATTACACCTACTCAGAAGTCTTTATCTGACGTATTTTCAAATTGTCCCAATTTGCCCCATGTATTTACGTCATTACTATCACCCCATCTTCCACCTCAAGTCTTGGAGTTCACAGGTTCCAGCAGTCTGGAGGCTATATAATCCTTCTAGATTTTGTTCTTACTACTATCAGAGGAGTATTGGGCTCTGTCACTGCAGGTAAATATTGCTGAATCAGAGGTTGTTCAGGCATCTGAATGTCTTTTCATTCTTTTTTTCTGGTCTTTGGCATTTAATCACTCTTAGTTGATTCCCCAATTGTAGTGATGGTAGTTGACTTATCCTACTATTTTATAAGTGTATGAACTCTATAGCCTATTCTTTCTCCTCTTCCTTCATGCAACTCACTGTGATGCACACTGAGATGGACGTTAGCTCTTCTTGTTGCAAGTGTGTAACTTGGTCGTAAGTTCACCTTTGTGTTTGGCTGTATGGTGCACTGTTTATTAATGGATGGCTGCTACTCAATTCCAGCACTGTTTGCAAAACTGTCATGGTGGCTGGAGATTGCAGCACATCCTCTATGGTCTCAAGACGTTTCTCTCCAACTGGCATTGGAGCCAGAGGATGAGGTCCTTTTCACCGCTGGTTCCTCTCTTAACTGTCATCTACCCGAGGTAACCATCTGTGTGATTGGCTAGTCTGACCAATGAGGGATGTCTGGCCCTTGTAATGGAAGTGGACAAAACTACTCTGCAAAGAGAGAAGACAATTCAGCTGAAGTCCTAGTTGAGAGAATCTTCCTTGTTGGAGTTTTCCAGAATTTGCAATTTTATATAATTTACAACAGTGGCTGTCTTGATATTTTCTGTTGTTTTGAGGAGATTTGGGGCTACAAAACTTTGCTACTCAAGAAAGGGAAAGACTGGCTATAGATATATTCATATATGTGTTCATATATTCCATGCATTTTGATGTTTTTACTCGGTTATACTGAAAGCCTGGGATTGAAATTGGGACATTTGTTATGTGGAGGTGTTTTGCCCCATTGTATTTGCATGGTTGCTTTACTGGTCAGTTAGGATCTTTCTTCCCCTGGCCTGGAATACCCCTGTTTCTGTGTTGTTTTACTATTTGTACAATGGGGGTTCACTTTATACCATGAGTTGCTTTCTCTCCTTAATATGCATCTGTGCTGTTGATTCAGATTGCCTGAAAATCTGGATGGCTTTTTGAAGGATTAAATCTTTCTTTGCTTGAAGCATGTCATTGTTTGCCGCTCCTTCAACTATTCTACCCCTGATTAGCTCAGATTTCAAGTCACTATAATTATAGCCTTGAACCATTCTGTGCTACTCATTAACAAAAACAACAAAGAACAATATAGCACAGGAACATGCCCTTTGGCCCTCCAAGCCTGCACCAATCATGATCCCTGCCTAAACTAAAACCATATGCACTTATGGAGTTTGTATCCTTCCATTCCCATCCTATTTAAGTATTCATCTAGACGTCCCTTTAGTGCCGCCATTATCCCTGTTCCCACCATCTACCCAAGCAGCACATTCAAGGCATTCGCTACCCTCTGTGTAAAAAAAAACTTGCCTTACACATCACCTCTAAACTTTTCTCCATGCATCGTAAACCTATGTACACTAGTACTTGACTTTTCTACCCTAGGGAAGATCATCTGACTACCCCCTCTGTCCATGCCACTCATAATCTTGTAAATCTCTATTAGGTCACCCTTCAACCTCTGTCGTTCCAGTGAGAACAAACCAAGTTAGAACATAGAACGCTACAGTACAAACAGGCCCTTCGGCCCACAAGTTGCGCCAATCACATCTATACCTACTCAGCCATAGACCTATCTATAACCCCCAATCCCATTAGATCCCATATACTCATCCAGAAGTCTTTTAAAAGACCCCAGCGAGTTCGCCTCCGCCTCCACCACCACCGGCAGCCGATTCCATTCACTCACCACCCTCCAAGTGAAAATCTTACCCCTAACATCTCCTCTGTACTTGCTTCCCTGCACCTATCATGGTCCTCTCGTAGCGACCATTTCAGCCTGGGGAAGTAACCTCTGAGAATCCACCCTATCTATTCCTCTCAACATCTTATAAACCTCTATCAGGTCGCCTCTCAACCTTCGTCTCTCCAGGGAGAAGAGTCCCAGCTCCCTCAACCTATCTTCATAAGGCATGCCTCCCAATCCAGGCAACATCCTTGTACATCTCCTCTGCACCCTTTCAATAGCTTCCACGTCCTTCCTATAGTGAGGCAACCAGAATTGCACACAGTACTCCAAGTGGGGTCAGACAAGGGTCTTATAAAGTTGCGGCATTACCTCCTGACTCCTAAACTCAATCCCTCGATTAATGAAGGCCAGTACACCATACACCTTCTTGACCACCTCCTCCACCTGCGAGGCTGATTTAAGAGTTCTATGGACCTGGACCCCAAGATCCTTCTGCTCTTCAACACAGCTAAGACTCCTACCCCTGATATTGTATTCCTTCATCCCCTTGGTCCTGCCAAAATGGAGTACTACACATTTATCTGCGTTGAAGTCCATCTGCCACTTCTCCGCCCAGTCTTGCATCCTATCTATGTCCCGCTGCAACTTCTGACATCCCTCCTGACCATCCACAACACACCAACCTTCGTATCATCGGCGAACTTACTAACCCATCCCTCCACTTCCTCATCTAGGTCATTTATGAAAATGACAAACAGCAAGGGTCCTAGAACAGATCCCTGGGGCACTCCACTGGTGACCGAACTCCATGCAGAAAAAGACCCATCCACAACCACTCTCTGCCTTCTGCAGGCAAGCCAGTTCTGGATCCCATGCCCTCTCACCCTGTCAAGAAGTCTTGCATGGGGGACCTTATCAAATGCCTTGCTGAAGTCCATGTAAACCACATCTACCGCTCTTCCTTCGTCAATGTGTTCAGTCACATTCTCAAAGAACTCAACTAGGCTCGTAAGGCACGATCTGTCCTTGACAAAACCATGTTGACTATTTCTGATCATTCTAAACTTCTCCAAATGCTCATAAATCTTGTCCCTCAGAAGCCTCTCCATCAACTTACCAACCACTGAGATCAGACTCACCGGTTGGTAATTTCCCGGGCTATCCCTGTTCCCTTTCTTGAAAATAGGAACCAAATCCGCAATCCTCCGGAACCTCTCCCATCTCCATCGACGACGCAAAGATCATCACCAGGGGCTCTGCAATCACCTCCCACAGTAACCTGGGGTACATCCCATCCGGTCCCAGCAATTTCTCTTTTTTTGCAAAACATCCAACCTCTCCTCATAGTTAATACCCAGACCAGGCAACATCCTGGTAAATCTTTTTCTGGGCCCTCTCCAAAGCGTCCACATCCTTCTGGTAGTGTGGCGACCAGAATTTTACACAATATTCCAAATGAGGCCTAACTAAGGTTCTGTCCAGCTGCAGCATGACCTGCCAATTTTTATGCTCTGTGTCCCAACCGATGAAGGCAAGCATGCAGTATGCTTTCTTGATGACCTTATCCACCTGCTTTGCCATTTTCAACGATCAGAGGACATGTATGCCCAGATCTCTCTGCCTGTCAATTCTCCTAAGGGTTCTACCATTTACTATACAAGTCCTACGTGCATTGGACCTTCCAAAATGCATTATGTCGCATTTGTCCAGATTAATTTCCATTTGCTATTTCCCCGCCCAAGTTGCCAACCGGTCTATATCTTGCTGTATCCTCTGACAATCCTCTTCATTATCCACAACTCCATCAAATTTTGTATTGTCTGTGAACTTACTAATCAGATGAGCTACATTTTCCTCCAAATCATTTATATGTACTATGAACAACAAATGTCCCAGAACTGCTCCCTATGGAACACCACTAGTTACAGCCTTCCATTCAAAAAAGCACCCTCTAATGTTACCCTCTGTCATCTATGGCCAAGCCAGTTCTGTATCCATCTTGCCAGCTCTCCTCTGATCCCATGCGACTTCACCTTTCATACCAGACTACCACAGGGTGCCTTGTCAAAGGCTTTACTGAAGTCCATGTATACACCATCCACTGCCTTTCCCTCATCTGTCATCTTCGTTACTTCCTCGAAAAACTCAATCAAGTTAGTGAGGCATGACCTCCCCTTCACAAAACCATGCTATCACTAATAAGTCCATTTATTTCCAAACGTGACTAACTCCTGTTCCTAAGAATCTTTTCCAATAATTTTTTTTTACCACTGATGTAGGTTCATCGGCCTATAATTTCCTGGATTATCCCTGCTGCCCTTCTTAAACAATGAAACAACATTGGCTACAGGTGAAGTTTCAGAGGATTGAAGAATAGCCAATGAAGATACAAAAATTTCTGCCAAGGCCCCAGTAATTTTCTCCCTTGCCTTCCTCAGTATTCTGGGGTAGATCCCATCAGGCTTTGGGGACTAATTTATTTTAAATCTTTTTAAGATGCCCAATACCTCCTTTTTGATATTGAAATAACCCAGAATATCTACACACCCTACCCTGGGTTCCTTAACCACCAAGTCCTTCTCTTTGGTGAATACTGAGGCAAAATATTCAGTTAGTATCTCGCCCATTTCCTGTGGTTCCATGCATAAATCCCCTCCACTATCCTTGAGTGGGCCAACCCTTTCCCTGGCTATCCTTTTGCCCTTTACATTCATATAAAATGCCTTAGGATTTTCCTTAATCCTGTTTGCCAAGGACTTTTCATGATCCCTTTCAGCCTTCCTAACTCCTTCCCTTTGTTCCTTCCTACTTTCTTTGTATTCTTCAAGGGCTTCATCTGTCCTAAGCTTTTTAGACCTTACAGATGCTTCCTTTTTCTTTTTGACAAGTTTCATATTATCCCTCATTGCGTAGGATTCCTGATATTTGCCACACTTGTCCTTCATCCTCAAAGGTATATGCCAGTCCTGAATTCTAATCAACTGGCATTTGAAAGACTTCCACATATTGGATGTTGATTTATCCTCAAACAGCCTCCACCAATCTACATTCTCCACTCTCCAGATCCTGCCTAATGTTGTTGTAGTTACTTTTCCCCCAATTTAACACCTTCGCCTGAAGACCACTCTTGTCCTTATTTACAAGCACCTTAAAACTTACAAAATTATGATCACTGTTCCCGAAATCTTCTCCCACTGAAACTTCGATCACCTGGCCGGGCTCAGGTCTAATATGGGTACTTCCTGAGTTGGGCTATTTACATGCTGTTTCAAGAAACCCTCCTGGATGTTCCTTACAAATTCTTCCTCATCCAAGCCCCTAGCAGTAAGTGAATCCCAGTTAATATAGGGAAAGTTAAAATCACCCATCACAACAACCCTGCTGTTTTTGCATTTTTCCAAAATCTCTGTGAATCTGTCACAGAGGTCTACAGCATGGAAACAGGCCTCTAGGCCCAACTTGTCCATGCCACCCATTTTTTTTAAACCCGTAAGCTAATCCCAATTGCCTGGATTTGGGCCATATCCCTCTATACCCGTCATACTCACGTAACTATCCAGTGCTTTTTCAAAGACAAAATTGAATCTGCCTCGACTACTACCTCTGGCAGCTTGTTCCAGACACCACTGTGTGAAAAAATTGCCCCTTTGAACACTCTTGTGTATCTCCCCTTTCACCTTAAACCTATGTCCTCTAGTTTTAGACTCCCCTACCTTTGGGAAAAGATATTGACTATCCAGCAGATCTGTACCCCTCATTATTTTATAGATCTCTATAAGATCATCCCTGAACCTCCTACCCTCCGGAGAAAAAAGTCCCAGTCTATCCAGCCTCTCCTTATAACTCAATCCATCAAATCCTGGTAGCATCCTAGTAAATCTTTTCTGCACTCTTTCTAGTTTAATAATATCCTTTCTATAATAGGGTGACTGGAATTGCTCACAGTATTCCAAGTATGCCTTACCAATGTCTTGTAAAACTTCAACAAGACATTCCAATTCCCATATTCAATGTTCTGATCGATGAAACCAAGCATGCCAAATGCCGCCTTCACCATTCTGTCCACCTGTGTCTCAACTTTCAAGGAGCTATGAACGTGTACCCCTAGATCTCTTTGTTCTGTAACTCTCCCCAATGCCCGACCATTAACTGAGTAAGTCCTGCTCTGGTTCAATCTACCAAAATGCATCACCTCACATTTGTCTAAATTAAGTTCCATCTGCCATTCGTCAGCCTATTAGCCCAATTGATCAAGATCCTGTTGCAATTGGAGATAACTTTCTTCACTGTCCACTATGCCACAAATCTTGGTGTCATCTGCAAACTTACTAACCATGCCCCTTATATTCTCATCCAAATCATTAATATAAATGACAAAAACAGAGGACCCAGTTCTGATCCCTGAGGCACACCGCTGGTCACAGGCCACCAGTTTGAAAAACAACTCTCTACAACCACCCTCTGGCTTCCGTTAAGAAGCCAATTTTGTACCCATTTAGATACCTTACCCTGGATCCCGCGGGATTTAATCTTATGCAACAATCTGCCATGCGGTACCTTGTCAAAGGCCTTTCTAAAGTCCATGTAGATAATATTAACTGTACTGCCCTCATCTACCTTCTTGGTTACCCCTTCAAAAAACTCACTCAAATTTGTGAGACATGATATTCCACTCACAAAGCCATGCTGATTGTTCCTAATCAGTGCTCGCATCTCTAAATGCGCGTAGATCCTGTCTTTCAAAATACCTTCCGACAATTATCTATCCCAGATGTGAGGCTCACTGGCCTGTAGTTCCCAAGCTTTTCCCTGCAGCCCTTTTTTAAACAAAGGTACAACATTTGCCACTCTCCAATCTTCAGGCACCTCACCCGTGACAATCAATGATAGTCTGCTCCTCTATCTCCAGCTGGCTATTGGGAGGGCTTTAATAAACCCCCAACATTGTGACTGCACCCTTCCTATTCCTGAGCTCTATCCGTATTGCCTCACTGCCTGAACCCTCCGACGTATCCTCCCGCAAGTACAGCTGTGATATTCTCATGACCAGTGATGCAACTTCCCCACCTCTTTTACACCCTCTATCCTGCTGGAAGCATCTAAATCCTGGAACGTTTAGCTGCCAATCCTATCCCTTTTTCAACCAAGTCTCTGTAATAGCACTGTAATAATAGCTCTACAATAATAAGAGTTGACAAGTTCTCCTTTTTGCTGGACATGTTTATTCAATTTATCCCATTCAAAGATTTTGTCACTTCTGAGGTTAAAACAAAGCTTCTTCATATTTTGCAGATGATTTATTGGTTTCTTGTCTAGCTCTGATATTTTTGGTTTTGGGTCTAATGAATAAAGTGGTGTGTTAACTTATTCAGCTGTATTCTTTTTATCTAGACCTGAAGCAACCATGTGTCTGAGGAATCCCTATCTCCAGAGACCCCAGTTTTGTGATTGATCTATGTCTTGGATTTGTCCAAATTGATGTGAAAGAGTGGATTTTTGATCCATGATAAAAAAAATTTAAATTGCAGGTTCAGCTTTAAGAGATTTCAGAAAATCCAACTTGGCATGCTGGTTTGCTGATTTTGGTGGGCTCCTGCAGTAATGGCATTCATGATTTTTTGCATGTAAATTTTTCAACAATAACTGTCTGGATTGACTGATTTAGAATTTCCCTCCCTTGTGTCTTTGAATCCCATCTTTTTCTGGGTTTTTAAAGCTACGCATTTAGTTGTAATTCATTTTAAATTGGTTAAATATTTTTCTTTGTTCAGAACGAGCTTGGCCACCACGTGCTCAGGTGTTGGCTCACTGCAGTATTGAACTTCTTTCAGGACTTGTGTTTTTAATTGTTTAACTTGCCCTTGATGACTGCACACACTGGGTATGTAAGCTGGATTTCCATGGGATTCAATGGAGTCGTTTTCTGCAGGGAAGATTTGAATTTCTGTCTTCAGCTTCCAAGCATTTCTTTGAAGTTTTTTCTGGTGATTTCCTTCTGTGAGTTTGCTTCTTGAGCCCCTCTTCAGGTCAGAATTGAGTTGTTTCTTTCAGTTTCCCAGGTTTTTAATATCCTTCCGCAGTCTCTACAAGGCTTGAATTGTTTCATTCACTGTCACCATTTTGTAAGGTGTAGGGCCTAGTTTGGTAGGTCTTATTATGTTGTTTGTCATCTTGGCTAATTTTACAGTAAGTATTTGTTAACTACTAAAAAGATACATACATCAGTCCAGTGAAGGTCCAAAATTAGGAGCTTTCTCCATGCTTGCTTCTACACATGACTCTGTCTAACACTAAATATTCAAAGATGTGCGGGTCAGGTTAATTGGTCATGTTAAATTACCCCTTAGTATCAAGGGGGCTAACAAAGTAAATACAGGGGGGGGGGGGCAGTGTGGTTACAGGGATAGGGCCTGGGTGGGATTATTGTTGGTGCAGGCTTGATGGGCGAGTGGCCTCCTTTTGCATTGTATGGGAATGTGTCTTCTTACATTATTGTGTGAACGCTACTGTGCTCAGTCCTACTTTAACGCATAATGTGCCAAACCCTGATACGACGTGCATTTACATGTATTCAGAGCTCAGTCTCGTACAGGACAGTTAAAGTTGCAGCCTCTCAAGAATCAAACAGTAGGAATACGGTTCTTGAACTGTGACTGCTACTCCCAGACTGACAGGTTGCAATGTAAACATACCCAAGGAGGGATTATTCTCTTCAGTAGTTTTTCCAAAAAGGCAATGTAAATTTGTTAGCTGAGTTACAGAACATCAACATGGATAAATGATCAAAGCATCTTGTTATTGACACCGTAAGTGGAAAGGATCAGAAGGGCCGCCCACACACAAGTTGAACAAATGCCATGTCTTGTACCCTCGACCATAATCTCGGATTTGAGGGGTAATTTTACAATGCCATCGTCGTATCGATGTCACTGTGATAGCTGATGAGCTGTCATGTCAAACTTGTTCAAAGCCTGATTGTGAAAATTAAATTGCCAGAAGCAAAAATACCAGCCAAATTGTTAACCTATTTAAGTGGAGCTGGTGCTTTATTCAAATAGGTCTGGCACTTATTCTCATGATTTTCTTGAACATTACAACTAAAATAAGAGTGTGACAGGCAGGGCTGCAGATTTCATCTCAGTGGAGTTATACATATTGAATTGCTAAAGGGAATGAAAGGACTGGCTAAATAACTTGTAATGATGTACAAAACTAATTAAGTGTCAGTTTGCAGACTGAGTGGTAGCTAACTGTCAGGTTGCTGTTATGACTCAGTGTAGATAATTATCGGTCTTGGAGTTTTGATTATTTCATTCGGAAAGACTAAACTAATTTTGAGAACACTTGATCCATTTAAGCCGATTGCTAGGAAAAAGAATTAAGCTCACGGCATTTTTGACATAACTTTCGATGGAACTTCCAGCCTAGCACTGACGGAACTATATACAGATGATCCAAGTGTGATTAAAGTCTGCCGCCAGGGAGGTATGAATTATTAGTATTAATAAAGGACAAGAATCCTGGTCCCTTCAAAAGACCCGGTGCTTTTATTATGGATGCTATGTCATGAAGTTCTATATAAATGGTCCTTCATTTCTAAAGGTCATTAAACAAATCTCCACAGCATCCATCCATTCATCCTGACATTGCCACAACTCAGTCACAGATTGCTGCTCTTCTCACATAATGTTCCCTCCTACGCCCTAGCAACGTTGGAGTCATAATTTCTCATGGAGCTTGAGATCACCTCATAAGCAAATATTAAAGGGCAACTTTGTTAAGTTTCTTTTTTTTAAAAAAAAAACTTGCATTGTTCTGGTTGATTGTGTAATACTTTCATTTCCATATTTCCCGCAACATTTTATAACTTAACCTGTGAAAGTTAGTGGCATGATTTTGTAATTGGCTTGAAGGACTCACTTGGCGGAATGGGAGACTTGAATAAATATCAGTGCAGAAGCCTCCATTAACCTAATGTGCTTCAGTGATTATGTAATTTCTCTACACACACACAATGCTGCACACCGGCATTATCAAGCTCAGTAATTATCCCTAGTCAGAATTCTGATATAGCATTCGCTATGTAAATACAGTATATTTAATGTAAAATAATTAACAGAGTAAACAAATGCTTATTGCACTGTCTCATGAGCCTTTCGAAAAGTGTGTGCGAATAGTGAGTTCGCTCTTCAAATGTCTGAAATGAACTGGAGTTAGTCAGTCCTACTGACAGATTGCACAGTTTCAATAATTTATCTGACCCAGCTCTGATGAAGGGTCATCTAGACTCGAAACGTTGACTCTATTCTCTCCTCACAGAGGCTGTCAGACCTGCTGAGATTTTCCAGCATTTTCTGTTTTTGTTTCAGTAATTTGTCACTGAGTCTTATTAATCTGCCTCCACTTTTATCCGTTGTGACAATTTAATTTATTTTTGTTAAAAACTGAAATAATTTTAGCACTCTGCAATTATTATTACTGTATTGTAGAGACACCACAGTATTTTTATATATAATTTATTTCCAGCCTTAACACAATGTTCTCAGAAGTGTGATAAGCTCCTCAGATGAGTGCAGTTTTTAAGTGGAAATCACTGTTCTCGCTTTCCCGTCTTGATGTACTGAACTGAGTAATGAGGGAATTGGCTTGGTACAAACTATTTTAATTTAAATGTATTGGCACATAGGAGTTATTTCCTTTTGGAAGAGGAGTCCTGTATGCAATGAGCAAGAGGCACAACAACAGTTGTAGACCTGCAAATTGGCTGTCTGGGATTATGTTAATAATAATCAGTAGATGTTTGAGGCTGCAAAATCACTTGCAGCATATTGTGTGTCTGAGCAACTGACATGATGAGGAGGCTGGAAAAGCTGCCCAAACGTTGCCAGCCTTTTAAAAACAGGTCAGCTAACCACTGTAGGTCAAAATTTACACTGCAGTCATAGTGCAGGCTACAACAAAACAGAACTTGATATTGGCTCTATAATATAAGTTTTTTGACAGCCACAATATGGGCCTGTGTTTTTCACATTACAGGGTCTTGCTTGACTGCCCACTGCCAATTTATGCTTCAGTGAGAACTGATTGTCTGCGAGCGGGACTTCCGCCCCTCATTCAGGAGGACGTCCAACCTTAGAGATCTGTCAGCCATTCAGATTGGCTGGCAGGTCTCCAGTCCCTGCAGCAACTGTGCTGCAGTAGACAGAAGGGGAACAATGCCAACCTGCTTAAGTCTAAGCATCAGAGCTGCACAGTAAGGTAAGTTTAAGCAGGCCCAAGGCAGAGAGGGTAGTGAAGGCCTGGTGGGGTCACAAAATGGGCAAGTGGAGTGTCAGGGGCAAGGCTGGCAGGGAGGTCTGGAGGTCACTGGGCTCAGGGGAGGGATTCTGTTCCAGAAGGGAGATTCTGATGGCGCCCATTCCACCTTTCCTGGCTGAGATCTAACTTTCAGCCTTCTCCCACAGCGGTTCAATGTTTGTACCAGCCTAACATTGAGGCTGGGTGGGAAACAGCCCCTAAGTTGCCATTAGTTGGCCACTTAAGGGCCTCAAAAGGGGCAAATGCAGACTTCCCAGCTGATGCCTTATCTGCCCCATCATAAAATTACTGTGTGGTCAGGAAGGGCAGGACTCCTGAGTGCCTACAATTTCACATTCCCCATCACCTCATCTAAAAACTTTCAATGAGAGACTGTAACATTCTGGCCACAGAAAAGTCAGAACAAGCCTCTCTACCTTCATCCTGCACACATTCCATCTCATCTAGAATTCCGTTCCATGTTGTTAGGAAACTCAGATACCTTATTTTTAAATTGGCCAGTGTAGGTCAGGAATTCAAGTTTCCTGTACCCTCAGCCCTTTCACACAAATGCCAGCTGAGAAATGGCATCATTCGTGAGGAGATGGCCTGGGAAGCAGGACAAGGGTGGGAACAGGGAGAGGTTCCAGAAGAGAGTCTGAGGCAGGGGCAAAGCCAGGGATTAGAAAGAGCTCCCAGAATATCAATCATAAAAAAAATGAATAGAGCAATAGGCTCTGACTTAGCGAGAGCTGCAACAAGTTGGCCTGAAGTGAAGCAGGCTTGAGAAAAGCCTTGAAGACCCAAGAGGGCATTTCGAATGATTTTATTCACTGTGTTAGAAGCTCATCAGTGTACTGTTGTGAATTTGTTCAGTACTTTTCTTCATGGTTTCAGAAACATAGAATCTATCAAGAAATGTTCTACTTAGAGTCATAGATGTTTACAGCATGGAAACAGGCCCTTCAGCCCAATCTGTCCATGCTGCCGTTTTTTTTTAAAAACCCCAAAGCTAGTCCCAATTGCCTGCATTTGGCCCATATCCCTCTACACCCATCGCACCCATGTAATTATCTAAATACTTTTTAAAAGATAAAATTGTACCCACCTATACTACTACCTCTGGCAGCTTGTTCCAGATACTCACCACCCTCTGTGTGAAAAATTTGCCCCTCTGGACACTTTCGTATCTCTCCCCTCTCACCTTAAACCTATGCCTTCTAGTTTTAGACTCATCTACTTCTGAGAAAAGGTTTTGACTATCTAACTTGTCTATGTCTCTCATTATTTTATAGACCTCTATAAGGTAACCCTTCAGCCTCCTACGCGCCACAGAAAAAAGTCCTAGTCAATTCAGCCTCTCCTTACAACTCAATCCATCAAGTGCCAGTAGCATCCTAGTAAATCTTTTCTGCACACTTTCTCGTTTAATAATATCCTTTCTATAATAGGATGACCAGAATTGCACATAGCATTCAAGGGTGGCCTTACCAATGTCTTGTACAACTTCAAGACATCCCAGCTCCTATATTCAATTTTCTGACCGATGAAACCAAGTACAGCAAATGCCTTCTTCACCACTCTGTCCACCTGTGACTCCACTTTCAAGGAGCTATGAACGTGTACCCCTAGATCTCTTTGTTTTGTAACTCTCGCCAGCTGAGTAAGTCCTGCCCCGGTTCAATCTACCAAAACGCATTACCTCACATTTGTCTAACTTAAACTCCATCTGCCATTCGTCAGCCCACTGGCCCAATTGATCAAGATCCCGTTGCAATTGGAGATAACTTTCTTCACTGTCCACTATGCCACAAATCTTGGTGTCATCTGCAAACTTACTAACCATTCCCCCTATATTCTCATCCAAATCATTAATATAAATGACAAATAACAGTGGGCCCAGCACTGATCCCTGAGGCATACCGCTGGTCACAGGCCTCCAGTTTGAAAAACAACCCTTTATAACCACCCTCTGGCTTCTGTCAAGAAGCCAATTTTGTATCCATTTAGACACCTCACCCTGGATCCTGAGATTTAATCTTATGCAACAATCTGCCATGCAGTACCTTGTCAAAGGCCTTTCTAAAGTCCATGTAGATAACATCAACTGTACTGCCCTCATCTACCTTCTTGGTTACCTCTTCAAAAAACTCAATTAAATTTGTGAGACATGATTTTCCACTCACAAAGCCATGCTGACTGTCCCTAATCAGTCCTGTATCTCTAAATGCCTATAGATCCTGTCTCTTAAAATCTTCCAACAATTTACCCATCACAGATGAGGCTCACTGGCCTGTAGTCCTAGGCTTTTCCCTGCAGCCCTTTTTAAACAAAGGTACAACATTTGCCGCTCTTCAATCTTCAGGCATCTCACCCGTGACTAGCGATGATTCAAATATCTCGGCTAGGGCACCCACAATTTCCTACCTAGGCTCCCACAACGTCCTGGGATATACTTCATCAGGTCCTGGGGATTTATCTACCTTGATCGGTTTTAAGACTTCTATCACCTCCTCCCCTGTAAAATGTACACTCCTCAAGACATCACTATTTATTTCCCCAAGTTCCCAAACATCCTTGCTTTTCTCAACAGTAAATACTGATGAAACATATTCATTTAGGATCTTACCCATCTCTTGTGGATCCGCACATAGATGACCTTGTTGATCCTTAAGAGGCCCTACTCTCTCCCTTGTTGCTCTTTTTCCCTTTATATATTTGTAGAAGCTCTTTGGATTCTCCTTTGCCTTATCTGCCAAAACAATTTCATGTCTCCCTTTTGTCCTCCTGACTCCTCTCTTAACTCTACTCCTATACCCACTATACTCTTCAAGAGATTCACTTGATCCCAGCTGCCTATGCGTGTCATGTGCCTTTCTCCTTCTTGACCAGACCCTCAATATCCCAAATCATTTCCCAAGGGTTTCTGATTTCTGCCAGCCTTGCCCTTCACTTCAGTGTTTACCCTGAAACCTGGTTAATACACTTTTGAAAGCGTGCCACTTACCAGACGTCCCTTTGACTTCCCACAGTCTCGGACACCCCCAATTAACTTTTGAAAGCTCGTGCCTGGTACCATCAAAATTGGCCTTGCCCCAATTAGAATTTTAACTTTTGGGACTGACCTATCATACTCCATAACTGTCTTAAAACTAATAGAATTATGGTCACTACTCCCAAAGTGATCCCTCACTAACACTTCTGTCACCTGCTCTTCCTTATTTCCCAAGACGGGGAGGCCAAGTTTTGCCCCGTCTCTAGTCAGGCCATCCATATACTGAATGAGAAATTCCTCCTGAATAGACTCAACAAATTTCTCTCCATCCAACCCTCTGATACTATAGCTGTCCCAGACAATGTTGGGAAAATTAAAATCTCCCATTATTACCACCCTATTATTCTTGGAACTATCTGCAATCTCCTTACATATTTGCTCCTCAATTTTCCGCTGATTATTTGGGGACCTATAGTACAATCCTATCAAAGTGATTTCCCCCTTCTTATTTCTCAATTCTACCCATATAAACTCAGCCGCTAAAACCCTCAAATGTATTCTCTCTCAGTATGACCATGATGCTTTCCCTAATCAAAAGTGCAACTTCCCCTCCTCTCTTACCTCCTTTTCTATCTTTCCTATAGCATCTGTACTCTGGAACACGAAGCTACCAGTCCTGTCCCTCCCTGAGCAATGTTTCAGTAATTGCTATAATATCCCAGTCCCACGTACCCATCAAAGGCCTGAGTTCATCTGCCTTGCTAGTCAGGCCTCTTGCATTGAAATAAATGCAGTTTAATCTAGACTTCCCTTGCTCTCTGTCTTGCTTTTACCTGATCTGTTTGGTACTAGGATTACTGACACTGCCTTTACTACTTAGTGTGCTCTCTTTAACTTCTGTGCTGTCCTCAAACTTCTCTTCTGTCTCCCGACTGCTTTGGATCCCACCGTCCCGCCAAACTAGTTTAAACCCTCCTAAGTGGCACTCGCAAATCTCCCCACCAGGGTGTTAGTTCCCCTCCAGTTCAAATGTAACCCAACCCTCTTGAACAGATTAGCCCTTCCCCAGAAAAGATCCCAATGATCCAAAAATCTAAATCCCTGTCTCCGCACCAGCTCTTAAGCCAGGCATTCATCTTCCTAATCCTCCTATTCATACTCTCATTTGCATGTGGCACCAGAGTACAGAGTAGTTTGAGGTCCTGCATGTTAGCCTTCTGCTAACTCTCCATATTCACATTTCAGGACCTCCTTCCTTTTCCTACCTATGTTGGCAGAATTTTCTCAAAAGACAATGGGCGTGATTTTGAGTGCACCCTCCATCTTGGGATTGTAGGCACACGTTCAAAATCTGGAAAGTGCAATTCACACCAGCAAGTTTCCGAGTTCCCATCTTCCCGCTTCCTCTCCGGCAGAATGGCATGAAGCATGACGTGAGTTTGCAGAAAGCTCCTTTTAATACATTGCCATGTCTTTAGCGAGCAGTCTCTTCGGGACCTCCACCCTCACCAGATATTCAGCAGACACCGGCATGACGAAACACTGGTGCCATTTACAACAGCTCCACGTAAGTGTGAACCTGGAGCCTTCATCTCCGAAGGGAAGTTCAGAGGTCAGCTCTCAAGCAACAAGCACACTCTCTGGGCTGTTCGCTGCACAGGGGCACCGGAGAGTAAGTGGGGGACATAGATAACTGCAATCAGGGCCAAAGGTGGGGTCCCACAATCACCAAATCAGAATGATGGGTCCACAGGGGTCATTTGTAGGCCTTACCTTCCCTTTCCTTGGACAGCACGCTAACATAGTAGTTAGCGCTGCTGCCTCACTGAGCCAGGTTCGATTCCCAGCTTGGATCAGTGTCTGTGCGAGTCTGCACAGTTCTCCCCGTGTCTGCGTGGGTTTCCTCCAGGTGCTCCGGTTTCCTCCTCCAGTTTAGTTAGATGCATTGGCCCTGCTAAATTCTCCCTCAGAACAGGTGCTGGATTTTCACAGTAACTTCATGGCAGTGTTAATGTAAGCCTACTTGTGACACTAATAAATAAACTTATAAAACTTTCATTGCAGGGTGCCCCTTGCTTTAGAGGGGTTGTGAAGGCTGGTTTACAGGCAGTGCATGAGACCGTAAGGCATCGGAGCAGAATTAGGCCAATCGGCCCACTAAGTTGCTTTGCCATTCAATCAAGGCTGATATATTTCTCATTCCCATTCATCTGCTTTTTCCCCATAACCACTGATCCCCTTATTTATCAAGAACCTACCTATCTTTGTCTTGAAGACACTCACTGACCTAATGAGCTTCCCAGCTCCCTCTTCCTGGGTTTCTGTCTAAGGGGCAGGGCAGCTGAGGGAATGCCCTTCCTTAGTGGCAGCTGGTCAGAAAGCGGGAGGGCTTGAAGACAAGAGGTTCAGCACTGGGGGTGACTGAGTTACCTGGTGGAGTCCCATATGAAGCCAGCTATCCCAGTAGAGGAATCAGGAATAGGCTGCATCTCCCTTCATGCAGCCTTAAGGACCTCGCACTTGGTGGAGGATGATTGTAGTATCAGCCTACACTACACAGACAGCAGTGTGAAGACAAAGGAAGGCCAAAACGAATGGTCAGGCGTGCTTGTGTCTCATGGTAGATCTTAATTGGTTATCGAAGGCTGCTCAACTCTGCACCTTTTGGGCTCTGAGAGTAAGAACCTCTTGAGGTTCACCAGGAATGCTAATTGCTGGCCTCATAATTCAGCCATGCCTTGTCTGCCACAAGAAGCAGGCACTTAGCTGAGCAGCTATCCTGGCCTCCCCTCACTAATGATTATGTCATTAAATGGTGTGCAGCCAAACAGCACTGCTGTTCAGTGGAGACAAACTATTAACACTTGGCAAGCCGATGTCGCAGGCATTGAGCTGATGTTTCCAGTAAGGCTGCAACACCACACACACAACACTGATGTGCACCCCACTTCCCCCTGTGCAAGGCATGAAAGTGTTTATCATTCACAAGCCTCATTCAAGGTTATGACAGGGTGCATCGGTAAGGTTCCCCATCTGTACTTGTCACGTACAGCCACTGGAATGTCCATTGATGTGACGCCAGCTTTCTTTGGGTACATATGGCCATCAATTGCATGCGTTCCATCTCTGGGATTCTTCTGCTGGCCCAACCAACCACACTCTTTAGTTCCATCACTGTCTAACATCCCCCTCCATCCCACATTTAGCTGCACTTTGCACCTTTCCTACCTGGGCTGTGCAGCAATCCAGTGATATGCCAGCCTCCCTGCTTCCTTGGGACGGCTCATATCCCTTGGACAGCCACTTACTCTGTTCAGCAATTTTTCTGGACCATGGCCCGGGAATGGACAAGTCTCTGTAGGAAGCATGAAACAGCAGATACTCACCTGAGTGCCCAGAAAGAAGGCTACCTCACCTGATAGATGCCACTTTCCTATGGTCGGGGTTTTTGAAGGCACGTTTTGCTTGTTGATTACCAGAAAGATTACAATTGTGAATGTAATACCAATAGGCTGGGGCACTAATAAGTATGCATGCCATATTAATGAATGCAAAAGAGCTTCCCAGCTGTCATGGTTGAGAAAGTTAATCAACGTGAAGCATGCTTTTACCTTAATACCAAACATTTAACCCACTGTGGGGAATATGAATTTAGGCCCCCTGCTCAATTAAGCTCCCCGTCCCTCCTTGCTATCTGTTCCAGGCAGCTCCGGAAAATTCCATCCACTCTTTGTCCCATTGTTCACCCGATGCCCTGCCGCCCTCGCTGTTCAGTTTTCAGCTCACACTTCCAGTAACTTTGTGGGCAGGAGAACTTTAGAATCTCAGCACGCATGAACAAATCTAATTATCAGGGCATGCCATGAATTTTCACACTCCGGCAAGATCTAACCAGCTGATCTTTCTCTGGTAGGCAGCTCACAAACTTATACTTTAGCAAGAAGTCAAAAGATCAGATCAATTTGTCGTCAATCACGACGCAGACTTCGGCAAAGGTCCAAATGATATTTCACAACTTGGCAGGGTGCCGCAGTAAGATGAGTAGCAAATGAGGATATTCTTTTCTGAGGAAAAGATAAATCTGGCTTTTTAAAAGGTTTTTGTTACAATAAAGGCAATGCACCAACAGGCAAATTAATGAATGGAAGTCAAATGCTAATTTTGCTTCTCTTAAATGAAGATTAACATTTAAATATGGGAATGCTTTTATGTTAAAATTGTTGAAGAGGCAAACTATAAAAAGTCAATGCTCATGGATGAATGCATTCGTGTTGTGATAAAAGCTTTAACTTCCAAATAATAGGAAAGCAAAGAGTGCATGAGATGGGAAACTGGTAGCATAATTCTTCAACATTACGTAAGCATTGAGGAGGAAAAGGCAGCAAAATGATTTATGACTAATGTAGGCTTGAGGCCTGCAGCCACTTTTTTTTGCATTTTATTTCTGCTTTGCTCTTGCTTTCAAGCCCATATTGAATATTTAAAATTTTTTGTACTGAATCTTACTTTGTAGACACTGATTTAAACCAAGATGCATTTGTGTGTTGATTATTCATCAATTCTATAATCACTAATATTGTTAACTGTAGATTTGGACTTTCATAGAATCTCTACCATGCAGAAGAGGCCATTCAGCCCATCGAGTCTGCATCGACTCTCGGGCAGTGTGTCTTACCCAGACCCTCTCCCCTGCCCTATCCCTGTAACATCATACATCTGCCATAGCTAATCCAACTAACCTAGACATCATTTGGGCACAAAGGGGCAATGTAGTACGGTCAATCCACCTATGTGCAGGTTAGGTGGACTAGCCATGCTAAATTGACCCTTAATGTCAGGGGGACTAGCTAGGGTAAACGTGTGGGTTATGGGGATAGAATTTGGTGGGATCATAGTCGATGCAGACTCGATGGGCCAAATGGCATCCTTCTGGATTGATTCTACGATCTTTTGGACTGGGAGGAAATTGAAGCACCCAGAGGCAACCCAAGCAGACATTGGGAGAACATACAAACTCCACACAGACAGTGACCCAAGGCCAAAATTGAACCTGGGTCACTGGAGCTGTGAGGCAGCAGTGCTAACCACTGTGCCATTGTGCCACTACTATCAGTGGTGCACAGCTACTGTTTTGACTAAAAGTTGTAGGTGTGGCATGCTAAAAACAAAACAAAGGCTGTGATTTTCTAGCCATCCTTGCTGGTGGGATCTTCGGGTCCCACAGAGATGACCACCTGGATTTCCTGGTGGCATGCCCAGTGAACAAGACAAATAGCCATTGACTTAGGCAGGACTGAAAGAATCACCTCCAACGCTGGGAAATCCCAGCCAGAAGATTATTCTCTTCGTTGTTATAAAAGGAGGAACTGTTCTTTCTATCATGACTTCAATGACCCTTGGGCTACCAGGACGATGAGTGTCCTTACTTGGAATGGTCAACAATTGAAGCATCAGGAGCTGAAGTTTGATTGATGGACAACATATTGGAAGACACCATTAAAATATGTGAAGTCTGCACGGCCTCGCAATGAAGAGAATTGATAAGGACTGAGACATGTTTTGAAAATGTCTGAACCAGGTCTCAAAAAGCTGGAATTGGGGCAGGAATTTGCCTTAAATGGATGCTGCTTCCAGGACCCAGGGCAGCAGCTCTAGACTGAATATCCAAACTCTTCCCATGGCATCGACACATTGCAAATCTCAATAATTGTAAGGATACCAAATTCATTTAATAGCAAAAATTATAAACTGAATAGTCTGGAAGTGTTCATATTTGCTTTCTTGCAGTTAGACGTTACATTTTATTTTTTTGAAGGTAGAACTTTTAGTGGAAGAGGCCACAATTCAAAATGGAGGAAGGAAGAGGCAACAGAGTGACTAACTGAAATGTCCAGCCCCATAACGTACTCCACTCAGCCTGAAGGTTGTTCTGGCTGCACCCTTGCTGTGCCTGCAAGAGAAGGGAGATGGCACGAGCGCCTGAAGGTGGCATAAGGATTTGAGAGTTAGAACTCGTGTGTTTTGCAAAGTGGACGATTGGGTGCTGAGTCTTCTCTTTTATTTCTCCTGTCCAGTTCCAAATGATCCTATCCCTTCCTGGCATGCAGAACGGCTCTCTCCTCAAACGCCGTTCGGAGTTTCGATTCAGCCATTTATCCTCCCAGCTGTGCTTTCTATCAAGCAGTTTTGAACTAGCTTTGCCTGCAAGAAAACAGATGGGGAGAGTGTGAGCTATACAGCAGCGTGTGTGTGTGTGTGTGTGTGTGTGTGTGTGTGTGTGTGTGTGTGTGTGTGTGTGTGTGTGTGTGTGTGTGTGTGTGTGTGTGTGAGAGAGTGGGTGAGCAACCATTAACGAGAATAGTGACTTACTCTGTGAGCGGAGGAAGTCATTTGGTCTCTTCCTGCACTGCCCCCCTCACCACCTTTGCTGGGAGTTGGTGCTTATCAGCACTGCCACCACCACCCTTGCTGGGTTGGTGACCATGCTGGAGATTCTCCTCCTTGCCCGATGGTAAAGGATTCGGAGTTTCATCTCCACTACATACTGGTTAGGTCTTTGTCTGTAAACTTTGGCACGGCTATCTGGGCAGCCATCCTGTGCTTTGGACATGGAACAGGTGCTGGCGAGGTGTTTATGTGGAGTTCCCCAGTGATTGAAACACCAGCCTGAAGTTGGGCCAGATGAATCAGACTCCATTCACTGCCAAGGTGGAGTGAAACATCCCAATTTTTTTTCCTGTCCAAGTGGCTAAAGACACATTGGGTTGGAAAGCTGGGCTATTGCTTACTGGCAGTGGTAACAGTTTTCCCAAAGTGGCACTGCCAAAGTATTGGAAAATTCTAGCCTTGGTAATGAATGAACCGAGAGGAACTTTTACCAATTTAACATCCTATCATGGAACAGGCTAATTTGGGGTTATTATATGTGCCATTATAAAGAAAAGTACTTTCTCCTTCCCGTAAAATTGTCTTTCTTTTTACCTTTTTCTTTTGATACATTCCCAATTATAATTTTCATATCATTATTATTGTTCAATATTCAATAATTTTTTTAAAAAACATTACTTGCATGGTCACTCATTTCTGTTATATTCAGAGTATGACTCCAAACCTAAGTGACACAAGAGCAGGGACTCTTGCCTCCTTAAACTTATCCCCTTCAGTCCTGCTACCTTGCTGTAGTTATTTTATCTGGCTCTTTTTAGCTAGTATCTGACACGCTTGTCGGAAAGGTCAGAGGCTCTCAAATATTGAAAACAGGCCTCAAAGGCATCATCAGGGCCTGACTGCAGTTTTAACCCCAGTCCTTGTGCTGTCTTGCTTGTTGCAAGTGGATCCAGATTCAGAGAAGAAGCTCCGAAAAAAAATGTTTGGATTTTCTTGTAGGTCAGGCAGGGATTCAGGCTTGAGACTTCCGTCAAAGATGTAGCTTAAGGCCCAGAATTTATAAAATCTCAGGCCTCGCTGGGGGAACCAAGCAGTTTGCCATGCAACCCGATCCTCGAATCCGTGCTCCCACATAAAACTGGAGTTTAAGCGATTCTTCTTCTCTTTTAACGTTGCCTTGAGAAAATTACTGCTACATTAACCGTGACAGTGGTTGCACAATGTAATATATTCCTCGGGAAGTGCTTTGGAACCTTTCAGAGATATAAGAACAATCATTTCAATTCTCTTTGAAATTTACTGTGTGATTTTGTACATGGATGTGATTAGTGAATGTTTATGGGTGTGTAATAAAATGTAGAGAGCCAAGCTTCCAATTTCACGCTACCCGTGAAGAGCCTGAGGACCAGCAAGTGTACTCAAGAATGCATTGCACACAGTTTTCCAATCATTCAGAAGGTAACTAAATAAAGCTAAATGATCACATACAGCGGTGAAGAAAAGCAAAAAATGACCGGTGTGTAATCCTGAAATCTTGTCTGAAAGTAAAGCAAAGTTTCTTTATTAGTAAGGCTCACATTAACGCCACAATTAAGTTACCATGAAATTCTCCTAGTCGCCACACTCCAGTGCCTGTTTGGGTCAATGCACCTAACCAGCACACCTTTCAGACTGGGGGAGGAAACCCACGCAGACGTGGAGAGAACGTGCAAACTCTCCCAGCTTGGGTCGCTGTGCAATCGAACTTGGGTCCCTGGCACTGTGAGGCAACAGTCTAACCACTGTGCTAGAAAAAACATTGGAAAAAGAGTTATGGATATTTTACTACATTAAATTCTAAGGAAAAAGTTGAATTATTTAAATACTCTTTCAGTTGAAGGAAGATTTATTCAAACAATAATTCTATCTGTTATTATTACACCAGTTAAGGTCCACAGAGCAAGGGCTGTCTCCAGACATCATTGAATTGGGATCAGACAGGCACAGCACTGGGTGAACAGAGAATTGAATCTTGTCATTATGTTATTAAAACTCAATGGTTCATTACTGAATAGGTCTGACTCTGATTAATAGCACTCACAAAGCCACAACTCTTAATCCTATACTAAGGTGTACTCATTTTAAATTAAACCCCTGATATTCTCCTATTAAACATGAGTGTAGCTTTACTAATTAATTCTCTGATGTTTTACATTAAATTATTATTCTCAACAGTTAAGAAGGATTATAGCTAATAATTTCTTTTGACCGGGAGGATTCTAATTTCATTGAGTGAACACCTATTTTCTCCACTGTGAAGGCAGCAGTTGGAAACATTTAACCAAGCGAATTTGATAGATGTATAAAAAATGTGGCCTATTAAACGGCCCTCTAGCATAACAGCAGTGGTCAATGTAACGCCTCTTGAATGATCCCTTCCAGCAGCAATACCTGTAACTGAAGTCAATGATGCAGACATATTGCCCTTTTAAAATATTGGCTGCACATGAGCTTCCCTCCAGGACGTGAGAAAAATACCAGATCCTTAAAAGCTGCGTGGGACTCGCAGAACACAGCTGCCATTGCTTTGTACATTCAGTTGAATAGCATCAGGGCTTAGTCCAATCTGTTTTACATAACATTTACAACATCAGCAAGGGCATTTGACCCAACATATCCATGCTCGTGACTCATTTTGAGACTCTACATTTGGCCAGGAACTATCTCCATCCACTTTGACACTTTCACCTTCAGCACTAACCCCACAATATGTTATTGGCAACTTAGGGCATAAGTTTCACTATGGAAGACTATGCTAAGACTCATGAATACGTGGACTGCTACTAGCACGCCATCCTTAGAATGGAAGCTGTCTGCAAATTTCCTCAAATCAAGTAGTGCAGCTCTGTAACTGCTTTGCTGCAGAACCTTGGTCTGTGGAATTGGTGCCCCTCAGCATCAGCAGATAGTTTGTAGAAAAAATGAATATCATATTGGCAAGTTCAGCAGTCCATCTCTGGTGCCACTGGATAACCCCGGCATCATTTCTTTTGTTCCTTTTGACCATCAGCCATTAAGTGTAAAAGGGGAATGCTGAAAGTAAACACCATTATGTACGTGCTTGCAAAGAGAAATGAACACTACAGAGAAAGGTATTTACTCCTGACACAGTGAGCCAGTTGACCTTTAGAATACAGCTGAAATGATCTAGGCAAACTCAAGCATGCTCAGTATATGAAAACCAGATCATTTGTGAATGCACAAACTGCAAAAAAAACCACATTACAGCCTGTTATAGAAATTTACATTACTGTACTAAGTGTGAAAACTCAATAACTCACAAAATTGTTGTCTCTTCCATATAATTCCCACCAGCAAACTCAGGTTGAGAACAGAAATTTCTCAGTTTATATGTAGCAACACAATAAACGTAGTGGCAATTGCTGGAAAGATGTAACTAGTTGGCCTTCTGGTGTTTACCCAAGACGTTATTTCCAGATACCGACCAGCTAGTTGCAAACTTCCAGCATTTTCCGTTTTTCCCTTTTCATTTAGTTCCGTGAATATATTCAGAAGGTTTTCACTTGCCAGTATTTCAGGAAAAATTTAGCTGGAATGCCAGCCACAGAAAACCTTCATTAAACATATTTATTTCCTAACATAATGGTCAGCAATTCTTCCTTCGGAATGATGCTTCTATAGATGGATCGATTCCTCTGTTTCCATCAATATTGCTACTAGAAATAAATTAATAGGTTATTAAATAATGAAGCAATTTCTGATTAATATTTGCAGTGATCACAAAATTACTCCTATAATTATTTAAGTAAATGACTATGAAAACGCTTTTATACTTCTAATCCATACATGGACCAGCTCCACCATCCCCACCCCTACCCTACCCCCCCAACCAAACCCCACACCCCAGCACTCACCTACATTTGGGGTTTTCAGATACAAGTTACTTTAATGCATTGACACTATTGTCCTGTTGGGTGAGATTAAGTAGGTTGGGGGCTATACTCTGTCAAGTTTAGAAGAAGAGGGGATTCATTAAGACTTAAAAGTCTTAGCGGGCTTAACATTGTCTTAATGATGGAGAAATCTCCCCCCACCCCCCTCCATTATATATTGAATTTTTAAACAAGACACTTGTTTTTAAAATGGACATACAAGTCAAAGGTGGCCAAGGATGTAAATTCTGAGAATATAATTTCAATTGCCGTTTGAATTGTTCCTGTGTGGGTGATACTAACATAGAGAGACATTGGAATGTCACACCCTGTCTCAGACAGACATTTTAAAGGAGAAAACCCAGAAACATGAACTGCCATCTTCTGTAGAGATAATGAAAACCGATCTCCTCAGCAGGAATGATATCATAGAGTCATAGAGCATGGAAACAGGCCCTTTGTCCCAACTTGTCCATGCCGTCCTTTTTTTAAAACCACTAAACTAATCCCGATTTACCTGCATTTGGTCCATATCCCTCTATACCCATCGTACCCATGTAACTATCTAAATGCTTTTTAAAAGATAAAATTGTATCTGTTTCTACTACTACCTCTGGCAGCTTGTTCCAGACACTCAACACCCATTGAGTGAAAAAATTGCCCCTCTGGACACTTTTGTATCTCTCCCCTCTCACCTTAAACCTATGCCCTCTAGTTTTAGACTCCCCTACCTTTGGGAAAAGATATTTACTATCTACCTTGTCTATGTCCCTCATTATTTTACAGACCTCTATAAGGTCACCCCTCAGCCTCCTACGCTCCAGAGAAAAAAGTCCCAGTCTATCTAGCCTCTCCTTATAACTCAATCCATCAAGTGCCGGTAGCATCCTAGTAAATCTTTTCTGCACTTTTTCTAGTTTAATAACATCCTTTCTTTCATAGGGTGACCAGAATTGCACACAGTATTCCAGGTGTGGCCTTACCAATGTCTTGTACAACTTCAACAAGACATCCCAACTCCTGTATTCAATGTTCTGACCAATGAAACCACGCGTGCCGAATGCCTCCTTCACCATTCTGTCCACCTGTGACTCCATTTTCAAGGAGTTATGAACATGTATCCAAATGTCCTGTAAAATGATATCTTAGACCAGTTTGTGGATTTTCACCTTCCAGGAATGTACAAGAGACTGGACATAAAATGCCAGCTACAAATGATCATCAGTGTGGATTAATGCTGGGTGTGTCAGAGTGTGCAACGCAGAAGCAAAGAGGCCCCCTGTTCTGGCTGGCAGGTAAAAAAAAAACTCACTCTTTTTCTGTCTGATTGCTGAAGCAAGCCAACTCAGCAAAGTCACAACTGAAATGGAAGGAGGACAATCTTTTAGTGTAATTGTAGAACTCCGGAATTTCAAAACCAGCTATCCCACTGCTGAAGTCAGCCCTATTGAAATCATGAACCTCAACTAGCCAAAACATTTGACCATCTATTCCTCATGCACAAGTCAAAGATTGATTCATATATGTCTTTTTTAAAATTATTTTTGGATTCACTTTTCCTTTCTGATCTGTGTGAACGTATGTGCACGTGATCTATTATTCCTTGTATTTAGTAGTTAATAAGCTCACTTATTCTTTAACCTGAGAAAACCTGGTTAAATTGGCTCCTTTTAAATCATAAATATATTGGGACTGGGAAAAAGTATCTCCAAGGGAAAGGATCCTTCTTGAAATAATCTTGTTGTGACTGAGGGGGTTGAACAAAGGAAGGGAGGTAATTCATCCCTCCTCACCCAGGGCATAGCAATTTGGGGATGTCCTATGTGGAATTTAACAAATTGAGAGATCTCATCCAGGGATGGCATAATTGGGATGACCTTACCTGGGCCCGGTCGTCATAACTTGGCAGATGTTGAGGTATTTCCCTGGCTGGAGAGCCTTAGAACCAAGAGGTGTAGTCATAGGATAGAAGGCAGCTATTTAAGGCATGGTTAGCACAGTGGCCTTACAGCGCCAGTAACCCAGGTTCAATTCCAGTCTCGGGTGACTGTCTGTGTAGAGTCTGCACGTTCTCCCAGTGTCTGCGTGGGTTTCTTCTGGGTGCTCCAGTTTCCTTCTACAGTCCAAATACATGCAGATTACGTTGGTTGGCCATGATAAATTGCCCCTTAATAGGGATTAGGAGACTAAATATGTGGGGTTACAGGGATAGTACAGGACCTGGGTGGGCTCAATGGGACAAACAGCCTCCTGCACTATAGATTCTATGACTGAGAAGAGGAGAAGTCTTTTATTCGGAGACTTGCAATTTTTAAAACTTCTCTACCCCAGAGTACAAATGATGCACAGACAATGTAGATTTGAAACTAAGATTAATTGATTTTTGGGCACTAAGGGAATCGAGTGATATGGGTTGTGAAAATTAAATTTGTGTAGAGATTCAACTCTAATCTTAATGAATAGCAGAACTGATTCAAGAGGCATCTGACCTATCTCTTGTGTTCTTGTGTAATTGACAACTAGGTGGTTTATAAGAATACTATGATCGGAATTGCTCTTACTGTTCTATGGTGTTCAGTTACAAACTGTTAAAAAGATATCCAATTTGTTATTGTCTCATGTACAGGTGTCAGTCAATTATAATTTCAGCAACTCGGGTGAGAAGAGAGAGAAAATTGGGTAAGTCCCCTCTGTCTGAGTCGATCTGTGCCTATTTCTGTCCCAGAATAATCAGCAGACCTCCAATTTACCACAGACATATCCACTATCTCTCAATGCTGCCACAGCACTCAACATTACACTTCAGGATGCCAAAGGTAGCATCAACAGCATCATTCAATCTACGGTGCGCGAATGTATCAAAAAAAATGTGGCTGATGCCTTATTGATCAGAGTGAGCAATTATATTTCCTAAAGACAGCCAACAATTACGTGAAATAACTGCACTTCCTGCAATGACAGGGTTTCCAAAGCTTAGGGCATTATTAATGACCATCAAGTGGCTCTATATCTCCCGTACGAAAAGCTGCACTTTTCTGGATCAACAGAATAATAAGTAATTATTCCCACTGAATATATGTAAACAGATATTGTCAGTTATATTTGTGGCATTTTGTTAAGCTAACACATCTTTCACAGCATGTTATGTTTGCACAGTAAATGAAAAGCATTTCACAAGCTCGCTAACAATAACAACGTAGTGTGTCATTCTTGTACATTTATAAAGAACTCTTTTCATAACACACCCTTGACAAACTGATTAATAGCATTTTACAATGGGAATGATGCTGACTATGTCCCACTGAGGGATAAATAGCCTTTGTATTCTGTAATACAGGCTTATGTTTTTAGGTTTACAGTCCCCAATTAATTAATTGCTTCCATTTGATAATGCTTTGTAATGTCAAAATATTGCAAAATGCTGCTCTTGGTGACTGTAACAATGTCTAACAATTAACAATGAGTTGAATAAATAAAATAGGCATTGGGTGGGATTTTCCGCAGACTCTGCCATGTGTTTCACAGCAGCGAAGGCCACGTGTCCATTTGCTGGCGGTGGGAACTTGAGGTCCCACCATTGACAGTGGGGTTTCCTGTTGAATGCACCCCTCATTGTCTTGAAACATGTAGCAGGTTGCACTGTCAACAGGACCAGAAGATATCGCCAACATTAATGGCCAAAAAGATTCAGCCTTTGGATAAGTACATTGGGTGTCATTTTCTGCCAACCCCCATCCCCAAGGTGTGGCAGAGGTGGTTTGCCAATAGTGAGATCTTGTGGTCCCACTGATGTGGGACCTGTCACATGGGGTCACCTTCAGCAGGATCAAAAGATTCCGCTGGTGGGAAGTGCAAGAAAGGCCGAAAAATCCCCTGGAGATTAATGGGGCAATAATTCTGCTCTGATCCAATTGCAGAATCAGCCATAGATTTACCACAAGTTGCAAACAGAGAGGGAAGAAGCTGTTCTTGAGTTGGTTGGTATGTGACCTCAGATTTTTGTATCTTTTTCCTGACGAAGAAGGTGGAAGAGAGAATGTCTGGGATGTGTGGGGTTCTTAATTATGCTGGCTGCTTTATCGAGACAGCGGGAAGTGTAGATGGTGTCAATGGATGGGAGGCTGGTTTGTGGGATGGATTGGGCTACATTCACGACCTTTAGTAGCTCCTTGCGGTCTTGGGCAGAGCAGAAGCCATACCAAGCTGTGATACAACCAGAAAGAATGCATTCTATGGTGCATCTGTAAAAGTTGGTGAGAGTCGTAGCTGACATGCCAAATTTCCTAAATCTTCTGAGAAAGTAGAGGGGTTGCTGGACTTTCATAGCTGTAGGACAGGTTGTTGGTGATCTAGGCACCTAAAAACTTGAAGCTCTCAATTCTTTCTACTTTGTCCCCACCATGTAGACAGAGGCATGTTCTCCTTTACGCTTTCTGAGCTCGATGATAATCGCCTTCATTTTGTTGACGTTGAGAGGGAGATTTTCCCTAACATTGGCATTTTCATTGGCTTGGGTGGGTTCCTGATGGCTGTGACTAGGTCAGACAGAGGGCCTGATTTTACCATTTTCATTCCAAGTACTGAATCTGAGTGCAATTCAGATCCAACTTGGAAATCTGCTTTCAGGCGCCCCCATATGCACTCAATCTGGACAAAAATTGCGAGTCTGAATTGCACTGTGGGTGGGGCTTAGCATGTCCGAATCGATCAGAGCTTTGAACTACGCATGCGCAGTGAGGAAAAAAAATTTGAAAATCGCACCCCTGTCTCTTCACTCCCTGGCCGCAAAAAGTGGATAAAGGGAGCAATGGCCCCCACAGACATTGCCCCGCCCCCCACAACATAACTGTGTCCCCCTTATCCACCAGCCCCCCCACTACCCAGACCAATCGCGACCCCCTGCCCCCTTCCCCCCCACCAATCGCTCGCAGAGTGGCAACAGATCCCCTTTGCCCCTGTAACCCTCCCGCACCAGAGATCCATCTGGCCTCCCCCCCACTCCCCACACCAGAGATCCATCTGGCCTCCCCCCCACTCCCCACACCAGAGATCCATCTGGCCTCGCTCCCAGTATATTTCCCATACTCACAGCCTGTACTTGCAAAATCCACTGAGGTACATATCCAGGCCTTTATTGAAGTTGTGTAATGAAACATATAGGTGTGTACAAATATCCATGGCTTGATTCAACAACCTTCGCAATTGTGTTTAGCAACAGCCAACTTGCAGTAAATTCGAAGAGCTGCATTTCCAAATTTAGAAGATAATTTGGGAAATGGTAATAGGATAATTTCTACTTTTTCTGAACTTGGCTGGTGTAGGGGGGGAAAAAACAACATTCGTGGCAAGTGAAATTTAATCTAAGCACATTTATAACAGGAATGATCAGAATTAGAAATGTGATGGGATAGAATTAACTCTCTTCTCCACCACCACACCCCCCCTCTAGCCCGCTTCCCTGCCCCCTCCACCACTGATCTGAGTCAGGGAGCCATTGGAAGCTTTGAACTTACCTCTTCAGAAGCTGGAGTGCCTGGAACAGACCTTTGCCAAGCAGGTCTGTTTCATGCCAAATCTCAATGTACAAACATGATGGTAAAGGGGAAATGCTGGTAAAGTTGGGCGGGCAGCCCATTAATTCAATTTAAATGCATGCAAATGCATTTAACTCGCTGTTGTGCCCGTTTTGGGCATGAATTGGATCACAGCCATTTTCGGGCCTTGGTAAAGTGGGCATCTGCGCGGATCACATTAATGGCCTCATGCCTGATTTTACCAAATTTTCGTGCCCGCAATGGTAAAATCGGGCCCAGAGTGTATAAGTGGAAGAGTGTTTTTCTGAATGAGGATCTGTAGCTAGTGGTGTTCTGCAGGGATCAGTGCTGGGACCTCTGTTTACAATATATATAAATGAGCTGGAGGATAATGTGGATGGTCTGATTAATAAGTACACAGATGACATAAAGATTGTGATAGTACTGGGGATTGTCGGAGAATACAAGAGGATGTAGATAGACTGAAGACCTGAGCACAGAAATGGCAGATGAAGTTCAATCTGGAAGATATGAGGTGATGCATTTTGGAGGATCTAAATAATGTGTGAATTATACTGTAAATGGCAGAACTCTTAGGAATGTTTACAGAGGGAATGGGCATGCAGGTCCCTAAAAGTGGCAACACAGGTAGCCAAGATGATTAAAAAGGCATATGGCATGTTTGCCTTCATCAGTCTGGGCATTGAGTATAAGAGTTGTGAAATCATATTGCACTTATATAAAACCTTGATCAGGCTGCATTTGGAGTATTGCATGCAGTTCTGATCACCACACACCTGGAAGGATATAGAAGCTTTGGAGAGAGTGCAAAGAAGGTTCACCATGATGTTGGTTATGAGGAGAAGTTGAATAAACTAGGATTATTTTTCACTGGAACAATGGAGGCTGTGGGGAGATCTGATAAAGATTTACAAAATTGTGAGATGTATTGACAGGGTAGATAGTCAGAGGCTTTTTCCAAGGGTGGAAGTGTCAATTTCAAGGGGGCACAGTTTCAAGGTGAGAGGCGGAAGATTTAAGGGAGATATGCAGGGGAAGTTTTTCATGCGGAATGGTGGGTGACTGGAACACACTGCCAGAGGAGGTGGTGGAAACAGGCACATCAGCAAAATTTAAGAGGCATCTGGATGGGTACGTAATGGAGAAGAAACATCACAGTCCTCCAGCTCGCACTGGGCATCACTGGAGCAACAGGCCAAGGATGGACATGCGGACGTGAGAGCAAGGTGCTGAGTTGAAATGATGAGCAACGGGAAAACTTGGGTCATGCTTGCAGGCTGAGTGAAGATGTTCTGCAAAGCCGTCATCCAGTCTACCTTTATTTTCCCCAATGCAGAGAAACTGCATTGGGAGCAATTCAATCAGTAGACCAAACTGAGGGTGGCACAAGTGAAACGTAAACGTTGACTATTTTCTCTTGCTTCAGATGCTGCCAGTCATGCAGAATTGTTACAGTATTCTCTGTTTTTGTTTCAAATTTTAACATCTGCAGTATTTTGCTTTTATTTTAGCATGAAATGTCAAATTGTAAGTAGGAAAATACCGCCAAATTATTGACAGGCATAATCTGAAAGCCAAGTAGTAACAATAAACCTTTCTTACAGAATGATACCCATTTTCACTTCTGAATGACATTGGAAATAATAGGTTAGAAGACAGGTAGTTATCACTTCAGCAAGTTCCTCTCTTTCACCTTCTTCAGTCGAGAAAAGATGCAAAAGTCTGAGGTCACGTACCAATCAGCTTGAGAATAGTTTCTTCCCTGGTGCTGTCAGACTTTTGAATGGACTTACCTTGCATTAAGTTGATCTTTCTCTACACCCTAGCTATGACCGTAACACTACATTCTACACTCTCTCGTTTCCTTCTCTATGAATGGTATGCTTTGTCTGTAAAGCGTGCAAGAAACAATACTTCTTACTGTATGCTAATACATGTGACATTAATAAATCAAATCTAATCAAAAATTTTAGTTTGCCAAAAGTGAGTGCAGACTAATATTATGGGAATTCACCAATTTAATAATTGAACAGAAATCATCTTTAGAATTTTTTTTTAAATTAACAATCGTTGGATGGTCTTTCATTACAGCGAAGCATGGTGCTTAAAAAAACAAATAATTGGATTTTTAAAGGCATTGTTTGCACTGAATAGGAGAACACCTTTTTATATAACAGTTACGTTATAACATTAGAATGAATGGTTAGGATATTGAATGCACTCCCTGTTGGAACAATGGAACCAGATTCAATGGTAACTTTCAAAAGCAACGTGTATAAATACTTGAAAGAACAGGGGAGTTGGATTAACTAGGTTTCTCTTCAAAAGCGCCTATGTAAACTCCATGGGCCAAATGACATCCTACTGTGGTTTCCTATTCTATGATTCTGCCTAATGCACAGAATTTTCTTTGTTGAAATATACATGTTGAAACTTTTTGTCTTCAGCATCAGGACACTTTCTAAAAAATACCAACATAAGAGGTAAACAACAATCTATTATGAGGAGGAAGTGCTGATAGCTTGGCAAGTGACCTTTGATTGTAGAGGCATTGCCTTTGAGAATGCACTAGTCGATGCTGACTGACAGTTAACTGCCACCCATTATTTGAAATGTAAATTGGGCAGCTTGACCCTGATTGGTCAAGGCTTTGCCCTGAAAAATGAGTTAGCGAATTCCATTAACCATCAGCCACAATGGCAGTGTCTCTACCAGTCAGAGCCTGCTTGCTAACCAATCGGCATTTTCTTCTCACACAGTATAAATTGTTATTTTACCCTTATATTGGTATACTTGCAAAGTGTCCAGATGAGTGAAAGACAAAAAATTTTGACATGTCTCTTTTTTTCAAAAATACTCATTTTCTGTATCACCCAATGATATTATGTGAGAAATTTTTAATTCAAAAAAGTGAAATTGAATTAAACCTTTGGTTGGAGAAGGACACTGGTTCAGTGATTAATGTGTTTCGCAGCAATCACCAAAGCAGTTGAAAGATGCAAGCTAAGGAGGAGTATTGAAACATTAGAAATGGAAGGGCAATGCTTGGAATAGTTTGTAATTTTAAGAAACATTTTATTTTGAATTAAAATCTGCAGTGTTTGCTATTAAGGGAGACCAAAATGCCATGGAGATTCACTGAGGTCAGCTATGAATTTCCCATCCTTCTATGCCATGACAGCATTGGGCAGGCCAGTGTGCACAGGTTGGAACCTATGTAAGTAATGAGAGGATACTGTCACAGAGCCAGTTTCTGTTTCTTTCACCCAGTTGCTTAACTCAAATCAATGCATGCCCACATAAGGCAGTTGATTTATTCATTCGTGGGACGTGGGGTGTCACAGGTTGGCCAGCATTTATTGCCCATCCCTAGTTGCCCTTAGAGGGCAGTTGAGAGTCAACCACATTGCTGTGGGTCAGAAGTCACATGTAGGCCAGACCAGATAAAGACGGCAGATGCAGATCCACAGAATTAGATCGGTTTTTCCAACAATTAACAATGATTTCAGGGTCATCAGTGGATTCTTAATTCCAGATATTTTTACTGAATTTAAGTTCCACCATCTGCCATGGTGGGATTCAAACCCAAGTCCCCAGAAACCTAGCTGAATTTCTGGATTAATAGTCTAGTGATAATACCACTAGTCTGCATCAATTTATTCTGTCCACCAGGCCAGGTAACTACCACAATGGCATAGAATCCATGTCACTATCATCCCTTTCACTATTTGCCTACATTGGCTCCTTGTTGTCCAATGGATTCAATTTACAACCATTCTTACTTTACCTTCTGCAAATTGCCCTATCCTACTCTCTTCCAACCTAATCTTCCCTCTTATGATGTTGATCTCCTACTCTAGCATCCCTTACATAATTCCTCCCAGCTTTTGGTGCCAGATTCTCCAGATGGCACCAAATTTCATCTCAAAGAGATTTTGGCCAGGATTCTCCCAAAAACATTCTAAATTCCCAGCGTGCGGGAAAATAGAAGTAATTCCCATTTGTTTTTTCAGCATGATTTCCAGAATGAATCTCTGACACTCTGTGCATCACGAAGTTCTCTAATGTGATCATGTGAACATCTGGGGCAGGGCCTATTCCAATCTGAGAGGCCAGCTGAGTGGGCCATTGCGCATGTGCCAATCTCTCTGTGGCTAGCTCGGCACATGTGCAATGGCCTTGCATTGCTGGCCAACCCAATCGGTGGCCAGACTTGCAATTCCTCATCACTGGCCTTGCAGAACCCACCCACCCCAACCACCCCCCTCAATTGTTGGCCTCCTGGACATCCTTGGGCCAGCCCTGATCTCCCCAGTGCCCCACTTGACCACCTCCTGATTACTTCCTCCCTCTGCCACCAATCTCTGCGCAGAGTGGCACCCCCATTGATTGCCCCCCCCAATAGACCCTACCTCTCTGGCCCACCTCCTTGGCATTGCCCAATGCCCAGTGGGCAGTGGCAAGGTGCCCCTTGGACATTGCCAGTTTGCCCCTTCAGGAATGCCAGGGGGCCAGACTGGCACTGAAAGGCTGGCACTGCCCAAGGAACACCCCCATGTCCTCAACCTCCTGGGGGGGGGGCCCTCAATAGCCTCTCTTCCCTCCAGGGGGGTCAGGCCCATTAGTGGGGAGCAGGAGTAAATCCAGTTGGGGAGAACTACTCTTGGTGTCAGTCCTGGGCTCAGATTCTTGGAGGCTTCGGCGCCCAGCAGGAAGCTCACTAAATGCCTCCTGCTGATGTCTCCCAGCTTGCCGCGCTACTCAAGCATTACAGCGGGCTGGGAGATTCGTCCCCTTCATCTCTTTTAGACAAGCCTTTATTCATATTCCCTAACTCAAAATGTCTCCATTTCCATACTATCTCTCGTCTGAAGCACCTTAAGACATTTTTCTATGTTAATGGCAGCATGTAAAGGTAGTCATTGTTGTTCCAGTTGTTGAACCTTTTTGACCCCAGCCACAACTAAGGGCAACATTCCCACAGTGAAGCAGAGTAACAATGGGCCACAAGCTGATTTGGAAAATTGAATTACATTGCTTATCCTTTTGTGGTGTGGCTGACAGTTAGACATTATAAAAACTGTAAAAACACATAAAATGGTACAAAGGAATTCATCATCATTTGGGATAGTCTTTGAGCCAAGTGATGGAAGTAAATTACTTAAGGCCAGAATTTTTCAGACCCTCCCAGTCAGCAGGGAGGGAAAACAAACACTATTTGTTGCCACTTCTAATGTCATCAATGAGTGGCTGCTGGAGAGCTCAAAAGCTCAAGCAGAAACATTTAATTAGAATAGAATCCAACTTACCTGTCAAAGAAAATATTGGCTAGTTTTCAAATGAATAATAATCATTCGAACACAAAATCATAAATAAAGATGAGAAAGGCATACAGCCCTTAACCTATCAAAGAAGGACATTTTGAAGGCTTTGGTCCGCCAAAGTCAACAAACATTTGAATGGCAGGGGAAGCTGCCTTGGCAAGACTGGAAAATCCCAGCCTTAAGATTCATTTAGTATCCTTTTGGGCGGAATGATGGAGGACCTCAAGTGTCTTTCTTGGATCGGTTAAGAAGGGCTGAGTGCCTTTCTCATCTTTATTTATCTTAAGATTTTGTGCTCAAATGGTTATTGTACATCTGCAAACTAGGCAATATCTTCTTTGACAGATGAGTTGGTTTCTATTCTAACTAGATGTTCCCCCTTAAGCTTTCCACCAGGCACAAAGTGATGGCATCAGAAGAGACAACTCATAGTGGGTGTTTTCCCTCCCCGCTCCAGCCGCTGCTCCTGCCATTACTCTGGATATGAATTAACCGTCCCTTTAAAAGTAAAGTGACATGCACATGATATACTTAGTAGTACTCATCAATACCATGAATGCATGCAGAGCTATAGATGAGACGTTTATGTGTGTCTGCTTTTTATCTCTGTGAAAAGGTTCCACTTTAACATCTGTGTCTCTTTGGCTATAACAAGTGATCAATCCATTAAATTTTTTTAACCCAGCATTTTATGCAAAGGCATTTTAATTATGGGTTACCCACTGGGCTGACGGCAAAGTACATGTCACATCTCATTTGGCAAAGATAATTTTATCCCTAATGGTTTAATGATTCTTCCAAACAGCAATACATTACTGGAATTAAATTCCCACTTAATTAAGTTCTATTTCGGCAACAGAAAAACACAATAACTTTGTATCTTGTTTAAGCTGATTGCTGAGTCACAGGATGGCTCTAATACTTCCATTATTGCTGATGAAGCTTTGTGAAACTTAATCCCTGAATCAGCAAAGCAAACTTTTCAGTCCAACTCTGTTTAGATCGTTCTGGATTGCTAACCTTGATATGTCAATTTCCTTAATAAATTAACTGCACATTTCTCTCGCTTTACACTCTCCGCAAAAGTCTGATCAGATTCAAAACTATTCCCAGTTATCTGTACATTTCACCTTCATGATTTCCTCCTCCGATGACAGCAGGAAAAAAAAATCAAGCATCAAACTGATTTTTTTTAGGTAGACTCAAGAAAGTCTGTGCAGGTTTTTAATTTTTTTGGTCATTTGTTCTGTCCTATTTTATTCAGATTCATTTTTTTAGGCAGTGAATTGAATAAATGCAAAATGTAACCTGAATTATGAAACAATGTTATTTCATATGTACACATAATACACTATGGGTGGGATTTTCCAGCCATGCTTGCCCCAAAGCTGGAAAATCCCTCCGAAGGTCAATTACAAACCTTTACATGGTTTCCACCCTCCCACCTCCTGCCCGCTATGATTCCTGTGGCAGGCAGGAGGGAAAATTCCCTCTACATACACAAAGGGTAAGGTTTTACATAGTTTAACGAATTGCAGAAGCCTTGTGTCCAAATTTTGTGTGGATATAGGATAAGAGACAGCTGGTTAGCTCAGTTGGCTGGGTAGCTAGCACGTGGCTCTGAATAACAGCAATGGTGTGGCTTTGATTCATGTTCTGACTGAAGTAGATGTGGGACCTGCCTTCTCACCTTGTCACATATGCCACATAGGAGCCTTGTTGAGAAGGCAGTGACAAACCTGCACTCACATAAAACTGCCAAGACAAGGGCTCAGGATGAAGAATGAGCAGACAGAGAGCCAAGGATTTGCCTTCAGGCAAAGTGGACATGACATAGAAGATAACATACTTCTGAATTATTTACACAGCATGTATAAAATACAATTGAATAGCTCAGGTGATGTGACACATATGAAAATGAAATCATTCATAGACATCAACTAAATTCCTAACTTAGATATTTAATTTTGTGTAGAGGTTCTGGGTTGCAACGACTGGCGACCAAGGCATAAAAATAATAAAGGTTTGTTGTTAACTCTGAGCAGCTCTTAGATAATGTGTGTCTGCCCATACTCTGGGGAGAACACCTGCGCTCTCAACATGTGACACGCTTTGTGCCCGTGTTATCCCAGCATCCACGTGATGACCTGATCTACATCATCCCACTTAAATTCAGACAACCAATAGTACTGAGGTGTAACAGTAAGAAAATTACTTACAACATCCAAACCTGAACAGGCTAACAACATGTACCTATTCACATTGTGCGAAACATTGTCGGGGCTGTAGCTAACATGTATCCTGTTGCCCCTTGTTTCCCCCCACTTCCCATTGCCTCTCATTCTCCTTTCATGCTAGGAAGCATTTGTTGATACAATTGCTTGCATATCAATGGACTGAGAGTTCGTGATTGAGTTTGTTGAATGCAGCAGTATGATGTCACTGCCAATATCATTCAACGTCTTTGTGGAGGTGCTGTCAAAGGTGTCCATTGATCTCTCTATAGCAAGGAATGAACTTGGAAAGATAATTTGTCATACAAAGGAAAAGCTGCAAAGCATACCTGTCCTCAGGAATGTACATCTGTTGTGTAGCCATTGTCTTGTCTGGGTCTGGCTTCACATCATTGGCTATGAATAAATGACCCACATAGGGTATTTAGTTGATCTTCAATCTACAGTTAGCAGGGTTGAGCTTTAACTGTATGGTCCTAGTTCAATCAAAGACTAAACAATGAAATGTACCATATTCTTGCATTAGAATAGAATAGAATTCCTACAGTGCAAAAGGAGGCCATTTGGCCCATTGAGTCTGTACCAACTCTCCGAAAGAGCATCTTACCTTGGCCCACCCTCTTGCCCTATCCCCGGAACCTCACGCATTTACCATGGCTAACCCACCTAACCTACACATCTTTTGTTCACTAAAGGGCAATTTAGCATGGCCAATCCACCAAACTTGCACATTTTTGGACTGTGGGAGGAAACGGCAGCACCAGAGGAAACCCAAACAGACACAGGAGAATGTGCAAACTCCACACAAAGTGACCCAAGCCAGGAATCGAACCCTAGTCCCTGGCACTGTGAGGCGGCAGTGCTAACCACTGTATCACTGTGCCACCTATTTGTTTGACAGACCAGCCCAATAGTAGATAGATGACTCTTCCTCAAATTTTGTCAAATTGCGATGTTTTCATTGAAAATGAGTGGTTCAATGCAGTGAAGTCCCTGTGCCATTTTGCCAAGTCCTGACACCACGTGGAATTATTGGGTTGCAATGACTCGCGACCAAGGACCTGGGACAATAAAGGTTTATTGTTAACTCTGAGCAGTTCTCACATGTCATATGTCTGTTCTTATTCTGGGGAGAACTCCTGCACTTCTGACACGTGACACCTCTTGTACCCTGTACCCACATCATCCACATGACTATACTGTGGTTTGTTTTTTAAATAATAATATATCATTGCAAAATGGAGAATGGGATAAACCTGATAAATATTTGTCAGTTAGTATTGGTAAGCTTCCAGACACACAAATAATATTTATCTTAATGAGCATATTTCATTGCTAGCAATCAGTATGATTGTAAAAGACATATTATGTATCACAATCTTGGAAGTTATTTGAGGAATGAAGGATATATATTGATGAAGAAAATGAATGAATGTTGTATCGATGAATTTTCAAATGGTATTTAATACAATTTCCTTGTTGATAAAATTAAAGCACATGTTATAAAAGACAATGTGGTTGTATGGATAGGAAGTTGGCTAAGGGATAGAAAAAGTAGAATAGGAATTTAATCAATGTTTTTGGTACTATAGGGATGTAGACATTGATGTTACTCAGGGGTCAATATTGGCATCATTGCTTTGAGTATATATGCTGTTAAGATTTACAGACCCCACAAAAATAGGAAGTATTGTTAATTATGAAGAGGAACCCAGCCACTGGTGCAGGCAAGTCGGTATGTAATGGTGCCTATTCTAAGCCTAGGTAAATGGGAAGAGGTAGCTGCAGGCAGGACATGTGGCTGTAAAACCACCTGCCAAATCCAAATGATAGTGCATATAAATGCAAGTGACACCATTATTAGGGCTTACCTTGAAAACAATACAGAATCCCTGCCCAAACCCTGTGAGGAATGGGCCAGAATTACTACCCAATGGACGAGGGCATCTTAAAAAAATGACCAAATTCAAAATTGTAAGTTTAAATATTGGTAGTCAGATGAGAAGCAGCGAGCTAACCGAATGTAAAAAAAGGGGTGGGAAACATGGGTCTCCAGGTGGAAGGGCATCAAAGCAAGAGAAATTGGTAGTGGATATAAACTTTTTTACCGTGGATCGGATGGGAGAAAAAATGGTTTTGGAATAGTACTTAAGAGAGGAAATGAAGAACAAAGTACTGGATACAGGATCAGTGACAGAATCATCGAAGCAAAGCTAGCAATTAGGGCAAAATGTGAAACATGGTTAGTTCTTTAGCCACGGAGCAGATATAGACCAACAGCGACAGCAGAATTTTGGGACCAGAAGGACAATGCAATTCAAACAATACCTATCAGTGACAGGCTAGTGGTGGCAGGTGACAGGTTAGGTGTTTAGGTTAGGTGGATTAGCTTTGGTAAATGTGAGGAGTTACGCGGCTAGGGCAGGGGCTTGAGCTTAAGTAAGATGCTCTTTTGTAGTGATGGTGGGATATTTTGATGGGATATATCCTGTTGGGATATGCCCCAAAATATTGAGAGAGGTGAGGGAGGAAATTGCTGGGGCCTTGGGGGAAATCTTTGTATCCTCACTGGCCCAAAGGGAGGTCCCAGAGGATTGGAAAATAGCCAATGTTGTTCCTTTGTTTAAGAAGGGTAGCAAGAATAATCTAAGTAATTACAGGCCGGTGAGTCTTATGTCAGTGGTAAGGAAATTATTGGAGAGGATTCTTTGAGACAGAATTTACTCCCACTGGGAAATAAGTGGACATATTAGCAAGAGGCAACATGGTTTTGTGAAGGGACGGTCACGTCTCACTAACTTGATCGAGTTTTTCGAGGAAGTGGCAAAGATGATTGATGAGGGTAGGACAGTGGATGTTGTCTAATGGACATCAGTAAGGCCTTTGACAAGGTCCCTCTTGGCAGACTGGTGCAGAAAGTGAAGTCCCATGGGATCAGAGGTGAGCTGGCAAGGTGGATACAGACTGGCTTGATCATCGAAGACAAAGGGCAGCAGTGGAAGGGTATGTTTCTGAGTGGAGGGCTATGACAAGTGGCATTCCTCAGGGATCAGTGCTGGGACCTTTGCTGTTTGTAATATATATATAAATGATTTGGGGAAAAAAAAATGTAACTGGTTTGATTAGTAAGTGTGCAGACAACACTAAGGTTGGTGGATTTATGGATAGTGATGAGGACCATCAGAGGATGCAGCAAGATATAGATCAGTTGGAGGCTTGGGAGGAGAGATGGCAGTTGGAGTTTATTTGGACAAATGTGAGGTAATGCATTTTGGAAGGTCTAATACAGATAGGAAATATACAGTAAATGGCAGGATCCTTTAAAGTATTGATAGGCAGAGAGATCTGGGTGTACAGGTACATGAGTCACTGAAAGAGGCAATGCAGGTGGAGAAGGTAGTCAAGAAGGCATATGGCATGCTTGCTTTCATCAGCTGGGGCATTGAGTTTAAAAACATGGCAAGTCATATTGCAGCTTTATAGAATCTTAATTAGGCTGCACTTAGTGTTCCATTCTGGTCGCCACACTACCAGAAAAGTATGGCGGCTTCAGAGACAGTACAGAAAAGATTTACCAGGATGTTGCCTGGTATGGAGGGCAGTAGTTATGAGGAGAGGTTGGAGAAACTTGGTTTGTTCTCACTGGAATGACAGAGGTTGAGGAGTGACCTGAAAGAAGTCTACAAGATTATAAGGGGCATGGACAGAGTGGATAGAAACTTTTTCTCAGGGTAGGTGTCAATTATTAGGGAGCATAGGTTTAAGATGCAAAGGACAAAGTTTAAAGGAGATATAAGAGGCAAGTTTTTTTACACAGAGGGTGGTGGGTGCCTGGAACTCACTTCCAGGGGAGGTAATGGAAGCAGATACGGTGGTAACATCTAAGGGGCTTCTGGACAAATACATGAATAGGATGGGAATGGAGACATATGGTCCCCAGAAGGGTAGGGGGTTTTAGTTCAGCCAGGCAGCATGGTCAGTGCAGGCTTGGAGGACCAAAGGGCCTATTCATGAGCTGTAATATTCTTTGTTCTCTGTTTTGTCTTAAATGAATGGAAGATGGGTATCGGTATACAGGGTCATGTGATAATGTGATTAATGGGAAGAGGTAGGTCTGTAGCAAAGATTTGGGGCTGGTTTAGTTTTCGATGAGAGCTCAGCTTTTCATAGGTGTTATTTAAAGATAGAAATCTGCAAGCTGTTCTGAAAATCAAAGCCTCTCTGACAGCTTCAAGTGTGTTAATCCAATTTATAGCAAGTATGCCTGGGTTTGTTAATGATTGTCATTCCTTGATTTGCAGCTGCCTGTTCTGTCTTTGTGCTTGGGTTTTCTTCATTCTTAAGTCAATTAAAGTACTAAGTCCCACCACACTCTGCTTTAATCTTTCACTTTTGCCTGCATTCTTAATTATATGCATATTTCCCACATTTTTTGTTAGTCTATGTCTAGCAGCTGTTACTTGGATTATTTCTTTTTCTCCCTTTTTGGTATCTGGAATTATATATATTTATTTGGAAAGGAGTCTTTCTCTAGCATTCACTTTATTTGTATTCCTTTTGGCCTTTTTTGTATTGTTCTTTATCTTCTTTGAGCCCTGACCATTTCCTCTTCATTAGCACTTGAGTCCAAGATGTTTGTTTGGAACTGAAGTAGTGTTGTTTCTATTGATTTTTTGAACTATTGTTCAACTGTTAAAAGTTAAGCTGCTTCATTTTGTTATAGCTATATTTAAGCTATGTGCCGAATAAAGCTTGTTTTGACAAAGAATTCCCCAATTTGCCAGTAGAATCACTCCTGGAGCAAAGCATCCTATCCTCACATTTATGCCTTACTCTTGGGATTCAATTTCAGGATGTGAACAATGGAAAAGAATGAAATATAGCAAAACTTGCATAGGACTGCATAAGATACCAGTAAATGTATATATTTGCTTCTACTGTATTTATCGATCTAGAGAATGCTTATGACTAGGTGCCTGGAGAGGAAATATTGAGATGTGCCAGAATTTGTGGAGTCCCTGAGAGTAGGTATGACCAATACAGGATATGTACAGAAGAGTACCAGGCAATAGTAAGAAGCAGTGTGGGATACAGTGAGATTTTTGAAGCCAAACTTATGTTAGCATTAAACTATCTTCACTTCTTTATTGTTGTGGATGATCTAACTGAGCAAATGAAACAAGTAGTGCCATGGTCAATGATACTTGCAAGTGACATTGAGCTAGGAAGTGGAAATGATGAGAAATTGATCAAGTATTTGATTTATTTGATTTATTGTTGTCAAATGTATTGGGATAGAGTGAAGAGTATTGTTTCTTGTGCACTATACAGACAAAACATACCGTTCATGGAGTATATAGGGGAGGAAGGAAAGGAGACAGTACAGAATATAGTGCTACAATCATAGCTAGGGTGTAGAGAAAGACCAACTTAATATAAGGTAGATCCATTCAAACGTTTGATGGCAGTGGTATCTGAAGAATTGGAGATAAGCTCAGGAAGCATGTGGGTGGCATAGTGGATCAGTGGCTGACGCTGCTGCCTCACAACGCCAGGGACCTGGATTCAATTCCCACGTTGGGTCACTGTCTGTGTAGAGTCTGCACGTTCTCCCAGTGTCTGGGTTTCTTTCCACAGTCTGAAAGACATGCTGATTAAGTGCATTGACCTGAACAGGCACCAGAAAATGGCAATTTTCTGGCGCCTGTTTCTCAGTAACTTCATTGCAGTGTTAATGTAAGCCTTACTTGTGACTAATAAATAAATAAACTTATAATAAATAAAAAGACAGTGGTCTGAAGATCAGTAGACAAAAGACCCAATTTATGGGCTGTCACTTTGAGCCTAGGCAAGAAGATCAGAGAGAAGGTTTAAAGAGTAAGGGTGAAGACTTGGAGAAAATGAGTTACTTCTAATACATAGGGTCAATAGTAGCAGAAGATGAAAGTATGGAAATGGGAGTTTACCAATCAATTAGCTCTGGTTGGAGTAATTGGCACAGGTACAGTGAAGAGTTATGTGATAGAAAAGTATCACTGAACTTAAAAGAAGAATCTACAAATAGTTGAGACCAGCCTTGTTACCTAGTGCAGAAACATGTGAAGAATCAAGAAGGAAGGAATAATCATTGGGGTCTAAGTCTAGATGCTAGATGAAATTTGACTTGTAAAATTAAGAGTTGAGACATTCTGAGAGGGAATGAAATGAGAAAATATATACTAAATTGGAAAACTTTTATTCATGGTGGAAGTGAGACACTTAATGGCTTCAATATACCAATCATTACAGGTGGGAATAGAAGTTGATAAAGCTCCAAAGAAAAACAAATGAAATGCTAGATTTTATACATCAAGGGTAAATCTTCTTGTTTACCTCTATATTGAATTCTCTGTGCCGAGATTAGAGGAAAATCAGGAAGGACTGCATGCCTGATAGAGCGTAACCTGATGTTCGATTCACCTAAATGAATGGACAGAGAATTGGGTGAGCACCATTATAGGACCAGTGATCTTGTACCACCTGATTTCCCAATATTTACCGCAGCCAGGCAAAACAAAACATCCAGACTGGGAATAAGAAAATTACATTGTTGAATATAAAAACAAAGCAACAATACCAGAACAATAAAATAATTGGCAAAACAACAATATGAATGAAATGCCCTGAATTTATATCAGTTAAGTGGCTAATTAGCCACTTGAGAAGTGCGATTGCAGTTTTTAAAATTCATTTATGCAATTTGGATGGCATTGACTAGGCCTGCATTTATTGCCCATCCCTATTTGCTCTTGAGACTACTAAATAGCTTGCTAAGCCATTTCAGAGTCCAATTAGGAATCAACCACAATGCTGAGCATGGAGTGACATCTAGGCCAGACCAGGTCATGAGATTAGTGAGCTAATTATTACATATATATGTGATTAGCCAATTTTCTATCTGTTTGTTAATAATATTTTCCTACATATTGTTGGTTACAGTAAAACCACTCATTTACTCTTGTTATCGATGACTGTTTGGAACCAAAACAGAGTTAGTAACTTAACTTTCTTTTGGAAAAAATATATTTGCTTCTTTGTAAAACATTCTATCACCAACAATGCTAACTAACAACTGCTGTGTCTATGGAACTATCATGAACTTTTGAGTAAAATAGCTTAAGATAAACTAACTTTTTATTAAATACAAAATAAATCTTAATTGTAAGGAAACATCCTTGTGAAAGGATAATCATACCCGGATGCTTACTGCATTTGTCTGAAATTCATTTCATTGTTACTTCAGCAGAGCTATTAATGAATTCAGAATAAAACAATATGAAGCGGGTTAATAGCTTTGCAAAATAGAGGAATGTGAGATGTACTCTCCATCACTATTACTAATAATAGTTGCTGGTTTATAGTCCCTTAAAATTCAAATCATTTGTGAATTAAAATGTTAACATTCCAAGAGAATATCTGCTACAGAATCAGGAGAATTTTAGCTCCTCCCAACTGATGAGAAAGGAATGGGGGTGGGAGCGGGGGGTGGCAGAGTAGCTAAAATGAAGCAGCTTTATATCCACTCTCTATCATGCTAGCTGTGGATTTTAATGCACTCACCAGATTGAATTCTTCCAATATGAGTCCAATGAGCGGCAAGATAGAATCAGGGAAGGGTTATGAGTGCAGGTCCCAAGGAGTCAGTGGGCTATGTTAGTCTGGATCTTGTGGAGGTAATAATGGTTAAACTTTCATCCTTTGCAGTCACTGCGTCTCTGTGACTGACAGTAATTTCTGATATGTGCATGTTTACAGTGCAACATCGAAATCCAAACATGCAGACAGTGAATCTGCATTATTCCAGTGGTGTGCTCCTGAAGACTCCCCAGAACGCAAACAATTAGAAACCATTGATCTGATAAGAATGTGCACTCTTAAGCTTTTAATCTTACTGTAAACACTTTTGAACATGTTGCATCTTATTAAATGAAGTGCATGGGATGTTAATAATGCATTAAGTTTATAATTGTTGCTCTACAGCCTCATGGGTCTTGAAAGAGCAATTTTATATATTTTTTTGAATGTCAAACCACTTGCATTATGTTAAATTCCATGTATATGTAAAATGTCTCATTCATTTATTTTACCATCTCTAAAACCTCATGTTAAAAGTGAAAGGATTTGAGTTTTTTTAACCTCCTGACTGACATGTTGTGTCAGATTTTTCAGCCTCGCTCACCCTGAAACCAGAAAATCCTCCCTGAGGTTACAGACCTTTGCTTGGTCCACCCCTTTCTCACCATGATTCCCGTGGCAGGCGGGATAGGAAACCCCGCCCACATCCCCCATTGTCTACATAATACCGCAGTGTAATTGGCTGCTTACTCTGCTTGATGACAGATACAAGGACTTCCCCTTAACTTTAAAACTGATATCAAAAAAGGGAAAATCCACAAGGCAGGAATCATTAGATGTTTTCGAGGCAGCATTCCTCCAAGTCAATGATAAGCTGACTACAAAACCCAGCCCACTTTTTCTGTGAAGTATTGAGGAACATTCAGATTTGCTCTTGTTGGGCCTTTTTAGCTCTATTGTCCTTGAAACTGGCACATGCCAATCAGTTCCAATTTAAAATAGCAATTAGGATCCTATTCTATCATAGGATGCTGACTTGCACATTTGAAGGGGCATATCACCTGAAATAGACACATTTTAGACACCTGCCAATGGGCCATTTCAAAGTGGAGCCAGCCATTTTCTTAGCTTAATGGTGCATAAGATCATTTTAAGGCTGTTACCACATCAGTAATTTCAGCCAAAGCAGATGAAATCCATAGACTTCTCTTGCAAATACAAAGAGAAGGGACATCATATCAGGGCCATAAAGAGAAATCATGGGCCCTGGTTCTTCTTCTGTTTCTGGGTCTCTTATTTCCCCCCTCCTTTTTAATCCTTTTCCTCAATCATGCATGATTTTTTTCTCCCCCTTTCAAGGTTCACTAATCAATTCATCAGCAATCTCAGAAAAACCCTAATAAAATAATAACGTCCATTATTGGCATCTGGTTACAATTACCAATATAATGCAGTGTTACTTTGTGTGTGCCATGTAAATGATCCTGCCGTGACTATTACATAAATTCTACTTTAAGATCATCATGCAATATTGTTAATTTGAAATAGATGTCAAAAGGTTTTAGAACCTCATCAAATTTGGTGGCTGATTCATTAGTATCCTGTCATGCAATGTTGTCATCTACAATTGTTCCCACTGAGTAAAGAAGTGCGCTTTCTTGAATTTCTTCTGACTTTTTTTAAAGCAGAAGCGATTGTTGCATCTTCGAAATCTTTTCCTCCAAAGATCCCAGTTTTGTGACTGGTCTGGGCCTCTGGTGGGCCCAGGCAGAGTTGGAAGTGTGGAATGGTGATCCACATCAAAGATTTTTAAAATGTAGGTAAGTTTAAAGGGTTTACAGGCTTCCAAGATGGCATCGCCGTTCACTCCAGAACAATTGATTTCCTGCATTTGTCACTTTTGGTGTACTTCACAAAATGGCGGTGGTGGGGGTTCTGGAAGAAGAATTTTTAGCAATGGTTGTGTGGGTTGGCTGTCTGCTGACGTGATTTATTCAGTGACGTAGCATCACGAGTGGCAAGGCTTTTAAATTAACTGCAGGCTTTCTGTTTAAGGCTAAGTGTGGTTGTGAGATTTCCAGAAGTGCCGGAAGATTGGAAAACAACTAATGTTACACTGCTGTTTAAAAAAGGTAACAGACAAAAGGCAGGGAATTATAGGCTGGTTCGTTTAACGTCTGTAGTTGGAAAAATGCTCGAATCTGTCATCAAAGAAGAAATAGCGAGGCACCTAGAAAAGAATGGTTTGATCAAGCAGACACAGCATGGATTCATTAAGGGGAAGTCGTGTTTGATGAATTTATTGGATTTCTATGAGGATGTGACTAGTGCGGTAGAGAGTGGGGAACCGGTGGATGTGGTGTTTTTAGATTTCCAAAAGGCCTTTGATAAGGTGCCTCATAAAAGGTTGCTTCAGAAGGTTAGGGTGCACGGAGTTGGGGGTAAGGTGTTAGCGTGGAAAGAGGATTGGCTGTCTAATAGGAAGCAGAGAGTTGGTATCAATGGGTGCTATTCTGGTTGATGGTTGGTGACTAGTGGAGTGCCTCAGGGATCGGTGCTGGGGCCTCAACTATTTACCATTTATCTAGATGATCTGGAGGAGGGGGCTGAGTGTAGGGTGATGAAATTTGCTGATGACATGACGATGAGTGGAAAGGCAAATTGCGTGAAGGGTGTGGAAAGTCTGCAGAGACATCTGGATAGGCTGAGCGAGTGGGGAGGACCCGGCAGATAGAGTATAATGTTAGCAAGTGTGAGGTTATCCACTTTGGCAGAAATAATAGTAGGAGGGATTATTATTTAAAAGGCGAAAAGCTGCAGCATGCTACGGTGCAGAGGGACCTGGGGGTCCTTGTGCACAAGTCACAAAAACCCAGTCTGCAGGTGCAGCAGGTGATCAAGAAGGCGAATGGAATGTTGGCCTTTATAGTGAGGGGGATTGAATATAAAAGCAGGGAGGTCTTGCTGCAACTGTACAGGGCACTGGTGAGGCCGCAGCTGGAGGACTGTGCGCAGTTTTGGTCGCCGCACGCGCAAGGATATTTTGGCCTTGGAGAGAGTGCAGAGGAGGTTCACTAGGCTGATACTTGAGACGAGGAGGTTGGACTATGAAGAGAGACTAAATAGACTAGGTCTGTACTCGTTGGAGTTTAGAAGGATGAGGGGGGATCTTGTAAAGACGTATAAGATAATGAAGGGGATGGATAGGGTAGAGGTAGAGAGATTCTTCCCGCTTAGAAAGGATAGCAGGACTAGAGGACACAGCCTCAAGATGGGGGGGGGGTGGAGCAGTTTCGATCAGAGTTGAGGAGGAACTCCTTCACTCAAAGGGTGGTGAATCTCTGGAATTCTCTGCCCATTGAAGTGGTGGAGGCTACCTCGCTAAATATATTTAAGTCACGGGTAGATAGGTTTTTGATAGAGGAATTAAGGGTTATGTGGAGAAAGCGGGAAAGTGGAACTGATCCACTTCAGATCAGCCATGATCTTATTGAATGGTGGGGCAGGCTCGAAGAGCTAGATGGCCTACTCCTGCTTCTATTTCTTATGTTCAGCAGTTGAGGAAGTTAATTATTGATTTTTTTTTTGTCTCTTTTCAACTCCAAGAAACAGAGTCACAGATCAGGATTAGCGACAGGGTTCATTCAAAACCTAAGGATTTTCTGGCCCCATTGTAGCAGACACACTAACTGTAAAATTATTACAGAAACTTCCCATTTTTCAAGTAGATATTCAACTGAGAGCACTGTCCTGACAGTAGCTCGTGAATGGATACAGTTGCTGACCTCCAGGCATCTTTGTGGTTTTCTGGCACGCTTTTCCAAAGCATTTGGAACCACAAGTTGCCTGAAGGTCAGAATCACCAGCTGTTCCTATATGCAGCTGTTAAACTGACTTGAGAGTTTGGCTATCAGGCTGAGAGCTCTAAGTCTTTTAAAAGCTGGTCTTTCAGGATTGCTGCTCAGACTGGACACCATTTAAAATACCAACATCCTGCCAATCCTCCATCTCCAGATGTTTGGCATTGTCTGCAACACCCCCGCTGTCCCCTCACACTCTCCTGGGCCCTGCATTGTATCCAATGAGGGAGATGGGAAATAACTCAACTGGCTTCTATATTGTATGAGTCTCTGAACATGCAAATTGCAGATAGATTTTATTAGCAGTATATTCTATTCCACGAAGTCAGGTTGTGGAGATGCTGGAGTTGGACTGGGGTGGACACAGTAAGAAGTCTCACAACACCAGGTTAAAGTCCAACAGGTTTGTTTGTTAGCATGAGCTTTCGGAGCACTGTCACTTCGGAGCACTCACCTGATGAAGGGGCAGTGCTCTGAAAGCTCGTGTAACCAAATAAACCTATTGGACTTTAACCTGGTATTGTGAGACTTCTTACTGTACAAAGTCAGGTGGCAAAGGATAGAATTGGATCCAATTTTTACTCACTTCTATAAGCTTTATTACAGAGATATTACTAACATCACCTCCTAACCTTGCAGTCAGTTTCAGTTTGTTTCTATTGCTGGAGCATGGGTAAATCCCCAACTGATGCCCACTACCAATATACAAATAAACCACGTTAACATACAGTTAACACAGTTATCTGCTCTTTGCACAGATTTCATGGGTCGTGGGGTAAAAGTATTGGCAGGGCATTTGCAGTGAAAACATTGATGTATGGGAGCATTCGGATAGTTAGCAAACAGTTTTAAAAATACCAGTCACTCTGTGATGCTGTACGAAATGTTCTAAAGCTTCCTGAGGTGCCATTATAAAAGATGGTAAAGTGTGATCACCTTGGCAACTTTTCAGTGTGTTGCAAATTTCTTGCACACCTGCTCCCACACAATCGCTAGACAAGCAAACAGCATCACCAAATTACTCCCAATTCCAATCACTCCACACAGTTTGTGTTAGGAGGGTGCTGCTTAACAATGAATCATTGTTTTAAAATTTGGGGTCACCCTAATACGACAGAGATAAGGAGAATTCTTTTTCTCTCAGATGGTTGTGCGACTTTGGAATGCTGTGTCTCAGAAGGCAGTAAATACGGGATCATTGAATACTCGTAAGATGGAGGTTGATAGATTCTTGTTAGGTAATGGAACCAAACGTTATTGGAGGGAGATGGGGAATGTGGAACTCAACATGTGCAATCAGTCATGATCTTAATGAACAGCAGAACTCAAGGGGTCAAATGGCTTAATGCTGCTCCTATTATGTATGTTCATAATGAAGAAGGGCATCCATATGGTCAAGAGCTTTTGGCCCTGACACTATTCCAGCAATAACACTAAAGATTTGAGCTCCAGAACATTCTGCACCCTTAGCCAAGCTGTTTCAGTACAGCTACAATATTTCCACGTTTCTGCAACATGGGAAATTGTCCTGGTATGTCCTTTTCAGAAAAAACAGGACAAATCCAACCCAGCCAGTAATGGCCGCATCAGTCTACTTTTGATCATCAGTAAAGTGATGAAAAGGGTCATCAGCAGTGCCATCAAGCGGCACTTACTCAGCAATAACCTGCTCACTGATGCTCAGTTTGGGTTCCGCCAAGGTCAGTCAGCTCCTGATCTTATTACAGCCTTGGTTCATACAGAGACAAAAGTGGTGACGTCAGAGTAACTGCCCTTGATATCAGAGCTGTATTTGAGTGAGTGTGGCATCAAGGAGCCCCAGCAAAACTGGAGTCAGTGGGAATCTGGGGGGGTAACCCTCTGCTGGTTGGAGGCACATTTAGCAAAAAGGAACTTGGTGTGGTTGTTGGAGCTCAATCATTTCAATTCCAGGACATGATTGCAGGAGTTCCTCAGGGTAATATGAGAGGCACAGACATATTCAATTGTATCATCAGTGACCTCCCTTTATCATAAGTTCAGAAGTGGGTATGTTTGCTAATGATTGCACAATGTTCAGCACTATTCACAATTTCTCAAGTACTACGCCCAAATGCAGCAACACTTGGATAATATCTCAGCTTCGGTTGACAAGTGGCAAGTAGCATTTGAGCCACACAAGTGCTAGGCAACGACCATCTCCAACAAGAGAGAACCTTACTATCATTCCTTGACATTTCATGGCATTATCATTGCTGAATCCCCCACTATCAAAATCCTAGGTGATGCCACTGACTAGAAACTTAACTGAACTAGCCATATACTGTTGTTGTGAGAGCTGGTCAGTCTCGGAATTCTGCATCAAATAACTCATCTCCTGGCTCCACAAAGCCATCTACCATCTCCATCTCCTAGGCATACATCATGAATATGAAGAAATATTCTCTAATTGCTTGGATGAGTACAGCTCCTACAACACTTTCACGCAACACAATCAAGAATAAAGCAGACTGCTTGATTGGCACCCCATCTACAAATATTCATTCTATCACCAATGAACAGTAACAGCAACATTTATTGTCTACAAGATGCACTGGAGAAACTCAATCTGGAAGGAGAAGGGCAGCAGATGTGTGGGAACACCAACATATGGAAGTTCCCCTCCAAGTCACTCAATATATTGCCATTTCTTCATTGTTGCCAGGTCAAAATCCTGGAACTCCCTTCCTATCCGCATTGTGGGTGTAACTACACCACAGGGAGTGCAGTGATTCAAGAAGGTGGTTCACCACCACCTTCTCAGGGGCAATTAGGGATGGGCCTAATGAGTGGTGCCCGCCTCCCATAAATGAATCATGAAACAGATCATGTTGTGTGAGAGCTGCATCTTACCATAACACCAACTTATTGTTGGGCACATTGCAATAATTTTTTTTCTTTGTACCAATTTGCATTCAAGCTGGTGAGCAGCAAATCCTTTTGACAGATAACCTGCCCACTTGACACATGCACTCCCAGCACATCATTTATTAGCTCCCCACTCCTGTGATAATGAACTGACCTTGCAGTACAACGTGAAGTCAGTTCTGTGCATTCCAATGTTGCATATGAAGAGCAGCTTGCTAATGTGATCTCGGTGCAATGATACTGTTATTGACTTCCTTGTAAAGAAAAGAAAGATGAATTAAAATAGCTCCAGGTGAAGTAAAATGGTGATATATTGTGGACCATGCTACTGTTGCCTTTGTTTTCTTGTGTGTGAGAATATCAAAAATACTTGCCCAGTAGTGGTATAATACTTTGAACTCTTACACTGCAACTCCTTTCCTTGGATGCTGGGTTAAAAGGCCAAGGGGTCACTACCTCAAAAGAAAACAGTAGTTTCATGTCGAGGAGGCTGTCTGCTAATGCTAACTAACTGTCAGCAAGCATCTCCTGGAATCACACGCAAGGCATCCAGAAACATTGAGAGCATTCAGACAACCCTTCTTGTGAATATATTCAGTTGAAAATTTGTTCACAGTATTGTGTGATGATGTGCCCACTTCTGCTATAGAAGATCATGAGTTCAAATGCAATATTGAGCACATAATTTAGGCTAATACCTTGGCATAGTACTGAGGAACTGCTATTTAATCGGACCTCATGCTTTTCAAACTAGTGTCTTGTAGAATTCCCACAGTAATGCTAAGATTCTAACAAGCTTGTGTGCAATGCAAAATATTACATTAATTTAGTTCATATGCCGTTGTCACCACAGATTGTGTAAGGTGATATGCTTAGATTGTGAATGAACATTCAAATTAATTCTAGTCCCAACAAATACAAAATACACACTGATGGCAGTTTGCTGCTTTCTGACTTGCTTTTATTGACTTTGGGATTATTAAACCTGGTCCTGCATTATAGTGGAGTCCTGGAGGTTAGGAAGTTGACATTTTCCAATTATGCCATGTCTTTCCATATGTATCCAGCTGCTGTCTGGGTGGATCTCCTGTTACCTACTGCCACTATTCTATGCTCCATCCCGTGTCTGTTTTACTTCAGATAATATTTAGTTCATTGTCCAGGAATGCAAATTTCATTGAATTACCAATTCACAGTCAAGAGGGAAAGAGGAACAGTATTGTTTAAATTAGGTAGATAAGCATATAGACTGAACTAACATTTAATTAAGAAATACAGCTTAGGAAGGGACAGTGATATATGGTTTCTGCAGAATGTGGGAATTTCAAGTTGCAGCTGTTAACTTAAGACTAACATTTAAGGACGGAATGGTGGCACAATGGTTTGCTCTGCTGCCTCACAGCCCCAGGGACCTGGGTTCAATTCCAGCCTTCGGTGACTGTCTGTGTGGAGTTTGTACATTCTCCCTGTGTTCATATGGGTTTCCTTCAGCTGGTGGGTTCCCTCCCACAATCCAAAGATGTGCAGGTAAGGTTGATTTGATATAAAAGTTGACAGTGTGGAAATAGGCTCTTTGGCCCAACTTGTCCATGCCACCCTTTTTTTAACTCCAAAGCTAGTCCCAGTTGCCCACATTTGGCCCATATCCCTTTATACCCATCTTACCCATGTAACTGTCTAAATGCTTTTTAAAAGACAAAGTTGTACCCACCTCTCCCACTACCTCTGGCAGCTTGTTCCAGACACTCACCACCCTCTGTGTGAAAAAATTGACCGTCTGGACCCCTTTGCATCTCTCCCCTCTCCCTTAAACCTATGTTCTCTAATTTTAGACCCCTCTACCTTTGGGAAAAGATATTGACTATCTAGCTGATCGATGCCCCTCATTATTTTATGGACCTCTATAAGATCACCTCTCAGCTTCTTACGCTCCAGAGGAAAAAGTCCCAGTCTATCCAGCCTCTTCTTATAACTCAATCCAGTAAGTCCGGGTAGCATCCTAGTAAATCTATTCTGCACTCTTTCTAGTTTAATAATATCTTTTCTATAATAGGTTGACCAGAACTGTACACGGTATTCCAAGTGTGGCTTTACCAATGACTTGTACACCTTCAACAAGATGTCCCAACTCCTGTATTCAATGTTCTGACCAATGAAATTCATTCATGCTGAATGCCTTCTTCACCATTCTGTCCACCTGTGACTCCACTTTTGTGGAGCTATGAACATATACCCCTAAATCGCTTAGTTCTGTAACTCTCCCCAACACCCTACCATTAGCTGAGTAAGTCCTGGCCTGGTTCAACCTACCAAAATGCACCACCTCGCATTTATCTAAATTTAACTCAGTCTGCTATTCATCAGCCCACTGGCCCAATTGATCAAGATCCCATTGCAATCTGATATAACTTTCTTCACTGTCCATTATGCCATCAAACTTACTAACCATGTCCCCTATATTCTCATCCAAATCATTCATATAAATGACAAATAACAGTGGACCCAGCACTGATCCCTGAGGCACACTGCTGGTTACAGGCATCCAGCTTGAAGAAACAACCCACTACCATCCTCTGGCTTCTGTCATCAAGCCAATTTTGTGTCCATTTAGCTACTTCACCCTGGATCCCATGAGATTTAACCTTTTGCAATAACCTACCATGGGGTACCTTGTCAAAAGCCTTGCTAAAGTCCATGTAGACAACATCAACTGCACTGTCGTCATCTACTTTCTTGGTTCCCTTCAAAAAACTCAATCAAATTTGTGAGACATGATTTTCCACTCTCAAAGCCATGCTGACTGTCTCTAATCAGTCCAGATTGATCAGACTGTCCATAATAATCCAGATTGGCCATGTTAATTTGCCCCTTAGTGTCAGGGTGATTAGCAGGGTAGATATGTGGGTTTATGGGAATAGGGCCTGGGTGAGTTGCTGTCAGTGCAGTCTTGATGGGCCGAGTGGCCACCTCCTGCACTGTAGAAATTCTATGATTCTATATCCACGGGAGCAGATGTAACTTAAGTTCAACATTTCAGTTCCTGAGGTGGAGTTGGAGGCAATCTGACACATTAGCTGGGGTGAGGGGTCCCTGAAGTAAGAAATTCAGGGAGTAACCCCCTCCCACCCACCCCACAATGCCCCTCAGCCATGCCCACATTGCAGCCCTAGCTGATCAAGAATTTGAACTGGTAGAGGAAGGACTGGTGACTATCCGCAGGTCAGGGAAGGTGCTGGCTACAGCAGGAATTCTTGAAGCAAATTAGCATGTTAACATGTTTGAAGCAAGTAACATAGTCAGAAACAGACAAGGCAAATAGACAAAAAAACTAAAAATGCATCCCCAGAAGGAATAAGGAGAGTACAGGTAGAAAATTAAATAGACCAGATATTAGTAGGGTACTGCTTACATCAGCCAGGAAGCACAACCATGGCCTGCCTCTGATCTTGTCACAAACATCTATGATTGACATCCAACATCCTAATACATACAAAAACAGAGAGTGCTGGGAAATCTTAGCAGGTCTGACAGCATCTGTGCAGACTGAATAGAGCCAAAATTTTGAGTCAGAGCTGACGAAGGATTATCCAAATTCAACTTTGGTTCTATTCTCTCTCTCTCCACAGATGCTGTCAGACCTGCTGAGATTTTCCAGCAATTCTGTTTTTGTTTCAGACTCCAGCATCTGTACTATTTTGCATTTTTTCCTTAATGCATACTTTTATTTTGAAAATGACTGAATGAGAGAATTTGCTGAAGAGGAGAACATGTTTCCCAAATTGGCAGTTAGGATTAACGTTGGACAGTCAGGGATGGATCAACACAGATTAGATGGAGAGTAAAATTACTTTTGAAATGTACCAATAATGTAGCTTAATTGAACTTCAAGAACAGCTGATTTTACTGAATCAACATCACATTTCTGGCTCCCAAACCATTTGTTCTTATTAACTCTGGGTGACGCTGCCAAATTCAGTTTCAATCAATGCTCAACTATTGACTGTTCTTTGCATTGGATTTGTGCCCACTAGAAAATGGATTGAGAACATCCAACTCACTTCCCTTTAAAAAAAATTATACCATTTAGAGAAAAGAATACTGTCACCATTATTAGCCTAACTGTACTCAGAGGTAAAGTAGTGTTCCACCCCATAGTTGGCTATGTTTTCTAATATTTTATAACAAAAAAATCATGCTGAATAAAGACAAACAGAATTCCAGAAGGAATTATTATGTAACTATACATTCATGTTTACAGACAGCAGCAATCTGTTTATCAGCAGATTTAAGTACCTTCAAAGTTAGGTTAACAAACGATAGCAAAAAGTGATTAAAAAGTCATGAGCCTGGATTTTGCAGTGGTAATGATGTCAAAACTGTCAATGTTTATTGTCATTAGTTCTGTGAAACTTTTAGCAACTTTGAAAGTGCTGCACATGTACAAAATAATGCAGAAACTGCTGTCAGTGTATCTTTCTCCACTGGTTGGTGTGTGATTGTAGTTCCTCTGTAATACAACTTCAAAGCTATCATTGAATTGACTAAATACCCACTTTTACACTGCTAGCCTCATTATAGAATCCCTTGAAAATATTACACCTTGATGAATGAGCTGGATGGTGGAGGCGATGGCTTCATGGTATTGTCGCTAGAAACTCAACTAATGTTCTGGGGATCTGGATTTGAATCCCATCACAGCAGATGGTGGGATCTGAATTCAGTCTTAAAAAAAATCTGGAATTAAGAATGTACTGATGTCCATGAAACTATTGTCGCTTGTCAGAAAAAACGCATCTGGTTCACTAATGCCCTTTAGGGAAGGAAATCTGCCATCCTTACCTGATTTGGCCTACATATGTCTCAAGAGCCACAGCAATGTGGTTAACTCTTAACTACCCTCAGGTAACGCAGGGTGAGCAATAAAAGCTGGCCAGCCAGTGACGCCCATTTCTCATGAATGAATAAAAATAAATTGTTTTTAACAGTATACAACATTTAGAATTATCACTAAAAAACCTCATTGGGCCTGAAAGGCTAATTTCATATTTGTAGAATGTCAAATTTCCCCAATATTCCACGTTTTTTATTTTGTTTATCTGTGATATTTCAGCTTCCAGCTTACATAATCATAAAAATAAAAATGAAGGGACTCAGTGTTTTATTTGCTTATCTGCTGTCTGTGAGAACTCATCAGTATGATTGGCTGCTTACCCTGCTTGGTGACATCGCTGATTTTGGATACCCAGGGCTTCCCTTGACTTGGCACCAGATTCAGACTGAGAAAGGAGAAATAAGAAAAAGCTCTACAGCCACCTGGGGAAAGAATACTCACACGAACAGTAGCAAGTGTACAGAACATCCTGAACCTCAGAAAGTGATCAGCACTAGATCAAGGAGGCTGGGCAAAGAATAACTAGAAGTCTGTGACTTTAGGGAGATGTAGGCGGATGTGAATAATGATAGGGATAAAGGCTTGGGGAGATGCGGGATAAATATTAACGTCAGAAGGACATGATGCTGATATAATAATGAAGTAACATCACATCTAGAGAGTCAAAGAGTCCCTTCGGCCCATCGAGCCTGCACTGACAACAATCCCACCCAGGCCCTATCCCTGTAAACTCAGAAATTTATCTTGCTCGTGCCCCTCACATTAGGGGACAATTTAGCATGGCCAGTCAACCTAACCAATACATCTTTGGAGTATGGAAGAAACTAGAGCATCTGAGGAAACCCATGCAGGCATGGGAAATGTGCAAACTTTACACAGACAGTGACTCGAGGCTGGAATTGAACCAGGGTCCCTGGTGCTGTGAGGCAGCAGTGCTAACCACTATGCCATCATGCCGCCCATGATTGAATAGCAGAGAAGGAGCAGAAGTCCCACCCTCATAGAAATGTCCCAATATGGAACTGTAAATAGAGAATCAGTTTTCACTAACTATACTCTCCACTCTCACTTTGAGAGAATTGATAAGTCCCAAAGAAACTAGTCTAGACCCTGAACACACGACAAAACAGTCACCCATCCAAATTAATTTCACCTACTATCCTTAGATAGTGATGCTGGCATATATTGTGAATATAAAGTCATAGAATCTTAGAGATATACAGTACGGTAACAGGCCCTCTGGACCAACTTGTCCGTGCTGACCAGGTTTCCTAAACTGAACTAGTCCTATTTGCCTACGTTTGGCCCATGTCCCTCTTAACCTTTTCTATCCAGGTCCAAATGTTTACCACCTCCTCTGGCAGCTTATTCCATAAATGCACCACCCTCTGTTTGAGAAAGTTGCCCTTTGGGTCCCTTTTAAAGCTATCGCATCTCACCTTAAACCCATGCTCTCTAGTTTTGGACTCCCCTACCCTGGGAAAAAGACCTTGTCTAGTCAGCTTATTTATGCCCTCATGATTTTATAAACTTCTATAAGGTCTCCTCTCATCGTCCTACGCTCCGGGGAAAAAACGTCCCAGCCTATCCAGCCTCTCCTTATAATTCAACTTTCCAGTCCCAGTAACATCCTTATAAATCTTTTTTCACCCTTCCAGTTTAATAACATCCTCCCTATAGCAGGGTAATCAGAATTGTATGCAGTATCCCAAATATGGCCTTACCAATGTCTTGTACAGTTCTAACATAATGACCCAATCTTGCATATTTATTTATATATTCATATGCTAGTTAATCTTCAGTGTAATGCCCAGAACAAAATAGAACAGCTTGATCTTTGCCTGGTGTTATCTCAGTAAGTTTGCAAAAGCAAATCATAAACATTGTGTATAAATGCCCCTTTTAGATGCTTTCTCTTACTCTTTGGCCTTGTGTTCTTCTTACTCCTTTTGGTCTCCATCTCATTGTTTGTTTTCCCCCTTCCAGCTTTGCAGCAACAGATGGAGGTTAATTGAGTGTAGTATTGAATATAATAGAGCCATACCTAAGACTTTGGCCTTAGGTCTGCGAATGTGTACTGATAGCGTTAAGCCATGTGCTGCTTTATGCAACAAACTACCAAAAGAGTAGAATGCAGCATATTTTGTAACAAAAACAAAAGATCTGTTTGTCTTGCATTTATTTGATGAATTGCCTTTGCTTTATCAGGACCTAGGGACAGAATATAATGAACTCAAAGGGTGCTGCATTTGATGGTCATTTTCATCAGATAAAGATTTCATGTGATTTGACCTTAGTATCCAATTTATATACTTAGTTACAGTAGTCACACCATACTGCAGCAAAAATGGCTTTGTGCATGAAATTATTTTGAAACCTGAATTAGTTTACAGCTTCCTTCAACTCCAGTTTCTCATAAATCAGGAGAAATATTGACAATCAAGTCAGAATCAATGCATTGCAATATAAGAGTATTTAACTAAGGTATCTCGTATCCAGACAGTTGCTGCAGAATCAGAGCCCACATACATCTGGTGGCTGCAGGAGGGGAAATTCCGATATTTTAACTCTTTCATCATTCATAAGAACATAAGAAATAGGAGCAGGAGTAGGTCAACTAGCCCTTCGAGCCTGCCCTGCCATTCAATAAGATCATGGCTGATCTGTCTTGGCTCAGTTCCACATTCCCGCCCTCTCCCCATAACCCTTAATCCCCTCTCTCATCAAAAACCCATCAACCCACGTGACAAACGCTTGAAAACCCAAATTAAAATATAATTATAAGCCAGAGAGCTGAGCACCACTGAGTAGCAATAGCTGAAAATACAAAGCTTAAACAGTTCCAATCAACTTCCAACAATCCACAAGTAACATTTTATCACCAACCAATTTTACAATGATTTAATAGACTATTGTCACCCATATCCGCTCCACGTAAGAACTAACAGCATAGTGCACATTTATTTTCATTTGAGTTATTTTAACATGACACAACTCCGCCTGAGATATCCTGCCACTTTTAATTAAACTGGTTCACCATTAATGAGTGAGAATTAGCATATAATCCATTCTTGCACTAACTTGTTAGATTCCACGATCAACCTATGAACTGAACACCAGACAATTTGGCTGGAATTCTCCGGCCGTTCATGCCCCACCGCCAGCAAGGATGGAGAATTTGGCGCTCAGCCAAATCTCCATTCACAGCAGTGGAAGCAGGGAATCCTGCTGGCATGAATGGCCAGAGAATTCTGGCCTTTATCCCACAATGTATTTGTTTAGCATATAGTAGGATTGGCAACCTTGGGATCAAACTTGATCTCATTAGGGCTCGCACAGTGCTGCATTGGAAACATACAAAACACACTAAAATTTTTATTTCTAAAAGTAGGCCAGGATTTTCTGGCCTCCCCACGGCGGTTTCCCTGCAGTGCAGGTGGCTCACCATTGGCCATGGGTGGGATTTCCAGTCTCGCTGCAGTCAATGGCCATTTGCATTGCTTGCTGGTCATACTGCTGGGGAACCTACAAAAGGGACTCACCTTCAGTGGGACCGGAAGATCCTGCCAGCAGGAAGGACTGGAAAGTCTCACCCATAGTACCAGAAAATAATATAGCTCAGAAGGAGCCCACCATGCATGTGTTTGTTCTTTGAATTATTCCATTATTCCAACCCAAACCCCTGGCTCATTCACCATAACCCTGTAATTTTGTTCCCCCTCAATCTGCTTCTAACATCCTTATAAGATCAGAGAACTATCGAAGGCAAATTAAATTTGAAAACCTATTTAAAAGTTTCTCTGGTACATTAGATATTTTTGTTGATGGATTTCCCAGTCTGTTAAGATTCTGAATACATAGTTCATTTACTGGAAGGTGTAAATAATTGCAGGTTTACCAGGCTGATTCCTAGGATATGAAGAGAGATTAAATTGGTTAGGATTATATTCATTAGAGTTTAGAAAAGTGAAAGGGGGGATCTCATAGAAACTTGTAAAATTCTAACAGGGTTAGACAGGGCAGATTTAGAAAGAATGCTCCTGATGGTGAGGGAGTCCAGAACCAGGGGTCATAGTTTGAGGATAAGTGGTAAATCTTTTAGGACTGAGGTGAGGAGGAATTTCTTCACCCAGAGAATGGTGAATCTTTGGAATTCATGATCACAGAAAATAGTTGACCCAAAATGATGTGTGATTTCAAGAAGACATTAGATACAGCTCTTGGGGCTAAAGGGATTAAGGGATACGTGGGGAAGGCGGGATCAGGATATTGAATTTGATGATCAGCCATGATAAAAAATAAAAGGCAGAGTAGGCTTGAAGGGATGAATGATCTTCTTCTGCTTCTATTTTCTATATTTCTAACTGAACTATATGACAAACACATTAAACACAATTTTCTGCATGGAAATGATTATTGTTATTAAGTAAAATATCATATTAACAAAATAACAAGATTCGATTGGAAATAATCAGCATTTTAGAATAAAATGCCAATAAGTTCAAAGTGACAGTGAGTGAGGGAGCAAGTGGAATCTTTTCTAACTAGAAAGCTAACTAGACTTCCATTACCAGTTATCGTAGAAAGTATTGACTTTGTATGCCTGTGCTACTTAATGGAAGATGCTAGCTTCTGACAGATTCTGAAAGAGAATTCTACTCCAACATCATCATAACTACAAAGGGAACATGAAAGACACCATTTCCTGAAATGCTTTCATGATTGTTGACTGCATTGATTTTGAGTCAGCGATCGGCACAATCCACTTGTAATTGATAGCTGTGCCGTTTATCCCCAAATTCAATTATTTATGAGCTGTATTTCAGAGCTATCTTTTTCACATCTGTGCTATTTAACAGTAATTGATCAGAATTTTGTATGGCAAAGTAAAATCAATTCAAACACAGTAAAGCATTTGCTTTTACTGATATTAGTTAATTGTGCTGGTTCAAAAAAGGGACTTTGTAGTGTAAGCACGTGTTATTTAGTCTATTTGATTTGTGGTTAAATGTTTTAAAAAGTTAAAAACCTGTTCACCATTCTTTCATATATATGGGAAATGATTTGCTGAAAATTTACAATGAAGAATATCAGTTAAAGTGGAGATGATGACAAGGTAGAATGAAAAGTAGACTATACCTGAGGATATTTTAAATTCCTAGTTCACTCCAAGTGTTAGCAGAACAACAAGGACTAAAAGTATGGAAAGAGACAGAGTAAGAGAGTTCAAGTTGAAGTTTATTTATTAGTGCCACAATTAGGCTTACATTAACACTGCAATGAAGTTACTGTGAAAATACCCTAGTCACCACAGTCCAGTGCCTGTTCGGGTACACTGATGGAGAACTTAGTATGGCCGATGCACCTAACCAGCATGTCTTTCGGACTGTGGGAGGAAACTGGAGCACCCGGGGAAACGCGCACAGACACAGGGAGAATGTCTAAAGTCCGCACAGACAGAGACCCAAGCTGGGAATCTAACCTGGGTTCCTGGCGCTGTGAGGCAGCAGTGCTAACCACTGTGTCACCATGCTGCCATGTGCTGTTCATTTCAAGAGTCAGCAAGAATAGCGGGGTTTAAAAGCACGAAGGGAGAGAGACACAGAGAGCAGGAGTATATTCCAAGAACAGCAGGGGTTAAAAGTGCAAAGAGAGGCAGAGTACTGGAGCTCACTCCAAGAGTTGGCGAAAGCAGTGGGGGCTAAAAGAGTGGAAGGAGACAGAGCAGGAGTTCACTCCGAGAGTTGTCAAAAACAGTTTCAAAGTTTATTTATTAGTGTCACAAGTAGGCTTACATTAACCACAACAAAGTTATTGTGAAAATCCCGGAGTCGGCACACACTGGCACTTGTTCAGGTGACCATAGCACCATTCAAGTGGGGGGAGCTCAGAGGAATTTAGTGTGGTTGAGGATTGTAGAGGCAGATGTATTATCCAGGCAGCTGTATTGCCTGCCTAGTGATAGGGTTTCAAGGCATCTGGTCCATGTTGGAGAGGAACTTGTAGTGAGAGGGGAAGAACTCCATTGATGTGGTCCACATTAGGACCGACCAGAATGTGTCTATTAAAGAAGTCTTCAGTGTTCTATAGATTAACAGCAAATCTTTATTAACTACATGTAACTACATACAAATGTACAGTAAATAGTAGAGGCAAGGAGCTATCTCCCTGCCAGATTATAACATGTCGCTGTCCACACTAACATCATACTATCTGCAGGTCTAGGTCATGTGCCTTCTTATATCATTGTGTGGGCAATACTATTTAGATGAACATTAGCCCTGTATACATCAGACCCTTCTACTACATCACAACATGGGTAGAATTAGGAAAAAAGTTCTCCTGAGGGTGTGTGGACTGCAACGGTTCAAGAAGGCAGCTCACCACCACTTTCTCAAGGGCAATTATGAAGTGGTTTATAGGCTCCCTTAAACACACTTTAAGATGGAATATGCAGGAAAAAAAATACGGGAAACCTGTGTAAGAAAAAAAGCCAATAATAATAGAACATAGAACCCTACAGTGCAGAAAGAGGCCCTTCAGCCCATCGAGTCTGCACCAAACACAATCCCACCCAGGCCCTATCCCCCATATTCCTACACATTTACCCACTAATCCCTCTAACCTACACATCCCTGGACACTAAGGGGCAATTTCTTAGCATGGCCAATCAACCTAACCCGCACATCTTTGGACTGTGGGAGGAAACCGGAGCACCCGGAGGAACCCACGCAGACATGAGGAGAATGTGCAAACTCCACACAGACAGTGACCCGAGCCGGGAATCGAACCCAGGACCCTGGAGCTGTGAAGCAGCAGTGCTAACCCACTGTGCTGCCCTTCAGTAAATGTAGATGCTTCAGTAAATATACACATGAAATACATTTACCTGTACTGAGTGAGTGTGTGTGGGTGTGTGAGAGAGAGAGAGAGAGAGATTTCTACTCAACACTGGATTAAAACAGTGCGTATCTATTTCTTGACATGCAAATGTGTTAAAGCAGATCATGGGGTCATTTTGGAAGAACTTTTAGGAATTGAACTTATCTTAAAGCTTGTAATAAATTAATTGTTCACCATTAAATTTCATACTGAAATGTGTTTATTAAATCATTCCTGACGTACTGCCAATCGTTATGACAGAGTGAAAAAAGTGAATCGGAATCAGGACTTTGCAAAGCATTATCCAGCCAACGAAGTCTTGTTGAATTGTAGTTATTTAAGTTTGGGGGAACAACAGGGACAAGGGTGTGAACTCGGAACATGTGACGATGTTTTTTTTTTCCTCTGCTGTGTGTTAAGGAATTTGGTGTGAGGAACCATTACCATGGATTTGCCTGGGAGCAAAACCCAGATATACTCCACTTAGCAACAAGAGAGAATCTACCTGACAACAGCAATAGCCTACGTTGGGGCTGCTGCCTTTTCCCAGTAATGAGATTAGCAGGCATCTAGGCAAGACCACATCTGGAGTATTATGTACAGTTTTGGTCTCTCTATCTAAGAAAGGATATGCTTCCCATAGAGAGGGTTCAGTGAAGGTTTACTAGACTGATTCCTGGGATGGGGTGGTTGTTATAACTGGAATTTACTGGAATTTAGAAGAATGAGAGGATTGTATTGATACAATAATGGGTGATTCCATTCTACATATAGATTGGATGGACCAGATTGATAAAGGCAACCTGGATAATGAGTTCATAGTGTCTTGGGACAGTTTCTTAGAATAGCTTGTTTTAGAGGTAACCAAAGAGCAGGCTGTACAAGATCTGGTAACATACAATGAGAAAGGTTTAATTAACCACCTTATAGTGAAGGCACCCTTAGCTAGCAGTGATCATAATATGCTAGAATTTGTCATTTTGGGAAAGAAGAGAGGACCTGAGAGTAGTGCTTTAAATTTAAATGAGAGTAATTATGAGGCATGAAGAGCGAGCTGACTGAAGTGAAATGGGAAATTTGATTAAGGGATAGGTCACTAGAGATACAATGGCAGACATTCAAAAATTCAAATATGAACAAGAGGGGGGTGGGGGGTTGGTGAGACCACATCTGGAATATTGTGTACAGTTTTGGTCTCCTTATTTAAGAAAGGATATAAATGCATTTGAAGCAGTTCAGCGAATGTTCACTTGGCTCGTACTTGGGATGAGGAGTTAGCTAATGAGGAAAGATTGGACACATTGGGCCTGCATCCATTAGAATTCAGGAGGCTGAGAAGTGTTCTTCTTGGAACACACAAAATCCTGAGAGGATGCTGAAAGGATCTGTAGGGAAAGGAACCACCACAGACCCAATTATATCCCTGGAGAGGATGCACCTCCAGGACTTGGTTCCTCAATTATTTTAAGGATTTTTTCCCCTTCACCTATGAAGGCTGCAGGGCCTCTCTCAGCAGTGACCTGTTGAGATGCTAATTCTCTGGTTGGAGTTCAACCATAAAATTCAGGGGAAGGTCCTGTCAGTCACCCGTACACACCAGCAACACACATTTCTACCCGGTGTGTCAGATCATCCGCTTGATTGGTGAAATTCTGCCCACTGTTAGAGAAATGGAAAGGGATGATGTTGTGAAGAGTTCAAAGCCAGAATCTGCTTGGTTGGAATTATGGAAGAATAGAGGAACTACTTTGCTGTTGGGTGTATATTGTAGGAAGGAGATAGAGGAGCAACTTTACAGACAAGAACAATAGTGATAATTGAGACTTGAAAGACCAAAGAAGGGAAGAAATCTCTGAAATATGCGAAAGAAAACTTCTTTCACTGGCTAAAGAGACATGTTTCAGCAGGGGACATTAAGGAAAACATGTATTTAGAGCCAGGATTTAACAGCCTTGCCATGGTATGTCTTCCTGTGCTCTGCCACCAACCCCCCTCCCCCCTCTTCCTGTGCTCTGCCACCAACAACCCCCCCCACCCCCAAATCCCACCATGGAATGCAGCAAGCCTTTGGACCTCCAATAGAATTGCAATATCCCGCTGGGCAGGAGAAGTGTAAAATCCTGACTCAGGTTCCAAGAAGATTTTGGAAAAGGACAAGAAACACTCAAATGTGAAACTGCTCAGGTGAAGGGGTGGGAGGCTAAATTGAGGAAATTGGAAAGAAATCAAAAATTAACTGCCCATCAGCAATGGAAGGCCTTATAAAGGGAAACAGCTCAGTTATCGACTGGATATGTTGTAATGGGTGGGGATGTTGGGAGGTATTGTGGAAAGGAAATGCATTCAAAACTAGATCTCTCTTGATGACCAAGGGTATGGAGAATAAAATGATACAGAAAGGCAGGCTTATGATAAATGTCAAGTGCATGATTCAATGGAGAGATGTGCGGAATACAGAAGGTACAGACAAGCTTTGAAAAAGGATATAAGAGCAGTAAAGGGACTCTAAGAGAATACATTAGCTGATAACATAAAAGGGAACCCAAAGTTATTTTACAAACATGTTAATAGTGAAAAAATCTTCAAATGAAAATCAGGGATGATAAGGGAAGTCTTCCTGTGGAGGCAGAAAACGTGACTGAGGTACAAAATGTATCGTCGCTAAAGAATTGTATCCTGCTCATGTTGCAATAAGGGCAGAGGGAGTAGAGAAATTGATTAGATAAAATTAAATAAAAAGAGATAGTTAAAAGATAGGCAGTTCAAAAAGTTAAAAAGTCATCTTGTCCAGAAGGTGTGTTGAGAGAAGTAAGCCAGAAATTCGAGAAGCTCTGACAACAATCTTCCAATCCACATGAATATATGAGTTGTGCCAGAAAACAGGAGGATTGCAAATGAACACTCCTGTTCATAAAGAATGGGAAGGATAAACCTGGCAACTACAGGTCAGTCAGCACATCATTACTGATGGGAAATTGTTAAAGATACTAATTCAGGGAAAATATTAACTGACACTTGTAAAAATATGGGTCAATAAATGAAAGTGAGTATGGATTTGTTAAAGGCAATTTGTGTTTCGCGAACTGTCTTTGGTGATGTAATGGAGAGGATTGGTGAGTGTAATGTGATTAATGTTGTGAATATGGACTTTCAAGTCAACGTACAAAGAACAGGGCCTTGTGAGTGAATATAATTTAATATTAATTTTAGATTATCCATCAATCTCGCAGTGTGATTCACTTATGTATACTTACAATGTATATTCACATACAGGACCTCGACCACAATTCTCCAGCCATTCACACCCCACCGCCACTATTAGTGAGAACAGAGAATTTGGTGCTCAGCCAAATCACTGTTCACTGCAGCTGGTCTGGAGAATCCCAGTGGAAGGCAAGGTTGGAGAATCTGGCCTCTAGTCTCTTGATGTGGATATGCTGGCGTTGGACTGGGGTAAACACAGTAAAATGTCTGACAACACCAGGTTTAAGTCCAACCGATTTATTTGATAGTAAACTCACTAGCTTTCGAGGTTTCCCTCTTCTCTTCAGGTGAATGGAGAGTTCTGGCCAGAACTATCCATTCACCTGAAGAAGAGAGAAACCTCGAAAGCTAGTGAGTTTACTATCAAATAAATTGGTTGGACTTAAACCTGGTGTTGTCAGACTTTTCCCTAGTCTCTTGCACGCAGGAGTGTGTCCACAACTAAAATTTGTTCCTCATGGCAATGCCTTGACCAATCAGAGTTTACCTGCTGTTTTGAATTTGAACAATAACTTAGCAGTTAACTATTCCCTGCTGCATTCTCCATGACAACGTGTCAACCAAGCAGAGTCCACTTGTCAACCAATCAGCATTCCTTTCTCATGTAGTCTAAATTGTTCCCATTACTGTTGGTTATCTTGAAATCTGTCCTGATGAATGAAAGCTTAGACAACATCTCTCTTTTTTCAGCAATACTCAAGTTCTCTACAACCAAATGATTACTAGCCTGAAAGTCTTGTGAAAGTGGATTCAGTAATAACTTTCAAAATAAAATGGGATAGACATTTGATGGAAAACTATGATGGAAAAACTTGTGTGGCTCTGGGGAAAGAGCTGAGGAGGGAAGTCACTAATTGATTAGCTCTTTTAAAGAGCTAGGACAGATACAAGGGGCTGAATGGCCTCCACCTGTATTGTATCAATCTATTAACTCTAAATGAGCCCAGGGTGTTTTTACTGATTCTATGAATATTCAGGCAGCTTTTTTATTCAAAAAAGAAAGGATTTGCAATTAAAAGTTTAATGGCTTCCATGTACCCGATGAAAAGAAAATTTAAGTAATATAAGTATTCTGAAAAGAAGTGCGCAGCTTTAATCAATAATTATCAGATAACTTGAAAGTAACTGCTGTCCAAAATAAACTATTTGTATCTAAAATGTTGTTGTGAAAATGGAAAATGTTATAAAACATGCTGGATTGCTTAGATTGCCCAGAAAACAAAATTGTTTAAACAAATGATTTTTAATCACCCATAATTTTCTGAAATTTTAAACAGTAAATGCTAAAAATACACAAGAGTTCAGACATAGTGTGCCAGGAGAGAAATATATTAACTGGGGGAATTGTAACCAATGGGTGAGTGTTGGTGTGTGCAGGAGCTTTAATCATAAGAAAATGCTGACATTGTCAGAAACCAGCTTGATTGGACTGACTCCTGTAATTAACTAGTGTGTGTTTTCAGCCTTGCAGGAAATCTCTGTGGCACGGGTACTCTGTGCCGTGATTCCACATTGCAGGGGTTTTGTTCAGTTGTCCTCCTAGATGTAATTGTATGGGATAGGTTTCCATGTTCTAGTCCCAAAAGATCTCAGTTTGCAATAGATTTCTTTTTGCAGAATGGTTACTTTGCAAATCCATGCAGAATATTTCAGAGAGAAAGGCAGAAAGAACAGATTTTCAGCAAACTGTTTTAACACAACATTGTCTTTTCATTTCTCTCTCCTCCTTGGTAATTAATCCCTTGAAGTACTCTTGCTGGCTGTGCATTCCAGAGAAATTCAATTACTTCATGTCTGCTGCAGTTATTGGGTGAAATTTTGTGACTTATTTTCCAAACTGTTGCCTCTGGTGGGAAGAGTGGAGGGCAGTCCATCTTTACCTGTCAAATATTCAGGCAATTCAAAAAAGATGGAAGAGGCAGGACCCATGATGTCAAGCCTGCCCTGAGAGCACATTCAGTCCTTGACAGATCGGGGTGCCATTTTTACAGAGTGCCCTGGAAAAGAAAACATAAGGTCCCCCCCCACTGGGACGGAACCTCCCTTGCACATATATGGGACCCCATGGGAACAACCCACTCCCCCCCTCAAAAAAAATACAACCCCGACCCAGTCTTCCTCACAGAAGTCCCCTTGGTTCATAGACCAGGAATTTCCTCAGAGATTATTCTGTTTTGTCATTGTAACTTTGCTTTAAGTGCATCAGAAGCTTTATTTGTGTTTTTTTTTTAAATTTGATTTGATTTGTTATTGTCACATGTATTAGTATACAGTGAAAAGTATTGTTTCTTGCATGCAATATAAACAAAGCATGCCATTCGTAGCGATGGTGCAGAATGTAGTGTTATAGTCATAGCTAGGATATAGAGAAAGACCAGCTTAGTGTGAGATAGGTCCATCCAAAAGTTTGAAGACAGCAGGAAAGAAGCTGTTCTTGAGTTGGTTGGTACGTGACCTCAGACTTTTGGATCTTTTTTCTGACAGAAGAAGGTGAAGGAGAGAATGTCTGGGCTACTGTGTTCTTTTGATTTGATTTGAATTTAGTATTGTCACATGTATTAGTACACAGTGAAAAGCATTGTTTCTTGCGCACTATACAGACAAAGCATTCCACTCATAGAGAAGGAAAAAGAGAGTGTAGAATGTGATGTTACAGTCAAAGCTAGGGTGTAGAGAAAGATCAAATTAATGTGAGGTAGGTCCATTCAAAAGTCTGATGGCAGCAGGGAAGAAGCTATCCTTGAATTGGTTGGTACATGTCCTCAGACTTTTGTATACTTTTCCTGATGAAAGAAGGTGGAAGAGAAAATGACCAGGGTGCATGGGGTCCTAAATTATGCTGGCTGTTTTGCCAAGGCAGCGGGAAGTGCAGACAGCGTCAATGAATGAGAGGCTGGTTTGCGTGAGGGATTCGGCTGCATTCACGACCTTTTGTAGTTTCTTGTGGTCTTGGGCAGAGCAGGAGCCATACCAAGCTGTGGTACAACCAAAAAGAATGCTGTCTGTTGTGCATCTGTAAAAGTTGGCAAGAGTCGCAGCTGACATGCCAAATTTCCTCAGTCTTCTGAAAAAGTAGAGGCATTGGTGGGCTTTCTTAACTATAATGTTGGTATGGAGAGGACAGGATAGGTTATGGTGATTTAGACACCTATGCATTTTTAGTAATGTTATGATATTAGTATGGGCTAGCTCCATGGAAATTCTCAGCTATAGACTTTGTAACTGAGAAGATAAATTACTGTCAGCAGGCCTGTGAGTGTACAATGTACAAGATGAAAGAAAGGGAACTCTGCCTTTTGAGGCACCAAGCTCCACTCACAGATTTTGCCTTTGCCTTCACCGGCAGCAGTGCCACTCCACCTCGGATGTACATCTCATGTCTCAGAGTGCTGTCCCACACGTGTGCAGTGGACACTCCTTTCTGGGACAAGGTTTCATTGGCCAAGATCCATTTCTCCTGGGAAGAAACTGACTGTAGTGACCACTATCTGTATCCTGTTTTCTTGAAGGATGTTAATTAAAACACCCTTCCAGCAGGATACTGGGAGGTACATATATTGGTCACTACACTCAGTTTCTTCCCAGGAGAAATGGATTTTGGCCAATGAAACTTTGTCCCAGAAAAGGACCGTCCACTGCACACTTTTGGGACAGCACGCTGAGGCATGAGGTCTCTATCTGAGGTGGAGTGTAGACAGAGTCAATGGATGGGAGGCTGGTTTGCATGATGGACTGGGCTTCATTCATGACCTTTTGTGCTTTCTTGCGGTCTTGGGCAGAGCAGGAGCCAAACCAAGCTGTAATACAACCAGAAAGAATGCTTTCTGTAAAAATTTGGTGAGAGTCATAGCTGACATGCTAAAGTTCCTTAGTCTTCTGAGAAAGAAGACAGAGTACCTTTCCCTGTCCCCATAACCCCACCCATTTATCATGCCTAATCCATCAAACCTGCACACTTCAGGACAATAAGGGATCACTTAGCATGGCCAATCCAGCTAAACTGCACATCTTTGGAATGTGAGAAGAAACCAGAGCACCTGGAGGAAACCCATGCAGACATGAGGAGAACATGCAAACACCACACAGACATTGACACGAGGCTGGAATCGAACCTGGGTCCCTGGTGCTGCGAGGCAGCAATGTAACGACTGCCACTGTGAGACTCTTGAACATATATGAGAGAGAGAGTGCCTTGAGATTGGGGGTGAGTTGGACGAGCACTCACATGACATCTATGCATGCGTACACACCAGAAGGCAGGCAGCTCCTTCTGGGTTTCATGATGAAGGGGAATGAGAAGATCACGACAAGTCTGGAGCGCTTTTTGGAGGGCTTCAAAAGGAGTTGTTTTTACTTCAGTAGAAATGAGGACTATTGGAAATGTCCAGAAATCTTGTGGCATCTGTGCAGAGTGAAACAGAGAATAGTAACCCTTCTTCAAATCTAGTGGAGATTATAGATCTGAAGCATTGATTCCTTTTCTCTCTCCACAGCTGCTGCTTGGGCTGCTGAGTATTTGCAGTATCTTCTGTTAATATTTCAGATTTTCAGTGCTGGCAGTACTTTGCTCTCTAATATATGCTCGATGCTGGACACTTGTAAGTATGGATAGCTTCCATTTATAATCAGAAAATATTTATCATTCAATGCAAAGTGTAATTTTTGTTGTTAACAGTCCGACCAGTTAGAAAAAGCACATAATTACATGTGAAATGGTTTGTGCTAATTTACTGGAAACTTGTGCCATTTTTAAACTTGGAAGTGAAACCAGGAGACCTGCATTAATCAAATATGCTCCTGTTGATTCAAGATATTCTCATTCACTCATGGGATTCTTGGTTACAGTGCTTATGAGATTCAAGTCTTGTGAGTGCTTCTGTCTGAAACAGAGCTAAAGTAAAAGTTTATTTATTTAGTCACAGTAGGCTAATATTAACATTGCCATGAAGTTACTGTGAAAATCCCCTTGCTGCCACACTCAGTGCCTGTTTGATTACATTGAGGGAGAAATTAGCATGACCAGTGCACCTAAGCTTTCGGACTATGGGAGGAAACTGGAGCACCCATAGAAAACACACGCAGACACAGGAAGAATGTGCAGACTCCACACAGACAAGTGACCCAAGGTGGGGGAATCAATGCTAACCACACTGCCGGTAGACCTGACTGGATTTCCCTTTGAACTGATGCGTTTGATGGGCTGAATGGCTATTCTGTGCTGCATTAGTCTGTTCTATTGGATGCAAAGTGCATCACAAAGATGCTCCACGTAGGTTTAAAAGATTTGTGGGAGGTGGGGGTGGTATTGGGGAGTGGTGCAGAAAGGGAGTTTGGAAATAGGAGAAGCACCAGGACATTTCCCCAAGATAATAATGGCATTATTATCTTGAACGCTTAACACCTTTATATCACATTCCTTTCTCCATTATTTTATAACACATTAATTCAGTCAAAATGAATTGATGTATGGCTGTTAAAATAGGACAATACATTACTTGTGTGCCCAATGTCATATCATTAGTTGTTTCTACTTTAACATCAAAACATGAATAAGGATGTATTGAAAAGCCTGAAATGAAAGGATGAGTAACCTAATTCAGAAATTCTTACTGAAGTATAAACAATAAATCAATAGTCTTGTATTAAGTTCATAATAAATACCTAATGCACTTGCATTTTTTCATTGGGCTTTTATTGTCCATTCTGTTCTTGGCTGCTATTTAATTTCTACACATTGCTTGAACTGATGGTCATGGATAAAATACAGAAAAGAAATAAATGGGTTGAAGTAGCGGCAGGAACAAAATTGAACAAGGTATTTACAGCCTAGGAAATAAAAGTACCAGCCTGCAACCCAACAAAATATATAATGCATATGAGCGACATCCTCTGAGGAAATGTCCATTGCCTTCCAGATAAGACAATTTAAATGGTGCTTTCATTTTATATGCTTATATTTTATGGAGCAATCAAGCTTTACATGGCCAGTTGCATCTAGTTTCTTTTTTTCTGAAGTCACTTTTTTGTGGCAGAGAACAAGTAAAATAGATCCACCTGATATGAATAATTTTACAGCTGTGCCCCTTAGAGGTCTGACTGCGAATTCAAAATACCCATTAATGTTGGTTTCTGTGGTACACACTGTCCTCTCCTGGCTTGGCGCAGGCATGGTAGGCACATGCATTTCCCTTTTTCTGCAGCAGTTCAGATGTTTCGATATCAAAATCAAATCAAAAATGTATGCAATTTTTGTGCACCTAATCCTTTTTGTAAAGGTCAGGACATTAAATGCAATTGAATCAAAGTGCTTGGTAAAAATATGACAAATACTAACCATGTGGCAAGCTTTTTCTCTGCCTACAAATACTTAAGAATGCATAAAATAATATTTGGATGCAAAATTGAAGTACATTAACAATTCTGGTGTTTAATGTTTCAAAATACTTACTAGAAAATGCACAAAATAGGACTGAGGCTTGATAAAATCACCAGTGTAGATGGAGGAATAAAAATATAATTAAAAGTAACATTTTATACCAGAATAATTTATTAGAGCTCAATATTGTTGAGGAATAAAGAACAACATTTATCAAACTTGATACAATCTCATGAAATAATCAAGCACAATTCTACTTAAAAATGCCATCTATAATGATACAGCTGAATAACTTTTGGTTCATGAATATTGAATCTTTGCATGCTTTATCATGATCTTGCTTTAGCTGATACCATCAGAGTGATAGGACTTTGATTTATTGAAACATTTTTCTATTGGTGTTTAATATAAGAAAGAATTGACTGAAAACTGATGCATTGTTTTGCTAGGGGTTGTTGTTTAAGTTCACAATCTATTTAATGTATTTTAATTGAAAGGGAGCAATTGAAGTGTGCACTTATATGATTCTCAATTCAACAAACTCCTAATTTTGCTTGAGGTTACAAGAAGAGGTTCTCAGTAGGATCCAACCATGAAAAAATCAAAGTGTAAATCACCTCAGGTTACTCTAGTGTATTTCTTATCAGCCAATTAGAGACAATGATTGGCAGCATCCCATGAAAATGACTTGTGAATTTTAGGTGGAATTCAGTAAATTGAATAAAGGAAAGCGGAAGTCATCTAATTTCTATGTAGTTCATTGTCATGTTTGTTGTTGCACCAATTCCAGTACTTTGGAGCTAAGAATATACAGCCTTTTGCAATCTGTCACATTTGAGGGCTGAATTTTCATCGTCCTGATCAGGGCCAAACAGAAGCAGGATGTTGCCTGGTATGGTGGGAAGGTCTTATGAGGAAAGGCTGAGGTTGTTTTCGTTAGAAAGAAGAAGGTTGAGAGGTGACCTAATTGAGGCATACAAGATGATCAGAGGGTTAGATAGGGTGGATAGTGAGAGCCTTTTTCCTCAGATGGTGACGGCTAACACGAGGGGACATAGCTTTAAATTAAGGAGTGGTAATTATAGGACGGATGTCAGAGGTAGGTTCTTTACTCAGAGGGTAGTAAGAGCGTAGAATGCCCTGCCTGCAGCAGTTGTGGACTCGCCAACTTTAAGGGCGTTCAGATGGTCAGTGGACAGGCATATGGATAACATTGGAATAGTTTAGGTTAGAGGGTCATTAGATTGGTTCCACTGGTCGGCGCAACATCAAGGACCGAAGGGCCTGTACTGCGCTGTAATGTTCTATGTTCTAAGAAGCGGGACCAAAAAAAAGACAAACAAGTGAGTAGGTCAGAGGTCCGGCCTCTGTTCATGTCCTCAGCTGTCTTCACTAAGGTGAGGGAGGGATTGGGCCCTAGAATCTAGCAGCTCATATAGTGGATAAAACTGACACTGTTGTGAGCTCATTGAGAACCCACTCCCAGGTACTGTTTTAATTTTCAAGCAACAGATTTTAGCAGCTGCTGAGTTTATACCAGGTTACTGGAGCTATGAAGCATGGTTTGGAAGCAGGAAGCATTTATAAGGTAAGTAAAAGGAATTTGCCTCCTTTACAATTGATCTTTGGATGCTGTTGCATGAGTTATATCTGTGTTCAATATTATGAGTTATGACAGTACTGTGATTGGAAAATATAACCACCCCTTTAACAATATGATTGTTGTGACACTTACTGGCGAGTTGTCAAATGAAAGATCAGCATTGAAAAATGTGGAAAAGTCTTCCAATGAGTTTTCTTAAAAAGTTAATGCAACTTAAATCTGCTTTCATATGAATGCCATGTGCATTAACATAAAGAACATTTAATTGTGAGAAATTGCAGAGTTCTGGGATGCAGAGTGATCTGGGTGTCCTCGTACATGAATTACAAAAGGCTAGTATGCAGGTACAGCAACTAATTAGGAACGCTAACAGAACATTGTTTATTGCAAGGGGAATTGAATACAAAAGGACACTATTGTGTACAATATTGGCCACCTTACTTAAGGAAGGAAATAAATTCATTAGAAGCAGTTCAAAGAAGATTTACTGGACTAATACTAGGAATGGACAGGCTATCTTATGAGGAAAGTTTTGATCCGCTCAGCTTGTATGTACTGGAGTTTAGAAGAGTAAGAGATAACTTGATTGAAATATATATGATTCTGAGGGGCCTTGGCAGTGTTGATGTGGAAAGGATGTTTCTTGTGGGAGAGTCTAGAACTCTGGGGTGCTGTTTAAAAATAAAGGGGAGGGGGCTCCTTGTTTAAAACAGCTTCACTGGCTGTAGTTGGTTAGTGGAGTTTGAAATTTTCAGAAGTGCAAGGAATTCATTTGAGAAAGTATCAAATAACTAAATTAATTCAGGATTAAAGTGGCAAGATAGAACTTTGTTCCGTGACAGGGTATATTATCCTTCTGGTGGCATTGTTTTTCTAAAACAATTGTTTGATCTGCTGTTGTTATTTGCATCATCACTTCAATAGCTGACTGAAATCAGCCCTTCACCAAGTAGAAAATCCAATTTACAGGTTCAAATAATATTGTAAATTGAGATACAAAAGTTTGAGGTTTTATAAATATGGCACAACAGAGATATTAAATTACATTCCTCAACCGCTCAACCAACAGCTGTTACCTGATCAAATATGTACTAAATATGTTGTTTTTAAATCTGATCTCACTACTCTACTCCTCGGTTGAGCTGCAAAATGATATAGTTAATAACCTTTTAAATTGGTCTCTGAAACTAGCCTGTAATAAAGTAAACTGTCACCAATTATCTTGTCAAATGTATGATGAAACTGTATAATAAAAAGAACAGTGGATAGTTGAGACCCAAAAACAATTTGTAAACTAACCAAGTTTGCCTGTACTCCATGTCGCTCGCTCTGCAACAAACATTCCGTACGCCTAGCAATCCTACCTTCAGCAAATTCACAACCATCCACACCCTCTATTTGTCTGCAGAACAAGTACAATTCATCCTCTCATCCAAAATTTTAGCCTAAATGTTTGCGTTAACTGATAACTGGCTCACTGAGGCCACAACACTTGGCTACGAAATTTGTCACATCCTTTGACTGTACAAGTATTGAGGCAGTGTAGAACTCATCTCGTCATTTGTGTCCATGCCCAATTTCTCCATGTTCCAGGCCATAATAGCCAGATTATACAATTAGCGACAAATATATGACACTAGCCATTCATTACACTTGCCCACAAACATTTTATTGGCGGGGATCTTGACCTCTGTGAACAGAGCAAACATCTCCTTATCAAATGTTACAGCTATTACCATAGATGTGCTTACTGAAGCATGCAGAGCCTGAATCAGGAAAGGCCATTTTTAGCCACTTGCACAGTTTCTTTGAATTTCCTCCAATTACTTGCCAAAGTTACAGCAGGAGATCAGTGGACCTTTTGGAAACTAATCAGTATAGAGTACTCTATAGATAGCTGGTTGGGGTGGCAGGAAATAAGGGCACCATGGTGGCACAGTGGTTAGCACTGCAGCCCCACAGCGCTAGGGACCCAGGTTCAATTCCGGCCTTGGGTGACTGGCTGTGTGCAATTTGCACATTCTCCCCATGTCTGTGTGGGTTTCCTCCAGGTGCTCAAGTTTACTCCCACAGTTCAGTGATGTGTGAGTTAAGTTGATTGATTATGGTAAATTGCCCTTTAGTGTTGGGGAATTAACAGCGTATAAATACATGAGGTTCCAGGGATAGGGCCTGGGCGGGATTGTTGTTGGAGCAGGCTCAATGGGCTGAATGGCCTCCTTCTGCACTATAGTGATTCTACGAAATTGGTCATAGTAAGACGTCTCACAACGCCAGGTTAAAGTTCAACAGGTTTATTTGGAATCATAAGTTTTCAGAGTGCTGCTCCTTCATCAGGTGAGTGATACGCACGATCTTCTTTGAGATCCTCTCCACTTTAGAACCGGTGATTTGCAGTGTCAGTGATAGCCGTGATGTGGAGATGCTGGTGTTGGAATGGAGTGGCCACGTAAGAAGTCTCAGAACAGCAGGTTAAAGTCCAAACAGGTTTATTTGGAATCATGAGTTTTCTGAGCACTGCTCCTTCATCATGTATGCCCAGCCCAGTACAACTCTGGCATCTCCAAACTGTGAAATTGATGGCAAGGCCACCACTTGCACCCCCATTTCCCGAGCTTCTGCTGTCACTCCTTCCCCTCCCTCTCAGTACCATGATCAGGTCCCCTGGTCCTCACCTTCCATTCCACCAGCTCTATATTCAATAGATCATCCATCTCCTCCAGCATGATGCCACCACCAGAAATCTTTCCCACCTCTCACATTTCACCATTCCAAATGTGCTGTTTCTTCCATGTTACCATGGTCCACTCCTCTATCACCCCAAACAACCCAAAACCTTTCCAGTGGACATTCCGTGCAAGTGCGTGAATATGCAACACCTTTGATTTCCTCCATCCTCACTGTCCAAGGCCCCAAAAATTCCTGCCAGCTGAAACAGTGACCAACATTTACTTCCTTTCAATTTAGTATCCTGCCTTCGCTGTTCACAATGTAGTATGCTCAACACTGGGAAGAACAAAAGCAACTTAGATACCTGCTTTGTGAATCCCCTCTGTTCAGTCTGCCAGCATGGCCCTGAGATTCTGGTTGTCTGCCATTTTAATTTTTTGCTTTGCTCTCACTCAGGCCTCTCTGTGCTTAACCTATTGCAGTGCTGTAATGAAGCTTTCAAAGCAAGCTCAAGGAACCGCACCTCACCTGTCAATTCGGACTTTATCATTTTTGAGACTCAACACTGAGTATAATAAATTTGGGTTACGATCTCTAACCCCATTTTATTTCCTTTTCTTTGCATGTTTTGGCCTTAATTTTGTTTTGTTCCTCTGCCACTTGCATTTTGCGTCTTTACTTTTCCCGTTACCAGTCCTTTTGGCTCTGCTTCTGTCTTCTGCTCTATCATAGGCTATAGGAACATTGAAAGGTTACAGCACAGGAGGCCATTTGGCCCATCTTGTCCATGCCAGCCAAGGACACCCAGGTGCCTCTTCTAATCCCATTTTCTTGCACCTGGCCCATATCTCTGTAGCTTATGTGACGTAAGGTGCAGATCCGAGTACTTTTTGAAAGAGTTTAGGGTCTCTGCCTCCACCACCAACACAGGCAATGAATTCTTCATACAGAGGTTCTCCCTCATGTCCCTGCTACACCTTAACCTCCCATCTTGAATGTATGACCCGATTCCAGAATCTGCTGCCAAAGGAAATAATGTTACTCTGTCCAAACTATCTCTTCCGCTAATAATTTTGTACACCTCAATCAAGTCACCCCTCAACTTTTTGTTCCAAGGAAAATAACCCCAACCTGTCCAATCTCTCCTTGTAGCTCCATTTTTCTACCCCGGTAACATTGTTGTAAACCTCCTCTACATTCTATCCAGAACAACTAAAGCCGTCCTGTAATGTGGTGACCAAAACTGTACATAATATTCAAGTTGTGGCTAAAACAGTGTTATATTCTTGCTTTTATATTCTATCCCTCTTCCAATGAAGGAGACCATTCCATATGCTTTCTTTACAACCTTGTCTATTTGTAACTGCTGCCTTTAGGGACCTGTATACTTGTATGCCAAGATCTCTCATTTCATCTACCTCTTTTAGTATATTCCCATTTACTGTGTCTTCTCTATAACTGCTTCCTGAGCCTTCTCCAGCAATGGTATAAAATGAACCTTGCCAAAGGATATTACAATTAGAGTAGTTTCCAGTTAGATGACGCAATGGTCCATCTTTAGCAGAATAATATGAAAGACATTTTACAGACTTCCTTTATTTTTAAGTTGTCTACAAAACTCCATTCAGTAAATCTCGTTCACCTTGTTTCAATATAGAAATAGATTTTCCAGAGACCAAACTAAAAATCTCAGAAAAAAATAGTTGAACATTGTAATACTTCTAAAATTCATTCTTCATTGTGACACTTTAAGTTCAGGGAACAGGGGTAGTAGAAGAATATGGAAGATAGTGAGGGAGCATTATGGTGGCACAGTGGTTAGCACTGCTGCCTCACGGCGTCAGAGACCCGGGTTCAATTCTGACATCAGGCGACTGTCTGTGTGGAGTTTGCACATTCTCCCTGTATCTGCGTGTGTTTCTTTTGGGTGCTCCGGCTTCCTCCCACAGTTCAAAGATGTGCAGGTTAGGCAAGTTGGCCATAGTAAAATTGCCCCTGAGTGTCAGAAGGATTAACAGGGTAAACGCATGGGGTTACGGGAATAGGGCCTGGGTGATATTGTTATTGGTGTAGGCTCAATGGGCCAAATGGCCTCCTTCTGCACTGCAGGGATTCTATCATTTAGTGATTGTGTTCAGTGAGGGATGAAGAATACGATTTGAGGCAGAGGGGCAGTGGAATTAGGGAAATGGAGGTGGGTTAGTTAGCAGGGAAGAAAGTAAAGGTAGAGCTGGTGAGGAAGACAGAGTAGAATGGTGGAGACAAGGCAGAGGATGGTTGATATCCAGAGGAAAGAGATAAAAACAAGGTTGAGTCAGAGACCAAGGAAGTGGGGGAGGAAGACAAAGGAATGATGGGACACAAGTGGAGGGAGGGATAGGAATGGTCATGAGATGCATCAAGTAAGCAGAACCTTCAGCTGTTGTGGTATGATCTGCAAAAATTTCTATTATGGTGATGTCCATTAAACAACAATAGCTCTCAAACTTTCCTAATTTTCCATATAATCCTTTGACTGAAATTAATTTGAGGTAAAATGGTTTTTTTATGTTGTGCTTTGTACCCATTTAAGGAGTAATTGCTGTGTGGATGAGCTAATAAAAGTAGACTATACTGGTTTAATGCCAACATGACAGGTGGTGACATTTGCACAATAGCAGATGTGAAATACCCTGTTTACCATCTTAAAATACAATTCAATGCCTTTTTTTATAGGCAAAGATATTTTCCATACATAAAGGAAATGCTTAATCCCAACATTATCTCTCTCTTGATACATTATACACAAAACTCAAATACCTCATACATTTATTTGGTTCTAAGTTTTCAACTCACTAAAAATCCATCACGATCAGATAGTGAAATCAAAAGTACTCAGGGATTACAACACAAGAGAAGCTCATAATATATATTGCATTTCAGGATGGCTTACCTTCCAGCTCATTTTTGTCAGTTGGTGGTCATGATTAATGGTGACTGACTGCTGCTTTGGTAGCCAGATAACTACAGTTGACTGATAACTGACCACCGGGCAGCAAGAAACACAGTGACATCCAACACAATCACCAAAGGAGAATGTTATAACAATGATGATATTATCTAAGATGTACTGGAACTCACTTGGTGCGGAGAATGAATATTTCTCATCGGTAGGCTGTTTGTTATGTGTGAAGCTTGAATAAAATGCTGGCAAATCTGCAACTCTTGGAGATGTTGATTCTTTGGGAATAATAGAGCAATACATAATACAAGAAATTAACTCCAAGTCATCCACATCTTTGGAGGAAATCATGGAATTGTTAACTATTTTAGTCCAGGGATCCATTTACTTTATAGCATGTATTGTGAAATATACTGTTTGGTTAATCAACCATTAACTATACATAATATTATTGGAAGGAATGCTAGATTTTATGTATGGTTTCTATATTAATTCATCGTTACATTGGTATTTGTTTTATATATTCTTTCAAGGGATGTGGGTATGGCTAACAGCATTTATGACCCATCCTTAATAGTCCTCGAGGAGGTGGTAGTGAGCTGCCTTCTTGAAATGTTACAGTCCATGTGGTATAGATGCATCCACAGTGCATCTACACTCATGCAGGGAAGGAGTTCCAGGATTTTGACCTAGTGATATTGAAGGAATAATGATGTAGTTCCAGCTCAGGACGACATGTGGTTTGGAGAGGAACTTGCAAGTGTTCATGTGCCCAATATGGTACAGGCCCAAGGTTTGGAAGGTGCTGTTGAAGGAGCCTTTGTGAGTTGCTGCAGCGCATCTTGTAGAAGGTACACACGTCTGCCATGATGCATCAGTGGTGGAGGGATTAAACGGTGCATATTAAATGTCAAATAGGTGTGTTGCTTTGTCATGGATGGAGTTGAGTTTCTTGAGTGTTATTGGACTGCACTTACCCAGGCAAGCTATGATCATTACTGACTTGTTTCTTGTAGATTCTCATTGTGCGAGTGATCGTGTATCAGTAACCGGTGATATCAGTTGAAGAAGTGTGCCCTTAAGTGTGTTACCAAAAATCTGAGACACTCATCTCTTCATTTCCAATGGTCATGCACTCCAATATGGTATTGATTTCCATTGCTTCCTTCACAGCACTTGGCGATTGCTGGAGGGCCACTCTGCATGCTGGCGCAGTGGTTATTACTGCTGCCTCACAGCACCAGGGACCCGGGTTGGATTCCCAGCTTGTGTCACAGTCTGTGCGGAGTCTGCATATTCTCTCCGTGCCTGGATGCGTTTCCTCCGGGTGCTCCAGTTTGCCTTCACAGTCTGAAAGACGTGCTGGTTACATGCATTGGTCATGCTAAATTCCCCCTCAGTGTACCCAAACAGACACTCAAATATGGTGACTAGGGGATTTTCATTTTCACTTCATTGCAGTGTTAATGTAAGCCTACTAGTAAATAAACAGTTCTTTAATTCTTTGCCTCTCCCTGGTGTTCTGCTCTCTATTTTCTAGCAAAGAGAGAAAGCCGAGAATTATGAGTACAAGAAATTGATTTTGAAGGGTTGAGTGGGAAGGGGAGTCCCCTACGGGTTTGTGAGTATGGGGCAAGTCCTCTAGCATGGAGGGGGAAATAGGTATAGTTCTATGGAATAGTTATCTAGAATTTAGAAGAGGTTTAGTTCTTCTAACCTTTTCTGGGTAACTGTTGACGTTACCCAGTTGGAACCATCCAAATTTGTCATTTAAATCTAATTTTTCGGATGGTTCCCAATGCGGGATAATTGCCCAGGGGAAGTTTGCACTTCTGGCCAATTGATGTGCAAACTGTACCCAAAGCCTTCCAGAAAGGATTGCCCAGTGGATCTTTGGGGTATACAATCAATAGGGTACTCTGGGGCTTGGAGGTTCCGGCGTTTTATGTTGAAAAGCATATCTGAGATCTGAGCATTTAATATGTATCATAAAGCTAACAAACATGTTGGTTGCAAGCATAAAGCTAATAAATATTGGACATAGAAGGAGGTTGATATTTCAGTTAACCTGCTTAAAGATACAATCCTTGCTTACCAGGTAAGATAAAGATGTTAGAAAGTAATAAAGGAGGAGCTGTGGCATAATGGGTTTTTCACTGGAATAATAATCCAGAGATTCAAAGTAATGACCCAGATTAGAAACCCAGGTGATGGGATTTGAATTGACTAGAAATCTGGAATTAAGAGTCTCATTGAGTCACAGAGGTTTACATCTTGGAAACAGGCCCTTTGGTTCAACTTTCCATACCACCCAGTTTTTACCATTAAGCTGGTTCCAATTGCCCACATTTGTCCCATATCCCTCTGTGTCAATCTTACCCACGTACCTGTCTAAATGCTTCTTAAAAGATATTCACGATGAACATTGTCAAACCCATCTGATTCACTAAGGCTTTTTAGGAAGGCAATCTGCCATCCTCTCCTGGTCTGGCCAATACATAACTCTAAATCCATATTAATGTGGTTAGCTCTTAAATGACCTCTGAAATAGCCTAGCAAGCTCAGTTATATCAAACTGTGACAGGGTCAATTAAAAGGAATGAAACCAGATGGACAACCCGACATGAACCCAAGCACCAGAAACGACAATGGCAAATTCACCTATAACCCTGCAAAGTCATCCTTACAAATTAACATCCAGGGGCTTGTGTCAAAATTGAGAAAGCTGTCTCATAGTCTAGTCAAGCAACAACCTGACAGCCATACTCGTACCTTGTAGATAATGGCTGATATCTTGAGCCTGCACTCTCCATCTGCAGAATGCTGGTGAAATTCGTGACTTCTGATTTTCACTACCTCTCAACAGCAATTTAATCAGTTTCACACGCATAATGGGTGTGAATCTGATTTTAATACATTTAAATAAATTTAAATGTAAATTATACAACCCCTCACCAGTTGTAATTTCTTGTAAGATTTAACGTGGCTAGGACTAGTTCTTGGCATAAAATGTATTCAGCTTAAATACAGGTTGACTGGGGTGTTTTCTTGTGTGGTTGGGGTTCAGACAGAGGTTTTGGGGATTATCTATTCTCCCAAAATATGCTGCTAGAATCTGTGGTTTCTCGAAATCATTTCTCTTTAGTTGTAATGTTTACACATTTGAACATGAAGTTGGAGCTTCTCCTTCTTCCAGATGTTTCTTATTTCTTATTATATGATCCAACATTCTTATTATCAGCATCACGCATGTTTCTGATATCCCTACTCTACAACAAATCTGTGTAATTTTTCAGACAGTTGGTATTGTAAAGGATTTAAACATTTCACTTGCTAGCTGCACAATTTTGTGTTGACAACTTGATCATCAGTAACTTACTTTTGTTAAGAAAACAGTATATTTATGTCAACTATAGATACAGAAAACATACCCTATTTACAAATCAAAGTCCCAGCCTATTGACCTTGGTCAAAAAAAATGACTTGTTACATGTATACAGCATATAATCAAATATTAAACTATATCAAGATTATCTTTAAACAAATAAGATTGACTTAATTTCAACCAATTAACAGTCTATGGCTGGGATTAATGCAGTGGGCCGAGAGACATCAGCAGGAGAGATGAATACCAGTCACAAGCCTCCAAAGTGCTTTTTTTTTGGCGCAATCAGCTCTGCATCAAAAATTAGGCCCACTAGCATTCCCCCTCACCCTGCCAGGAGTGGTTTACAACTGCTTCCCACTAACAAGGAACAGGCGGCCTCACACCGATAGTGGTGACAGAAGCCATTGAGACCCGCCCCTGGGAGGTTGGGAGTAAGGTGGGTGCCCCTTGGGCATGCCAGCCTGGCACACCCCAAAGAGTAAACAGATATTGCCCACCGGACACCTTGACACTGCCCACCACATACCAGGCAGTGCAAATGAGTGGGGCTTCTGCGGACAGACTCTATCAGTGTGGAGGAGGAGTGATGCGGGGAGTGCGGGAGATGCCCACTGCCACTCTACAAGTGGGATTGGTCGGGGAGGAAGTGAGAGGGTAATTGGGGCTGGCCCTCAGGGTGGACAGTGGAGAGATTAGGACTGGCCAGGGGTTGAGGGAGGGTGGAGGGTATCAAATCTGGCCCTGGGGGATTCAGTAAGCCAACAATCAGGAGGCAGGCAATGACGGGACCAGTGCACGTGCCGGTCTGTCAGTGCAGAGATCAGCAAATGGGCAATGGCCTGCTCATTACTATGCTGCTCGCGTCTTGGGAGGTAATAGGCCCCACCCCTTGCTCTTCAGAGTTGAGCATACTGAGGAACTCTACTTTGACCTGAATTCCGAGATTCGTTCAGGTAGGTACACCTAAAAAAACGGGCGAAAATTTATTCAATTTTCCTGCCCATGGGGCACTTAGTTTTGTTTTGGGACAATCCAGCCTATATATCAGCTATGTGGAACCTCACATTATAAATTCAGTTGGGAGCAAGAATAGCACAGGATCTGCTACAGTTCCTCTTGGCATAGAAACATGGAAAAACTACAGCACAAACAGGCCCTTCAGCCCACAAGTTGCACCGAACATGTCCCTACCTAATAGGCTTACCTATAACCCTCTATCTTACTAAGTTCCATGTACTTATCCAAAAGACTCTTAAAAGACCCTATTGAATCTGCCTCTACCACCATTTCCAGCAGTCGATTCCACGTACCCACCACTGAGTGAAAAACTTACCCCTGACATCGCCTCTGTACCTACTCCCCAGCACCCGAAACCTGTGTCCTCTTGTGGCAACCATTTCATCCCTGGGAAAATGGTTGGATTAACATTAGGTAAAGGATTCAAAGGTCTTAAAATGTCTTAATTTACTTAGGAACCGAGCTATTTATGGTAGTAGCGCCCCAGATTTAATGCCCAATTTATGTAGAGATATCTAATAATTCAAACAGGTCCTGGTTTAAAGATTGGAAAAATCACCCTAATTTTCAATTTCTACCTTGGGATCCTGCCACAAATATGCAATTGTGAATTTCAGTGAGGGAAAGCTACAACATTGTGGTGGTTGTCTTGATAAATACCATCGAGAAACTTGGAATTAGCTAGGAGTAAGAGTTCTGGATTAATTGGAAATAATCATATTTACAAAAACAATGTGACAATGCAAAGAACGCATAATGGTTTTTAATTCATTCGTAGGACATGGCTGTCACTGGTTGGTCAGCATTTATTGTCCATTGGCAGTTGAGAATCAACCACGCTTCAAAGGCTCTGGATCCACATGTAGGCCAGGCCAGCTAAAGAAGGCAGATTTTCTTCCCTTAAGGCCATTAGTGAAACAGGTGGGTTTTTCTACAGTTGACATCAGCAAATTCTTAATTTCAGATATTTTTATTGTATTCAAATTCCATTATCTGCCCTAGTGGGATTTGAACCTGGGTCTCCAGAACATTAGCATAGTTTCTGGATTAATAGTCTAGTGATAATACCACTCGGCCATTACCTTCCCTTGGGTTGCTGGGTTCAGTAGGCTAGCTAATTATTGATCTTGTTGCACTTGTATCACCAGGTATTGCTTTCACTCTTAGATATAGGTCATTACATTATAACTCTTCCATAACCTTTACCCACACATTATCAATCTCAGAGATGCTCCACAGTGGTTGTCAGGAAGAACAAAAGTGACTTGTCTCATTATGTGTACAGAAAAGGTAAACGTTTGATTGTCAAAGAGTTTGGCTAGATAAATCAGAAGGTAGGAATCACAAAATTGTCTTATAGTGACAGCACCATCTTTGCGAAAGCCCCTGTTGATACCATTCCAGTCACTATCTGCTTCAAAAAATTTCTGAAGGAACTGTCTTTAATGACAAAATGGATTCGAAACACAATTTCACAAAACACAGTTCCCCAGTAGGTAGAATTGTCTGCAGCCACTTACTTGTTATACACATGCTTTAAATTGGTTACATCTCTAACTTTTCCAGTTCTCATGGTTATTGACCTGAAACATTAACCATGCTTCTCTCTTCAGTTTAATCTGTTGAGTGTTTCCAGAATGTTCTGTTTTTTTATCTGCCAATCTACTCTAGATCTGGGAGGCATGAACATTTTATATTCCTGTTCAGCAAAAGGTAGAAACTCAGAAACTATAGGCCAGTCAGTCTATTGTCAGTGGTGGGAAACTTCAGAAAAAAAAACCAAGACAAAATTAACACTGAAAAATATGGATTTATAATGACTCAGTGCAGGTTTGTTCAGGGAAACTGTACTGACAAACTTATTTGAACTCTTTGATGCAATACGAAGGAGTTGTAGAAGATAAGGTGGTGTATTTATGGATTTTCAAAAAGTATCTGATAAAGTAACACAACAGATTTATCAAAATTGAAACCAATGGGATTAAAGGAGTAGTAGCAGTTTGATTACATGTTCGATGCTTTAGAAAGCATAGGAGCGTTGAAGCTGTTTTTCAAACTGCTGGGTGGGGAGTATACAATGGTGTTTCCCAGAGGTTGACAATAGCTCATTTTGATATCTATCTACTAATGGCCTGGACTTGCAGTCACATGGCAGATTAAATTCAACAAAGGTATATGAAGTGATGCACTTTTGGTAGGAAGGGAGAAAAGACAATATAAATGTAGCACAATCTAAAGATGGGTCTGGAGATAGATGTATATATTTTTGTCGCATCATCATTGGTAGCATGTTGCCAATTTCTTAGACTCTAATATCAAATTCCATTCCTCAACCATTTCATCTCCAAGATGCTGGTGAAAACCTCTCTTGAACCAAAGTTACATTTGGTCATTTGTCTCTATAAATCCTTATGGACTGGCTGTCAAATTTTGCTTGGTGACCTTCCTGTGAAGCATTCTGGGTTGTTTTATAACTTTAACAATGGAATGTAAATATTTTAAATACATACATATTTTAAAACATTAACTGGAAAGATACCAGGCTGTGGCATTTCAAATTGAATGTTTTTAAGGCTAGGATAGATAAATTTTTGAACAATAAAGGAACTAAAGGTTATGGTGAACAGGCGGATAAGTGGAGCTGAGTCCACAAAAAGATCAGCCGTGATCTTATTGAAGGCAGAGCAGGCGTGAGGGGCCAGATGGCCTACTCCTGCTCCTAGTTCTTACGTTGTTAAATATGTAGCGAGACCCAGGAAGTGGAATTTTTAAATAGAGGTGGCCAAAGTCAGGAAACATTTTGATGGAGTAATAAAAAGACACTGTTTCTGGTGGCAGAATGGGTCAATAACTAGAGGACATAGATTTATGGCAATTAACCACAGAACCAGAGGTGATTTTTTTTTCCCATCAGCAGTGCATAATGATAACTGGGAATGCACTGTCTGAAATGGTGGTAGAAGCAGATTCAATAAAAACTTTCCAAGATACTTAAATATATATATGGTGCAAGGTTTTGCAGGTTGATGTGGTGGTGGTGGGGGGGTGGGGGGGTGGGGGGGGGGGAGAATTAAGACAGGATTGGGAATAATTGGACAGCTTTTACAAAGAGCTGGCACAGCAAGGTGAGCCAAATGGCTTCCTTCTGTGCAGGATCATCCTCCATGTTGTGTGAAAATTATATCCACCTGTGTTTCAATCCTTTTACCTCAATACTTGGAATGACCTGAAAAATAGGGCAATTTAAAATCCTTCACAAAACAGACCAGTTCTGCAGCCCAATGGATTATGTGCAAAAATACTTGTTCTGAAGAGCACTTTGATTTTGAGATTAATAGCAGATAACAATGATTGATTCAGTTTCAACTGTTTAATCTAAATACACCCAAGCCTGCTTCAGTGCCACCTTGCAGACTAATGTTCTCTATCTCAGCAAGTCCTCCTGAACAAAGCTACAGTGGCACCCCCTTCCTCTTAATCTTTCCAGATAACTTTTTAAACAAAATGGGTATTATTTATACCCAATACACAAACCACACATCTTGGGGTGTGTTACATGTTTTGTATGTGATAGCCTCCTGACAAGACATTTGTAGTGGTATCTGTCCTGGTGAAATTAGTTCCAAAGCCCAGTCCCAACTTTTTTTAAACCCAAATCCAAAATAGAACAATGTCACAGAAATACTAACATCCCAATTTCAATTTCCAACACTATTTTTATTGTTATTGTCAATGGCAAAGGTGTTTTAAGACTTGATTTTACTTGAAGTTTAGGAGTTCCATATGGTTTAACTGAAACATTATCAATAGCACATTATCAATTGTATATGACAAACTTTTTAATGGAAATATTTAGCACAAAAAACCCTTTGGTATGTTTTCAGGGATAGAGGTAGCCTGTCATTGGCTGGCAGTGGGATCTTCTGGTCCTGCTGCTGTCAATGGAATTTAAAGTAAAAATTTACTTATTAGTCATAAGAAGTAAGGCTTACATTATCACTGCAATGAAGTTATTGTGAAATTCCCTTGGTCGCCACAGTCGGGCACCTGTTCAGGTCACTGCATCTAACCAGCACGTCTTTCAGACTGTGGGAGGAAACCAGTGCACCCAGAGGACACAGGGAGAATGTGCAAACTCCACACAGACAGTGACCTAAGCCAGGAATCAAACCCATGTCCCTGGTGCTGTGGAGCAGCAGTGTACCACCCCATTGTTTCCTGTTGTTTACATCCCCTACTGTTGAGGAACAAGCAGTGTAGGCTTGCTGCCAGCAGGACTGGAAGCTTCTGGCCAATATGTCTCAAATAACGTGTAAATACTTAGTTGCAAAGCTAGATTCATGAAAATGAAACTATTTCTACAAAAATGATAATTCAATTGGTTGCAGAAATTTATGCTTTTAAAGTGAAGGCTTAGAAAGTAGAAGTTTGAGGGACACAATTAAGAATCAATTCTAGATTGAATTTAAACATTTAATTAAAATGTACATGTCTTAAGTATGATGTTTATTGAAAGAATAATGGTTATTCAAGATATTTACAATGATATATGGCAACATAATTAGCATGACATGTATAGTGGTATGATCCCCAAGTTGTGAGCCAAATCCTCACAAAAGTTTCAGTGAGATACATGTGCCTCAGTGACTGACTTGCTTTCTACTAAAAAATAACCTGTTATTTATCAAATAAATCAAACTTATGGATAAATGGCCAAGATATATACTTAATTTGCACACAAATATATTTGATAGCCAGTTAAATAACCTATAAATATAACATAAAGCTGGATGAGGATTCCATATAGTCACAGTGCAATAAAAAGCCACACCATAAATAGCAGTCATGTTTTATTATTGTAATAAAAGTAGTATGATATTTTTTGTTCTAATCTATTTGCATTTTGCTCCCCTTGTATTGTAACATTACTCACAAATTATTAGAGCTCAAACATCAAAACGATTTATATTCAACAGTTACCAGATTTTAGACCACATTATCGCCAATGATCAATCTTTTAAGTAGACAAATATTATAAGATGATGGCAGTTGTTCCGTTTTGTAAAATTCTAACTGGCATTTTCTCCTTTTAAAACTGAAAGCAGCTCTCCACTCTTTTCCAATTCCTGTTTTAAACAAAAGGTTGTATATATGTTACATTGGCTGAGAATACAATGTCAACTATTACATCCATTAATAACACCTTAATATTTACTATGATGTGCCAGGCAAACAGCATTCATAGAAACATAGGAATTAGGAGCATGAGTAGGCAATTTACCTCTTCCGAGCCCACTCCACCATTTAACATGATCTTGGTGCTCTTATCCTAGCCTCAACTCCACTTCCCTACCTCCTCCCCATAGCCCTTTATCCCACTTTTCATCAGAAACTTGTGGAAATCTGTGGTTTAAGCTCCACTTTCCAAATTTCCCTTCTACAGCAAACTGCCCGGTTCAACTGCAACCATGGAAATACCAAAACATTGTGCGCAACATCCAGCACCCATTGTTAGGATCCTGGAAAAAGTGAATCCTGGATTGCTAAACATAGGAACAAAAGTTTGAAAGCTAAAGTTTATTTATTAGTCACAAGTGGGCTTATATTAACACTGCAATGAAGTCACTGTGAAAATTCCCTAGTGGCCACACTCCAATGCCGTGTTTGGGTATATTGAGGGAGAATTTAGCATGGCCAATGCACCTAACCAGCACGTCTTTTGGAGTGAGGGAGGAAACTGGAGTACCCAGAGGAAATCCGCTCAAGCATGGGGAGAACGTGCAAACTCCACACAGTCACCCAAGCCGGGAATTGAACTTGAGTCTCTGGTGCTGTGAGGCAGCAGTGTTAACCACTGTGCCACAAATCATCAATATGATATTAATTCCAACTCCAAGGATACAATACTAATGTTTGATGAAAATATCTTGAAGGTCTCACTAATTCTATTCCACATGGAATAGAACCTCAAATAATACAACTCAGTACTCATATTTGCACAGGTTTTGTGTTAACTGGAGTATAAAGTCTTCCATAAGCATTAAACCAGAACACTGAAGCACACAATAGTATGCCATTTCAGTTCTTCGTCTCAAAGTCTAATGTCCCAATAGTTAAAGCTTTTCTTTTGTTCAATGTTCCCTTACTGGTCTGCCCATTTCCTGGCCAGACATTTAACTTGCGCATGAAATTTTAATTTTACTACAAAAACAAAATTAAGAAATCAGTTCAAGCCAATGTAAGAAAGAGTTCTGAAAATTTATGCATGTTGAATTCTGCTCTGGACCATTTGAGCTTTTGACAAAAGTAGGACAAAATCTATTTGAATAAAATCTGTAGTTGGTCTAGTCTTTCATTCTATTTCCATTAATTTTGGATCACCTGACATGTTCTCTTTCTCACTGTATTTCCTGCTCATTGCCAATCCTTTGCATTCATCACCACACCCTATCACTCTTTTGCTATCTTTCCACTCACTATCTATCCTTCTCCAGTGGTCACAACCCACAAGTCCATTTGTAGTGTAATAGTTCAAATCCTACAACCTCAGCTTACCCAAGCCCTTCAATGCTATAACAGTAAGTTTGATCCTTCCATTATTCAGGAGCAAGGTTCTTCACGTTTTGTGATGGAAATGTATACCTCAGATCAATTATCTCGTACCCTTTAGCGAAGGGGAGAGGGGATTAGTTTTCTCCCAGCAAGAGAAATTATTTTGCAGCAGAATGTGCTACACTGTCGTAGATGACAACGGAGGGACCGTTTGCCCTCTCAAGTTGATGTAAAAGATCCCCTGACCAATACTTATCTCTCAAGCAGTATCACTCAAAACAGATTATTTGGTTATTTATTTCACTGCTGTTTGTGAAAGGTACTATATAAATGCAGGTTCTTCCCTTCTCACTTGGAGGGAGAAAAATAAAGCAAGCAATAAATATTCTGGGCAGTTCTTCCCAGTTTACATTTAACAATATGGTAAGTTACCTTCACAATATCAAGTCCCCCAATAAGTTCACCATTCACATATAGTTGTGGGTATGTTGGCCAATTTGAAAACGTTTTTAATCCTTGCCTTACCTGTGGGGGAAAGAAAACATGGATGAATTGCTGAAAGTTAAAACAAACAATTAAATAATCCAATACATTGGACTGAAATGCAAAGGTATTGCCCTGATTTTTCAATGACTGGAAGTTGTTTGGAGGAATATTTCACAATAATGTAATTTTGTATCTTTGTCATAGGATCCATTGCAGGACTTACAAGATGCAGGATTATGCAAAGAAACATGCAGCTAGATCTTGAATAGATAAAAAGTGACAAATAACCTCTTCTCAGCATATTCCTCAATCCTCTTGCGATAGAACCATTTCTATATTACTCGCTTCCTTTTTGAAGCCTATAGTGGTACAGTGCCTTAAGGGCAGGATGTGCAAGAACTATTTCTTAACCTCCTCCAGATCATATCATTGGCTCATTCTATTGATCGCATAATCAGCCTAAAGTACCCCACAATGTTACTTTTTGACAATTAAATAATACTGATCCTACTAATCTAAAGTGAAAATAGAAGGTGAATAGATTATGATCCCAACCTTTATGCTTTTGGCAACACTCTACCAGAATGAGTGACTGCTCTCTTGTGCAATGCAGCTGACAGTTCAAGAAAAACAGCCCTTATATATGGAGTTTTTTCAACATCATTACTCTGGCTGACAGGACATGCAGCCAACCTGCACTGTCCAAGCCCTGCTGGTCTCCTGCTACTGGAACACATCACTTCATTGCCAGTTGTGAGGACGATGGCACAGGGGTTAAGTAAAATCAGCTGGAAAGGGAGCAATGTGCGACTGACTGGTCAAGATGCAGCAAATGAGCACAAACTGGGGAGTGCGAGAAACAGAAAAACACAAACTGGCGAGGGAGAGAGCTTGCGTCAGTCTTTGCTGTGTACAGTTGTATAGTGTGGTATTCATGTGGCTTTGGTGTTTCCTTCTGATGACTGAGCCTGACTTCCCTCATGCTGAGCTACAGCATAGGGGTGTGGAACTATGTATTGAATTAGGTTTGGTTTCAACAATTTTTAAAAACTTGCTGTGTATTATAAAAGGTAATAAAATTTGGCAAAGAGTTTCATGAGGGGTTACTTATATTGATGACTACTGTGTTCGATCAGTTGAAATATTACAGAAGTATTGTTTATTTATATAGTAACCTGTATCTTGCTTCCCCAGCGTTGGATTTAGGGGGGCATCCCAAAGAATCCTTCTCAGAAGTTCCCAGATAAGTCTTTACCCGGCAACTAGTTAGAAGGGCTAACTTCCCTGGACAATTGCATTAGGCTGGGAACTATCAGGCAAAATGATCTCAATTGCTAATGTTCGATGGTTCTGCCAATTTCACACTTGTAGTTACTCTGACAAGAGTTTTGGGAAAGCACTTTTAACTTGTGTACCTATTTCAAATACAACCCCACACCCCCTTCCTGATGTCCGACACCTTCCCATGATGCAAAACTCGTCTCCCTATCCCTGATGTTTGATTGCACACCCTGCCCACCCCCCATATCTGACTTCCCTCCTGCATGGCTCCTGATGCCAGCTCCTCACCTCGTCACCTCTCCCCACCTCCAAACCAATGTCCAAGTTGCCCCTTTCTGACTCTGTTACTTTCAGTTGAACCATTAAACTATACAGCAACTAGTTCTGTAAAAAGGGAGCACATTCTCCTTCACTCCACTTCTATAGACTTCGCTGCTCAAGTCTCAACTGGCCTGAGTCAGGAAGGTCGGGTGGGACGGGCACTTTAGAATTAGAGTTTGTTGCTGATTGCCATTTCAAGGAAGCTACAACCCATTATTTATTCTAAAGCAGTTAGTCTAATCTTCACTCAGGATCCTCCTTTTACGTGCCACACAAAAAATCAGAACCCATACAAAGTAAGACTTTCTCCTAAGCATTTTATTTTGGCGTGTACCTGTATTACCCAAATTAAAGTTTTAAAATACTCAATGACCTGTGATGCACCAGGAGACGAGATCAACTGCAGTATTCGGCTTATAAAGGGCTGGAGAGTGGGAGTGCTTAGACCAAGGTAGGGTTAGGTGGAGGGAAAGATCAAAGGCATCTAACCTTGAATTCTATTAAGGCATCTGGCAGAGACAAAATACCTACCAAGGAACCCGAGCCATTCACATCTCATGAGAAAAAAACCTATTAATGAAGGAAATCATGGAGGAAGGGTAGGGGCAAGAGTAGAGGCACAGAATTTCAATTCTTATAATGGCCACATCAAAAATGTATCAAATGTAATTGTTGAAAGTTGACTAACCTGATTGATTAGTAACTCGATTTATTTTGAAATCCTAGTAAAATTGAGGGTGTGTTTTCGTAACACTTTTAGATTTTAGGTCATTCATAGCATGAGGTTATTTGCTTTTGGCCACATACAGATGATGTGATAATGATTATGACATTTCTTTGCTGACACCCAGTGGTTTTGCAGAAAAACTGCAAGATGACTCTGGTCAAAACAGTACGTGACGGGTTTTGCACTCAACACTACTGTATCAGAGCACCACCAAAAGTATAAAACGTTATACAAGTAAATGCTGACATTAAAATGGGTTTCCCATTGACGATGCCTGACAGAGAAGTTTCCAATTCATTGAAATGGCAAGCTGTAATCCATTCAGTGTTTGTAATGGAATACAATTTACAGATCACACATCATTTCAGTAATGATTTTAGAATGTTAATGAATAGATGACCAGGGAATCTTTGTATAATGTGGATCATTACACACTATTGTGATGCAACTGTTGTTTTAGATGACTAAACAGGGCAATCTTACGCATGTCAATGCAGGATAAAGGACAGTTAAAACAAACATTCAAACACCCTGTCCTTCTATACACAAGAAGCATTTCAGAGAAACAAATTTGATGTACTAAACTGAGAAGGAATGTAAATTTCTCCACTACTTTTCATTCTATACACAACAGCTTAGAACTGAAACAGAACTTACTTCTTCATCTTCCAATATGTTGAAAGTTTCATACTCCACACTATATTAAGAAAGAACAATGTAAAGCTCCAGTTTAAACAAAACAGAAAATTAAATTCACACAAAATATTTTAGTTTAAATACTGATACGTACCCAGTTTCATTCAGTATTCCCACAATAGTACGACTGAATCCACATTTTGCCAACTAAGAACAAAATTATAAGCAACAGTTACAATGTGAATGGGGTTATGCATGGTCTGTCTTGTTAGGCACTCAAAGCTGGTAGTAGGTCTTGCTATTGCTTCCCTTTAGATTGGTGGAGACTTTAGAGATGTAGGCAGCAAGGCAAGGCAAAGTCCAAAGTTAAATTTCCACTGCCTCATGCCACCTTCCCTAGACAGTGACCTCTGCCCATCCCTGCAGGCATCCTTCCCCCCAAATCATCAGGTATTCAGTCCAATCTTTATTAGAAGCATTCTGAATGCCGATGCACACTCCTCTCTATTATCTGTTCAGGTTTGGAATCGCAACCAAGGTTGCACCATCAGGCCCACACAAATGAATAGAAGCTGCAAATATGGGTGGCATTCAGGTCGTGCCAGGCAGAGCATCCATCAAGAATATTGGAGATAAAAGTCTCCCAAAATTGTTGATTCAAGGTCCTTTTTGATTACTTCACAGCAGCAAATTGCATGGCAGGACTGAGGAGCGTTTGACCCACTGGCTGTAAATTCATGTATTTAAATTTTTTTCAGGCATAGTTTACATGGGTTCCATATATGCTGCCACTAACATTCATCAGTTGAGAGAGTATACATATTTATGCAAAATATTTATGTATGATACAAACCACTATTTCAATTTCTGTTTTTTTAAACAAAATAAAATGTACTTACCGCTTTGGTGCCTTTCATAAACAGGACGACTTTTGATTTATTAATCAGTGCTTTCAACCTACAAATACAAAGATGCTGAACACCAAATGCTGTTGCAGAATGCAGCAATGCAAGTTTTACATCATATTCTGGGTGAATATTTTAATCTAAACAGGTTCACTTTATTTATGCTCATTGTATTACTTGCTGTGTATGGTATATCAAATCCATTGCAGTAACAAACATTAAACTATAATTTTAAAAAATAAATGCTGGAAAAATTATTTTACCTATGTTTATTACTTTACCTATGTTCCAGTCCCATTTCCGTATGACAAGTTTTTTCTAGCTCGCCAGTCTCAGCTAACTCCTAGGAGAGATTTAAGCAATTAATACTGATGTTTAAAAAAGAAAACGTATTGTTGCTGTTAAGGTTTGGTTCGACATACCTTATTAGGTATCAGTTCACTTCAATAGTCAAAAGACAACTTTAATTAGACACTACATTAATACAGTTAAGTGTTTAATCTTACCTATTTTAATACAAGCTGTAATTAAGCATCGACTCAAACTCACTCATGGGATACTTATTTAAGGTGTTGTTACCTAAAGTGACAAAGGGCCAAAACTTATTTTTTTAACCTTTTATGGTAATTGTACTGACCATATACGGTCATCCTTGTCACTTTCACAGTTCACTTATGGCATCATGTAGCTTGCAAATCTTAGGGCATTTGGCTGAATTTCAGTGGGTATCTTATGACCCTTGGGTCAATGGGCAGATTGCTGAACGTGCACAACTATCGTGGCTGCATTCTTGTCATAGCCTGTCTATTGTCTAAAACTGTGATCATCTTTTCACAGAATCATAGAAACCCTACAGTGCAAAAAAAGGCATCTGGCCCATCAAGTCTGCACTCAGGCCCTATCCCCATATCCCTATACATATGGGGCTAATCCCTCTAACCTTGTTAGTAGTTCACAGGAAACGTTTATTTAATATGCAATAGTGCATGCTATGTGTGGTTTTGGGCCTAGGTATTGTGATATTTGAAATCAATGATTTTATGTTGATACAAGCTTTATGAATATATCGATTTAAGAGGTTACGTGAACATCCAGCAAGTCAATTACGACAGGAGTTTTAAGCAACAACTGATAACCTTTCAATACACACCTCTGTCAAATTACCCTTCTGAACAGGTGGTAATTTATTTTAAAAATATATAGTTATGCTTCCTTTATGATTTGCTTAAGATATTTTGTTCTGAACTAAGGACTTCAGAAATGCTTTGCAAAGCACACACTTCATTGTTCGGCTAATTATCCCTTCAGGGGTGTTGCTACACTTTAACTCACCAATATTTCTTGCATCAGCTCTTCCCTTGGTTTCAGTAAAATGCAATAAAGTTTCTATATTTTCTCTCACATCACCCAACTACAATACTAACCTTTACAATATCAAGCCCTCCCACCAGTTCTCCATTCACGTACAGTTGAGGATATGTAGGCCAGTTAGAATAAACTTTTAGTCCTTGGCGCACATCTTCATCAGAAAGAATGTCAAAGGTGCAAAAACGGATATTATGTTCGTTGAGAATTTCCACAATCTTTCTGCTGAAGCCTGCCAAATAAAACAAGATACAACAAATAAAGATCAATGCAGTCATAAGGAAATTTTTCAGGCCTATTTTTGCAGCATTATAATTTACAGCATTGACACATAAACATTGTTGAAATGGAGTTACTTGGGGTCATGACCTGGTGGCAATACTGGGATTGCATCCACCATGAATGACACAGCAAGGTAATGTAGGATCAAGATGGCCACCTAGTTAGAATGAGCTCAACTCTTGCATCTCATTTTCTTGAACCTCTGCAATCTACGTGGTGTAAGGAGTTCCAGGATTTTGACCCTGCTGGTGATACATTTCCAAGTCAGGATGGTGAGTGACTTGATGGAGAACTTCCAGGTGTGGTGTTTTCATGTGTCTGTTGCCCTTCTAATAGAAGTGGCCTTCACGCATTTGAAAGAAGTTGTCTAAGGAGCCTTAGTGAACATTTCTGACCTTATGACAGAAGAAAGATCACTAATGAAGCAGCTGAAGATCACTGACTAGGACACTACCCTGAGGAATTCCTGCAATGATTCCATTGATCTTGGAATCAATGATTTGATTCCAACAACCATAACCATTTTCATTTCTGCTAGATATGATTTCAACCAGTGGAATAATTTCTCCATTCCTATTGGCTTCAAATTTTGAAGAAAATAAACCTTCATATTAAAACAAAATATATATCTGAATAATTAGTTAACTAAAGTGAATATTTTTTAAAGTAGCATTTTATTATCATTGTTCCTTGGGAGCACATCAGAGGGAGAGACTGGTGAGAGGAGAGCTTGTGAGTAAGTTACTGTGTTTCTTTTTTAAACTAACATCTCTAGCTTTTTTTAAAATTTTAAACCGGATACAGGAAGTGGTCATAGGGAAGTAGTTTTTTTTTCCCCTCTGGACCCCCATAAATTAGAAAGGTGAAGAAACCCGATACTCTACACAGGTAGAGTATCCCACCCCTCCCTCCTCCTCTAACCTAAAAAAAAGAGAGAGTGCGAGAAGGGCTCTGAGTGAGAGCAGGTAAGTTTGTTTTTGTTTTTGTGAGAGCTGTCAGGGCTTTGGCTCACAGGGCCAAAGCGAAAAGGGTGAGGCAAAGTAAGTTATAAGTTTTTATTACTTTTTTTTCCTCTGGGTTTCTATAAAGGGCAAGTATGAGTGTGAGGCCTGTATGTTGTTGCCGATGCAATATGTGGGAGGTCTTGGAGGCTCCTGGTCTCCCAGACATCCATACCTGTGCTCGGAGTGTGGAGCTGCAGTCCCTACGGGACCTGGTAAAGGAACTGGAAATGCAGTTGAGGACATTCGTCTCATTAGAGAGAACGAGGAGATAATTGATAAGAGCTATCGGCAAGTGGTCACACCAGGGCAACGGGAAGAAGGCACGTGGGTAACTATTAGGAACGGGAAACCTCAGATGATGGAGAACACGCCGGTGGATGTCCCCCTTCAAAATAAGTACTCCTGCCTGAGTACCACTGGGGGGGACAGCTCATCTGGAGGAGGAAGCATGGCCAGCTCTCTGGAGCTGAGCCAGTACTTCAAAAAACTAAGAAAGCAGCAAGGCAGTACTAATAGGGGACTCCATAGTGAGGGGATCTGACTGGTGTTTTTGCGGACGCAGACAGGAGTCACGGGTGATGGTTTGCTTCCCTGGAGCTGGGATCCGGGATGTCTCCGGACGCATCCCAGACATCCTGAAAGGGGAGGGTGAGGAACCGCAGGTTGTGGTTCATATAGGTACTGCTGACATAGGCAGGAAGAGGGAAGCAGTCATGAAAAGGGATTATAGGGAACTGGGTAGGCAGCTGAGAAAGAGGAATGCGAAGGTACTAATCTCAGGATTGCTGCCTGCGCCACGGGAGAATGAGAGCAGGAATGGAATGAGGTGGAGGGTGAATGCGTGGCTGAGGGACTGGAGCAGGGGGCAGGGATTCCAGTTCCTGGATCATTGGGACCTCTTTAGGGGCAGGTGTGACCTGTACAGTAAAGACGGGTGGCACTTGAATCCCAGGGGGACCAATATCTTGGCAGGAAGACTGGCTAGGGCTACTGGGGGTCTTTAAACTAGAAAGGTTAGGGGGAGGGAACAGAGGTGAGGAGACTGAGACCGAGGAGGTTAGCTCCTGGGTAGGGAAGGACTGTAGACAGTATGAGAGGGAAGTTAGACGGGTGGTGGAGAAGAGAAATGTCCAGACTGAGGGGCTGAGGTGAGTCTATTTTAACGCCAGGAGTGTAGCAAATAAGGTAGATGAGCTTAGGACGTGGATTGCTGCTTGGGAATGTGATGTGGTAGCCATTACAGAGACTTGGATATCTCAGGGACAGGACTGGGTACTTCAGGCGCCAGGATTCAGATGCTTCAGGAAGGACAGGGTTGGGGGAAAAAGAGGTGGTGGAGTGGCACTGTTGATCAGGGACAGTGTCATGGCTGCAGAGAAGGAGGATGCCGTGGAGGGACTGTCTACAGAGTTTCTGTGGGTGGAAGTTAGGAACAGCAAAGGGTCAATAACTTTGCTGGGTGTTTTCTATAGGCTGCCCAATAGTGACAGGGAAGTTGAGGTGCAGATAGGGAAACAGATCCTAGAGAGATGTAGTAATAACAGAGTTGTTGTGATGGGAGACTTTAATTTCCCAAACATCGACTGGAATATCCCAAGGGTAAGGGGTTTGGATGGGGAGGAGTTTGTTAGGTGTGTTCAGGAGGGTTTCCTGACACAGTACGTGGGTAAGCCTACGAGAGGAGAGGCTGTACTTGACCTGGTGCTGGCTAATGAACCAGGACGGGCGTCGGATCTCTCGGTAGGAGAGCATCTTGGGGATGGAGATCATAATTCTATCTCCTTCACGATAGCATTGGAAAGAGATAGGATCAGGCAGGCTAGGAAGGTGTTTGTCTGGAGTAAGGGGAAATATGAAGACATCAGGCAGATAATTGGATGAATAAACTGGAAGGAGGCATTCTTGGGGAAAAGTACAGAAGGGAGGTGGCGGATATTCAAAGAACATTTGACTGGAGCTCTGCACGATAACGTTCTGATGAGACAAGGTGGTTTTTGTAGGGCGTGGGAACCGTGGTGCACGAAGGTTGTGGTGAACCTAGTCAAGAAGAAAGGAAAGGTGTATAAAAGGTTCAGAGAGCTAGGAGATGTTAAGGATCTAGAGGAGTATAAGGCTTGTAGAAAGGAGCTTAAAAAGGAAATTAGGAGAGCCAGAAGGAGTCATGAGAAGGCCTTGGCAGGTAAGATTAAGGAGAATTCCAAGGCCTTCTACAAATATGTGAAAAGTAAAAGGATGAGAAGAGAAGGGATAGGACCTATAAAAGGTGAAGGGGGAAAAGTCTGTGTGGAACCGGAAGAAATGGCAGAGGTGCTTAATGAGTACTTTGCCTCGGTATTCACGGTGGAAAGTGATCTGGGAGGTTGTACTACAGGTTTGCGGCAGTCTGAAAAGATTGAGTATGTGGATGTTAAGGAAGAGGATGTGTTAGAACTTTTAAACTCTATCAAGATAGACAAGTCACCGGGACCGGATGGGATATACCCCAGGTTACTGTGGGAGGTGATTGCAGAGCCCCTGGCGATGATCTTTGCGTCATCGACGGAGACAGGAAAGGTTCCGGAGGATTGTGGATGTGGTTCCTATTTTCAAGAAAGGGAACAGGCATAGCCCGGGAAATTACCGACCGGTGAGTCTGACTTCAGTGGTTGGTAAGTTGATGGAGAGGCTTCTGAGGGACAAGATTTATGAGCATTTGGAGAAGTTTAGAATGATCAGAAATAGTCAACATGGTTTTGTCAAGGGCAGATCGTGCCTTACGAGCCTAGTTGAGTTCTTTGAAAATGTGACTGAACACATTGACGAAGGAAGAGCGGTAGACGTGGTTTACATGGACTTCAGCAAGGCGTTTGATAAGGTCCCCCATGCAAGACTTCTTGAGAAGGTGAGAGGGCATGGGATCCAGGGGGCTTTGGCCTTGTGGATCCAGAACTGGCTTGCCTGCAGAAGGCAGAGAGTGGTTGTGGATGGGTCTTTTTCTGCACGGAGGTCGGTCACCAGTGGAGTGCCCCAGGGATCTGTTCTAGGACCCTTGCTGTTTGTCATTTTCATAAATGACCTGGATGAGGAAGTGGAGGGATGGGTTAGTAAGTTCGCAGACAATACGAAGGTTAGTGGTGTTATGGATGGTCTGGAGGGATGTCAGAAGTTGCAGCGGGACATAGATAGGATGCAAGACTGGGCGGAGAAGTGGCAGATGGACTTCAACACAGATAAATGTGTAGTGGTCCATTTTGGCAGGACCAAAGGGATGAAGGAATACAATATCAAGGGTAGGAGTCTTAGCTGTGTTGAAGAGCAGAAGGATCTTGGGGTCCGGGTCCATAGAACTCTTAAATCGGCCTTGCAGGTGGAGGATGTGGTCAAGAAGGCGTATGGTGTACTGGCCTTCATTAATCGAGGGATTGAGTTTAGGAGTCAGGAGGTAATGCTGCAACTTTATAAGAACCTTGACAGACCCCACTTGGAGTACTGCGCACAGTTCTGGTCGCCTCACTATAAGGAGGACGTGGAAGCTATTGAAAGGGTGCAGAGGAGATGTATAAGGATGTTGCCTGGATTGGGAGGCATGCCTTATGAAGATAGGTTGAGGGAGCTGGGACTCTTCTCCCTGGAGAGACGAAGGTTGAGAGGCGACCTGATAGAGGTTTATAAGATGTTGAGAGGAATAGATAGGGTGGATTCTCAGAGGCTATTTCCCCAGGCTGAAATGGTCGCTACGAGAGGACACAGATTTAAGGTGCAGGGAAACAAGTACAGAGGAGATGTTAGGGGTAAGTTTTTCACTCGGAGGGTGGTGAGTGAATGGAATCGGCTGCCGTCGGTGGTGGTGGAGGCGAACTCGCTGGGGTCTTTTAAAAGACTTCTGGATGAGTATATGGGATCTAATGAGATTGGGGGTTATAGATAGGTCTATCGCTTAGCAGGTATAGAAGTGATCGGCGCAACTTGTGGGCCGAAGGACCTGTTTGTGCTGTAGTGTTCTATGTTCTATCCTGATATACCATTACCTTTTTCAGAACAAATTTACACATGGCCTCCCTCTGTGTTGTAACCACTCAATGTTTCTTAAAATAACTTAACTAGGACACTGATAAGTCATGAGTTTACTTTAAAATCAATCTCATTATTTCCAACAGATGCTAGCTACATTCTACAACCAACGAGCAGGTCAAAGAACCTCCATTTTTATTTTTGCAACTAATCTGATTGACACAGCACATAAAAAAAACTAATTCTATGTGAATCATTAACAATTTGGCACCAGGCTGCCAATGCTTCACACACAAAATATTGAAAATTTACATTAATATTAGAAGGAAATTGTTGGCATTATGTTTCAGGGAATTAAGGCATTTGTCTTTATAAATAAAATGTACTTTTTCCAACAGGAAAATTTGCATTTGATATGTAAACACAAAATATTTATGCAGGAAACTGGTTGTAACGGATTTTCATTTATCTCACCATTTTCCTTGAAATTTTGAGCTACAGCTAAAAACTTGCCCAAATTTGATTTAGTTATGAATTGTTTTACTGCTGACATTTTCGGAGTTACAGGGAAAAGACATTCTTCATTCTTTTTTGGCAAAATTGAAGTATGCACTAGTCTATTAATAAATTGGATTAGAAGTATGGAGTTAAAATGCAGTCAGCATTATTTGTTCCTCGGTAGTATAGTAGTTAGTATTCCCACCCGTCCCCCAGAAGACTGGGATTCAATTCCTCGCCAGGGAGGAACAAACATTTAGGGCAGCACAGTAGAACAGTGGTTAGAACTGCTGCTTCACAGTGCCAGGGACTTGGGTTCGATTCCCAGCATGTCTGTATGGAGTTTGCACATTCCCCCTGTATCTGCGTGGGTTTCCTCCGGGTGCTCCTGTTTCCGCCCACATTCTGAAAGACGTGCTGGTTAGGTGCATTGACCCGAACAGGTGCCGGACTGTGGCGACTAGGGAAATTTCACAGTACTTCGTTGTAGTGTTAATGTAAGCCTTACTTGCGCCTAATAAACTTAAACGCTTTTTTCCCCCACAGGAAATGTTCAGACTTGCAGAAAAATAAACTGAGCAACCAATGATAACTTGAAATAAAAAAAACTCCATCTCATTAGACCAAACCCAATATTAGATAATGCATTCTACATTAGCAAACAGACAGAGACAACGTGGGAATGTGCTATGCACAAATTGGTTGCCACATTTCCCCGCATACAACACTGACTGTATTTGAACTGAACTTTAGTAGTTGTAAATAACTTAAAAGACTGCTGGTGGTCATACAAAATATTATATAAATACAGTGATTCCTTATAGATATAATAATGAAATGCCATTTCAAATGCTAAATTTGAATGGTAGCATTTTTTGATTATAAATTCTATTTCTGAATATAAACAATGACTGCTTTTTAATGTCAAATTATACTTAGCAACATTATGCTAATTAGTACTGGCTACATGAAATCTTATCTAAAGTTTTATTTTTTAGTAGTACTTAACAATTTTACATGTAGTATAATCCAATATGTTGTCAGTTTTTTTATCCTTTTATTACACAACTTAAGTATTCCTGACATTTGAAGTACAATTTTAAAACAGAATAACCCTTACCACACCGAGGTTCTTGAGGAGTTCCCTTCATAAACAACATGCAGGGTGCAGAATTTAGAAGTTTTTTCAGTTGGTCATTCAGGTCTTGTTTGGCAGTTTCACCATGCTGCTGAACTTTTTTAGTTAAATCAGGAGCATGGGCACCGTCTACTCGGTCAATCTTCTGACAGTTCTGAAGCAAACATATGCATTTTGATGAAATCAAAGCCACAAATGGAGTAAGGCAAAATCAGTGACGCTGAAACATGAATAATTAGGGTATACTTTGAGCAAGAAAAACTATATCAAGTAGAATCAGCACAGATCCAACTCTGGTCACCAGTATATCAAAGATCCTGGTCACCTATTTAAATGGCTTAAAAATGATAATCTAATATGGAAGTTCAGAACAGTAACAAAAATGCAAGTTACATTCTAGTTCTGTACTAAATTCCGTACTAAGATAAAAATAAAGATAGTAATTATGGAAGATCTATCAACTCCAAAGAAAAAATAAATTTAAAACATTAATTTAGAACTCATCATTAAGTCTGAGCATTTTCATCTCAACAACACATTCTCTGTTTAATTTTCTAAAGGTTTGAAAAACTGGTAGTAGCAGAGCTCCAAACTAAATTAGTACTTTGAGCAGGACTTCTGGCAAGAGAGAAGCATGGAGAATCACACTGCTTAATTGTACCAGGAATGCATGGAATTGACTCAACAGTGTTTCCAGTGTTGACCCAGCAGTGTTTCCCAATTCAGCAGGATTTCTCAATTCCCCAGGGAAAGTATCTGGGGAATTGATAGTAGAAATCAAAGAAATGGAAGAAGCACGGAATAGGTATTTTGAGTCAGTCTTCAATATAGAAGATTTAGAAAATTTCCCAAAGATACTTGAAAAGGGAAGGAGGAACTTAAAACAATCACCAGCACTTGGGGAAAAGTGCTGAGAAAACTATTAGACCTAAAGGCTGAGAAATTCCCAGGATCAATTTAGCATGCATATTAGGATTGGAAAAGAAGTGGCTGCAGAGATAGAAAAACCATTAGTAATAATGTTCCAAAATTCCTTACATTCCAGAAGGATCCCATTGGATTGAAAAATAACAAATGTAACATCTTTATTCAAGAAAGGAGGGAGACAAAGCAGGAAACTATAGGATGTTATCTAAAAAGGAGGCTATAGCAGGATATTTAGAAAATCATAACTAGATCAGGCAGAGTTAACATGGTTTTGTGAAAGGGAAACTTATCAGAGTTCTTTGAGGGTAACAAGATGCTTAAAACCTGTGGATGTGGTGCACTTGGATTTCTGTTAACATGCCATATCAAAAGTTATTACACAAGATAAGAGCACTTGACATTTTAACATATTAGCATGGATAAAGGATTGGTTAGCCAACATGAAACAAAATGTAGCGGTAAATGGGTCTTTTTCCAATTGGAAAGCTGTGACTAGTGGAGTGTCAAAGGGATCAGTTAAGGCCATGTCTTTGACTATTTATACTCTATATCAATGACTTGGATGAAGAAACCAATGTATGGTAGTTAAATTTGCCAAAGACACAAGATATGTAGGATAGTAAGCTGTTAAGACATGGTAAAGTGTCCACAAAGGATATGGACAGGTTAAGTGAGTGGACAAAAATTTGGCAGATGGAGTATAACGTGGGGAAATATGAGTGTGTCCACTTTGGCAAGAGGAGAAGAAAAGCAATATACTATTTAAATGAAGAAAGAATGCAGATCTTCATGATCCAGGACAAAACCAAGTGTCATGAATCACAAAAGGCCTGAATTTTCAGAATGGCAAGTGCTCCGTGCCCACCATCCGGAGAGTCAGCGTGGAATGCACCCCTGCTAACTCTGAGACCTGCTGCCATTTCATGCTTGGCAGCTGGTGTGACTTCTGGCGAATCAGGTAGGCTAACAGCTCTCCAGCCTTTCCAGCCACACTGCTGCAGTGGCCAGAAGAAGTATTGCAGTGCTGTGCCTGAGATTATTAAGTCCCAGTGGTCCTGAGGAAGATAGGAGATGGGGAGTCACTGGGGAGGGGGGCCAGAGGTCTCTGGTCTGTGAGGGAAATCTTGCCCCCCTTTCTGCCCGAGATTGAGAATGTTAACTTTTTGTTTCCATCTTTAGTCACTGGGACGTCTGCCAGCCTAAAAATTGAGACTGGGTGGAAAAAGGCATTTAAGAGACCGTTAAGTGGCTCCTTAAGGATCTTAATTGGGGCATGGGCAGGCTTCCCGTATAAGGCCCTGGGGCAGGCAGGACTAAATCCTGTCCACACTATTTTCTGCTCCCACTCACCCAGAACCTGCAGGGAGGGGAGCTTAAAATTCTGGCCAAAATGTCAGTATGCAGGCACAGCAAGTGATCGGGAAGGCAAATATAATGCTGGTGTTTAATGCAAGATGAATGGAATATATAAGTACCAAAATTTTACTGCAGCAGTACTGTGTACAGTCTAGATTTCCTTATTTGAAAAGGAATACAAGTGCATTGGAAGCAATTCAGAAAAGGCTGACTCACTCCTGGAATGAAGGGATAATTTTATCAAATGTGTTCAGCAGATTGAGCCTATAACCATTGCAGTTCAGAAGAATGAGAGGTGATCTTATTGAAACAAATCCAATGGGGACTTGACAAGGTGGATGCTGAAGGTTATTACCCCTTGTGGGGGAGACGAGAAATAGGGCACACAGTTTAAGGATAAGATGTCTCTTTTCAAGACATAGATGAGGCTAAGTGTTTTCTCTCAGACGGTTATTAGTCTGTGGAATCGTCTTCCCTGGAATGCATTGGAGACTGGGTCATTTAATTTATTCAAGACTGAGTTAGATTTTTTAAAAGACAAGGGAGTCAAGAGTTAAGGGAGGGAGATAAGAAGGTGTAGTTGAGAGCACAACCAAATCAACCATGATCTCATCAAATGGCAGAACAGGCTCAAAGGGCAAGATGACCAAAATGATCTTCACTTAATGCCTTATGTTTTGCTGTTTGTCATTTTTGTATGTTCATCTGAAATGTCTCCATTTCCCATAACACCTTTAAAAGTGAGGTCAAAAGAAGCTAGCCATATAGTTAAAGTGGAAAAATAGTCAATATTAAAGAGAGTTCTTATGAACGACAATGCTGTGACTATCACTTTAACCCAGATCATGCAGTCATGATTGTGTGGAAGATAAAGCAGGAGGTACGAAAATATTTGAATTATCTTTTTAACCTATTGAAAAGATTTCAGAATCATAGAATCCCTATAGTGCAGATGGAGGCCATTTGGCCCATACAGTCTGTACCGACCACAATCCCACCAAGGCCCTATTCCCATAACCTCACACATTTACCCTGCTAATCCCCCTGACACTAGGATCATTTTAGCATGGCCAAATAACCCTAACCCACACATTTCGGGATTGAATTTTGTTGAATGTCAATCAACATATAAATCAAATTGTAATTTTTTTTTGAAATCCCAGCTTTTATAAATCTTTGTACTAACAACAGACTCAAACTAATCAACTCACAACCCATTGATTTCTTGAATACATTCCCCTTTCAGAAACATACAAAACAAAAGACAGTCAGTAAATCCTGCAGATTCGTAAAATTAATCCAATTTAAAATACAGGAATGTTTAGCATAAATATTTCTCACCTCATTGCATTCTTATAAGCATTTGCCAACTGAAATTTGTAGCAATTTAGTTAGCACACAAACGTTTCTGCACTATAAAGGGTTAAATCATAAAACTGGATTTCAAGAAATATTTCCAAAGACAGATATATCACAATAAATTATTAATACACTTCGAGCCTTGTCAAGATTCTTGTCACTAAAATTCAGGGATCTTAAAATCTGGTTTCTGTGGCAACCTAAAAATAGAATCAATCCAACTAGTGTTCTGCTTCTTCAAAAGAGTCTGCTATTTTAGATTCCATGCACAATAAAATCTTACCTTAAAAAACAAGAAAGTAGGCACTGAACTAATCTCGTATTTTTCTGATACCTCTGGAACAGATTCGGCTTCAAGCTATAAAAGTACCATAACTAAAAGTTAATACAAATTTGAAGTTAAAAAACTAAATGTTCTTTATACGTCAATGGTAATATTATATCTACAAAAGCTAAACATTTTTACAGGCAAAACAAATTATAATGTAAAAAATCTTCAAACTGATGAAACACCAAGCGTCACCAAGATTTTCAGTTTAACCAAATTTCTTGATGTTGGAACAGATCTAAAAGTCTTATTTTCTTACACAATTCACCACAAGTCTTCAGGCCACTAATGGAAATTAGTGGTTAGCATTGCTGCCTCTCAGCGCCAAGGACCCGGGTTCGATTCCCAGTTTGGATCACTCTCAGTACGTTCTCCGTGTCCGCATGAGTTTGCTCCAGATGCTCCAGTTTCCTCTCTCAGTCTGAAAGGCATGCTGGTTGGGTGTATTGGCCATGCTAAATTCTCCCTCAGTGTACCTGAACAGGTGCCAGAGTGTGGCAACTAGTGGATTTTCACAATTATTTCATTGTAATGTTAATGTAAACCTATTTGTGACTCAAACTTTTAAACTTTCAATTCTGTTAATTGTCATTCAGGTACAATCGCTTGAAGACTTGTAAGTTGGACTAGTAGATTTGGCAAGACTTGTTTTTTGTCTTTCGCGATACATTTTGTTCCGATAAATTCCAGAGGAGCCACACAATATAACGGAACTTGGCAGCATAGTAATGCAGGTATACATTAAATTTTAGTTTAGCCCAGCCAGAGTAAGCGTTTTAAAGATAAAACTGTCAGATCAATTTATAATCATTTGGTTGGTTCTCCTCTTTGCTGCAAATATTAGCCAGGTAATTTTTTTTTTGTTTTTATTCCAATTCAATCAAATCAAGTCCAATTCAGAGTCTCAACAAGTTGTAGTAATTTAGTTAGCACACAAACATTTCTGCGCTATAAAGGGCATTCCCAATCCAAGCTGACAAGACAGTGCTCTCACCTCCTGTCTTGGGCTTGATCTACATGATCCAAGCTGATTGGAGTAGGTATAGCTCCTCCTCCCAAGGCTTGATCTCATTTGCATCTTTGCCAAAGGGCCGAGATGCCGCTTTTAAAAATTGCTTCAAATGAAGCTAAAATTAACCTCGTGACTTCAAACAAGCACAGCATGTCCATACTACACTTGATCTTGGCTAAGATCAAGTGTGGTGTCGACATGCTGTGCTTGGTTGAAGTCATTAGGTTACATGTTAGCTTCATTTGAAGCAATTTTTAAAAGCGGCATCTCGGCCCTTTGGCTAAGATACAAATGAGATCAAGCCTTGGGAGGAGGAGCTATACCTACTCCAATCAGCTTGGATCATGTAGATCAAGCCCAAGACAGGAGGTGAGAGCCCTGTCTTGTCAGCTTGGATTAGGAATTGAGACTCTGAAGTGGACTTGATTGGATTGAATTGGAATAAAAACAAAAAAAAGACCAAGAAACGAAGCGTTGCATGAAACTGTAATTCCTTTCGATAACTGAACACCTATATTTTTGTACCTGCGAACCTTTATTGTGAAGCAGCCAAATCATTCTAAAAACAGTGGGTTTTGTAACAAAGTTGCACATTAGGCAGCTATGGCACCAAGATGCATTTTGTAAATAGTTCAGAGTTTCTAGAGGATGAATGATAAGAGGCTGACCAGGAGAGTGAAAAATTTAAGTTGCACATACAAATCTTGTCTTGACCAACTTTTAATTAATTTATTGTTTATTCATTGGACATTAAAGCTTCAAGACATTAATTTTAGATGTTCATATCACTTATCTGCTAGCATATAGATAAATTCCCAAGTAAATTTGCAGATTTAATAACTATTTTGGGTTTGATCTGATCAAGTAATCAATATTTACATAATTCATAAGTTAAAGATGCAGTGATAAAATCAAATTTAAAATTATTGCTTTCATTACTTTTTTTAAAAAACAGCAGTTGAAAAGGTCTAAAATACTTGTGGAGACAGACAGTATTAGCCTGGTTACATATGTATCAGGTTTCAATTTTATCCAATTAAGGTTCTATAATTTTTTTATTTTATGAGGGAATAAAATCAAATGGACAACAGACAGATTTCAAGATCAATTCTTCCTTTTCCTAATCTTTTGTGAATGTGAAATATGGATATATATAAAAAAAAATTGTTGGAACATTAGTTACAACTCCACAGAATGGGCTATCAAGTTTCACAAAGGGATAAATTGTTGACTGTTCAACCCAGTGCCTGTGCACTCTCTTCAACTGGCAAAATCTGCTCTAATCAAATTTCCCTCTTTTTTCCTATGCCCTTTTACATGTTCCCTTTTCAAATGTTTTATCTAATTCCTTTTTAATTTGTATAAGTGCCATCTTCAATAGTCATTTGTAGTTATACATGTCATGCTCTGTTGGCCCTTGGGGCAGAGTAAGTCTTCCACACAAGAAAAAAAATCTCATGATCAAGGGATTGATTTTTAATTGTCTTTTATCCTGGGATATGGGCGATGCTGGAACATATATACTGCTCGTCCATAAGAGCATTAAAAGTCAATCAGGAGGTGAATCTGGTGTCAAGTGTAGCCCAGACTCAATAGAGATGGCAGGTTCTCTTCATCAAAGGATGAGGTGAAAATGCCGGCATTGGACTGGGGTGGGCACAGTAAGAAGTCTCACAACCCAGGTTAAAGTCCAACAAGTTTATTTGGAATCACGAGCTTTCACAGTAAAAGCTCGTGATTCCAAATAAACCTGTTGGACTTTAACCTGGTGTTGTGAGACTTCTTACTGTCAAAGGATGTCAATGAATGGTGGGACCTCTACAAAAGGGATGGTCTGCACCTGAACCAGAGGGGTACCAATATCTTGGGGGGAGAATTTGCCAATGCTATTCGGAGAGGTTTAAACTGATTCAGAGGGGGGGATGGGAAGCTGAATTGTAGCTCCAGTGTACAAGAGGATGAGAATAGGGAGGTCATGCATAAGGTTTCTAGGTCGCAGCAGTGTATTGGCAGGCGGGAGGGTGGTTTGAAGTGTGTACACTTTAATGCGAGGAGCATACGCAATAAGGTGGGTGAACTTGCAGCCTGGGACTTCGATGTTGTAGCCATTTCAGAGACATAGATAGAGCAGGGACAGGAATGGTTGTTGCAGGTTCTGGGGTTCAGATATTTCAGTCAGACCAGAGAAGGCAGTAGAAGAGGAGGAGGCATGACATCGTTAGTCAAGGACAGTATTACGGTGGCAGAAAGGATGTTTGATGTGGACTCGTCTATTGAGGTAGTATGGGCTGAGATTAGAAACAGGAAAGGAGAGGTCACCCCGCTTGGAGTTTTTTTTATAGGCCTCCAAAATGTTCCAGAGATGTAGAGGAAAGGATTGCAAAGATAATCCTGGATAGGAGCGAAAGTAACAGGGTAGTTGTTATGGGGGACTTTAACTTTACAAATATCGATTAGAAAAGCTATAGTTCAAGCACATTAGAGGGGTCAGTTTTTGTCCAATGTGTGCAGGAAGGTTTCCTGACACAGTATGTAGATAGGCCAACAAGAGGTGAGGCTACATTGGATTTGGTACTGGGTAATGAACCAGACCAGGTGTTTGACTTGGAGGTTTGGTGATAATGACCACAATTTGGTTACGTTGACCTCAGTGATGGAAAGGGATAGGTATAAACCGAAGGGCAGAAGTTATAGCTGGGGGAAAGGTAATTATGAGGCCATTAGGTGAGATTTAGGACACATAGTTTGGAGTAGGAAACTGCAGGGGCTGGGAACAACTGAAATGTGGAGCTTGTTCAAGGAGCAGCTACTGCGAGTCCTTGATAAATATGGACCTGTCAGGCAGGGGAAGAAGTGGTCGAGCGAGGGAACCGTGGTGTACTAAGGAAGTTGAATCTCTGGCGAAGAGGAAGAAGGAGGCTTATGTCAAGATGAGACGTGAAGGCTCAGTTAGGGCACTGGAGAGTTACAAATTAGCCGGGAAGGAACAAAAGAGAGAGTTAAGAAGAGCTAGAAGAGGACATGAGAAGACTTTGGCAGGTAGGATCAAAGAGAACCCTAAAGCTTTCTATAGGTATGTCAAGAATAAAAGATTGGTTAGGGCAAGATTAGGGCCAGTCAGGGACAGTAGTGGGAAGTTGTGTGTAGAGCCTGAAGAGATAGGAGAGGCACTAAGTGAATATTTTTCGTCAGTATTCATGCAGGAAAAAGTCAATGTAGCTGAGGACAATACTGAGACACAGGCTTTTAGACTAGATGGGATTGAGGTACATAAGGAGGAGGTGTTAGCAATTCTTGAGAGTATGAAAATAGATAAGTCCCCTGGGCCGGATGGGATTTACCCTAGGATTCTCAGGGAGGCTAGGGAGGAGATTGCAGAGCCTTTGGCTTTGATCTTCATGTCGTCATTGGCTACAGGCATAGTGCCGGAAGACTGGAGGATAGCAAATGTTGTCCCCTTGTTCAAGAAGGGGAGTAGAGACCATCCTGGGAATTATAGACCGGTGAGCCTTACTTCTGTTGTGGGCAAAGTTTTGGAAAGAATTATAAGAGATAGGATTTATAATCATCTAGAGAGAAATAAATTGATTAGGGATAGTCAGCACAGTTTTGTGAAGGGTAGGTCGTGCCTCACAAACCTTATCGAGTTCTTTGAAAAGGTGACCAAAGAGGTGGATAAGGGTAAGGCAGTTGACGTGGTGTATATGGATTTTAGCAAAGCATTTGATAAGGTTCCCCATGGTAGGCTACTGCAGAAAATGCAGATGCATGGGATTGAGGGTGATTTAGCAGTTTGGATCAGGAATTGGCTAGCTGATAGAAGACAGAGGGTGATGGTTGTTGGGAAATATTCAACCTGGAGTTCAGTTACAAGTGGTGTGCCTCAGGGATCTATTTTGGGGCCACTGCTGTTTGTCATTTTTATAAATGATCTAGATGAGGGTGTAGAAGGATGGATTAGTAAATTTGCTGACGACACCAAAGTCAGAGTTGTAGACAGTGAGGATGGATGTTACAGTTTGCAGAGGGACATAGATAAGTTGCAAGAGTGGGCTGAGAGGTGGCAAATGGAGTTTAATGAGGAAAAGTGTGAGGTGATTCACTTTGGTAAGATTAAAGGAGTACTGAACATAGAGCTAATGGAAGGACTCTTGGTAGTGTTGACGAGCAGAGAGATCTCGGTGTGCACGTGCATAGATCCCTGAAAGTTGGCACCCAGGTTGATAAGGTTGTTAAGAAGGCATACGGTGTGTTAGTTTTTATTGGTAGAGGGATTGAATTTTGGAGCCATGAGATCATGTTGCAACTGTACAAAACTCTGGTGCGGCCGCACTTGGAGTACTGCGTGCAGTTCTGGTCGCCGCATTACAAGAAAGATGTGGAAGCATTGGAAATGGTGCAGAGGAGGTTTACCAGGATGTTGCCTGGTATGGTGGGAAGGTCTTATGAGGAAAGGCTGAGGGACTTGAGGTTATTTTCGTTAGAGAGAACATTAAGAGGTGACCAAATCAAGGCTTACAAGATGATCAGAGGGTTAGATAGGGTAGACAGTGAGAGCCATTTTCATCGGATGGTGATGGCTAACACGAGAGGACATAGGTTTAAATTGCAGGGTGGTAATTATAGGACGGCTGTCAGAGGTAGGTTCTTTACTCAGAGGGTAGTAAGGTCGTGGAATGCCCTGCCTGCAGCAGTTGTGGACTCGCCAACTTTAAGGGCGTTCAAATGATCAGTGGAAAGGCATATGGATAACATTGGATTAGCTTAGGTTAGAGGGTCATTAGATTTGTTCCACTGGTCAGCACAACATTGAGGGCCGAAGGGCCTGTACTGCACTGTAATGTTCTACGTTCCATATAAAGAGCATGGGACATAGAGAGAGAGAGAGAGAGAGAACTAGAATGAACAGTTAGGTTCTGCAACAATCTGATGCCACACTACATATTGCCAGATTTTTAAAATTTAATCTCACATTTGCTGCAAGTGTTACTACACAGGATGTAGTTAAATTCAGTATGCATACAGAAAATTCTTATTCGCTGCAAAGTCAAATAGACAGTCCACATCATGAATAGTACACACCTGCTGAGGACAGTACTCTTACACCACTAAGGAGTGAAAGAAAAGCATAAAGTAATGAAGCATGCTCACCATTCCATCACTTAGTAATGCAAATTCCTCTACATTCCCATCATTCTGTGGTCTACTGTGCACTCTAAACATAATGCCACCCACTATTTATTAACTGAATCCAAAAAGACTCCATCACCATTATTACAAATTTTCCTTTCTACAATTGTGATCATTTCTGCAAGCTAAAGCATGGGACAGCACATTACCAGTTCCATGAGGGAGCAAAAGGAGACAAGGAGCTACACACCCTACTCTGTAATATGCTGCCCCATGCTTTCCTCTGGAGAGGGCTTGCTCCATGCCAACCTCCTACAATCATAAAACAGTGCTGGTGGACCAATTCTTATAGTTTCTGGGACTTCCACCCCTCAGTGAGGAGGAAATTGCACACTCAGAAGCTTCTGATCACTCTATTTGGACCGCAACTCCAAGAGCTTGAAATAGAGCAAGGACAAGCAGGCAGTCCATGAATCTAAGAGCAAGAATCATCTGGAGTCTTGAGCAGAGAGGATTTGGGGTGCAGGAGGGAAGGGTTGGTGTGTCTTATAGAGCAGGGAAGTAATGGGGTGGGGGGTGGGGGGGGATGTTTTCTTCCGGGGCCTGACCTTCTAATTCATAGAAACATAAAATAAAGGGCACTGCGCAAAGATAGTAACTCCCTTTCATTTTAAAATGTTTTTCAAAGGGAAGAACAGCCTGCTCCCCCTCTCCCAACTGCTCACTTAACCATAGTACAGCATCAGCAACGTGTTATCAGGTTCAACCGGCTTATTAACAACTTCAAGTGAGTCTTTATTAGTATAAGTATGGTGTACAAACAGCCAATTTCAGCCCTCTCTCTGGCTTCCCTGCACCCCTCCCCCCAATCTTCCCTACTAAAAACACACCACAAATCAAAATCAGCCCAGATTACATTATATCCTTTCATTCTAATTATGTCACTAGTTCCCTGGTTTTGATTTTCTTTAAAATCCATACACAGTTGCATATAAATATTCCCACTCTAAACCACTCACACAGCTATTATCTTTCACTTTGCTCCTCATTAGCTTTAGTTCTATCTGTCCTAGTTTTATCAAATAATCTCAGTAAAATTAGTTCTGCCTCCTCACTCATTTATTATTCTAGAGTACTTTGTGTTTCCAAGTAATTATTCTTAACTACTTTCCCATGTCAATTTCTTTAAGTTTATTATTTTAATGTACAACCATAGCATTCTATACTTGATGCTGGAATTTAGGAGACAGAATTAGCTTTATTAAATTATCTGGATAATCACTTCCTGTTCCAAAGCTGGTCCCAATTTCCCACAAAAATCAAACCCTACTCCACATTCCTCTAACCATCCACCCAGCTGTCTAATCTTTTGCTGACTGCATAGCCAGTATTTCTGCGAATGGACTTGACATCTTTTTATTTCAACACTCTTGGTAAATCTTCAAATTCTTTGTATACATGTTCCTCAATCTTACAGGCTTGGATATACACTTAAACTAGGCATTAAGAGCTGAAAATTGACATTAGCCCAAATAGCTGTTTGTCAGCCAGATTCATGTGGGCAGAATTAACTTTATGATTCCATAAACATTCTACATTAAGAGTTGTAAATTCCTCTTTGTTTAAACATGTGTATGTTGTTTGCTGAGCTTTCCATAAAAACTATAACGATTAATGTTTTATACCAAAAGCTTCCATTTTCCTGGCAAGAACTCCATAGTAAAAACAGATGCATTTTATTTTTCCACCTTCTAATTCATAGAAACATAGAAAATAGGAGTAAGCCATTTGGCCATCCGAGCCTGCTTGTCCATTCAACATGTTCATGGCTGATCCTTTTGCTCAACGCCATACTCCAGCATTCTCCCCATACTCCTCAACACCTTTAGAGTCTAAACATTTATTTCATTTTTAAATATATTCAGAAGTTAGTAATCCGCAGTTTTGGATTATAAGGCATTCCATAGGTTCACCAACATCTGAATGAAGAAATTTCTCCTCATCTCAGTCCATATCCTGAGACTATGACCTCTTTTTTCTAGACCTCAGCGAAAGAAACAATATCCCTGCATCCAGTCTGTCCAGCCCTGTTACAATTTTATACATTTCAATTAGATCCTCTCACATTCTTCTAAATTTCAGTTAATACAAGCCCAGTCAACCCAATTTCTCTTCAATCTTGCCATCCCAGGAATCAGTCTGGTGAACCTTCGCTGCACTCCCTCTATGGCAAGTACATCCTTTCTTAGATGAAGAGACCAAAACCGCACAAAATAATCCAAGTGTAATCCCACCAAGACCCTGTATACCTGCATTATGACATGCTTGCTTCTGTGCTTAAGTCCTCTTGCAATGAAGGCCAACATACTATTTGTCTTCCTAACTGCTTGCTATTCCTGCATGCTTGTCTTTGTATGTTAAGATTTCCCAATCTATCACTATTTAAATAATATTCTGCCATTCTGTTTCTCCATCTGAAGTGGATAATTTCATCTTTATTCATGTTATACTGCATCCGCCATGTCTTTGCCCACTCACTCAACATGTCTAAAGCACCCTAAAACCTCTTAACGTCCTCTTCAGCGTTCACCTTCCCACCAAGTATAGTGTCATCAGCACACTTGGAAATATTACTAACCTTTGTTAGTCATTCATTAACTTTGATGGTTACATTGCAGTCAACTTGGTAGAATAATTAAGAAAATTACCTTTACAAATATAACATGAGGATATTCTTTGGACAGTTCAGTCATGACTTCATTCATTTGCACACACTGTGGAGCCCATGGTGCCCAGAAATGGACCATGACCAGTGACCTAAAAAAAGGATTTTTTAAAAGTAAACTTTAACGTCCAGACATTAGATCAGATCTTGCAACTTTGTTCATTTTTCAATGTTTTGAAACTCAACTGCATCACATAAACGTGTACAGAGGTTCAAGTTTTATATTAATGAATAAACCAAGCTTAACAACTCCACACCAAAACTGGATATTTTACTTGACCTTTAATGACAAGCTTCAATACCATAGATCTGCCTTCGTCATTTTGACTTATTAAAATCTACTGTTACATCAAACCTCAACATAACCAGCAGCGATTATGCAAAATATAAATGGCCAAAGTGTATCTGCCAACTGTTATAATTTTGGGTTTACCATTAGGACAACAGCATTTTTATACTGCACTCCCACCATTCATTATTCTGTACTACTTGACCTGCTATGTCATTGCACACCATAAGACCATAAGACATAGGAGCAGATTTAGGCCATTTGGCCCATCGAGTCTGCTCTGCCATTCATTCACGGCTGATTATTTTTCTCACCCCCATTCTCCTGCCTTTTCCCCATAACCCCTGATCCCCTTATTAATGAAGAACCTATCTATCTCTGTCTTAAAAATACTGAATGACCTGCCTCCACAGCTTTCTACGACAGAGTTCCACAGATGCACCACTCTGAAGAAATTCCTCCTTATCTCTGTTTTAAAGGATCATCCCTTTAGTCTGAGGTTGTGCCCTCTGGTTCTAGTTTTTCCCTACTAATGGAAACACCCTCTCCATGTCCACTCTATCAGGCCTCGCAGTATCCTGTAAGTTTCAATAAGATCCCCCCCCCCCCCCCATCCTTCTAAACTTCGAGTACAGACCCAGAATCCTCAATCATTCCTCATACGACAAGATCTTCACACCAGCGATCATTCTTGTGAACTTCCTCTGGACCCTTTCCAAGGCCAGCACATCCATTCTTAGATATGGGGCCCAAAGCTGCATACAATACTCCAAATGGGGTCTGACCAGAGCCATATATAGCCTCAGAAGTACATCCCTGCTCTTGTATTCTAGCCCTCGCGACATGAATACTAATATTGCATTTGCCTTCTTAATTGCCGACTGAACCTATACTTACGAGAGTCTTGAACAATGACTCCCAAGTCCCTACACCTCCATTCCTTCTTCCAAAGTGCATTACCTCACACTTTTCCACATTGTATTCCATCTGCCACTTCTTTGCCCACTCTTCTAATCTGTCCAAGTCCTTCTGCAGTCCCCCTGCTTCCTCAATACTTCCTGTCTCTCTACATACCTTTGTAGAACAGATAGCCAAGGGACAGGTAGCCAAGATCAAAGGAATAAAAACAGGACATTCAGCACCACTCTGAGTCCTTTCCTCCTTTCATTTTGATCATGGTTGATCTGGACATTAACCATTCGTCCACATTGATTCTATATCCCAATAGGCTTGCTTAACAGAAATCTTGATTGGGAGTATGGGTGGGGTGGGGTGGGAGTATGGGTTGGGTTGGGTTGGGTGGGGTGGGGTGGGGTGGGAGTATGGGTTGGGTTGGGTGGGAGTATGGGTTGGGTTGGGTTGGGTGGGGTGGGGTGGGGTGGGGTGGGAGTATGGGTTGGGTTGGGTTGGGTTGGGTGGGGTGGGGTGGGGTGGGGTGGGGTGGGGAGGGAGTGAGTTTCAGATTTCCATTACTCTGTGTGCAGAAGTGCTTCCTGATATCACACCTGAATGGTTAGCTTTAATACGATGATTAACTTCCCTTGTTCTGAACTAGCCAGAGGGAAGATGGTTTCACTCTATCCATATCCTTTAATCATTTTAAACATCTCAATTATATCACAAATTAATCTTCTATAGTCAAAGAAATACAAGCTAAGTCCATAGAACCATAGAAAATTACAGCTCAGAAACAGGCCCTTTGGCCCTTCTTGTCTGTGCCGAACCATTTTTTGCCTAGTCCCACTGACCTGCTCTTGGACCATATCCCTCCACACCCCTCTCAACCATGAATCCATCCAAGTTTTTCTTAAATGTTAAAAGTGACCCCACATTTACCACTTTATCCGGCAGCTCATTCCACACTCCCACCACTCTCTGCATGAAGAAGCCCCCCCCCTAATATTCCCTTTAAACTTTTCTCCTTTCATCCTTAAGCCATGGTTTTTTCCTCCCCTAGCCTCAGTGGAGAAAGCCTGCTTGCATTCACTCTACCTATACCCATCAAAATCTTATACACCTCTATCAAATCTCCCCTCATTCTCCTACGTTCCAGGGAATAAAGTCCTAACCTATTCAATCTCTCTCTGTAACTCAGCTTCTCAAGTCCCGGCAACATCCTTGTGAACCTTCACTGCACTCTTTCAACCTTATTTACGTCCTTCCTGTAACTAGTTGACCAAAACTGTACACAATACTCTAAATTCGGCCTCACCAATGCCTTATACAACTTTAGCGTAACACACCAACTTTTATACTCGATTTATAAAGGCCAATGTACCAAAAGCACTCTTTACAACCCTATCCACCTGTGACATCACTTTTAGGGAATTCTATACCTGTATTCCCAGATCCCTCTGTTCAACTGCACTCTTCAGAGTCCCACCATTTACCCTGTACGTTCTACTTTGGTTTGTCCTTCCAAAGTGCAATACTTCACACTTGTCTGCGTTAAATTCCATTTGCAGGGATAAGTCTATGTAACCTGGCCTCTTAATGTAACTCTTTTAGCTCTATTGACATTCTGATGTATCTGTATTGCATACAGTCCTACCAAGGTTAGCATATTCTTCCTGAGGTGCGGTATCCATAGCTAATGTATTACTCCAGGCATGGGCTATTATTGCTTTGTACAACTGTGGCACTCCTTATTCCAGCCCATTTGAGATGAAGGTTAATATGATGTTAGCCCATATACACCTCAATTTTACTGATTTCTTTTTACTGGTCCAGTCAAGTAGTGCTAGATTGTGGATAACTGGACTCAAGGATAAAGGAGGATGAGGGAAGGAGCGTAGGAGAGCCACAACCGTGAAACAGAGAGGAAAACAAACAGCTTCTGCAAGACAAGGTGGGAGCTATAGTTAAGGTCAAGTTGTTGATGTTGATACTAAATCCAGAGGACTATAAAATGGTCCACAGAAAAAGTGCTGAGTGCCATTAGAACATTGTGGAAGAGCAAAAAGCAATGGTTAGAGAGATAATAGGACAGACAGCTGAATTGACAAAACAACAGAGAGCGCAGAGATCACATTTAGGAAAACAGCGGTGTTCAGCATAACAGTCGTATAAGCTGCATTCGGCTCCCTGGCATAAAGTGAGTGGCAAATACAGCATATTAACTAAGCTGCAGGAAGAACTGTTTCCACCTGCAAGAATTGTTTGGAAACCTGCACAATATTGTGAATGAACAGATTTGCAACTCCTATGCTTATGTGGGAAATAGGGCAAAATCTGAACAAATGAAACGGAAAAAAAAATTGGAGGCCACAATTTTGGTAAATCATCCATTACTTTGGGCAATTAATTTCAGTAATTTTATCATACCAAATTTTTCAAGGAGCTTAAGATTGTGACAAATCTACTTCCATGACCTTAACCTGTATTTTACAGATTTTTAAAATATAAGCTTATGCTTTCCCAAATACTTTCCTACCTGGGATCAAGGTGTATAGACAGATGACATTAGAACCACTGTTACTTGAAGGATAAATACCAACACACACTGAATGACTGAATTACAGATTTTGCTGTTATGCTGTCTGCATAAACTCCTAACAATCATTAATAACACAAAATAATGTCTACCTTTACAAACAATTTAACTGACTGAACCAGTTAAACAGGCTTAGGTGGAGGTGCAGGAGGACAACTTGAGTAAACATCATTAGTTGATGGTTCCTGCCAATTTCTCTACACCCACTTCTTTTCGAGAGTAAGACCATCACTAATTATTCAGAAGGGGCTTTTTCCAATTAAGCTCTATTTAATACCCCTCCTCCCTCCCTCCCTCAAACAGCAACTAGCTGAGATCAGAAGAACTGCTTGGTGTATTTGGATTTCACCTCCCTTGCCCCATCATTGTATCCAGCCTGGCGGTCTGCCCCGGTATCATGGCTAAATTCACAGCTGGGTGTCCCTAGGGAGGGAAAATGCGGTGTCTGGGGGCACCGTCGAGGCCTTCTCTGTCCATTGGGCACCGCAAGGACTGGGTGTATTATCAGCCCCCTTAAATCACATTTTGATTTAAGGTAAGTTTCCTTTCTTTGTCTTTTATTTTAGGCAGTCGCCTTTTTGGAACCGCCCTTAGAATAGAATAAGATCACTACAGTACAGGAGGCGGTCATTCAGCGCATTGAGTCCGCACCAGCTTCTTGTTTTGTCCCTGAGTTTAACTTAGTTCATTTGATTTGATTTACTACCCCCAAAATATCCCCACCATTGCCACTCAATCGCTATTGCTTTCTGCTCCACCGTCTCCACTCCCTTCTCCAACTATATAATCCATCACATTTCCACCCCTCATCAGCTCTGAAGAAGTCACACAGACTCCAAACTGTAACTTTTTTTTCTCCAGCAATGCTATCAGAGCTGCAGAGGCTGGTTCCCCTGCTAACATCCCGCCCGGGGGCTTCAGCTGGGGGTGGGGGGGAGAAACCCCGACAAGCAAGGAGCCCCTAGGCCACCCACAGCAGAGGGCCCCACATAGCGGCCAGCCTCCAACTCCTCCTGCCCCTGCTCTTCCCTCCCCGGCTCCGCCGCGTCTATCACCCCGATAAAGGGTAGGGTGCGAACACTCTTTGGACCCCAGCCATCCGGCCTGCCTACCTCTTGGCTTTTTCCAGCACCTCCTGGAATTGGCTCGCAGTCTCCACCACCATTATCTCCGCCGCCATGATTACCAGACTGCACCAGTGGCACATCGAATGACAGATAGCAGCGACTGTGGGTCGATTCGTGCTGTCTGGCCCGCCCCACTTCTAAAACCTGCTGCAAAGGACAAGTTTACAAACAACTTTTTAATCCCGTTTTAAAACCTGTGCACCCCTTTGCCCGTTTGTTTTAAGTATTGTGCATTTTACTTGATATGCAGCAGGGTTGTATGACTTCTTTAGAGCTGATGAGGGGTGGAAATGTGATGGATTATGCAGTTGGAGAGGAGAGTGGAGATGGTGGAGCAGTATAGCAGTTTAATCAGAAGAGACATTTTTCCTTTTTGTAATATAATGAAAAGCAAATTAACAAGAACGGAATAATTTCTATTTTGTTTGATGTGTGAAGAGGGAGCACAATTGTTGAAAGATGCTGGCTGGCCCAAGTGTTTGTAATAATAATGTACCTTTCCTTTCAGTTTCCAGCATTTTTTTTGTTTTGCTTTTATATATAATGTATTTAACTATGATACAATTGCTTTTTAGGCTGATTTTTATGGTCAGTGCATGCAAAGCAAGGATTTTGGTTTAAAACATATTGCTAGTCAATGCTGGGAGGATAATGTGATCTATTATTTGTTTCTTTTGTCTCCATTTTGATTATTTAGATATTTTGTTCAGTGTTCATATTTTAGCCTGATCCTCTGTTTTTAATCTCTTATTTACAATGATGTTGTAAAGGATGATTATCCTTCCCCTTTTATATAGATTTGTTATATGAATTAAAAATCAACTTGGGCTGCCATTATGCTTATTTAAATGAATCCTCAATGCATATTCTCAATCCACAATTCCATGATGGCCCTGCTTTGGACCCCTTTTCGTGTTACTTGACTATTTTAGCCAGTTTAGTTTTATAACTCACCAAATACATTTTAAACAACTCTTATTTGAGAACATGTATTATAGAATCTCTACATTGCAGAAGAGGCCATTTGACCCATCGAGTCTGTACTGACTCTCTGACAGAGTGTCTTACTCAAGCTTTCTAACCCCCCCCCCCCATCTCTGTAACCCCAAACATTTGATTACCTATAAAGATTCACACTCCAACCATTATTATGTAAATTGAGTTTGTGTCTTTATATGCCCTGTTTGTGAACAGAACTCCCACTCACCTGATGAAGAAGCAGAGCTCCAAAAGCTAGTGGATTTTGCTATCAAATAAACCTGTTGGACTTTAACCTGGTGTTGTGAGACTTCTTACTGTGTTTACCCCAAACATTTACCATGGATATTCTACCTAACCTACACATGTTAGGACTAAAGGCCAATTTAGTAGACATGGGAAGAATGTGCAAACTCCACACAGTTACCCAAGGCTGAAATTACCTGAAAGAGCCCCCCCCCCCCCACCCAGGCTGAAATTGAACCAGGATCCCCAGAGTTGTGAGAGAGCAGTGCTAACCATTGTTCCAACATGAAGTAAACTAGAATTTTCCAGTTTTTTCTTTTAAGTAATATCTGAGTTCCTAGCTGCCCCTCCCCCATTTCCTTTTTTCTTTGTATAAGGTGGTCAAGGACCAGTTACATCAAACCCTCCCATTCTTGGGATGTGACTTTTCACACAAACATAAAGTTTCCAAAATAAATTACATTTATATAGTAGTTTCACAACCTCTGGACCTCAAGTGCGTTTCAGATAATGATGTACTTTTGAAACGTAGTCACTGCTGTAATGTCGGAAACACTACAGCCAATTTGTGTACAGCAAGCTTCCACAAATAGCAATATGATAATGACCAACTGGTTCTTTCTCATGTTGATTGAGGTGTATATAGACCAAAACTCTCTTGCTCACCTTCAAAACAATGCCATGGTATTTTGTATCCTTAGAATGCAAACAGTGACTCAGGTTAATGTCTCATCTGAAAGGTAGCATCACTGACAGTGTAGCACTCCCTTTAGTAACTTCACTGGACTGTCAGCCTAAATTTTGTACTATCACAAACCCGGCTGATATCTGTAAGTGTGCCCCACCTTGGGAACACCAGTTCATGGTGGTGTATAGTTTTGTCTACAGGAATGGTGTAAGGAGCACGTGTGAGAGCAGCAACTAGTCCAGTCATCATATAATACTTATTAAAAACTATTTATTACAATAAAGATATATATATATATATATATATATGTGAACAGGACTTTAATGACCTAAGACATTTACATGCAAGAAACTACTAAACACATCCACACAGGTTAAGTAGAAATTACTTTTTTGTCTCAGGTACATTTATAAGATCTGAACTCTTTCAGGACTTCCCTCTTCACAAACAATATCTGATTCAAAAGATCTATAAGAAAAAGCCAGCTAATAATTTCACACTGTACACGATTGAGTAGTTGTGCAGTGGAATGTCTCCTCATGGTTCAGCGAAGATATGGTTTTAACTGTCTTCACAAAGGTTTCTGCACTTTTGCATCTGGTCTGCTAACTAGAACTGGCACCTCAGGCTTCTAGATGGAATCTGTGTCCTGCTTCCACAAAAAGATTGCCAATTATACCATTGCTTCCCTTTTGAAGACTCTTTACATTTGTGCAATTGTCTGTTCAAAGTGTTTCCTATTAGCGGAACAATGTATTTCTTTTTCTCTTGTCTATAACTGCTAATCTCCATATTGGAATTCACATCCTGTGAAATACCTTTTGAAATGTTGGTGGCTTTGAACCTGCTGGTACATTCATGAGAGTATACCAAATCTCTGGAATGGGACTTGACCCTACAATCTTGACTCAGGCATGTAAGTGCTATTAACTGCACCATGATTGACAATTCAGCTGTAATGTGAGAGCTGCAACATTATAGTGGAAAGAAATAAACATTATTCAGACAGCAGTTTCATAATAATAGGATATGCCAAATTGCTTTTGGTCAATTAAGCATTTTTTGTGTTGTTGTAATGACCATAAAACGTAGGAGCAGAATCAGCCCATTGAGTTTGATCTGCCATTCAATGAGATCAAGGACTGATATGATAATCTGTGTATGGATGTTGAGAAACAAATGCAGGTCAGAAAACCAGGAAAACACTGATTTTTACCAATTTCCATCAGCTTTTTTGACTCCAGTCGAGAAGATAACTGGTGCCTCAGTTGTTACCACAAGTGAAAGTTGTCTCCTCCAAGAGTGTCACATTCCTTCAGTACTGAAACGTCAGCCAAAGTTACGTGCTCAAGCCTCTGGAGTAGAAGCTGAACATATGATGTCTCATTAGAGGTAGGAGTGTCACCAGTGACATTTGGAATTAGCAACATTGCTTCCATTTTAAGGAGACTAAGTACTAGACAGATTGGCGGGAGTAACTATGACCTAATAATGGGAAAGAGAGCCATGGTTACAGTAGCTGTGTGAATTTTCTCACTTCTATAACACAGTGAGTCGCGCCTCCCCAATGGTCCCGCTGGGCAACATAGCTGCTACTCCGAGTGAGCAGTGATGGCTAAAGCGACTGGCCGAGGAGTGAATGCGGATGTAATTGTACGTCTGTGCCCAGTCAGACTGCAGTTGCAAACAGGTGGGTTGAGTTTGGCCTTTCAATCCATTCATGCGCAAAGGCTCCATCCAGAATTGCCAATCTTGAGTAGCTGTGTGAATTTTCTGGCTTCTATAGCACAGCGAGTCAAGCCATTCCGCAGGAACCACCTGGTATCATCTCTGAGGGCATAAGAGATGTTATTTGTTGTCTGGTTGAAAAACAAATAACGGGAGCAATTCATGCCACCCTATGACCACTATTACTCAACTACCAGCTTGATACGGGTGGTATTGCTGGAGTAGTATGTGGCTGAATCTGCATAACTGTGGTTATCTTGGCGTTCTAGACCACAGTGAGTTGAAACCTAGCTGATGGTCCCACAGGGTATGCAGAACCTTAGCCTGGCAGAAGATTGTTCTGCAGGGAATTCAACTAGCAGAGAATTGCTAACACGCTTCTGTACCTGTAAACCCAGCAACCTAAAGAAACTTTGACTAAGACAGGTTCTGCCCTGTCCCAGGGGTAGTTGGTGATATGCATTCGACCCAAAGGATGCGATCGCCCCTATCAAGGTAGCAGAAGCCTTTCTGAGACCTCCAGCCCAGTCAATCGGCTTAGAGGAAAGACGAGTTTACCCGTACCTGGTGTGAGGCAGCGAATGGTCATTGGTGCCCCGTTTCGTTCGTGATGATCACTTGCCAGGTGATAAAATAACGGAGAAGGTTCGCGGGAACCTCTTAAAAACTGTTGAAAGAGATATTAGTCTTCCATGCCCCGAGGGGTCGGATCTGGTTAGATAGCGATCGGTGCAGCTCCTGGGTTGTGCGAGTGTGTTTCATGTTATAGTTGTGTTGTCTGAATCGTTGTGTGTTGCTCGTTGCACTGACGTTTGTGTTACTTAATAAAATAATGCTTTGTAACTCAAATGATGATTATGGGTAAACGGCTCCGAACAACCGAGCAAAAACTAGCTTTCACGACAAATGTTTCCAACGGTGTGACTCAATCTGCTTGCCTGCAGTTATGGTGGTTGTGGCCGCATTGTACCGAGATCAATTTCCCGTTTCTGCCAATCGCCTAAGGGCTGTGGTAATATCTGGTGGACGATGCTCTGATTCCTTTCAGCAGTGCATGACACTGTCGACGAGCGACAATAAAACTCGGATAAGACGGTCTCCCGAGTGTCTCTCGAAAATGTGCTCCGTCATGTTTGTAGCACTACGCACCCTGATGCTTACTCAGCATTCAACACACAATTGCACCTTGAAAATCAGATCAAAAATACTTCCATGTACCATGAAGTTGTTCATGGATTGTGGATAGGGCCAATTTAATGTAAGGAAATTGATTGACGTATAGTCCATCTTAATGTCAATGATCAGAAATTGTTTGAAGGGGTCATATTTGCTGTGGATAAAGAGGAACCGCTGGATATATTGTACTTGGATTTCCAGGAGGCATTCAGTATAGAATCCCTACAGTGCAGAAAGAAGCCATTCAGCCCATCAAACCTGTATTGACAAAAATCGTACACAGGCCCTATTCCCGCAACCATATTTTTACCACCTTATCTCGGTGACACTAAAGGTCAATTTAGCATGGTCAATCCACATAACCTGCACATCTTTAGACTGTGGGACGAAATCCACTGAGAATATTACGTTGAATAATGGTGTAGTGAGTAACATTGGCATGGGAGGGGTTACTGGGAGTGTGGGTTTAGGGGTTGTATGCAGAGCAATGCTCGAGCTGATGGTGGTTCCAATCATTCTACTTTATTGGCATACCCGTCATATGTCTGAATCTTGAACTTTGGCCGCTTGTAAAGTATCCCATCGGGCGGCCGCCAAGACTGTTCCAATTTTGCTTCTCGCCAGTGCTGTGACCCCGCCGTGCCATCCCTGCCCTACTCTTCAGGTGGCACCGCTCTGCAGGCACCAACCGCTGTTTGCGGTTTGAATGAGCACGTGGTTGCGGCCTGCGCCCTGATTGGTTAATTGGCATTTCGTCGACGCACGAACAGACTTTCCAGGTCGACGGAAGCAACCCTGCGCGCTGTCGCTCGGAGACTGGCGAGGGGAGCCGAGCGCAGCCGAACCGAGGGCCGCCCGAGGAGGGAGCCGAGCGCAGCCGAACCGAGGGCCGCCCGAGGAGGGAGCCGAGCGCAGCCGAACGGGGGAGGGAGCCGAGCGCAGCCGAGAGGGTAGCCGAACTGGGGGCTGCCCGAGAGGGAAGCCGAACCGAGGGCCGCCCGAGAGGGGAGCCGAGCGCGGCCGAGAGGAGAGCCGAGCTCAACCGAGAGGAGAGCCGAGCTCAACTGAATCGAGAGCGACCTGAGCCGAACGGAGGGCGGCCCGAGAGGGGAGCCGAACCGAGAGAGGAGTCGAGCGCAGCCGAATCGAGGGTGGCCCGAGGGGGAAGCCGAGCCGAGCCGAACCGAGCCGAAGGTGGCCCCGAGTGGGAAGCCGAGCCAAGTGCGACCGAGACCGGCGGCCTTACAGTTGGCGGTACAGTCGTGGGGAAGTTGAGGCGGGAGCGGGTTGCTGTCTCGCTGCGTTATGTCTATGGATTACATGGTCACGGTGCAAAAGCGTCGCATGAGCCAGGAAGCGGCTGTGTGGGAACAGGCGGATAATGTGAGTCTACAACACAACTTTAGCGCAATATTATAATGAATGGAGTGAGTATAAAACCGAGCGAAGGAAAGGAAGCGTCTGTGGGTGTTGCTGGAAGGTTCTGTGGAGAATATGCATTTTAATTAATAGGTGATCGATGAAACAAATTAGTTTTGACTCCTGTGGTTCTGGTGTAAGTTCAAACAGATCTCGCAGATGTAGTTACCACTTATTCACCACTGGACAACGACCTTTAAAAACTTTTGCTGACATTGATCCTGGAGATTGTATTTATAGATCGCACTGAATAGTGTAATATCCTGCAGGGTGAGATAAACTTTACAGGTGAGTTCCTGAGATCCAGATAACAATGTCCTGTTAATCATTGACTGTTGTTTCTGACTGAAAAACTTGCAGAGATCCTACAGAGTTTACCTTCACGCCTTGCAGTTCCTAAACTTAAGAAGCTTAGATTCTGTACTTGGGCTTTTGGTGACTGTTTAAAGTTGTAAAAGTTCACATTATTGTCACCAGAGGGCTTGCATTAACACTGTAATGAAGTTACTGTGAAAAACCCCTAGTCGTCACACTCCGGTGCCTTTTCGGCTGCACTGAGGGAGAATTTAGCACGGATAATGCACCTAACCAGCACATCTTTAGGAGGAAACTGAAGCGCCTGGAGGAAATGCATCCAGACATGTCCAGAATGAGAAAATTCTGGCTGTTTTGAGGGCTGATCTGTTGCTAAAATCTAATCGCCTTTTGCATTTAACACTAACCAAATGTGGTTGTTTGTTTTCACACTCTCTCGGACAGTAGGAACCAGCCAGTTCCAACTGCACTGTTTAATTTGGTAACTAGTTAGAACTGGTGAGCAAAGGGGCAGCTTTTAGGTCCTTCCTTTTCCTAATGTATGGAGTAAATAATTTGGTTTCTGCAGAGACCTTATCACTGATGAATGAGGGAAATTCAGTTGAATTGTAAATGCTGGAAAATGTCAGCAGGTCTGATTGACTCTGTTCTTTCTCCACAGATGCTATGAGAGAATAGAGACAATTCAGCGTTAGCACCTGTGGAGAGAGAATAGAGCCAATGTTTTGTTTGGCTCTAATTCTCTCGTTTTGAGTTGATTTTCCAGCATGTCTGTTTTTGTTTCAGATTCCAGTATTTTTGAGTTGATTTGAACGGGGCTGGGGTAGAGGGGTACCGGTGTTTCAAATAACTAGGGGTTGTAGAAAAGTCTCTGGACTAAAGTGTGTGTGTGTGTGTCTGCCTAACACGTGCATTAGACTGGGACTTTTTTCTCTGGAGCGTAGGAGGCTGAGGGGTGATCTTATAGAGATCTATAAAATAATGAGAGGCACAGATCAGCTAGATAGTCAATATCTTGAGTCTAAAACTAGAGGGCAAAGATTTAAGGTGAGAGGGGAGAGATACAAAAGTGTCCAGAGGGGCAATTTTTTTACACAGAGGGTGGTGAGTGTCTGAAACAAGCTGCCAGAGGTGGTAGTAGAGGCGGGTACAATGTTGTCTTTTAAAAAGCATTTAGATAGTTACATGGGTAAGATGGGTATAGAGGGATATGGGCAAATGCGGGCAATTGGGAATGGCTTAGGGGTTAAAAAAAGGGACAGCATGGACAATTTAGGCCGAAGGGCCTGTTTCCAAGCTGTAAACCTCTATGACTCTATGTGCAGGATTACAATGCATGATGCACATATGCTGTCACTGGGGTCCCTTCAAAATCTGAATACCAGCATCAATCCACAAGTATGGAATCCAGTGGCAAGTCTGGAAGGTTTCTGACCAGTGGAGAGTTTGACAACAGGAATTGAGGGAACAAGGCTCATGATGCACTTAATGTCTGGCTAAGTGTGCTAAAGGCTGGTGCTTTGACATTAAAATCCTGAGTTGGGGGCTGCAGGACTGGAGTGGGAGACAAAGACAGTGGCCCTAAATCGGATGTTAATGTCTCCACATTGGAGGTCAGCTCAGGGCTTCATCTCAAAGGTAGTGATGGAGGCAGGATCATAGAATTCTACAGTGTAGAAGGAGATCATTCAGCCCATTGAGTCTGAACTGACCACAATCCCACCCAGGCCCTATCCCCATTACCCCTGGCATTTATCTTAGCTACTCCCCCTGAACCAAGGGGCGATTTAGCATGGCCAGTCCACCTAACCCACACGTCTTTGGACTGTGGGAGGAAACTGGAGCACTTGGACGAAACCCTTGCAGACGAGGGGAGAATGTGCAAACTCCACACACAGTAATCCAGCTGGGAATTGAACCCGGGTCCCTGGTGCTGTGAGGCGGCAGTGCTTGCCACTGTGCTGCCCCTGTGGATTGTGGTGTCTGTCCTGGTTGACTTGATAGCTGACACTTGACACCACTGGGGCTATGGAGAGCAGAAATAGGTCAACTGGTATATAAGATTTTGCAGGAGCAAGTTGGACAGGCAAATAGCTTTAGCCATGTGTGGTAGGACCACAGCTGGAAGTGAATCTGATTGCAGAACCAGCAAAGAGGGAAGGGACCTTGTAGTATTATGCCTCTTAAATTATTCTACTGTTGCTCCTCTTATGCTAAAGCACGAACTTGCATGACAGACAAAGAACAGATACTGAAACTAAAGTCTAATACAACTTATTCTTTATTAGTAATCTTTAACCCTTTGATGAGCACACAATTGACACAATACTCTTAAATAGTTTCCATTACATCATAACCTTATGACTAGGATTTAAACACTACCTGTGCATGATGAACTGGCTAGGTTCACTCGGGCCTTCTCTAAGTTCCAAACTCAGGGTCCTTGCTTTGAGATGGTGGGCCTTGAGTCCTTGCTGCTGATGCTTCCGATGTCCCCTTTTTATGTGTTTTCTCCAGCCTTCCAGGATGTTTGATGACATGTCCCTTGTTCAAGACTCTCACAATTCTGAGCGCATTTATCCAAGGGTCATGTAGGAAGGAGACATCCATTTCCATTGTTCTTTTAATCAGTCTTATTTTATGACCGCTGTGACTACCAAAGTCCAATGACTCTTAACACCACATGTGCTTGCTCAGCAGTCTAGTTTTTACTTCTTCCTTTCATGGTTAACTGTCTTGCTATTTTTGGTGAAGTTAGCATAATCTCTCCTCATGCTTGCAGGCTTCTAGTTAGTCATGGGGCCACAGTTACCCATAAGTCCAGTTTGGTGGTGAAAGACAAGGATCAAGATAGGGTCTTCATGTGGTATAGGAGCTGATCCAATTCCCATATTGCCTTCTCTGCTACTGAGTTCTTGGATGTCCCAAGCTCAGTGGTAATGTACTGTTCCTGAAACAGCTTGTCTCCTAACAGGGTGGAAAAACCAAGAGGCAGGATCAGCCTCTATGACAATTAACGGACCATTCAGTACACAGCTGGAGAAGAACATCCATTAAGGTTTCTTGTTGGTCCCCCATCAACTTCATCTAAGGCATGAAGACAAAAGCTTTCTTATGGATTTGGCCATGTAATAGTGCTCTTGATCTGGCAGAAATTGGTTATCTGGTTTGACTGCTTGTTTACAGAATGGTCAAGACACCTTATAGCGTACATAAAGGTGTGGAGTTACGGAGTCTGATTTTGTTAGGCAAAGGTGAAACAGTCTGATGATCCTAGAATGAAGAGGTGGTAGCGTGGAGAGCTTTGGCATCAGCAGCTGTGAGGATCTCATCTAACAGCAAATCCACAGTTGGGGGATTGCTGGCTTGGTGAGTACCAGGGTACAGGACCTTAGCACAGTGCCATACTTCTGCTTCACCTAAATGTGGTAGACTAAGGTGAATGAGTTGTAATCAGTTTTAGGACCACTGTGTTCTCCAGTGAGGGTGCCATCTCCTCATCATTGGTAGTGATGACTGACCCGCCTTTCAGCAAGAGGTTATCCACTGAGAAAGTAATCAGCAAGGGGTAGCATGGTGGCGCAGTGATTAGCACTTTTGCCTCACAGCACCAAGGATCTGGGTTCAATTCTAGCTTTGGATGACTGTGTGGAGTTTGCATGTTCTCCTTCTGTCTGCGTGGGTTTCCTCCAGGTGCTCCTGTTTTCTCCCACTGTCGAAAAATATGCAGGTTGAGTTGATTGGCCATGCTAAATTGCCTCTTAGTGTCCAAAGATGTGTAGGTTAGAAGGATAAGTGGGGTTAATGTTTGGAGTTACCTGGATAGGATGTAGGGTGGGCATGGGTAAGATGCTCTTTTGGAGAGTCAATGGGCAGAATGACCTCCTTCTGGACTGTAGAGCTTCTATTTTAAGAGATCTCACAGATGTTGATACGGGTACTTGTGCTTCTTGTCCGATGCAACCTGAAATCAGTCTGGCTGAAGAGGTGGGCACCAATGGCTTGCAAACCATAATGTGGGCAGTTCGTCACTTGCTTTGATAAAGCAGACCTAGATGTTTTGACAATGGAGTTGTGTGAAATAGCAGTGCAGTAATTCACTGTTTGCCTTAGTATCAGATGCAATTAGTTCATTATTTTCTTGTTGAGTGGGGGTGAGTGCTGGCAATGTCCTTTCAGCTGTCTGCCTGACTCCAATGAGAGAGTTATCCTTGGTTCTCCTCTTCCACATGAAACTGTCAGTGAGGAAGGGGGACAAAGTTGGGATCAAGTGTCAAAAGTGTAAATTATCAAATTAATTGATTTGTCTCAATCTTTCCTAAATGCCAATGCTTGGTGCCTGATGCATGACTCCCATAGCTGCCAGTATTGTGGATTAAATCCAAGTCAAAATTCAAGCATTAATGCAAAAATCTCCAATTTACTTAGAGGGACGCAGGAATGTTCCAATGCTGTCACCATGACAGTAGGATTCAGACTGGCACAGACACAGGATCACAATGCAAACAGTCTTAAGGTGAAAATGTCAACCTTTAATGCAGCCAAAATAACAGTACAAAGTGGTGTTTGTTGCATTCGTGAGGGCCCCCAGCCACCAGAGGGCAATACCTATAGTAGCACTCCCTGGGGTCATAGTTCTCTCGGAAGCGTAACGCACTTGCCTGTGTCCAATTGCCATCTGTTAAGACATAACAGCAGCCACTGTCCAATCAACTCCCGTGCTTGTTCTATGGCTGTGCATCCTGTTACTTGCTGCTCCCACTGTCCTTAGCCTGATAGAGTTAGCCCTTTTAACCATTAGACTTTGCTAGTGTCTTCATTTTTCTGATGCCTTTTTGAATACGCTACAGACTACAGGTTTATAAGGCTAATTCTTAGGATGAAGGTATTGTCTTTATGAAGAAAGATTGAGTAAATTGGGTTTCAACTCATTGAAGTTCAGAAGAATGTGAGGTGAAACTTAAAGATTCTGAGGAGCTTGTCAGGTGTCATGAACATGAGAGAGACAAGCGAAAAATGCTGATCTGTAAGCAAGTTTTTGAATTCGTTTTTAAAAATAGCCAGTAGTGTGTTTTTCAAATTCTTCATTTTTGTGATCCAATTTATTAATAATTCACAGCAAACTTAAGTTAGGATTAATTCAAGTTTATTTCGCATTCAAAAACCTGGGGCAGGAGTAACATCCCACTCAAACACACACAGTAAAGGGAGGATAGAAAAAAAATGGAGTTTTAAAGTACAAGAACCACATAAACATTATTCATGATTTTCAGAGTTCAATGAGAATTCTTTTATGTAGGTGCTTGAATTCAGCTAGCTGAAGACAGTATTTGTTGTATTTACTTTTCAGTTTGTGCTGACAGTAAGATGAATGGGATATGCAGAGATTGGGTCGGTCTCTTGGTGGTAGTAGATCTTTTCCAGCAGAAACGGGTTTTGAGATACAAACCTTTTCTTCCTTGGTTGAGGAGGGGGTTTACTGGTATCTTGGTGGCTTTCCAGTTGAATGTTAAAACAGCACGCTGCCTTTCTGTTCTCAATGGCATATTAGAATTTCAAAATGGTCACCTGTCATGTGACCTCATCCGCAGTTACTTCAAAAGCTGGAATTGGCTTTGGTGTCAGGATTGATAATATCCCCATCATTAGTTGTTGCAAAATGTTGAGGATCTGTGTTTGGGAAGCCATTGACTAGGCAGACCCACTGACTCTGCTCGCAAAGGAAGCTTATCAAATGCAAATTTGTCATGTCAGCTACAACTCTCACCAACTTTTACAGATGCACCATAGAAAGCATTCTTTCTGGTTGTATCATAGCTTGGAATGGCTCCCTCTCTTCCCAAGACCGTAAAAAACTACAAAAGGTCGTGAATGTAGCCCAATCTATCATGCAACCAGCCTCCCATCCATTGACTCTGTCTACACTTCCGATGCCTCGGCAAAGCAGCCAGCATAATTAAGGATCCCATGTACCCAGACATTCTCTCTTCCACTTTCTTCCTTCAGGAAAAAGATAAAGGTCTGAGGTCACTTAGCATCCGATCAAGAATAGCTTTTTCCCTGCTGCTGTCAGGCTTTTGAATGGACTTACCTTGTGTTAAGCTGATCTTTCTCTACACCCTACTTATGACTGTAACACTACATTCTGCACTCTCTCGTTTCCTTCTCTGTGAACGGTATGTTTCATCTGTATAGCGCACAAGAACCAATACTTGTTGCTATGTTAATGCATGTGACAATAATACATCAAATCAAATCAAATGCCATCACCTTTTGAGCTGGCTCCATACAGTCCAAGGTCTGATATTACTCTATTAGCAGCTGTCTGGACATAATGAGATTGGATGTGTGAGTCTTTTCTGAATACAAGGGTTTGTACAATGCGCTGAGAGATTCCAGAAGCTGAAAGAAAAATGATACTGTTCTTCAGATTGGAGGAAGGAGTTTTTCAGGAGTCGGTACTAGGACTACTGATTGAGGTTGAGACTGTAAAGCTAAGAGGAGACTTGATAGAGATATTTGAGAACCTGAATGGTATATCTACAGGAAATGGTGAGAAACCGTTCCCACTAAAGAGAGCATCAAGAACTAGAGAGCACAGACTCAACATAATTGGCAAAAGGAGTAAAAGTGATGTGAGGAAAAATTTTAGTCCAGAATTAACTTCTTGAAAGGTGGTCGAGGCGGATTTGATCGGGAATTGGATTGCTATCCGAAATGGATGAATGTGCAGGTTACAGGGATATGGGAGGAGAGTGGAATTGAGTAGAATATTCTTTCAGAGAGCCAGTGTAGACTCAGTGGGTTGAATGGCCTTCTGCACAGTAAACGTTCTGCAATTCTGTGGGTTTCTCTCTCTCTCTTTCAATCCACTTCCCATCCCACAGAATCTGAATTATTTCCAGTTGCAGTTTCCATTTGATAATTCTGTTCTCTGATCAAATATTCAATATAGAAAAGTGGGATGAAAATATATGTTCTGCTCATGAGGTGGAAATGTGTTAAAATGGGAGAGGAAAATACTCTTTCACAAAGGATGTTTAAAAAAAAATTAAATGCTAAAAATTTAAGACGTTGACCTGTGTGTTTCCAGCATTTCGTACGTGATCTTAAAGAGAAAAATGGGTTAACGTTTTAGATGTAAATCCTTGGTCAAAACAGGAAGATAAGTAACCTCTGTAAATGGGGGTGAAGGAATGAGTAGCTAAAAGTTGAAGAGACAGATAAGCTGACTTCTATCACAAAGAAATGGTTGGAATGCATTCATGAAAAAGCTGGGAAGAGTTGTAAAACTGCTAGATAATATGCAAGGACATCTCAGGCGATTCAGAAGTCCTCAGATCAATGTGAAACTTGTTTTTTAACTCCTGCTATTTGTAGAAACAGGAAATTTAATTGTTTCTTTGAGATGGACCTAAGTAATAATTTGTCATTTCCCTAAATTAAACGGGAGCTGTATATTTGTTTTTAAAAATGGAGAAGTTTGCTCATTGCCCAAATCATTGACTTACTCAACTACTTGCAATATGGAGCAATATAGCTAGGAATATTGCAGTTTCTGCTCCAATGTTTTATGGTCTTGTGGGTTATGAGGATAAGGCAGGAAAGTGGAGTTGAGGATTGTCACATCAGTCATGATCTCATTGAAAGTTGGAGCAGACGCGATGGGCTGAATGGCTTGTTTCTGTATTATATGGTTAGAGAATTTTTTTTTACTTGTTTTGTATTCTGAGATAAGTGACTTTGTAGCTAGCATATATTTGTAAGCTATGACATTTGCCACAAATTGAGAAGATTGTATCTTTTTTTAAAGAAAAATATTTAATTCCTGTAGTGACAGGGTCAAAGCTGAGAATAATTCTAGTCAGAGTTTATTAACAGAGAAAACCTTTATTCCTATTGTGGAAAAAAAATCAAAACTTTAAACTGAATGCAAACACTTCTGTGGATTGAGTGCCCTCTTGTGGTAACTTTGATGTCTTTCTTTCTCACTCCATGGAGAGAGAGACACATTATGTATAAATTTTTATCCAACCATGGCCTCTGGTTATAGATGCAGGAGGTGAATAAATCATTTGTGTTAGTCAGTAGAGAATGAAAATAATTTGTTGCACGCTTGACCACTGCTTTGTTTATTATTCTATGCCTAAAATTTTTAAAAACAATTCCACAAAAGTTTTTAAATTATAAGTGCATCAAAAGTGAATCTTATTTGGGGGGTGAAGGATGCACTCACACTGGAATTAGTGTAACTGGCTGGGAAACATATTGGGAGACTCAATGTAAGTTTTTTTTAGCAGAAAAGAGGGAAAGAAGCGGGGGTGGGATTTTCTGGCCACGCTCATCCCGAAACCTTTCCATAGTCTGCCTGTCGCCCGCTACTATTCCCATTGCAAATGGAACAGGAAAATTTGCCCCAGGATGTTTGTTGAAAAGGCTGGAATACTACAGCATGATCATGATGTGTTGCAACACATCGTGATCCTGCTATAGTAAGTCAAACAACGTGCCTTATTCAGGGTTTAGTTTGCAGTCCCTTGGAAAAACTGGGATAAGGAACAAGAGGGGGGCAGGAGCTGTCCAATTGCAACCCTGCTGCTGAACTTAAAGAAGTTGTAGTGCTATATTCCCTTTTCTAATAGTGCACTGTAATATGTAAAATTTCATTCAAGAGGAGAAATATAGGATTGAATGAAAAGAACAAGCTCAAATATTCAGTCAAAATTGCCTTGGTGGCAATTTTCCAAGACTTCATGGTAAACAAATCAAAGTGGAAGTGTAAGTTACTAGGGCTATAGTATCATTAATATCTGTGACAATCTGTAAGTAGAAGTTAAAGCATTTACCATTGAAACCAGGAAATGTGATCCGAAGGCTGTAAGCTAAAGAGGTTGTAGCATTAAAAGGATACATTAACATAAAATTGGAAATGAATGAATGAACAAACAGTGGAGTTGCCTCCCCACGTTGTTCATGGAAACTGTCCTGCTTTATTTTTAGAACATTGTTTGGGAAAATCAAATTCAACTGGAGAACTATAAATCAATTAGTTAATGGCAAGACTGACCGCCAGCAACTTTTGAAAAAGTACAGAAGTGTCTGAAAATTCACTGTGCTCAATGACAGGAGTTGAAGTCTAACTCAAAATTAAGCCAGTCAGTAAGCCAAAATGTATGAAAGCCACAACAGTACCATACGCCATCAGTCCAAAAGCCTGAGAAAAACTAGAAAGACTAGTCCAAAAAGGAGTCATTGAACCAGTTACTACAAGTGATTGGGCTATACTAATTGTGCCTATACTAAAATCTAATGGCTCAGAAAGGATGCATGGTGATATCAAGATGACGATTAACCTGGAATTGTGCAGTGATCAATATCCACTGCCGCTGATTGAAGACTTATTTGCTGAACTATCTAGAGGCCAGAAATCAGTAAAATAGATCTATCAAAAGTATATTTGCAAATAAACATGGCTGTAAGTTGACACACACAGGTTTGGTTTGAAACAGGAGACTGCCATTCAGGATAACCTCTGCACCTGCTCTATTCCAGTGGTCCATGGATCAAATGCTGAGTGGGCAAAATGGTGTACAGTGTTATTAGGATATTATCACAGGTTCTAGTGAACTAGAGCACTTGAAGAACTTGTAAGCTACATTGGAATGTCTGCGACTTTTTCAAGACATCTTAAATTACTTCAGTCACATCATTGACAAAGATGGCTTGCATAAGGAACCGAAAAAGATGATAGCAGTTTTAGAAACACCACATCCTCAAAATGTGACGGAACTTGAGATCATTTCTAAGATTGATCAACCGTTTCAAATTTAGCAATGCTATTGGAGCCATTGCACACTTTGCTATGTGTCAAACAGGCATAGCTCTGAGCAGACAAATGTGAAAGAGCTTACAAAGACATAAAAGAAGTCTTAAGGAAGGCATATTTACTGGTCCATTTCAATCCCAAATTGAAGTTGCAACTTGCTTGCAATACATTGCTGTATGGGGTAGGCAAAGTTGTTTTGCACGTAAATTTCTCGGGAGAAGAGCGACTGATAACCTTTGCTTCATGAACATTTTTACTAGTGCAGAAACAAATTATACTCAACTAGAAAAACAAGGTTTGAGTTTAATATTTAATGTAAAAGGATTTCATCCCGACCATTAAGGGTGTTACTTTACACTTTTGACAGACCACAGACCCTTGATGACAATTTCTATTCCTTGGTCTTTGATATCGTTGGCACATACCTATAATATTAAATATCGTTAACTGGACAGAAGAGGCAAATGTTGAAGCTTTGTCAAGATTGTTGTTACAAATCGAGCAAGAACCTGATGAAAACATAGAAATTAGAAGCAGGAGTAGGCCATTTGGCCCTTTGAGCCTGCTCTGCCATTCATCTAGATCATGGCTGATCATTGAATTCAGTATCCTGATCCCTGATATCCCTTGATTTCTTTAGCCCCCAAGGACAATATCTAATTTCTTCTTAAAGTCAGATAAAATTTTGGACTCAACGACGTTATGTGTTATTATGTGGTAGTGAATTCCACACGTTCACTACTGTCTGGGTGAAAGAAGTTCTCCTTATCTCAGTTCTGAAGTTTGCCTCAGTTCTTTTTATCCTTGAATTACGACCTGGTTCTGGACTCCCTCATCATTGGGAACATTCTTTTTGAATCTACTGTGTCTAAACCTGTTAGAATTTTATAAGTTTTTATGAGATCCGGTCTCTCTTTGTTAACATTGTATATTTCTCAAGTGGTTAGTGTACCGGTGACTTAATCTCAAGTTCAGAGACATACCAGAATCAATCCAGTTATGGATATGGTCCTAAAAGGAACAATGATGTAAAAGCACACAAATCTATCTGCTTATGTCACTACAGATCACGTGACATTGTACCAAAAGAGATGTAACCACTTTAAATACATAACAGCAAGTGACATGAATGTCACACAAGTGCCAGACAATGACTCTCCAACAAGAGAGAATCCAACAATCTCCCTTTTGACACCGAGTGGCATATTGCCATTGCTTAATCCTCCACTATCAACATCCTGGGAGCTGCCAATGACCAGAAACTTAACTGGAGTCAACATATAAATACTATGGCTACAAGGGCAGATCAGAAACTGGGAATTCTGCATCAAGTAACTCTTCTCTTGACTACCCAAAGCTTGTCAACAATCTAGAAGACACTAGTTGGGTGAGTGATGGAATATTCTTCACTTGACTTCATGAGCACGGCTCAAGTAGTTCACATCCAGGACACAGCAACCTGCTTTATTGACATCCCATCCACCATCTTCAACATCCATTCCCTCCATCATCAATGTACAGTGGCAGCAGTGTATACCATCTACAAGGTGTATTGCAATAACTCACTGTGGCTCTTTAACAGCATTTTCCAAAACCCATGGCCTCTATCACATAGTGTTCCATGCATCAGCCATCCTTGTTCCTCTATCACCACCAAGTTCCCCTCCAAATAGATCACCATTCCTTCCTTTTTGCTGGGTCAAAATCCAGAAACTTGCTCCCAAACAGCCCGCTGGGTGTACCAACACTGCAGCAGTTCAAGAAGACAGCTCACCCTATCCGGTGATATCACATCCCGTGAAGGAATTTTTTTTTAAAACTAAAGGAATCTGGCTGTCTTATTTCTTGCACTGAACAATAAACATTTTAAATATATTTCAAATTGGCAAAATTGCCTCCCTTTTTAAACTAAAATTCTGATAACCAACCAACTCAGTAAGGACAAAGAGAGGAGTCCGTTTATCCCTGCTAACCAGACCATAACATTGGTCATTGCCCGCCCACGAATATTGCTTGTCACTTATTACCTGAATGTTGTCCAGGTCTTGTTGCATATAGCTAATTTGCTTCAGTATCTCATAAGTCACAGGTGGTACTAAACACTGTGCAATCATCGCTGGACATCCTCACTTCTGACCCACTGAAGGGAAAATCATTGTTGAACATCTGAAGAAGTTGGGGCAAGGACACTTAGGAACTTCTGTAGCAATAGCCTGGGGCTGTGATGACTGACCTTCAACTGCAAACATTTTTCTTTGTGCTGTGTGACACTAACCAGTTGCCTGATTGCAATTTCATTAGGTTTCCTTGGTGCCACCCTTGGTAAAATGCTGGCTTGATTTCATGGACTTTGTCCTCATCAAACCTCTGGAATTCAGCTTCAACTAAGGTTTAGCTCTTTATCTATGCATTGTGCATTATTATTAACATGCAATAATACAATTTGCATTGCCACCTTTAGATCAGTATAATAATTTGTGTGCGTCTTCAGGCGAAACGAAGGATTTGCTTATCACTAAGGAAGCTTCTAACTGACAGAATTAAATATATTCAATATATGTTAAATATATAAGTCTCCTGATATTTGAGATAAATAATTTTCATATGTCATAAGGTTTCCAATTGCCCCAGAAGACCCATTTACGTGTGTAATCTCTAGCCAAATCATTATTGCTATTACTGCAGTCGGTAATGATGTAACACAAATTATATAGTATCAGAATTGATGAATTATCATGTCTAGTTTTAGTATTGTTCCTTGGAGCCTTTTGTCAATACATTGCAAAAGCATTAACTTCATCCAGTGTAGTAATACGAAACACCAGATATCATCATGTGGGTTATTAGAAGTTATTGGTACCAGTATTCTATTGAATTTAAAAGGGGCCTTTTTTTCTAATATTTGAAACAGCTTCAGGATCTTTAGTACTCTCTAGACAACTGGAAGATGGCACCAACATTATTAGCATTTAATCCAGCCATTCTGTGTCTAGCTGAAAGATGCAATATAATTTTGTGTTTTTCAGTGTGTGTATTTTAGCTGCGATAATGATTTCCAATGACCTGAGTTCATTAGACCTATTTCACTGATATGCTTAAGCAGTGAATATATTATCTAAAACTGGGTTTGTATTGAAGTTCTACCTACTTTTAAAAAAAAATTCATGGGGATATGGTCATTGATAATTATTTTTAATTTTCCTGAAAATATGACGGTGAGCGGCTGTCCTGAATTCAGTGGAGTGAAAGACAGTTTCAAAGGACACATAGATTGGACAGGGTAAGAAAGGATTATTTCCTTTCCTAAAAGGCATGAAGAACTACAGTGGATAGGGTTTTATGATAATCTGATAACTTCATGGTCACCATTATGATACTTTCTTTTTATTCCAGATTATTTAAATTCCACAGCCTCTGTGGAGGTATTTGAATCCAGACTATTAATCCAGTGATATAACCACATGCGGCTATGCTCCCATTATTTTCAGTAGTATTAATTCTACTATCATGGTCTTAACTGCTACATGATTTTCGCAGTAACTGAATATTTTGCTGTTATGCTTTGGACTAACAAACTGAGTGGAGTGGGGGAGAGGAATATCAATCTCTCTTGATACCCAATTTTTCTATTGTCCAGCATGTTTATTCACGCATTGGTGGAGGCAAGTGTCACTAAGGTGTAATATGTTTGAGAATGCTGAAGTTTGAGGTGCCAGGTGTTTATGCAAGCATCAGCTGGAGTCTTCAGGGGAGAGAAGACAAGTTGAGAGAAAATTTTTTTTAACAAGTGCATTCCAAGTCAAAGTTTGTTTTATATTTGTAACCTCAAATTTGCATGTTAACTTTGAGCTATTTCTAATATCCTGTTTTCAAACTGGGGACCTGAAATTATGCTGTGTTTTACCCAACATGTAAGTAACCAACATCCTCACCTGAAATTCCTGTCTCCACCATTTCAGCCAAGTCAAGATTGTCAAAATATCAATCCAAAAAGTAAATCTTGCATCATAAAATTGACGGCGGTACCAGCATGAACTTGCATTTAGTGAAGAGTAGAACACTGTCTTGATTCTCAGAACTGTACTTTGTTAATGCATGATTTCACATTAAGAGTACTGCATTTTCCATTAATTATAGTTTGAGAGATTTTCTTGGCCTACTTTTCTTGGCCCTATTTTGGGGTGGCGTGCTGGTTAGCGCGGCTGCCTCACAGCACCAGGGACCTAGGTCCAACTCCAGCCATGGGTCACTGTCTGTGTGGAGCTTACACATTCTCCCTGTGTCTGCATGGGTTTCCTCCAGGTGCTTTCTTTCCCTCCCACAGTCCAAAGATGTGCATGTTGGGTTGATTGGCCCTTAGTGTTAGGGGCACTAGCAGGGTAAATACATGGGGTTACAGGTATGGGGCCTGGGTGGAATTGTTGTCAATGCAGGCTGGATAGGTCAAATGGCCACCTTTTGTAGAGATTCTATGATTCGGTACGTTTTACAGAAAATTGCTATTAGAAAGCTCACGTTTGTATTCACATATATAACTGATATACACTTTTCAATTTCAGAAACGGTTTTGCCAAGGACTAGATGGTAGCTTTCCAGTTGAGAATGATGTAGCATATACACAGCTAAACTGGAGCTCCATGGATCATTGGAATCTGCCAAAACATGTTGATTCTACAGGACTGATGGATAAAACAATTTCAGTCCCGAATGTGGACAAGTTGACTTTTGTGGTATGGAGCAATTTTTATTTTTACAGTTCGTATCTACTTGGGGGTTTGCTATTTGGAAAATGAAATATCTTATAAAGGATATCATTGCTTTCGAGATTGGAAATGCTTTGTCATTCTACCATATGCTTATTTTCAATTAATTTTTGATTGCTCAAACAGCATTATATAAAAACATAAATCAATAATCAATGAAGCATTTTTTTGAATACTTCTTGACAGGGAATATTCAACAGCTTCAAGCATTCCTAAGTTGCCGCTAGGATTAAAGCAAAGCGTAATGATGGATGCAAAGAGCTTTGTGTTGTGTTGACTATCTTGTACAATTTTTAGATTTTTGATCATCCAAACCTAATCTCTGCTTGGAGAACTTTTTATGTTGTACATGATACCAGGATGAAGTTGCAGTCTTCCCAATAATCATGGGAGCAAGTTGAGGTGCTGATTAAAGGATGTTGCGCAATATTGAAGTATATTGACATAAGTATTTTCTTGTAGCTATTGTTTCGCTCCTGTTTTACTATATAACCTTTGACATGTGATAGTTGTTTCATCTCAATTGTTTCACTCCAAAAATCTTAAAAGCAAGGATGTCTAACTACAGGTGTACAGAGCCTTGGTGAGGCCACACCTAGACTAATGCGTGCAGTTTTGGTCTCCTTAGCTGAGAAACGATATACTTGTCATAGAGGGAATGCAGTGAAGGTTCACCAGACTGATTCCTGTGGATTGTCTATGAAGAGAGATTGGATCGGCTGGGCCTGAATTCTCTGAAATGTAGAAGCATGAGAGAGGGTCAGTTTGAAATGTGTAAAATTTTGACAGGACTAGATGCAGGGATGTTGTTTCCTCTGGCATCCAGGTATAGAGGAATTTTCTTATGAGGTAAGGTTTAGTTGGTTGGACCTGTACTCATTAGTGTTCTGAAGAATAAGGGGTGCCCTTATTGAGGCAGATAGGATTCTCAAACTTTGACAGAGATGATGCTGAGAGGTTGTTTCCTCTTGTGGGACAGTCTAAAACTGGAGGGCATAATCTCAGAGTAATGGTTCATCCATTTGAGACTGAGGTAAGGAGGAGTTTCTTCTCTCAGAGAAGTGAATCTGTGGAATTCTTACTGCAGAGAGCAATTGAGGCTAGGTCATTAAGAATGTTGAGACAGACAGCTTTTTAATCGGTATAGGAATTGAGGGTAATGAGGATAAGGTGGGAAAGTGGAATTGAAGACTCTCAGGTTAGCCATGATGTCATTGAATGGCAGAGCAGACACAATGTCCCGAATGGCCTGTGTATTATCATCTTGTATTCTATGATGTCTAGAACAAGGGGCCACAGTTTCAGTCTCATTTAGGCCTGAGATGAGGAGAAATTTTTTCACTCGTTGAGAGTGGTGAACCTATGGAATTCTCTCCATACAAGGCTGTGGAGGCCCAGTCACTGAATATATTTTAGAATAAATAGAAGCAAATTCTAACAATTTAAATTATGAATTTTGTTGGAACAAATATTGTTGCAGTCTAGTTATGTTTTTATGCATTTATCACCTGAGACAAACACACTGTACCACATTTATAATATTTGCAATTTTTCCTCTTCATTTCAGATTTTTCATTTGAGGATAGAAACAGAATTTATTGGGAATGCAAACCATTTAGTATGCTGCAATAATGTTGCACTTTGCCTGTGGGAAAATGAAGGCTATGTTTATGGCCCTGTACAATGCATGGCTATCATCCAAAATGTCTTGTAATGATGGTAACCCTGTTACTGAGATACATTCTTAGCTTTGCCTCCTTTCCTCAGGAAGAGTGATGAGCCTTGCATCTTGCAAACAAGCCGCCTTTTACTAGATTCATGCATCTAAACAACTGACTAATTTGGGAAATGTGCATGCCTAATGTATTCCCATGGAATGAGCTGTTTCTGTCCTTCAGATTGCAAACAATAGTTTAGTTTTTCTCCTTCGTGAAAGAAAAATATCAACAGTAGGTCTTTTGACATGCTCAGAAATGACAGATGAGCCAGGAAATGCAGGTCTACTCCTGAAATGATAATCAGTCTGCTTTGTAGACTGGTGAAACTTGCATATTTCCAGTGTTTTCTGTTTTTGTCTTTCCTACTGGGGACTATTAATCTAAAAGAAAAGGTGTATCTTTCTCTTCTTCCCATAATTAAAAAGATATAGGATAATTTTCACCCTCTTAATGTGGGTAGTAAACAAGTGAAGTCAATCACACATCTGCTAATGAACGTGACTCGTATTTATTTCCAATTGTTTCATTGGCTTATTGAGTGGAGACCATTTCCCAGCCAAGGAGATAGTAGGCATCTGTCCCTAATATTCTCATTTCCCTCACTCTTTCTATTTAGCATCCATTTTCTCCTGCAGAAAATTAGTTTATTTAGTTCAGCTCCATGATAGCACAACCATATCACTCTATAATAACAGTATGTTGGTGCACTAATGTATAAGGAACCATTTATACGCTTTCTTCATAATATATCTGTCCATGTACAGTCTTCCAGGTAATTAGTGATCTTTTTACAAAGTACCCCAAAAAGTTATTAATGATTATTGTTGAAAAGTTGATGTTATCTTACTACATTTAATATTTACATTAGCATTTCTTTTCAAAGATGCAACAAAACCAGGAACAAGTGGGCACATCAAAGCCTTGTCTCCGATGTTTGGCGGGTGAATCTGTAAGTATTTTTTTATTTCTGAAGAACTACTGAACCCATAAATATCTTGGCCATAATTCTCAGGCAGTTCTCTGCTGCAGGCGAGTTTGGAGAACCTGGCCCCTGTCGTTATTATTGGAAGATAGAATACCTGAATGAAGATTGAAACTGATCATCAAATATCAAATATTTTCTTTAAGTTAATCATCAATTTAATGAAATGGTATTGAAACTTCATTTTAAAAGGTCAAGAAAATCTTTTGGGATGGATAGTCAAGGCTATCCCACTATGCACTGAGGTAGCTACTCAATTTCATTGGGTCAGCTTATTTAAATGACTGATATAGCTCTTAGCATAGCTTTAGCCTTCATTGGCAGCTAAGAAACAGAAAGAATAAGTGCAGATTTAAAGGTAGATGGGGGAATATATTGTTCATCTAATGCTTCACAAATTTAAATATTGTCAGCTTTTGTTGGGGTAAAGGAGAGAACTGCCTGGAACAATTTAAAATGAGGGGGAGCTCTCAGAGCAGTGTAGCTTATCCTTGTTTATTATTGGAAAAGTGGATGTGCTGCTACATGAGTTGGGAATGAAGAGGATTAACCTGTTGGATGATGCTGTCCCACAATGCCAGAGGATGGTGTTGCACTTTGCCTGTGGGAAAATGAAGGCTATGTTTATAACCCCATACAATGCATGGCTATCATCCAAAATGCCTTGTAATGTTGGTAACCCTGTTACTGAGATATATCCTTAGCTTTGCCTCCTTTTCACAGGAAGAGTAATGAGCCATGCATCTTGCAAACAAGCCTTCTCTTACTAGCTTCATGATTCTAAACAACTGACTTATTTGGGAAATGTACATGCCTAATGTGTTTCCATGGAATGAGCTGTTTCTGTCTTACAGATTGCCTGCAGGCTGACATCTAAACAATAGTTTAGTTTTTCTCCTTTGTGAAAGAAAAATATCAACAGTGGGTCTTTTGACATATTCAGAAATGACAGATGAGCCAGGAAATGCAGATCTTGCATAAGGATGGTTACGTCTCATTGCCCCTGCATTTGTTATCCTCTCATAAACCTGTTTTCCTCATGCAGTGTTTTTGAGATTCCAAGAGGAACTCCCATCATCAGCACCTTATTTTGCTACAAATTGAAATGTAGGAACTAGTAGCAACATCTCTTTTTTATTTATCAATGGAAATGACATGCTCTTTCAGAACACAATTAATGGAGGGGAAGGATAAGAGTAAGGAAGCCTCCCTGGAGTAGTGAACCTGAGCCTGCAGAACAAGTCTAAATGTAGTGCGTTATCAAATCTACAAAGTGCATCGGAAGCCTACTGGATTCCCTAGTCATTTCTAAAACCCATCTTATCTAAATTTAAATGTGTAAAGAACAATGAGGTTACTCTCACTGAACTCGAAGCATTTAAATTTTTAATTGTTGTAAGAGAACTCTACCATTGTGAGATACCAGACATGTAATAATGGGAGATGGTTATTGTTGTTAGAGGCATTGAACTCTGCCTTGAGACCATAAAGAAAGAACTTCAGAGTGTCTTTAAAGTCTTTATGATGTGCTTTATGCAGCCAATTACGTGTTTTTGAAGTGTAGCCACTGTTATAATGTTGGAAACCTGATTTGTTAGCACACTGCAAGCTCCCTCAAGCAACAATTAAATAAATGATCAAATCATCTGTTTTACAGGTGTCATTTGAAGAATAAATTTTTGACAGAATACTGGGAAAACCAATATGCTTTTCTGAGTGCTACAGGATTTTTAATGTCCCCATAAGAGGACAGAGACTTTCATTTTAGTTCTTGGTGCTGCATTGAGGTGTGTGCCTAGATTTTGTGATCAAATTGCTGAAACTATAACCTTCTGACCCTGAAGTTGAGCCAAAGCTAACATATTATTATAGCAGTTCCTCGAGGCAATGTCCTTGATCTAACTATCTTCAGCTGCTTCATTTTCTACTAGTTGGAATCATACATACCAGGTAAAAAGAAAGATAGTTGTGGTTGTTGGAGGTCAATCTCAGCTCTAGGAGTTCCTCCGGAAAGTGTCCTAGGCCTAACCATCTCCAGTTGCTTCATCAATGAACTACCTTCCATCATAAGGTCAGACGTGAGGAGTTTGCCGAGGTCCCCACATTGCCCAGCACCATTCATGACTCTTCTGATTGCTTTTTAATCATTGCAATTTCCAGTGCAAATATGCATAGAAAACCTATGGACAAATGTAACTAATGAATGGTTCACACCCTTAATATGTGATGGAGAGCAAGAACCTGGGCATTAACCTCCAACAATAGAATTTTCACAATAGTGTGAGTAAGTTGGAGCATATTATTTGCTTAATAGATTTTTTTATCTGTGTCTTTTTTTTAATGTTCTTTGCCAATTATATCAATTAAAGTGCATTTGTCACTTTTTTTTGTTTTCCTGAAGACACAGACTCCTTGCTTAGGTGTTGGATTTAAGCCCCCAGTTGACCAATTTTACCTGACCAAAGGAAACTTTGCAGCCAAATCAGATACTGTCCAATCTGATAGCTACATACTTGCACATTCCTAGCAGACATTTGCTTGATAGTAATCTGGCAATGTATGGATGCCAAGCCCAACAATCAGCGCAAATCAGGGTGAAAACTTTGAACCCGATTGACTCATATATTCATTGGATAATGAATATATGATAATGGTAAGGAAAATCATAAATGCCAGTTTATTTAACATAATGTTTTGAAAATATTTAAATGAACATGTTGAAAGTTGCAACTACATTTGGGTAATACAATAATCCTTACTATTTACTGAAGTGATTATGTAACCTGATCTTGGAGTAGAGCTTAAACCCGCAATCTTCCATGAAAGGCAAAATTAACATTTCATAACTTTACAACTAAATTATGTTTAAAAAAAAAGCTATTGCATTTGTGATGGTTGGTTTATAAAGTTCTAACATAATACTTGTTACCCCTCTCTGCTGTGCTTTTGTCTTTTAAAACACTCTTTTAAAAAAACTACTTCTTTGACCAAGCTTTTGGTCATCTGACCTAATTTTATGTGCCTCTGTGTCATAGTCATACACATTTAATGTGATAGTTGCTCCTATCACATTAAAGGTGCTACTTAAAGTAATGTTTAAAGTTAATTATTTCATAACTCCCTTTTTGAGGAGGGGCCAAAAATTAAAGGTGTTATTTTATCACATCTTCAAAGTCCTTTACAATTAATGACCTTTATAACAATGTTATAAAGACAGATATGGCAAGCAAATTCCCATATATAAAAATAAATGCAAGGATATTTGATGTGTTTTGGTCTGTTGGCTGAAGGAAGTGCATTAGGACACTTGTTCTTCCATGGATGCCATAAATTATTTTTAGTTCTTTTGAGCAAACCTTAGTTTAATATTTCATATGGATGACAGTATTTCCTTAGTTATTTACGAAAGTGATTATGTAACCTGAATAGAGCTTAAACCCACACCCTTCCACAAGGCAGGAATGCTCAAAACTGAGCCAAGTTGACATGTAAATGCATCTGTAAAGATGGAACTCAATACTGTTCAGAACTTCAGAATGTCCCAAAGTACTTTTCAATTTTTGAAGTAGAGTCATTTTGTAATGTAGGAAATACAGCAATCAATTTAGATTGTCCCACAAAGCATTGCAATTAACAGTCAGAACATGGGTGGAATTTCCTGAGGGAACATAAGTAGAAAGTTACAGCTAAAATTATGCTGTTCTTGTGCACATTTTGGAACTAACAATTTACTGCTAATGTTTCTGAAATGTCACTAGCATAAGCCGCAATGTAAAATTCAACAGAAGTGTAAACAACCAGGATCCAATGAAAGTATGAAATTGACACTATACATTTTTCTAAGTGTTGGCCATGCCCAGAAAGCATGGCTATCTTTTTCCAATTGTGGTTGCTAACATGTCAAGCAAAAGTTGAAAAATTGTTATGTGTATTTTTTACATTGAGTGCTGTTTGTTTCAAAGGAAAAGCATGCTTGTTTTGCCAGTGATACTGTTGAATTTTATAAATTATTTGTGAATTTGTTTCTGTTTCAGGGTCATATTAATCATATGATTGGCTAAAAGAAAATAAATAACCATCACGTAAAACTGAAGAGCTTTTAGTGCCATTATGAAGATTCTACAAGAGAAGTCCAAATTGCATAATAATTTTATATTATATGTCACTGATTTCAAGCTTGGCCTACATTCACCTAATGAAAACAGCTGGCATTCTTGCCTTTTTTTACTTGAATTCTTTAATAAATAATATTTGTTATTGTACTGAACACAGAACATTTGTTTTCTAGTCAGAGGAATTTAAACAATTATAAAGTAGGGTTTTTTCCACCATGATACATTTCTGAAAGGTTATAACTTTTAAATAAATGGTGATAACATTAGTGTTACGGTATAGAATTGAAGTCTATGTACTGTTTACTAAAATAGTTAAATCACTTATTTTCATTTAGGAATTTTTGTAAGAAAAAAGCCTTCATTTTCTTATTGAAAAAAATGTTTATTGCCATGTTAGTTTTAAATAATGTAAATTAATTGTTTTTTTTCTGCATTTTTCACATTTTATGTGCCAGAAGATAACTTAGTGCAGGATTTCATTTACAAACTACAGATTGTTACTGCTCTTTTTTCTTTTCCTTCATTTTTGTTTAATGAAGAAGGTAGCTAATGCTGGTGTACAATCCATGGGTTCTGGCAATCCATTCAAGTGCCATTCTTCATTTGTAAACCAAGGTAGTGTGTTTCAGCAAGTTGAACAGCCATTACAGCGGAAGTTGATTATGACCACACATTGACCTTCCAGTAGGATGGCAAGCTCAGAAGTGCAAAAGACATTTTTCTGACATTTTTCTCCCCTGTTGGATGGATGTTTGACATGCAACAAAATCTGGTGAAGTCTGAATTGCTGCCCTAACTAACCCTAACTCTAAATCATCTTTAGAGTAAACCATTTTGTTTCCTCCCATTCCTGTTGATCTTGAACTTGGGAGGATACACCAGCAAACTCTTGGAGGTCTCAGCCAGTGTCACATCAGAACATTTGCTCAGGCTTTTGTGTTCTGATTTATAAATGGAGATAGGTTGGTGGGAAGGAGACTGCTTCTCCCTTTATAGAGGAGAAATTTTTCTGTTTTTTGTCTTCAATAGTCTGGCTCAACTGGCAGGCACCAGTATCATCACTTTGTGATAGTTTATATTTAATGTGTTCATACTTTTTTTAACAATAGGAAAAAAGATTGAAAATTAGATGTCAATTGAATATGTATTTGTATTTTTAAAAATACTCCTCAGCAGGAAGCTGTACACTGAATGTTTACTTCATATCATGTTTAAAAAATATCTGCAAAACTTTTGTATCACTTCCGCAAAGGATTGTAATTTGAAACAGTTTATTGTGCAAAATTCTGTATGATTTTTACAAAATCTTATCCTGAAACAAATGTCCCTGGCGTGTGATTTTTGGTATCGTGAAAGGAAAGTCTTGCACAGATTGCAGTAGGAATTGAGTTGGTACTGTTGAAATCATTTTTATCTACTGTTTACTGTTGTATTTAACTGATATTTGCTTTCTAGGCTCTTTTTAGGTTTAACTAAAATTTGAGCTAAAATAAAATGGGTGCTGTAATTTAAGGTGTAATGCTCATTTGTCATATCAAATCAACTAACAATTTTCTGCTGAGATCCCAGCAGATACACTGGACAAGTCAGATCCCAGAGTGCAACCTGGGTTGATGGATCTTAACATTTACTTTAAATCACAGAGGGCAGTTTGCTGAAAATATTCACAGAATTCTGCTACTGTATTTTTAACAATTTATTAAAACAAGAAAAATGAATGATATTAGACTAGACAAAAACATCAGCGAGATCTCAATGCAAACACCAATAAATGAGCCAAATCACACTACTCCTTCACTCCAACTCTCCCTTTACATATTCATACAAATTTGTAAAGATAACATAATTTACAATATCTGTCTTGTACTCTACTGTTCAGGCTAACTATGTGGTACATCTGAACTAATAGATGAACTGTTGTCAAACACACTACACTCTAAAGTAAATGGCAGGTGCGATCAAAGCAGATTCTATAGATTTCTCAACAAGTCCCCAAAGACTTCTTACATCATGAGCCAATTGGTCTCTCTGACACTTTGCTTCTCACTAGCACTTCCAACCTCCACATTCGAAGAACTCGCCTTGGCATTCTCGGACATTTTCAATAAGCATCCATCTCCAAGATTTAAGTTTAGCTTTCGCTGTTCCTGGATCCACACGTACATTTCAGCTTCACCTTTTGGCCCATATTCAGATTTTCAGCCATGCAGAGCAGAACACCACTGTTCCAAAAGGTACCTTTTTCCTTGCAGCCCACAACATGGAGTTACCGACCTTCAGCTCCCTCCTCCGATCTTTCCACTCCTCCCAAAACTACTTCGGTCCAAGTCTGCTCCCATCAGCTCTGTCTCATTAACTCAGAACCAATTGCTCTGCTCCTTACTTTTAACTTTACTTAACTTTACTTTCAGATTCCTGTCCCTTAACTATGACTTCCTCCTGGGATCTCTTGCTGTCCCACTTCCTGATTTAGAACCATTTTCTTGGCTTGGGATTTTATCCATATCCTGCTCTCATGTCCTGCCACATGGGCATCTTCTTTGGAATGGCACTCCTCTCAGGTCACCTGACCTTTCATGCTGTTTCGCTTTTTTTCTTATGCACAGGGCATGCTTCCTGAAGTAACAGAGAAGAATTGCGCCTGTGGCCATTCCACTTCCAGTGCATGTGTGGCCATTCTCCAGTCTGAACACAAATCCTGAGGCCTGCTGGGAACTGGAGATTCCCTGCCTTTGAACTCTGATTTATTATGAAGGTTTTTTTTCAGAAAAAGAATTCCGTTGGGGTTCATCACATTTACTTATTCTCAAGATTCTCTTTCCCACCTGCTTCTCTTAAACATCAGTAATTAAGAGGGCAAGGGAGGATTGTAGAGCCATTTATTGAGTTGTTTATCAGTCAGGTTTTCTGATCGAGGGTGGAGGAGGACAAGTTTCTACCTTCTATAAACTATTTCTCCCTAATGTTATTGAAGACATTGGAAATAGAATTTGTGGTTTTGTGTTCTACAAAAGCACTTTGGGACTGAAAATTATTCAAAGTTCATTCCTCTGAAAGAAGTCTCCCAAGCATCATGCATTTAAAGAAACACAACGTGTTTGTATCAAGTGGCAATATTGATTTCCACTTTGCTGTTGTTAGGCTGACTGAGTTGGTGGCTGATCTGCTATTGGGATTTCAAGTGTTTGTTTTATTATTTCATGTTGGTTCTGAACAGGGATTCATTCCCAACATCAGCAGTCTGAATCTGTAAATCAATTCTGAGTAGCAACAACAATCCTCTGTCTAGTGCAAATTTGCAGTTATCCTTTGGAGTCATTGTACTGGATTGAAGATAAATATCTCTAAAAACATTGTTTTTAGAAATTAAAGAAATATTCTGTTTTATTGTACTTTTTCTCCAATGCTAAGTATCCTTTAACATGCAATTAATGTTTTTTTTGTAATTGGGGAAATAGTGTTTAAATCACCCAAATATCCTTGACATGGGTGGCATAGTGGTGATCACTGCTGCCTCACAGCACGAGGGACCCGAGTTCAATTCCTGGCCTGGGTCACTGTGTGGAGTTTGCACATTCTCCCTGTGTCTGCATGGGTTTCCTCCAGGTGCTTCAGTCTCCTCCCACAATCCAACAGATGTGCAGGTTAGGCACATTGGCCATGCTAAATTCTCCCTTGCTGTACGCGAACAGGTGCCGGAGTGTGGCGACTAGGGAATTTTTAGAGTAACTTAATTACAGTGTGAATGTAAGCGTACTTGTGACAAATAAATAAACTTTTATTCAGCAAAAATGTTGTGTTGTGATAATTGAAATTATGCTGCATTGCACAGCTGAACATAGTATCTGTACTGTGATGTTAGTGTGCCTTTCAGAAGTTTTTTAGTTATATACTCTGCAGTTGTAAACAAACCTTTTCAATTTGTTTTTCTCATTGTTGCAGGCCTGTCTACTAGAGTCTTTTTATTACTGCTTAAACAGGGATTTGTTATTTTTACTTGGATGTTTATGACTCTGCATTGTTGGGTGAAAAAATAGTTGGCAAGTCAGGTGATAGTTTTTTTTCCAGTTTGGAACTGCAAGTTTGAGTTTTAGTTTTAGAAGAGGCCTCAAGCTGAAAAGTCTCTCTCCCTGGTTTTGGAAGTTCTGCTGGTTAGCTGAAAGCAGGGTCTTGCCTTTCTGAAGAGGGGGGTTTGGCTATTGATGGCTTGCCTAGAGTCCCTGGCATATTTGAAAGGTATTCTGACTTACCTGTTCTGAGCCTATCCAGAGAACTGCAGACTTTATCCAAAGGTCTCAAATCCAATATCACACGAGGAGGACAAGTGTTAAACCTGTGGAAAGGGTCTTTTGTCTCTGGGATTGGTTTGATTGAAACACATTAGGTATATTTGTTAAGGGTTATACATTATAGTATTTTTTTTGCAATTGATAAGAGTTCTTGCTAATTTTCTTTCTATACATGTTAAGTATATAAAAAGGCCCGAGTTGGCCATTTGAATCATTCCTGAAGTGAAACATATCAGGCTTATCCTAGCCAAATTCAAGATACAAAATTTATGACCCAGACGGGCTCCATAAAACTCTGACCATACATAAAAATATTAAAAAGAAAAGTGATGATTTGAGTACTATTATTTCATTGCCCTGATCCCAAATACCTTTGTGGTGGAGCAGTTGAATCTAATTCTATCGAAAAAACAATGCTCAGTACAAAGCCACAATGATACGGTATTGCTGCTATTTCCCTCTGGATGACTATCATTGGAAAGCAGAGATTTACTTGAAAGCATTGCGATACTCAGGTTTTGCTTAAGGTTTGCCTTACAAATGTGATTCACTGGTTTTGACAGTAACCAAGAATAAATCATAGTTAATGACATTTGTATCATTAAAGAATAATAGATGAAGGACAAAAGAATACAGCGAAGTCTGGAATATGTGATCCGAAACAGTTGGAGTCTTCGTAATCCTAAAAGTAAAGTTAGAATGATGTGGTGAGAGGTGGGGGGAGGGAGGAGGAGGAGATGTCATCAATGTAGATGAGGGGCCTTTATTCACTTTTGCAGATGTAAGGGCTAGACCACTAGATATGAAGTCGTATTTCTTTGTTTAAAGCTTCTTATAGAATTTGGAAAGCAAGACTACACAGAGTGTCTCTTTTTGCAACGAGTTTTGACTATCACAGTGTTGAGAAGACCCAAAAAGGTGACAGTGGTTAACACTGCTACTTCACAATGCCAGGGACCCAGGTTCAATTCCCAGCTTGGGTCACTGTCTTTGTGGAATCTGGATATTCTCCCCGCGTCTGCATGGGTTTCCTCCGGGTGCTCTGGTTTCCTCCCACAGTCTGACAGATGTGCTGGTTAGGCGTATCAGCCATGCTGAATTCTCCCTCAGTGTATTCAAACAGGCGCTGGAGTACGGTGACTAGGGAATTTTTTACTAACTTAGCTGCATTGTTAATGTAAGCCTACTTGTGACACTAATAAATAATTTATTTTAAAAAGTTAAGGGTTAGTATATAGAGACTCCATCTTCCATTACCGTTGACACTCTCACTCTGGAAGTTGTTGGCAGCTCTTTACACCTTGGATCACCAGCAAGCTGTACCTTGAGACCAACATCAGAATTGAATTGCCAAGGCAGGAACTGTCATGTTAAAGTTGAGAAGGCAAATGTGGATCAACAGCAATCTAAAGGGGTGATAATACCTGTACTAGACCTGTGTCCTCAGCATCCTCCTTTACAGTAGTACAGCATGAACCACTTAAGCAGGCTTTCATTGCCACAGCCTTGAGGTGAATATTGAGGATTTCCTGGCAGGTGACAGTGCCAAAAATGGAAGTACACCAGCATGCAGGGATTCTGAGCATGTTTGCCCTCTTGAGTCAGCAGTGACTCCATTGGCTGGGTCATGTGAGCAGAATGGCAAGGTTGCTATTAGCATGAGACCAATATCTGATACAAGGATGATTGGAAGCAAGACTCCTAAATGGACTGGGATCGGAGTCAATGAATGGGAAGTCCTGGCTACTGACAGGAGTGCCTGGAGACCAACAGTCGGGAAGGGCTGGGAAAAGGCAGATGACAAAAAATAAACTGCCAGTTGACAGAAAAGAAAGCCTGGCAGAAGGTTCAAAAACATCATTTGACCTCAGCCAGTGCTGTTGATCTATGTCAGCTGCAGAAGCTGCTACTTAGCCTCTACAGCCACAATAGTTGAGTTTAATCCAGAAGGGTATTCACTCAGGACACAGTCCATCATCTGAGACAGGCGGGTGTCTACTTCACATGAGACAATCGAAGAGAGCAGTAATCCCTTTGTATGGCGATTGATGACAGCTGGAAAGTGAACTTGTACATACGAAGATATCCTATTCAAGATATATTTTACTGGCAGGTCACCTTTTCTTGAAGCTAGATTTGTATAGTGCCTTTAATATAATAAATATCATCCCTCCTATTAATTTTTTATACTTGTACAAAGGATTAAAAATCAAATAGTTGCTTATGTAAAAACGTTTGTGTTGAAAACAGGTTGCATTTCAATTTTTAGAAGTGCAAATCCCTGGAAAGCTTTTTTACAGTTTCTGGGGAACCTTTAGAACTATTCTTATTAAACTGGATGTTGTGAGAAGATCTTTTATACTTTCATAAATAATTTGTGTAATTTTGATTTAGATATTCTGAATATCACAAGTACCTGAAGTCAGAACTATTTGAACCACAACCAGGAGCTTGAATTTAAGAGCTGAGACATGAGAGATACTGCATTTTCTAGCATTTGGAAAATGAATACTCATTTCTCAATACTTTAGATTGTACCATGATACCAAACGTTTATGGTTTTTATGTGGTATAAATGCCTTAAATTGCTTCTAGAGCTTTAGTTAGTTGAATTGTATTTCTGACTTCACATTATTAGAAGAGACCAATTACAATTCAGTTGACAGTTCCACCGCATAGGTGTAGGAATTCTAGTCTTGCCTTTGTTTACAATATTAGCCCACTATATATCACAGCCTTCAAACAACTGTTTTCTCTCTTTCCAAAATCTCTTGTGAAGCATCCACTTAACTGAATTTATAAGTTAATACAGCCAAACATTAACTGAATACCAGCCATAATTTTCTCAAGATTCATTTATATTAAGTATTGCTGAATTTTATATTCATAGAAATTACATTCTGTCAGAGAGGAATAGCTTTAATCTTTTTTTTGGTGCCGTTGGAATATTCTCTTAGTTGGCAATTTAACTAAATTATCATTTTATACACTATTTTACTCTGCCTTGTGAAGGGATAAGTGCTGAAATATGATGTATTTTCTCAGTTAACATTCAACAATATAAAATAAATTATTTGGAAGTGAGTTAATAAATTTGCAAATTAATCTTTCAATTAATTCCTTAATTTATGCATTAATTCATAAATTTAAAAATCAATTCAGAAAGCTATTAATTTTGAAATTAAGAGGAAATCTTATTAAGTTGTGTTACAAGGAGGATGCCTGGATCTCCTGCCACTCAAAAGAAAGCCAAGAAAAATGGAAAGCATTTTCAGTATTCTTAGAAAAGGAAGTACAAGGCAAGGAACAATCTATTGCCACACTTCACCAGCTTGAATTAGGTCACCCGCCAAGGCCATTAGTCTGGGCAAAACTCATTAAATCAAATATCTGTAACTAGAAAAAAAAGTGTGATCCAGAAACACAGGAATGAGCTGGACCATGATAACTTGGTTTAAAAAAACACCAATGTGTTAAGTCTTCACGTTGATCGGATATTAAAATGAAGTAAGCCTAAAGTGATTGTGATTGGTATATGCTAATTACCTGTAATCGAATTTGAAAACCATAATTGCTTATGTATCTCCGAATATTTCACTCTGGCTAGCTATGGAAAGTGAATTGTAGCTTCCCAGCATCTTTGCTAAAGCTTGCAATTAAAATTGCTGTTTAAGAGAACTCCATGACTTGGTCTGGTTACTTGAAGGGTAAAGTTGGGATCAAATAAAAGGCTGACAACAATGCCCACAACAGAAGGAGATAAGATTTGAAGATTACAGATTTACTCGTGGTTAGAGGCATGTTAAGAAGGAAACTAAAGGCCAAATCGACCAAAGCACCATATGTTAAGAACATCTGTAAAGTACAGATTGGACAGAGCTGAGAAACTGGTGAAGGTAATAACTTCATGGATGAAAGTGAGTTAGCCCTGTCGTGCATTACAATGGGATCAGGGACTGGAGGAAAACAGGGGCAAAATGGAAGTGAATAGCAGGCACCAGAGAGAAAAACAGAATTTTATAATACCCAAGTACAGGGAGAGCTCTGTGGAACACTGCAACAGGGCAGGAGTTTAATTGCTGAAAATGTGAAATTTAACATTTGGAAATCATTTAAAATAATTTACCTGATTCTCATTGGGAGGGATGAGGAGAGCAGTTAGGGATAGATAGAGAAAGGGGAGATGAGAAGGTGTGATGAGAGAGAAAAATGGTGACTTGATTTAGGCAACTTGGGCCATGCTACTATCTTGAGTCCGAAGCCTGATGTAGGAAAATTGCTTGCGTAGCATTTTAACTTTACAAATGTTAGCAAAAATCTTTGCCAGAAATCATGACAACAGAAAGTGTATGCATATGCAATATTTTTTGTAGTTTTCAGAGTATTTGGAGAAGATTAGTAACTTAAAAATCTGACTATAAAGTATGGTAATTTTTTTCTTTACAGAATTGAAAACTTATAGAATGGGTATTAATTGATAATCCTTTCTACTTCCTTTGACCTGGAAGCTAGATAGGAAATGAATCTTGATAATTGAGTATGTAGTAATCCTGATGAATAGATGACCGGCCTGTTGGGATGAATTGTGCTAGATCTGAATTATATTTGGATCAGAACTTCTATCAGCTATGGGTAAAAATAACCAATTGACAGATCTTTGTACCACAGTCTAATAACTTATTCAACATTTCATCCCTATCTTGTAGCGAATGAATCTGGAATTAGAAACCTCATTCTTAGATTCATAATATTCAATCTAGCAATTGGATTATTGGCTCTGACAGTACAAAAGGCTCGGCACATCTAATCAGAATGCTGCATTTTCATTAATCTACCAGTTTGAGCTGTTGCAAGAAACAGCAAAAAGAGGAATACATGTTTTTATCCAAAAAGGTTAGAGTTGAGAACTAACAGCCAACTAGGCAAAAATAGTAATTAATTGTCTATTTAGTGACCAAACATAAAAAGGAAATTGTTACATAACCTCATTGATCTCACTGTTATTATACAGGGAGAAAATCTGCCTTTCCTAGTGACTATTTTGTTTTTGGCTGTTCCAATTTGTTCCATCACTGTGTATTGCCTGTCCTATATTGTTTTTTTTTCTCTTTCTCTCTCTCCCTCTCTCACATAAGAAATGTGAGCAAAAATAGGCCAGTTAGCTCTTTGGGCCTTCCCTGCTGTTCAACAGGATAATAGTTGATCATGTACCTCAAGTCCACTATCCAACACTATCGCATTTAATTCCCCTTTCTAAAGAAAACAATTGATCTCTCTTTTGCATGGACTCAATGACTAAGCAGTCACATGCTCTGAGTTAGAGAATTGCCACTCTTGTTAATTATAGCGAATATGTGCTTCTCCAGTTTCTGGGCCCTTTATCCCTTCCCTGCCCTTTAACTTTCACCCTATTTTGTTCCCGTACAAGATTCAGCAAGCCATCTCAGAGAGTTCTGAGTAAAATGATAACTCCCATTATTGACATCTGGTTGCAAATATCATCTGATATTTATGTAGCATGACATTAATCTCAAGAACAGCAACGGTATAATGCAATTGTGTATGTCCCCTTGGTGATCTCTCAGTGACTATTAAACAAACCAGAGAGTACAAATTTTAGCTTAACAACATTGTGCAACGATTTTAATTTGACAGGAAAATATCCCGTGAGTTATTTATGACGTTGTGCAGACAAGAACATTGATTTCGATGACTGCCTCATTAGTATGTTCTGCACATTGCAACATGGATGGATGGCGACAGTAAATTCAATTTGGGGGAAGATGCAATACTTGTAACCCAAATTTTGACTACCTGTTCTATATAGAAAAGAAAATGCCTCAATGCTGCAACTTGTCTTGTTTTATTGTTGGAGAGTTGTAGAAGGGAGAGGGAGGATTTGAGATGGACTGGGACAGGACAGTCCCATTCAGTTCTGCTGTCTCAGCTACCTGGACACTGACATTTCACTCGCTCACACCTTTCTCAAGGTAAGTCAATGTCATTAAATTTCATTTTCCTGGAAGTGATTGTGCTGCAAACTGGTCAATAGCCAGGTCCAGCCTTGTTAACTGCTCTGCCAGGCCTGCTCCAGCCTTATTAATAGCGGAGATTTGCTCCTTTTTTTTAAAATTTTCTGTTTCATCTTGACCTTGGCAAGATGTCAAAAATCCTTCAGCACTGCTGAATGGTCCTGCATGATGGCCAGAGTAACTTTCAGCTCATCCAATCACAGATTCCCTCTCTCCTGCCCTTATTGCTCCTCCAATTATCAATCCTGTCTATGGAGGAGCAGCATGATTGGGAGAGAGGGATCCTGGAGCAATGACATACTTGAGCACTGAATTTACAGTCTTGTCTTGTCTCAGCAGGTTCCCCAATAGATTGCATTCAACAGGTCTTAGCCACTTCAAGGGAGGATAACATGAGAGCTTCAAAAGGAAGCCCTCAGCAGTACACTCACCCCTGCAGATCACGTCATACATTATAACTTCTCATTTTTTTTCATATATAATTGAAGTGCATTGTTAGATGACCTTTACAGACCAATCAGCATGAGGGACAGAGGACAAGACAGCACCATTCCGCACACAGCCACACAAAAATCAGGTCAGCAAGCACATCAACAGAAATCAAATTCTGAAAGAAAGAATTTGCATTTATCCAGCAGATCATTTCAGTACACAGCAACCTCAACTTCAACTGTGTGGAAGCCTTGGGGATTGCATCAATGGACCACATAAATGTATTTTTGACTACATAACTATTTCCATGATTTGGACTGCAACAGGTTACACTGGGTATTATTACACTTCTTTATTGCTGTATTTCACAACATTGTCTTTTTTTAAAAAAGTGGCTTCCCGAAGGTTGACTGGATAAGGACTGCTTTTTGTATTAAAAGTGAGAGAAGAGTTTGAAGGGTTTGGACAGAGTTGCACTGAATCACCCATTATACACTCCGCTTCCTTTCATGAGATGTGTGGATATAAAGGGAAGCTGAAACAATTCCTCCAGTTTTACAGCCCTGACTAAGTCCACTATCAGCCCCATGCATATCCAACATGAGTTTTTCCAAGGCTGGAGATGCAGTTTTATTAAGGTGAATAAACCTGCTGCTCATATTAAGTGGGATCCCAGTGGCCAGTGTTTTGTACGGTCTCCTGAATGTACTGTGGCGCCTACTTCACTGGCAGGTTTACTTCCACAGAAAGGAAGCACTCTGACTACCAGTGAGCTGAGGACCTCCGTCTTTACTGTGGGATGGCACTTGGATTGGAAATGCAAGTAGCAAATAGTATGTGTGGGTTTTCTATAGACATAAAGTCCCATGAAACAAGTATATCTCTTGTTCAACACTGTTAAAAATGGCTTGTCAGGAAAGTCAAAAGGATTAAAAATGCAACAATTAAAAGTATTGGTGCTTTTTAATGAATACCATTACTCATACAGCAATATATTGCTGTGGCAAAGTATTATTCTAACTTTCCCAAAGAAATTAATATATTAATATTATAGACCAGAAGCTCATTCTAATGTTAGGAGCTGCAAAAATGGCCAAATTAAAATGCTACAACTCAAAAAAAAGACGTTATTAGGAATGGCACAGAGTTGTTAAATTTCACTGAATCGCAGAATTGTTACAGCATAGAAGGAGACCATTTGGCCCATTGTGTCTGCACCAGTTCTCCAAATGGGCATTATGACTTAGTGCCTTTTCCCTGTGCCCCTGTACATTGTTTCTATTCAAGTAATCACCTAAAGTCCTTTTGAATGCCTCACTGGACCCGTCTCCACCACACCTCCAGTCAATGCGCTCCAGGCCCAAACCACTCTCGTGAAAAGATTTCTCACATCGAATGGGATTTACAGAGCAATGCGCCACGTGTTTCATGGCAGCGGGAGATGGACCACCAATGGCCGGTGACGGGATCGTTAATTCATTTGGTGGGGACATTCCTATGAATGATGGTGCCATGAATGATGCCGTTTGATCAATCAGCTACTTCTCAAAACTCAAGTATTGGTGCTTTAGGAAAAATTAGAAGCTAGCTAAAAGTCTTGTATCAAGCCTAACCTGACACAACCTTGTGAAGTTTCTCCAATGACAGGCTTGAACAATGCACAATTTTTAGACACTCCGACAGACCTTGTGATTTGGGCAGTTTTTATTGATTATCTAGTTTTCACAATCTCATTTGCAGGATCTGCAAAAGATTCTTTTCCATTTAGAATGAGGTGAAATATCCTAGGAGTCAATGTGAGAATTAAGAGGAACAAAGATAATATTCCCAAACCTTGTAGGGTTACAATCCTTTATTACTCTGTCCAGTCATTGCTTTAGATAAAAGGTATTTTATTGTCAATATATAATTTTCCTATTCAGATGTGATATTTATATAATAATTTCACCTCATGATTTAAACCTGTACGTAAGCACGATCTGTTGTGATGCCGTATCATTTTTGAAAACTGAAGTGAGACTTTTTGGTGCCATAAGATTGTCCAGTATTTCAAACCTTTCACCAGACAGGGTTAGCCGAATAGCAGCAGCATGGCACGGTGACGCTGTGGTTAGCACTGTTGCCTTACAGCGCCAGGGACCTGGGTTTGATTCCTGGTTTGGGTCACTGTGCGGATTCTGCAATTCTCCCTGTGTCTGCATGGGTTTACTCTGGGTGCTCCAGCTTTCTCCCAAAAGACTGAGCTGGTTAGGTGTATTGGTCATGCTAAATTCTCCCTAAGTGTACCCCAATAGGCGCCGGAGTGTGACTAGGGGATTTTCACAGTAATTTCATTGCAATGAGAATGTAAGCTTATGTGTGACACTAATAAATAAATCTTCTGGTCCTGTTGTTGTCAACGGGGTTTTCCATCGAATGTACCCCTTGCTGCTGTAAAAGCCGCAGTGGTGGTGTGCTGGAAAATCTCAGCAGGTCTGGCAGCATCTGTAAGGAGAGAAAAGAGGTGACGTTTCGAGCCTAGATGACCTTTTGTCAAAAGATTTGGGTCAAAGGGTCAGCTGGACTCAAAACATCAGCTCTTTTCTCTCCTTACAGATGCTGCCAGACCTGCTGAGATTTTCCAGCATTTTCTCTTTTGGTTTCAGATTCCAGCATCCACAGTAATTTGCTTTTATTCTATATAAGTTCCATGTAACCTCCTTGCTCATATATTCTGTGCCCCTATCAATTAAACCCAGAATACTATTATTCAGCCAATTTTCTATCTGCATTCCTACTGTCTCTTTTATTCCAGGAACTATAAGTTTTCTCACCAGTCCATCGTATGACACTGTATTGAATGTCTTCTGAAAGTCCATATACACCATATCAACAGCATTACCCCCATCAACCTTTTCAGTTACATCTTCAAAAAACTCCAGAAAATTAGTTAAAAAACAATTTCCCCTGCAGAAATCCATGTTGGCTTTTCCTAATTGACCCACGTTTTTTCATGTGACTAACTAATTCTATCCTGAATAATTGTTTCCAGAAGCTTGCCCACCACTGATGTTAAACTGATTGGCATGTAACTGCTGGGGCTATCCTTACAATCCTTTTTTGAACAAGGGTGCAATTCTCCAGTCCTCTGGCAGCTCCACTGAATCTAGAGAAGATTGGAAGATTATGGCCAGCTCCCCTGAAATTTCCATTCTTACTTCCTTAATATCCTTCGAGGTATCTCATCTAGTCCTGGTGCCTTATCAACTTTCACAAAGGATCATCCAGTCTCAACACTATAGCTCTGTTCTCTCTCCACAGATGTTATCAGACCTGCTGAGATTTTCCAGCATTTTCTGTTTCTTTAGGGATAGAGATTCCTCATCCATCACCCTGTCCTGTGTAGTATTTACCTCCTTGGTAACACCTCAGCTGTGCCCCCTGCCTCCATATGTAAATTTTCTTTTAAGTCCCTAATCAGACCTACTCGTCCTTTTACCAGTCTTTTGCTATTTGTATGCCCATGGAAGGCTTTGGCATTCCCCTTTATGTTGGCTGCCAGTCTTTTCTCATAATCACTGTTCACTTTTCTAATGTGCTTTTTCACCTCCCCTCTGAACCTTTTGAATTACTCTTAGTTCTCAACTGTATTTTCTTCCTGACACCAGTCATAAGCATGCTTTTTCCTCCATATCTTAATTTCTATCTCCTTTTTCCTCCAGAGGCCCTGGATTTGTTTTCCCTACCTTTCCATTTTAATGGAACATATTGTTTGAAGGTACTCATTGATCAGCTAAAGTTTTTCCCACCAACATTTCATATCAATCTAACCAGCCCAGCTCATTCTTACCCAATAGCAGTCAGCTCTCCCCCATTCATTACTTTTACTCCAGATTGTTTATTTTCATTTTCAGTCATCATTCTAACCCTTACGATTCAGTGATCACTGTCTCCTCAATGTTCCCCCACTGATATTTGATTTACTTGGCCAACCTCATTTCCAAGAACCAGGTTCAGCAGTGCACCTTTTTTTGTTGGACTGGACACATTCTGCAATGTTAAGCATTATACTTGTCATGCTTAAGTATTTTAATTGGTAAAAGTAATGCTAATTCGTTTTGGATTTTTTCCCAAAAATATACTTTATTCATAAGAAATCTGCAAGAATATTACAAACATTCCAAAATGACCATCACACAAAATACAATCATATTTCAGGTTCTTTACATACATCAAGTAACACTATGAGATGCTTCAATACAGCCAAAGAAATGTTACAGACATTATTACAATGGTCCTTATAAATGTTGCAAAGGTGTTAAAGAAAGTCCACATAGAACAAGTTGCACTCCAAGGTGCTTCAGTGCAACTGAGATACATGTACTGTATGCATTTGGTGAATCATTTGGCCTGAGGTGGTTCTGCACCCCTCAGTTCACTGTGGTTGAAAGGTCTTAGACAGCAACTTTCCCCATTGTGCTTCTGCAATAGCTGCCCCAGTTAGTTATCTCTATATTTCTGTGCAAAGGCACATTCCACAAGGACATGGACAACAGTCTCTTCTCCATCACAGCTGCCTCGAGTGCAATGTGCAGTTGGGGTAAGATTCCAGACATGTGTAGGAAGGATCTGATGGGGATGGCCTTTCTCGCCAGCAGCTAAGCTAGGTCTTGGTGCTTGTTTGAAAGTTCTGGTGATGAGGCATTCTGCCAGATGGCTCTGAGAGTCTGCTCAGGGAACCATCCGACAGGATCCACCACCTCCTTTTCTCATAGGCTCTGTGGACATGGAAACATAGAAACTAGAAGCAGGAATAAGCCATTCAGCCCTTTGAACCTGCTCTGCCATTCATTTTGATCATGGCTGATCATCAAATTCAATATTTTGATTCTCCCTTCCTCCCATATCCCTTGATCCATTTAGCCCAAAGAGCTATATCTAATTTTTTACCTTTTGGCCTCAACTACATTCCATGGTAGTGAATTCCCCACATTCACCACCCTCTGAATGAAGAAATTTCTCCTCACCTCAGCTCTAAAAGCTTTACCACTTATCCTCAAACTATGACCTAGTTCTGGACTTCCCACCATTTGGAACATTCTTTCTGAATATACACTGTCTAACCCTGTTAGAATTTTGTGAGATTCCCTCTCACACTTCTAAACTCCAGTGAATATAATCCTATCTGACTTGGGATGTTGCGTACTGACCACTACCTGATGGACTTGTTGTCAAAAGTGTTTTTCTGCATAAACATTTCCACGAGAGACAGGTGGCATAGCAGGGTCCAACTACTTGGAGCATTCTGTGACAGCGTGGCCAGATCCATCCTTCACAACACGGGGAACCAGAGTACATAGTGACACTTGGCATTTGCATACCTTGATGCAGCCGCACACACAGGTGGCCATCAGGACTGGGGTGATGTTGGGTATGTTCTTTGCTCCTTCATTTGGAGTTTGTACATCACACCCCTACAAACACAACCCACTTCTGACCCCGAGGTGAAGCGTAAAATAGCTTCTTTTTGTTAATAATTTTTTTTGTTATATCTTGACTGAGTTGTTAAGTAAAGTTTGTATGAACAAAAGCTTCCCAGTGAGTCAATTGAATCACATTTGGAGCAAATACCATATACCCACACTAATGCCAAAACCAAAAAGAAATTTGGGTTCTAGGCTAGCTTCATAATCTACCTTGGGGTTTCTGATCTGCTCCTTAACAATCTATATTCACTAACAGTTATCAGAAGAATCTTTGGAAGCCAGTGCGAAAGTAGAAGTAACAGGATCTGTGATTGGAGGAGTAGCTATTTCCTTTCCTTTCCTGATCCTCCAATCACTGCTTTGCAAGCAGTTTGAACTTTGGGCAGCTCTGTGGTTGAACAGTTTAAAGAAAATCAGAACTAAGTTTCTTTTTCTTTCAACCTGGTCTGTCAGGTCTGAAACTCTGGCTGCTCCATTTGGACCATGACAAGATCTCCATTTGCAGCAAGCAGCTCCATAGCTCCTGGGCCCTGGGTGTTTGTACCAGATGCTCCCCCATCACCAATCTTCCCCCACTCCCACCCCAAGTGTACTCAATTGGTCTCTGTAGGACAATTCTTTTATCCCAGGAATCGGTATGATGAAATTTCATTGCATGTCTTTCAAGGTAAGTATAGTATACTTTCCTCTAATACAGAAATCATAACTATATACTGTACTCTAGATATGGTCTTGCCAAGGCCCAATATAATTGTAGTACGACTTCTTTATTCCTAGGGTGGGATTTTCTGGTCCTACTACCATCAGGATCTTCTGGTCTCACTGAAGTCAACCCCTCACTGTGTTTCCCCGGTGGCAGGGTGTGCAAGTCATGCAAAAGCTTATAGGCTCCAGCTGGATCAGAAGTTCCTGCTGGTGGCCAATGTTTTGCCATATGCTCCATAAAGAGACCTAAAAATCCCAACATTAGTTAATATTACAAGGGAATTGGAATGTTACATACCTTTTGCCTTTATAGTTGCTTGCCATACCTGCCTGATGATGACAAGAACTAGATGCCAGGGTCTTGAGACCATGCAGAAGGTCTCTGCCTTGCAAGTATTGGAGCCAGGACTGGGAGTGAATATTGCGAGTGCTGCATGTGATCTCTTAGGAGTGGTCAGGCTATGGGGAAACATGGGGCTGTCTGTTTGTGGTTTGGAGCATTATAGAGATAAACGGTTACTTGGGGAGGAGAAACTGGAGTTGATGGCATTTAATGATTGGACTACATGGAGGTGGCAACAAAACAACTGATTTCCAATATGGACGCCCTGAAGTGCATGTGGGTTCGTCAAAGGTTTAGTGGAAATGGGGTCAGGGAGCAGGAAATTTATCTTGAATTGAGATGATCTTAAAGAGAGGGTGAAGAAATTAGAGAGATAATCGCAAAAGTCACATTGCCTTCTTTTCTTATCCTCAAAGACATGCTGGTTAGAGAATGTGCACATTTATTCACAAATTAAAATAATATACAGAAACATGGAGTAATAATATTCCCAGTACGATAATCTTGCACTCCCTGTAAACTAAATTGACTGTTCAAAAACAGTGAAGTATCTGCATGGGCCTTAAATAAACAATATCAATTTAACTTCCTATGATTAGGAGAGATATACATTGGACAGCTGAATCGCTGTTGCCTATTTTATACTGTAATACAAAGCTAAATTACTTTTATGAGGCTAATTCATGTGATCCGAGCAATTTAAAGAAAAAGCAGGCTGGAGAACCAGGGCGAGATTCATAATGCTATTGGAATCATCTTTCCCTTCAAGCGTAGCTTCTTCACTGCAAGCACACTGACCCAAATGTTCACAATACTTGCAGCACCTGTCTGCGAGGGCACAGCACATTATGTAAAGATAAGCTTAATGATGTATGGAACTCTAATGATTCCCTTTGATATAGAAAAGTGTAAATAGGAAGCAGAGATCATTCAGAAGTCCATTGATTACAGGGGATTTTACATTTAAATTTAGCAGTCTCTCTTTTTTTAAAGATTGTCTTTCGCAGACATGATCTGAACTGACACATCACAGTAAAAACGAATTAATAATTTTTATGCCCTTTGTAATTAGTTTTTATCGTACAGCAACAGAGAACAATGTAATTTTAGATTGTTATCATGGAGATGAACGCACATCGCAGAATGTTTCAACAGGGTATGTTTTGTGTAGGCTGATATCGTAATAAAATATTAGGACAAGAATTGACAATAAGTAAGTTGATGAGGGCAGATAGATTGCATGCAACCATGTATGCATAGACCATTGGCAGATCTAAGTTTGCCACCGAACATAGGAAATTGAATGCTGACATTCCAGAGACACAGCTGGCTACTGCCACTGCTAGTACAGATTTATTCATTTAAAAACAGATTTTTTAAAAAAAGCAAATTGCTGTTCTTTCTTACACATGCCAGATGCAGAGAGGCTCAGAGGACTCGTGTGCACAGATGCCTGATATAGGTCCAGCTGAACAATCTGACTCCCTTGATCAGAAAAACAGAAGGCAACATAGCTCCTGTGCAATGCAAACGTGTTGGATGTTGGAAGATGGGATGGTAAGTTTTTTGGCACGCTTTTTTTTCCTCCCTGCAATTATTGAACTTCTGTATGTTCTACTGAGGTGGATGAAGGACCAACTTGAGGGAAGGGAATGTTAAAATAACGAGTCTTTGTAGTGGTTGCTAATCTTTCACTGCTAATTTTCAACCGAATTACTTTTCTTTAATGAAACTGGTGTTGCTTTCATTATGATTATGGATTTTGATTGGTTCAGTGTACTGTACTTGACCCAAAAAAATCCCAGTATGTTAGTCACCAGTGCCCTGTGGATAATTAGGAATGATGTGGGTATGCCGGCGTTGGACTGGCGTAAACACAGTAAAAAGTCTGACAACACCAGGTTTTAGTCCAACCTATTTATTTGATAATATTCTCACAAGCTTTCGAGGGGACAGCCTCTTCACCTGACGAAGAGGCTGTCCCCTCGAAAGCTTGTGAGAATATTATCAAATAAATAGGTTGGACTAAAACCTGGTGTTGTCAGACTTTTTACGATAATTAGGAACGCAGATCTGACTAAGTACATTTCTGATTAGTGAAACGAACAATGCACACTGTTGGGCATATACTAATATGCATATTTTCATGGCGTGTGCATGTGTACCTGTGATCTTTCCATGTGTTTGTTGGTAAAATATTGAGCCAAAAACCAGAAAGTGAGTGTACTTTGATCATTGCACATGCTCCAGGTTGAACTGCTGAATTGTATTCAATCTCAATCTGTAACCTCATGGCCTGGCATATCCACACTCTACCATTGGCACCAAGCTGGGGGTTCAACCCCAATTCAATGAAAGGTGAAGGAGGGAATGCCAGGAGCAACTCCAGGCATACCTAAAAATGAGGTGTCAACCTGATCAAGATACAATATAGGGATATTTGTGTGCCAAATAGCATAAGCAGCAAGTAATAGACAGAGCTAAGTGATGCATAACCAAAGGATCAGATCTAAGTTCTGCAGTCCTACCACACACAGCCATGAATGGTGGTGGACAATTAAACAACTTGCTGCAGAAGGAGGCTACACAAATATCCCCATCCATGATGGAGGAGACCAGCACATCTGAGCATTTGCAATAAACTTCAGCCATTAGTGCTGTGTGGATGATCCATCTTGGCCTCCTCCACAGCTCCCCAGCATCTTCAGTCACTGGGTCAAAACCTTCTAATTCACTCCTTAACAGCAGTGTGGATGTATCTACACCTCATGGGCTGCAACATTTCAAAAAGACGGCTCACCACCACCTTCTGAGGGACAAGTAGGAATGAGCAATATATGCCAGAAAAGCCCACATCCCATAAATGTATAAAATAAAGAGGACACCACTGCAGTGGTTCCATCTTCAACTGCTATATCAATGACCTTCCTACCATCATAAGGTCAGAAATAGGATGTTCGCTGATGATTTCCCAATGTTCAGCACCATCACCATCTCAGAAAATGAAGCAGTCCATGTCCAAATGCAACAAAGCTCAAACAATATCCAGGCTTTTGCTGACATGTGGCAAAGGATTCTTACTTGGCTAACCTCACAGATAAATACTTCTTTAGGCAACAGTTCTTTATAGATATTTCTTCAACAATATTCCAGCAAAACTCCACATGGCACAACTGACTATATGGAAAGTAATTCATAGGGTTTCTCTCCCTCGCTCTCAACTGGTAATTGAAATTCAAAACTTTAAGTCAAAACCCTGCTTTCCGGAGCAACCAGATATTTCTATGGTTGCTAAAGATCGATCACTTTTGTCTCAGTATGTGGCACTCTCTTCAGGATATCTTGTATGGCAACATCTCAACAGTTCCCAAGTTGTATAGATTATAGATAGGTTAGATGAGTGGGCCAAAATGTGGCAGATGGAGTTTAATGGAGATAAATATGAGGTTATCCATTTTGGTGAGAAAATGGTAAGATAACTTATTATTTAAATAGAAAGAGACTTCAAGGTGCTTCAGTGCAGAAGGATCTGGATATCCTTGTGCATGAGTCACAGAAAACTGGAATGCAGGTACAGTAGGCAACAAGGAAAGCAAATTGAATTTTGGCATTTATAGCTAAAGGAATAGAATAATAATAGGGAAGTGTTGCTGCAACTGTACAAGGCATTGATGAGACCACACTTAGAGTACGGTGTACAGTTTTGGTCCCCCAATTTGAGGAAGGATGTGGTGGTATTCGAGGCAGCTCGGAGGAGGTTCATTAGATTGACTCCAGAGAGAAGGGGTTTATCATATGAAGAGAGAGTGAGCAGTTTGAGCCTATACTCAAGAGTTTTGAAGAATAAGAGCAAATCTAATTGATCTATGTAAGATGATAAAAGACAAAGACAAAGTAGATGCTTCGCCCTGTGGGACAATTTAGAATAAAGGATTAGTTTTCGGAGAAGGGGTAGCAGATTTACAGCAGAGATAAGGACAAACTACTTCTCTCAAAGGGTAGGGAATCTGTGGAATTCACTATCCCAGAGTGCAGTGGATGCTGGGACATTGAGTTAATTTAAGGAGGAGATGGACAGATTTTTAATTAGTAATAAGTCGAAGGGTTATGGAAAATGGGCAGGAACATGCATTTGAGGCCAGGACCAGATCAGCCATGATCATATTGAATGGCTGAGCAGGCTGAAAGGGTTGAATTACCTATTCCTCCTCCTAGTTCTTATGTTCTTAACCTCTCTTTAATATGTTTTTTTTCATTTCACCTTTTCCCATTTTTCTTGTCCTTCTTTGAAATTACCTTTCTAGGATATAAAGTATTTCATGTTCTCCTTATATTTACTATTTTCAGGTAAAATAAAATTTAATTACTTTGCCTTACTTATTTATGACCTTTTCTAAGTTGTAAATCCTTCTTACTTTTGAAATTCAACTGCAAAAAATTCAATTCCTCACTTATCTCCTAATACAAATTTCTATGTACTTCTAATTTACCTGCAGAACATCAACTGAAACCTATTCAGTTCAGATGCCTGGCTTTTACACCCAACCTGTTTGATGTCCTCAACTTTGTAGACACTCTGTCCCTGCTTAATCAAATTAATCACATGCACATGCATATGTATGTATGCATACACACACACATGCGCATGCACGCACACACACACACATTCACAAACACCCCAATTTGTGTTAAGTCCCATTCACTTAAAATTCTCAACAGTTTTTCAAATCCATCCATGATCTTGTCCCTCAATGTCTCTGTAACCCCCTCCAAGCTTATAATCCTCAAAGATCTCTGCAGTTTGTCAATTTTCCCCACTTGTCCATTCTTGATTTTAATCACTCCACCATTTGAGGGCAATGCCTCCAGTTGCCTCATTCTTATGCTCTGGAATTGCCTCTCAAACCTCTTGTTTCCCTATTTCTCTTTCTCTTCCTACAGGATACTTCTTAAAATCTCCATCTTGCACTAAGCTTTTGGTTATGTGTCCTAATAACTGCTAATGTACTTGATGTTAAATTTTGTTTGATAATGCTCCCATGATGTGCCTTTGGGCATTTCGACTATGCGAAAGGCATTATATAAATGCATTTTTATGTTGTTTTTAAATGTAGTTCTGCTCGTATAATGCACAGTAGCTGCTTTCACTACATTTCTGAAGACATTAGCAGATATTCCCACAGACCACAGTTACATAAATAAATATGTAATTTTATGCAAAAATATGCATGTTTCATTTGGTGGAAAATTTCTTACCTCAGATATCTATCTCATCTGTTTAATATGCAGATTTTTTACAGTGAGAGAAAAGCAATCTAAAATCTAAGAAAAGATTTCATCAATTGATATCTTTCCTTCTTCACCCAGTAAGTGTTACTAAAAGCTTTGTTCAAATTTCTTAAATGCAATATTTTTATTTGGGCTCTCCTTGTAAATTTGAAGAATGGTACAGTCCTAGAAATCGCCACCAGTAACGATTTTTGTTCCTTATTGCTTTGAATTTTTGCTCAGAAAAATATAAACATAAAAAATGTGGCTGCAATAACTATTTAGAATACATTAGAAAGCATAACAAAAATGCAAAACATTTCCAAGTGTTGTTAACACACAAAACTTGATGTATTTGTTCAAGAAACAACCTCTTTAACGTCATAATTTGCATGACCTTTCAGCCAGGTTGCTTCAGCGGGAAGACTCGTAGATGAGATCCACAGATTTCTTGGCCTTTAATGGAAAATTATTGGAAGCACTTTGAAATGCTACTGCAAAGATAAGTTTAAACTTGTTCATACAAGTGCTACAATTTTGATTGTGCTTCTTGTGTTGGAAATCTTATATTCAGCTGTAAATCCTTAGCTTCATGGAATATACAAGATAGTAAGCCTGTCATGTCCATGCCAGTTTTTTGCTAGAAGACTAATTGTACTGTCCCATGCTCTTCTTATAGTTTCCTGAGTTCCTGTACTTGAGATAATTCACCAGTTCCTTTTTTAAAAGATAGGAAACACTCTCTATAAAAAAAATCCATATCCCAACAATGTTCTGCATAAAGATGTTTCTCCAAATCTCTCTCCTTAATTGCCATGTGCTAATTTTAAATTGTTGAACTCTGCACTGACTCCCAATCAAATGAAATAGCCCTTCCCTACTCAAAATATTCTATAATTCAAAAAAAACTCGTATTAAATCATAGAATCCCTACAGTACAGAAGGAGGCCATTTGGCCCATCAAGCCTGAACTGACAACAATCCTATCCCCGTAACCTTGCATACATACCCTGCTAATCCCTCCAAAACTAGGGCCAATCAACCTATTCAGCACATCTTTGGACTGTGGGAGGAAACCGGAGCATTCAGAGGAAACCCATGCAGACACAAGGAGAATGTGCAAACTCCACACAGACAATGACCAAACTGGAATTGAACCCAGGTCTTCTGGCGCTGTGAAGCAGCAGTGCTAATGACTGTGCCACAATGCTGTCTCCACTGTGCCATCGCCTCTTCATTACTGCTGACCTGCTATGAATAGCCCCACAATCCCAAATATATTTTTACGGCAGAGGTAGATAGATTATTGACTAACAGGGGAGTTGAATATTATTGGGGGTAGGGGAATATGGAGTTGGGGCCACAATTAGATTGACCATGATCTTGTTGAATGGTGGAGCAGACTTGAGGGGCTGAATGGCCTACTTCTGATCCTAATTTGTATTTTTGTATGTATGTTTGAATCCCTTCACAGCTATGGGTTTTCCACTACTGGTACATTCATGTGCTTTCTTCCGCACTGCATTATTTCTGAGACTTTAATGTCCTTTCCATCACTTCAAATTTTCCTTAAGCAATATTTTGCAGAAATCTGTCAGTTTTTAAATTTTGTGATGGGATGTGAGTGTTGTTGGAAAGATCAGCATTCATTGTCCTTGAGAAGGTAGCTGTCAGCTGCCTTCTTCAACCAGTTGGCCATCCAGGACTTCCAGAATTTTGACCTAGTGACACCCAAAGAAACGATGAGAAAGATTCAAGCCAGGATGTGGTGTGGTTTGGAGAAGAACTTAATAGGTGGTAGTATTGCTATCAGCCTGTTGCCATTGTTTTGCTAGGTGGTAGAAATTGTGTTTTAGAAAGTGCTGTCAAAAGACCCTCAACAAGTTTCTGTGTCTTGTAGGTGGGTAGACACTACCACCACTCTGTGGCGGTGGAGAGCCAGGATATGTAAGATGGTGAATGACATGTAATCGGTGGGCTTTATTGGTGGGGATGGTCTTGAACTGTTTGAGTATTGTTGGATCTGATCTCATCCAGAAAAGTGGAGTGTATCCCATTACGCTCCTGTCTTGTGCCTTACAGTCTCCTGACTGAATATGGTTGTAAATACTTCAGTCTTGTCTTTTGCACTGATGTGCTGGGCCTCCATGATCATTGAGGACAGGACAGTGCACTGAACTTCTCCCTCCGTTAGTTGTTTAATTATCCACCAGTATTCCTGACTAGACCTAGGGAACTGGAGTGGTTCAGTAGCTCTGAGCCAGAAAACCTTAGTTCAAGTCTCACTTCAAGGCTAATTGGCAATGAGAGAACACAGCCACTGGTATAGGCAAACTGATATTACATTGGCAGCTGTCCCCAGGCTGGACAAGTGGGAAGGATTGTTGGCAGGAAGGGCAACTGACACCCTCCAAAGATGATCAACCAAAATTGTGGTGACCCCAGGATCTTGTTGAACCCAGAAATTCGCGGAGGCTGTGATGTCCAGCGGGAAACCTGCTAAACAGCCTCCACTTGAATCTCCCCTACATTTTTTTTCAGCTGAGCAGCAAACTTTCTAATTGACCAGTTTAGCTCGATATCCCATTAGAGAACTGTAGCATATGTTGCTGGTCAGATGATCTAGAGACATGAATCCAAAGTGTATTAAAGTGTATAAGATCCTGAATAGTCTCGACAAAGTGGAAAGGACATTTCTTCTTGCAGGTGAGTCCAAAGCTTGGGGCATTGTTTTAGAACTAGAGGTTGCTTTTGTAGGACAGAAATGAGGAGAATCTTTTTGAGGGTTGTGCAACTCTGGAACTCTCTCCCTCACAAGGCAGTGGTGGGTGGTAGTCATTGAATATTTTTAAGGCAGGTAGATAGATTCACGTTAGGCAAGGAAATCTAAGGGTATTGGGGATAGATGGAAGTGTGGAATTCAAAACACAAACAGATCAGCCGTGGTCTCATTGAATAATGGAGCAGGTTCGAGGGGCCGAATGACCTTCTTCTCCTATTTTGTATGTTCATAACCCTAGTTAACTGAAATGTGTAGGAGAGTATGCCAGAAACATCTCACAAACCTAAATGTGAACCTGTTGTAGGGATCTCCCCGGGGTATAAAAGTGTAGCCCCAGGGAGAACAAAGTGTCCAGTCAGTGGCCTGGCAGCGCCCCAACATTCTTTACTGCCTGCTGTACCTATATGCTTACTTTCAGCGACTAGTGTAAAAGGACATCAAGGTCTAGCTTAGTATCCATCTCTCTCAATTGATATGCATTCAGCTAATAATCTATCTTCCTATTATTGCTATCAAAGTGGATAACCTCACATTTATCCACATTATACTCCAACTGTGGTACAGATGCCCACACACTCAGTCTGTCCAAATCACGCTGAAACATCACTGCATCTCCTCACATCTCACCGTCCCACCCAACTTTGTATCTTCTGCAAATTTGGAGATAATTGATCCAGAAAAAACATAGCTTCTTTCTAGGCTAGTTAACAACCTTGGAAACCATTTTCTGAATATTCCTTCCTTAACTTTATATCTTAAATATTCAAAACTATTTACCAGTAGTAACCAATCAGCGACTACAGAGAAGGATTTAATTACCAGGCGCGCAAATGTTCACCATTATAAATAAGAAAGGAAGTCAAGCAGATCTTTATCCTCGAAATAATAATAGAACTGTCAAATAGTTACTTAGAAAATGTTGAAATTATCTGTAAATGTGGATGCAAAAGTCAATTAAATGCATTTCTGGAGGGAAGCAATCAGAAATGCCAAACACATGGCCTGTGTAATGTTTTTAACCGTCCTGCAGACTTCCCATGAATCTTCATTTCTTTATTTAGGTTGCCTGGGTAGCTCCTTGAGCAAGTGTACTCAATGAGTTTTATAACAAGTTGAAATCACTCACTTAGCCCTCCCCCTGCCCCACTGTACCTAACAGCCATTATTGCCCAGGGGTGGCAATCATCCCTGACACTATTTGTCTGACCCAGTTTTTTAAACGTCTCATACCATTGATCATTTCTTGCAGGTTGTCTTGTAGGCTTGATCCCTTCTTTGGTGAAAAAGTGTGCATCATACTTTTATTCAGAGTAAATCAAGAGTTCCTTCATGAGAATAGCATTATGACCTTCTCCTGTTCCAAAAAATTCTCCCATAAACAGGAAAGAAGAAGCCAGACTTTGAGCAAGTTTGATCCATATCCCTTTCTGCATCTTTCACATTCTAGTATTTATTTTTTTCTGTTCTTTGCATTCCATAAGTATGAACATAGTCTAGTGCAAATTCTGATGATCAGGAGGTGATTTGACATGATTCTAACATAAATATATATATACATATATATTTGTTTAAGAAGGATATTTTAAATGAGTTGAATTAGAAAGGGCTTTTGTAGGGAGTTGCTTCAGCTCAGTTGGCTGGATGGCTGGTTTGTGATGCAGGCACCAGGTGGGTTCAAGTATCGGAATCTATAAAAGGCAGAAGGAGGCCCTTTGGCCCATCAAGCCTGTGCTATCAACAATTGTACCCAGGTCCTATCCCTATAACCCTCCTGATGCTAAAGGGCAATTTAGAGTGGCCAATCTACCTAACCTGCACATCTATGGAGTGTGGGAGAAAACGGGAGGAAACACACACAGACACAAGGTGAACGTGCACACTCCACATAGGCAGGAACCCGAGGCTGGAATCCAGGTCCCTGGTGCTGTGAGGCAGCAGCACTAACTACTATGCCATCATGCCACCCATAAATATTTATATTTGCTGAGATTATTCATGAAGGCCCTGCCTTCTCAACCTTGCCCCCTTGCTTATCCTCAGGTTAAATCACTACCAGTCAGCCCTCCCCCTCAAAGGGGACTATGGCAACTTTACCTAGCTGCTAAGACATTAGCTTAAAAATAATGTTATAAATGAATTGAATTCAAAAGGATTTTGTTGGGGGTTGGTTTAACTCAGTTTGTGCTGCAGAATGACGCAACGGTGCAGGTTCAATTCTTGTATTGGCTGAAGTTATTCATGAAGGTCCAACTTTGCCTGAAGTGTGGCGATCCTTAAGTTAACTCACCGCCATTAGCTTTTCCCCCTTAAAAGAAGGGTAGACCATGGTGACCTTTACCTGTGTTTGTTGAATAAGAATATTTTAAATGAATTGGATTAGAAAGGGCTTTTGTTTCAGTTTTGTCTTGTGCAGGGAATTATTTGATTAATCGTGACCATTACCTGTTGAAGGGTTCTACAAAGTAATAGCAAATTCTGCTATTCAACAAGACCATTTGTCCAGATGAATTTGAAATACCTGTTGAAATTCTCAGAGTATCATGGAAAATGTCAATGGCTAACATTATTATTACGGTTTCTCAGTACAGTACAAATGAGCTACAAGGTCCAAAATGAGCATTCAGGTAATTGAAAATAAATTGAAAGCGTATTTTCTTTTGCAAAGTTGGGGGTGGGGGAACAAGTAACTAAAATATAATAAAACAGGCAGCAACCAAGTAAACAGCTGCAGGCAAAAAGTTAAAGATAAATCAGCCCGCAAAAAGCCAAGAAAATCTCCTGCAGCACAGAAGGAAATTCAAAGCCAAGAAACAGAGAAATGAAAAGCAAAGTTACAGAAAAGACCAAAACGTTAACAAATATAAATGCATTTAACTCCTTTGCTTCTTAGGCTATATAGTGAGATTTCAAAGGCGGTTTAAAAATGACTCGTATGGTATAGAATTTATGATAATATTTAAATTGCAATTCCAAATCTGCTGACTTTAGCTGGTGTGGGTAAACAGGAGTCCAGCTATTGCCATTACCATAAACCTCTTTCGACCCAAACTCTATATGGTAGGTTATTCTTTAAAATAAACACATGTTAATGATTTGTAACTCACATAATGTTTTAAGTTTTAAAGGTGACAATCGCACATTGAGGCTCCAAATATATGGGCTGCGAAATTGGGCTCCATAGTGCCAGCATTGAGGAAGCCCTGAAGACAAATAATAGTGGCTGAACACTTTTGACTACCTCCACTGCATCCTGACAGGATGTAAATACCGGCATGCCTGATATACATCAGTCTGAATGGGCAGATTGTGATGTCACTCGGGCACTTTGACCTATTTGATGCATGTTCTAGCAATTTAAGTTGTTTAGGTCCAGTTGGCACCCTTTCCTATTCATTCATGTTTGAATAGATTCATCTGAATGAGGGACCAACTCAATCCCCTCATTGGTCCATCTTCAGCCAACTTGCAGCAATATGCTTTTAATTTACTTTTGCCCCTGCAAGTTAGTGGAAGTACTGCACTATGTTCTTGGTGACTTTTTGGATGTTGAAGTCAGTGTTCCTAGACCCTGACAGGCATGAAAGGTGAGCTTCTGCCCTGTCGATAGAAAACCTCCTGTAATTATGGGGCTGTCGTTGCAAACCCCGTGGTTTGCAACATGATAAAGATGTGGAACGCACGTTGCTGAGAGGGGAAGCTGTCCACAGAAGGAGAAGAAGGTAGGCTCTCACCAGAAGGGCCTACACACCAAAGGTTTTGAAGGAGCACTTGTGCTATCTTTATCTCAGCTAGGAACAATGTGACAGGAGCTTACCATTCACCAAGGCGTTGGCCACTGAACTGTGCCATCACCTTCAACAGGACCTACAGCCACAGCCTGGGGTGAGGACGGAACTGCCAATGGCTGTCAAGGTTGCCAAAGCCCTCAGTGTCTAGGTAAGCATAGTTTTCTTGCAGGAGCCAGCAACATTTTCAGTACACCCCAGTTTGCTGTCTATTGCTGTATCAGAGATGTGGTGCAGGTCCTGTACACCAAAAGAACAGACTTCCTAATCTCTCTTACAAGAGAGAAGCAGAATGAATAGGTACGAAAACAGAAAATGCTGGAAAATCTCAGCAAGTCTGACAGCATCTGTGGGGAGAGAATAGAGCCAACGTTTTGAGTATAGATGGTCCTTCATCAGAGCCTACTTTTGAATCATGAATAGGTAGGTGGCTTCATCAGGGCAATGGGATTGTCAAATGATACAGGAAGCCATCGACTGCATGCACATGGCACTGTGGACCATGCATGTGAATGAGGAGATGTGCTGGAACAGCAAGAGCTCCCACTCCATCTTCAAGCAGCTACAGACCATCACATTGGTTAATGCCGTTTATCGCTTCAGTCCTCTATTCTGAAGCAACCAGTCATTTCCGTGTGGGCCCCCATGACAAACCATTGGCTGATAACTTGGAAATAACAGATATCTGCTCTAGCTTCATACTTTCCCTCTGTCACCCATCAATGCAAGGAAATGGTGCCAAAGACAGGAGACATGCAGCCACCAGAAAGAACTTATGTGATCCATCAACATGCTGAAGAAACAAACACGTTGCCTGTACATTCAGTGTGTGTGTGTGCAAGTGTGTGTATGTGTGTGTGCGGGGCGAGAGGGGCACTTTTCAGGGAGCCCTCCAGTACTCATCAGAACATGTCTCCAACATCATGCTGGTCTGTTGCATCCTCCACAATCTTGCTCTCATGAAAGCACAGTCCACATGATGCCACATGGAGAGGAGGTGGAGGAGGAAGAGAAGAAATGAAGTAGGCATCCGGAGTGCTTATACTCCGGATGGGCTGTCAGTGAATGGACACTCAGACTCTGATTCTTTAAGACATAATCCTATCATCCCCATAGTTCCACAATTGCCATCTTTCATCCATTTATTATCTTCCATCACAATGTTCACTTGATCAAGATGTTGAAGTAGAAACCAATAACAAACAGTTTTCCACAACAACTTTATCCAATTAGGCATACAAAATTGAACCATTCACCTTGTGCATCCACTTACTGCCAGTCTTGTGGATGTTTTTGCCTTGCCTAGTGTTCCCACACAATGCTATCCAACATTCCCTCTCAATATTATTTGCTGTGCATCATTCATGGCTGCTGGATAGTTGCTGCTTTTCAGTGGCAGAGTCTACAGTCAGCTTTGCAGGATGACCTCAACTTGTTCTAAGCCTAGAAGGCATGACCTTGAACAGTTTAATTTCAGCCTGGGTGACAGCAGACTGAACTAGGATGCTGATAGACAACAGCAGGGGCACTGGCAAAAAAGCAGTCATCCTGAGAACATGTTCTACACTGCTGCTTCCCTGGGGCAACACCTCAGCAATCTTAATATTCTGCTGGAAGGCCAGATTGCTGGACTGCCACAAGAGCTGCATGAACCTTTAAACACTGAGATCTGCTCCCACAGTGGCAGCAGTCTGAGCTTGCAAGGCAGCAAGTATAGGTCTCAGGATCATCCGAGCTTCCAGTGCAGCTCTTCAGGTGTTTGTTGCTTTCTGTCTTTGCAGCGGTAGAAGCTGAGACTTCAGTCACCAGATGATGGATCATCATCATGGAGTTAGTCACCACTTCCACACTGGGTTGTTTGGTCTTCAAGCTCTGTGCAAAGATCTGATATCAAGATGGAATGGAACTCCCTCCACTCTTGACAATGATAACAAGTTAGCTAATAGTCTAGCCAGTTTCCCAGGCATCTCTGTATGTGCACTCATCAAAGTTTTCCTGTAAGTCATCCTCATCTGAGTCCCCTTTAACAGAACTCATCTGTGATCTCACCCTCTGGAGAACTGGCAGACAAACTGTACTTTTACCCTGGCCTGGACGCTGATCACTCATGCTCAATTCACCACATGTGGATCAGAACTCTGCACTGGTCTCTGAGACATGTACATTGCCAACATCTGAGCTGATGGCTGTTGGTTTTCAGAACAAGCAATGGTCTTTCTTTGAGATTTGTAGGAGCTCTCAACTTTTCTCATGTTTTCTTGGGTATCTAAAAGCAGGAATGCAGAAGGGGAGGTTGGAGGCGAGGAAAGGAAGGTGGGGAGCAAGAGATCCATGGTCACATCGGACAGAATTTTCTGGTCCTGCCTGCTGGAGGATTGGAAATTCCCACCCGTGGTCAATGGAGCTTTTGCTTGTCTTACATATTTACTGTCCCATCCATGACAATTCTTATGGTGGACAGGACTGGAAGATTTCAGCCATTATCTACTTACTATTCATGCCAAAGAGTAGGATTAGGATAGGTGGGGGTTTGAGATGAGGATAAGGCAGAAATATATTGTCATCGTGAATGTCCTCAGAGATATCAGATGCACCGGCCTCTGTCACAACTGCCCCTATGATGTAGAGTATCCTGCTCTTCAAAGGGCTCAGGTGATGTTCTAGCTCTGCTCTGCTTCTTCCTGGTATGAGCCACCTTACCCTGCAAAAGAGAGGGAAGAATGTCAGTTAGTGCACTGCAATATGGTTGGGTGATTTCAATAGCTGGAGGTATGTGGAAACAACAAGGTGGATATGAGACTGGAAATATTGGTGTGTGTGTGAGGGTGAGGTGGAGTCACTGAATGTTAGGCATGAGTCCTGATTGCTGTTAAGTGAACGATGAGGCTGTGGTACACTGAGAAGTTGATGTTGTGGCGGGTAAGAAGTGTCCTTTGAAAATGGATTCACTGATTTTGACCATCCATGTGAAGATAGGTAGCTGCCAGACTCCAGGACTTCACTCACCTGGCTGCTTGCACCATGACTCTTCTCAGTCTGTACCTTGACCCTTTTCTCCTTCTTAGCATCTCCTGTGCTTCTAGCACTAGAGTAGAAAGTCTGCGGCTCGTCTGCTTTGCTGCTTCATGTGTTCTGCTTCACCTTGTATCTTCGATAAATGGTCAGCAGCAGCTTCAGTACAATAATTACAGCTCCCCTTTAAAAACAGCAGGCTGGCTTGCGATTTGGAGGTTAGCTGAACCAAATGTGGGCCACACATATTGCTTGCCACTTTGTTCAGCGTGTCACAAGCCAGCAGTGTGTTTGGCACTGGGCTGTCTTCCGAATTCATTCAGATGAGAAGGCAGCATAAGGTTTGTGTGCTGTCAGTTCCAACTAAAGCAGGCACAGGGTAATCACTCTGGCCTAATTATTTGACCAATGTAAAGTCGTGATACTTGTAAAATACTTGTCTGTAATGCTTCAGCTGAATATGGATAAACTTAGAGACCTTGTCCTAAGAGGACAAGGAATCATTTATTTTTTAAGCGTTGCTTGCTCCCTGCTCTGCATTCATTTTATCCTCACCATTTGAGAGACTTTGCAACTAACTAAAACCAGCTTCATAATTGGTTGACTTGCCATGATAAATGTCTGTGCACAACAGGAAGTTAGTCTCCCTGGCCAGTTGTTTTTCCTCCCCTTACAGAAGAAGTAAAATCACCCTCAGCAGAAACCCAATAACAGCTGAGATTGGAATTCTCAGTCAAGTATTCTATTGGGAGTCCAACATTACCACAATGATAATGAGGCTACATTTGTGTGGTGATTGTCTCTTTAAGGATCAATCTGCAGAGTAAGGATCACATGACCTATGAAGCACAGTGGGAGATCACTTTGATCAGCTCAGGTTTCTGTTCCAGAACTTTCTTGGGAGCTGACTGTAGAACATGAGGCTGCAAGCCTTTGCATAGCATTTACCTAAAAATAATGCTTTATCTGGTGAGCAGAAAAGTTATTTTTAAGTTTTTATTTCAGTTTATCCTACATTCCTAATTATTACAGCTATTAAAGTTAATTGGGGATGTCTGTTAATCCATGCACAACTTGTCAAACAAAAAAAAGTTCATTTTTACCTGAAAATAAACATGTTGTTTTTCCATTAACTGGTGAACAAGAAATTTATTTTTAAGTTTAGTTTAAAGTTTATTTATTAGTATCACAAGTAGGCTTATATTAACATTGCAATGAAGTTACTGTGAAAATCCCCTAGTCGCTACATTCTGGCACCTGTTCAGGTACATTGAGGGAGAACTTAGCATGACCTGTGCACCTAACCAGCACGTCTTTCAGAATGTCGGAGGAAACGCACGGAGAATATGCAGACTCCACACAGATAGTGACCCAAGCCAGGAATTGAACCTGGGATTTGATTTTATTTTATAAAAAATATATAAATAACATATATATTGTTTAAATTTATAAGTTTATCCTACATTCCTAATTATTACCAGCTGTTAAACTTATTTTTAATTGGGGATGTCTATTAATCCATGCACAACTTGTCAAACATTAAAAACGTTCATTTTTACTTAGCAGATTTTTCAAATTAAACTTACTTTGTTTTCATTAATATGGCAACATTCATTGTTTATGAAGCCAATAGCAATTAGTAACAGAATTTGCTCACAGTATAGCGGATGTTAAATGGTATTAGTGACTGCACAAGTAGGCAAAGTCAGGTTCACTGAAAACAAAAACAGAAAGAAGTGGAGTTTGCACATTCTCCCTGTGTCTGCATGGGTTTCCTCTGGGTGCTCTGGTTTCCTCCCACAGTCCAAAGATGAGCTGGTTAGGTGCATTGGCCGTGCTAAATTCTCTCTTTGTGTATGCAAACCATGGTGTGGTGACTAGGGGATTTTCACAGTAACTACATTCCAGTGTTAATGCAAGCCTACTTGTGTCACTAATAAATAAACTTAAATTTAAATGCTCAACAGGTCGGGCAGTATTTGTGAAGAAGCAGAAATCAGTTCAATTAATAAAGTTTAAAACCCTTCCTGGAAAACTAATCAGAGGGGAGATGGGGAAAAATGTTTTAAGCAACAAGTTCTCATGATTTGAATGCATTGCCTGAAAGGATAGTGGAAGTTAAATCAGTACTAATATTCAAAAGGGAATTGGATAAATACTTACATTGGAAATGTTTGTCCAGCTATGGGGACTATCTGGACTGTTTTTGTTAAAGAGGTGACAAGGGCATAATGGACCAAATCCCTTCCTTCCATGCGGTATGACAATGGTTCTGTGATATCAGATGAGCAGCATTCAAAATAGGAGAGAACAAAGGAAGTGGTGGAAAGGATGAAAAAAAAAACAGGCAGAGAAATAGAATGATCTGAGGAGTGCTTAGGTTGTGACTGGGAGATGATTAAAAGAGAGGTATCACCGTTTGAAATACTTAATGAAAGAAATCGTTGAAATTAGGAACACATACATGAATAGCTAAAGTGATGCAAATAGGAAAGGAAGCATAAAAAGGAGGCAAGCCTGAGCACATTACAATGGCTCTGGAGTATGATGGAAATTAAAAGCAGGTTGACATAAATGGGGCATATCAGCCACAGTGGTGGTCTGACAAGAGTCTCACTGCAAGCGGCAATCCCCTCCTTTCCACCTCCCCATCCGCAGAAATGCCAGCATGCATATCCTATTCTTGTTACTTCTATCAGACTCCTCAGCCACTTCGCTAGATTTTCACAATTCCTTTCCACCGATAGCTCTTTACATACACTCTGTGCCCCATATTTGTCTTTTATTCCTTTGATTTTCCCCATTGTGTCTCCTTTATGTTGTCTCGTGCTTGTCTTATGCATAAGCTTTCTCTTTCCCCTTCTCTGTTTTCTTGTCATTTCTAAATGCTGCTTCAGGTGTGATAATTTTGCAGTCCTGAAGAAGAGCCTTAGACCTGAAATGCTAACTGACTAATTTCTGTTTCTCCCCAGGTGACCTGACTAACTCTCTCTGATTTTTGTTTTCAGATTTCTAGCATCAGCAATATTTTTATTTTTTTGTGTTGAATCCTTTATTCTACTGATCACTGCGCTACTGGAACTGATCGCTGCAACAGGATGTATTTAGTATGAAAATAATTCATTTACAATATATTAAATAGGTTATTCACCTACTTGACCTCTAAATCTATGAATACCACAAATTTAACAGACCTTATCTCATTTCCCACACTAGCCCAGAATACTATTCTTGTGTGCCATGTAGCATGGTTTCAGTTGTTGTTAAAATGAAAATCAACCTAAATAATAACTTACCTCATAGCAAACTGATGACCTGCAACTGAAGATTTGGAGGTTAGGTGGATTGACCAAGCTAATTTGTCCCTTAGTGTCCCAGGATGTATAGGTTAGCTACCATAAATGTGTGGGGTTACAGGGATAAGGCGGGGAGAGAGGGCCTTGGTGAGATACTCTGTCAGAGGGTTGATGCGGAATCGATGGGCTGGATGGCCTCTTCTTAACTGTAGGGATTCTGTGATTCATCTGATTAAAAGGACTATAGAAGAAATATCAATTTTTAAGCAAAATGGAAATAATTTGGCCTGTTTCAGTTTAATTTCTTGTAGGTATGTAACTGTAGCACAATGCATCCTAAAATTTGATACCAATTCATCAATCTCATAGAAGCATTCTGAAAGAACAGTGAGAGAAATGTCACTCTAGTGCAGCAGAGGGTGCTCTACATTGCATTTGAGTCTTGCCATAGCTGACTGGGAGCACTTGAAACTGTCGTCTTGTAAAATGAACAAAAAAAACGTATTTTTCCTGCACCATCCTCTTTCAACCTTTTTAAGTAGATATGTCTGCATGAAACATGAAACATTTTAAAATGCAAGGCCATTTGTTAGTAAACACATTTTATAAATTCCTCTTTACTGAACAAAATACAACCAATTCTAACAGAGATCGACTCCAGCAATCTGCACTGGAACATATGAATGGATGTATATTTGATAAGCTCATAGGAGTCAGACAGGCTCAAAGAAAGGAATACTTTGGATTTCTCTTTCATATCTTGACATCCTCACAATTGGGGAGCAACATGTTATTTCTATTGCCACTCATCTTCTACCAAGCAGAGTAAATCATGCATTGAAACATTTCTATGTACTTGTTATCTGACTGAATTTCATTGAAAAGGTCCCTGTAACTGCTCAATTTATAGCTGATACTGAACATATTCTGGTAACACTATTATATTCTCTACTAACAGAGAAGGAAATATTTATTGCTTAATATTTTCCTGTATAGGGCAATATAATAGATATATGCTTTAAAAAAAAGCTGGGAATAAAATATATAAAATTGTTGTACAGGGGATTGTTTGCATACAAGAAATAATTTTAATTCCAATAATTGATCCATTGCACTTGCAGCATGAGAATATTCCAATATTGGCAGGAAGAACTGATTTTTCAGGAAATGAAGGCCAGCGTTTTAAAGAAAGCAAATCTTGCCTGCAGAACCAAAAGCAAGTGATTTTATGAAGAGCAGCTAAATAATGGGACATCACCAGAAGTGCCATCCAATTAAAAATGTTGACCTGTCTCTCAGAGTTGCAAGCCCAATCAGAGGGCAAGCAACTCCGAAGCCTCAACAGTGCTACCGATGGAGATGGCCACTGCTCAGGCTGAAGGTAGAAGGAGATGGTACATTCATGTTGAGGCATCCCAAAAGATCAGGTGAGAATTACTTTGATGTGCTGGAGCTGGGCAGGCCACAGCGATTGGATGGGTGAACCCTACAGTGGGGGGGTCACAGACATGAGCATGGCTATTGTCACCATACAGGCCCCTGTGCAGACCACAGGGAGGCTAGAAAGGAAGACATCCATTCCTTCTGGGGGCCCCTGGGAGGCTGCCTATGTGACAGTCACCTCAACAGATAGTTGGGGCAGTCCTGATACTGGTACAATATTGGTGGAGCCATAAAATTAAATGGCCTGTCAATGGGACTAATTGGTTGCTTCCCTACACCCATCTAAGATGCTGCCATCTCTGCTTTCAAGAATATTCTATGGAGGCAGGAAGTATTAAACTTCTGTCCTGACTCTCCCCACTAACATTTTACAGGCCCTTTGAGAAGGCTGGTAAAATTCAGAGCCTATCACAAGTCTTGCTGGGTAGCACCATCAGCCAAATTCACAAGTTGCAAAACCCAACCATTCACATTGAATGTTAGGGGAAAATAAAGAATGGGTCAAATCGAATTTGGTAACTCCTTCCCTCAGTTTATCCTTCAAGACATCAGCATAGTTCTCACCATACAGCTCAAAGCTACAGGTGCTTTTTTTCCCCCGTTTTTGTTAATTTATTACTGAAACTTTAGATAATTTTTCAGAAATTTTATCTGTTCCAAAAAATTCCATTGAATACTGTAAATTTTGAAATTTCCTTGGGTGTAGTGCCATTTGGTCCATTGAGCCTGCACCAACAATTCCGTCCGGATCCTGTCCCCATAACCCCACATATTTACTTAGCTAATCCCCTTTGACACTAAGGGTCAATCAGTCTAACCTGCACATCTTTGGAGTGTGGGAGGAAACCCATGCACACATGGAGAATGTGCAAACTCCACACACACAGTGACCCGAGACTGGAATTGAACCTGGATCCCCGGTGCTGTGAGGCAGCAGTGCTAATCACTGTGCTAAGCATGCCACATTTATTTTCTGTCTCTGGGTGCCAGCAGAAGCATTCAACAGTTTTGGTCTTTGAAAAAGTGTACTTCGTCAGATTGGTATAAAAACACTTTTGAACGTTCGAGTAAACTGCTCAGCAGTCCATATGCCTGTCACTAAGCTAATATAATAAACATTATCTTTACATCCAGCTCTGTCCAACTATGCTACCTTTGTTTGCTAAGATAATTATGTTGTGAATATTTTTCCTTTTTAATTACTATAAATAAATGTCAAATCAGAAACAATACACAAGTTACGAAGCAATACACCAGCAAAGGATTTAAGTGCATTTATTCAGAAAACATTTACAGAACTATTTGACTCTACTCTTATAAGAGATATTTGAAAAGACACATGATTCTGCGCCTTCAACGTGCTGGGAAGGATGGATAATATGGGGAGGAGCAAACAAGATTTTTTTTAAAATAAGCTGGTCACAGAATGAGTGGTAAGCCTCAAGCAAAAATAGAGATGAGAAGAATTTTATTTTTGCTGTTGCAATAGGATACACTTAGAATAGAGTTTTATCAAAAGGGAGTAGGTAGTAAATTTCTGTAAGGCTTTTCTCACTTACTTTGCGATTTTCTCAGAGGTTTCTAGGGCTGAAGTGATGACAGCTGTTTGGAGGAAACTCTGCGGAAATTCAATCCATGGTATTTGTTAAGTTACTGACTTCAGTAAATGATTTCAGGGTGGCACAGTGGTTAGCACTGCTGCCTCACAGCGCCAGGGACCTGGTTTTGATCCCTGGCTTGGGTCACTGTGTGGAGTTTGCATGTTCTCCCCATGTCTGCGGTGCTCCGGTTTCCTCCCACAGTCCAAAGATGTATGGGTTAGGTAGATTGGCCACGTTAAATTGCCTCTTAGTTTCAGGGGACTAGAGATTATAAGTATAGGGTCTGGGTAGAATTGTGGTTGATGCAGACTTGATGGGCTGAATGGTATCTTTCTGCATTGTAGGATTCTATGAACTCCTTTCAAAAGCTTTTATATTGGCTAAGTGGACAACTACGTCATATTGCAAGCTATTGAAACAAGCCAAGGAAGGAGGTACCAGAATGAATCTTTGACCTGTGCTGAGATATCTGAATCATGGTGTGTTCTGATAAACACCTCAATGACTCCAGGGCATGAAAGTGGCTAAATCCATCTGTGTTCTTGGCCTGAACACCAGCTTCCTGCAGGAAAATATACACGGGTAAACAAATTTCTTTGATACTTTTTTTTACTGTACTTGTAACTTATTTGGAAAATTTCCTGTCGGTGCAACTTTCATACATTTGCTAATCTGTCCTTTTTCTGTCAAAATGCTGCAGAGAAGAATTTATGGAAATATATCAAAAATACATTAAAGATCAGGTAGAGAGGAAATTAAACATGAGTGAAAATAAAATTGGACTCATATCATGTACTCTGCATTGCATTGCCAATCAGAGTTTACTGACTGGACTCTCATACTTGGATTGAAGAACTAGAGGATTGCTGGATGGCTAGAGGCTTCTGAAAAGGAGGCAAGAATAGGGTTAAAATAGATGGATATGGGTTAGAAAGAAGTAGAATTTTGATATAGCGTGAAAATAGTAGAGTTAAATATATACAGATGATTAATTTATGGAGAAATATTATTCCAATTCTGTTCTAATCATTGCAATGTCATTTATAGATACAATAGTTAGGAAGGAACTATGGCTGGGATTTTACTGCCCCACCTGCCACAGAAATTGTAGTGGGAGAGGGATGGACAATGGGAAGGTTCGTTGACCTTGGGCGGGATTTTATGGTTTCGGGATGAAGGAGGTCGTAAAATCCTCCCCTATATATCTATATCATTTGCTAAATTGATTTTGTCTAAAAGAACCAATTTGACTATCCATTTCCTTGGAAGTATTAGGCAGAATTCTATCATTTTCAGACTAAGTGCGGTGACAGGCAGCTCCGATTGTTCCTGTCCCAATGATAGAATGGGAAGATCCTGCACCAGATTCAGTGCTTGGAGCCTCACTTTGCACAGACACATTCCCCTCCTTTTCTCCTGCCATCAGCTAGTCAGTTCAAAGGTTCTAGCTCAGCTTGGAAATGGAGGCATGAACAGGTCTGCCCTGGCAGAGTGGTGTATAGCACATCAGGACCAGCACAGCACAGTGGCAGAAAGGTTTTGTTGCACTCACCTTGAAGCCTCTATGGGCCACTGTTCACACCACATACCAGCAGGAAGCTGGGCTAGTCGGGAGATTTGCGCCTATTATCGCTCATTATTTACCAGCAACAGATTACAGAAATGAAAGCAATCTCAGTACCAAACAAATATAATTCATTCAAACGAGTAAACTCATTTGGTCAAAAACATTTTCCCTTATACATTTTTGTCATCAGTTTATATGTATACTTTTCCCTGTATTCCTTTGATGGTCTTTTTGCCCACTCAAAGTGCTTACAGAATATGGACTGTCACACAGACCCTGACAGCCTGCGAACCATGATCCTGAGTTATAACAGCTCACTGATGCCGGTCAGCAGCATTCTCACTTGAGTTTATGGGGTTTGGAGGAGGGTGTAACATTTCTTTATGGCAGCTACATAACTGGTGCCATCCCGTCCCGTCCAACAGGGAAGTCAAGCACCTGTCTAGCAGCAGGGGAGAAGAATTCCCCAGACATCTGCCACCATGCATGTACCTTTCAAACCAGTTCATTAGGAAGCCACACAACATTTTCTTAAAAGCATTATTTTACTTATTTCTCATGCCTCAAGCTAGATCTCTTGCCTAGACCTCTTGCCTAGATCCCTCAGTGCATAGTTAGGCCCACCTGCATGCAGTTAGAAACCCATGCAACTTATCTCGCTAGCTCTTACCAGCCTCCAGTACCATAAGTCCCAAATGAGGTGGGAGGATGGGAACTCCTTGCAGGTACGGACTTGATGGGCCAAATGATCTCCATCCGCACTGAAGGGATTGTATATGATGAAATTACCAGGGATTTACTTCTCTATATTAAATTGCATTTAAATAAAAATAGTGTTCCTGCAAAACTAATTTTAATTTACAATTGAAAATTAACTGAATCACTACTATTCTACTATAGACACAGACACGCACACTGGAATAGGAGTAGGCCATTCAGCTGATCTATTATTGAATTAGATTGTAGTTGATCTGTGACTCAATCCCATTTACCTACCTGTGCTCCATATTCTTTGATACCTTACCTTGTTTGAAACAAAATCAATCTCAGCCCTGAAAATGTCAATTGTCCCCGCACCCACAACCTGCCAGAAGTGGCAGCTGCCGGTGTCAATAGGAAAGAGAGAGGTTGCAGCAAGATGGAAGATTTTTCTGAAAAAGTGAGATTGCAGTCGACACCAGCATAGTGGCCTTAATTGGCCCGAGATAATGTCTAATTGGCGTGTGCACATTTAGCCATTCAACACTGAACTGGCCAAAATGAAACAAGTTGGGAACACGTTGGCAATCCAGCTCAGTGGCCGGTGGCGGGAAATTGCTAGTCCATCCACCAGCAGACCTGTCTCCAGAGCTTTTTGCAAATTCAGCCCATTATTATTTGCGTCCATATTTCATCATAAAATAGAAAATTTGGGACCATACTTAGAAGCATGAGAGGTGGTCCTTGATGTGCAATGATTTGGGAGGTCATTTTCCCTAAGCCAAGGAAAAGCAAAGCTGACTTTTCCGGAATACGTAAGGATTCATGGACAGCTGCCAAGAGGATTTGAACATCCTGGAAATGTGTGGAAGGGTTGGGAATGGTATGATAGTGTTTTGGGAACAGACAGTGGTGCCAGAAAAATAGGGTGGTAATAGTATTAGATTTTAACTTTCCCGACATTGACAGAGACAGCCATTGTATTAGAGGCTTGGATGGAGAGAAATTTGTTGTGTACTCAGGAGGAATTTTCATTCAATATGTGGATGGTCCAACAAGAAACGGGACAAAACTTGACCCCCTCTTAGGAAATAAGGGAGGGCAGGTAGCAGAAGTGTTAGTGAGGGATCACTTTGGGACCAATGACCATAATTCCATTAGTTTTAATCTAGCTAGGGAGAATGACAGGTCTGGCCCAAAAGTTAAAATTCTAAATTGGGGCAAGGCCAATTTTGATGATATTAGACAAGAACTTTCAAAGGTTGATTGGAGGAGTCTGTGGGCAGGCAAAGGGGCAGCTGGTAAGTAGGAGGCTTTCAAAAGTGTGTTAACCAGTGCTCGGGGTAAGTGCATTCCTTTTAGAGTGAAGGGCAAGGCTGGTAGAAGTGGGGAACCCTGGATGATTTGAGATATTAAGGCCCTGGTCAAGAAGAAGAAGGAGGCACATGCATAGGCAGATGGGATCAAGTGGATCATTTGAAGAGTATAGAGGTTGTAGGAGTAGAGTTAAGGGAGAAATCAGGAGGGCATAAAGGGGACATGAGATTGCTTTGGCAGATAAGAATCCAAAGAGCTTCCATAAAAACATAAAGGATAGAGGAGCAATTAGGGAGAGAGTAGGTCCTCTCAAGGATCAAAAAGGTCATCTATGTGCGGATCCACAAGAGATGGGTGAGATCCTAAATGAATATTTCTCATCAGTATTTACTGTTGAGAAAGGCAAGGATATGAGAAAACATAGGGAAATAAATAGTGATGTTTTGAGGAGGGTACACCTTACAGAGAAGGAGGTGCTGGAAGTCTTAAAGCACCTCAGATAGATAAATCCCCAGGACCTGATGGAGTGTATCCCAGGATATTGTGGGAGGCCATGGAGGAAATTGCTGGTACCCTAGCAGAGATATTTGAATGATCGACAGTCACAGATGAGTGCCTGAAGATTGGAGGGTGTCAAATGTTGTGCCTTTGTTTAAGAAGGGCTGCAGGGAAAAGCCTGGGATCTACAGGCTGGTGAGCCTAACATTTATAATGGGTAAGCTGTTAGAAGGTATTCTGAGAGGCAGGATCTACAGGCATTTAGGGACAGTCAGCATGGCTTTGAGAGTGGAAAATCATGACTCACAAATTTGAATCGAGTTTTTTGAAGGGGTAACCACAAAAAGGAGATGAAGGATGTTGTTTACATGGACTTTAGCAAGGCTTTTGACAAAGTTGTTGCATAAGGTTAAATTTCACGGGATCCCGGCTGAGGTAGCCAAATGGATACAAAATTGGCGTGACGACAGAAGACAGAGGGTGGTTGTAGAGGGTTGCTTTTCAAACTGGAGACCTGTGACTAGTGGTGTGCCTCAGGGATTGGTGCTGGGTCCACTGTTATTTGTCATTTATACTAATGATTTGGGTAAGAATTTAGGAGGGAAGTTAGCAAGTTTGCAGATGACACCAACATTGGTGGCATAGTGGACAGAGAAGAAGGTTATCTCGGATTGCAATGGATCTTGATTAATTGACGAAGATTGATGAGGGTAGGACAGTGGATGTTGCCTACATGGATTGTGAGTTGCACAGCGGAGCTGTGGCCATGTCCTTTCCGCCACCTCCTTCATGAATGAGAAGCAGCAATGTTGCAATGCTATATCAGTGGAAATGAGCATCACTGGAATGTGTGGGGGTACTTGGATGTCTGCACTGTCAGGGTCACTGGTAGAGGCTGGCAAAAAGAGTTCAATAGTGTGGGATTTGAGTATGCCAACAGGTGGAGTTGATAAGCACAATGGGGTAAGGAGAGGTGAAGAATGGCAGACGGGAAACTGGAGTTGAGGCCACACTGAGGTCAGCCATAATCTTATTGAATGGTAGAGTAGGCTGAAAGGGCTGAATGGCCTAGTCCTGCTCATATTTGTAATGTTCTTGTGTTGCTGTGAATTTTGGGCAATGTAATCAGTAAAAGAAAAAGTAATAGAGTAAAAGAGCAAAATATAACAAATGCTAAAAATCTGAAATTAGAAAATAAAACTCTGGAAATTTGCAATAGTTTATTCCAGTGAAAGGTCATTGATCGAAATCTTGGCCAGAATTCTCTGGCCATGCATGTCCTACACTGCTTCTGCCAGTGAGGATGGGGAATTTGGTGTTCAGCCAAATCACCGTTCATTGCAGCGGTGCAGGAGAATCCCGGTTGCTATCAAGGTCGGAGAACCCAGCCCTTAACTCTGTTTCTCTCCACACATGCTGCCTGAGTTGTTCTTGAACTGCTACAACCCACGTAATGAAAGTGAATCGATACTGCTTTTAGGTGGGAAATTCTGAATAATGATCCAGTGTACATGAAGTAGAGGCGATGTATCTCTTAGACATGATGGTGTGTGAGTTGAAGGGAAAATTGGAGGTAACAGTATTCCATGCAACTGCTGCCCTTGACTTTTGAGGTGTTGGATATCATGGACTTAGGAAATGCTGTTGAAGCAGCTTTGGTAAATTGCTGCACAGATCGCACACACCGCATACATGTCACACCAGTGATAGTGTTGGGCTTCTTGATTTTAGGGAGCCTCGTTTAAAATAAAACTTGCAAGCTGCCCATTCTAAACTGATGTAGCTTGCTGGTTTTAAATAAGCGCAATACTGGGTGATTCGGCAGTAACCTGGCCTGATGCAAGTCCGGGGTTGTGTTGGGTAGATATCGCAGAGGAAAGGGAATCAAGTTACTTCTGTGCTCTCTTATTCTTCTGACTGGACAAAAATAATTTAAAACTTTTCTTGTTGGGATTTCTTCTGCTGGAGTCTGTCAAACTGGTTGGAGCATTTCCCAAAATGACAATCGTGTTCCCATGTCAGCGGACACCATTTGCACTTTAAAAGGGTCTATCACCTGAAACAGGCAGTTGACTTGGCAATTTGGTGCTCTCTCAAAGCCATGCATTTGACTACGACTGAAAGATTTGACAGATGCCCTGCCTATGAGTGTTTCTAATAGATGCTTGAAAATGACTGTCTTCCTAACTTCTCTTCCATGACCTCAGTCCAGCAGTCTTTACACTGGTGTCACTGAAATTTGTTGCTCAGAGTTTAGGGAATGTGACATTCATCCCACCACTTCATAATGATCTATCAATGTACTGATTCTGCCATTTTCTTGTTAGCATTTTATGTATAGTTTGGTATGTGTAACACAGGGGTGGCACAGTGATTAACACTGCTGCCTCACAATGTCAGGGACCCAGGTTCAATTCCAGCCTTGGGTGACTGTCTGTGGAGTCACCCCGTGTCTATGTGGGTTTCCTCTGAGTGCTCCAGTTTCGTCCCACAGTTCAGAAGACATGCTGGTTAAGGTGCACTGGCCATGCTAAATTCTCCCTCAGTGTACTCAAAAAGGCGCCGGAACGTGGTGCCTGAGTGATTTTCACAGTAACTTCATTGCAGTGTTACAGCAAACCTACTTGTGACACTAGTAAAAAAAATAAATGGGTACTTAATCATGTTTTTAGATACCCTGGTAAAATTATATCCCCACACATTGAACCTTGATTCACCTGAATGCGACACTTCATATGACTACATGGGCTGGATTTGCCAGCCGCTCTCGCCCTGAAACCAGAAAATCCCACCCGGGGTCGCCATACTTTTCCATGGTCCACCCCTCGCCCACTCCGACTCCTGTGAAGAGCAGGACAGGAAGATTTGCCCCTTGTGTGGTGTCACAGAAGATGCTGTTATTTATAATAATAGGTTTTGTTTTCATTATTTGCAGTTTCAGAATCCTTTTTACGTCTTAGGCTGAACTGTATGCTTTTAAAAGTCCAAAACAGATTTTCCACAAATATGTAGGTGTCTTTACATTACAACTGAATCCTTTCAGTTTCAGACTGCCAATTGCATAGTTTGAATTTCGTAAGCTGAGACCTACATAAATGCAAATTGATTTTGAATTGATCACTGGAGTCACTTTATTCTGATGAAGAATTGCTTTATTCCAACGTTAGGTTTAACTCTAATTCTGAATTCAGGTTGTATTTTAAGTGCCAGTATAAAGCAAAACTGCTTCACGACAGTGCCATGCTTGTAGTATAGATGTGGCCTAGAATTTGTGTAGGCATTTTATAAGGTGTTGTTTTGAATATTGCAAGAGAATGACAGCTATGTTTCAATTCTTTGCCATTGATGCTCGACCTGCTAAAGGCTGAACCTTGACCAGGAGGGCACTTCTAAACAATGTGAATGGAAAAGCATATTAAATCCCTGGCTGGTATGGGAGCAGAGTACATTTGGTGCTCTGGTCCTATCCATTTTTCGATGGATGTAGGGGGGAGGGAAGAGTTTGAACTATAATGATTTGTATTTATATGAAGCCATTAGCATAACAAAATATCCCAAGGCACTTCATAGGAGCATAATCAAACAGAATTCAACATCAAGCCACAAGCTTGAAGAAGTATGTTTTGTGATGTTAGTGCCCCTTTAAGAGTTTTTTAAAATTCAGGCTCACAGACTTAGGTGATGTCATTGTTGGGAGGAGAATAAAAACTGTGGGCAGGTCAGGTGACAGGGATTTCATTTTCAGTTTCAGTTTTGAGCTACAGATTTGAATTTTACTTTTAGAAGGGACAGCAAACTAGTTGTTTTGAAATTCTGTTGGTTAGCTGAAAACAAGAATTCGTTTTTTCTTAAGGGTGAAAATCTGCTATTGGGAGCTGGACCAGAGTGTTTCTGGCATTTTGGGAAGCTGTTTTTTCTTCAAACGTTTCAGAGTGAATCCAGAGAATGACACTTTTCAACCAAAGGGCTTAATTTCTAGTATCGCATGAGCATTAGTCTATGCTATATTTAACCTGTGAAAAGGATCTTTTGTCTATGGGATTGGTTTGACTGGAACATTGTAGATATTTTTGTTAGGGGTTATACATTATCATGTTTGTTTGTTTATTGTTTGTAATTGATAAAAGTTATTGCTGATTTTCTATACATGTTAACTACATTCTTAAGTAAATTTTGTTTGATAAAAGCTCCCTAGTGGACAAATTTAATTATACCTGAAGTGAAATATTTCATGCTTATCCTAGACAAATTCAAGATGCAAAACTTATGATCCAGGAGGACTCCACAAAATACTTCAGAGTTTTTGACCTAAGGAGTATTATAAAGGAGAATTGAGGTGGAGGTGGTGGGGGAGGAGGTTTATGACAACAATGTATATTTGTATAAGGCCTTTAATGTTGTAAGTGCCCAGAAGCATTATAAGGGTGAAATTCTTCGAAGAAACTGCAGCAGGTTCAATGATGGGCAAGGGGAAGCATTCAATGTGAGGCCCAAATATCAGTATTATGCCGGCATGACTTTCCTGTAGGATCTTCCACTGGTGCCCGCCGTAATGGATCAGGAAACCCATAGGAGGCCTGCGTGAAATTCATTTGCATCTTGCTAATAGGATGCAGATGAATGTCTGACAGTCCACTCTCAATTCTCCACAGTGCCAGCAGGAAAACATGATGCAAAACACATTTGGAAAATATGGCGTGCAGATGCTGGGACTCACTTGAACAATGCCTGAGGCTACTGGAGTACAAGATGGAGACCCATGGCAACCCTGGACACCTCAGAACACCATAGCAGCAGGTGGGGGAAGCATCTGAAGGTGGACCTTCCAGATTGGGTGCCTTGGAGGGAGTTCACCTTCCAGCTCAGAATGCTCCCAGAAATCCATCTTCATCTCAGGAGGTTCACCTTCTTTCTTCATGGTAGGTCAGTAATGGGGCGCCTTTTTAATATGACATCTGGAGAGGATGGCAGGCTATGTGCCATTAGGCCTGCCCTGCCATGAGTATGACACAAAACACCCAGTTGAGGCTGGAAGATTTGGCATGTTTTCCCACCATCCTCCATGTTATTAGCCCCAACCATAGAATTTAATCCCCAGGTGGGAGAATTCTGTCCAAAGCAAAACGTGGTACAGACCCACATTTGAGCCCAGAGGACCAACAGCTCAGTCAAACAGGTAGGGTTTAAGGACTGTCTTAAAGGAGGAAAGGATGTTGAGAAGTGAAGAAGTATAGGGATGGAATTTTTGAGCTTGGGCCTTACCCAGGCAGTTGAAAGCACAGTCACCAATGATGGAAAGATTAAAACTAGGCATGCCAAAGAGTGCAGAATTAGATATCTTCGAGGATTGTGGGGCTAGAGGAGATTACAGTGATCGGACACGCCAAGGCTAAAGAGGAATTTGAAAACAAAGATGAGCATCTTAACATGAAGACATTGTTTGACTGGGCATGAATGTAAGCTGACAAGCACAGGGGCAATCACTGAACAGAACTTGGTGCAAGTTAACACATGGGCAGCAGAGTTTTGGATAATATGTTTACAGAGTGGAGAATGTGGGAGACCAGCCACTAGTACATTGGAATTGTCAAATCTAAGAATGACAAAAGTACGAATGAGGATTTCAGCAACAAATGATGGAGATGTGTGTGAAGTCAGGCAATGTTACGGAGGTGAAAATAGACACTCTGAGTGATAGCGCAAACAAATTTAATCTGAGTCAAATATGACACCAGGGGCTGAATCTACATTTCCTAATGCTCAGCATTGGAGTGATAAAATGGGAGGCATGCAGGATTAGTTTTTAGATGCCCCTTCCACTTCCAATTCCAATTCCACCCCTCTCCCCCCACCGTCCAATTTTTGTTGGGTCACTTATCGTGGCAGGTGGCAACACTCACTTAGTTATTTAAAATTAACTATTTAATGGCTAACTGCAAAATCAAGTGTGGGCAGGTGGGCTGCTGAAGGCTGTAAGAACCATGCCAGGTAATTCAGTTTGTGAACCTGAGCGCAGCCTGCTATGGAGTTGGGGACCTACTGATGGATAAGTTTAAAAGCTCTTGCCAACTTCAGCTGCCATCATGTAATGGTTTATGATAATTTAAGTATGTTTTCAATACAGTAATTTGATTTTCACATTGATTTAATGTCCTGACATCTGCTATGCTTTTGAAGCAATCTTTCAGTATCCACTAGGTACAGAACCACCAATTATGTAATAACACCATATAATAGCATCTCTTTGAAATGCTCATGAATTTAAAAAATAACAATCAAGCACTCAACATTTCCTTTGAAGAAAATTTTCCCTCTTACCTTTTCAAAAAGCCGTCAATCAAACAAAAGTAATGAAATTTCCATTGAAAGAGCCTTTGGTCCTTTCAAAATAAACACACAGGCAATGAAAAACCACTTCAAACATAGATCACATTATTATAAGTGGGAACAATATGTGAGTTGAAGTGGGCCAATGTTCCAATAAATAGAAGTGGGCTTTCTGACTACCTAGCTTTGCCATTGGTCTGCTACTGTTCCTTCCTTTGGCCTATTACAGGAGGCAGTGGCCCTGTCTCCAGGCCATATCGGATACTAAAATTAGTGGCATAGCGAACAGTGAAAAAAGTTATCTCTAGTTGCAACAGGATCTAGATCAACTGGGCCAGTGGGCTGACGAATGGCAGATTGAGTTTAATTCAGACAAATCGAGGCGATGCATTTTGGTAGATTGAACCGGGACAGGACTAACTCAGTTAATGGTCGGGCACTGGGGAGAGTTACAGAACAAAGAGATCTAGGGGTACATGTTCATTATTCCTTGAAAGTGGAGTCACAGGTGGACAGAGTGGTGAAGAAGGCATTTGGCATGCTTGGTTTCATCGGTCAGAACATTGAATACAGGAGTTGGGACATCTTCTTGAAGTTGTGTAAGATATTGGTAAGGCCAAATTTGGAATACTGTGTACAATTCTGGATACTCTCTTATAGAAGGGATATTATTAAACTGGACAGACTGGGATGCTACCGGGACTTGATGGATTGAGTTGTAAGAAGAGGTTGGATAGACTGGGACTTATTTCTCTGGAGCATAGGAGGCTGAGGGGTGTTCTTATAGAGGTCTATAAAATGAGGGGCACAGATCAGCAACGTGGTCAATACGTTTTCCCAAAGTTGGGGAGTCTAAAACTAGAGGGCATAGATTTAAGATGAGAGGGGAGAGATACAGAACTGTCCAGAGAGGCAATTTTTCCACACAGAGGATGGTGATTGTCTGAACAAGCTGCCAGAGGTAGTAGTAGAGGCAGGTACAATTTTATCTTTTAAAAAGCATTTAGATAGTTCCATGGGTACGATGGTATAGAGGGATATGGGCCAAATATGGGCAATTGGGGTTAGCTTACGGATTTTATTTTTAAAAAAAGGGCGGCATGGACAAGTTGGGCTGAAGGGCCTGTTTCCCTGCTGTAAACCTCTATGACTCTATGATTCTGAGTCTGTGACACCCAAAGACCAAAATATCAGGTAAGTTAGAAGTTGGTACTGGTGACCTTGGGAAATGACCTGATTCTGGGTTCTCAAACTGAAGATGAAAATCTGACACAAAGATTGCAAACAGACTGGTTTAGTGTCAGACTATTGCCAGGGAGAGCAATGGAATTAGCATCTGGGGAGCTGAGTATGAAGAAAATTAGAGAGTGTTATGACAAAGTGTATACAGATGCCAGGACTTGCCTTGCCTCCCATCCTCCAGATTTTAAAAGAATGATAAGAATGAACGTGTCAGTTCAGTGTATTACCTAACAGTCTAAAGGCAAAATACTGTGGATGCTGGAGTCTGAAACAAAAATAGAAAATGCTGGAGAAACTCTGCAAGTCTGACGGCATCTGTGGAGAGAGAACAGAGCCAACGTTTTGAGTCAGGATGACCCTTTGTCATCTGGTTCTGATGAAAGGTCATCCTGAATCAAAACATTGGCTCTATTCTCTCTCTACAGTTACCGTCAGACCTACAGAGTTTTTCCAGCATTTTCTGTTCTTGTTACTTAACTGTTTATATGCTAACTGCAAAGAATACAGTTCAACCAGCTTTCTTGAGTTTACACACGCATTCGAACACACATACACACACACGCCTTTGGTGGTCTTGAAATTCCAGGGGGTTGGTATAAGCTGTAATTTCTCGAGACAATGTTCTTTAAACCATAATACATATTTTCCAAATACATATTTTTTAGATGCTATAGCCACCGGTTTTCTGTCAGAGCCTGACACTTGTAAATACATCAAAGCATCACAAGCAAATAAGACTTCAAAAAGATGAAAGAAAGCTGGAAGTACTTTGGTTCCTCCCCATTATAAAATAACTTCTTCAACTTTGCATATATATATATATATATATGTGCAACAAAAACTGAAAACATTTAAATGTCAATGACTTTATTCAGAGACTCAGAGCCTGAAATTCTACAGAAGCTCTACGTGTTTCCTGCCATAATTCTCACAGGATACCAATAGGACCCATGGGATCAATGTGCACAGAGTTATGGCGGCTGGTAGAGACCTGGAGGAATTTCCAGAACCTTCAGCTTTGTTTGACATCTTAAAACAATTTTCTCACTACTCCTGTATATTCTAAAATAAAATTTAGATTTGCTAATGGAATAATTGCAAGTTGGAGAGTTGGTTGAGAGGCTGTGTTTTGTTATTTTCATTTTTTAAGTCACGCAAAAGCCAAAATGAATATTGCTGAACGGTTCCACTTAAGTGTATCAATAGTTAAATAAACTAAATTCAACAAAATACCAAGCAATTGTTAGGAAATATTTTGCACAAAGCAGACATAAACAAATGGAAAAATGCATTTTCTATGTGTAACCTCTGACGCAGGCTGCAAGGCAGTTCTTTGATGAACACATGAAATAGAAAATGCTTTAATCTGTTTCAGTGTAGGTAGCTATTCATAAAATCCCTTGATTTCCATATGAAGAAAAAAATTTCCAGATGGCCTAAAGGTTTCCTGTTGTAAAGTTTATGAAAAAAACCCCTCCATTCCTGGGCATTTTTCAGAAATCTATATAGTACTGAGCACACTTTATTTCAGTATCATTTGGCTAAAGAAGCATGCTGTCGAAATGCATTTTGTTCATTCTGTTAGCCATTATTCAATCAACACCAAATATCAGTTTGCTGGTACAATTTAGTTAAGACATGAGTCCTGTACAGGAAGAAGAATTGCTGCATCTTTGAACTCCTTGCTGCGTGGTTAACATTAACTCTTAGCGTCATAAAGGAATTAAATATAGAAACAGAAGAATTTGTGTAAGGGTCAAGTTTCTAGTCAAGCAAATAAATTGGATTTAAGTGTATTGCAGTCATAATCTTTCTCCCCCTCTCTCTAGACAGCCTCAGTACATTCTGAAATGAGAACGTATCCTCAGACAAAGCTTGACCTCAGGGAGTAAGCTGCAGAAATCTGGATTTTCAATAACAGAAGACAATAAAGCTTAGACTTTCAACCAGCTGCAATATGGAACAAATATGAGGAGCTTAGTAACTAATAAAAGAAAAGGGTCTTCAGACTCATATTTGAAGAGGAAGACCCCAATAGGACACTTCATAAAGAACATAATGGGCAGTATGTATCAAACAGATGCAATGTACTACTTTGACCAATTCTCTAACAATTGTCTTCTGCTGCTCTGGATATTGATGTGTCTGATATTTATTTCCTTAGGGTGTTTTATCGTCATAATCGACATCTACTTATTTTGATATGTCATACACAACATATTTATTTGATAGGATTCTCATACCAAAATATGAGTTCAATGCACATTTTGCTAACAGCCTGAGAATATTGTGGAGCTGCATTTCCCCATAAGAAGCACTTGAATCTTGCTATTGACATTTGAATGATGAAATCCGGACCAAGTTTTTTTTTATCAGTTATTTATGCTCATCAGGGTGGGGGATGTTGTTCTGGGAGATGAAGCATTTTATCTTGGAAACAAGTGACAGCACGAAGCATTTTGAGACCAGTTCCCTCTACTCTAGCCCAACTATGTGCCCCAGCCCCAACCTCATAAGAGCACTTCATTCTGCACCAGTGTATTCATAATCTGTCCGAATAAAGCCCCCCATTATGCCAAATTATATGTAGCTTCATGTGGGATTCCAACAAGCAGGAAGAGGAGATTTTCATCCCACTATCTTAAGCTGGATTTGAACCCAGGACCCAGAGTGAAATCCTTGAAATCAGTCAATGTTATTACACGGGTGAAGTGTGGGATGACCCAATGCCTGAGGTTTGCCTCCAATTTGAAGGCATCTAGCTTCCCCTCGGCATTTCTGCAGCATCGTTACATGTTGGGAACAAATCAGTAGGAAATTGAGGAAGTTGAAAGTCCAGGATTCGCTGTTGTCATGCCCAGTAAAGGCATGTAATCGATTTGATTTCTTGATTGATTTGACTTAATTTATTATTGTCACTTGTATTAGTATGCAGTGAAAAATATTGTTTCTTGCACACTATACAGACAAAGCATACCATTCATAGAGAAGGAAAGGAGAGAGTGCAGAATGTAGTTTTGGCCAAGGTGCAGAGAAACTTAGTGTGAGGTAGGTCCATTCAAAAGCCTGATGGCAGCAGGGAAGAAGCTAATCTTGAGTCAGTTGGTCCATGACCTCAGGCTTTTGTAGCTTTTTCCCGATGGAAGGAGGTGGAAGAGAGCACATCCGAGGTGCGTGAAGTCTTTAATTATGCTGGCTACTTTTCCGAGGCAGCAGGAAACGTATATAGAGTCAATGGATGGGAGGGTGGTTTGCGTGATGGATTGGGCTACATTCACAACCTTATTTGGTTTCTTGTGGTCTTGGACAGAGCAGGAGCCATACCAAACTGTGATGCAGCCGGAAAGAATGCTTTCTATTTTGCATCTGTAAAAGTTGGTGAGAATTGTGGCTGACATGCCAAATTTCCTTAATTGTCTGAGAAAATAGAGGTGTTGGTGGGCTTTCCTTACTATAGTGTCAGCTTGGGGCAGCCAGGATAGGTTGTTGGTGATCTGAACACCTAAAAACTTGAAGCTTGCGACCATTTCTACTTTGTCTCCATTGATGTAGACAGGGACATGTTCTTTAGCACGCTTCCTGAAGTAGATGACAATCCTCTTCATCTCCTATTCTCCATAATCTCCTAATGTGCAGTGATGGCTTTTGATTTCCAAACGATTCTAGTTGGATGATGCCAGTATTGGTCATGTGTTCAAAACTGACTTGAGATAACAAGTTTTTTTTTTGATATGTTTATTGAAAATTTTCTTATATTTTTACATAGCAAACAAACACAGGTACTGATCCACACAGTGCCTGTGTGTACATCCCAACATGACTGGGCACAGGGCTCCCCGTGGCCAGGGGACAAGCCCCTGGTACTCCTGGAACTATGCTGCCCAAGTCCCATCTAATTGCACTGGTAACGATGGTAATAATATAAAAATAGTAAGGTAGAGAAACGCTGCTGGAGAACCAGCTGATCACCCAAACAGTCCAAGCTATAAACTAGCTAGCAGACAAAAGAAAGAGAGACAGTGAAGGAGAGAGAAGAAAGAAAGTGAGAGGGGAAAGAGAAAAGATCTCGTTTTGGTCTCCACACTTCGGCAGGGTGGGCGGGTGTACTCGGGTAAAGGGCCAGGGCGTGCCCGCCAATTGGGGAAATGGGGGGGGATTCTGTGTGAGCGCCTGGAGTACTGGGGCCATCGGGTATCTACTCACCCGGCTTCAACTGCAGTGTCCCAACATGCGTTATAAATGGTTGTCATGTCTTATTGAACCTAGCAGTGAACCCATGTAGCATGCACCTCATCTTCTCCAGCTTAATGGTATCCACCACCTCCTTCGCCCACTGTGAGTGCACCTGATTTCCACCTAGACAGGATTAGTTGTCTTGCCAAGAGAGTAGTGAAAGCTACAAAACCTGCTTGGAAGTTTGGCAGCAGCGGAGTTAAAGACATGACCCCAAATAGGGAAGCCTGGGGGAATGCACTTATGTTCTGATCTAGCGTTCCTGCAATCCAGTAGTTATACAGTGATGGGCAAACACAGAACGTATGTAAGAGTGGAATGGGAGGCTGCCAGCACCGTTCATAAATGGGACTTGTGCCTGGGTACATTCTAGAGAGTCTAACCCTAGTTAGATAGGCTCTTGAAGAAGTTTACATTGTATCACACCCAGCTTGGCACATATTAGAAGGAGTGTACTCAATGCAGCACTATGTCCCAATCCTCCTCAGAGAACTCCTCCCCCAGATCTTGTTCCCATAAAGATTTAACCACTGGTAGAGAGTTTTTTTTTGGACAGAATTTGAGATTAAAGAACAGAAATGATACCACTCATAATAATAGAAGGCACTAAGAAGATGTCAATGGAGGGACAAAGTGGGAGCATTGGAAATTGGGGGTTGGCCTTGTGCACAAATTCTTGAATTTGCAAATACCTGAAAAAGTGTGTTACAGGTAAAGCAAACTTATTCACCACCTGCTGGAATGATGCAAACACACCATCTACATACAAGTCCCGGATTGTTCTGATCCTGTCCTTGACCCATATGTTGAAGGCACCATCCAAAACAGATGGAGGAAGAAAATGATTAGCTGATACTGGGAGGCCAGTGAACAGGCCTGAAACCCAAAGTGACATCTAAATTACATCCAAATTCTAAGAGTTGACTTGACAAGTGCACTCCAAGTACACTGGGAGGAGGGAAAATATAACAGGGAACATATTAAAGCAGCCAAGGAAGATGCAGCACAGGAGGAGGATTCTAACTGCAGCCAACAAGGAACCTCCTGTTGCGCTTCTCTCTGGACCCAACACACTACTGCTCTCATATTGGCTTCCTAATAATAGAATAAAAAATTGGGCAATCCCAAAACCCTCTCCTGTTTAGGACTTTGCAAGGCTGTCCTCTGCATTCTTGGGTTTTTCCTATTCCAGACAAAGCTTGAAATAAGCCGATCAAGTCTGTGAAAAAAGGATTTGGGGATGAACACGGAAAAAGATATAAAAACTTTGGTAGTAAGTTCATCATCACCGCATTGATACGGCCCACTAACGATAACAGGAGGATGGACAAACACCTGAGGTCCTGTTCCATCCCGCCCCATGAGTGGAGCAAAGTTAGCTCCGAAAAGCCCACTAAATTCGCTAGTCATTTGTACTCCCAAGTAAATAAACTACCCAGTGACAATCTTGAAAGGCAGGGTGTGGAGCAGGAGGCTACGAGCTGCTGCATTCAAAGGAAGGAGTTCACTCTTATTCAAGTTAAGTGTGTACCCCAAAATACGACCAAACCCCTCTCGTATAAATAAGACTTCGGGAATTGAGTTGGACAGGTCGCCAACGTATAATAGTAGGTCATCCATGTACAGCAATACTCTCTCGACCAAACCTCACCACTGTGAAAAGCCACAGCAAGAGGTTCAATAGCAACGGCAAATAACAGGGGGGAGAGGGGGCATCTTTGTCTAATGCCCTGGGACAAAGGGAAAAAAGGTGAATGCACATCGTTTATCCGGACCGAAGCTGGAGAGATGGAGTACAGTATTTTGATCCAGGAGATAAATTTTGGACTGAACCTGAATCTCCCACAGGCATAAAAATAAATAATCCCATTCTACCCGATCAAACGTTTTTACAGCGTCCAGCGAGATTAACATCTCTGGTAGCTTGGAGGTGGCAGGCACATACACAATGTTAAACAGCTGCCAAATATTTGAGTACATATGTCTATTTTTAATGAACCCAGTCTGGTCAGGTGAGATGATAGAGGGCAAAATCTCAGAGATCAGTTTGAGATCGACATTCAGCAATGAGATCAGTCAATAAGAGCTGCAGATTTGAGGGCCCTTATTCTTTTTAAGCATAAGCAAACTTGTCGCTTGCCTCAAAGCGGGAAAGGGCAGTTCTCTATGATTCATTGATCATGTGCATGCGCAATACCTATCGATAAATGTTTTGTAGAATTCAATGGGGTATCCATCTGGTCTCGGATATTTCCCATTCGGCATAGTTCTCGCCACCCTAACAATTTTTCAATGTTGATTGGTTTTTCCAATGTCGCGGCCTCTCCCCTGTCCATGACAGGGAGATTCAATGCCCCAAAGAACTCCTGAAAGTCCGCATTATTGATGGTAGACTGTGAACTGTAGAGGGTTGAGTAAACAGTTCATTTATTCGCTGTAGGTCAGTAGAGACCACATTTGGAGCCTGCATTTGTGGTATTAGATTTTTGGTGGAGAATTGGTGCAGCTGATGAGTTAGTAGCTTACTTGCCTTGTCCACATGCTCATGATGTGTATACTTAGATTTGAACAGCATCGCTTCTGCTTGACGTGAGGACAAGGTCTCAAACTCCGCCTGTAGTAGTAAACATTCCTTATATACCTCTGGGGATGGGCCCATAGAGTACGTGGCATCAAGTTAGGCAATACGCCCCAGCAATTCTAATCACCTCCTACCTCTCTGCTTCACCTCGTGTGCTGAATAAGGTATGATTTGACCCCTTAAATAATCCTTCAATGTCACCCATAAGGTAGCTGCTGAGGCTCCCGGAGCATCATTAAACTCTAAGAAGTCATCAATCTGTGTTAACAGAAATCTAACAGATTCATCATCAGAGAGCAGACAAGTATTAAATCGCCAAGTGGTCCACCCTCCTCCCCACTACCAAGTCCATTATCAAGGGAGCATAGTCCGAGATTACAATGGTTTCTTAGGAGCATGAGCACACAGCCGGGTGCAAATTATTATCTACCAAAAAGTAATCCATATGTGAATACATTCGGTGGACAGGTGAAATAAAGAATATTCCCTACTAGTGGGATTGAGAAACCTCCATGGATCCGACACCATGTATTCCATGAGAAACTATTTAATAATTTCTGCCAATTTGGAAGATACAGCAGTCCTGGGGGAAAAGTGGTCCTGTGGGAGGAGCAGTCCAGGGCAAGATTCAACCAACAGTTGAAAACTCTGCCCAGTATCAACCGATGTGAATTCAAATCTGGCTGTAGCATGAAAAACGATTGGAAAAAGTTTTCACAGTCCCAGTTTGGGGCATACACATTGGCTAACACCAGGAGTGACTCATATAATTTACCCATGACAATGATGTATTGGCCATTTGTCAGAAATGACATTGGCTATGACCAAGGGTAAAGACTTGTGGATGAGGATTGCCACTCCTCGTGCCTTGGTGTGAAAAGTTAAGTGAAAGCATTGACCCCACCATCCTCTATGGAGCCTAAAATAGTCCAGAGGTGGGTCTCTTGAAGGAATGCAATTTGGGTATCCAGTTGTTGAAGACGTTGAAATATCTTACCACGTTTAACCAAATGATTTAATCCCCTGATATTCTAGCTAGTGGACTTGATTGCTCCGAGGTCGGAGCGTAAGGGCCTCCAAGCCAGCATCCCACATTCCTAACAGTAGCCTGGTACCCCTCCTCACAGGGTAATCTCCCCCCACCACTGACATGGGCAGACGCCACAACCCCAGGGCCCCAGCCCCACTCTCCCCACCGACTGCAAGAAAGAGAGGCCAAACCACATCCCAGAGGCAAAAAGATAGAGCAAAGAGACAAAAACACCCACACAAACCAAACATGCAAACACAGTGTCCCCCACCACCCCTCTCCATATGCGCCTTCCCAAACAGGAGACTTGTGCCTCCGACACCTCCTTATCACGGTGCCTTCACAGCATTCGCATGGGACACTTTACCTCCATTCCCATCATGGTCACAGGTGCTATAACCTGAGTATGTCTATAGAAATATCAAATACTTAACACTTAACCTAACAGTTGCAAAACCCATTGCCTTTTCCTGGCTGACAATTCGATCCAGGTATAGCATGCAGTTCATAAAAAACAAAATCAGTTTACATCCGCCGTGCGGTCACCCAATTCAAAAGTCTGCTCCACAAATTTCATTACCACCATTGGATCCGTGAACTTGTGCTCGGTTCCATTGTTGAGAGCAATCCTCAAGCAGGCTGGAAAGTGAAGCCCAAACCTGACCCCAGGACCATCAAGCAGAAGTTGTTTGACATCAGCGAAGGGCTGCCCTTCTCCTTGCCACCACCGGGGTAAAATCTGGAAATATAAACAGCTTATTTTCCTGATACCTCAGAGTGGCAGCCTGTGCTGCTTGCTGCAGGATTCTGTCTTGTGTTGAGGCGTAACGTACTCATGCAGTAATGAGCTAAGCAGCTTCTCCTAGTCTGGGCTTTGCCCATTCCAGAAGTGGCCCATCCTCAAGTTCCAGCACACTCTTCAATAGCCAGGTGACAAAGTCTGTGAGATTTGGGCCCTTGATTCCCTCTGGAAGACCTATCAGACGGATGTTATTTTTTCTTTGGCGTTCTTCCATCTCATCACATTTTTCCCTTAGGGACTTAACCTCCAATGTCAAATGAATGACTTGGCTCTTCAGCTCAGAGATAGAGTTTCCACTAAATGCCTCCGAGTCTTTAAGCTCCTTCAAGTGGTTCTCATGGGTGACGGTGATATCTTGGACAGATTTAACAGATGAACTTGTCTTTCAGCTTGTCTATTTGGCCTGCAACTCAGTGGCTCACCGGTACAACTCACTGTCCAATTTTTGCATGGCCTCCATCATAGCTTCCCCTGTCCTTCTGCTCAGCATGCTGTGTTCAGGGATTCCTCCAGGAGAGCTTGATGAGGACACCCCCCCCCCCCCCATTCCCCACTCCGCCCCTGTGGTCCCACTCTTCAATTTTGGTTTGCCTTTTGCCATTTTGCCAGTACCAATGCCTGTGGTCTTACCCATTTCCTCCAGCTTGGAGCGCTATTTCTTAGTCCACGTATCAAACTGTCTTGTTGGATCTACCAAAGGTCTTATAAGGATTGCTTTTCACCTTTCTTCACTCTTAACTGGGTGAATAGGAGCAAAGAGTTCCCAACCGAGCTGCAAGTTGCAACTCTTCTCCCTCACTTTAATTCACCCAGGTTGATCTGACAGTTGCAGTTTTTATGACACACGAGTTTTTCCCTGGGCTGCCCCCCAACCCTAAACCAATTCACACTTGACTGAGTGAAAAATCTACAAGATGGTTCCTGGCTGAACTGCAAATCCCAACATGCCCCTCATAGAGCTCTAGCTGCAAAAAAAAGTAGAAATAACAGCTTGCAATTTGCAGCAGGACCACAGTGGCTCCTGCTTCCCACTTTAATTCACTCTCTTTCTTGGGTAAAAAAGGACAGAGAGTTAGCAGACAGAGCTGCAATCCACAGCCCCTCCCCCAATGTGGAGATGCTGTCATTGAACTGGTGTAAGCATAGTAAATAGAGTCACAACACCAGGTGAAAGTTCAACAGGTTTATTTGGTAGCATGAACTTTCGAAGCACTGTCCCTTCATCAGGTGAGTGAAGAGTTCAGTTCACAAACTGGGAGTATATAGACACACATTCAATTACAAGATAATGGTTGAAATACAAGTCTTAATAGGCAATCAAGTCTTTACAAGTGCAGACAACGTGAGTGGAAAGAGGGTTAAGCACAGGTTAAAGAGGTGTGAATTGTCTCCAGCCAGGACATTTAGTGAGATTTTACAAGCCCAGCAAGTCGTAGGGTTTACAGATAGTTGACATGAGCCCAAGATCCAAGTTGAGGCCATCTTCAGGTGTGTGAAACTTGGCTATCAGTTTCTGCTCAGCGATTCTGCGTTGTGTGTTAAGAAGGCCGCCTTGGAGAAAGCTTATCTGAAGGTTAGAGGCTGAATGCCCTAGACTGCTGAAGTGTTCCCCGACAGGAAGAGAACACTCCTGCCTGGTGATTGTCGAGCGGTGCTCGTTCATCCATTGTCGTAGCATCTGTATAGTCTCCCCATGTACCATGCCTCGGGACATCCTTTCCTTCAGCATATTAGGTAGATACTGTTAGCCAAGTCACAAGTATATGTACCGTGTACTGGGTGGATTGCTCATGTGAAAACATATCTACCAAGTACGCTCTCTCCACTCACATTGCCTGCACCTGTAAAGACTTGATTACCTGTGAAGGCTTGCATTTCAACCATTATCTTGTAATTGAGTTTGTGTCCACATATGCCCTATTTGTGAAATGAACTCTTCACTCACCTGATGAAGGGACAGTGCTCCGAAAGCTTGTGCTATTAATTAAACCTGTTGGACTTTAACCTGGCGTTGTGAGACTATTTACTGTGCCTCCCTCACTGAGCACACACAGTAAGTTCCAACTGGCAGGGAGGAATCTAAAGATAACCCTTTACAGCTATACTTTCAAAGTTCTCTCTTTGCAACAGCCCCCCAGGTATGTTTAAAGCATGCTTGATGTACATTAACCTCTCTCCGGAGCTCAACAAACAGCTGGATTTCAAGAAGGACCTTGCCACCTGTAGATCATGCTTCCCCTCACACCAATGCCATCTTTGATTCCCAGATAACAAGTTTTATCTAAAGACTCAAAGAAGGCAGTAGAACACTGACATTTCGCATTTGATAAGGTGCCGCACAAAAGGTTGCTTCAGAAGGTTAGAGGGCATGGAGTTGGGGGTAAGGTGTTAGCGTGGATAGAGGATTAGTTGTCTAATAGGAGTCAGAGTTGGTATCATGGGTGCTATTCTGATTGGTGGTTAGTGGCCAGTGGAGTGCCGCAGGGATTGGTGCTGGGGCCTCAACTATTTACCATTTATATAGATGATCTGGAGGAGGGGGCTGAGTGTAGGGTAACGAAATTTGCTGATGACACGAAGATGAGTGGAAAAGCAAATTGTGCGGAGGGTGTGGAAAGTCTGCAGAGGGATCTGGATAGGCTGAGCGAGTGGGCGAGGACCTGGCAGATGGAGTACAATGTTAGCAAGTGTGAGGTTATCCACTTTGGCAGAAATAATAGTAGGAGGGATTACTATTTAAAGGGCGAAAAGCTGCAGCGTGCTACGGTGCAGAGGGACCTGGGGATCCTTGTGCATGAGTCGCAAAAACCCAGTCTGCAGGTGCAGCAGGTGATCAAGAAGGTGAATGGAATGCTGGCCTTTATAGCAAGGGGGTTAGAATATAAAAGCAGGGAGGTCTTGCTGCAACTGTACAGGGCACTGGTGAGGCCACAGCTGGAGTACTGTGTGCAGTTTTGGTCGCCGCACTTGCGCAAGGATATTCTGGCCTTGGAGGGAGTGCAGAGGAGGTTCACTAGGCTGATACGGAGATGAGGGGGTTGGACTATGAAGAGAGACTAAATAGACTGGGTTTGTACTCGTTGGAGTTTAGAAGGATGAGGGGGGATCTTATAGAGACGTATAAGATAATGAAAGGGATGGATAGGGTAGAGGTAGAGAGATTCTTCCCGCTCAGAAAGGACAGCAGGACTAGAGGGCACAGCCTCAAGATAAGGGGGGAGCAGTTTAGAACGGAGTTGAGGAGGAACTTCTTCACTCAAAGGGTGGTGAATCTCTGGAATTCTCTACCCGTTGAAGTGGTGGAGGCTACCTCGCTAAATATATTTAAGTCACAGGTAGACAGGTTTTTGACAGACAAGGGAATTAAGGGTTATGGGGAGAAAGCGGGAAAGTGGAACTGATCCATTTCAGATCAGCCATGATCTTATTGAATGGCGGGGCAGGCTTGAAGGGCTAGATGGCCTACTCCTGCTCCTATTTCTTATGTTCTTATGACATGACAACTGCTGTAGAGAAAGGTTGTGCCAGCTTTGCCTTACAAGAATCATCAGTCATTAGACAGTCTGAGAGCCAGACTCTAAAACTAGCTTCAAGTTGCCAGCAGCCAATGTATTTAACCCCCTCCAGTTTCAAAACTCACCTGAGAACAAACTTCCTAGATATTAAACTACAAGAAACCTCACAACTTGTGGTAAGCTTTTTGCTTCACAAGATCCTCATTTCAGCTTTAACTGAACAAACCCATGCAAGAAACCAGAAGATCAAAAAGTATTAATCAGTGACTGAAGTAACTGTAATCTATAAAATTACACTTTTATACCCAATTTGTGTGTGTGTGTGGTGTGTGTGCATGCGTGCGCACGCTTATGTGAGACCATACGCAGAAGTTTCCGGTCCTGCCTGCCATGGAAATCGTAGCAGGCAGGAAGGATCCTTTGGCCTCAGATGGGACTTTCCGGTCTTAGGGTGGGTGCCAGAAATTCCCACCCTGAGTGTGCAATATTACATTTATTTGGGTTAAGTGTGCGAGAATAAATAATCTTTATTTTAACCTCATGAAAGCTTGCTGCTGAATTATTTAATTGGAATACACACTCAAAGTATAAGAAAAGACACAATTCTTTCCATCCAAAACTTGCTGGTAACAAACAGTCATAAAGCAAATACATTTTATATGTGACACTGCATTACTGTTTCAACACATGCCATTGTGCTGCCTTGTGGAATTCGACATTTAATTTTTCACCTTTTTAATAAAAAATAATGAAAATGTTTGTCAAATGATTTTAATCTTCACAAATGTACAGATTCACTTAAATTAGATCTAATATTAATCTGAGGAGAGAATAAATTTCAAGTAAAACTTAATTAAAATTTCAAAGCATTCCTTTTTAGTGTAAGGACAAATGCACTTTATTTTCCACTCTGGTTTTCCCTTGCGTTCTCTCAAAGCCATGCAACTGACTACAACTGAAAGATTTGACAGATGACCTGCTCATGAGCATTTTTAATAGGTGCTTGAAAATAACTGTTTCCCCCTAACTTCTTTGACATCAGTCCAACTGATGGCAATGAGATTGGTCGCTCAGAGTTTAGGGAATGTGACATTTATCCCACCTCTTCATAATGATCTGCCAACGTACTAAACTACCCAAAAATTCTTCTCCTGCCATTTTCTTGTTAGCATTTTAAGTATAGTTTGGTATATGTAACAGAGGGGCGGCATGGTGGCACAGTGATTAGCATTGCTGCCTCACAGCATCAGAGACCCGGGTTTGATTCCAGCCTTCTCCCAGTGTCTGTGTGGAGTTTGCACATTCTCCCTATGTCTGCGTGGGTTTCCTCTGGGTGCTCCCATTTCCTCCCACAGTCTGAAAGATGTGCTGGTTAGGTGCTAAATTTTCCTTGGTGTACCAGAACAGGCTCCAGAGCATGGCGACTAGGGGATTTTCACAGTAAGTTCATTGCAGTGTTAATGTAAGCCTACTTGTGGCACCAATAAATAAAACTTAAAACATTTATTTATTTCTTCAGAAGTTCAAAAAAAAAATGTCTTGTATATGTTCACAATTTTATAATTTTGTTTTTTTTTAATCTATTATAATTACAGATATATTCCAAAAGTATATTTAGTGACTATTTGGTCTTTGACTGCTGCTATTAGAAGCTCCTATAGTGTAGCTTAAGGATTAATGCTTAACTTCTACCTTGTAAACACGCATATCATACCTTTTTAATGTTGACTTAGTGCGATATAGGTTATGAATTGATTAAATGAGCAAGCACTTGAGTGGACTACAAATGAGCGGATGATGATTATGTTTGTAATTAACAGCAAAGGATAGCTTGTGTGACAAGACAATTATAGGATTGTTTTAGTTCATTTCAACATGTGCAACTTAAGCAAAAGGGAATATTGAATATGCTGCATTTATTCTAAACATATAGTTTTACATTCTTCACATTAACTTAATCTGTTGTGCTAGGAACAACAATTATTCCTGTTAAAGTTACACCTTGGTATTGAAAAATGAAACTTCAATTATTGTTTGTAGTCGGAACTTTATACCCGTGGAGTATTTTCAGTTACCTTAAAATGTGTTATGGCTTTTGTATGTACGGAGTCCAAAGACATACTGGTAAAACAAAACAAGCATTCACTGCTTCTCTCTTTTTAATTTTGTTGTACATGCAATGCACTTGCACTTTTACATTCAGTTTCAAAATGGACGTGTATTAACTTACAATTGATCATTTTTAATATTCGTCCAAATATCTACAGCAATTTTCAGTTTAACTAACATTGTTTTCTAGGCTTCTTTCTGAGATACGGCCATCACTGAAAAGGCTAGCATTGCCCACCTCCAAATATCTATAAAAAGTTGGTGAGCCGCTTTCTTGAACTGCTGCAGCCCTTGCAGTGTAGGTACACCCTCAGTGCTGGTAGGGAGGAGCTTTCACTTAGTGATGGAACAGGGATTTACTTTCAAGACAGGTTGGTGTGGGCAGTGGGGGCGAGCTTGTGGGTGATGATGTTCCCATGTGCCCTCTGCCCTTGTTCCTCTCACTAATAAAGGCTATGAATCTGGAAGATGTTTTTGAAGAAGTCTTGGTAAGTTGTTGTAGTGCACCTTGCTCATACTATAAATTGCTGCTACGTTGTGCTGGTGATAAAGGGTGTGAACGTTTAAGATAGTGGAAGAGGTGCCAGTCAAATGCAGGCTTTACCCTGGATGTTACGGAGCTTCCTGGTTGTCATTGCAAACATTGTATCACATCCAGGCAAGCAGAAAGTGTTCCATTATACTCCTAACTTATGACTTGTAGACAATGGAAGGGCTTTAGTGAGGTAGGAGATGAGTCACTTGCTACAGAAAACCCAGTCTTTGACCTGGTCTTGTGGCCACAATGTTTCTATGGATGGTCTAGTTAAGTTTCTGGTCGATGTGGCTTTCCAAGATGTTGATGGTCAGGGGATTTGATGATGCTGTTGAATGTTCATGAGAGGTGGTTTTAGCCTCTGTTTGTGAAGATGGTCATTGCCCAGTACTAATGTGATGTGAAAGCCACTTATCAGCCCAAGCCTGAATGTTGCTCAGTATTGCTGCATGCAAGTACAAACTGCTTAATTATCAGAGGAGTTGTGAAGGTAATTGAATACTGGTGAAGATCTCCACTTCTGATCTTATACTGGAAAGAAGGTCATTAATGAGGTATCTAAAGTTAGTTGAGCCTAGGGACTCCTGAAGTGACATCTTGTGGATGAAATGATTGGTTGCCAACTACCACAATCACATTGCCTTATGTTAGCTTTGTCTCCATTCGGTGCAGAGCTCTCTCCTGGTTCCCACTGTTTTATTAGAGCTCCCTGATGCCATACCTAATTAAGTGCAACCTTGATGCCTCGGGTGTTTCTCGCCTTACATCTGAAATTCAGCTCCTTTAGCCATGGTTGAACCAATGCAGAAGTGAAGCCAGGAGCTGAATTGTTCTAGCAGAACCAATATTGAGCATGTTGAACAATGCTGCTTAATAACACTGTCACTGCCCACTTCAATCAGTATGCTGTTTCATGAAAATGGGCTGATGGGACTGAGTTAGAATAACTCAAATTTCAGGGTTATAACTGAGAACATTTCTGCAGCAAATCTTTTTGTAATTTGCCCACACTGCTGTTAATAACAGTGCAGCTAATAAGTGGAGTTGATGATGTAGTGATATTATCACTGGCTCAATAAGCTGCTCTGGGGACCTCAATTCATAATCCTATAGTGGATGGTGAAATCTGGAATTAAAAGTCCAATGATGATCATGAAACCATTGTTGAAAAAGCCCATCAGGTTCAGTAATGTCATTTAGGGAAGGAAATCTGCCAATCCTACCTGGTATGTCCTACATGTGACTCCAGATCCACTACAATTTTTTAAAAGTCTAAATTCATGCCCACAATGTTTTACCTTTTGGAGGATAGCTGGGGGAAGTGGTGGAAGGATTAGAAAACTAATGACATCTGCATATCGGCGGCATGGCGGCACAGTGGTTAGTACTGCTGCCTCACAGTGCCAGGGACCCAGGTTCGATTCCCAGCATGGGTCACTATCTGTGCAGAGTCTGCAGGTTCTCCCCATGTCTGCATGGGTTTCCTCTGGTTGCTCCAGTTTCCTCCCACAGTCTGAAAGGTGTGCTGGTTAGGTGCATTGGCCATGCTAAATTTCCCCTCAGTGTACCCAAACAGGCACGGGAGTTTGGCGACTAGGGGATTTTCGCAGTAACTTTATTGCAGTGTTAATGTAAGCCTACTTTTTTCTCTAATAAATAAATAAATAAATCATATGAACCAATGAAAGAAAAAAATCTACAAATGGTCAGAAATGGAGGGGAGGAAAAATGCTGCAGAATCTTCTCAAGATGGGTTGGGGAGAGGTGAGCATGATAGTTTTAAACTTTTTTTTGTTGCAGTTGGCTGGGGGTGGTGAGGGGGCAGAGGGGAGCATTTCATGAAGGGTGAGCTAGGTCTTTGTGTAGGGCAGCTAGGTTTTGATCAAGTTGAAGGGGGAAAGTTGGGAGGCCAGCGAAGATTACATTGAACAATTAAACATAGAGATAACAAAACCTGTTCAGGTTCAAATACAGTGGCAGCTGGGATAGGATAAGCAAATTTGCTGAGTAGGTAATCTTGGTGATAGGAAGGATGTGGGGTTTGAATCGGTAGATCTTTCCAAACCCTTGTTGATGTATCTTTTCTGTTTTGAACATGGGTCAGAAAGTTGCAGTAATTCTCACTACTAATTTCAATGGATGGAAAATAAAAAGCAACACATGGGAACTTTTCATTGCACACTTGGGAATGCCAGTTATCTCCTTATGAATAGAGCTCAAAATATCCACCATACCATGCCAACTTTAAACAATGGACTAGAGTAATATCAGCTTCTATTTTTATTGCATTCTCTCCTCTTTCTCCCTTTCCTTAAGGATAACTTATTTTGCAATTGTTCTACAATGTTCATATTGACAAGTCTACATCAGCACTGAAATCACCAACTGCTTACAATGCAGAGCAACTATATATCACAGAGTAGCCTTTTCATTATGTGTCTATGCAATTCAATTGGATTGTATTTATGTAATAACTTTAGAACATCTAAACTAATCCATTCCATTAATTAGCAGGCTGAATTTAGTTTCAATTTAGTTTTTCCAGTTGCACAGCCAAGATTTAAGCAATGGCACAATGCACATAAATAATCAATTATTTCACATGTCTCATTATTACATGCACCATCACATAACCATCAACTCTGACTTTCTTTCGCACAGTAAATTATTTTTAAGTCCCAGAAATGTCTAGTAATTGAATATCAAAAATCCACATAACACAAGTAATCTTTGATAAATCTTTTTCTGTGTCTCAAAGTTACAAGATTCCACTGATGACATAGCACCTACAGGGGCAAATGGATGTGTGGTTAGTGGACATACATATCTGAGTCAGAGTGCTCTGCATCTTGCTGAAAAGAAAATGTACGCTGAAAGGAGGCATTTCTGTTCACATTATGTTATTTCCCACACCAAAATCCATATTATCCAGGGTGAGCTCACGCCCTAGAGAACAGCTTGCTCATATAATATGGGCAAAGCCTGACCTGTTGGAACTAGGTCAGTAAAGTTCTCAAAGTTGACTTCAAATTTTTTTTTTGAAGATGCAAAATTATTTCCTTACATTTTGCTGTCTTCATGACTTTGCCTTTGGTGGAGGGGGATGGGGGTAGACAAAGGGGGCAGGATGTCATATTTACATTGCTTCATTATCAAAGCTTTTCCTGCACCATTGTTGCTCTCTGATGCAAAGAAACATGGGAACAAGTGCCGGAGATAGAGGAATTTCACAGTAACTTCATTGCAGTATTAATGTAAGCCTACCTGTAACACTAGTAAATAAACATAATGCAACAAGCTAAATGCTGAAGAAAGGGATTGCTGGATTGTAAAGGCAGTAATGAATGTAGCATTCTCTTCATCCTCACCCCCAATATTCCAAGTCCTTCATTTGTCGACGCAAATGTTCCTACACAAATGCCAAAAGTGACTTGACATCACCAATTCATGGTCTGCAAAATAAACTGTCACTCATTTGTGTTTTGTTTTGCTTGTGGTTCCTAGAACAGGAGCAAAAGCTAAACCGTGCAATTAATCTTTGCTGTAAAGTTCACCACTCATCAAACATACTAAACCTTATTTTAAACCAAGAGGATATTTTGAATTTATTCAAGTAATAAATCCAAATGAAGCTCCAGGTCCAGATGAAATCCTTCCCTGAATTTTAAAGCTGGCAGCTGATGAACTGGCTCCATCAATGCTCAATCTCTTTGAAGAACCAACCCACACCAGCTACTTACCAGACCATGGAGACAAGTTAACATCTTTCGCCTAGTCAGAAAGGGGGTTCCAGTCAGCAGATTGGATCTCTCAACAGGTTCTTGTGCAAGTTGCTTAAACATGTTGTTCATTCCTATGTCATGAAGCACTTTGAAGTTCACAATATTCTAGTAGATAGTCCACATGGTTTTCAGTCGAAAAGGTCTACTGAAAATCAGCTTTTATAGACTTTTGATGACCTATCTTTGAATCTCAAATGAGTTGAAAGTGCTCACATGGCAATACTAGATTTCTCAAAAGTCTTTGGAGGGCATGGTGATACAATGCTGCCTCACAGCCAGAGATCCAGGTTCAATTCTGTCTTGGGTCACTGTCTGTGTAGAGTTTGCATGTTCTCCCTGTGTCTTCATGAGTTTCCTCCAGGAGCTCCGGTTTCCACCCACAGTGCAAAGATGTGTGGGTTAGGTTGATTGGACATGCTAAATTGACCCTTGTGTCAGAGGGGTTAGCAGGATAAAAATGTGGGGTTATGGGAATAGGACCTGGATAGGATTGTGGGCAGTGCGAACTCGATGGGCTGAAATGCCTCCTTCTGCACTGTAGGGATTCTATGATTCTTTCACAAAGTTCTTCATGAAAATCTCTTGTCCAAACATCGTGACAATGGAATTAAGGCAGCATTATTAAATTGGATCTGGATTTCCTTATCAACAAAGGACAGAGAATTATGTGATAGAGAATCATCCTGTTCTAGACATGTCCTTTCCAGAGTGCCCCCAGGGAATCTTTATACTCCTTGACACACATGAATTACCTCCCCAACCATTTTAAAGAAGGCTGCAACTATTTGTAGATGACTATATGGTTTATACAACAAGGAAAATGCAAGATCATATCAATACATGGTAAAATGATCTGCTGGAATTTCAAAAATATCTGCACCATTGGTATTTGTCATTCAATGCAAAATAATTCTATGTCATGTGCATTACCAACAGATAGCTTTATGCTTTGTAATCAAATTCAGATACATAACCATACTTGGGGGTTCATAGAATTCCTATAATGCAGAAGAAGGCCTTTGACCATTGAGCCAGTATCAACAACAATTCCACCCAGGCTTGATCTCTTTAACCCCACATCCCCCTGACACTAAGGATCAATTTAATGGGGCCAAACAACCTAACTCACACATCTTTGGAGTGTGAGAGGAAACTGGACAAAACTCACGCAGACACAGAGAGAACATGCAAACTCCACACAGATAGTGACTCGAGGTCAGAATTGAACCTAGGTCCCTGATGCTGTGAGGCAGCAAGCAGTGCTAACCATTGTGCTACCTAGCCATCACCTTAAAAATAATCTTCAACAGGGATATCACATTCAACAGGTAACATCGAAAGCAAACAAGATTCTGGGCTTTACGAGGAGAAATATTTGGTATTGCAGCAAAAAGAACACAGTTAAAGCTTACCAAATATTTGGTTGTCCTATCCTGAAGTATGCAAGTTATGTGTAGTATCTTTATATGGCAAGAGACATAAATAAGATTGAAGCGATCCAAAGATGCGCTGTACAATTCTGCACAAATTAATATGGGAAATATTCTAGGTCACATCGTTGATCAAGGATTTAGAGTAGGGCCCATTATTGAAAAGGAGGGAGCAAAATAGACTAACCAGGTTCTACATAACGTAAAATGGACTAGTGGAATTAACAGACACAAGTGACATGGTGTCCTCTGGCAATGATAAAACACAAGGCAGCACCATCCACACAAACCACAAAGACAATTTGTTTCCAATTCAGCATATCATCAATTTACCTTCCCAAGGCCAATCCCACAATGGAACAAGCTGTCAAATGAAATAGTCACAGCCCCATCACTTGAAATCTTCAAGTCCCATCGTTTGATTATTTCCATTTAAAAGTTTTCATTATCAAGCCCATCATCACAACAATTTATGCTTGGCTTAGTCAATGCTAACTCATGTTCATGGAGTATAGGTATTAGTATGTGATGCCAACATAGCTAAAACAGAAGCAGAAGCATAGCATGAATCATTTCTGCCACCGGATCCTTAAAAGCCATCCCAGAACATACTTGGCTTCAATGCATCAAACAAATAACATTTACAATCATTACAAGGGCCAACGCCTTAATCAATACCCGTTTGCAATGGAAATAACAGCTGGATAAAATACAGAATTTTCACTGGGTGGCAGGGTTGCTTTGAGTATAAGCTATAGTAGGTGGCACCCATGAAAAACATGAGGGCTGTCTAACTCAACACTATAACTTACATAAACAGAAAGGCTCCCTTTCAAATCAAGTGCAGTTTTTTTGTTATTTTTTTCATGGGATGTGGGTATTGCTGGCTACAGCAGCATCTTCTGCCCATCCCTAATTACCCTCAAGAAGATGATGGTTAGCTGCTTTCTTGAATCCCTGCAGTCCATGTGGTTTAGGTATGTTGTGATGTGGAGATGCCGGCGTTGGACTGGGGTAAACACAGTAAGACGTCTCACAACACTAGGTTAAAGTCCAATGGGTTTATTTGGTAGCAAAAGCCACTAGCTTTCGAAGCACTGCTTCTTCATCAGGTGAGTGGGATTTCAGTTCACAAACAGGGCGCATAAAGACGCAAACTCAATTTACAAAATAATTGTTGGAATGCGAGTCTCCACAGGCAATCAAATCTTAAAGGTACAGACAATGTGAGTGGAGAGAGTGTTAAACACAGGTTAAAGAGGTGTGTATTGTTTCCAGCCAGGACAGTTAGTGAGATTTTGCAAGCCCAGGCAAGTCGTGTAGGTTACAGATAGTGTGACATGAACCCAAGATCCTGGTTGAGGCCGTTCTCATGTGTGTGGAACTTGGTTATCAGTCTGTGCTCAGCAATTCTGCACTGTTGTGTGTCGGGAAGGCCGCCTTGGAGAACGCTTACCTGAGGATCAGAGGCTCTATGCCTGTGACTGCTACGATGCTACGACAATGGATGAATGAACACTGCTTGACAATCACCAGGCAGGAGTGTTCTCTTCCTGTTGGGGAACACTTCAGTAATCACAGGATGTTTGTTCTGAGCACACCTTTAAACATGTATGTGCCACAGTGCAAGCCATTTGTGTCCTCCACAAAGACTGGGGCAGTCCCCAGGCAGACCCTTAACTATCTATATCTCTGTTCTGGCATTCACACATTCCAATCACTTAGTGGAAACTTTTGGACATTTCTCAGCCTTCTTCATCTTCACTTACATCCCTCAGATAGGTGTAACACTCAAGAAAACAATTCTACATAAACCCTGCAGCAGGATTTGCAAAGCCCCTGCAGTGAAGGATTGAGTTTTTGCCACATTCCTGCTTTCAGGCATTTTGGGCTCCGTCAGGTCAAAACAAAATTAAGCATTTGAGGCCAAACAGTTTAAAAACTGTTGCCCTGCACCTCTGCCAGCTTAATTGCCAACTCAATCCAATTTACTGATAGCACAGATACATCCAAAAAATGAATGAGCACACCCTTGATTTTGGTCACATCAGAGTTTCAGAATTCTTTGAGGGATTTCCTGCTTTGAGCAGTTATGTCTTAAAGATTGCAATAATGTGGGCTCATTTCAAGTTGGTTTTATTACTCTACTTTCCCATCAAGATTTCCCGATGGTATGCCATGTTTTTGAATTGAAACCACACTTTCAAGTTCATTATTAGTTCATTATATTATTATTATTTCACATGCTGTACTTCAAAATGCTTTAGAAAGCAATTAACCTAGATTTGTTTTACAAGGCTCAACTACTCAGAATTATTGAACATGTCTATGTATCATAAACGCATATTAAAACAGCAGTACCATATTTATTGGACAATCTGATGGTCTCAGTAAAAAGATTTTGATCATTTTGAACTTTACCTTTAATTAACAGTGATATTACGTGGCCAATTGACAAATATTTCTAATTTACTGTAACCTCTCCAGTCTGGAAAGGCTTGGAACCCCCCATTGGATTCTTGAATTTTCTGTATTCCAAAATTTCCTGGATTATAGAATTACATTAAAATGCTGAACTACAAATGCATGAATCTGAAAACATTGCAGGTATAAGTATTTGGTAAAAGTATAAATCAGTGATAGAAAGGCAGTTTTGCCTATCCAAATGCTGTATCTTCCGTGTTCTCGTCCCCCAATTTGTATACTTAAAATTATGCCATGATCTGTTCACAAAATCCCTGGACAATTGTTTCCTCCTGTTTTAACAGCAACACTGACTTTTGATGAGATAGGGCAGTGTGCCCTGGTCCAACTTGCAAAGACTCCTGGTTCTTGCAGCAGGTTATGAGGCCTGTGGTGCTGGTCTCTCCCCTCACTCAGCATCTCTCAGTAGGCTTCATAATGCAGATCCCAACAGCAGACAGCAAAAAACTGCTCCAACTCTGCAGCAGTAGATTGTCAACTGGTGTAAACAATCCAGGTTCATCTGACCTGATCCAAGCAACTCTGGAGCCACAAGTCCCAACTTTCTTTTGGGTAAATCAAATGAACTAAATCCAATAAACTGAAGGACAAAGCAAGAAGGGCAACAATTGGTGTTTCCGAACAATAGATTTCCAAACTGGAGGGAGTTACAGTGTAACAAATAAAAAAATTAAAAATCTGAAATAATTTCATTCAGAGGCAATCAACCAAGGCAATATTCTCACCAAGTATTATACCTCTTCAAAGGATGTAGAGAAAATCAGGAAACTGAGCAACTCTGATATCTCCTCGGAGCAGCTTCTGATAGGCAGCTTTGGAAGAGGTCGCGAAGCAAGTCAAGCAGCCATCCTTTCACACAACCACCAATGTGCCACAAGGATGGCTAAAGAAAATAAGACAGAAGTAAAACTGAGCAAAATAGAGGTCAAGATAGCCTATTCAAAATGTAATGTTAATTTATTTGAGCACATGTGCTTCGAGGAGTATTCAACAAGTTTTACATACCAAAATGCCTGAATAGTAATGAGTACAAATCTTTAGCACTTTTTTTTCCCAACTAATTAAATCCCAAGTTTCATATGTAATCTCCTGTTATTATCTTCATCTAGGGGTTCTGGTATACGTACCCCCAGGATACTCAGTAACAAGCGTTTGAACTGAGATCTCATTCATTGGGAAAAGTATTAGATTTATGATTGTTTTTGCTCCCAGTCAATGCCTCTGATCCACCCCTCTCATTTCTTACCCTCCCACTGACTTTGATCCCTCTACACTCCATGCTGTTGATATCTCTTCCCTTCTGTCTTTGATGTTTTTTTAACTATCCCTTGCCTTGTGTCTCAAATGCCTGTGCCATTGATGCCCTTCTTGTCTCTGCTGCTCCATAGATTTCTGTTTTCCTTCTCTCTAACCTCCAAACCCAAACTCCGAGACCTTTCTTTTGTTCTCTTCATCACTCTTCTCTCCATAACCCATGGTCCCATCCTGGTGTTTCAGACCTTCCTCGTGATAATTCTATATTTCTTTTCCATGGCCCAAATTACAGAAATGTGTTGTACAAAATAGGGCAGTTTGAAGAAAGATAGCATATAATCCTGCCAAAAAGTGGCTTGGAATTTTGAGTCACCAGCTGTGTGCTAGTTCCCCGACTCAATCCTAAGTAAACATATCACCTTTTCCCATTCCCCCACTTGCCATTTCCATTCTCCCAGAGGCAGGATTGTTGGGCGTAAGGGGGAGGAGGGGAATTTTGTGAAGGGGTCCAGGTGATAAAGGTACTCAGCTGCAAGCCACTTAATGGACTATTTTCCCCTGTTGACTTCCTGGTCCCCACATGACACGTGGGGCAGCTTAACTGCATGGGGATAACCTCCCAAAGGAAGACCAGAGAGCCAGCACTCCAGGGAGGCTTAGATCTATCAAGTGAGATACTGTGGGATTCCAAACATAATCAATTTTGTCTGCCATACTGCAGACAGGCAGGCAGAGCAACACTATTAAGAGAATGTCATCATAGCAAATATTCACAAGCAACCTGCTTCGGATAACTACATGAAGTTTCTGGTCTATATAACTTAATGATGCGTATCTATAAAAGAAATGTAGGACAGAATTGGATTGGGTGGTGGGTGTGAAAAGAGGCAGGTGAGCAGGGAACTCTATGGAGGTGTTGGGAAAGTAACTAAGATATTTAAATTCCCAATTATCTCAGGATTTAAAACAGAATTCTGGTTTTAACCAGTGAGTGCAAGCATTTCCTGAGCTGTGGGGAGCTTGCCAGGATCAACAAGGAGAGAACACAGTGAGGAGTATTTGTGCAGTGAAACTGACAGGTTGGGAAGGCTTCAAAGATGAAAAGGCTGCAGTCCTGCCTTAGTGATGGGGTTCTGCTCACCACACTTTTCACCATTTCTGGACTACACTCAGCTTGAGCAGCAAGTTCTTGCTGCCTGCCTTCACCTTATTATCGGAGCAACTTCTACACCTCAGCTAAGGGACAAGAGGAGCAGCAACACCAACACCACCAACAACAACAGAAGAACAAGTGCCTTCTTCTCAGCCACATGCCACTTCACAAGGCAGGGCAGGTAGGCAAAGATCCAGCTTGAAGGAGGCGAGACCCCCAAAACAGGATCAATAGGCAGAAGATTATCCCTCTCAACATGTGTGAGTATCAGTGACCAAGGAGCCTCAGCTTTCATGGCAGGTTGTGGCTGATATGTGCAGCCTTATGGAACAAAATGTCCAACCCAGTGGACCAGGAAGATACGCATTACCAGAGCCCAAGGTCACCACTCCCCCACCCCGATCCCTCCACCTTTCCCCAGGTAATCTCTGTCCCCCTGGAGCTGTGCACTCTCCTTTCCTGCAAGGAAAGAAAGCAGACAGTTATGAGTGTGAGAAATGGCTTGCATAGAGAGGAGGGAAGGGCAACATTTGTGGAGGGTAACTATGAAGCAAGGGTATGAGATGGCAAAAAGTGGGGGGTGGGGGGGGGTGGGGGCAGTGGTTAGTGTAGGTGCTGGTTGTTCAGCTGGGATGTGCCTGCCAGGGAGGGGAATGCATGAAGTTACAAAGTGCATTGTTCTAGACAGTCTGTGCTGGAAAATGTTGGGAAAATCAGAATGTGGAGCTTGACTCCTGAAAGTGTTGTGCCGTCTATCTTTTTTGCCCTCCTGATATTCTTGGATCGCTTGGGGCACTTTATTCAGATTCAAGGGACCATCTTCCTGCTCATTTCCTGGACTCCTTCCATCCACAACTGCTTTAATGTGATTGCTCTTGTTATTCCAAACAATTATATGTAACTGTGCAGGGTATTGATCAGATTGCATGTGGAGCACTGGGAGCATTCCTAATCATCTTAGCTGAGCAAAATGTTCCCCATACTGGGACTCTGAAATAAAAACAGAAATTACTGGAAATACACTGAGGGCAATTTTCAACCCATGTTATTGGGATTCCCGACATGGACAAAATAATTCAGAAAGAATCGGGAAACACAATTCTCTCTAGAGAGCTTGTGTTTTCCGGTTTTCTGTGCCCCTTGCCAATGGCATAACAGGTTCATACCCCCCCCCGGCACTGCCCAGAACCAACCTGGCAGTGCTAACCTGTGCCATTGCTAAGGGCAGGCCCTCTGGGGAGTCTCGTGGTGTGGTGGGAGTTCCCATTATGTGTCGTGATGGGGTAAGGAAAGAGCGCCAAGGCTGTTGAGGGAGAGCAGGCAGTGGCGGGGTGGAAATGCCAGCATTACATCCACGGTGATGGTGGGGAGGGGGAATACCACCCCACCTCCCCTCCCACCCCCCGAAGATTGTTGGAGGGGTGGGGAGAGCCTCTGATCCCTCCCTGGAAGGGTTGGATGGGAGGGAGGGATGCCACTTCACTGCTGATCGGGCGCCCTTTAAAGATGGCATCGCAATCATTTCGGAGCTGGCCTTGCCAATTCTATCAGGCCCCAGCCTCCAGAATGACAGTGTAAACCCCTCCCACTCATTTTTTTTTACTCAACAGAGGCTCAAGATCTGGAGTGAAAACTGATCTATCCAGCTGAGAGATACACGCTGGTTTTCAGTTTGAACCTGTTTCTTAGAAAAACCAGTGGGACGGTGGCACAGTGGCTAGCACTGCTGCCTCATAGCACCAGGGACCTGGGTTCAATTCCGGCTGTGGGTCACTGTCTGAGTGGACTTTGCACATTCTCCGCATGTGGGTTTCCTCCAGTGCACTGGTTTCCTCCCACATTCCAAAGATGTGTGGGTTAGGTTGATTGGCCATGCTAAATTAACCATAGTGTCAGGGGGATTAGAAGGGTGAATATGAGGGATTACAGGAATAGGGCCTGGGTGGAATTGTGGTCGGTGCAGTCTCCTGCATTCTATGATTCTATGATTCCACCCTTAAAACGTGGCAGCATCTGTGGAGAGAGAAACAAGTTTAATGTTTCAGGTTAAGGACCTTTCTCCAAAACTCTGAAAGGTCTTTGACTTAAAAAAGGCTGTCTCTCCATTGATGTTACCAGAAATCCTTTGATAGATAGAGCATAGAATCAGGCCTAACTTTCTTCTTGGTCAGGAAGCAGCAGGCCAATGCCCTGACTGAATTAAACAATCACAACAAAGATTGTTTCAATTACAAGTGGCTTCCTGACCCAAAAATGGCCTTCTTGCTATGTGCGCATCAGTTATGTTAAAATTCCATTCAAAGCAGCTCAACAACTTAGAATCTATATTCTCAGTGCTTAGCAAAGCTATATTATTTTATTAACTTTTTAGAGAATTAAAGGAAGCAGCGGGAAAAGGGTGACTATTAATATATAACATTCTGAAAAGCCTATCACTATTTTCCAGCTTTGCTGAATGATAATTAAGTACTGAACCTTTATTTATATTGAGCATTTTGCTGACACTAAGTGCTGTTCCAGAGATATTCATGGCAAATTAATTCAAAATGTTGCCTTTACAGTAAAATCAGACACAAATGGGGCTATCTGGACCTTGGAATTCTCAGTAAGAAGCTGCTGTAACTAGTCCCTGTTCGAAAAGCAGTATAATTTACACCTCTAATCATAATGTAAAGCAAAACATTAGTGTTTAAAGCTGTTTTTAAAAATTAAAAACTCTGTTGTCAATGTCACGGCCATTTGTACAAGATGATCAGACCAATATTACATCTTAAAATCATAGAATCCCTACTAGTGCTGAAAGAAGCCATTCAGCCCATCAAATCTGCACCAACATCAATCCCACCCAGAACCCTATCCCCATAACTCCACATATTTATCCGGCTAATCTCCCTGACACTAATGGGCAATTTAGCATGGCCAATCAATTTAACCCACATGTCTTGGGATTATAGGAGGAAACCGGGGCACCTGGAGGAAACCCATGCAGACACAGGGAGAACGTGCAAACTCCACACAACTGCTTACCCGAGGCCGGAATTGAACCGGGCCCCTGGCGCTGTGAGGCAGCAGTGCTAACCACTTCTGGTTTCTTGAAGAATTGCTTTCACTAAATATGATAGCCTGCCAATCTGATATTCTAGCTTGCAGCATTGGCCTGGTTTTGATGAAATTGTCTATGCAACTGAATAAAAGTAATTGTTTTAACCACACCTAGCTGACACCCTTACCCTGATTGTGTGTGTGTGTGTATGAGAAAGAAAGAGAAATGTGCTTCTGATTTAAAACAAACATTAAAACACAGTGCAAAGTGACCGTGTGGAAGTCTGAGCACTTGGTTTAACAGGAATGTGGAAATCCCTTCTCCCTACGCTGACCTCACCTTCTCTTTCAGTAAATGAACTTCTAACATGCTTCCTTTTGCCATTGCTCTTGGTTATGTTGGTCAATTATTTGTAACAACTGTAGTTCTGGCTGTAATAAACTTTGCAACATATTTAACATGGGACAAGGGCAGAGAATTAAACTTAGGGCTTCATCTTTCAACATTGTGTACAGATACCAGCAGATAGAATTTCACTTAACCTAAATTTGAAACGTCTGTTCTCACAATGAATTTGGATGGTACCACATTTCATTAGGGTAAAATTCATCTTCATCTTGATTGCAAAACAGACAGTAGCGAAATGATTGTCCGTCATACTGTCTGTATGATTTTCCTTCCCAGACCTTGAGATCCTAAATCCAGGTTCACACATCAGTGCAATACTGAGAGAGTGCCACATTATTGGGGGTGCTCTTTTTCAGATGAAAATTTAAATTGAGCCCTTGTTTGCCTATTTAGGAGACTGTAAATGATCTACATTTTCAAAGAAGAATAAAATATTTGGGTGATAGACATCTCTCATATTCCTTATTCCACCACTTATTCCTTTTCTATATTTTCAGATGAAGCACACAAAGAACAAATAGCAATGTATTTAGACCACGGAGTTTTCCTCGATTCCTTCCAAGGAAAGAGTTCTGAAGATTATAAGCTGAGAAGCTATAGAGTTAGCGGACGAGCAGATGTCACAGACCAACCCAAAGCTTAAAGCTATTATCATCCTTTGTTTTTCATTCTTCATTCACTTTTTTTTATTAATTCATGGGACCTGGGCATTACAAGTTGGTCAGCATTTATTGCCCATCCCTAGCTGCCCGACAGCAGTTGAGAATCAACCACATTGCTGTGGCTCTGGAGTCACATGTAGGCCAGACCAGATAAGGAAGGCAGATTTCCTTTCTTAAAGGTCATTAGTGAACCAGATGGGTTTTTCCAACAACTGACAACAGTTTCATGACCATCAGTAAATTCCTAATTCCAGATTCTTTTATTGAATTCAAATCCCACCATAGCAGGATTCAAACCTGGGAACATTAGCTGTGTTTCTCATTTAATAATCTAGCGATAATACTACTCAACCATTGCCCATCAATTATTCCTTACCTTACATGTAGGATGCACTAAAACACTGCATTATAATATGCTAAGATACTTCCCTGTGTAATCTCTGCTTCAAGGGGTTCTTTCTAAAGTAGGTTCTTCTTTTATTTCTAGATAAATTCAAGAGGAGGTGACAAAGACAAATGCTTAGTCATAATTGAGTAACTCACAGTATTCTGATATTGGCAGGCATCAACACAACTACATCTACCTCATCAGGTCAGTTAGTGAAGGAACAGATAGTGAAGCACAGAGCAGAAACAAAAGGAAGAAGTGTGGGAAAGTAGTATTGGAGGGGACAACACACAAGAACATGCTTGAGGCCTCCTTCCACTTCTCATCCCAATGTTTTGGATCTCACTGTACTTGACTGCCAATGCAATTTTGCAATTCACCATCAACAGTTCATGCAATCCCTGGAGAGTGCACATTATAGAAGCATAAGGGAGAAATCATGAATACAGGGAATGTGATCATTTCTGTGCTGCTTTCTGTCAGGAAAACCAACATATTTTTAAGAGATTTATATTTATATTGTTAAATAATGCTAGACGTATGTTATGGGGGTTTAATTTAGTGTTGCTGTATAAGGAAGGGTAAATTTATAGCCAAATTTATGCTAGGCAAAGGTATCTGGGGGTTTTGGTTTCAGATAAAACTGTACTTCTATTGTGATTAAAGAGGGTTATGGCATGAAAAGTAACAAGCTGTGGAGAAGTAAAAGTTATTGCTTAGCAGCCGCGGGCACCTTTAGGGTAGGAAGGCTTTTCGATTTAGTTTTTAGCTGGATAAAAGCTGGGCAGGACAAAGGGGCTGAAAAAAGACAGACTTACCAAAGAACCAGATAAAGTCCAGACAACCAGGGAATTGGGACAGGAAAAAATTTCTTAGGAAGACAGGAGTTAAGGGAACAGAGACCAAGAAGTTCAACAAGGTATGGTTCAGGAGAATTCAAAGGAAAACAGGTAAAATGCTCTGAGTTAAAGAGATATTCCAGTAACCAGATTTAAAGTAGAAAATCAGACATTTGGTGCACTCTCAATACAGTTTAGGTGTTGATAGCTTAAGAAATGGTGAATTGTTTGTGTAGTAGTCAAGAACAAAAGAATCCCGAAGGGAAAGGTATAAAAGCTGGAAGCAAATCCTTGATAGAAACAGCTTGAAGGAAAGCATTGGTTAAGAGAAGATTTGAAAGCATGTCTTTCTGAAATCACTCATGTGGAAGCTGGAGTTCAGTGAGACAAGGTGGTTCATATATGAGAATTATCTGGGGAGATTCTGAGGAGGAATCCACAAAAAAAATCACTCAGGTTCAGAGTGGAATGTGTCTGACCACAGCCAGCCTTTGTGATTAAAGAGACTGTGTGTTACTGAGACAATTATAGCCTAAGAAATAATTTGTAACCTGAGTTAACTTTAAAATCTGTGCATATTTGTGAGATTAAGTGGGCATAAAGGAATATTGTATCATAATCAAATGTTTAATAAATGCATTTTTCTTGTTGTTAAAACTAATTAGCAGTCCTACAACTCTGTTCTTCCATGTTTTCTAAAAATAAGTAAAAGCTCCAATCTTTTGAGCAGGGTTCTGATTCTGGAATCTTCCCATCCAGTTGTAGCAGCAACTGGGATCATAATATTCAGCAAAGTTTCTCTTGGCCAAAGTTTTTAAGATCAGGTGGAGGATCTTCCATAACAAATGCTCTAACTTAGGGCTCCATACGCCTTTGATTCTAATCCACAGTAGTGTGTTTGCTTTGGATTTATTTATGATAGAGAATCAGATGAAGATAGCCATACTGCGGTGTTTTGCCAACTTGATTACAGTCCAACAATCTGCTCCTGCTCAGCTCTCAGGGCTGAGGACAGGTTCAGAAACAGAAGATTGACATAGATAAAGGTTTTGCTTCTTAGGTTAAAGGCATATCAAGTTCAACATTTGCCTCACTCAAATCACTCTTATTAAGACAGAAAGCCATCATAGCAATGCCCGTGGTTCTCGGGATGAGGCGGAACATGCTAGAGTGCTTCACAATGAAAACATCCCCAAATACTCACTAAATGATGGATCGTGGCAACAACTTGCATTCATATAGTGGCATTAAGGTAAGGAAAAGTCCCAAGGCAGGTGGAAGAAAATGGATGCCAAACCATGAATAGAAAGATTAGCAGGAGCAATTGTAGGGTTAGTTGAAGAGATGTGTTTTGAGGGATGTGTTTCTAAAAAACAAAGGAGGTTGATGGAGATTTTATATGCAGAACTTAGGTGGCTAAAGGTTCTGCATCATTGTCATGTGAAGAGAGGGAGGACACAGAAGAACAGAGTGAAGGAATCTAGAACTGGAGAAAACTGCAGAGGTAATGTTGTCATTGAGGGATTTACAGATAGTGGTGGAGATTTTGAAATTAATTTGTTGGTCGTTGGACAGGCAGAGTAAATTAGTAGGAACAGGGGTGATGGTCAAGTGGAAATTGGTGCAGGATGGAACAGAGTTTTGGTTGAGTTGAAGTTTATTGAGGATAAAAGATTGGAGACTGCCAAGGAAAGGAGGCAAGCAATATTGTGCTTGTAAGCAATAAGGCAAAAAGCAACTAAGGTTTATTTGGTCACAAGTAAGGCTTATATTAACACTGCAATGAAGTTACTGTAAAATTCCCCTAGTCGCCACACTCCAGCACCTGTTTGGGTCAATGCACTTAACTGGCATGTCTTTTAGACCATGGGAGGAAACCGGAGCACCTGAAGGAAACCCATGCAGACATGGGGAGAATGCAATTTTGGTAAATGATAGGATATATTATTTCATGCTCAACTTAGGAACAAACAAGATATCAAGAATATAAACTATATGCATCTGGCTTGGAGGGGAAATGACCAAGTAAGGGCATGGAGTTAGTACCAAAGGAGTCAGGTTTCTGATACAGATCTATCAAACTCCACCTCATTAGCAAGTTTGTGTAATTAATAAGGCTTAGCTTATCAAATTATATTGTGCATAAGCTTAGTGATAAAAAGTTTGAATTTGAACGTATTCAGATGATTCCTGAATTTGGGGTGCAAATTTGGTGTTAAGTCTTAAAGTTGACATCTCTAAGTGCCAAATAACTTTAAGAAAGAACACATGGAGTGAACTGGAGTAATAGCGAGGGCACCATTGCATATTTGGACTCCAGCAAGCCTAGTTAAGCAGTGAAAAGAAGCTGATTCAGCAGGAAGATGGTCTGAGGATTAAATGTTCAGAAGACCTCCAGTTAAGAGATAGAAATTAAGGTGGGGAAGCCAGGAACACTCTTCCCATTAGTCAGGAATTTCAAATATAGGGTTAGGTGTAATTATTTGTGTTGGTACGAGTGCACATACTTGGGATAAATGTTGCAAGCTAGCTGTAAAAAGGGTATAAAAATAGATGTGCTTCACTGAGTGCTTTGCACTTGCTAAGGGATAGCATTTGTTACAGGACACTTGCTGGGATCAGTTGTCAGGACAGAGAATCAGGAGTTGCTTGGAAGTTAACATCTGCGCTGTATATCATCAGTTAACAAGTATTTGTCACAGGTTGATGGGTTACACTAAGAACACTGGATTACATTTAGTGACTAAAGTAATTGTCACAGGGCTGGAGTTTGCCACAAGGATCCAGTGTTAGAGATCAATTGTTCAATCAGTCAGAATCTAGTTTGCGAGAATCAGTCACTTTGGGAAAGCAGCAATCTTTGTTAGAAAGATGTTTTCATCAGAGATAAAGAAATAGAGAAAGAATACGCAGCAACAAGCAACTATTAAGCATGGAGCTTCAGCATTTAAAGTAGCCTAGGAAGTTGTGGGTTGAAAACCAATCCTCTTGGTTTGAATTCTTAAAACCATGAAGGGAATTGTATGTTAAGCTGAAAGAAGCTAAAATCTTGAAGGATGTCATAAATCAAGAGACCAGGTTCATATAACCAAGATGGGATTACCCCAAAAGTCATGGATTTCACAAGAAAGACAATCCTACATGCATTGAACCTTTTGCCATGCCATTCTTCAAATTGTGATATGTCAAGTATGAATCTTTAAATGTGGTTAGTTTGTATTCTAAATTATACTTTTTGCCAATAAGAACTTTCTTACTCTGGGTTTAGAACAGAGTCTAAATCCCTCCAGACCAAAGATGATGGGTGGGGTATGGCAGGACAATTTTCAGTTCTGAAACTCGACTCTGAATTCCGCTGACGTGCTGGTTAGGTGCATTGACCCAAACAGGCACCTGACTGTGGTGACTAGGGGAATTTCACAGTAACTTCATCGCAGTATTAATGTAAGCCTTACTTGTGACTAATAAATAATAAACTTTCTGTGTATGACAATTGCTGTTTACCAGAGCAATTCCATTGTCATCTCACCTCAGGTCTCCCAGAACAGTTAGGGAAGGAATGGGGGATCATGTGTTTATTCTGTCAAAGGATTTACAGAGATCACAGCATGGCAAGAAAACTCATCAGCATTTGGATTTTTGAGGCAATAGTCATATTTGATTCGTTTATAGAACCATAACAACAGGAATGTAGGGAAGACCTGGGACACCAGCTCTCTCTCTCTTTCCTGGAGGTCTGGCTGAGGTGCTGAAACAAGGTGAATTGTCCTAAGGGTGCGAGGAAGAGGATAGCCTCTCCAACCAAGCAAGCATGGATTAAAGTAGTCAAGGCAGTCAGCAGCAGGTGTGTCCCATCCAACCTGCAGACAGTGCAGCAAGAAGATGCAAGATCTTAGGAGGTAAGGTTTTATTAGTGTCACAAGTAGACTTACATTAACGCTGTTACTTAAGTTACCGTGAAAATCCTCTAGTTTCCACAATCCCGCACCTGTTTGAACAAAGAACAAAGAACAGCACAGCACAGGAAGCAGGCCCTTCGGCCCTACAAGCCCACGCTGCCCATTCTAACACTCACTGAGTGCCTTATTCAAGTCTTTCATCAATCGTCGATGATTTTTGTCTACCTCTAGTGGAACTCCACAATAAAGGGGGTGCAAATTTAGTGAATTATATGTACGCCAGATTAAGGGAGATCCAATTCAGGGACAATTTATTCACACCAATCAACCTAAAAAGCACGTTTTTGGGATGTGGGAGGAAACCGGAGCACCTGGAGAAAACCCACGCAAGCACGGGGAGAATGCACAAACTCCCACAGACATTGATCCAAGCCGGAGATCCGACCCGGGTCCCTGTAACTGCACAGCAGACAGTGATATTCACTGAGCTGTCATGTTGCTCATCAATTGGTCCAGATTAAGCATACACTAACGGACGTGAAGTACTAGACAACTCTCGAAGCAACATCCAAGGGCAACCCTCACACAACCCACTGCGTGTATGCACCTTGTCGGCCAACAAAGCGGACCGAATCGCCTGTGGATGTAAAAGGAGACATCAGTAAACATAAATAGACATACAACAGGCTCTACAGACAGTAATGGAAGATCCCCAATAGCTCCAACGTAAGTGACAAGGTGAGCCTTAAAATTTGTTGGACGGCTGATAGGAATCTATTAATTCCCAGGAAAGTCCTGAGGCTCTTGATCTTCAACTAGAACATTCTTTTGTATCCCGCCATCTCCAGTCCGCTCATGTGACTATCCGGGTAAGTCGTAAACAACCCTAGCGTGTCTGCCTCCACCACCCTACTCGGCAGTGCATTCCAGGCCCCCACCACCCTCTGTGTAAAAAACCTCCCTCTGACATTTGAGTTATACCTCGCCCCTCTCACCTTGAGCCCGTGACCCCTCATGATCCGATGAAGGAGCAGTGCTCCAAAAGCTTGTGATACCAAATAAATCTGTTGGACTTTAACCTGGTGTTGTGGGATTTCTTACGGTACTTCTGCTGGCATTGCTCCTGCTGGAACAGTTGGCTTTGGTGTGGCATTCGCCCTTGCCCCTCAGCAGTGGTGGGAGGTGAAAGCTCCTCCCATGCCATGTTGAAGACTGAGAGCAGGGAAATGCAGCTGATGGTGAGTGAAGTGCTGGATAGGTGAAGTGTCTTTCGAGAAGTTTGGAAATCACCTGTCAAGCACTCTCTGAGAGACAAGCGTTTTGAATGGATATGGGCTGGTTCTGTTCAGTGTAGCCGATCAAAGCTTGTCAGTTTCACCGAAGTGGCTCTTCTTGTCGTGCACTCATCTCAGTGGCTAGTCAAGAAACAACTTCTGTGACTGGGAAATTTAGAATCAGGCCTAAATAGCTTCTTAACAACCTCAACCATTCCTTAATTCTTTACCTGAAAGATTTAAGGAAGTTTTCTGATTTCCTTCAATCTGCCCCAGAGATAGCTAGAAGAGAGTGGGAGCGTGTTGGAATCCTGATCCAACTTCAAATTCCAAGACTTTCCTATCCTGCTTGTCTGAGGAATTGTCTCCAGTGGCCAAGGAAATACTTTTCTTAATTTATTCATTCATGGGATGTGAGCATTGCTGGCTGTCTGTGCTAGCATTTATTGCCCATCCCTGAGAGTCAACTACATTGCTGTGGCTCTGGAGTCACATGTAGGCCAGACCAGTTAAAGGTGGCAGATTTCCTTCCCTAAAGGACGTTTATGAAGCAAATGGATTTTTACGACAATTGGCAATGATTTCATGGTCACCATTCGATTTTTAATTCCAGATTTTTACTGAATTCAAATTTCAACATCTGCCATGGTGGGATTCAAACCTGGGTCCCCAGAACATTACTCTGGGTCTCTGGATTACTAGCCCAGTGACAATACCACTGCGCCACCGCTGCCTGATGTCTTTCTTTGTTTTTGTTGGTGTTGAGCTCTGGGAAATTATGACCTATCCAGAACTTGATGTCAAACAAGCAATTCTGTGAGAAAGTGATAAAGATGTTTCCTCTGGCAAACATGGCAGCAGTCATTTGTTATATGTAGATATGAGTGCAGATTAGCTTATCTGGCAGACGTCCCCTGTGGTGACCCGCAAGGTTCCTGTGGCATAGAAGTTTAATGCAGTTTTAACCTTGACAGTTATGCGATGAGCCATTCCAATCACAGAGGTTGTTTCTACATCAGTGTATAACAGATGGCATAGCTCAGCCACTACCTCTGCAGTGATGCAGAGGTGGCACAGACAAGTCTCTTGTGACATACCCAGGTAAATATTACATTGTGTTGAAACACAGACATTTGGGTATTGCTGGTAGTAAGTAGGCTTCTTAAGGCATTGTCGGAACACAAGATTCTACCACTCCCATTAATTGATTCTCCTTTTCCAACTTATATAACAATATGTAACCAGTCAAAGTGTTTCTCATTATCTTAACATTGTAATGGTTGTATGGAATGCTGCAGTAATTGCTCATGCTTCAGGATAGATGTTTGATTTTACCCAAAGCAAGCCAATAGGAGTCCAATAGTCAGCCACCTTATTATCTCCATGGGAGGCAATACTGACAGCCTACTGTGGAAGATGCACTAAAACAACAAAGTGTGCATTCTTCTTTCATGCATGGTAAAGGGAAGGACATTCTTTCTAACACAACAGGGCAATTTATGCCACGCAGCAGTTCACATTTAAATTTCCCATTCTTGTGTTGAAATGTTTCTGTGGCCCCCTCCCTTTCCTATCTCCTCCAGTTCAACAGCCTCCCAAGATTTCTACCACCCTTTAGTTCTGGCCTCTTATACGTCCCCCAAGTTCATTGTCACACTATTGATGGCCATGCCTTCAGCTGTATAAGCCTGGAATTCCCTTCCTCAACTTCTATGCCTTTCTACCTCTCTATCTGTACATCCTAACGCCTCCCCATGTGTTTTGGTGTTGTTTTGTTTTCTGAAAACACTCCCATGAAGTGCTTTGGGATGTTTTACTACATTAGAGGTGTCATATAAATGCAAGCTGTTGTTAATGTTGGATAATGTGAGGGACCACTGATTAATTCCATTTTTATTAAATGGTAATCTTTAATCTTTATGGGTTCTTTGCTGAATAAAATCACGACTGCCCATTATTTTGTGAAAACCATGAATGTACTTCTTTCTCTTATGTGTTTAATTATTATCCCCTAATTTTACAGTTGAGGGAGGAGACATATGTCAAGATGAGATGTGAAGGCTCAGTTAGGGTGCTTGAGAGTTACAAGTTAGCCAGGAAGGATCTAAAAAGAGAGCTAAGAAGAGCCAGGAAGGGACATGAGAAGTCTTTGGCAGGTAGGGTCAAGGAAAACCCTAAAGCTTTCTATAGATATGTCAGGAATAAAAAAATGACTAGGGTAAGATTAGGGCCAGTCAAGGACAATAATGGGAAGTTATTCGTGGAGTCTGAAGAGATAGGAGAGGTGCTAAATGAATATTTTTCGACAGTATTCACACAGGAAAAAGACAATGTTGTCAAGGAGAATACTGAGATACAGGTTATTAGACTAGATGGGATTGAGGTTCATAAGGAGGAGGTGTTAGCAATTCTGGAAAGTATAAAAATAGATAAGTCCCCTGCGCTGGATGGGATTTATCCAAGGATTCTCTGGGAGGCTAGGGAGGAGATTGTCTACAGGAATAGTGCCAGAAGACTGGAGGATAGCAAATGTTGTCCCCTTGTTCAAGAAGGGGATTAGAGGCAACCTTGGTAATTATAGACCAGTGAGCCTTACTTCTGTTGTGGGCAAAGTTTTGGAAAGGATTATAACATACAGGATTTATAATAATTTAGAAAGGAATAATTTGATTAGGTATAGTCAGCATGGTTTTATGAAGGGTAGTCATGCCTCACAAACCTTATTGAGTTCTTTGAGAAGGTGACCAAAGAGGTGGATGAGGGTAAAGCAATTGATGTGGTGTATATGGATTTCAGTAAAGTGTTTGATAAGGTTCCCCATGGTAAGCTATTGCAGAAGATAGAGAGGCATAGGATTGAAGGTGATTTAGCAGTTTGGATCAGAAATTGGCTAGCTGCAAGAAGACAGACAGTGGTGGTTGATGGGAAATATTCATTCTGGAGTTCAGTTACTAGTGGTGTACAGCAAGGATCTGTTTTGGGGCCACTGCTGTTTGTCATTTTTATAAATGACCTGGATGAGGGTGTAGAAGGATGGGTTAGTAAATTTGCAGATGACACTAAAGTCAGTGGAATTGGGGACAGTGCAGAAAGATGTTGCAGATTACAGAGGGACATAGATAAGCTGCAGAGCTGGGCTGAGAGGTGGCAAATGGAGTTTAATGCAGAAAATTGTGAAGTGATTCACTTTGGAAGGAGTAACAGGAGTACAGAGTACTGGGCTAATGGTAAGTTACTTGGTAGTGTGGTTGAACAGCGAGATCTCAGTGTCCATGTGCATCGATCCCTGAAAATTGGCACCAAGGTTGATAGGGTTGTTAAGAAGGTGTATGGTGTGTTAACTTTGAGTGGGATTCAGGTTAGGAGCCATGAGCTGTACAAAACTCTGGTGCAGCCGCACTTGGAGTATTGCATACAATTCTGGTCGCTGCATTATAGGAAGGATGTGGAAGCATTGGAAAGGGTACATGGCCTCATGGTAATGGTAGAGTGAGGGATATGCCACATGGTAAGTTTATAGAATGTGGTTGAATACAATTCTGCTGTTGCTGATGTCTCATACTGTCCCATGGATTCCCAGTTTTGAGCTGCCAGAGCTATTTTAATATGGCACAACAAGATTTCATGTTTTAAGATGTTTACTGTAACAAACAGACTAAAAGAATAGAATAGAACAAAAGCACTGACCAGAATTGTTAACTCAACCTAAAAAACACTATCAGCTATTCATTACACTGTCCTTTAAGGAGACATTCAATTTTCCCAGAATCGTTCTTAGCTATTGAGGCTTTCCCACCTTTGAAATACTTAACTCCAGGACCGAGTTTCACGGTACAAATTTTCCTGGAGAATTCTCCCTCCAGCTAAAGCAAGGTATAACTTCCAGGCTCATTTTAGCACCCCATGAGTTTAATCTTTCCAGCCTAAATGCAAGCTTCCACCCACATTCCAGTGTGATGAATCATAGGACTGGATTTTAGGCAGGGCGGGGGGTTGCAATTGTCTCCATGCCTCTGGCTAAAATGTCTGTGTGAGCTACCCCACAATCCTGTTTGCTGCTGGTCGCAGCATCAATTGCTTGAAGGTAAGACTTCCACCCCTATCTTGGGAGAAAGATCTTCCTTAGAGAGTTGTCATCCAATCAGATGGTCGGCCACTCTGTAGTTCCAGCAGCAACAGACAGGAGCAGTGGCTATTACTGGAATTACAGCTAGATCCAGAGGTGAGCCTAGGGCATCTCCAGGGTCAATGTTCCAGGCTTCGGTAAGGGACTTGATAGGGGTAGTAGGCTTTGTTTGAATAACTAGGGAAGAGGGTAAAGGGGGAAATATGACCTTGGGGAGAGGGGCAGTTTGTGACATCAATGGGCTGGATTTCCCATATGATGTGGGTCCCCTCCATCGATAAAATACTGGCAGGGTACTATTGGCCACTTAAAAATCTCAATAGGCCAAAAGGTGGGTATCTCCCCTGTCCCCATAGAATTTCAGGTAGGTTGGGAGTGGGTGGATAGGAACTGGTAAGACAACTCGCTGAATTTTATGAGCCTTTCTGTCTGTCTGTCTGTCTCTTACCCTTGCTCTCTCGCTCTCTTGCTCTCTCAGTCCTGAGCCCTAGCAAGCTAGCCAACTTGTCCCTGATATTCAGTGATATAGCAAGAAAGACTGTAACCCAATCTGTACTATGGCTGCCTCTGCACCCTTCCCCATGGCAATGTGATTCACATGGGTCTTGTATCCACATAGAGCTGCTGATTAGCTGTTCTTTCGACCTCAACTCTATCCTACCTTGGAATCAAATGGATATTTAAAAGTATAAGCTTTACAATCTGACATCTTTAATATTTCCCTAGGACTTAGAGATTTGTAGTATGTCCACAGTAATCACAAATGGAACATAGGAATTAGGAGCAGAAGTAGGCAAATTTAGCCTTTCAAGCCTGCTCCGCCATTCAATCATGGTTGATCTCTCCCTTGTGTCAAATCCATCTTCCCACCTGTTCCCAATGTCCCTCTTCCCCTTTTATTAGAAATATTTTTATCTCCCTCTTGAAACCATTCAGTGAATCAGACTCCACCCTGCTATGGGGCAGCGAGTTCCACAAATTCACCATCTTCCACAAGAAGTAATCCTCTTCATCTGAGTTTTAAATCAACCACCTCACAACCTATATCAGTGACCTCTTGTTCTAGATTGCCCCATCAGAGGGAACATTTAGTCTATATTTACTATTAAAATGTACATACTTCAATCAGATCCCCTCTCACCCTTCTAAACTCCAGCGAGTACAAACCCAAACTGTTTAACCTTTTCCCATACATCTGAGCATTCCTTTAATCTTTATCAGTCCCCATACCCAGACTTGTTGTCAGGCAGACTTCAGCACAGGTCAAAGACATTTTTCATTTTACCCTAAGTCTTAAGACACATTCCCAAAACATATAAATCTCATAATTGTAACACTATCCCATTTAATACATTGATAGTGACACACCATGATGAACAACATCTTCAGTTCTAAAGACAAAAATATCTCCACAAGGTCCTTACAGTGATCACTCCCACAAATACTGACGTGGACAGATACAGCTAGTATCTGACAGGTACTTTAGTGAAGGCAAGGTAAATTATTTTAACTGTCTCAGATGCAGTTTGATAGTTCGATCATTCAGGATTCAGCTAGCTGGGTCTGGAGTGGGACTACCAAGCCACACTTGGTGATAGACATTGAAGTCCCCAATCCAGCATATATTTGGAGCCCTTGCCATTCTCTGTGCTTCTTCCAAGTGGTGTTCAATGTAGAGGAATACTGATTCAGCTGGGGGAGAGGGATCGGTGGCAGGTTGCATTGTAGGTGGTAAGCAGTGGACATTTCCTTGCCCAATTTTAATCTGATGTTATAAGTTTTCGTGAGGTCCAGAGTCAATGTTAAGGACTCCTAGTGCAATTCCCTCCCCGACGTACACTACGGTATAACTGCCACCTCTGTTAGGTCAGGTGTACCCAGGAATGATGATGGAGGAGTCTGGGACATCAGCTGTAAGGACCAGATGGGTTATAGCAATTCATAACTGATAAAAGGGGATGTCCAATGGTAGCAGGAACTAGCACAGAAACATATTGCTGTGTGGGGAAATAAATTATATTTTGTGGAGTGTAAACTGTTAAGTTTTATGAGGCTGAGGTAATGAGAGAAGATGAACTCTGTATCACTGATTGAAGTAGAGGGTTATTAGCTCTTGCTGATGTTTTATATTTATTGTCAGGTGAGAGAAAGATGTAGTTATGGAGAGTGGAAGAAGCTGCAATCAGGGCATTCTGAATTTGTTTGCCAGCTGTTGTAGGGCCCTGCGGGCTTTTCTCTTCTGCTCCCTTTTCTCCTGTTAAATGGCATCAGATATCTCTTCTTTAGTCTCTTGCTGTAGCTCCAGCAGATGATGACTTCTTTCATTACGAGACTGTAAAAAAATGTAGCAAACTATCATTTTAGGTGACTTTATGTCATTGGGCCACTTTTCTTCACATTTCCCCACACCAGAACTGTTACTTCCAAAGACTTACAGTATTTTTAAGTGTGACCCTGACGAGAGTGTGAATCTTCTCTCGATTTGTGAAAAAAAAGCAACCGACTGCTCCAAGGTGTGCTTTCGTCTCTCTTGATCAGCCATTCCATCTGTCCCTCCCAGCAGCCATTCCCAGGTGTGGCTTTCTTCTGTTCCAACCCATGCAGAATAACATTGAGTATTGCAGCATTGCTCTTAGCCAGTGCTCATCTGCAACGCCATGGGAAACTGACAAATTGTAGAAGTATAAAGATTGCATCTGTATTAAAGGCATCTCATGGTTAAAGTTCTCTTTACAAATAGACTGACCAAACCACAGTCTTGGCACTTTTAATGTGAAAAATATCAAAACTGCATTTTGTTTTAAAAATCACAAAGCTAGGAGTGTGTACAAAAGTATGTTTTTATTTTCTTTGTCATTGTCTTTCTCTTACAATATATGTTTACTTGAATTGTCTTCTTTACTTATCAGTTATCACTGATGTTAATGCAGCTCTAAACAGGTTTCACTACCACTGAGACTACAGCTGACATGCTTGACTTATATTACATGACACATAGTAATAACATAAGGATTACTGATTTGGGGCCTAAGAATTATTATTATAATTAAGAATTAAGTAGTTAAAATTAATTTTTATAAGTAATATAAGATGAAATATCAGAAAACGTGCCTTAAAGGACCATGTTTATTACAGTAAATTTAAAGTTCATTCGAGTCTATTGCTTTGCACATAATATAAATTTAAATCATAAGGATATATTATAGCAACCAACCATTTATTACTTTAACCCTTTGATTGGCATAAGCCTATTTAAAGGGACATATTCCAATTAATTGGGAAGTATTGCGAAAAACAGAGACGTGCTAATTTAGGCATCACAAATAATCATCTTGGAATTTGATAAATGCGGCGTACGTTGTTTGCTAATAAGAATGATGTGTATGTAGAGAGTCACATATTACTCACATTTCCAATTCTAGAAAAATCATAGCATGCTGTAGTGAGAAGTCTTAAGAATAAAAATACAGAGTGCACCAAACAGTTTGAGTATAGTACTTATGCAGTCATTTGCACCAGGAATATAATTATATCAAAAGATATGCCACATTAATATTAATAACTTACATTTTCCAACATATAAACTACAGAGGCTAAGAAGTATTTTTTCATTCTAATCAAACACAAAAGGGAAATATTAAACCTCATGAGGAACATTTGATTGATTTACATTGTGTATGTTCCTGGGCACAAAACCCTATCCTTCAAGTATCTGATTAACAAGTAACTGGTAGATAATTGAAGGACAACCATGTCGCACACAACATTAAGCAAAGTATATTAATCTATATTAATTCAATAGTCTGTGTGTGTGGTTTGACACATGATACATTGTGGGAAGTAACAGAATGCTCCATCACGATCAGTTGTCATGAAATGGTAAATGAAAATGACTGCAATGTAGACTGCTCATTACATTGAAACATACAGTAAAGTTACCATAACACAGAGGAAAATACATTATTTTTATTTATTGCAGCAGCATTAAAGGCAATCTAAATATGTTGTAGATTTAAGGTTAAGATTATACAAGATCAAAATACGTTGAGCTCAATTATCACAAAGTGACCTCTTGTTAAACTAGAGTACTATTTTCATATTATTATGTAACATTCTGTCTCGCATCAGTCTGCATCAATAAAAATACACCAGTGAACATGTCTCTTTGCCTAATCTTTAAAGTTCCTTTCTGTTTTCATTGTCAGCAGGGATAAAAATATATAACTGTTTAGAAAAGAAAGATACAAATAGAGTCTTACACCGGAACTCTACCGCTCCGTCTGCCACGGGAGCGGATGAGAGGCAGACCATGCTAAGGTCTGTTGACCTCAGCGGGGGATTTTCCAATTTTAGGTTGAGCAAGGCCATATCATCTCACCCATAGAGCGGGATTTTCCAGCTGCGCTTGCCCCTAGAACAGAAAATCCCACCCGAGATCAACGGAGCTTTGCATGATCCATGTTCCTCAAGATACAATTCCCGTGGCAGGCGGGATGGCAAAATACTGCCCTTGGTGTCAAACTGCATAGTGTCATTGCAGCGCAGAAAGAGGACATACGGTCCAACGACTCTATGCTGACTTGCTGTGTAAAGCAATCCAATCAGTCCCATTCCCCCACTCTATCCCTACAACCCTTTAAATTTATTTCTTCAAGTGCCCATTCAGTAACATTTTGGAAGCATTTATCATTCCTGCTTCCGCCATCCTTGTAGGCAGCAAGTTCCAGGTTACTACCACTTACTGTATAAAAATGTCTTCCTCACATCCATCCTCTTCTCCTAACGTTACATCACTGTTCTCTACACCCTATGCCATCAACTAATCGGAACAGCTTTTCCTTGCCTACCTTATCTAAACATGTCATATTATTGAACACTGTCAAATTTCCCCTCAATCTACTCTGCTCCAAAGACAACCTTAGCTTCTCCAACCTAACATTGTAGCTAAAACCTCTCATTCCTGGGATCATTCTGGTAAATCTCCTCTGAATTTTCTCATTCTTCCTAAAGTGTGATGACCAGAACTGGATGCAAAACTCGAACCATAGCATAACCAAAGCTTTAAAAAGGTTCTGTATAACTTGTCTGCTTTTGTACTCAATGCCTCTATTAATGAGACCAAAGATTTCATATGTTTTACTCATCATTATCCCACTGTGCCCTGCCTTCTTCAAAGATCTATGCACATCAACGCTCAGGTACATCTGTCCCTGCAGGCTGTTTGTTTGTTTAACAGCACACCTGTGAGCAGGCAGGCAGTTGAGAGAGCTGTAACATTCTGTCCATGGTGGCAATGCTGTGCCCATCACCTCCACTGGTACTTTACCAGGAAAAAGAATGGCACAGACATCCCACCAACCATAGGGCCACTTGCCACCGCAATTAATGGTCACTTCAAAGCCTCCTTTCACTGCCACCTGTATTTAAGAGTGCCAATCTTTATCCAACTGTGCCAATGGAAACCCCCCTCATGGTACCTGTTTCCCACGTTGTCCTCCTGAACCCAGACCTCCACCACCCCTCTTGCCAGGGCCTGCCAGACTGGCCCCAGCAGGAAACCAGAAGACACCAATTCTAATCCACTGCATTGTTAATCATCTGCCTAGGTTCGCACAGTGCTCACCGCTCCTAGTGGCATGGGATGATTGCTAAATGAAGGCAAGGCCACAACTTCCACATAAAATATGTACTTTTCAAACTGTGCCATTAAGTCTACATTGTCATTCCCTATTCCTTCTGCCAAAATGCGTCACCTCATATTTCTCTGCATTAAATTCCATCTGCTGCTTGTCTATCCTTTCTGACAAGCTGATCTATGTCCTGATACAGTTAATTGATTTCATTCTCACTGACATGCCTTTAAGTTTGGTATCATCAGGTTTTGTGAAGGGGAAGTCATGTCACACTAACTTGATTGAGTTTTTCGAGGAAGTGACAAAAATGATTGATGAGGGCAGGGATGTTGTCCACATGGACTTCAGTAAGGCCTTTGACAAGGTCCCTCATGGCAGACTGGTGCAGAAGGTGAAGTCACATGGGATCATAGGTGAGCTGGCAAAGTGGATACAAAACTGGCTCAGTCAAATAAGACAAAGGGTAGCAGTGGAAGGGTGCATTTCTGAATGGAGGGCTGTGACAAGTGGCATTCCTCAGGGATCAGTGCTGGGACCTTCACTGTTTGTCATATATAAATGATTTGGAGGAAAATATAACTTGTTTGATTAGTAAGTTTGCGGACAACACAAATGTTGATGGATTTGCGGATAGTGATGAGAACCATCAGAGGATACAGCAGGATATAGATTGGTTGGAGACTTGGGCAGAGAGATGGCAGATGGAATTTAATCCAGACAAATGTGAGGTAATGCATTTTGGAAGGTCTCATAAAGGTAGGAAATATACAGTAAATGGCAGAACCCTTAAGAATATTGATAGGCAGAGGGATCTGGATGTACAGGTACATAGGTCATTGAAAGTGGCAGCGCAGGTAGAGAAAGTAGTCAAGAAGGCATATGGCATGCTTGCCTTCATCGGCCGATGCATTGGGTTTAAAAATTGGCAAGTCATGTAGCAGCTTTATAGAACCTTACTTAGGCGACACTTGGAATATAGTGTTCAATTCTGGTCGCTACACTACCAGAAGGATGTGAAGGCTTTGGAGAGGGTACAGAAAAGATTTGCCAGGATGTTGCCTGGAATCGAAGGCGTTAGCTATGAGGAGAGGTTGGAGAAACTTGGTTTGTTCTCATTGGAACAATGGAGATTGAGGGGCCACCTGATAGAAGTCTACAAGATTATGAGGGGCATGGACAGAATGGATAGTCAGAAGCTTTTCCCCAGGGTGGAAGAGTCAATTACTAGGGGGCATAGGTTTAAGGTGCGAGGAGCAAGGTTTAAAGGAGATGTACGAGGCAAGTTTTTTACACAGAGGGTGGTGGGTGCCTGGAACTCGCTGCCAGGGAAGGTAATGGAAGCAGATATGGCAGTGAGTTTTTTGTCTTGACAAATACATGAATCGGATGGGAATAGAGAGATACGGTCTTCGGAAGGGTATGGAGTTTTAGTTCAGTTGGGCAGCATGGTCGACTCAGGCTTGAAGGGCTGAAGAGTCTGTTCCTGTGCTGTGATTTTCTTTTTTCTTTGAAATATTGAAATTTTACTCTGTTTACCAACGTATAAAGATCCTGGCACTGAACCTTGGGGAACACCACTGTCAACCACCCACCGCTCTGAAAAACTACCATTGCCATGAACAACGTTAGACCACCTGCTCTATGAACTAATACACACCCATTTTTTCCTCAGATAGCAAAATTGAAGAGTTTTCTTTTGGATTCTATTCAAATGTAGATTTTAGAAGCAAAGGACAGTGTTCTGATATGTTAGAATTTACCCTAATTACCTACGTAATGAATTGAAAATCATCATGCTTTTAACAAGCGCCAAAAAGAAATATTTAACTCACTATTCAACACATAATTCAAAGAATGTCCAGTTGTTGAATGCTCTTAAAGTGGGTAGGTTATCTTCATGTACAGCAAGGAACAAAATTAAAATGGTTGCAATGCAGATTGACTAAATAGTAGTGTGCCGACCTGTGAACTGACAGTTGGCCTAATTCTAATATAATTCCGGGTCAAGGGACTTTTATTTGGGACAAGTCATTTTATACTAGTAACTACACTAAGAATAGGCATGCTGTATTCATTATAATTCAGCTTGCGAGTCTCATCTGCAGAATAGAATTTCACAGTGTAAAATCAATATGTTACATTTTTCACTTGTTGGCCTGCAAGAAAATATTTTTTGCATTTTTTATTGGGTCATTTACTTTTGGTTGCTTATCTTAGATAAGCTAAGAAGAATCCAATAGAGCATAAATTGTAAAGGTTCTATTGAAGGAGCAGACATCATGGGGCAAATACCTTTTATTCCCTGCTTTCTTAAATCTCATATTACATGCTATCAGCCAAGATTCTTCTGTCTCGCCTGCCACATGAATTGTAGCGGGTGAGATGGAAAATTCGACAGACCACTTAAAGGTACGTCAAGCTCCAGCAGGAATTTCCGGTCTTGTGATGGTGTGGGTTGGGGGGGTGGGGGTGGTGGGGGGCGGTGGGGGTGGATTGGGGGTTGGGAGGGCATGCGCAGCCAGAGAAACCTGCCCATCATCTTCTCAAAGTATTTTTAATGGGAAATTACACCATTATGAAAAAGATTACTGACTGCACTAGCACTTTTACACACTCTTTATAATACGTTCTTTTTTTTTGTAAAGTGAAATTTATATCTAACTTTTATCATTCTAATTACTATCTTGATATGTGGTGTAAAGGTGGCTATAAGTGCTTTAAGACTGAAACAAACTAATAAACAGGATTATTATGATGAGGATTTATGAGATACAATCTGTATCCCACTTGCAGCATTGACCGTAACTCACTTATGGCTTTGTTATCAGCTCAGTTATTTGTGTGTTATAAATTGCATCCCAGAGCTCCATATCATGTACCTTCTGTTTATGGGTCTGTTACAATGTCATAGTGAACTTTTAACAATCAATTTATCTACATGTGAATCACTGTGAACAACAGCAAAGCTTTAAAATGCACCTTTTGCCACATTTATTCTGCAGCTCCTGGTATTCTCTGCAAAGTAAGTGTTTTTTTTAACACCAGGTAGGCTTCAACATGTCAACAGACCTCTAGCTACTTTGAAACACTTAACTGAGGAATTTTCCTATTCCGCCCGCCACAGGAATCGTAGTGGGCAGAGGCAGGCCAAGCAAAGATCTGTTGGCCTTGGGTGGGATTTTCCAGTCTTGGGGTGAGCGCCACCAGAAAATCTTTAATAATGCTGGAGTTATACTTTCTGAAATATCAAATCCAAGGAGTGGGTTTGTTAGCTATTTTACTCCAACACTAATTTTCCCCACACACCTTTACCTACTGTTCTAGCACGCAAGATGCCTGCTGTAAAGAATGTTCAATTCAAATGAATATTCAAGGTTGCTAAATGGTGATAGATATATTGGGGCCATGGAAAGAATAGAGCACTATAAAAGTAAATTTTTTTTTACCATTTTTTACTATTTCGTGACTAATTTCTTCTCTGCTACAAGGGTCTCATTACATCAGTTAATATAAATTACTTTTCCTGAAGCACCACCGTTGCCACCAATGGCCTTCCAATGGGAATCCCTCATCTGATATATTTAGGAAGGAATGGATCTGTGCTGGGATGTCAAGCAAGTCAAATTGCCCAAGGAGATGCTTTGCACCTACTTGCTAATGCCCACATTTGCAAATCGTGTTGAAAATCCTACTGCATAAACTATCAGTGCTGATGAAGGCTTTAAAACAAAACTCCATTCTTAAAGTTACAAAGTCAATGCGTAGAGTCAACTGGCCAAGCCCCTAACCCATCTCCTTGCTTGCTCCAGAAAAACAAATTCAAATTGAATCCAATTCATGGTCCCCAAAAGAAAGGTATATAAGATCCAACCTGTCAAGAAAAGGCATTGCATCTGATGTGAAGACTTCTGTGATAACAGGTCCCCTAATGGCTAAACTAACCCATTACTTGGATTCTTTTCAGAAGCACCCCAATTACTATGTATCATACTTTCAGTGTTGCTGCACTAAAGATGACATGCCCTGTTAATCTACAGTCAGTGTTTGCTGATTGGCAGCATCTACCAAGATGTTATCGACCCAGCAACAACCACAAGGAAGTGGCTACTCAGTATCTGAATCAAGAGAGATAGATACCACAATGCAATGCCATCTGTTGCAATGTGGCAATAATAGTTGTAGTGTGAAATTTAACTTCACCTTCTTGTAAGAATTCTGAAAAGCTGACCTATGATGATGCTACTGTGGAGTGATACATAGGGGAACTTATTATAATCATCCAATTCAACATCATTATTTACATACTAGAGGAAATAACATTAAAGGTTAGTTTATGTTAACAGCCTACGGAGTCAGCAATGGTTCATTGTTTACACTCTTGCTGCTGAGTAAGAATGTTCTAGCCTATTCAGATACTTGAGCACAAGAATAGGGTGACACTTCACTGAGAGGGTATTCCACTGCTGGAGATGCTGGTCAGAAGTTTAACAGCCCTCCAGCGTGGGAAAACGGTCGCTCAAAGGTGTCAGGGTGTATGTTAGGGGAGTGTGCCTAATGTCTTTCCACCATTGTTATTTTACCAACAGCTACTAATGTGGCCAATTACGGAGGTCCGTGGTGTGCTGGGTAACCTCCCTACCTCTGAGCCAATTAAATATCAACCTAAAGATCCTTCTAGCACACACCAACGGCATGCATAAGAGTGGGAGAGATTCAGCCATGTGATGAAACAAAGGTGGAAATCTACCCTCACTCTCACATAGCTCCACATTGCAACAGGCATCTAAAAATTGCTGTTGCTACAACATCTCAGACTTGCTGAATTAACTGTAACACATGATCACCATGTGTTCAATTATAGGTCAATTTCAGCCTCCGTGGGCATTTGTCCCCATGTTGGGGATCTGTCTACTGAAACTCAGAGACCTCCTAGTGGGCACTAGTGAAGAGTCCTTCTTGTCTGCTATCTCTGTAAGATGCACCCTGCTCACATGAGATCTTAAACCAAGGCCCTCTAAATTCTCTCAGGTTGATAGAAAATCCCCTGGTACTCTCTGAAGAAGAGCAGGGCGCTGTTTACTTTATCATGACCCATATTTATCTCTCAGCTAACATCGCTAAAAACGCAATGGTCATTTTGTCTCATTCCTGTTTGTGGAACAAATCAGCCATCATATTTTCTTTTGGTCCTTGAGACAAATGGAGTTTGGAAGTTTCTGGCCATTCTGGAAAAACTGTGGCTGAGCTATTGTAGTAAAGAAGTATGGTTATGTGGGAAAAACAAATTAATCTCTTCTTGCTGTATGAGAGGACAGTCTTTTTGAGGCAGAGTTTTTTTTTCTGCTGGGTGATTTCTCCTTCTTGCTGAGTTGTCAATTAATAAGGAATTGTCCTCCTCTCCAGCCAGTTTCAGTTGGGTGTTTTGCTGTCAATGTAATTGGCATGGAATGAGGAAATGTTTGATTGCCCATTGATATTCCAGCTACGATCATCTCACAGAAAGACTTTATTTAAAATCCCATCTTCCTGGGGCAACCGAATATTTAAGCCATTGTTATTTTATAGCTCCTCCATTGAAATGGTGAGGGGTGGTCAATTTAGCACCTAGTAAAACAATTTGTATTTTAGTTAACTTTCCAGAGGTACATTACAATGTTTGACTTGGTCTGTACAGAAACCACAAAAAAAGGAGACATCTGAATTTCCGGAGTCCATTTTGTAAAGATGCAATGCCAAAATTCCATATTGCTGTCTTTTTTTAAGCAATTATTTCCTAGTTAGTTTTATGGGTATGAAATGACAATTACATGATACACTTTGTCTTAATAACCAAATGTTTTCTGCAAAAAAGTAGATTTAAAAAGTCCTGAAATATGATGGCCACCAATAATCAATGTGAAAGTAATTACTCCAAAAGAAGATTTTTACATTCTTACTCACCTACATGTAATCAGAGTTTCAGGTGTAGCCTTCCTTTCTTTAATAACATGTCAACTTTCAATAAGTTATATATTCCAACATGATAAAAATAAGGAAACCTCTTTTTGCTTCAGTAAAATCTTTAAAAACATTAGCGTATTTTGAAAGTTAAAATATTCTTCACATTTTTCACTTTGCTTAGCAATGTGTCTAAAAACCAAACAATGCGCTTTATGCCCAATGTACAATAGTTAAAAATGCTCATTTCTATGAATGTTACAAGCAATAGTCATTACCTTACAGTCACAAACAAATTTGCTTTAGATGATTACGAAACTAATTCTATTTGTAACCGCTGCTAATAACCACTTAGTTACTACTAGTGATTACCTCCTTTCTGAAGTGATTATTTATGAGTTCAAATAAAGGTCATCACTGATAGTCATGTCACAATAAAAGAGATCTGTGATTGCCTAATGAGAAGCTAAATAATTATTCAATTGATTAGATGAAACGGAAATTATAGAAAAATACTGTAACTTATATGATGAGCTTGCAATCCCTTTCCTATTTGTCAGAGCCTTGTGGTGCAATTGCATTACACTTATTAAAAAGCCCCATTTCATTGGGACTTGAACAATCAATGACATAATGTTAATGGTGTAACACTTCTGTGAGAACAGTAAGTTGATAAAGTATTCCTGTGCTCTAATATAATATTTTCACGCAAAAATATTCAAAAACGGCACATAGTACCATGATATTAAATATTCAAAAAGTACACAAAGCACCATAATGTAATGTTTGTGCTGACTCTACTTTCTTTCCTTCAGTGTCCTTTTGGAATAGGGGCAAAGGAAATTCCATGAAATTGAGAATTCTTCAAATGGTAAAAGTTTTGCACTGTTATGAATATGTTTTATTACAATATTGTTGCTATTACAGAATTTCACTCTTATTTTTGATACTTAAATTTTTCACATTTATATAGACATAAATGGAGAGTACTTTGTTTATCTCGCAATGCATAATTGTTTTTAAACTGTCTCAGGTAAAGTACTTCATGGGCTTGGTAATACAAAGAGAAAGAATGCCAGACATCACATCTTATAGACCTTGGCAACATTGCCATGCACTGACTTGAGGCCAACTGCCTGCACTTCCTGTGTGTCAGAAGATTGCCACTAGCAGAGTTTCATGCAGCAAACACACATTCCAACAAATTACAAGATATGGAGACCATCTCCTCAAATGTTATGCATGTGTCGAAGCATAAATAGCAACACATTATCAGCTCCTCCTCTGCTCAAAAAAACACAACTAGTACTGTCGCCTCCTTTCTCACTGTATCACAAAATATGATCTAATCTGTACTACTGCTGTACATCTCAAAGTGCAAGATGCTGTATCAATGTAAGTTGTTGTTGACATGAGTTACAGCTCAAACTTCTATGCCATGTGCATGAGAAACAGTAAAGCAAATGAAAGATTCGATGGAGCTGGGCATGGGAAAACATTGCAAGTAAGCCAAGTAGAAAGGTAACATTTTGTCATAATAATTGTGTTTTATTAACCTAGTACATGGCATCATTAGACAATGATGTCTGTCCATAACCTTAATATCATTAAGTGACCACATTCGCCAATCCCTTGAAGAATGTAGGTGTTGCAAATACATGTTTGAATCTCTCCAATTAGACTTTCACCCCACACTAGAACATCTCTATACAATTCACAACTTATATCTTCTAAGATTAAATCCATGGCACATTATCCCATCTCATGTTCCTTTAATTTTTTGCAGTCTCTGATATGATTGTTCATACCATCCTCCAATGATCTCTCTCTCTCTTCAATCCCTAGCTCACTGGACTATATTTACTCTGATATATTCTTACCTGTCCACTTATAGGCTGAGTATCTTCAACAATGGTTTCACTTCCAATCCCTGCAGCGCCATCTCCAATATCTTCCAAGGATCTATTGTGGGCTATTTTTCTTCCTGTGTATAAATGTTTCTCCTTAGCAACTTCATCTGAATGTATGGGGTCAATGTCCACAAGCTAGTGACAGCAGCTCTACATCCACGTCATCTGTTTCAACTGCTTCTGACATCCATTCTTGGATGAGCTGCTATTTCCCATGGATAAACATCAGCAAGATGGAAGCTATTGTCTTTGGTTCCTCTTCCTGGATCCAGACTTCTGATTCTGTATCTCTTCCCAACCATTATCTGAAGTTGAAGCAGACAATTTGTGACCCTGGTATCCTATCCAAGTCCAAATTGAGATTCTGTCTCCATATCCTCTCAATTACAAAGAGTACCTAATTATACTTCATTTTCATCTGCTTTGGCTCCTGCCTTTGCTCATCTGCTGCTGAAACTCTTATACATGTCTTTGTTACCTCCAGATTTGATTATTCCAAATGCCTCCCATTCTCCACTATCCACAAACTTCATTTCAACCAAAAACGCTATTATCCCTGTTAAATTCTTTTCACCTGTTATTCCTGTCATTGCTGTCCAGCACTGGCTCTCAGTCTCCCAGTGCCTTAATTTTAACATGCACAAGATTATATTTAAAACTCCTTAATGCGTTTTCCCTTTGTTACCTTCGTAACCTTCTCTGGCCCTGGCAACCTCTGTCCAGAATCATGTTTTCCTTCAGGTAGTTGTGTTCTTTACCTTCAGCCATCCAGGCCCAATGTTCTGAACTTCATTCCCTAAACCTTTCCTCTTTCTTCTTCCTGCTTTGAAACTCACCTTAAAACCCAACTGTTTGACCAGTTATGCACCATCCCTCTTAATATCTCCTTTGGTCTGACATTATTTTATTCTGATCATGTTTCAAAACACCTTGTGACATTTTTGTGTCTTAAAAGTGCCACATCAATGTAAGCTTTTGTTGTCATAAATTACAACTCAAACATCTATGCTCTGTGTATGAGATAGAGGGAAGCAGGTATAAGATTCAATGGACCTGGGCACGGGAAAGCATTGCAAGTGAGCCAAGTAGAAATGTAACATTCTGTAATAATAATCTTGTATTGTTAACCTCGTACATGACAATATTAGATAGCCTCTTTACCAGTTTCCTTATATTATGCAATTTGCTACATGAATTGCTGCGTCATGTAAATATTGTAGTCAACATTCAGCCTGCCTCCCACCTTCTGCTTCCTGCTCTTCAAAGGGGCTGAGAACCCAGAGTTCTGACTGACCACCCCCTGTCTTCACCCTCTCTGGGCTGTTAAGATGTCTTCTCCTGTGGGGACAGAAGGAGCCATGAAAGAAAGTGTTTAATTCATGCAGTGTTACATCCACTTCATTTACCAATGACTTTTGGCTAAGTGAATGAGCAAATGGCAAATGAAATATAGTGTGGAAAAATGTGAAGTTTCGAAAAATAGAAATGCAGAGTATTCCTTAAATGGTGACAGAATGCAAAGTGTTGATGTCCAATGGGACTTGTTCATGAGTCATTGAAAGCCAATATGCAGGTGCAGCAAGCAATTAGGCAGGCAAGTGATAATTTGGCCTTTATCACAAGAGGATTTGAGTACAGGAATGAATCATAGAATCCTACAGTGCAGAAGAAGGCCATCAAGCTTGCACCAACCACAATCCCCCCCAGGCCCTTATTCCCATAACCCCATGCATTTAACCTAACTAGTTCCCTTGACATAAAGGGATAATTTAGCATGGCCAATCCACTTAAGGCACATCTTTGGAGTGTGGGAGGAAACCGGAGCACCTGGCAGAAACCCATGCAGACATGGGGAGAATGTGCAAACTCCAGACAGACAGTGACCCAAGCCGGGGATCAAACCCAAGTCCCTGGCACTGTGAGGCAGCAGTGCCAACAACTGTGCCACCATGCCGCCCCCTAATCAGTCTTGCCAGAATTGTACAGAACCTTGGAGAAGTTGCACCTGGAGTGCCATCTACAGTTTTGGTCTCCTTACCCAAGGGAGTAATGTTTGCCAGAGAAGGAGTGCAACAAAGATTTTTCACACTGTATTAACAGTTCTTGGAATGGTAGGATTGTCCTGTGAGGAGAGATTGAGGAGAGTGGGTTTGTACTTTCTAGACTTTAGAAGAATGAGAGATGATCCCCTTGAAGCATTTAAAATTCTTATAGGGCTCGACAGGGTAGGTGCAGAAAGGCTGTTTCCCCTGGCTGAGGGGCATCTAGAACCAGAAAACACAGTTTCAGATGAGAAGAAATTGCTTCATTCAATGGGTGGTAAATCCTTATAATTGACTACTCTATGTGGCTGCGGAGGCTCAGTCATTCAATACATTCAGGACAGAGTGAAATATTTCTAGATATTAAAGGGGTAGTGCAGGAAAATGGCATTGAGGTAGAAGATCAGCCATGATATGGTGAATGGTGCAACAGGCCAGAAGGGCTGAATGGCCTACTTCTGTGCCTATTTCCTATATTTCCATATTCTTATGTTCATCAAACAGACAATGAACTTTCATGCCCATCCATCACTAATGACGTCGAGATGCCAACGTTGGACTGGGGTAAACACACACCTGACGAAGGAACAGCGTTTCCGAAAGCTTGTGGGTGTATTATCAAATAAACTGGTTGGACTTTAATCTGATGTTGTGAGACTTCTTACTGTATCCAAGACTAACCCATAGACATAATTTCATAATATTGGGTTGGTTTTGGCTTTGCCTTTTTTGGTCTTTCCTTTGCATCCTCATCCACTCCATACAACCTTTGAAAAAATTGATGCACATTAAAAGATTTATTTTCAATTTAAAATTTCCCTTGTGAAGCTAAGTAACTTTAAGTCGGTGCATCCTTTTAATTTTGGCTGCTGGGTGGTGTCTTGTAATGAATGCTGCTTGATCCACAATGTGCTCCTATTTAAATTAGCTGACCTTGCATTGTACTTTGTGGCAGCTATTTGCCCTGCAGGTATAAATGGCAGCCAGATTCCATAATTGAACTCTATCCTTCATAAACAACAGTGTTGTGCCGCACACCTGTCACCCATTTGCCGTTTCTCTTACACAAACTGGCACAGAATAATGTGAATGGATTAGCTTCCTTACTGCAGCAAGGCCACTAGGTGTCAGGCTGGTTCAGTGGTAGCACTCTTACTTCTGAATCCACAACCTAGACTGATGCCTTACTGCACTGGGTGAGGGGTACTGTTAGAGAAGGCATGTTTTTGTTGAGAATTTAGACTGGGGCTGATGCAGCTATACAACCGTTGATCACCCATCTTTCACATGGTACCATGAGATGTAAACGAACCCATGACAATTTTTCAAAGAGAGGGGAGTCCTCATGATGTCACGGTGTCATTTAACTCTCACGCAACATCACCAAAACACATCAAATAATTATGGTAACTTTTCTTCTTTGCAAGTGGCTGCCCACTTTCCCACAAAATAAAGGTGAATACATTTTGTAAAATAGTTCATTGATTAACAAGTGATTTTTTTAAAAATTCAGTCATGGGACATGGGCATTGCTGGCTGGCCAGCATTTATTGCCAATCCCTAGTTGCCCTTGAACTGAAAGGTTTGCTAGGCCATTTCAGAGGGCAGTTTAGAGTCAACCACATAGGGTCTGGAGTCATATGTAGGCCAGGCCAGCTAAGACAGGGGGATTTCCTTTCTTAAAGAACATTAGTGAACCAGATGGGTTTTTCCAACAATTGACAATGGTTTCACAATCATCAGTGGATTTGTAATTTCAGATTTATTTTATTGAATTCAAATTCCACCATCTGCCATGGCGGGATTCGAACCCAGGTCCCCAGAATATTCGCTGAGTTTCTGAATTCATAGTCCAGCGATAATCTCACTAGGCCATTGCCTTTTCATAAATGATGCATTTATATGATGCAATTTTAGCATGGCTGAACATGTTGATTATCAATCTGCGTTTCCTTCCAGTATGCCTATGGTAATTGGTAAGAGCATCTTCTGGTCAGCCTTGCCTGATGTGGAGTGGTGGCCTTAAAGCTATAGTCTCTGGCTTCAGCCTAGCAAAATGTTCCAAGAAACTAATCAATGAGAAACATTGTAAACGTGCTGTGTCTGCCTCATATGACTCAAGGTGTGGGAGGAGAACCAAGAAAGATGAAGAAGACGAAAGTGCTTTCAGGTGTTTTGTGGATGCAAACAACATTATAAATGAAGATTGTTCCTACAAAGTTACACCGACTCCTGAGTCAGGAGCGCAGAATCGGGACAATTTACAACATACCTGACCCGGGGGAAAGTGCCTAGAAAGTTAGATATTGTCCAGGAAAATGAGAGTTGAGGTAGTTGACGCTAAGCATAGAAGCATAGAAACTAGAAGTGGGAATATGCTATTCAGCCTTCAAACCTGCTCTGCCATTCATGTTGATCATGGCTGATCATCAAATTCAATACCCTGATTTCCCCCTTCCTCTCATATCACTTGATCCCTTTAGTCCCGAGATATATATAATTTCTTGAACTCAGACATCGTTTTGGCCTCAGCTACATTCTGTGGTAGTGAATTCCACACATTCACTACCCTCTGGAATTTCACAGTAACTTCATTGCAGTGTTAATGTAAGCCTTACTTGTGACTAATAAATAAACTTTACTTTTATTTAAATTTCTCCTCACCTCAGTTCTAAAAGGTTTACCCCTTATCCTCAAATTATGAACCCTATTTCTGGATGCTCCCATCTTTGGGAACATTCTTTCTGAATCTACCCTGTCTAACCCTGTTAGAATTTTATCAGTTTCTACGATATCCCCTTTAACTCTTCTAAACACTAGTGAATATAATTCTAATCGACTTCGTCTCTCCTCATGTGACAGACCTGCCATCCCAGGAATCAGCCTGGTAAACCTTCGCTGTACTTCCTCTATAGGAAGGACATCCTTCCTCATATAAGGACACCAAAACTCAATACTCCAGATGTGGCTCACCAATGCCCTATACTTTTGCAACAAAACATTCCTATTCTTATTTTGAAATCCTTTTACTATGAAAGCCAACATTCCATTTGCCTTCTTTACTGCATACCGTACCCGCGTGCTTACTTTCAGTGACTTATGTATGAGGACACCAAGGTTTTGTTGAGTATTCACCTCTCACAATTTACATCTATTCAAGTCATAATCTGTCTTCCTATCATTGCTACCAAAGCGGATAACATTTATCCACATTACACTGCATCTGCCATGCAGAAGCTCACACACTCAGCCCAAATCATGCTGAAGCATCTCTGCATCCTCCTCAAGCTCATCCTCCCACCCAACTTTGTATCGTTCGCAAATTTGAAGATAATACATTCAGTTCCCTCTTCCACATCATTAATATATAATGTGAACACTGGAGTTCTTGCATAGACCCCTGTGGAACCCCACTAATCACTGACTGCCAATAAGAAAAAGACCCATTTATGCCAACTCTTTGCTTCCTATCTGCTAACCAGCTTTCTATCCATCTCAAGATATTACCTGCAATCCAATGTGCTTTAACTAAAACAGCTATGAAAACTGCCAGATGCAGTGATGGGCTTTGTGCAAAAACTGCCTCTGAATCAATACTGTGTCAAGTTTTTTTTAAGCAATAAAACCTAAAACAGATTGCCAATACTCATTCCCCACACACTCATGTTCTCATACATCCCATGCCCCCTCATGCCTATCTATGACCTTTTATCTAACCCCATGGACCCTTGTGCACCAACCATGCCCTTCATTCCAACCCCATGGCTCCTTCTAGCCACTATGCTAACTTAGATCCAACTCATGCCACTTATGCCACGTCTCCCAACCATCACCTTTGTCCTTACACCTACCATGCAACTCATCCACCAGGGGCAAACCTCAGGACCCAAGTGAAGAGAAGATAAAAAAAGGTTCTTAAGTGATAATTGAAAAAAATTACTCTTTCAAAAAAATCCTCTCATTGATAAAAACCCATTCAAAAGTAATTACTTTTAATCTGTCACAAAGACAAACACTGAAATTTATAGTCCCACTTCACAAAGAGTCTATAACCAATTGATGCTGTCATTCAAACCGTGAACTAGGAGAAATTCCATTGTGATAATGCAATGTTGTAAAATCTGTCATGTATCATTAATCCAATAATGATAATTCTTAAGGTTATGTCAGTAGATGGAATGAAATTGCAAGCACTGATTTATTTTTTAAAAACTGAGATTTTTACAAATATTTAAAAGGCTAGAGTTGATTTTATGCACTTATATTCATGTCTACTTTTAACTATCCCAAAAAATATCTTACATTTCTTGATAAACACCTTATCTGACCCAAAGGGTGGCTTACCTTTCCCAAAGGGCACCTGGCCTCCTCTTCTCCCAGAACCATATCCAAAAGGGCACCTTACCTTTCCAGAAAGGACCCTATTCCAGCTATTTTGCAAAGTTACTAGATGTAATCTGTACACAACTGTGCTTCCAACTTCTGGCTGAAAAAAAATCATTGGAAGCAACTGTTGTCTCATATAACAGCGGCCTCCATGAACCATGGTTTTGATATTTGAAACGAGAAATGGTGGGTGCCATTTTTGGGAATGGGACTGCTGGATCTGGATATCCACAGCCATTCAAAAAGAAAGAGAGGCCATGACATTTATATCCATTATTCCGCATGAACTATCTTACTATGGATATAATAAACCAGAGAAAATGGTGAAAACCTGATATTTTCACATTTCTAGTAGCAGGTAAAACAGGATAGGGAGGCTTTTGGATTTTTCATTGGAATATAAAAATAATTTGTCCTGACTGCTCATTTCCAATGTTTGGATTTGTAGGATGCCAGGTAGTTAGAATTTCATTTAAAGGGCATAGTGCAAAGGATCAGCCAGCTGTTTTTTTCTTTCATTCTGTTGCCAATTAGGTTTTCCTAAGCTTTTCTGCCAATTGATTTAATTTATTTTCCCACTCTAGCTCCATTAAGGGCTTCCCCAATTGAGAAATTTATGACTTTTGGAAAATGAAGATCATTGGAGTGTAACAAGGAAGTCCAGCAGCACCAGATTCTCTGGACGCTGACCAGTGCCTCCACTTCAGCATCTAGAGAGGTGACATATTTTGTCTTGGCAACAAGATTGGTGCAGGCAAAGGTTCCAACTCTCAAGGTGGGTTCTGGCAGCAGACCAGGTGGCACAAATGTTTTGTGTAAAAGCTCAAATAGCCATAACACTGGATGATTTGTCAGAAGCATCACCATCAGAATCACATTTTCAGAAGATGTGCCAAGGTTATCAACTACCAGTATGGTCTGTATGACTGTGCCCAGCAAGGCGTCACCAAGCATATCTCTCTCTCTAGATATTATTATACTCATTTGACCATCTCAACCACAGGGAACTCTCCACATTATCCACAGATAAGTTTTAATCAGTAGGCAGTCAGATGCCAAGCCTTATTATCTGCTGTGACAATATCTGTGCCAATATATTTCATGAGAAGTGTCCTGGTGCGTTGGGTAGCATTCCTGCCTCTGAGCCAGAATCTGCAGGTCCAAGTCCCACTCCAAGACTTAAAGTCCATAGGCTCTTCGAACTTGCTCCACCATTCACTATGATCATGGCTGATCATTAAATTCAATAACCTGATCCACCTTCCCTCATAAACCTTGACCCTTTTAGACCCAATAGCCATATTTAATTTCTTCTTGAAAACATGCAACATTTTAGCCTCAACTGCTTTCCATGATAGTGAATTCCATACATTCGCCATCCTCTGGGTGAAGAAATTTCTCCTCACATTAGTTCTAAAAGGTTTACCCCTTATTGTCAAACTATGACCTGTAGTTCTGGACTGCCCCACCAACAAGAACATTTTTCTGAATCTACCCTGTCTAATGTTGTCAGAATTTTATAAGTTTCTATGAGATCCCCTTTAACTCTTCTAAACTCCAGTGAATATAATCCTCACCGACTTAGTCTCTCTTCTTATGACAGATTTGACAGGAATCAGCCTGGTAAACCTTTGTTCACTCCCTCTATAGCAAGAACATCCTTCCTCAGATAAGCACATCAAAATTGCACACAATACTCCAGGTGTGACCTCACCAGTGTCCATAATGCTGCCAAATAGGTTGATTATTTACCTGTAACTCTTGCCAATATGCTAGGCGCAGGTGGTAAGAGTGGGGGAGCTTCTTTGTCAGCCATGTGATGGAAATAAATTGAAATTTCTACAATCACTGTCCGTAGCTCCAGGCTCCAGGTGTACCTAAAAGTGTATGTTGCTACCACAATGCAATTCCTTTGTGGGGTGAGGGTTGGCTCAGTTGGCTGGTGCTTGGTGCTAATAGCAGGGGACTTGATCCTGTTCTCGTTGGCATGGGTTTGGAATCTGCCTCCTTGCTCTACCCATGGTGGAGGTCATGTCACTGGGCCAGATCTGCTTTTGGGCAGAAAACTCAAGAAGAAATACATTCATAAGGCTGCACATTTAGTAACAGTAGTTGTCAGCTGCCATCCTCCATCTGCCTCAAGCTCATCCCAAGATTAACCTATATTGAAGGTAACCATGCACAACCATCTTTCCCTCTTTCAACCAATGTAAGGTATCTCAGTGGATTCTGTTATCTGGGGGTAATTCTTCTGTTCAACTATTCACTAAACTTCGGATTTGGTCTGGATGCAATTATCAGCACCATCATTAAAGTGTTTCCTGAACATGTCCAAATTTATTGCTGAAATATTTAAAAATTGTGCAGAGAGGATGACCCATGGTAATTAAGTGATACTAGCACAGCACTATTCTGGCGAGGTTTGCATCAGTTCCTAACCTTTTGAAACTGTTTTACACCAATTTGCAATTAAATATTCATACATTCACTTTTCCTTGTTCTAGTTATCCTTGTTTATTTTTTAGGGAGTCGTGGGATCAGGTAGAGAGAAGTGATGGTTGGGGGTCGGCGGAGGGGGGGAGGTCATAGGCGGCGGTGATCAGTGTGAGTGATTGAGGGGGATAAAGTTGAATGGTTACCTAGCAACTAGACTAAACTTTTCTCTCTCTGACATCTCCTGGGTAATTGTGCTGGTCAGTAAGTCGGAACTGTCTAAAATCTCCAATTCTAACTCAGAAGGTTCTGGGGACCAGGGAAGTTGCCCACCTGAAGTTCAAACTTTCCAAGCAGTTGGAATAGAAGCATAGAATCCCAACAGTGCAAAAGAAGGCTATTCAGCCCATTGACCCTGCATTGACAACAATCCTATCCAGCCCTTATCCACGTAACCTCATGTATTTACCCTGCTAATCCCCCTGGCACTAAGGTCAATTTAGCATAGTCATTCAATCTAACCTGTACATTGTCTTTGTGAAGTTTGCATGTTCTCACCGTATCTGTGTGGATTTCCTCCGGGTGTTCCCGTTTCCTCCCACAGCCCGAAGATATGCGGGTTAGGTGGATTGGCTATGTTAAATTACCCCTTAAGTGTCTGGCAGACTAGCAGGGTAAATATATGGGGTTACAGGGATAGGGCCTGTATGGGATTGTGGTCGGTGAAGACTCTTTGGCCCATGGCAGGGATTCTATGATTTTTGGAATGTGGGAGGAAACTGGAGCACCTGGAGGAAAGCCAAGAAGACAAAGGGAAAACATACCAACTCCACACGGTCACCCAAAGCCAGAATTGAACCCAGGTCCTTGGCGCTGTGAGGCAGCAGTGCTAACCACTGTGCCACTATGCCACCCTAATTCCCAGGGCGTCAGAACGTTGACTTCTTTCATGCCAGCGTTAAACAAAATGGCACTGTCAAAGCCTCAACATTTTCTATTTAAAAGAAAATATAAAGAAGATATCTTTTCTCCAAGCCAATTATTGCTTTATCTTATATTTTAGAAATATATATATATCATAAATATTATATTCTACATATTATCTTATTGTCCTTACATGTACTTTACTTTTAAATTCTATCTTAGGTAGCTATTCAAAAAGCTGAATGCTCCATGTTGTATAAGTGATGCACTGAGTTTCTAGAAGTGATCTATGATACAATCATAAAATAATGTTTAGAAATATTGTGAAGCACCAATGGGACTAATGTGCCTTCCATATACAGAATCTAATAAGTTGCCAGGAATGAGTAAATTCATCCAATGGTATAGTTTATGTCATAAAACACATGAGCAAAATGAACAGCTGGTTGGAAATCACTCCCACATTTCTTCTCTCTAAAAGTAAAATATATTGTACAACCCATGGAGGTACATTCATTATTTTGACATTCCTTGTTCCATGTGGACAGTCATTGTTCTATTCTGCACTTACCAAATGATGATGCTCAGTAGTTGGAAATTGTGATGGCATTGCTTAACTTTATCAAGCAAATGTCCACAACAGCTGCTGTACATTATCTCCTTCAGTTCTCTTCCCAGAGGCAATTTCAACCCACAGCATCATGATCTCCAATATGGGGAGAGCAAAGAGGCTGGTCCCGAATTCACCCCAGCCAGAACAGGGATCAAACCCCAATTCTGTTGGCACCAATCTGATTCACTCCAGCTAAGGGTCTGGGTTACTGTGACAAAATGAATGTTTATATGCATGTTGTAGTCCAGGACTGCGGATGGTGTTGAAAGGGGCCTACAACTTTCTTTCCATCACACAGCTGTTCAGGAATTCCTTCCACTTTTACTACCTGACATACATTGGAAGAACTTACAAGTTGATATTCAATGGGTGAGATTCTCTGGCCTCCCAGCCCTGTGTTTCCTGGCAGTGGAAGGAGATGTTCTGTTCACTGGGGTGTAATTCTCTGGTCCTGCCACTGTCAATAGGATTTCCCATGAATGTCAGCCCATGCCATCGCAAAACCTATGGATGGGGGTGCACTGCTGGCGGGACTGGAGAATCCCGCTGGCATGAATGGCCAGAGAATTCCAGCCAATTTGTTTGGCTGTTTTATGAATGTGCCTGCCTTGACTATCAAGCCCTGGAATGGAAGTTGAACCTGGAGCTTGTGGATCGGAAGCATAGATGCTACCCACTACACCACAAGTCCAAATTATTCTATATTAAAGAGTGGCAAGCATTTAATTAATGAAATACCTTAGATACGCTTCAAACCCATACAGCTTTATTACAACCCATAGAAATTTGACAACATGTACCAGAATCTCAGGTGATGTAATTGTATCAGAATGCTGGAATGGGGCTAATCTTCATTCTAGTCATCAACCAGGTGTTTCATGTAAAAACTCAACATGACTGCTGGAGAGGTTTATGGATTAGCAATATAACTGTGGTTTGCTATAACTTCAAAGAAACTTCTCAAATATTTTTTAGTTCAGTCCAACAGGCTACAGATATAGTACAAACAGAATATAGTAGTTTTGAGGGATGTTTTATTTTTCAAAAGTAATGGGACTGGACCGGCAAGACAAATGTGAGGCAACAGGATTCAAATTTCCAGCTATCCAGTTCTAACCCTGAAAACAAATGTCACATCTGATAGATTGAAGAAAAATGACCTGTATTTAGAAATCACTTTTCACAAAGGATCAAAGTGCTTAACGGTCAATTAAGTACATTTGCAGTGCCGACCCTGCTGTAAAACAACAACAACAACTTACATTTATGCAGCGTAGATAACAAAAAACAGCCAATTTGTCCATTGAAATGTTCCCCCAAGCATCTTTACACCCCTGATGAAATCATGTACTTCAGTGACTTAGTGTGGGGGATAAATATGGGTCAGGACACTAGAGATAATTCCCTCCTCTTTTTTGGAATCGTGTCCTGGGAACTTTTATGTTCACTTGAGAGGGCAGAATTTTCCTGCCCCACATGCCCCGGGAATCATAGCTGACCATGCAATGGTCTGTTGATCCCGGGTGGGATGTTCCGGTCTTGGGGCGAGCACGTTCAGAAAGCCCCGCCCAGAATCTTGTCTAAACTTCTCATCCCAAAAACAGTACCTCCAAAAAGGCTGAACTATGCTTTCAGCCTAGATTTTGTGATCAAATCCATGGTGCGGGACTTGACTCTGACTCAGAGGTGCGAATGCCATCACTGAGCCACGCATGGCACACGATCCTAATAGGATCTCCATATGGGAACGTTTATATATTTGTGCAGGGGGAGAGAACAAGCACTGAGAGGGGATGGGGATACCTGTGGTGAACGTGGCAGAAGGTGTGGATGCCAGTAATGATCGTGAGGGGTGGTAGGAGAACTTTTGATACTTCCATGGTGGTGGGGTGGAGTTATTTTTGTTCTAATCGGAGCGCCCTTTGCCAGCTCTAAGAGAATCCACCTCACCAGAATGAGGGTGTAACTTGAGCCTACTCTTTTTTTTAATCTAAGACTCAAAATCTGGAGGGAAAACTGATCTATGGAGCTGGAGAGCTTCATGCCAATCTTCTCTCTGAGCTTAACACTTTGAAGAATTTTGGTAAGATTCTACCAATATTCTTGTAAAATCAAATTCATATCCATCATTATATTATTTCTCCTCGTCTCCTGAAGTTTTCTCTCTATTTGTCTTATTTCTTTCCTGAATGTATTGGTTCATTGCAGGAAAACTGTCCAATGGGCACTGCTAGCACACATTGTTAGCAGCTGTTCTTTAAGTTGGTAAGATACCACAAACTGGCTACTTGGCCATGTGAACATTGAAGCCCAGTGCACAGAACTAATCATAGAATTGCCATGGTGCAGAAAGATGCCATTTAACCCATTGAGTGTGCATCAACTCTCCAAAACAGCATCCTAGCCAGGCGTTCCTCTCCACCCTATCTCTGTAACCCTGCACATTTACCATGGCTAATCCACGTAACCTGTGCATCTTTGGACACTAAAAGGCAATTTAGCATGGCCAATCCACCTAACCAGCAATTCTTTGGGCTGTGGGAGGAAGCAGAGCACCAGAGAAAACCTACGCAGACACACGGAGAAGGTGTAATCTTTACTCAGTCACCCAAGGAAGGAATTGAACCCGGGTCTTTGGCGCTGTGAGGCAGCAGTGTTAACTTTGTCTTATCTGATTCTCATCTGATATCCATATTTGCATTTTTACAGTATTGGTTTCAATTACATTGTATTTGTACACTATTGAAAATGACTGTCTGTTGACCATTAACTACAATTTATATTTACCAGCTAATAAAAGGTTCAAGTTTCCCTTTCGAGCTGAATCTAAGATATAACCAATGGAATGCATTGATTTTTGTCCATTACTGGCTCAGCTAATAGCACTTTCCTCTTTAGGTGACAAGGTTCTGTGTTCAAATCACACTGCAGTGTTGAATACACGTATCAATGCTAACACATCAGTGTGATAGTGAGGGTGAACTGCCACAGGTACTGTTCTTTTCGATGAGATGTTAACTTCAGACCCCATCTGCCAGCTTGGATGAATATAACAGACTGAAATGCATGATGTGTCCAATCTACAAGAAGCACTGCAGAAACTCACCAAGGCTCCTTAGGCAGCACCTTCCAAACCCACAGCCACTACTATCTAGAACAAATAGGGCAGCAGACACATGGAAACACAACCACGTGGAGGTTTCCTTCCAAACCACTCACCATCCTAGCTGGGAAATATATCACCATTCGTTCACTGTCACTGAGCCAAAATCCTGGAATTTCCTCCTTCACAGCATTGTTGTTGTACCTATAGCCACATGGATGGCAGTGGTTCAGGGTGGCAGCTCACCACCGCCTTCTCAAGGGCAATTAGGGATGGGCATAAATGCAGACTTAGCCAGAAAAGCCCACATCCCTTGAAATAAATTTTAAAAAATACAAAGGGACGTTCAATGGCAATAGCACAGACTGGGTTTGTTTGGCAGATCACATCTACAACTTTCCAACCACACAAAAATAGAGTAGTATTCATCTTCAAAATCTTCTGGGGCTGGATAGTTACCTGATGCTAATTAGAAATTGCATGGTGCACATTCTGATCGGCTCAGTAAGAAAGCAGCAATCAGAGTTTAATGTATGTCATAGGTCCTATGACATAAGATGCTGCATAAAGTTCTAAGATAGTTTATAAACTTGTAAAACTACAAGCCTGACCCAAGACTTTTCTGGTCCCCCAGCAGTGGGCCCAGGGAATTATTCCTACGGTAACAATGAAGGTAATGGAGCAGTAGGTCATCCCACCAGTTTTGAGGTATTCTGCACCCTGTCTGCACTGAGTGACAAGCCTGAAAAAAATTACCCTCACATTTTAGTTGCCTAATTTGGCTTATGCCTACTTACAATCTTGTATTTATTAAACTAATAGCACATCAATTATTATTTTAATATGTTCAATACATCAGTGGTGCAGCCCTACCATATTACAGCAAATGATGAAATGGAGGTACATGCCTGCCAATCCTCACAGTGGGTCTCAGCTACTGCCACAGGATTTTTCTTTAGAAAAGGGGAGAGAATCTGGATGGTGAGCCAACTTGTTCCTTTCTTGTGGGCCTCCCATCTGTGAGGTAAAAGGGTTTCTCATTAAATTTGGAATAGAACGTCTCTCTTCTTTGCAAGTAGTTGATACTGCATTGCTTATTGTGCAGGAAAAATAAGACAAAGTAAAAGTGATTACAGATTGGGAAAAATAATTTATTTTATTTCATGGAAATAAGCCTAACCGACAAAATAAAAGTGTTCAAATCCAGATTGAACTATGGTGTACAAAGGGTTAACAGGGTAGCCTCTTACAACACATAATCAATGTTTGACCTCAGGTTAGTTAAGGGGCAATACACTGTGGGGGGTGAGGGGGGGTGAGCAGTGGGTGGGAGGTGGGGATGAGGCAGTGGAATTGGTATGGTCCGGCATCTAATAATATATACTAGCAGTCACTGCAGCAAATCTTGTAAAACTGTCTAATCTGATCTTTCCATGTGGTAATTTTCCAGATAAATGGACAGTCGGTTACACAGTTGCAGTGTTCAAGGTCAATGATCCATATAATACAGACAATTGCTGAGGTTTTTCATCGCCAGTTCTTTGGGGGAACTTTTTCACCAAGTACTGAGCAACAGAAAAAACTTCCTTTACCAAAGCCACTATAAATTAAGGGAAATCAAAGTGATTGCTAACATATTGATAACAAGTCCTGAATAAGAAAAAAAAGGCATAAAATAAAACTAAATATACCAAGTACACAAATGTATGAATAAACATTTTTATGTCTCAATTTCTTCAAATGTTTCAACAATATTGAACAACAACTTGTTTTATTAATTACCAGAGCTTGGAATCAATAGCAAGTTCTATAGTGCAATTAAAAACATAACAAAAGTCACCCTACGGTAACATTTCCAAACAAGCCACTGTAACATGTCCTGAAGATTGATGCTCTGCAATGCACAAAGTCACACATTATTTAAATGTGCTATCAATTACTGATAGACTTTATAAACTAGTAAAACCACAAGTGTTAGGAACTTTTAATTGAAATTGCTTCCTGTATACAAGTAAATGAGTCCACATTACACACAATAAAGCATGGATATGTTCTTTGGAATGTCAGCATTGGTCTAATTTAATGAATAATGTCTACCAACTTAGAATGTAATTATCAGTGTTTGTCATGAAGCTTTTGCATTCAGGAGCTGCCTAATAACAAGTGGTATGCAAAAATAATTTCATCAAATTAAACTTACATTTTTCACTCTAGGTATGCCATGAAGGCACTAATTATACTGGAGAACTGTTAAGATGTATGTGTAATGTTGTACCACTGGCTGTCATATTTATCCCGTTAAGATGGTAAACTTGTAGGAAATAAAATTGGTCACAGATTCTAGGCAGTGACAGGTTGGATAAGAATATAATTGGCAGTTAACATTCAGACTTCTTATGATTAAAATCAATATAAAATCTTCGAAATATATATATTTTAAATCAGGTTTCAATTCCAAATATGTAGGTTAAAATAGATGAGGATAATCGACAATTGTAAACATTGTTTCCAAATTTGCAAATAGCTTTCAGTAATTTAATCTGAATTTTGTTGTGATGATAATCTAATTTGAAAAGTATGAGGACTAAGTGCTTCTGTTTCCACCCCATGCCTGTCAATTAAAACAGAAGCAACAACATATTGTGCGAGATTTACAAAACATGACTGAACAAAACCAATGCATTATCATTTTAATTTGTGCTAATTTTTCCAAGTGCTTTTGTTACACTTTCACGTAAAAATCTATTTAATTGAGGAATCTATAAATGTTTAACATTGCTATTTTTGAGGCCTGAAAAGAATCACTATTAAACTGTTATTTCTGTCTGCATATTGTTGTGTTATCCAAAACAAAATAAATTCTACATAGAAGATTCACTGGAAAATGTACCTCAGTGCAGGTAATGCAAATGAAGTATTTTGTCATTAATGTTGGTGTAATTTCTTACGCAGTTCAAATAAAGAATACATTCCAAAATCTGTGTGAAACAATGCTGTCATACTGGTTAGTGCAGGAGCAGCTGTCATCAACTTCAAGCAATGGTAGCAACATGTATATGTCGATGTCAGTAAGCAACTCAAGATATGTTGATTACAGGAATGGAACCCAGAGATGGCAAAGATGGTGAATGACAGAGGCAGAAGAAGCACACGGATAGTGTTTAGAGGTTGTACCGTGAGAAATTTTCGCTGGAGAAAATCAGGAGAGCAAAACACATAGAAAGACAAATAAATTCTGATGATTAAAAAAGGAACAAAGAAACAGAGAAGTAAAATATCAAAGAAATGGAAATTCAAAGAAGTACAATACAGAGGTGACGAAGGAAGAAAATTGTTGCAATTAATGAAGAGAGAAAGGTAAAGAAACAGATTTTTTTTAAGAACAAAAAAGTAAGGAGATGGAGCCAAAGACAGACCTCTGACCACATGTGGCACAGTGGTTAGCACTGCTGCCTCACAACACCAGGGACCCAGGTTCAATTCCAGCCTAGGGTGACTGTGTGGAATTTAAAGCTTATTTATTAGTCACAAGTAGGCTTATATTAACATTGCAATGGAGTTACTGTGAAAATCCCCTAGTCGTCACACCTGTTCGGGTATGTTGAGGGAGAAGTTAGCATAGCCAATCCACCTAACCTGCATATCTTTCAGACTGTGGGAGGAAACATGAGCACACAGAGGAAACCCACGCAGACACAGGGAATATGTGCAAACTCCACACAGACAGTGACCCAAGCTGGGAATCGAACCCAGGCCCAGGCGCTATGAGGTTAACAACTGTGCCAATGTGCCACCCAACATGTTTCCTCCGAGTGCTCTGGTTTCCTCCCACAGTCCAAAGATGTGCAGGTTAGATTGATTGGCCATGCTAAATTGACGCTTAGGGCTGGATTTTACCATCGCGTTGCATCCATTTTCAAGCTCAAAAACTTGGTAAAGTTGGGCATGAGGCAAGTAGCACAATCTGTGCCCATCTCTGCGCTGGTTCTCCTTTACCAAGGCCCAAAAATGGCCACAATCAGGACCACACCCGAAATGGGAGGGACATCCATTTAAATTGGACATACATTTAATTACAACATTTAAATTGACTTAATGGGTTGCGCACCCAATCTTACCAACACTTCCCCCTTTACAAGTTTCTGACAGACGGGGGAATTAAGGGTTGTGGAGAGAAAGCGGGAAAGTGGAACTGATCCACTTCAGATCAGCCATGATCTTATAGAATGGCGGGGCAGGCTCGAAGGGCTAGATTGCCTACTCCTGCTCCTATTTCTTATGTTCTTATGTACCATTGTGTTTGCCCATCCAGAATCGGCGTAAAACAAACATGCTTCACAAAGGTCCAATTCGTGTGCTATAGTTAGTGAGGAGGTAAGTGCCTAGCATCTGATGGCTCAGCTTGAGATTGGTGGGGGATGAAGGGGGCCTGCTGTCACTCTGCCTGAGATCAGTAGTGGGAAGAGGGGTTCTGCTTCCACTCTAACTGAGATCAGTGGTGGGGAAGAAGTAGGGGGGGGGGGGGTGCAGTTTGTTGCCACTCTGCCTGAGATCACTAAGGGTGAAGGGCATGTCTGCTACCACTCTGCCTGTGATCAGTAGGAGGTAAGGAGAGAGGAGCCTACGATCAATCTGGGTGACAGGGAAGGGGTGGGGTAATGTTGCGGGGTAGGGCAACGTCTGTGGGGGACAGGGGGAGGCATGATCCAGCCCGGAAGTGATGTGGCAGGGGTGCTGCATTCTATCATTTATTTTGTTTGTGCGCAGTTGGAAGCGGCGATCGGAACTGCAGGGTTTTGGCTGTGTTTAGCCCCGCCCACAGGCTTCGACAGCGCGATTTGGAATCGCTGATATTTTTTCAGGCAGAGTGCATTTGGGGGCGAATGAGAACAGGTGTAAAAGTTGGATCTGAAACATTCCCAGTGTCAAGTCTGCCCAGCACTTGGAATCAAAATGGTAAAATAGAGCCCTTAGTGTCAGGGGGTTAGCCGGGTAAATACATGGGGTTACATGGATGGGGCCTGGATGGGATTGTTGTCGGTGCAGGCTTGATTGGCCAAATGACCTCCTTCTGCTCTGTCGTGATTCTACGATTCTATGTCCATGCCAACATCAAGATGACCTATTTCCACCTCTATAACATTTCTCACTCTGCGCCCGTCTCAGTTCATCTGCTGATGAAACCCCAATTCATGGCATTGTTACCTCCAGCCTTGACTATTGCAATGCACTCCTGCTGGGCTCCCAAATTCTACTCTCTGTAAACTTAAGGTCATCCAAACTTTGTTGCCATACTTTGACTTGCTCAAGTCCTGTCCACCTATCACCCTGTTGTTACTGACCTTTGTTGGTTCCCTATCATGGAACTCCTTGATTTTAGAATTGTTTTTCTTATTTCCAATCCTTTCCATGGTCATGCTTCTCCCAATCTCATTTATCTCCTCCAACATTATAACCCTTCAAGTTATCTGAGTTACTCTAGTTGTACCTTCTTGAGCACCCCTGACTATAATCACTCCACCATTTTTGGCCATGCCATCAGCTTTCCAGGCCTTCAGCTTTGGGATTCTATCTCTAAATCTCTCCAGCTCTCTAACTCGCTTCCCTCCTTTAAAAAGCTCACTAAATCCTACCTCTTGGACCATGCTTCAGGTCATCTGATCTAATATCTTTTTACAAAAGGAAAACACTTTTGACACTGGAAATCCGAAATAAAAACAGAAACTGCTGGAAATTTTCAGCAGATCTACCGGACTCTGGAGAGAGGAAACAGATTTTCCAGCCATGTTCGCTCCAAGACCAGAAAATTCCACCTGAGGTCATTGGACATTTGCACGGTCCTGTCCCGCATGCTACGATTCCCGTGGCAGGCAGTCAGGGAAAATTCCACTTAACATTTCCGGTCTGAAAACTCACAGACCTGAAATATTCTGGTTCCCTCTCTGCAGATGTTGCTGGATGTGCTAATGTCTCATTATGTGGCTGAATGTCATACGTTGTTTTTTATAGTTCATGTGAATCTCCTTGGCATATTTTACTACATTAAAGGTGCTATATAAATATAAGTTGTTATTAGTGAAATATACCAAGAAAGAAAGAGAAACAAAGTCCAGAACCATACTGTTACATAGAAATCAGCAATGTCCCAGTCCAGATCTGTGATCTGCACCGAATTGGTTAATCTCAGTAAAGTCAAAGGTCAGACCACTATAATTGGTCGTCATTCTCTTATACAGGAATGGCAAAATCTACCCATCTTTCTACTTCGAAATGTTACACAGTGACCTCTACTGGAAAGTTCACAGATGAGGTCAGGACAGCTATGATGGCATTCATACTTGAATAGTTTGTTGACGATCTACAGGGCCATATATCCACAGGGGAACCATTCCAAAAACATAAGAAATAGGATAGGACTAGGCCATTTGACCCCTCAAGCCTGCTCTGCCATTCAATAAGATTGTGGCTGGTCAGACTATGGCCTCAACCCCACTTTACTGCTTGCCCCCATCACCCTTGAGTCCCTTGTAGATTAAACATCTGTTTAACTCAGCCTTGAATATATTCAATGACCCAGTCTTCACTGCTCTCTGGGTTAGAGAATTCCAAAGACTAACAACCTTCTGAAAGAAATTCCTCATCATCCCCATTTTAAATGGCAGACCCCCATTTTAAAACTGTGCCCCCAGTTTAATGCTCCCCCCTATGGGAAACATCCTCTTAGCATTTACCATGTCAAACCAGTTCAGAGTCGTATGTTTTAATAAGGCCATCTCTCATTCTTCTATACTCCCCAATGAGTATAGGCCCAAACTTCTCAAACTTTCCTCAAACGACAATCCCTTAATTCCTGGAATCATGCTACTGAAACTTCTCTTAACCACCTCCAGTGTAAGTATATCTTTCTTTATGCTGTAGCTGTATAGGGCATTGGTGAGGCCGCAGCTGGAGTACTGTGTGCGTTTTGAATGGCGGGGCAGGCTCGAAGGGCTAGATGGCCTACTCCTGCTTCTATTTCTTATGTTCTTATGTTCTTATGTAAGGAAACCAACTCTGTGCACAGTACTCAAGGTGTGGTCTCACCAATGCTCTGTCCCATTGTAACAAGACTTCCCTATTTCTACACTTCATCCTCCTTTAAGAATGGCCACTTGCCATACCTTTTTTATATTCATTTATGGGATGTGGGTGTCGCTGGTTGGGCCAGCACTTATTGCTCCTCTCTAATTGCCCTTCAACTGAGTGAATCACTGGGCCATTTCAGAGGGCATTTAAGAGTCAACCACGTTGCTGTGGCTCTGGAGTCAAATGTAGGCCAGACCGGGTAAGGATAGCAGATTTCCTTCCCTCGGACATTAGTGAACTTGATGAGTTTTTGCAACAATTAACAATGATTTTATGATCATTATTGGACATTCAATTCCAGTTTTTTTATTGAAATCAGATTACAACATCTGCTGTGGTGGGATTTGAACCCAGGTCACTAGTCCAATGACAATACCACTATGCCATTGCCTCCCCTCAAACCTGCACTGCAAACCTTTTGTGATTTATGTACAAGGACACTCATACTGCTTTATATCATAGCATTCTGCAGTCTCTCTCCATGAAAATGATATTCTGTTTCTCTATTCTTCCCACCAAAGTGGACAATCTCATATTTCCTCATTCCATCAATGTTTTGGTCATTCACCAAATCTGTTTATATATTGTTTGTAAGAAGTACAAACACCAGGTTTGAGTCCAACCAATTTATTTGATATTTGACTTAAACCTGATGTTGTCAGGCTTCTTACTGTGTTTATCCCAGTCCAACGCCAGCATCTCCACATCATATATATTGGTTTGCAGACTGTCCTCTTCAAAACTTGCTTTCCTACCAATTTTTGTATCATCAGCTAATTTGACTACAGTACATTTGCTCGTTCCTTCCAAGTCATGAATATATATTTTAAATACCTGAGGCCCCAGTACTGATCCCTGTGACAGTCCACTTGTTACAGTTTGTCAACCTTAAAAAGTCCCATTTATCCTGATTTTCTGTTTTCTGTTGGTTAGCCAATCTTTTATCCATACTCCAAAGCCATGGGTTCTTATCTTGTGTCGTAATCCTTTAAGTGGCGCCTTACTGAATGCCTTTTGATAATCAAGATACACTACATCTACTGTTTCCCCTTTATCCATCCTGCTTGTTACATTTTCAAAGAGCTCTAATAAATTTACAAATGCAAAATCATGTTGACTCTGCCTGATTGTATTATGATTTTCTATAAGACCTGCTATTATTCTTTAATAATGGATTCTAGCACTTTCCCAATTACATTGTTAGACCAATTGACTACAGGATGGGATTTTACAGCCTTGCTCAACCCAAAACTGTAAAATCCCACCCAAGATCAATGGACCTTTCCATTGTCTGCCTTTCACCTGCTCCAATTCCTGTAAAATTCCGACTACAATTTCTGACTTCTGTTTCCCGCCTTACTCAAATTAAAGTGTTACAATTGTGATTTCCAATCTATTGGGATCTTTTCAGAATCTAGAAAATTTTGTAACATTATAACCAATGCATCACGCTCACTACAATCACTTCTTTTGAGACCCTTGTATACAAGCCATCAGATCCAGTGGACTTGTCAGCCTTTTAATTCCATTAGTTTTTCTGCTACCTTTTCTGTAGTGATAAAGATCATTTTAAGATCCTTACTGTTGTGTTTTATGCCTCAGAGATATGTTGAGATGACACACCTGTTTCTATGGTCAGGATTTTCTGGCTCCATCATAGCGGGACACGCCACAGGCGATTCGGTGGCCCACCAGAAGTCCATTCGGGACTTTCGGCGGGGCCATATGAGCCAGGTGGTGGGCAGGGCTAGAAAATCCTGCCCTATGTGGGCAGGAACTTTATTCAATAATTTAAAAATGTGTGCTCTCTCCTGCTTCCCGCCATTTCCTTGTAGTTTTGTTTCTTTTTCTTAGTAACCATACTCAAACTTAACTAATCATATACAGTGAACAAGCACCAGTTAACAGGGGAGATGGTAATGTAGTGGAGACATCACTGAACTAGTAATCCAGAGGCTCAGACTAACGCTCTGGAGTTCAACTCCCACCATGGCAACTGGTGGAATTTAAATGCAGTGAATAAAAATCTGGAATTGAAAGTTAGCCTCAGCAATGGTGACCATGAAACCACCATGGATTGTCATAAAACCCCATCTGCTTCACTTTCAGGGAAGAAACTCTGTCGTCCTTCCTAGTCTGGCTTATATGTGATTCCAGACACACAGCGATATGGTTGAATCTTAACTGCCCTGTGAAATCGTCTAGCAAGCCACTTAGTCAAGGCAATTTGCCAACAATATCCACATCCCTTGAAAGAATATTTTAAAAAATAACTGAACACTATAACCGAAATTTTACTGCCCCGCCCACCAAGGGAATTGGAGCTGATGAGGGATGGACCCAGGAAAGGTCTGTTGACCTTGGATGAGATTTTATAGTCTCAGGACGAGCGAGGCCGTAAAATCCTGCCCCACATACGTTTTTCCTACTAAAACTAATGGCCTTATTGTAAAGTAAACCATCCTAAACAACAAACATCAAGTAATTTCTTAGACTTCAACTTGTCCATTTTCTCTAATTACAGAAATTGTCTTTGAGATTTTAGTCTTTGGGTTTTTGATAGCTGTGCTGAGCTCTATAAACTTGACATTGTTGGTCTGCGTCATCAGTTACTCAGTTGTGAAAACCTGTGAGATACTTAATCTCAAAGTTGTACTAATAAAGATGATCTGACCATTTGTAGATGCATAGAGTTCAATGACCAGACGCTGACATAGCTAACAATGTATCAGTGCTTGGTGATCAGAATAGAGTGTGAATTTTCTACTGTTGAGGTATATATGCCAATTTTTTTTTATTCTTTCATGGGATGTGGGCATCACTGGATGGGCCAGCATTTATTGCCCATCTCACATTATTGTGGCTCCAAAGTCACATGTAGGCTAGACCAGGTAAAGATGGCAGTTTTCCCTCCCTAAAGAGAATTTGGTGAATCAGATGGGTTTTTGAGAAAATCAACAATGGTTTCCTGGTCATCCTTAGACTCTTATTTCCAGATTTTTATTGAATTCAAATGTCACCATCTGCCATGGTTGGTTTTGAACCAGAGAATTACCCTGGATATTTGGATTACTACTTCAGTGGCAATACCACTGTGCCACTGCCTCCCCATTCACATTCACCATTGTATAAGGGTCTGGCACAAAAAGGGTTAATGTGGAACTGAGAAAGGTACTGCCCACATAGTGATGTAAGAGAGCATGTGACCTACACCTAAGGTCAGTCTCATGGACACAGCCATGTGTACCTGCAACCATAACAACAGCTCCTAGCTTGTAATACCTCTAAGAATCAAAAAGAACTTATAGTTAACCTACATATGAGTACAAAGACTTCTTCAGGCCTACTAGGCTGTAACTCGCACCCTACAACATGATGGCAGTTTATGGAGAAAGAACAGATATTGCAGAAAATATAGAGGTAAACTAAAATGCTGGAAGATGGAAGGAAAAAAATCAGCAAATCAGCCTGACCTAAGAAGAAGATCCAGAAGCAGAGGTGCATGAGGGAGAATTGCCAGGAAAATGTTCCAAAAAAAGACTTGGAAAACTGGAGGCAGAAATTTAAAATTCTTCTCTGAAGCTGAAGACTCCACCTGGCATGGGTGAGCTAAATCGTTTAAAACTCCAGGTTACGGCAAGTCCTGAGAAATCTTTAAATAGTTCAGTTGGAAATGCAGTTTGAAAAAGCACTTGGCTAAAACCCAATCTCTGATTTGATAAAATTCGGTAAAAAGTCTGACAACACCAGGTTTTAGTCCAACCTATTTATTTGATAATATACTCACAAGCTTTCGGGGTTAGCCCCTTCGTCAGGTGAATGGAGAGTTCTGGCCTCAGACAGAGCATATAAAGCACAGACAGTTTAGAGATTACTGATTAGAATGCGAATCCTTACACCTAACCTGCTGTTCAAGACCTGAAGTGGCTGATAATGTGAGTGGAAGGAGCACTGATCACAGGTTAAAGAGATGTGTATTGTCTCCAGACAGTACAGTAAGTGAGGTTTTGCAAACCCAGGCAAGTCACGGGGGTTACAGATAGTGCGACATGAACCCAAGATCCCTGTTGAGACCGTCCTCGTGTGCGGAACTTGGCTATCAGTCTCTGTTCAGCGACTCTGCGCTGTCGTGTGTCGTGAAGGCCGCCTTAGAGAATACTTACCCGAAGGTCAGAGGCTGAATGCCAGTGACCACTGAAGTGTTCGCCAACAGGAAGGGAACAGCCTTGCCTGGTGACTGTCAAGCGATGTTCATTCATCCGTTGTCGTAGCTCGACATCGCTCGACAGTCACCAGGCAAGACTGTTCCCTTCCTGTTGGCGAACACTTCAGTGGTCACTGGCATTCAGCCTCTGACCTTCGGGTAAGCATTCTCCAAGGCGGCCTTCACGACACACGACAGCGCAGAGTTGCTGAGCAGAGACTGATAGCCAAGTTCTGCACACATGAGGATGGTCTCAACAGGGATCTTGGGTTCATGTCGCACTATCTGTAACCCCCGTGACTTGCCTGGGTTTGCAAAACCTCACTTACTGTACTGTCTGGAGACAATACACATCTCTTTAACCTGTGATCAGTGCTCCTACCACTCACATTATCAGCCACTTCAGGTCTTGAACAGCAGGTTAGGTGTAAGGATTCGCATTCTAATCAGTAATCTCTAAACTGTCTGTGCTTTATATGCTCTGTCTGAGGCCAGAACTCTCCATTCACCTGACGAAGGGACTAACCCCGAAAGCTTGTGAGTCTATTATCAAATAAATCGGTTGGACTAAAACCTGGTGTTGTCAGACTTTTTACTGTGTTTACGCCAGTCCAACGCCGGCATACCCACATGTTCTTAAAAGGCCGAACAAGGGAATTCAGCAGGCAGTTGGTCCAGGCAGCTGTTGTTGAATTTTGTTCTCAGGCTGAGCAAGATCACCATCGTCATGGAACCTGCCAATAGCAGCGAGCAAAGGGAATCCCTTTGTCATCTGTTCACAAGATGAACAGTGACGCCATAGGCTTGTACTCGTTAGAGTTTAGAAGAATGAGGGGAGATCTCATTGAGACGTATAAGATGATGAATGGGATGGATAGGATAGAGGTGGAGAGACTCTTCCCGCTCAAAAAGGACAGTAGGACTAGGGGGCACAGCCTCAAGATAAAGGGGGGGCGGTTTAGAACGGAGTTGAGGAGGAACTTCTTCACTCAAAGGGTGGTGAATCTCTGGAATTCTCTGCCCGTTGAAGTGGTGGAGGCTGCCTCGCTAAATATTTTTAAGACACGGGTTGATGGGTTTTTGATAAGAGAAGGGATTAAGGGTTATGGGGAGAGGGCGGGAATGTGGAACTGAGCCACAACAGATCAGCCATGATCTTATTGAATGGCGGGGCAGGCTCGAAGGGCTAGATGGCCTACTCCTGCTCCTATTTCTTATGTTCTTATGTTCTTATCTTGAAATTCAGAAGGCTCTTAAAGCAGAACCTACACATTTAAAAATGTAACCATAATTAGAATTTCATATTACAGATCAATTTGGACTAATCCATGACCCAGGTTAATCATTTAAGTGGGGACTTTGGATAAAAAGATTTCTAAGATACAGCATCATTTCAGGTTTAGACAAAAACTCAGAAGCAAACCCATCCCTATATTCTGTAGACTCAACTGCCAACGACACTATTGCAAGACAGGGGATTGATAGATCATCTGCTAAATGTGAAGAAGCACGAAAATTTTTTGACATTTGTTTTAATCTCAGAAACAATACTGAAACAATGTGTCCAGCAGCCAGGCGAATGTGTTGCTTCATTCATTAATGATCTTTACAGGATGTCAGAAGTTTGCAAAAATGGGGGCTTAAAAACTGAACTCAATCAGAATAATAATAGCAGTAGGAGGTGATGGACTCTCTGACTCACACAAGCAAAGGAAGATCTAACCCTGGAAAAGACAATCCAGATAGGTAGTCATAATGCTATGAGCAACTCAAAGGGTGAAAGTAAACTGTGGTGCAGAGGCCAACCCATATTCCAGCTAGTTAAACAACAAAGGACACTGCAGGATAGGGATAGCAATACCTGAACGGGCCAGCGGCGTAACCATGCCAATGCGGAGGATAAAATGCCCTCACTGGCAAGATCAATGTCCTGCAATTTCAGCCCAATGCTTTCGGTGCAACAGGATTGGACATTACTGCAAAGTGTGCAGGGAAAAATCTCTGAAGCCCCATGCTTCATGTGAGACAGCAGTGCTAACCAGTGTACTCTTCACGTGAAGAGCCATGCTTCTTGGGTCAGTTAAAAGATCTTTATTTCTCATTTAGAAATGAAGACATTTCAGTCAGTGGCCATTTGGTAAATTTTAAATTGGACACAAGAGGCAGAATAACAGTCCTGTTGTACAAAGAACCCTGGTTGATGACCCAGTGGCTAATGCTGACAGCAACAATCCTCTTTGCGGCAGGAAGTTTAAAGTTCCCAGTGAAAGGGAACAACTCTTCAGAGAACAAAATAATCTGTGAAACTCTCTTTTGTGATCCACACTAGGACTGTTCATTACTAAGCAGGAGTCTTAGTAGTGTTGAAGAGCAGAAGGATCTTGGGGTCCGGGTCCACAGGACTCTTAAATCGGCCTCGCAGGTGGAAGAGGTGGTCAAGAAGGCGTATGGTGTACTGGCCTTCATTAATCGAGGGATTGAGTTTAGGAATCGGGAGGTAATGCTGCAACTTTATAAGACCCTTGTCAGGCCTCATTTGGAGTACTGTGCGCAGTTCTGGTCGCCTCACTATAGGAAAGACGTAGAAGCTATTGAAAGGGTACAGAGGAGATTTACAAGGATGTTGCCTGGACTGGGAGGCATGCCTTATGAAGTTAGGTTGAGGGAGCTGGGTCTCTTTTCCCTGGAGAGACGAAGGTTGAGAGGCGACCTGATAGAAGCTTATAAAATGTTGAGAGGAATAGATAGGGTGGACTCTCAGAGGCTATTTCCCCGGGTTGAAATGGTCGCTACGAGAGGACACAGATTTAAGGTGCGGGGAGGAAAGTACAGAAGTGATGTTAGGGGTAAGTTTTTCACTCAGAGGGTGGTGAGTGAATGGAATCGGCTGCCGTCAGTGGTGGTGGAGGCGAACTCGCTGGGGTCTTTTAAAAGACTTCTGGATGAGTATATGGGGTTTTATGGGATTGGGGGTTATAGATAGTTCTATAGATTGGTAGGTGTTGATGTGATCGGCGCAACTCGTGGGCCGAAGGGCCTGTTTGTGCTGTAGTGTTCTATGTTCTATGTTCTATGTTCTATGTTCTAAGATGTGTTGAATTGAACCTGTTACAGAAGTTTGGCACAGTCAGCCAGCAAAGGGCCTGGCTCAAAGTACAAATGTGAATTCTTGAAACTCTTGACAGGACAGAAGCAAACTGAAAAACTCTTGCAGAATCATAGCTCATCTGCCTGTTCACACCACGTCAGATCCCACACCCACTTATGAAGCAAATACAGCAGCAGCTGGACAAGATGATAAACATGGGTGTCATCTCCACATTCAAACAACCAACTGCATGGTCCCAGTCCCAAAACCAAATGGGTCCACTCGTATTTGCACTAATCTGATACAGCTTGCTAAAGCTACAACCAGAGAAGTGCATCCTGTGTCCTCAGTGGAAGGAAGCCTGACTAAACTCTGAAAGAGTATAGTGTTTTCAAGAACTGATGCAAACAATAGTTTTTGCCAACTCCCTCTTGACGAAGAGCCCAGGTTGCTGGTAACATTATTACCTTCCTTTGGTAGACTCTCCTGTGGCCGCCTGCCATTCAACACCAGAAATATTCAAATATACGATGTCAGCCATTTTCAGGGTTTTCCAGGGGTCATTTGTCACATGGACAATTTAATGATCCACAGTGTAACAGCGGATGAACACGACAAGAGACTCACAACACTCTTAGAGTGGCTACAGTAAGCAGGGCTGCTCTTGACAAATGCAAGCTCTCCAAAAAAAAACTCGATTCTTGGGCCACATGGTCAGCAATGAAGGCATCATAGCAGATCTATAAAAAATAATGTTATCAGGGAGTTTTCAACCCCATCCCCAATTCTAAACCTCCAAATATTCTTGGAGATGGTGAACCAGTTGGCAAAAATCTTACCGAATTTGACACAGGTCACAGAATCATTGAGGAACCTCCTTAGGGCAGCATGGTCACACAGTGGTTAGCATTGCTGCCTCACAACGCCAGAGATCCAGGTTCAATTTTAGCCTTGGGTGATTGGGACTTCACTAGTTCATCTTCAATAGCAAATCATTTTTTATAACAAATCCAGGTTGGTTCATCATCTGGATGCTGGAGAGAGTAATTTAAACTTTTCTCCATCAGCCTCATTGCCACTTGTGCTTTATGCCTTGAAGATATGCAGAGATGACACACCAGTTTCTATGCAGGCGCTTTATTCATTTTTTTAATGTTAGCTCCGTCAGGCTTCAAGCCGCTTGCTTACAGTGTAGTTCCTTTTTCTCAGTAATCACACCCAGACTTAACTAATTGTACATGGTGAGCAGTAAACAAGCACACATAATCAAACACTATATTCCCTCCCTTTTATAGGCACTGATAACCCAGTTGTCTTTGTCGTGGAGAAATTCCATACAGTGCTTGGTACTCATGATCAACAAACCCTGAAATTTATTTTGGGTGTCCTGACCTTTAGATTTGTAGGCCCTTTAAATTTTAATCCTGCCCCCCGCCCCCACCCCCCCCCCCCCCCCCACACACACACACACACACACACACACACACAGTCAATTATAGAGGGATATCCTCCTTCTGCACTGTCGGGATTCCAGGATTCTATGATTCCATATCTGTGCATGAACTTTCAGCAGTGGCCGTGTGGTTTGAAGGGCAGGGCACAACTTGGATGCCCACTTAGATCCTAAGGCCATGTGCTGTGGTATACTGTGCTGGACTTCAGGGTTGGAGGAGCAGTGGGGGGAAGATAACCCCTGGAAAGGATAAAGTAACATTCTGTTGGCTCATACTGCAAGGGGTATTGTTTATTCTTTCTTGAACATACATATTTAAAGCTTTGGACTTCATGTCATGATTCCTACTCTGACCCATGCTGGTGCCTATACCTGTCATTCAGCAAACCTATCTCCCCATGCTAACAATATTGCACTGAGGTACCAGGATTTTTCTTTATATTCCTTCATGGAATGTGGGCATTGTTGGCCAGTCCTGCATTTATTGTCCATCCCTTACTCCCTTGAGAAATTGGTGATGAACTGCCTTCTTGAAGTATTGCATTCTGTGTGGTATTGGTATACCCAAGTGCTGTTAGGTACAGAGTTCCAGGATTTTGATCTGATCTACAGTGATGTAGTTCCAGTTTAGGATGGTGTGTGGCTTTGGAGGAGAAATTGTGACCTGGGAACACTTGGCATTGGATTTGACTAACCAGTCTAAAGATGTGCAAGTTACGTGGATTAGCAGGATAGGTGTGTGGGATCACAGGCATAGAGCAGAAAGGGGAAATTGAGGGCTGGTAAGATGCTCTGTCAGAGAGTGGGTACAGAATTATTGGGCCAAATGGCCTCCTTATGCACTGTAGGGATTCTATTATTCTCTGATTAAAGGCCCCATGGAATCCCTGATGTAAGACCAGATCTAGTGTTTCCAGATTCTGACCTAATTTGTGGTCATTGTGACCTACTCCTACTGATGTTAGAGTGGAAGTGAGCAGATACATGCAGATCATTTTCAGACCCATATTCCAAACTGACGTAAAGTAATGGACTGCCTGAACAAATGAGAGCCCACAGGCTAGGATAATGGGCAAGAATCGAGGAGAGAAAATTGGATAAGAAGACGGTTGAAAAGAAGGCAGGAAAAAGCTTCTGACTCAAAAGGTGGAGCTTGTAACAAAATATATATTTTTGCATTAAAACGTCTTTGCTAAGAGCAAGAAACTGAAAGGGAATGCAATCCATCTAGACAGAGTTCACCATGGGCTGATGTTATTTTGGCTGGCTAATAAACATGCCCTTAAACAACAAAATGATTTTCACTGAATTGCCTTGCACTCTAACATTGAGTTTTATGTTACACCGAGCTTAATAGTTCCCAAACCACGGATTTGAGTCTTAGGAGTTACTGCACAAAAAAAGTGGCTGTTGTGTCTTACTATGATTGACTTGTATAAATATTATGCCACATTCATTGTACGACAGATTTTGAGGTGAGATATCTGGACGTCACTTAGTGTTTCAGCAATGGAAATTATAACAGCTTTAAACTAAATTCCAGTAGATGGCAGTCTCACAGAATTTAAATGACGTTCTTTTATTATGCATGTGATTTTTCATCATTTTATCAATTACAGTAAATTTGTAGCTCATTTGTCAGTTAAAAACTAGTTATGTTTAAGAATATTTTAGAACAAATTTACTCCATCAATCAGCTGAGGGGGTGGCACGGTGGCACAGTGGTTAGCACTGCTGCCTCACAGCGCCAGGATGCAACTCTGGCCTTGGGTCACTGTCTGTGGAGTTTGCGCATTCTCCCCGAGTCTGCATGAGTTTCCACCGGGTGCTCTGGTTTCCTCCCACAACACAAAGATGTGCAGGTTAGGTTGATTGGCCAGGCTAAATTGCCCCTTAGTGTCATAGGATTAGCAGGGTAAATATGTGGGGTTACAGGAATCGGGCTCGGGTGGGATTGTGGTTGGTGCAGAGTTGATGGACCAAATGGCCTCCTTCTGCACTCTAGGGATGCTTGGATACTAGAAATCATGGGAAGTTAATTTTCCCCAATTGCACCTATTCTGTATGAACAACTCATTTTTGGTCCTCTATAGATAATGATTGAAATAAGGCTACATTTATATTGTTTTTCTCTATGAAGACATTGTAAGCAGCAGAGAAGGCAGCAGGCCAGAACAGAGCTGCTTATCAAATAACAATCAAAGACAGTAATTTAAAAAGCCTCAGCTTCAGTGGTGCTGATGGGAAGATTGGAGCCATGGCGGGCGATGGGAAGGAAGAGGAGGTTTCTGAAATGCCCCTTCCCTCCTCCCACTGGTGGCAACCTCCCTGCAGTTTCAGAGATCCCCCGCTATGGGAACCTCTTCCATTTAACCTGCACCTGAATTCCGTTTGCCACTTTTCTGCCCATTCCACCACAGCATCAGAGACTCGGGCTCAATTCCTGACTCAGGTCACTGTCTGTGTAGAGTTTGCACTTCCTCTCCATGTCTGAGTGGGTTTCCTCCAGGTTCTCTGATTTCCTCTAAAGTCCAAAGATGTGCGGGTTAAGTGGATTGGTTATGCTAAATTGCCTCTGAGTGTCAGGGAGACTAGCTAGGCTAAATGCATGAGGTTATGGGGATAGGGCCTGGGTGGGATTGTAATCGGTGCAGACTCGATGGGCCAAATGGCCTCCTTCTGCACTGTAATCTTCAATGATTCTATGTTAGTAAGACACAATCTTTCCCTAACAAAACCATGCTGACTTTTCCTGATCAATCTGTGCCTTTCTAAGTGACAGTTTCTCCATCTCTCAGAATTGATTCCAATAATTTGACTACTATTAAAAGTCAAACTGGCCAGCCTATTATTTTCTGACTAATCCATCACATTCTTTTTAAATAATGGTACAACCAATTGAGGTCCTCCAGTTCTCAGGTCTTTATCCAGTGAGAATTGGAAAATGATCCTCAAAGCATCCATTACTTCTTTCCTGGCTTCCTTTAACAGCCTGCAGTAAAAACCATTGACCCTGGTGATTTATCCGCCTTCAAGAACACCAACTCCTCCAGTAGATACTCTTTCATACTTATTGTGTTGAATATTTCACAGTCCTCCTCTTTATCTAGAACATCTGCATCATGCCTCTCCTTAGTGAAGACCAAGACAACATGCACATTAAGAACATTGCCACATCTTGAGCGTGAATGCACAAGTTACCACATACATTCTAATTGGCACTACCCTTTCCTTAGTTATTTGCTTGCTCTTAATATACTGGTACAACATAGAGTCATAGAGTCAAAGAGGTTTACAGCATGGAAACGGGCCCTTCAGCCCATCTTGTCCGTGGTTGTTTTTTTAAACCCCTTAACTAATCCCAATTGTCTGCATTTGGCCCATATCCCTCTATACCCCATCATACCCATGTAACTATCTAAATGCTTTTTAAAAGACAAAATTGTACCTGCCTCTATTACAATCTCTGGCAGCTTCTTCCAGACACTCACCATTCTCTGTGTGAAAAAATTGACCCTCTGGACACTTTTGTATCTCTCCCCTCTCATCTTAAACCTATGCCTCTAGTTTTAGACTCCCCTACCTTTGGGAAAAGATATTGACTATCAAGCTGATCTGTGCCCCTCATTATTTTATACACCTTTATAAGATCACCCCTCAGTTTCCTAAGCTCCAGAGAAAAAAGTCCCAGTTTATCCAACCTCTCCTTATCACTCAATCCATCAAGTCCCGATAGCATCCTAGTAAATCTTTCTGCACTCTCTCTAGTTTAATAATATTCTTTCTATAATAGGGTGACCAGAATTGCACACAGTATTCCAAATATGGCCTTACCAATGTTTTGTACAACTTCAACAAGACATTTCAACTCCTGTATTCAATGTTTTGACCGATGAAACCAAGCATGCTAATGCCTTCTTCACCACTCTGTCCATCAGTGACTCCACCTTCAAGGAGCTATGAACATGTACCCCTAGATCTCTTTGTTCTGTACTCTCCCCAGTGCCCTACCATTAACTGAGTAAGTCCTGCCCTGGTTCAATCTACCAAAATACATCACCTCACATTTGTCTAAATTAAGCTCCATCTGCCATTTGTCAGCCCACTGGCCCAATTGATCAAGATCCTGTTGCAGTGGAGATAGCTTTCTTCACTGTCCACTATGCCACCAATCTTGGTGTCATTTGCAAACTTACTGTTTCTTTAGGTTTTTTGATTTTGCTAGCCAGTATTTTGCTTCCGTCTTTTTGCTTTCCTAATTTCCACTTTTACTTCACCCTTGCACTTTTTATACCCCTAGACTTTCTGCAGTATTAATATTTTTGTGACTGTCATAAACTTCTTCTTCTGCTTTATCTTGCAGGATGTGTTTCTGGATAACCACAGGGCTCTAGATTTGGTAGTACCACCCTTTTTCTTTGTGAGAACATTCTCTACACTATCTGTAGAATCTCGCTTTTGAATATCTCCCATTGATTTGACACCATTTTACCTTCTAATAGCTGGATCTAGTCCACTTTCTTCAGTTCATCTCTCAGCTTTGTAAAATTTGTCTTGTCAATTTTCAGCAATTTTAGTCCTGTTCCATCTTGCCCTTTTCCATAATGCTAACTCAAACTGGTTCCCCAGTGCTACTCCATCACTTACCCAGCTTCACTTCCTAAATCTAAATCTAGAATTGTGCTATCTCTCATTGGGCATGTTACAAGTTCCCTTGAATCTAATTCAAGAATTTAGTGCCCTCTGTGCCTTTTACACTATTTGTATCTGAATTAATATTAAAGTTGTTGAAGTCCCCAATTATTATTGCCCTATTGCTTTTGCGCTCAAAGATTTGACTACATATTTGCCCTTCTAATCCCTTTACACTATTGGGGGTCTATAGTGCAGTCCGAGCAGTGTGCTTCACCTGTTTGATTTCTGAGACCAACCCATATAGCCTCATTTGATGATTAATTTAATATATCATCCCTCCTCACAGCTGCATTGATTCTTTAATCAATAATGCTACATCCCCAAATTTTCTTATCCTCCCTCTCTTTCCTGCCTGTAAACTCTATATCCAGGCATGTTTCCCCTCTTTAAGCCAAGGTTTCTTTATTACAATGCCATGTGTCCATCTGTGCCAATGCGGAGATGCTGGTGTTGGCCTGGGGTAAACACAGTAAGAAGTCTCACAACACCAGGTTAAAGTCCAACAGATTTATTTGGTAGCAAAAGCCACTAGCTTTCATGTGCTGCTCCTTCATCAGATGAGTGGGAGTTCTGTTCACAAACAGGGCATATAAAGACACAAACTCAATTTACAAAATAATGGTTGGAATGTGTGTCTTTACAGGAAATCAAATCTTAAAGGTACAGACATTTTGAGTGGAGAGAGGCTTAAACACAGGGTAAAGAGATGTATATTGTCTCCAGCCAGGACAATTAGTGAGATTTTGTAAGCCCAGGCAAGTCGTGGGGGTTACAGATATTGTGACATGAACCCAAGATCCCGGTTGAGGCCGTTCTTGTGTGTGCGGAACTTGGCTATCAGTCTCTGCTCAGCAACCCTGCGTTGTCGTGTGTCGAGAAGGCCGTGTTGGAGAATGCTTACCCACAGATCAGAGGCCGAATGCCTGTGACCGCTGAAGTGTTCCCCAACAGGAAGAGAACACTCTTGCCTGGTGATTGTCGAGTGGTGTTCATTCATCCGTTGTCATAATGTCTGCATGGTCTCCCCAGTGTACCATGCCTCGGGACATCCGTTCCTTCAGGTAGACAACGTTGGCTGAGTTGCAAGGGTATGGACCGTGTACCTGTTGGATGGTGTTCTCACGTGAGATGATGGTATCCGTGGTATCTGTGATAGTATCTGAGCCCTCAGCTCATCAGGTTTAATTGCTATGCTCCTTGCATTGACAAATATACCATTTAACACTGCCAAATTCCTGTGCTGTACACTTTTTGAACTGTTTCTTCTGTCTTTCAGAATCACTAATCTTCTATCCCTTGCAAATCTAGTTTAACACACACACGCGCACACACACACACACACACACACACACACACACACACACACACACACACACACACACACACACACACACACACACACACACACACACACACACACACACACACACACACACCAACAACACTAGCAAATCTCCCTGCAAGGATATTCACCCTAGCACTATTTGGGTGTAGACCGTCTGGTTTATACAGATTCCACCCACCCCAGAATCAGCCCCAATGCCTCAGAAATCTGATGCTCTCTCTCTTACACCAGCTGTCCAGCCATCTGTTTAATTGTTCAATTCTCCTATTTCTACACACACTTCATGTGGGACTGGGAGTAACCCTGAGATCAACGCTTTAGAGGTCTTGCTTTTCAATCTCTTTCCTAGCTCCCTAAAAGTTGTCAGGATGGCCGAGTTGTCTAAGGCGCCAGGCTCAAGGAATGTGATTCCTTGCCTTGTTGGTATGTGACAGTGTTGCCTCACAGTACCAGGGGCCCAGATTCAATTCCAGCCTTGGGGGACTGTCTGTGTGGAGTTTGCACACTCTCCCCATGTCTACATGGGTTTCCTCTGAGTGCTCCAGTTTCATCCCACAGTCCAAGATGTGCAGGTTAGGTTGATTGGCTATGCTAGATTGCCCCTTAGTATCAGAGTGATAAATTTGTGGGGCGATGTGGTTAGGACCGGGGTGGGATTGTTGTCGGTGCAGGGTCAATGGCCTGATGGTCTCCTGCCATAGGGATTCTATGATTCTATGCAAATCTGCTTTCAGGACCTCTTCCCCTCTCCTCCCTGAGTCATTGGTGTCAATGTGGATCATGACCTCTGGCTAATCAACCTTCCCCACTTGGTGAACATAATTAAATTATTAAATGCTAAATTCAAAAAGCTCATCCCATCCAGCAAAATTTAAAATTTATTACAATGTTTCAAGTACTTGACAGAAATGCTAAAATCTAGAGCTGAAAATTGTGCTATTTATTTAGTTGCTAGGTAAGCAGCATTTCTCAGGAGCCCTAGCAGTTGAGGAAATAAAAGGGAGAACCCTTTCATTCTTATAACAGCTATGGGAATAAGACAATTCACTTGGTCATTTGCCCAACAGCTTTGCACATAAGATGTAATGGTCCTCTTATTGACCCAACACCTGCTGAGCAAATAGTCACTCCCCTCCAAATACTGGAATTTTCACTTGTTTTTTTTCCAGAGAAAAGAAATGATCCAGATGAATGAACTCAGTTTTTCCAACTAACTGCGAGAAATTTTTTACTTAGGATCTAATTCAGATGTGTGATTTTTATCAGGCATGAAACACAACATAGATGGGCCAGAAGGTTTCTGCAAGTTTTGCCAACTTTAATCAAGATAACTAGATTACATACATCAGCCACACACCAAGCAAGGTATTAGTTTGCTGAATAAGATGTATTGGTCACTGTTGCTTTCGTGACAAAACAAATATAAACATTACAAATGAATTTTAAATGGTTATTTAACTGTAGATATAATCAGTTACTATGTTTGATTAACAGTTATATTCTAATTAGACATATTGAATACTTTCAAGCCATCATTTTATTCATTTGATCAAACTAACTAATTGGCATTAGGGAATGTTTTGAAATATGACGATAGAAGACACATGTGTCTCCATAGGTGGCCAGATTTGCGAAAATGAGAGTGATGATAAATTGTTGGCATAAAAAGTGGGGGTATTCAGAAAATTAGTACCATAAGAAAGTAACATTTCAGATGTAGCAGTTTTTGTTCTGCTTTACTGTTTTTTTATTTGTTGAAGGGGTTGCTGGCATGGCCAGCATTTATTGCCCGTAGCTATTTGCCATTGAAAAGATGTTGGTGAAAGGAGTTCCAGGGTTTTGTCCAGTGACAGTGAAGGAATTCCAATATATTCAACAATTCAACTCCATGTTTTCTTAAAAAAAAGTATGTTGTGGTTCAGCACGAATGATAGGTACTTTTAACATTATTAAGACAAAATTGTTTTAACACCACCCTTGATAAAGTGTTTTGCTGCCCAAGGTAGTTTTGCCATTGTTAGCGTGTTAATCCAAGGCTCATCAAACTACAGCTTTTCTTTATATATTGTGGAGTAATGTCATACCCAAAACATCTGAAATTAATTTCCCAGTTTATTTTTTTAAAAGAGGATAATGTCAGCCATTTAATGGGTGACACATATGCTCCTGGCTAAATAATAAAATTAATATTTTGCTTTATTTGATGGTTATGCAAAGCTGTTTCTATTTTGTAGTGAGAAAACATGCCAGTCAGGGAAAAAAATAAAACAGAAAAACTGTACATAATGGAAATCTGCAATTAATTTCCAAACAAGGTTGGAAACAAAAAGCAGATCTGTCAACCTGTGAAAAGTGAAAAGGATTATGATGATGTTTTGGATGTGATTTCTTCAGACTGAAGATCAAGAGGTAAAGGCAGAGAAACTGGCCTCCATAACGTTTATTTTGGGCAGTGAAAAATTAGCTTGGGGACACAATTTCTGGGCTTGATCTAGAATGCCCATTTTTCCTTGGAAGTCCACCAGCTGCCTATATTGGAAACTGGCGACTTGCAAATTTTCTCAACCAAGAATTAAGCCACTTGAATATTCCACATAAAGATCCCCAGGCCAGTTTCAGGAAATTGCTCATCGATTAGATGAAGGGTGTTCTACACATTCCCTGCACAGTTTTATCCAGTAATGCAGTGGATCCTCCTGTGGTGAGGGACTGAGTGGGATTTCAGTGGGGGGGGGCCAGGGGCCAGAGAGTGGGGGAGGCAGTGGGAAGGGGGACATGCACCGTTTGCTATTTGAGGCTAATCAGTTCAAGCAGATGGTGCTCCGAGCTTGGATGCTCGGGTTAACTCAGGCACTCATACTGCATGTACTCTGCAGTGAGTGGGAACCCACCTTCTGATAATTAGGAGTCTGTCCCTGCCCCGTGTCACTGACATGCATGGAAGGGCATGCTGTTGTTGCCTCATGGCAGTGGCTCAAGGGGGCACAAAGGCCATGCCTGCACACCAACCCGCATGCTCTCTCTGCCCTCCGTGTTAATGATGCCATTGGCAGGCAACCAAATCAGGTGACATATAGCACCACAGATTGTGGTGAGTTGCCAGCATCCACAAGTGGGAGTAATGGACCCAGTGAAGGACTGAGGGAGTGGGGGGATGGTTGCTGCAGTAAATGCAATCAACAACATGAATCTATCAATCTTTCTCTCTCTAACCCCCACTGTGCAGAATGGATTTCAGACTGAGTGATTTAGAGCTGGCCATCGTGGTGGCGGCTCAGGACATGGAGGGCATGGGGAGGCCACTGCAAGAGCAGTCAATGTCAGGCCCTCAGGAAGGAGGGAAGGGGGCTGCTGCTGAAGGCCAGGAGATGAGAGAGCAATATCCTGAAAGAGTGGCCGAAGAAGGAGAATGCAGAGGCAAAGGTGGTACCAGATCAGGCATTCATTCAAGGAACTGTTGGAGGTTATGTGCCATCGCCAGCTCTGCCTAATCAAGGACACGGTCCGGCATTTGTATGAGGTGGTCACACACCTGGCACCTGAGGGAAGGAGTGGCCACCCACTCCTAATAGAAGATGACAGAGGACCTTAGCTTCTGTGCAACAGGTTTATTTCAGGCACCCTGTGGTGACCTCTATGGGACCTCACAGGCCTCAGTACACTGTTCACCAGGTCACAGATGCCTTATATGCCCCAGCAGGCCAATATATCAATATTGATGTTGGCTAGGCACAGCAGGAGGCCCGGGCTGCAAGCTTCGTGGCCGTTGCTGAGATGCCCCATGTCTAGGGGGCAGTGGATGGGACACACATTGCGCTGGGAGACCCATGAGATGACGGGCGATCTTTCATTAACAAGGAGGGGTGGAGGAGAATGACAGGGGGGTCCTGTCTGACTAAGGGTCCGGTAGATGGTGGGGAAAGTAGATCAGGCAGTCTATAACATTTGGCTAAGTATCATACAGCACAGCAGTCTGGACTTCAATGCATGGGATCAGGGAATGCTCAGCTCTGTGTGGGGGAGAGTCAGAGATGAGTCACAACTGTGTGGTGCAAATAACAGTTTATTGTGCTCTTAACATTTAACAAAACTTAACCCTTACTAGGAGTGACCTTCACCCATGCCCTCTTAGTGACCCTAAGACCTTCTAATCTTTTGTGCAACATCTAGGTGCTCCCCTACAATGCACATCGGAGGTGGAGGTGTCCAGCTATGATCTGCATCCAACTGCCTATGATTCCCTTGGCAGCCGTGCCCTGGGTGGGTGAGACCTGAAGAGTCCTGGCCGATTTGTGGATGACACTGATGTTTCTGCACTCTGTTCATCCAGCTGCCGTTGAGGTGCCTCAGTATGAGGAAGTGGGGTGGATGGGGGAGGGGGGGGAAATCAGAAGATCTCAGGGCATTTGGAGTCTCCTGGTGGCCCCAGCGTGTGCTTGAGTCACTGGGACACTGGGGGCGGGGGGGAGAGGGGGGGTGGTGGTGGCGGTGGTTGGGGAGGGGTGGTGGTGGTTGGGGGAGGTGGGGGAGGTGGAGACCAGCAATGTCTGGGTCACTGGGGGGATAGAGAAGCCAGCAATGTCTGGGTCAAGGGGGATGGGGAGGCCAACGATGTCCGTGGGGGGAGAGGGTGAGAGGTCAGCGATGTCCGTGAGTGGGGTGAAAGGTCAGTGATGTACGTGGTGCGGGGGGGTGGGGTGGTGGGGTGGTGGGAGAGGCCAGTGCTGTCTGTGGGGGGTTGAGGCCAGCAACCTCGGTGCAAGGAGGTCTTTTTAGCAATCTTCCAGAGATGTGCACATGTGCGAGGTCCCGCACATTGTGCCAGTTTCAACCTCTTCGGTGGGAATAGGTCCCACCCCCTGTTTTTTAATGATAATCACACAGTGTCCTCTGCAGTGCACAGAGTGTGGGAGACCATTTCAGGAAATATGCTGAAGAAAACCAATGTGACTTGCTTCAGCTTTCACGCGAATTTCATCCTTAGACTTTTTTTGGGAGTATTCCGGCTCATAATTCTGCTCAGAAGCATTGATTGCAGTGTTACTCATATATTTAGCCTCCACCTAAAAGACATTATTCAATTAAAACTGTAATTAAAACCATCACTGTAGCCTTCCAAGGGACTACACTAAAATCAAAACTATAAGAATAATTTCAATTATTTGGTAAATTATAAAATGCTGTATGATTATGTATATTTTTAATACTAAACTTTTATCTTCGCAAAAACATGTACATTCTATTGTACTTAAGTTATAAAAAAGGGGTTCAATCAGTATGCACAAATGTCTGTACACAATTTTCAAAACCAGCAGAGAAAGTTGTATTATTTATTTGTCTAATACAATAAAATACAACATGGCATAAAAATGATTTCTTGGGAATTTAATGGGCAACACCGAGAAGGTTATGTCATTAGCCATTAAGATATCAGTAAAAGGCTAGATATCTTTTAGAGACAAATGACTCCATATTGTTCTTAAAAATTACACTTTTGTATTTGTTGGACTTAGTATTACTTTATATACACAGTTACAATAATATTCAATATCCTAATAAGTATTTGCAGCAAAGTGGTTCTAAAACCTTAGGTTCAATGTTACATGTTGGAGTACATGTTCACTATTACTATTAGCTACCTCGCATTAGAACTCATTTCTGACCAATATTTCTTTGCAATAATCTATTTCTAAAGGCTTTGTAACATTCACAATGCTTCACATTTCTACATAATCTATCACAAACCATTTTTTCTGACAAAGTTACAATAATGAAGTGTAACTTCATTCTGCAAACAACAGCACAATGCATAGAGACACTGGCATACTACAGATGACCATGTAACTACAAAAACTGTAAAAATGTTTTAACTTAAAATGACTCCTGCAATTTATAAGTTAACTTTTAAGGTGATGCATCCTTTGATCAAATAGATGTTCCTATATTGTGTCTATACTTCAGAACTTTGACATCTTAATCAAGCCGATTTGGGGCAAGATATTCAAGAAAACACTCAGTACCTTTATGTATTAAATTTGATTAGAAATCGCTCATAAAAGACATGTTCCAGTAAATGAAAGATATCACATACAACATTTCTGATTAAGAATTTAATGACTTTATTCTGTGAGTTCACCAGGAAACAAACAGTGCTATCTTAAAACATTCTTGCGTGCTGAATTCCATCACTGAATGCAGGGTCTGAGTTCCCATGGAAACAAACATACACTCCTGGAAAATGAATGTCCCAGGCCTCTCGAAGTGTTGAATGTCTTCTGACGTCATAAAATCAGCTTCCTAATTAGCTATGAGTGGCAATAATGATCTAGAAACAAAACATGTACCGAATTGCGAGTTAAAGAATATTTGCTATGTCTCAAAGTTCAGATCATGTTTATCATTCACTTGAACTTTCCTTTAATGGTTTACTGGCATCATCTGAACATCTTGGTTGGTTGGTGAATCACTCAAAAGCGACCCTACACACAATTAAATTGTGAAATGTCAATGGACCCTTAATGTTGATGTTAAAATTGCTGACTATGTATGACTTCAGAGTTCTCGTTTGCTCAAAATATTTTAGACAAACTAAATATACATTTACATTCCTTAAAAGTTTGATCAATTTCTGTTCATTCCACTGGTTTGAAAAATTCTAAATAATCAAGGCCAAAATGACATTCTTTTCGAAATAGTTTAATTTATACCGTAGCATATGTCAACTGAAATAATCAAAAGCCAGTATTGAACATCTATGCCCCTCAAAAAATTCCAAGAGTACTAATTATGAAGAAGTGAGTGAATGAATCTAGTGAGCTGAGGGTGACTTTCTCGCACTCACGGAGACGGCGTGACAAAGATGAAGAGAAGCCGATGCAAAGTGGATGGTGTGTGTTTGTGTGGATGCATGTTGTGTAGACACTTGAGTATCATCTGTTGCATTTCTCTAACTGTGTTAGCTCCATGCCTCGGCGTGCTCGCTTCTATGACAGACATGTGAGTGTTGGGGAAGTTTTGTGAAGCTGCTTGTTCCTGTCCCTGGTGGGGATGGCTGCCACATTTGAACTGAACTCCGGGGTCACCTGGTACGTGCCCTTTCACACCGTGACCCGCTTTCCAATAGTTCATTTAGCAAGGGAATTCAACACAGTTGGCAAAAAGACAGTTACTTTCAGGAAGTGGCGCAGAGACTCAGTCAACATTCTCTCAGATTCTGACACTTTTACACTTAAATCTTTAACCTTCAGCACTCCTGAGCTTGACACAACATTTTCATTTTTATTTGAGGAGGCGGGAAGCTGACCCCTTTTCCTTTTGAATAAGCCTCTGCTATTTCGGGGGGGTAGGTGGTGGTGGGGGTGGGGGAGTGGGGGAGAGATGTCTGCGACTTAAGACTCTACAGAACCCCCACTTATCTAAGGGTTGATGTTAAGATTTGCTCGACCTTCCTCTGAACATTTTCACAGACAAAGACACCAAGCATGTCCCCAAACGTCCCGCCTCCTCGGGCAGCTACAGAGACAGCGCTTGCGCCCGAGCGAGTTTGGCACTGGCCACGCGACCCCCCCAATTTGAGTTGCAGGCAGAAATTGCAAAGATTCTCCCTGTAAGTAACCAAAGTAGCCCAGGATCACACAAATAAACACAACATGACGGGCAAATAGTTCCGACTTTGGCTCAAAAGGAAAATCTGTCTAGTGTCTAATTGTCCATGAAAAGGAAAGGTAAGCGATGTTCTAGATTTCACACTACCTTGGCATACCATAACAGTCTCAGTTACAGGCTCTCTCTAGCTCTCCTCTTGATGCCGTGTTTTAATGTCCCTTTTGCTATTATTTGTTATAAGGTCACAGCTAATTCGCAAATATATTACCACCTCCCAATCTATATGTTAGGTTTTGAATATTTACTTTTAATGTGATCATTTGGATTTACACGCTTGCATACATTAATACGGAGTGTATGTACATATATATACATAACTGTATCATATTAAAAATTTGTAAATAACATTGTTCAACTTCTTCGAAACTTTCATTTCATTTGCGTTTCATTTAATAACATTTTTTTGCCACATCATTATGCGGATTGTATTCACTTTCAGGCACGTTGTGCAGTTCAAACTATTCCTTTTGCGTCCCTTTATTATTTGTATGATGTGGTACACGGCGCGCACACACACACACAAACCATTAAAAGTTGTGTACCGAGCGGTTTTATTTGATTTTTTAGAAATCGAAGTAGAGGTGTCCTCTCTAAGTGGAGGCATTCGGTCGTTGACTCTTTAAGATTGAAACTATAGTCTATATCATATTCTGTAGGTAGCAACATGAACGACGGACGGAGTATGTTAAAGTGTTATTATAACAGGCATGAATCAACTGTAAAAGAAAACAAGTAGACATTGATCGATGTGTCAGGAGTATTGTTGATTTATTCAAGGTGGTCATTTCTAACACAAGTAATGCACAATATGTGAAGCTGAGTTCATCGAGCTCAAATCCAGATTGATGTTAAAATTTTATATGTTTTAAAAACGGGGGGAAAAAAACTCCAGCATCAACGATCTGGAATTCAGGTACGTTCATTCACCTAGGAGTCAGTTTGGAGGTGAAGTCATTAACATTGTGGTGTTTTATCTTGCTATGAATCAATCATCAGAAAGTGGTCACTTCTGGTTATGGAGTACGCGGTACACATATTTGAAATATATATATATATCTGTGGATGCGATTTTTATTTTTGGTCTTGCAGATTGTTTATCCGTGAAATAATGGTGGCGCTCACCAAGAAACTGCATTTATAATTAGTCAGAATCTGTTCCTTAGAAGATTAACAAAGTGTAAAATATGTGTGATATTTTCAAAATGAGAGAGGCATTGTTTAAGTTTTAAGCTCTTTACAAGTTGTTATCCTGGTTATACGCCAAGGTGGCTTTAGGTGGCGCACTGTCACCGCGGTACGAGGGTTGCAATTTTTTGATCGCTGTCCAAATCCGTTCGTAACAATCTTTGATTGCAAAAAGTTAGCACATCTCATTATCCACTGATACCATCTGTGTTGGAACACTAATTCTAAATAAAAGACAATGTGTTCCTGTAAAAAGCAAAAATTAGCTGCTAAAATGCGGATTAAACATATTTAAATATGTGTTTCAATCATGCAATTTCCCACAACAAATATTGTTCCCCCTTTTCAGATGAATCTTGTTAAACAGGTATATTTGAATCAAACTTTGTTCTGACTTGCAGTGGTCACCTCTTGCGAGTTATTGACACGCAAACATCTCCCCGAATCTGATACTGTATTAAACTTTATCCCTGTCTCCTAAAAGTCAATTCGCGTGCTGAATAATTTAGATATTGTTCAATATTTGCAGATCCCAGTGTGCGGGAACATCTTCTGTAAGTTTAACAAATTTCTCCCCGTTAGGGTGGTTCACGCGTCTGACCAGAAATTTGGAAATCTCGTTGACTAAGCTTTAACAGCCCGCAGTGTCTGATTTTATTTTCGCTCCGTGCTTTATTGGGACAAACTGCATATTAATTGTCTGGAAGGAATCTATGTTCTCGCATTGCCCCCCAGCTATGCTTTCGGCAGCCACAACCGCCCAGCTTTCTTTCTTCATTAGGATCTGTTGAATAAATGCAAATTGCGGCGTGGCATTGCAAAAAAAGTAAATTGGCAACAGCTTTCCAATCAATAGTTCTATTAGTATGAAAATACACCAAATTTTAATGTAAATCATTTCTCCTGCGCGCTGCTAGACTGCATCTTGTACCACAGTAGATGGGCGATGAGAGTCGACAGTGTGTTAAGGGGATCGCTTCAGAGCAGGCTAAAATTATGTTAGTGCAAGCAAGGTTTTGATAAAAAAAAAGTATAGTAGCATTATGGAAACACGCGCTGAAAGTTATGTTATTGATAAAGTAATGAATGTTGCTAATTGCTTGCTTTATTATAATTGTAAATGACGTTTGCAAGTTTTATATATTTGTGTGTGTGTATATAGATAATGGAGATTTAAAGAAAATCGGATTTAAGCCCGTGTTTTGTAATTGGAATATAACAGTCAGCACTACGCAGTTTTATACATTTTCCCTCCGTGCATTGAATCGAAGCTCCACACTCCATCAGCGAACATCTCACCCTGGGTACGACATCTGGATTGAACATATTAAATATGACATCAAAGTCCCACCGCTTGCAAAAAAGTATCAGAATTAATTAAAACGAAGTGTGTTTCATTAAAGCCCATTACAATATTTTAAACAATGCGATCGATTCATTTTTGCCCGCACAAGTTCCAGCCCCCGTCCTTTTTTTACCCTGGGTTCGGGAATTGGGGGATTTGCGCTCTATAGTCAAACTTCCTGAGGCTGGAAAAAGCGAGAGGGAAGAGGGAAGAAAGTTGGGATTCTGAGGGTTACAGATTGCTGAACCTTGTGGTTGTATGATATTTTTTACAAATTAGCTTTATCCCAGAACAGCCGGCATATAAATAGCATTAACCTGGATGCATTGCTTCCGAATGCACCCCAGAAAAGCCCCATTATCCAAATGTGTGCAAGTTTGAGATATTTGCCCATCTTTCCCGTGTATTTTTAGACTTGCATTTAAAAAAAGGTGGTGGGGCGGTGGGGCGGGGGGGCGGAGGGGGGATGCTTGCGATTATTTGAGCCTTCCTTGTGTTTCCCAGCGCAAGCCAATATTTCCAGGTACCAGTTTTGGAAAGCGGGTGTTGAGAACAGTTCACTCGGCCCTGAACACGGTGTCCCGGCGCATCAGGCAACCTTTGGACTTTTACTGTTGGGACGAAAACTGCATTTGGTACCGGCATGTCTCGAAGGGACAAACAAAACTCCAGCAGCGCCAGCCGCTTTCCCGGGTCTACCCTAAACCCTCTGTCATCCTTCAGTTTCTAAACACAAAACGAGCTGCATGTATTTTAATCTGGCCAAGAGAAAGTGCTGATGTGTGGAGTTTGGGGGGCGGGGGGGGGGATACCATATTGTAAACAAATCACGCGTTTCTGAAGGACTGCTATTATGCAAAGATTGTTATAGACGCCGCGGCATCTTGAACCCTCCTCCCTCCACCCCCCCCACCATACTACAAGAAGTCCAAACAAAACTTTCAGAAATGCGGTCAACCCATGTCCCTCTGTCAACCCTCCCTCCAAAAAAAAGTTACCGATTTGCATTGTCTAATGGGCGCTATACATGTCAAAAAAGTCCTCTATGCGTCGCAGCTCATGAAAAGCAGACACTGGGAAGGTGGGAGTGCGAGGTAGTTGGTAGGTGTAAAGCTTATAATTTTTAAGTTCGGAGTGACGTTCGGAGAAAGTTGCTTTGAGAAATCTTGCTGGTGATCAGCGGGGCTGCTTTCAGCAGTTGTGATGTTGGTGAGCTGACTGAAGGAGTTCGGATTGATCCCACAACCCGACTCTCTGAGCTTCCCGAGGCGGCGCTATTTGTCAAATGTGCACCTTACAGGTTGCACTGTGAATTCAGGGATTCATGCTTTCCGCTAAATCTCTGCCAAGCTCTAAGTGGAATGGATATTCCTGAACACCCCCCACCCCGGAACCCCTTCCACCACCCCCGAAGAAAAAACACAAAACATGTTTATAGCAGCTAACTACGGTTTTTAATTGACCAGAATCAAATAAATTTCCCAATCGGTAGCAGTATAATAGTGGGCAAAACTCATTTTATGATTGTGCGTTATTTTCAAGAAAAGTTCTGTCATAAAATCTATCTTTAAAAAAAAGCAAAACATTTGAATCGATCAGTTAACTTGTGTGACATTTAATATCAATGCACTGTCAGAATGGTTACTATTGTGCCCATTTGAGGGGTGCGCGGGAGTTGGGAGGGGTTGGCACTTGTTAGTTAGTGGTTTGTTTTAAGTTACAATGATATTTTAAGTGGTATGCGTTAGTTAGTGGTTTATAAGTAAGTTAGAAAATGAGTTTGAAGAGCCTGACAGGGTTTCGAAACTCGGTAGACAATGGGGGTGATCCGCGGTGCGGGGAACTGACTGCAGAGATGCCCCTTAGCACTCGACTTGGTTCGCTTCCCTCCCCGTTATCACCTCGCACCGTGGCAAGCGAGTTTCTACCCCCAGTCCTTTGTGTAATCCTTCATCGCAAGTTTGACACGCGCGCTATACAATTTGTTGCTTATATATATAGATAGATACATAGATAATATATTTATGTATATATATTTGGAAACTGCTTTGATTTGTGCGCTAAATTGCCTTGAGCGGGCGAAGATGTTGTACAATTTAAGTATTCCCCTTTTTAAAACATAAAAAACACAAAATAGGAACACACCGCCAGAGAGTACATTGTTGAGTGGAACTTGTAAACAGCAGCAATTAGCTCAGTTTGTGATTATTCAGGAGACATCGATTTTCTTATTTTTATTTTGGGGAGGGAATGGGGGGGGTGGGGGCTGGTGGTTAAAGGCGGTCATCCCAAACCACTAGACTTTAGGTAGACTGAACAAAGGCTTGCCCATGCAAAAAGAAACAAGAGCGTTTGTAAAACAGGGTTGAGGGTTAAAGCTAAAGGCGAGGCTGGAGATTTGGTGAAAAGCAGTGTGTTTGGCTGGCGATTGTGTTCCTTCTCTGTGTGCTCTGGTATGACAGAGAGTGGAGGACCAGCTGGCGCGGGGGGACTTGGGGCTGGGCAATGGCCATCTGACTGACTTTGGCTTGACATCTGGGAGACCGCTGGTGTGTGGCACGCGAATCGCTTGATGTCGCTATTTATATGCAAATTCTGTGTATCATTCAACCCTCACCGTAAATTTACAAAAGGAACACTCCACATAATAAGGGGAATCGTTACTTCGGGAGGTCTTTGGCTGCACCATGCAAATCGGATTCAATCCCGCAAGCTCCTGGCTCCTCTCTCTTTGTCCAACAGCGGTTGCTAGATGGCTCACCCTCCCACCCCCCCCCCACCAAACTAAAACAAAAATCCGGATAATGTTACCCCACCCCCCCCCCGCCCCACCACCACCCAGCATTTCACAGCGCAACTGTCACACTCTCCCCAATATGATTTTCAACTAGATAATTCCAACAATATTTGACAATAAAGAGCCCATAAATCTGTCTGAATCAATGTAGTAACCGCATTGTAGTGAATTATTGAAATGTGTTTGCGGGGTTCACTTTTGGGGGGGGGGGCGGGTGGAACGTTCGACAATCTCCATTCATTTCGGATGTAAATGTGTGCAAAGCGTGTGTGTGTGTGTGTGTGTATCAGAGAGGGATAAATTGCTGGGGGTTTAAAGCTAATGTGGGAAACATTGGCGAGGGTGTGCACTCCGAATTCTCCCTTAACACAAAGGATACCTGGAAAAAAAATTGAGAACGCCTTCAAAACACGGGGAACTCATTTGTTTCAACGCAGGAGTCAGATTATATTGAGGCGATGAAGTTTGAGCCGCTTTTATGCCACCCTTCCCCTACAAGAAATGGCAGCAGTAAATTGTTGTGTCAATACAGAGTCGTCACATTTTCCCTCGATTAAATTTGGGTTGTTGCAAACAGTTTGTCAAAACGGTAAATTTGGGGTTGGATGTATTTTCCACGCTATCGTCTGGGGCACTTGCCGCCCAGACCAGATGAGAATAGAAAATGAGCGAAATATATTCAACCCAAACCCTGTTGTGAGGAACAGCTGATTTCTCAATTCTGGCCAGATGGCTTCTGAACACAGATTTGCATTAATTTTCGCCTAATATCTTCAAAAAAAATAATGGGGCAGCTGCATTTGTTGTCAAATACGTTTTAAAACTCTCTGGCTGCGGCAGGAATGTAGCCTCTGTGACGGGTTTGTGGAACTTTTCAGGTTGTGTCTTATAGTCAACGGTATCAGCTTTAAAAGGATTTGGCTAAAACCCTATAATTTGGTAATCAGATTTAAATCGCTTCGGCGCGTGTAATCTGCTATAAGAATACTGTAAGTGACTTGAAGCAAAGCACGTTTAACAGATTTTGAAGGGAAACCCTTCTTAAATATATATATAAACATATCAATGATTTATATAAGAGTATTCACTTCGATTGGTTAGTGCTAAAATAAACTATTTTGTTTACTTTGCTACACTTAACACATTTACCACAGCATTTACGTATAAATCAGTGAATCGCAGAATTAAAACGCGCCCCCCAAAATGTTCAAATATTCCATTTGAAAAAATAGCATCAAGATTTACTTAGCTGTAACTTATATTTAATTTTCGCTTAAAATGCACACATTTGTTAATAATACAGACGTTCCTTGTCGATATAACACTTTCCTACAAATCAGAGATCCTTTTATTTATTATGCATAATGTTTCCTGCACGTTTTGATTTTAAAATACAGTATTAGGATTCTGTGAGATCTATATGGCATCTTAATATGTGATGATTGCTTCTGAAGACTAATCTTATTACTTTCAATCGCCATAAAATATGATTTTATTATACTTACGTATTTAATTAGACGCCAGCAATGTAATGGATTTTGAAATCGGAATAGCAACAGCTTTGATAATTCACTTATCTGTCGCAATAGTCATTAACCCCCCAACACCAGAAAATAGATTGCTCTAACACATTTCTTTCTCACCCTCAGCGGAGTATTGAAATTCAAGTGTTATGGTGTCCCCTGATAACACAATTCGGACTTCGATTTTCACCGATTAATTAAAATATTAGCGTTACGTACGGTGACAATTGTCAAAATAAGGATGAAACTGCTAATGCGGACGAAGAGAAATAACTGATCATTGGGTAAGTGACTATCCCTGATTCACTCTCCCTCCAGCCTGGGCTCTTACCTTTAGCACACACACAAAAAAAATCACAGGGCAGCCTCCGTCCCTGGGGTCCCTTCCTCTGGGCACCAGCTAATACCTCAGAAAGACTAGTTTTAGTCAACAAAAAAAAATCAAGTTCGAAATACATGTGGAATCTTCAGGAATTCCTAGTGATCGCATGTGTTCAAAGCATCTAACTTCAACTCTTCTTGCTCCTGGTGTTGACACACCGCCCGTAACGCGCCCCTTTTATATTGTTTCTAATAAATGTACCTTATAATGTGGATATTGATTCAGTGGCCGTCCCCAGATCTTTTTAACCTTAACTGATAACGCGACCTGATGGATACAAGAAAGAACGCAATTTAGTCATTGAACTCCAAACTGTATAAAGAAGGTATATTGTTTCACAAGGACGCATCGTTTTAAATAAATGTTAAAGACAGCCTCCCCACCCCTTCACCAATTCCGCGAAAAAGCAGAATTGTGATTCATTTTTCAGGTGGGTTCTGCATCAGATTCTTTCCTTAAATATTCCGACAGTTGTCCTACACTGACTAACTGGAGACCGGGTCGAAGGCCCCAGAAAAAGGTTTCCCACGCACTGTTTTATAACTTTTCATTCAAACTTCAGCCGCAAGTTTTTTTTTGTTTGCTGCACACATATGTCCCTAGCAGCTTCCTGCAGATTGTGTTTTAAGGCAACAACTTTATCCTTTTTCATTTCTGTTTGAAGACAGACAAACTCGTGCGCGCTTGTATATTTTTTTTCCTAAAGGATTCATTATGTTAATAATACTTTTCTGCATCTGATTTTATTGGTTGTCAATTTCTGTGCAAGGGGGGGGGGGAATGCACAGGGAGCAAAGGGGAAAAAAAGGAGGGCAGCTCAGCAAAGCACTCAGGTCGAAGCTGTCAATCGCAAGGCTGGGAACAGTACGATTGGCTATGCTAATAAGAACTCCATACATGGCCGCTATCTCCTCCCCTAAACGTCAGAATCTGTCAGCGCTGGTCCCGGGGGTTTAGAGTTTTGGCTCCGGGGAAAGGATCCATTCCTAGGGGAAAGAGGGCTGAGTTTGTATGTTTCCCTCCATTCTCCGAGACGCTAAAGGCCCTAATCAACCTCTCCTGTGTCCAGGAACACCTCTATGGTAATCATTTTTCGTTTATTTGTCTTTTGGAGCAGGAGAACCTTGTCAGAAGTGGTCGATTCAGCACTGTCCTAAGCAGAATACCTTTGATGCTGTTAACAGGATGACACCACACTGAGAGAACAACATCAACAAAACAACATTTTTTTTCCACTCTTAAACCAAATTTCCCGCTAGTTGTACTTTTTCTCCAGAACGGATCACGATCCAACTAAGCGCTGAACTACTCCTGAAATTGTTTATGCCGTGTCGAATGCGGGACAGCTTGAAGAGGAAGCAAGTCTGAACTCGGCTGTTTCTCTTACTAATCATAACGAGCTAAGTCATCTCTCATCTATTTCCACCACCAACCCCCCCTTTTCACTCGCTGTGGGAAAAAAAAATTGACATCTCCCTACACCCTCGACCCGTGCAGGAGCTGGTTTTGCGAGAGAAAAAAAGAACAAAAATTGTTTTAATGTTTGGAATTCAGGAAAATATACCAAGAGGTGGGACGACCATGAAAGAGGAACCGCTAGGAAGTGGGATGAATCCGGTCCGATCATGGATGCACACTGCTGGGGTAGTGGATGCTAACACGGCCGCCCAGAGGTATGTATAATGAAATATTATCTTCCATGAGATTTTTTTTAATGTTTCTTATATCGACCCGAAATCACCAAATCCCCTCAATACTCTATCAATTACCCCCCTTCTCCCTCCGCTCCCACCACTTTTGCTTCCATTACATCACATTACTGCTAAGCGACAAATCAAGAAATCTCCAGTCTCCCAAATGTGATTCCCATCTCCCATGTTTTTCATCAGTTGCTCTCTGTCTCCAGTGCAGCTAATTCTCGGCCCGATAACACTGTTATTGTTTTTTTCCCCCCGCAGCGGCGTGGGTCTGGCTCGGGCACATTTTGAAAAGCAGCCGCCCTCAAACCTCAGAAAATCCAATTTTTTCCACTTCGTCCTGGCCCTCTACGACAGGCAGGGGCAGCCGGTCGAGATCGAGAGGACAGCTTATGTAGACTTTGTGGAGAAAGAGAAAGTAAGTTGCTTACGGTAGAAATAATTTTCTCTCCTTTTTTTTATAAGTGCACAATTACTAACAAGCATAACGGTACTCAAGAGGCGCCCAAACCACGTGTAGTTCTGCTTGTTCTAACAGCTCTCGGCTGCTGAGGAAAAAAAATAGCCGCCTATTTATGACATTATATGTAAATATTATTTCATTGCAAAAGCCTAAAAGCAAAATGTTTCCTATTGATATAATCCATGAACTCGCCGCATACTTAGCAAGTCAGATACTGACATGGGAAGCAGTTCATTATAAACAAATGTATTAAAACAAGACATGCAAAATAAACTATGGATTAGAATGAACGATATAATTACTCATTTATAATGGTTGATTTTAGGAGCCAAATAATGAAAAAACCAACAATGGAATACACTACAAACTTCAGTTGCTCTACAGCAATGGTAAGTAGAATTGAATTGACCCAGAAGAGCTGTGTTGCTTGCTGTGTGTGTATTTTAATGGAGTTCGCATGCGAGTCATGTGGTGTAGATATTAATCACTGTTTATGTAACTTTGATGTCCTACCTGGCCAACATTTAAGTGCAAAAAGAAACTTAAAAAACAAAGTATTTCAACGTCGCGTCTCCTGCTTCATCGGGCAATTGGCTTTGGAAGTGAACATGAGGTCCCCCCCGCCCCCCGCCCCCCGCCACACACCTTCAAGCTGGATCCTCGTTCAGTTTTAAGGTGTTTTAATTGCATGCCCTTTCCGTGCCGCTGCACAGTAATCTGGGGGGCGGGGGTTGGGGGGTGTGGGGGGCTGGGGGAGCACTGTATTGAAACAGCCTGCGAAACAAATGCTTGAAGTTAAAATAAAATCAGAGCCAAAGAATTAAATCTTGGCTTTACTTCGCCCACAATTGACCGTGGAGTCCAAATTTGAATGTCATAATCAAAATGTTAAGGATATCTGTGACAATCCCCTTTGAGTATTGTGGAAGAGAAAAGAAAATAAGTACGAGACAAACATCTCCCACCCCCCCCCCCCCACACACACACACAGTTAAAGAGCAGCGCTCCACGCTCCACTGCCCCACAAATTACACATTTCAACTAAACATAAAATTTACAATAAATGTCAAAAAAATTGTGAATTTCTTGGGATACAGTTTTTATTTCTCTGACGAACATCTTATTCATGTTTTATCGCCTATCTGCTCATTTTATTGCGTTCATTACAAGGACATCAGTTTCCATATTTTGCCAAATTAGCAGTCTCCTTTAGCACAGCGATATAGTGCGCAAACTTGTCTTTCTATGTTTGAATGAGTTAGGTGTTGATACGGTTCTTTCATTGATAACACGCGTTTCCCTTTTTAAGTACCGTTAAATTTGATACTACTTTATTTCTAGGGGTGCGGACAGAACAGGATCTATATGTCAGGCTCATCGATTCTATGACCAAACAGGTGAGACTGTCACACACACAAAAAAACTTTAATTTTTGCGTTATAAAGTTTACACCCGCTTATCCCCTTTCCCCTCGGGGCCCAATATTATGCAGTTTCACATGTTGTTAGGGAAGCAACACTTTTTTTTGCAAGTTGAAGTATTTGAAATGAATGGTTTAAGCTGAAATAAAACACATTTTCATGTGTGTGTTTAGCTAAATTTGACCCGACGTGCATGCCTCAAAATTCTTTGGCGTCAAGTTGGCACTTGGTGAAAGTAAGGCGTGATCTGATTTTTTTTAACCTTCCCTTCTGTAAAACTCGGTGAACTGGCAGTTGGCTTCCCCCATTTGTCTGCGGAGTTTAAGTGCGGTCAGGTGAAAAGCCAGCGTACTCCCCCCCCCCTCCCCTCCCCACCACTCCCCACTTTAGTTCCAATTCACCTCTCAGCCCAGTCTCCATAATTCAGGTTCACTTTTGCCACTGCCCCCAGAAGTGCAGCTTTGAGAGGGTTGCTCCAGGGGTCATGAGGCAGTCCATTCCCTGAGATCAGCTGTATTTCTTTATCATCTATCTGTCATACCTTGTAAATAACATAATTACAGGCAGTTGCTTATTAAATTATTTAGCTTGTCTTCTGCAACTTCAAAGATGATAAGCGCGGTTGATCAAAAGTGCTGCACAGTAATTAGCCACGGGAGTCGGTGCGTTCACACTTTTACTTGAAAGTCCTCAAATATTTCACCATCTCCACAATATACCTTTTTTTTCTCTCTCTGCCCTGACACTGTAATTTTTAGGCTCTGTAAATAAGACGAATAAAGAGCAACGTTCAAAGAATTGCTCGAACGAGTGAGTGCCCTCCTCCCCGCAGCAAACCGTTATTCCCGCTCGATTATGGCACTTTTTTGGGGGTCAAATGGATTCTGATGCATAACGTGCTTAGGATACGTGGTCCACATCTCACCTCACGAAATCAGATTTCTTCCTCAGAATTCAAACGTGCAAATCAAGGTTCTGGTCATATAAGCATTTCTCGAATTTTAAAGAGAAAGACAGTTTCTCAACAGTGTCGGTAGATTTTATTTTTGCACACACACACACACACAAACCATGAGGTGACCCACAAATGATTTTTTTTAAATTAAAGACTTCAATCTGACAAGCGATTGACAGCTATCATGAGCATTCCCCCTAGTGCACCATCCACCCTCCCCCCCACCCCCTTTGCAACATTTATTTCAATAGGTCAAAAAATCCCTTTAACGTTCTCCAGTGCTTTCAGAAGTTGACAGGGTGGTTTTATCCCCAGTTTATCTACACATTCGCGCGCGTGTGTGTGTGTTTGTCGGGATCGCCGTAGACTAATTAAAAGGGTGTATACGTTGCCCGCGAGTGGCTTGATTTTTGAAGGATTGTGATCTTATTTTAAAAGATAACTGCTCATTTAGCCACACAACCTCCTATTTTAATACCGCAAATGAGGCTTTGCAAAAGCGTTAATCTCCTCATATGATTGATGGGAAATAGCCCTGTAACTGATCAAAGGCGCAGACAACTCATTTATTGATTCCGAATTTGTTTTGCGGGGAGCAGGGGAAAAATACGAACCGATAGTTGCATTGGGGTTGGGGTGAAAGATTGAAAGGAAAAGGTGGTGGTGGGGGGGCGGGGGCGGTGGTGAGGAGAAGCACGCTGCCTTCTCCAACTTTAGGTGGCGGTGCGTTCTGGTGGCTGCAGATAGAAAAGAGGCAACCTTATTTGAGCGGTGCGTTCTTTCCAATGCGGGGAAAGTGAATCTCGTTAGCGGAATAATAAGGGAGCAGGCCGCCTTTTGAGCTGGGGATCCGATGCGCTCAACTGAGTTGTAAAAAAAAAGAAGCGTGGTGCGTTTGTGCTCACTACTCGTGGGGGGAAGAGTCGCTGAAAGGCGAGCGAGGAGAAGGCGAATACACCTAGAGCTCCCACCATCTGGATGCTGTTAGAGCGAATGCTCAATAATTACTCAACCGTACTCCCAGACTGTCTTTTTAGAAAAAAAATCATTGTGTGTAATTGAAAAATAAACACCAGATTCGCTCCATGAGTTAAGTCTCAAAAAAAAACTATCCGCAGTTTTTTTTCCCCCGTTCGAGGGGCAGCAAAAGGCACACACTTTGCCCCAATCGCCATAAAATAATAACATCCCAAATAACAATGGGGGCTGAAGCGAGGCAAATGTGATATTATTTACCAATTAGCCTTTATGTCGAGGTGACACCCAACTGTATCCTCGTTTCCCCCCTCCCCTTTCATAAAATACATAATCAGAATATAACATGACATGTCATTAATACCTGGGAATAACAGCCACACTTACCCTTACTTCAGGGCAAACTCTGCCTAATATTAACGTGACCGGGGGCTTCAGAATGACTGGGCCGCTCACTTTCGGGGCCTTCTATTCTTCCTATGTACAAGTTTGTTGTTGTGACGGGGATAACCGGGAAAGTGTCATTGAGAATGATGGGGAAACAAGCTTCACTTCTTTTTAAAAAAGACTAATGTTTGTGCATAAGCAGGTGTTAGCGACATTTATAGTCATTGCTGATGGCAACTTTTCAGTGTTCAATGGCTGATTGTTGTATTTTCTTTTCTCTGACGATTGCTTCAGCCGATAGTATACGAAGGACAGGACAAAAACCCCGAAATGTGCAGAGTCCTACTTACACACGAAATAATGTGCAGGTAAGCCACTTATATTGCGAGTGGGCTGTTCTCAATGTGAAAAGTTACACAACAGTTATTCGCTATTCAGCGCCCAGGCCTGAAAACGGCAAAACTGCAGTAACGGTGCAGGCGGCGTAACAACTGTAAATTTAATATAGGAAATTATAATTAATCCATCCCATACCAACGGCGGAAAACATTGTTTCTTTGGCACCGAAATAAAGCAAGATTTCTCCACCCACTTTAACGCAAGGAAGTTAAAGGTGGAAGTTACGCTTAAGGAATTCTTTATCACCAACATTGGAACTCCTGATAACTACTTGGATCTTGATATTAGCTGCACCTGATTAATATATTACCCATGCAACTCGAAAGTACTTCAAGAAAAAAAAACAATAAAATCAGGTTATAATTAGTTGATGCATCTGTAAGTGCTATTATCGGAGTCAGAGATCATTCAGTCGTTTTACTTCCCTGTTCTTTACTATGTCGAACCACAGATAAACCATAACCTGTTATTGATAAAAAAGAAACTCTTTGTACTTATTGAGCTCATGTATGTGAGAATTGATTTTGATACTGTCAGTTAACCTTTTCTCTAGAGCAGTGAGGCATTGTTCGTACTGTTGTTAGATAGCATGCACATCACCAGGATTTGTGTCAGAAGAGCAATTTCCCACCTGTTTTTCCTAACTGCCATAAGAGTTTCACCTACAAGGGAAATAAAAATGCACCATTGATTTTGTATGTATTGAATGTGAAATATAGTTGCTTGTTAGAACAGAGCTGATCAGGAAGTGCAGCCAGGAATTTCAAGCTACAGTAGCAGGTATCATACTCTAAGGGGCATACTATTCCTAGTTATTATACTTATTGCTTAATGTCATTTCACTTAAAACGTACTGTAACAGTGCTAATATACAAAAGCATAGTTTTCCCCACACTAGGTAATAAATATAAATTACAACCAATAAAGTGAAATTTCTTTATTATCCACCACTGCATGTATTGCAATTAACATAGAAGAGAGCACAGATGTGATTTAAGCTGTAAGTGGAAGACTGTAGACTTTCTTTAATCACTTTAGCTGTCAGATTTAAAAGGCTTTATATACTTTGCCTACCATATGGTGTTAATTTAGCCAATTTAGACATGTAACCATTATACAACTATGATTTTTAAAGATATAATCATGTATTATATTTGCCATATTCTAATTTCAATTACATTACTGAAACATATTTAGCAATTTTTTTAACAATCACAAATAAGGGGCATACAGACTGTTATGGTTCCAATTAATAAATGCCCCACAGAAATATTGGTTGAAGGTGGCATCTTGCATCTTCTCCAGAAATAACAGCTTGACAATTAGAGGTAAACAAAAGCGGAAGCTGTGAAAACTTATTCCCAAGCCTCCTGCCTCTTTCTTTTCTGAGATCAATGCAAAAAAGAGACACCATAACATGTTGTTTTCCAATCTTTTAACATTGCTATTATGGTTTTTGTGCACTGGTCATTGATAATATTGAGGTTAAAAGTGGTGATGGGTGGGGGGTGGGGATGGGGAAGGAAAATGATTATTTATTTCGAAAAGTACTTTTGACAATTTATTGCTTATCTTATTTGTAGCCGGTGTTGTGACAAAAAAAGTTGCGGCAACAGAAATGAAACTCCCTCAGACCCCGTCATTATTGACAGGTACGAAAATATTTTTATTCTTTGATGCCCATTACCCTCAGTTTTGCATTCAGCTCATTCTGCAGTTGTTCCATTTGTTGTCCTTTTGCATTATCATGCACAGGTGGGTTGACTTGGAAACCTGGTGGCTCACTCTGTGGGGATTCAGTAATTGCTTGTGAGTTGTCAAGGGAAGCAGTTTCATCTGCCACCATGCTCACTGTGAAGAGTATTTTATGCCCAGAGAGCTTTTGGCTTTAAATGCACTTATGTGCTCTAATCTGAGTAACTTAGTATTTTATGTTACTTTTAGTTGTCATTGGTTTAATGTTTAGCTACGTATCACCCCCTTTTAGAAAGAAATACATGTTGCTAAAAGGCTTCTGGTATTTAATTTGTGCAAAATATGTGCTGTCACATTTTAAAAGTTACTGCAAAGTATAGGTATGATAACTTGCTTCTAAAGTCAAATCTTTCATGCGTTTTGAACGAAGGTAGAGTTTCAGCCACTTTCATTACTGAGATTTCTTCTGATCATGAACTTTGGTTTCAGTGTCTGAACATTAAACCAGGAAAAGACCCTAAGTTAAGCCTGACGAAATATGCACCACCAGTAGAGAGCAATGCCAATGTTTGATTAGCTGGAATAGCTGTTTGCTTAGTGGAGAATGTTAGCTATCTGACAGAGGGGACATCTTTCTTATTAGTAATCAAATAGGGCAGACCAGTTGTTGCCATCACTCTGGGATTGTGTCAGGCAATTGAAGACAGGTTCAACAGTTTGAGGAACTTGGTGTTGAAAAATCAATACAATTATATTTGTCTTTAGTGTTTTTGTCCTTATGGACTCAAAAGTAGAATTTCTCCATAAAGAATGCAATAATAGTACAAGTAACATTTCTTAGTCTATTAAGCGATTATTGAAAATAAATGCAATGCATATTTTCTCTTAGTATTCCTCATTAATATCAGCATTCTTCATTGCATTTGTCTGGCTGAAAGTTATAAAAAATATTTTGCATTTTATGACTTGGGTTAGTATGGTGTTTCATTACAGTGGCTATTGAGCATATGTACTGAGCAGATATGATGTAATTTAAAGACACATTAATAATGTACATTTATTGTGTTATCAATAGTGATGGGATTCTAACCTGCAATATGATTTATGTGGTAAAAACAGGTCCATTATAGGGAAAGGTGAAATAGCAATCCTAATGCAGTGAATTAAAAATTATACAATAAATCATAATAATAATATGATATTATAATTTGGTTTGAAGGCATTTGCAGGGCTTCTTCAGGAACATAATGAGAACATTTTAATTTGAAATATATGAAAACAAATAATTGCAAAATTTATAGACACTCAATAGAAAAATATGCATGGCTACTGAATCTATTTCACAGCATCTTATGGTTCTTTATAAAACAGTTGTGTTTAATTGGCTTAGAAAATTATAGGAAACCCTATTAATGAGTTTTAAGAATTACTGTTGTGCAGTTTACAGTAATAACTGGTGCAAATGCCAGAAACTAAATTATTTATGAGAAATCTGGTGCTTGTTTCTAAATTTACTTGAAGTATACAAAAGGGTTGCAAATGTACGAATTCTAATGAGCTTGATGTTGCACTATATACCAAGAACTGGCGGAAAGCTGGGGGAGTCTAGTTGGAATTCTAAAACTCTTGCCAGATGCAAATTTGGTTAGTAAGAAAGGTGGAAAAGTTTATAGTCTTGATATATATTAGAAAAATGTTGCAGATAGAGCATAAACATTTAGATCCAGATGGAAAACGTATTGGTGCAGCGTGCCTTTCAACATATTAAAACAAAGTTAAAGTGAGAACCTGCATTTGCAGTTTTTTTCCCCCCTATTTTGTTGTATGGCTTAGAGTCCCCCGGTGAGCAATCTCATCACTTGGCTAGTTGGTTCTAAAAGGAATCACAGGGAGCACGCTCTACCAGTTCCTTTTTGCCCTCGGACACATTTAGCAGGTTCTGAACAGATAAGGCATACTTGTCCTCAGGATATGAACCAATAATTCAATCTTGAATTGAGATCTATGACCACACATTTGTTCCAGCTCAAGTCCAAGCAGTGTTCCGTAAATCAAAGCCATTGTCCATCGTTAGGTGAAAAAAAATAACATAGCAGCTTACTGCAAATAAACTGTTTAAAGGAAAGTCTTCTGACCTGCATGTATTCAGGGGGAGGGCGGGTGGAATGGTGGGCAGGGGGTTGTGGGATGGTTGGGGAGGGAGGGAGGGGGTGATGGTGGAGGTAGTGAAAGGGGTGGGGAAAGGATATATTTGCTTTGTTGGGCAGGATGAAAATATCACTTTCATAATAAAATAATGTTTTCGGTGAAAACAAAAAGCAGATGTTCTTTATTCAGAACACCCATTGTCTATATCTCATGAATCGAAACAGATAAATCCTGTTTCACCCATACATTTTGATGGCTTTAAATGATTACAGGATGCTGCAAAAACTGTTTAAATTAAAACCATAATCTGGGCTAAAATAATTCTTCCGTGCTAGCATAGTGTATTTTATTGCTAACTGCGGAAGTTCCTGGAAAGGTACATCCTCTTGCCTTTTCCTTCCCTGTGTGGGTTCAATGTAGATGGATGCTATGTCCAACTGTTGAAAATTGAAAAGACTGATTGTTGAGGAAGACAAGAGGAGGCAGGATTATATTACAATCACAACACAGCACAGCAACGCGCTGGTGAGAGCTGTGGTAGCTGTGCTGGGATACATTAAATGGGTTCACGATACATTACGGATAGCACACACAGCAGAATGTTCCCAGTGGCACCCGTGCAGTCAAATAGCAAGTTGGCATCTTTACTTGTAGTAACTGGCATCCCCTGTAGAGCTGGCATTTCTGTACAGTTCAGGAGACTTATCATTCCAAGTGTGTCCTATTTTCCTGTACAGCAGCCAGACATCTGTTTATCCCATTTTCTCTCTCTTGGAGCGATTGGAATGGCTTTAGTTTAGTGAAAAGTTTAGTCAGGTTTAACAGCTGTTACTGCATTTCAAGCTTGCTGGTTTCTAAAATATTTTCATTGACCTTTGAATTTATGTAGAAAACATTATGTTCCTTAATGCCTCTGAAACAATGTAAATTCGTGATTTTCAAATCATGCCGAGTTTGTTTCAATCATTTATCGTGTAGTTGTTGAGAAAGGCCAAGTTTCATTTTTCAAATAATACTTTTTTAAGGAAACTAATATATGCGGACTAGAAGGAAAAGTTTTAATTTGGCCGTGGCTGTAATGTCAGGGTTTTTTTAGTTTTGAAGTTATAGTCGTATAGTAGTTGAAGACTGATTTTAGTTTTCTTAGTCAACGTTGCTTCCTTTCACTTCCTGTCACAAAGGTCAAAGAAAGCTGACCTTTGCTGGCAGCTTCAGTTGTTGAATAATTCATGTGATTGACTTTTTGTCAGTGCACACAGTTGTGCTCTGGGACATTTTATTCATTTACCTCATTTAAAGCGCCTTTCTGCACCTGTTCAACTATTAATATCATGTAATTTGTGCCTAATGCCGATTTTGCTTAACATTCATTATATTTCTTATTAGCTATATTTCCAAACGATTATGTATGATTATTACTAGACCCTAGGAACAGTGATGGGTTATTCCCTAGACCTTTACATCTTCTTGTCAGGCTGTTTTCGGAAGCAATGAGAATAAACATTTGACCAATCCCAGTGTTTTTGCTCCTAGTCCATATCCAACCACCAGTTAAAACATTTTCCCTCATGGCTTTGGAAAAGCATGATTAAACCCTACTCTGTTGAAGCTGTACAAATGCCAGCATTTATAAGGTCAACGGTTTTGTTAAAAATGCAATGTAAATTAGAATCTCTGGAAAGGGACATTAAACAAAATTTAATTCATTGTCTTCTTGAATGCCATTTATGTTTTGGCTGGGCTTGGGACTGACAAGCAGGGTTTTAAAATTTTAATAATTTTAAATTAAACATTGTTTTGTTATCTACCACTTAGTATGCTACAGTGTTTGGACAATTAATGCAAAGCTGTGATTGTTGGTGGTTTCCACTGTATGTTTAGAGATTATATAGAAACCTTCTTTGAATGGCATGTTGTCATTACATCTGCATAATGTAATTAGAGCAGCACAGTTTAGTGTTAAGTTTTCCTCCTCACTTTCTCGTGTACATTAGCATTACAACGTTATAACATAGGGCAGATATTTTCTCAGCTTTTTGTTGTGCTTTGATTTCACTTTCCAAGGTGTACCTTGTACCAAATAAACTGCAAGTCCTCTGCATAAACTGTTGTTTCTACCCTTCTACTAGTGTTTCTGCACAGATTTCAAGGCTGCGGTATATTTCTGATTAATGAGCTTGGCAGTAGAAAATACATTTCAGGTCAGGAGAAACTACAAGTGCAGTCTCCATACAAGTACACAGGTGTGAACATTTCTGCATTATTTATGACCGTCTCACATATCTTGTAATATAGAGAAAAAACAAAAAAAAATGGGAGAAGTGCTGTGCTCATTCAGTCTTCAAAACTAAATATATCTCAGTGACCAAAGACTGTGGTGTAATGTCAAGAAACAGAGACAGTGTTTTGCTGGGGGAAGGGAGGGGGGGGAATGGGGGGGCATTGTTGGGTTGGGGGTGTGTAGAGCTGACGGGGGGAGATTGTAGAGAGAGGAAGGAGCTTACAGAGAAAACGAGAGAGTAAAATTGAAGCAAAAGGAGGCTACTTACATACAAAGAGATAGTGAGAGTAGCATATGTGGGGGAGAATGAGACTAGCGGGAAGGGAAGGAGAGACAAGCCAAGCTGTCAAAAACTATACAAAGTGAAGTAACCTGATAGAGACCATTTCATGCTTCTGTTTCTGTCTTATCAGGTGAAAAAGAGAGATACCGCCACAGCCTGTAATTTTGTTTGGATGTCTTTTGATAAATTGCTAGTTTATGGAAAAATCTGCCAAAATCAGAGTACTATTATTCCATGTTATAGAAATTGGTGATTTTATCAGCAAATGAACAAGATTCCTTTCTATAGCCTTAAGAGAAAATAAACCATGAAAGTGGAAATAGAGTTGTTTGAACAAAGTATTAGTAACAAAGTTTATAAAGTCTGAATCTGTGATTCAAGATGTTTGGGCTTTAGCCAAAAATGATGTAATAGTATATTCATTTCCTTCCACAAATCTTTAATCACTCATAAGAATACAGGGATTGGAATGGGTGTTGGGGGAGGGGGTATATTGTGACTTGCAGATGGAAATTCCTAGCTTTAGTAAAGGGGGTTTCCACTGCAGAAGCCAGAAGGTGATTGACAGATAGGACTACAGGAAGTGAAATCTCAGGGAGCTTAACCTGGACTTGGCAGAACTTCCACAGATTACACCGAAGAGAAAATAAAAAGCACTTGTTTCAGTGGAACTACCAGTTAACAAGTAATGGATGTGGACTTTAACATAAAATTTTATTTACAAAAAAAACATAGGTTGCCCAAATTGTGTCTTTGAAACTATAATTCAGAATTTTGTTTTATTTACATGGCTAACTCTCTGCACCCAAAAATACTTCTATTAAAGTTAATGTGTTATCAACCTTGTTAATGACACTCAGCGAAACAGTCATTCTTACGAATGATCTGTCTTGTCAAGTTTTATGTCCCGCTGCCAAATTCAGCCAGGCCAGAGGAAAGATGTTTACTAAACAAGTGACTTTAATATAGCAGTATTTTAATGAGGTTTGATTATAAATTACTATAAACATACACTAACTAAAATCAACTGTTATCTTTTACTTATAATGGTAAATACAGTAATGCATAACAGCTGGCTAGTTTGCTAGGGACCATGTTGTGTTTCTCGGATAGTAACTTCATTGGGAAATGAGTTGAACATATGTGCAAAGGAAAGGCCTTACATTTGTGTTGTTGTAAGACATGTAGCATGGGCCCAGCTAACGGAAGAAGCTGGCTCCAGCTTGTCGCTAGTGAAAGACGAAACACGGTTACACATCTGGTGAGAAAGAGCAGTTCATTTGCCGAGACAGCTCTCCCTGCTTTAGCTGAAAGAGGCTATTTTGATAGAAACAAAGCAGTGGGGGCTGGGGTGTCAGTTACCAGCACTGGACTGACTGAAAAGTCTCAGGGTTCAATAATAAAGACAAACTAAAAATTACCGCGTGCAGAGTTAACCCCCAGCCCCAAAACGCTGCTTGCACAGACATTTTTATTTAAGAAATCTCGTCTCCTCCTAACAAAAGTTTACTTGAGAAGGGGCACAAGTTTTAAAGTGAAATGTAAGCAACAATTAATCTGCTGCTAAAAAAGGAGTTATTGAACAGAAAATCTCTGGATTCAGACTTGGTTCATCTGACTGTGACATATGTGCAGTAAAAGAACTTTATTCGATTGTGTATACAAGACGAACACTCCCCTTTTTTAGTATTGAATGCACTGCTGGTGCTCTGCACATTCACCCTAGCCATGCTCGCAGGACTTGTGACCGCACAGAAGGCTCAATTTAGGCAGGCGACAAAAGGCCCTAACAGTTGGAGTAGGGCTATTAATGCACAATGGGCAGACGCGGGTGCCCATTCTTTGTGAATAACAACCAGTAAAATTGAATTGGTTTTGGTATTGTGTGGATTGTAAGGAATGCACTTTGCCAACCCAAATTTGATTAGGATTTCCTCTACAAGTTTGTGTAGCCCTTCTGTGGTGCGTATGTCTCAGCCGGGTAGCTATTTACTTTCATCCAAATTACATTATCAGTTTGTTCTTGAATGGAGCTTTAACCGTTATTTTTATCCATCTGGAAGAGGTAAGAGAAGGGATAAAGGGGGGATAATAAAGAAAGAATGAGATATGGTTTCATTATGCTATTCCCTTAAAACTTCATGGTATCGATTAATTTTACGAAAATTTTTATTTAAAAGTGGGGCCTGAGCTACAGAGTAAGTCAATTCTATCTTCACGCAAAACAAGCTTTGCGGCTCCAAAGGACATGCCATGTTTCACATATTGTAAATCATTCTGC